>NC_090706.1:18755000-20005000 GCF_040954835.1 Lepisosteus oculatus | reverse complement strand
AAACAGATGGATGGGTGTCTACTGAAGTTTTCCCATGTGTCCCTGAAGGTGATGGCTCACAGTTTCTTTGTTCAGCCTTTTTCTAAAAATGCTAGGATAGATCACAGGGTGTCCTAGGAGGCTGTGCAATGCAGGTGACTCAAGGCAGCTCTGCTGAAAGGTTGAAAGGAGTTCCTGTCTCCCACCATCCTTTGTGTAAAATGTGCCTCCTGCTTTTGTTTATAAAGGCACTACGGTGTTTAAGATTGTCTCAGCAAAAAGAGTTGAGATCAATATTGAAGTAGTTATATACTGGTTTTATGTAGAAAGGGCCTGATATTTAATCTTGGTTTTCAATAAGCATATTTAACCGAAGAGCATCGATCAGATCTGAATTATGAAACAGTTTAAGATGTTTTTTATATATCCCGTTTTCTCATTTATTTTTTGATGTTTCTCGAGTGAGCCATGAATACAAGATTAAATTTACTAAACCCTCTCTGAAGTTTATTCGGTATTGATATTTTACAAAAATTAAAATGATGTCGCGCTACTGGAAATGCGCTTCGCATAATGATTTCCCTTAGTTGTAGTGTAAAGCTGTAGTATGTAATGGTTAAGCGCGCTCTGTTGGCTGGGTTCGTCAGCGTTGTGCACAGTCATACTGAAACTGCCCCACCATGTGGCTCTCAATGAGATAGCTTTGGGAGAAAAAATACAGAGTTAAATATGTGAAATCTACACAAGCTCAAGACCTCCTTTGTTATTTTGGGACCTCGTATGATAAACAGAAAACGTGCCGTTGAAGTTGGAACTGGCAAAAACGTTCAGAGACAGAAACAGTCTCTGAGATCCAAAGACCAAAACCGTTAGAAGTAAGAAAAGTCATGAGAGACTCATTTGGATTATTGCAGTTAATTAAGCAGGGGATGTCTTGGTGTCGTTGATTGACAAAAAGCAAGAGTATTGGCTTCAGCATCCTGGCTGGTAAGATTGTTCTAGGCTCCCACTACTCTTTGTGCATATGAGTGCCACTTTTTCTGTGTTAAAAGCACTTCACCTACAGTAAGTTTCCCTTGGTGTACTCTGGTTCGTGTTTCCCTGTTGATTTTGAAGACTTTTTATAGAATCAACTTCTATAATTTTTTTAAAACTGCTGCAGGGTTTAAAAAAGGTGTTCTCGATAATTTTAGCTGAAACGCTGCTTGTACCCTTAAGCAAGTCGCATCACTCAGGCTACTCCAGCGTCAAACCGAGCAAATTGATAATGACCATGTCATCACAGTAAGCGAGAATTCGTTTTCAAGTGGTTTATCTGGTTAAACTGAAGTGAGGTTGCGTCAAGTGGCCTCTGATAAAAGTTCATCCTTCATTTTCTAAACGTTTTATCGAGCTTGCTGAGAACGACGGACTCTAACCCAGTAAGCAACAGGCGCAATAGCGGATACACCAAAGGGGACGCCAGTCCATCACTGGGCATACACAGATACAGGCTCCCACACCAGTGCAAGTTTTCCCAAACGCCAATTAACCTGTCAGCACGTTTTCGGACTGTGGGAGGAAACCAGAGCACCCAAAGGAAACCCACGTGAACGAAGGAAGAACATATAAACTCAACACAGACAGCAACCCAAGTCAGGAACTGAACTCAGTCAGAGCCCCACTACTAACCACTGCGCAATGCTGCCCCTGTTAAATGTCATTCACCACTATGAGCAAAAACATGTTATGAAAATAATCAAGTATATTGGCTTGCCAGTAATTTAGAAATGACGCAGGTCCGGCGTTCCTCTGGTCGCTTTGACTAAAGGCACATTCTACCTAAAAATATTTTTTTAACAACACAGTTGCTCGGTGGGTTATTTGTTGAAAAGTGTGTATCAGGTACAAAAGAATATAAACTCTTAATTTACAGCTGATGGTCATGGTGAAGGGCTCAATAGATTAAATTAAGTATTAAACGCATCAGTTTTATATTTCCCATCGACGAGTATGTTTTTATAATTTATAAAACAGAAGCGAGGCTTCTAGTGTAAAATAATTAACGAAATATAGCCTCTTATTCTTTCTGGGGCAACAGATCGGTTTAGAAAGGTAAATTTAGAAAATAAATTTAGAAAGGTTGTGTGTAGCTTCTAACGCAAACACTCATCGTACTGAAATCTTGGCTGTATTCCTGGGGTAGAAGAAACAGTCAAAGGCTAAAATGATTGACGTTCCAGATGGCCAATAGCGATGCTTTTTACAACAGCACCGCCCGAAATTTAAGACCACGCCCTTACTTACAAGACGAGGAAATAAACTATCCACCAATCGCCGGCCACTTCGAGAAGACGGGCATGCAAATTCGCCAGTGGTTTTGCTCCTTTTGCTTGACAGGAGGCGTGGTCTCTATCAGCAGCGGAGGTTGGGGTGTCGGCTGACCGGATGAGAGAAGTTTTGTTTCTGTCTGTTGGAGTTCTCCGTGTGTATGTTTGCGCTGCCATTTACGGCTGACTGGTTGAATTATTTTTGATCCCCGTTACCAGAGTTGGTGTGAACATACAGAGCTTTTTTTTTTACCAAATAAGTGAGAACCCGAGTGCGCAGCCATGGGGAACCGGGGGATGGAGGAGCTCATTCCCCTGATTAATAAACTTCAGGACGCTTTCAGTTCCATCGGGCAAAGCTGCAACCTCGACTTGCCGCAGATCGCCGTGGTCGGCGGGCAGAGCGCTGGCAAAAGTTCAGTCCTGGAAAACTTTGTCGGCAGGTAAGCCGTTTTTTAAAAAGCCCGTTTCCATTTCAATTCCAACCAGAATCTGGCGGCTCGGCGGAGCGATTTCCTTGTTTGAAAAAAGGTGTCCGTTTCCCGTTTAGGAGCAAGTGACATTCACAAACAGCGTTTGCGAACCTATCGCCAGGCTGCAGGTGGAAGCGAGGGTATTGCCAGTGAGACAGCGTAAATTACGCTACTGCCGTATCTCGCAGAGTGTGCGGAGCTGTGCGGACTGGGGCTGGGAGGAGAAGAAAGGGTTGTCCGAGGAGTTACGCTGGGGAAAAAGTGCGGAAATCTGTTACACCATGACGTAATTACTAGTGGAAGGACACACAAATACTCGTCCTTCTAAAAGTTTTTTCCCCAGTCATGAGTTATTTTTGTATTATTTTTTTTAAACTAACAAATTTTCTTTTCACCTCAGCCGCCCAGCTGCTCTGTCCCCAGGGGATCCGGATCCCTGATTCTGTCTCCTTTGTTGTCCCGGATACCGGCATTTTAAAATAACCTTTAATATGTAGCAAACACAGAACCGGCACATATGCTAGAAATTAAACTTATAAATGCTAAAATGTTTGCGATTTACCGAGAAGTGACTATCGTAGTTCTGCAATAATGAATGACTTCGAGTTGGACGGCTGTTTTTTTATTTCGAACACTTTCAAAAAGCAAGAATGTTGTCTGTCGAAATACTTGTCGAGTCCGTCAAAATGCTTTTCTTTATTCAAAAGCTATTAACATCAAGGTGTTGTTTTAAAGTCGGCTTTGTTCGTTCGAGTCTCTTATCCCTTACGTTGCTGAAACGGTTTTATAAAATATAAGCTGTCTTTTCCGATACACCCTTCACGTTTTTTATTATTGAAAACAGTAACCCACCTTTACTGTCAGTATGAAATACATTTTGATAAACTTCCTAATTAATTATGGTCATACGCAAAGTATACATATTTTACAATATTCATATTTATAAAATGCCACTATATGAGAACTAGCTGATTGCCAGACGTGTAGACGGTATGATTGCTGATGGCTAAAATAAGCGATTGTAACTATCGAACTGGTAGCTTCAAAGGAAGAAGTAAAGGTAAATTCCACCTCGAAAAATAGAAAAGAGAAACGCAGTTTGGGCTTTTGTGCCTTCTTCAGGTGTGACACCTCTTGTTTTTTTTAGCGTGGAATTAACATTTACTGGTATATCACCAAAGTCAGACACATCTACTCGACCAAATTCTCCTTTATATGTAAAATAGTCGTTTTTAGATTCGGAACTGGTTGCACCAGTTAAAAAAAATGCAGTTGACAGGTTTTTTTTTAACGTGGTCCTGCTACCATTCCAATGGATATTTTCTCCTTGTAGAACCTGTGACACCTGTCGCACCTGTGACAAAAGAGTTTTTGAAGCTTTCTGTTTATCCCTCACCTTGAAATTTGAATTTCCTTCAGGAGTTTCCTTAAGAAAGGCTGCACTACCCTGATCTTGGCTAGTGACCTAAACTCAATTGTTGGTTCATATTTCTTACTGTGAGTTCAAAGCAAATTTTGATGTACAGTATTTAAAAGAAAATCCTAATTGGGCAGCTTCTGCTGTCACAAATTGGCTCCAGTATTTATGTCACAGAGCCTTATTATGTATCAAAAAGAGGTACAGCCAACATTCTTCAGTTTGTGTTTATGTATAACAGTGGACATCCCAACACAACCACGTAATTGTCCTATATAATCGGTCACAGTGAATAAGCAGTGCTTATTTGACCACAACACGGGCTATATCCTACAGAGCTTTAAAAATGTGTTTTTTTTAGCCAAAATTATATTTTTGTCTGATTTCATCTTAACTGTTTCCAAGTGGAGAATGTTGTATATGCATATGTTGTAACTTCTTGGGTGCACCTGCATACTGTTGGACTTCATTTTAGAAAATTGTGGTCAAGGAGTTTTGTTTTGGATGGGAGGAAGGTTAGTAATTAGAGGAGGCTGTTTGACCCATTCCGCCAAATGACGTTTGGTAGTTGGTACTTAATTGATCCCAGGGACGTGGCCAGCCATTTATCCAAAGAAGCCAGAGTATCGGCTTCAACATCATGGCCAGGGAGCTTGTTCCATACTCTCACAACCCTTTGTGTAAAGAGCTCACATTTAAATGCAGTGAGTTTGAATGGACAATGTGGTGTGCCTGTTGCCTGTATTCTGTTTTCAAAAGTCTAGCTAGACAGTGAAATCTCAAAAAATACATCTTGTAAAGGGCTTTATATGTTCAGAAGGGTGTAAGATGAGCTATGGAAATGAGTCCCTGGTCCTAACCTGGGGTGTTTGCATTCTTTGTCTGCAGCTAGAAGTGGACTTGAAGGTTTTGTAAACTGGTGCCTGACTCTAAAATACTGAATATCTGTACCATCCTGTCCTCACAATGTACTGGGATTATGAAGTATGCCTTCTTTATTCTTAAGCAGCCATATCACTCTGCAACACACAACTGGCAACCCACAGAAGCTAATCAGGTGTGAGCCTGGTCAGTACCTGGATGGGAGACCTCCTGGGAAAAACTAAGGTTGCAGCTGGAAGAGGTGTTAGTGGGGCCAGCAGGGGGCGCTCACCCTGCCGTCCATGTGGGTGCTAATCCCCCAGTGTAGTGATGGGGACACTATACTGATAACAGGCGCCGTCCTTCGGATGACGTGTAAAACTGAGGTCCTGACTCTCTGTGGTCATTAAAAATCGCAGGGCATTTCTTGAAAAGAGTAGGGGTGTAACCCCGGCATCCTGGCCAAATTTCCCATTGGGCCTTACCAATCATGGCCTCCTAATAATCCCCATCTATGAGTTGGCTTCATTACTCTCTGCTCTTCTCCCCACTGATAGCTGATGTGTGGTGAGTGTTCTGGCGCACTATGGCTGCCGTCGCATCATCCAGGGGATGTTGCACATTGGTGGTGGTGGATGGGAGTCCCCATTACCTGTAAAGTGCTTTGAGTGGAGTGTCCAGAAAAGCGCTATATAAGTGTAAGCAATTATTATTATTATTAACCCTAGTGGTTAATGTTCAATGCTCAGCTGAAACTGTGTGTGTCTGATAGGGGTTAAACAGCTTACGAAGATCAGGAGATGCGATGTAAAATATTTCAGGTCCAAGAGGCAGGATAGGATAGGGGAGGAAATTGAAGCTTACTGCTTCTGCGTTGCTTTCTGTTAGAAATGCTTGTTTTTTTTTCTCTTGGCCACATATGCGCTGTAAGTGTTACACACTGCCACCTCATCTTGAGAAGAAGCCAGTCAGGGTTGAAGAACAGCCATCCTCTCCAGATTTTGGGAGAAAAAAAACAGTGCATTTCCAGAGAAGTATAATGAGGCAACATTCCAGCAGGATGGGTGGTTGCAGTCCTGGAAAATCCAAGGATATGGGAGATTATGGAGATCTGATACAATTCCTGGCAAAGCTGTAATTAAGAATGGGTAAATGACAGTGTTTGTCTACAGCAGGCTGGCTGAAGAAACTCCTGGGTTTGCAGCACAGTTGTTCCCCTGCCTGGGCCTGTGTCTGAAGCCTGTCGAGACTGATAGCCTGAATGCAGATCAATCCCGGCCGTGCTATTGTGTGCTGTGCAGCCCCTTCATAGCACTTCATTTGCTGTTCAAATGGTGTTGAACCACTGATTTTCAAAAATCCAAAGCCATGCTGGTTGACTTCGGACAATTGACTTCGGGAAAATTGGCCCTGTTGTGAGTGTCTGTCAGTTTGCCCTGTGATGGACTGGTGTCCTGTCCAGGGTGTACACTGCCTTGTGCCTGTTGCTTGCTGGAATAGACTCCAGCTGCCCTGCAGCCCTGCCAGGGATGAAGCAGTTAGAAAATGAATGAATAGTTACTGTAGAGCCCACTTGTATGTGTGGTAGGGTTGTGCTTTTTTTGCAGCTCTCTTCTGTGTTTTGACTTTACAACATCAGAATCCACACCTGTTGGTGCCTTCTCACATTTTTTAGAATGACACTTGAGGTTTCTAACCCTCCCACTGAGGAAGAGCTAGGGCTCTTGCGGGAAATGAGAGAGCACCCTTAGTCTCCCCTTCTCTAGTACCATACAAAATTAAAGCCAAGATTGGCAAACCTCGCATGCAAATACTTAAAAGCATAAATATGGACCAATAGGAAGCCAGAAGCATTGTAGGCATGCAGGTTGTTTCATGTCAGTGACCGATGCCTTGTTTCCCAGTTTCCCTGTCTCAAAGGCTCTCCCCCTGTGATCTGCCTCCCGGGTGCTGGATCAGGAAGGCTCAGTCTTGGCCTGCGTTGTCCGGGAAGTGCGTGGGACTGGGGACGGGCGGAGGGCCAAGCAGTTGTGAGTTGAACGTGACAGCAGTACAATCGGGCATTCTTTCCATGCGCGTGCGTGGCGGATCGGAAGGGGCTTGGAATGCCAAGCATGAAGCTGACACCAGGAGCGCTGGATGTTTCTTACAGGGAAGGACTTTTTCGAGAGTCTTGATCTGGATTTCCTATCAAAGATCCAGACCTTTTCCTAGCTGCAGTGGCATCTCTCCAGGGAGCCAGTCTTGGGGAGACCAGGTCGGACAGGCGCTCAGTCTCCTATTGCTGTGCCTGCAGCGGTGGGGCCACAGTCGACGGCTTCGTCTCGGGTGAAATGAGCACATGGAGCTTTTATCTATTGCTGGCTGGGCAAAAACCGGCTGGATTGTTTTCAGGCTTTGCTGGAGACGTTAATTTTATTCTCTGAACCTGATGCTCTCTCCTTTATCCAGGCTGAGCAGTATCTGCATCTGGTTAACTAGTGTCTGTTGTGATAAGTGTCCATGTCTTGATTGTCAAAGAATTGTCCAGTCTGACTGAGCACTTCTTGCAGTGTTTAAGCCTGAAGCCAGCCCAGAGAGCGCATGGCTGCTATCCTTTTTTATCGCCTTACTGGTTCCTTCTAATCCTATTATCCTATTCTGTCTGTTTAGACGTTCTTAGACTAGTGATCCTTACTCCAGGTCTTGGAGAGTTGCAGGGTCTTCTGGATTAATTGCTTCTGAGCTCTTAATATAAACTGATTACCAACTAGATGAGTGAATTATCTCTGCTACCTTATCTGCAGCCCTTCAGAAATTCCTCCGCTCTCTATCAGTGCATTTTTCTACATAAGATGACTTTTCATGTTTTGTATTCTTATAGCACAGAGCAGTGGTTCTCAGTACTGGTCCTGGAGGAGCTCTGTGTCCTGATTTATGTTCTAGCGAGTGGTAATTGGCCAGAACCCTATGTGCTTACTTGTTTAGACATTTTTTTTCCTGCACTCCTTGACACTTTTGATGTTCCTAATGGGCTATTGAGAGGTACAGAGCAGCGGGAAAATTGGATGTTTGTGTGACCCCTTTAGCGCCGCGTGTGTCGCTCAGAACAGGACCCAATAAATTATTTTAACCTATCTGATTTGTGAGTGTTGCAGAGTGTGATCAAACAGTACATGTCTGAATGCAGTTTGGCTTGGAGTGCTCTGAGTCCCTGTGTAGTGCAGATTTGTTCCCCAGAGCAAGGATATCACAGGAGCTTCAGGGAGAGTTGTGCAGTGCAGGATCCCTTGATTTGTGTTTGGCTGGGACCGCGATGTGACTCACAGAGCAGCTCAGCATGCTGCAGAGCTGTTAGACAGTGGTCTAGCCTGGGGCTGGGCGTGCCCGTCTCATGTCTGAAAAGGGCTATATCATGCATGATAACAAGTGGGGCTTCGCACCACATGCATGAAGAGGCTTTCTAGATGAGCGATACATTTGCAGAGGGACAGAGACCGTGAAAGAGCAGATGCAGTGAAAATAGGTTCGAGAGTACTTTTTCGCTACATGCACCAATATGTGTTCAGTGTTTCTTTTTTCCCCTTTCTGATTTTTCTAATGTATTCAAAGTAAATGTATGCTGTATGGGCAGTTTCTTTGAAATAAGCTTCTAGACTGCTTTTTAAAAAAAATGTAATGCTGGCCTGCAGAACGATGGCACTTTCCAAGAGGTGAAGGTAATGTCCTCTTTTGTCTGATATGAGGCAACGTATTTCTCTTCATAGCCAGTTGGTATCCAGACTCTGCTGTCCCCTGAGCGTGTCTTTATCGCTTGCTTTTATTTCAGCAGAAAGCAGCTCACATAAAGGATTTCACATCAGTGCTCATAGCTCGGCCCACAGTCTCGTGTTTTAGATAAGCAGCAGAAAAGGTAGCGAAGTAAGAAAGTATCCATCTATTCTTTTATCCATCCATCCATCCATTTTCTAACTGCTTCTTCCAGTTCAGGGTTGTGAGGAGGCTGGAGCCTATCCAGGCAGGTAAGAGGTGCAAGGCAGGATATGCCCTGGATGGTACGCTAGTCCATTGCAGGAAAAGCACAGATACAGACACAGACAGCACACACACAAACACCAGGGCCAGTTTTCCCAGAAGCCAGTTAACCTACCAGCGTGTCTTTAGACTGTGGGAGGAGACTGGAGAACCCAGAGAAAAAACCCCATGCAAAAACTGAGAAAACGTAACTCCACAAAGGTTCTAACCACTGTGTAACCATGCCACCCGAAGTCTGAAATTCATTCGGTTAAATGAAGAGGGGGCTTTAAGCACTCCAGATTGTATGATCTCAGAGTGGAGTTTGGCTAGGACACTGGGGGTAGCCCATGTCACTTTGTAGTAGGAAGTGCTTTTTCCTTTACCCAAGTGTCTCCAGTCACTGTACTGGCCCATTTGTTTGGAAATCGTGGTCCAGACAGAAGAGTACCACCTATAGCTGTAGCCTGGTGTCCCCATCCCAGTGCTGCACAGGCCCAGCTTTGCTTAGCTTTTGGTACTCCATCTGTTATTTAATTTCTTCTCTGCTTCTGTTTGCTCTTCACTTGATTTTCATTAGCTCGGGATCCATCCCAGGTGCCACTAAGATGACTGTTACATGATCCTGCTGGTTAAAGTAAACCACTGTTCCATCTTCTCATCGGATTTTCTTAACGTATCTTGGATAATAATAATAAAAAACTTTATTTTATATAGCGCCTTTAGAGGTGGGTAAGAAAAAGGGGCTCGTTTTGCCTAGCAGGCTGATGTCAAGGTTTCTTAGCGGAGTGCTCAACAGTGTCCTGATAAAGGAAGGCTTAATTTAAGTTTGCATGTAAATCTGTGACAAATGAGAAAAATAACTATAATATTATAAGAATCAGTTACCAGTGCTTGCTTGTAGGCCACAGCTTGAAAATCCCATTGTGTCAGGCTGTTGTGCAGTGGGTATGTCCTGTATTAATGCTTTTACTATTTCAACTTAGCTGTGCGTTCAGCCTCTTCATACGTTTTTCCAGTTTTCTACCCAGCAGTCAGCTAGGCGATCTCTTCTTAGAGGGCAGGCCCGTTCATTCTTCGGAGTTGGCGAAGATCGACCTCCACAGAAGTATTTGCAAAATGCAGAATCTGGAGATGCTGGTAACATGAAAATGCAAATGATTCTCTGGTTCTTTCGCAAGTGCTCCCTCTCATTGGATGACTGAGCCTTTTTTTTCCCCGACTGCAAAGTTATTTTGAACCCGTTTCTCCTCCAGCTTTTTTATTTTTATCTGATCACTTAAGAGTCTTTATTTATAGCACGTTGTCTTTTCATGGTAAGCAAGCATTATCTCAGTAGGGTCTGTTAGAAGTGGGCTTGCCTCTTTTCAACCTTTATATTAAGGGCTGAAGAAAGCAGTGATATTTTAGCTTGAAGCATTTCCCTTGTTCATTATTGCCATTATTATTTTGGCAGATGCTTTATTTCAGTGCCTTTTACATCTGGACCCAATTATACAGCTGAGTGTCCACAGCAATGTCCCACCCAGGGCTCGTGCATGAGAAACGTTAGAAAGCCAAGGGGGCCATTTGGCCCATCTCGCCTGTTCAATAGCTAGAAGCTTATGGATCTAAGGGTTTCACAACCCTTTGGGCAAAGATGTGCCTCCTGTTCTTGCTTTTAAATGCTCTTCCACATAGCTTCCACTCATGTTTCTTTGTTTGTTCTGAAGCAGTCCTCTGAGTTGACTTGATTGGTTCCTGAGGAAGAATAAATATTCAGTGTGGGACATTTGCTTGAGTCCCAGAACGTATCTGGTTGTTGTTCTTTGGACTGACTCCAGAGGAGCAAAAACTTTTTTGTCACTTGGTGACCTAAATTGTTCACAGTATTCAACATGAGGCCTCACCGGTGCATTGTACAGTTTTAACACCGCATCTCTTCATTTGAATTCTACTCTTGACCTACCATTTTGTTGGACGTTTGTATTGCTTTACCCATATTGTCTTGAATAACTAGGCAATTGCCAACATAAACTTACAAGTGTTTTTCTAAGTATTTAAGCCTTCAGCTTTTCACCTCCAACCCTAGGGCCCTGAGTTATAGCCGGATGTGTTTCAGCTCTGCAGGAAACAGCATTAAGCAGTCAGCTGGCAAAGAAGTGCTCATTCCTCTTTCTCTTGTGTTCTGTGCTTTCTCGGTGGTGTACAAAGCTTTTTTTGTGGTGTATTATCTACAGCTGAGCAGCTTTTCACCGAAGGAAGATGTTACCAAAGACGTGGTATTGCTACCTGATTCCTAGGATACAGTCAATGCAATCCAACACTAGTCTTGACACAAAAGAGCACAAGAGAGGTTAAGAAAAAAAAACAGTACGCTGCCCATCTTCTTGCTACTGATGTCTAGATGTCATAGCGTGTGCCTGCAATTGTTCTTTTCATTCATCAGATTGGTTTGGAAAGGCTGGTGTCCTGTGCATGCACATTCAAGATGGCTGTGCCCGAAAGGCTTCTGTCAATGGAACGGAAGAACCGTTACAAGTGAGAGGAGGCTGTTCGTACTGTCTCATCCAGCAGTTTCTTGAAAGAAGCCAGTGCATTCAGCAACACGGCTGGGTAGCCTGTTCCACGCTTCCACTTCCCTTTGTATAAAGAGGTGTCATCCTTTCTCTTTCTTTAAATGCACTTCTACCTACATAGGTTCCACTTGTGCCCTCTGGTTAATGATTCACTGCTTATTCAGTGGAAATCTGCTGGGAAAACTTGCCAGTTACAGGATACCACTGTCACATTAGGGCTGGAGAAAAGTTACTCCAGTGGCTTCATGTGACGATTGGGGGAAAATTGAGTACTGGGGTTGGAAGCATATTGCATGGGTTTGTGCAGAGGGGTGTCTGCATTTTAGAGGACAACTGAAGTGCAGAGCAGGGCACAGAGCAGAAGCTCCTTTTTTTGGAATTCCTCAAATAATTGTACGGCCCTTCGATCTGCCTCCTTTGGGTGATGCTTTCCGGAGCTCTTCTCCAATGGTTGGGTGACAAAATGTTGCATTTTACGATAAAGTGAGGGAACCTATCCAGAAAAGCAGTGTGCTTTACAGTAGCATAACAAGCCCTAAATGCCCACTGGGGCATTCTCCCCCTCTCCCTGTAACCAACCCCCCCCGTAGACCTGAAGATAGGATCCTCCGCGAGTCCTAGGGTGGGGTAGAGGTATGCTGGCAGGCTTTCCAGCTGACCCCAGTGCACCCTGAGACTGGACAGGTCTTACTGAATTTACATAATTTAATTGCGAGCTAAGCAGAATTTCATCATTGGATTGGTCTCTTTTTTTTTTTTAATCCACGAGTTTTTATGGGGGCTGCATGGTGGTACAGTGGTTAGTATTGCTGCCTCACAGCACTGGGGGCTTGACTTCAGTTCCTGGGGTGCTATCTGTGTGGAGTTTGTGTTTTCTTCCTCTCGCAGTTCCAAGACAAAATCTTAGGTTAATGGTGGCTTCCAGAAGAATTGGCCCTAGTGTGTGTGTCTGTGTTTGTATGTCCTGTGATGGACTGGCTTCCCATCCAAGGCGTATCCTGTTTTGTGCCCACTGCATCCTGGGATAGGCTTTGGCTTTCCCGCATCCCTGAATTGGAAAAGTGGTTATTGGAAGTGATGTGATGATGACGTTTCCTCAGTCAGTCCTGCGCTGTCTGGGTGAATTGACGGATGGCAAAGCCATATTCATAATGCAGGTAACTGCAAATTAAGACCAATAGAATAAATAGAGCAAATGTAAGTCTAGATTCCATTACTGCAGGCTTGTTTTAATGCTGCCAAGTGGTAGTGATATGGCAAGCAATATTTTCAACTTAACAATTAAGTTGCTATGGGTCAGCATAGCACCAGACCCTCTCTGTAAGAGAAATGGACATTCCCCACTGAGCAACAGGAATTTCAAATCCATTAACCAGGAGATGGGCAGGTCTTTTCTGAGGAAAAACTGTAAAAACTCTTTATACATGACTATCTGCTAATGTTTAAAAACCGGTTCAGTAGCATTCCAGACTTAGGGCATCTAGCATTTATTGTTCCCTACATGACTTATAATTTCACCTGTCCAAGTGACACTTATCAGTTGACAGCAATACAGGCTCCGGCTGCTAACTGCTCCCTGTTGAAACCCGAGTGCCTGTGCTGGATGAATTTCTCCAGTGCGTCCAGAGATCGTGACAACGGCCCGCTTTTTATTGAAAAGGAAATTTCCCTCATTGGGGTTTTCTTTGCTCTTTGTGCCTTCAGCCATTTAAAACATGAATAAACTATCTGTTTTTTTTTCAGGTGTTGTGCTGTTGGTGCCTGCAACACATTGGTGATCCCACATTTAAAAAAACTGCTGGACCAGCGCCAATAATGCAGTTGCTCCTGTGGCATATAAAATGCATATGGGATGCACGCACAGGTGTCCATGCCTCTCCAGTGTGTATAGCACCTTTCATCCCTAAGGATCCTACAGCAATTTGCGTATAAGATTGGATCCACTTCACTCCCCGCACTGAAGTGTAGCTCCCACCTAAAGGTGGATTGTTGTTTGTGCTGTGAATTTCTGGAGGATGTCACACAGTGCTAGATGTGTGCATTGCTTCAGCTTTGGTCACAATCGTGGGAACGCCCATGTTTAAGGACAGATTAATAGTTGCTGAGGTTGTTTGCAGATCCTGCGAGCAGGCATGGTGGATCTGACCTCCGAGACCCCCTGCCTTAGGGAATAATGATCCAGGCGTGCCTTGTTGATGTGCCCGGGCGAACAATAGAATCATACATACCCCCCCCCAGACTCTGTCCTGCTGCTTTGTTGTGCAGGATTAGAGAGAGGCAGAGGATGTGCACACTGCCCTTGGGGGGAAACTGTGCTCTCTGATTTCCCTATCCGCTTTCCATCCCTCCCCTCGGCTTGTTAGCGCTAACCTAAATAAACCCTTTCAGGAGCAGGCCAGGCTTTCTCCCTAGTGTCACTCAGGGCACAGCTGAAGACATCAGATGTTAACAGCCTGCTGGGCAGGTGGCCTTATCAACTTCCAAATTAGCTTTGCACACCCATCAAATAGAATAGAATCATTGTGCACTTGAGAAAGCTCATGATTTCTTTTATTTATGCAGTGATCCCTATGTGATAGGCTCTGTAGCCTCATTTGAGACTAATTGTAACAAGAAATGTAAATGCTTATCTTGGCCAGCACAGCCTCTGTTCTGTTTATTATTTCCATAATTGCTTTTTGTTTCTAAAAGAGATGCATGTTTAAGTGCTGTACTCGGCATCTTTACCATTTAGTGGGGTGGCACATGGCATGGTGGTGCAGCGGTCAGCATTGCTGACTCTGTAATAGGTTTCAACTGGGAGCTCTGGTTTCCTCCTATAGTTTAAAATCATACTTGTAGGTTAATTAGCTGTGGTGTGAGTATGTATTTGTCTGTGTGTCTGCCCTGTAATGGACTGATTCCTGTCCAGGGTGCACTCTACTTTGTGCCTGTTGCTTGCTGAGGTAGGCTCCGGACCCCTTGTAACCCTGAGTTGGCTAAAGAGGTTAGAAAATGGATAGGTAGATGTAGGGTGGCTTTAGAAGTGTAGTGTTTTGCAGCATTTTTTTTTAATACATGCTGGCGAAGTGATCTGGTTTTTACTGGTGAAGGACCTTGTTCCAAAATCTCTCGACTGCTTTTGGTTAACCCTCTGCATGGTGTTGTTCTTACCCTTCATGTTGCCAGTCCTTTCTGGACACTCCACTCAAAGCGCTTTACAGGTAATGGGGACTCCCCTCCTCCACCACCAATGTGCAGCCCCACCTGGATGATGTGACGGCAGCCATAGTGCACCAGAACGCTCACCACACATCAGCTATCAGTGGGGAGAAGAGTAGAGTAATGAAGCCAATTCATAGATGAGCTGGAAGACGGCTCCTGTTGTGACGCTCGCTCTGCAGCCTCTCCTGTTCTCTCGTTTCAGCCTCTTTGTGTTTCACTTTAGATTAAAGCATCTGCTGAATGGCTGCATCTGAATATTGAAGCCCTTCTGGCTGTAACTGGCAGGTATTTCAGTAGGGGCTTAAAATTTGGAAAAAAAAATGCAGGGCGTATAGCGCAGTTTATATGACAGCACTGTTGTCAATCCCTGGCTTCTTTCAAGGATCCTCCAATCAGAACAGGTAACCTCTTTACATGAAGGGTGGTGGGAGTGTGGAACAAGCTACCCTGCCATACTGTTGAGACTGATGCCTTCATTTCTTCAAAGGAGCGGCTGGGTGAGATCCTCGGATAGATTAAGTACCAAGAACCAGACGAGCTACATGGGTTGACTTCTCTCCTCTTGTTTGTAGCCTTTATGTTTTCAAATGCAGATTTTCAAATGTCCCAGTTACTTCTTTCCACTACCATTTTGGGGTGACCCACTGTGCATTGGCTCCACTTGCTGCTTGAACTGGCCCAAAGCAGAGGAAGGTGGCGTCATGACTTCCTCCCAGCTGTTGCTCTTTCACCTTCACACTGTTCCATCTATGATACCACAGCTCTGAGCTGGCCAGTCTTTGGACTCCAACTCTCACCCTGGGCTCTGAGCAGAGTGCCTCCTGATTTTACCACTGAGGAGCCCGGTGTGCACATCCTTTGCAATATGCTGACTTTTGGCCTGTGTAACGTGTCTCTATGCCTCATGTGTGGAAATGTGTAATTTTATACAGTCATACCTTAACTTATTTTTTTAAATCTTTCTATCATTGTTGTGAGAGGGTAAAAAAAAACGTATTAACAGAGCAGCTGTGGATTACAGTGCTGATTACACTCTACCTGACTAATAATTAACTCAGTTACACTAGACAGACACTCCAGCAATAGTGATTACCATTCATTTAAACTTTTAAACCTTTCCTCAGGAAACAAAGATGCACAGCTCTGACTTTTGAAAGTAACTAAGCTTGTCCCTATTCAGCATATTCTGTACCCTTTTTAAGGACGTTGTGTGCTTGTTTTACCCACAATGAAGGATCAGAACAGAATAAGAGTGAAGGTGTCACCCCGACTTGGTCTGTTCACTACTGGAGTGATGGGTGTTGTAGCCTTTTCCAGGAATAGGCGGGTTACTAATACTGGATGATTGGAATAGATCGGACATCAATCCATCCAATTTCTGACTGCTTCTTCCAATTCAAGGTCGTAATTGGAGCCTTTGCTGGCAAGCAACGGCCACAAGGCAGGATATATCCTAGATTGGATGCCAGTCGATTGCAGGGCGCACACAGCCAAACACCACACCATTTTCCTAGAAGTCAGTTAACCTACCAGTATCTCTTTGCACTGTGGGAGAACATCCAAACTCCATACAGATAGCACCCCTTGTTCGGAATTGAACTTGGGGCCCCCAGTGCTGTAAGGCACTGTGCTACCCATAGATAGGACGACTAAGCTTTTCTTTTTTAAAAGAACAACCATTGTCCACCAGCACTGAGATATGTTTGGGAATAGATCTCTGTGCATTTTAATCCACACTTTGAAATCCTCTTTCTCTCTCCTTTTTCAGTTCAGCCCCTCAGTGCAAACTCTGTCCCAATACAGTGCACTTCTCCAGACTATCCATAATTCAGGCTCTTGATTCATCAAATTTTCATTGAGAGAAACCGCATCCGATCCGAATGCTGCTGTCCCTCCTGTGTTTCCCAGCCACTAGGAGAACATTGCTGTGCTCTCATTTTATTTTCACCCCATTTTCTTCCTAATTTATAAGTTACTTTATTTAAATAACATGCATAAGATACCTGGTGAAATGAAAGTGAACCTAAATCGGTTTCAATCCAGTCTTAATCTCATGATTTGCTAGTTTTTTTTTTTAGTCGTTTTACAATTTGAAATTATTTTCTTCTTTATCAGTTAAAGAACTAGATCTGGCAGCCAGAGAGCTGAAACCAATGTCTAAATTTGCCATCATAATATTCACTCAGTGATCAAAATTTTAGTAGGCTCTTTGTGGCAGTTATGATAGAAATGACCAAACTGGTCCAGGGCTGTATTCCCTGGATCTCCATCCTTTATAAAAGCGTCTGAACAGGTAGTTCAAACCTGTTTGCCCTTACCCATCACAGCTTCAAGTGAAGGCACTCTTGCTAGAGGAATGGTGTAAGGAGTTTGTTCTGCTTGTTCACATAATGCATCTTTACTTTATTTCTCCCAGCTCTGGAAGTCCTTCCCAAGTTGTGCTCCTGTCTGCCTTGGCTTTTGGACTCTGCTGATGTGTAGACTTCAGTCTTCTCTGTGTTTGTAAAGTGGACTGTTTGGGTGGTGTTACGAGATTCCTTGTTTCCCAACACAGTCAGAAGGAGTTGTTATTCAGGACATTAACTGGAAGAACTTGTTCCCTTTGTTTTTAGTTTTCTCTGTCTCAGAATGTGATAGGGTGGGGTATACACCTGTGATTGCTATCACGTGTGCTGAATTATCTTCATCACACCCATGTGGAGCAGGCAGGTACCCATTAAGTATGTAATCCTTGGAATGCTATTTGATCTTGTGAGCACGTAGCCAAAGTACAGTCATATGTTGCCAAGGGAACACCCTTTGCGATGCCAGCAAGGAAATCCCTTGTCCAAAATAATCTCCTAATAAATGCATGGCCGATCACTGGAGATGGGATGAATTAATACCCAAAATGTGGTCTGTTAAGGCATAATTTAATTACAGATTAAGACAAATCCATAACATAGCTATATATTTAACTACCAGCAAACAAAATCCAGTTGTCACAGTGTGGAAAGCTTTCGCTAAGGTAGTTTCAGTAAACGTGTTTGGCTTTCTTTTGTAAGGGTGGGGCTGCGGCAGTGATGATGCGGTGAAGGGGGGCCTGGGGCTGTGGCGATGATAACGTGGTGAAGGGGGGGACAGGGAGGATCTAAATGACCTGCACTGCTGTGGCATGTTAACACATTGATAGCCCTATCCTGCACAGCAGGTTCCAATCCAGTGTTTCACGCTGTTCCAGTTAAGGTGAGGGTAGATTGTTAGAAGTCACTTGGCGTGCAGTGTCTAAAGAGGGGCTTGTTTGCTAGGTCCTGTAACAGGGTAGCAGAGCTTTGTCCCTCTGCACAGTATTACTGCCACATTACCTCATTCATTCAGATCACACAAACTGTTCTGAGCAGATTGGGGCTGTTCAGTATTTGGATAGGAAATCTAGAAATTTAAAGTTGCTGTTGTAGGTGTTATTGGTGAATCAGTGGGTGGAGCTCTTCCTCCTGGAAAATAATTCTAAAATTGTATGGAGCTCCCATCTTTCCGATGAGATGTTAAACCCATCTCGCTGTGCCATTTAGATCCCATGGCAGTTGGTGAAAGAGCAGGGCTGTTAACTCCTGGCTAAATTATACTTTCCTCTTGCAGAATCTGACCTCCCTACAGTTCCCTCTCAGGTTGAACAGATGAGGCAGGTTCTCACTTCCCTGCTGATCTGCGGTGCGATGGGCATGTGGGTGCTGAACCGTAGTGGTGGCAGAGTGGGTTCCCTCTTGCATTGAAAGTGCTGTAAGATTCTTTGAGATGAAAGGCGCTGCATGGACGTGTTAACTGTAAGCTCCTTAGTTTGCTTAATGCTTGTGGTGATGACATACCTGGAATGGAAAGAAAGCGTGGTGGGGAGAGGTGGGGGGTAGATTCCTCCAGGTATCGGGGCGCCAGTGGAGCTCGAGTGCCAGGGTCTGCTGGCACATCTGGTTTGCAGGTGCATCCTGGGAAGCCCGCATGTTGTTTCCAGTGCCCAACTGGGCTACACAGCAGTGCGGCTGCCCCCTGTGCAGATCAGAGCCAGTCAGGTCTGCTTTTCATGTTCATTCCTTTTGGCTGATCCATAAGAAAGAAGGAGGGGGCTTGTTGTAAAAAGTGTCTTGGCTAATTGTGTGCCAGTAACATCTCAGGTGCGTTTGCATGTTTTTTTTTTCCACGCAACGGTTGTAATAATGTTGGTGTGATTGTGGGTGGCATACAAGTATGTTGCTACAGAGGGCTGCCCCTACCTCTCATCCGACAGTCCTAGAACAGCTAAAAGTGAAAGCAAATGCGGTTGTCTGGCCTCCCAATTAAGTAAAATATTGAGCAATACTGTGGAGCAAATGCACACAGATCGAACTCAGAGCAGAAGGACCAGACAGGACCCCTCCCGCACTGAGCTTGGTGAGTCACAGTTGAGCCTTGTGCCATATAGCCGGAGGCAGGGTTGAGCGTTGAGACTGCGACAGAACAGGCTGCCATCTCCCCAGTTCCATAGATCCGATTACTGCTCCCCGGAACACTGGGAATCCTACTCACTGGAACACTTTTAATAAGTCAGAAACCTCAGCTGCAGCTTAATTAGTATCTTTGTTTAAAGACCTCTTGGGTCATTTTACTCTTTGGATTGCTGATGGAGCTTTTTTTGTCCGATAGTCACAAAGGCAGTAATTCATGGTGTATAAATAAGACTACATTATCTGGGGTATGTACGAAACTTTCAGTGTAGCAGCATTAAATAACAAACAGTAAGCTCACTACTGGCTTGATGACTTGAATGTTCAATTTAATAAACTATGTTGGGTTTCATGCTCCTTGCTGTAGATGTTTAGGATTGTGGAACTTAAGCTTAACCAATGTAGTTTGTCTCACTGGTGAAATACTTGTTAGGCCATCAGGTTTAACAAGTCAGGGGCCGCAGGCAATGAGTGCATTGCTTATCCAGGCCGTGCTTCTAACAGCAACATTTTTTTTCCCATTTCCATAACCTCTTTGATCACACATTCAAGGATCTCCAGTGTACTTTGAACCAGCCAGTCAGGCTTTGAAAGCTCAGGATGTGCCACAGGCAGTAGACCTGAACCTGAAAGACTGAAGACTCTAGGGAAGGTCACATTATTATTGATGTGCTGTGGGTGTGGCCATGAGATCTGTTAAGTCCCCAGCGTAGAATAAGTGTTTTTTTTTCTTCCATTTTTGAGATCTGTTTCAGATACCCTTGCTGACCATCAGGAAGCCCGGGATCATGCTCCAGTGTTGTACAAACAATTTCTGTCACACATGCACACGCGTGCATACATACTGTTTTGATCTCCATGCACAGATGCATGTTTTCTTGGGCGGCCATGCTGTATATTAACAGGGGAAATCTGAACACTGTAGGTGCGTGCTATTAATGGGAAGCAGATGTTGGGGTGTGCCAAACTAGGCTGACATCTCCCTCCACACTGAGGCTAACCTAATTGAGATACTTGTTAGGATTAGGAAACTGCAAAAGTGAAACTGAACAAGAGCTGGGCGTGGAAGCGGTGCCTTGTGGAGATCTTGAGTTTTAGTGGATCTGTCACAGTGTTTGGTGCTGTTCAAATTAGACACTATCTGTGATGGGGAAAGTATTTAAGAGCATCGCCTCTCTCCCCTTTCATAGTGTTTGAACCTCCAGGTGTGTCACTTGGTGTTATAACCCATGAGGTACATACCCTACCTGGCTTGGAGTGTTGCTCTCAGTTTTTCCATCTTTACATTATTCTGATACCTCTATATACTGCAGACAAAAGCAGTTGTAATTAAGGTGGTTCCTGACCTTTTTTGCATGGCAAATGAGCTCCTTTTAAAACGGGTGCAGTATGTTAACATGCAGGTACAGTAACAAGGATGTGCATTGTAATGTCCTTGTCACAGGGAGCTGAGAGCCCAGAAGAAGACCGAAGTAATGTTCAGTTCACATCACTGTTGTCTTGATGAAGCCATAGACACTGAGCTACAGTATATAGGCAGTCCCTGGCATATTTAATACTGGGTTGCTTTATTTGACCCACCGTAAAAAGAAATTTAGATTTGCACTAATTGCAATGGATATGCATGCAGAACTACATGTACTTAATGTCACCTAGTGCTTCTTTGCATAACTTCCACTCTAGTCTTTTTTATAAATAAATCTTAAATTTACTTTAATCTTTGAATATTTTTTTCTTTCTAATGTGGAATACAGTGTATTGAACATATTTCAAAGTAAATTTGTGAGCAAAGCAGAGCATAAAGTAGGATAAGATCCTTCTACTGTCAAAGCTTAAAATGTCTCAAGATATGCAATGTGATCACTTAGTAAAAACAATGCATTTACATTTAAATATATAAATATAATGCGATTAGACATCAATAAGTAGACCTCTATATTAACTTGTATAGCATATGTACTTAAGGCTCAAGAATGAATCTGACTTGAGTAAAATGTGCCCGGATCCAAACTATTACATGGGTCTAAATAGTATAGGCTGCATGTTTAAAAACAACTTTGCAGGTTTTGAAAGTGAAAGTTTGCGTTCACAGCCAGGAAATGGCATTCATAACCATCATTTTTAACCAAATATTAAGCCGTAAATTCTTGAGCTTTGTAATACAAAAATGGCTGTATCTTGAATACCCGCCCTGGATTTTCCTCCAGAACAATGTTTTTGTAGGTGCTCCATGTGGACAGAATCCTGGGAGCTTCTTGCTTCACATTCTGGGGCATCATTCTCTCCCCTTGCATTGCATTCCGCAGCGGTGAGTTGGCTTTAAGATCTGGGGACCCCTGTAGACCAGATTGTCCTCCGCATGTTCTCGCATTTTTATTTAAATCGCCAAGCTTAGTAGCTTTCGTGTAGCAGTTGCCACAGTTTTCGGTCAATGTAATCGGGCATTGTGCACGTCAGTGGAAGGATTATACCCATGCAGCGGAGGTAGATCGTTCCTTTTGAAGGAAGCAAATGATTGACATTTAGGGGAAATTAACATTGTTAAGGGGAAGCTCCTTTTAATAATATATGCATGCTCCAGCACTTTTATCAGTTAGCCTGTTGTTACCGGTTCAAGAAATTGTATAAAACAGGCAGAGGTGTGATTTAATCCTGATTGTTACACCATGGTTCAATGTTGGTTCTGAACTTTCATTTCACTATGCTTTAGTGAATTTTATACAGTACATGGGGTGGTGGAAGATTTTCCAACTTGCATAAGTGTCAATGGACTAGACAGGGGACTAGAAAGAAAACCTTCATTTTAACGGACTTCTGATTTAATAGGATAGAATGTGCTAAATGGGAATTCTGTCTGTAAAATCAGAAATACTGACCTTTCCCTGCAAAAAGTATGAAATGCACAGATAAAACAAGGTGGAAATAAATATTCCATTTTCTTTAAAATTCAGGAATATCAGTGGTACCCTACAGGGGTAGGGTAGGTCATTTGCTTATAATCGGTCAGTTTCTCATATGCTTTAGTGAATTTTATACAGTACACGAAATAAAGAGCTTGTATATTTGTGATGATCATTCCCTCTTGCATTATTCAATATTCATTTAGTGTATTGATATCAGTTATAAGTCAAGATCCAGAAAAAATGTGTGTATATTTTTCTCATTTAATAGTGTGCTTCTGGGGCTAAAAAACAATTTGTGATTTAATGGGCACCCCCTTCCCCTCTATTTCGAAATAATAGAAAGTGTTTCATGTGAGAAGTGATGGTTAAACCATCATTCCTCTGAGCTCTGGGACAGCATGGCGGCGGGAGATAATGAAATTTTGATGTCTCTCTCCCTGGAAACAATGCTGCCACAGGAAGTGTTGCATGTACTTTTTGTTTTTTACCTGCAGGGAAAGCACAGTGTGTTTCTAAAAACTGGGCTGCATAATTGACAAGGCGTGTAACCTTAGCTCCTTAGTTCCATCATTTACAAGGCCATGAATAATGAAGACGTTCAAGAGGGGAACACAGTCAGCGCACATGGCCTCCAAAGAAACAAGTAGAGGCTCAGACCACACTGTTGTCTCTTCAGGTGTGAGGGAGAGAGAGCAAGGTGGCACAAGAGGAAGGACAGTGGAGGTGAGTGGGCACACAGGTCTGTCCACATGAAGGAGGACCTGGAGGAGAGGTCTGAAAAGTGGAAATCTGTAAACCTCCCTTTGCCTGTGGGCCCATTCCCGCCTAGTCTGTCCTTTCTCTTGGACTTCTCCAGTCGAGCACACAGAGTAGCAGGCCTCTAACGCTAACCCTGGACAAAGTGCGTCGCCAGCGTTGGAAGGGAAGAGCGGGCTGTCTGCAGACATCAGCAGAGCCCCAGGTGTTGCCAGAGGTGCTGACACTTTGAGATCTCACGGGGAGATGAGGCTGTGCTTTAAGCCTGGTAGCTGCAGCTGCTGCCTCTGTGTTGACTGCAGGTTCTGCTTCTGCTTCTGAAAAACAGCTAGACCCAGCTAATAACTTTCCTTAAGACAAATGTTTTTATTAACCCGTTCTTGCATTTTCCATTTTTTGGTAGCCTTTTAGGCCTATTTTCAGACCTTGAAAACGTCACTCACACTTATTTTGTCCTAAGTGTGTTTTTCACATCTTGGCTTGCAAATGATGGCTCCGTGCCTGCAAGCTCCTGGAGTGCCACAGGAGGCGCTGCATCACAGTGATCCCTACCAGACTAATTCCTCTCTACCCTTGTTGAATACTGATCACTATAACCCAGGCTGGAACCTGTGCTGATGGAGTTCAAAAGTATCTGGGGATTTTTTCTCTTGGAACCTTTGTCATCAGCATATTAGATGATTTCTGCACATGGGAGGGCACATCTTGTGGGCAGACCCTTCCATACTTTCAGAAACCAGGCAGTTTGCATCACAAAAAGAGTAGTCATGAAAGTGATGTCCACTTTGAATTGGAAGGTGTAGGTTGTGTGTGCAGGAAACAAGCCTATTCAGGGCTTCTGAGCTGAATACTTTGTGTTGGGAGCTTTGTCTTGTTTCATTGGAGTGGATTGTTGGCCAGGTCTGCACTTGCACAGCACTTCACCTGGGTTCTGTGTAACTACTGGGCGACTGAGTCACAGCAAAAATAGCGTAGTCTTAGCAGGCAACTACTGAGGCTTTGATACATCTGTGTGTTTTTCCAAGCTCCAGGGAGATCTGATTGGCAGAAAGCTGTTTGGATCTCAAGCTTCTGATCAGGTCTCTTTAAATGCAGCATGCTGAACTGTAGGGAATGCTGATCCTTTGAACTTTAGACAGACCGCTTGGAGTAAGAGAGTCAGTTCTGCATCTCCGTCTCCTTTGGCCTGGTGGTGGAATGCTGGAATCAGTTAGTTTTTCAAAATGAGGGTTTTGGTGGTGTCCAGCGCTGGCTGATGCACTCTTGAATGCCGTATCCTGCTTCTTGTGACGTTAATGTGTCCAAGAGTTTTTGAAAGGTATGTCCTTTTCCTCTTTGTCACAGTGGAGAATGCTAGCTGTTACTACACAGGAGGATAATAACTAGTTGAGAAAAAGTACAATAGGAGATTGTGTTGCTGTTATCTTACTGTAAAAATACTCTAGGTATCCCACCACTAGCATAAGTAGTCCATCTAGTGCCTGTTTAGCTTCAGTAATCATCCAGAGTCTTTTTGCGATGGCTTTTCACATGCATGGCTATCTGTGACTGGAAAAAAAGTCCCCAAATTCTGAATCTGTTCAAAGACCTCTGATTTTTTGTTCCACGACCATTTGGGAAAAGCATGGTAGGTGCATTTTGCCAGATTAAGTTGCAAATTGCATGCGCTATTAACATATTGGGGTGCTGTTGCGATGATATACATTTTTAACATAATGTAGGGACTTTTCCTCTGTTGAAGAAGGGGTTGGCTTGTCCTGCAGGAAGTTCTGCTGATACAGGGTGATGACTTCCTGTTTTTCATTTAGAACTTATAAACATTCACAAAGAAGCCAAGCCAGTTTTGATCCTGACCGAGATATACATGCTCATGTAATCTTCCAGGGTATTGAGAGTATACATGGGTACATAGGGCTGGGCGACATGGCCAAAAACATTATCACGATAAAAATGTTCATATCAGTCGATATCGATAGTTATCACGATAAATGTCAAATCATTATTTCTTTCAATTTTAAGGCAGATTTTTTCTCCTGAGTAAAACTTGAAGAAACCAGACAGTTAATTGGTAAATTAAACAACTCTTTATTTAAAGAACACAACAAACACTTGCCGAACAGCAGAAACATTAAACAAATCTGAGGTAAAGAGTATTCAAGTCTTTTTTTATGTCAAAATATGCATGAGTAAAATTTACAAAATAAAAATCTTAATAGAAAAATTAAATACTGCAGTGTGATAAAACACACATAGAAGATGGCTCAGACAGACTGCAAAGTTTAAAGTGCTTTAAAGAATCATATCAGAAGTAGTGGCGAAAAATGGCACCATTTGCAGCTGCCGCTCTACCATCTCCCTACAATCTTCATACAGCTGAGGAAGTGCAGTCAGTGCAAAATGTTTCCGACCAGGTAGCTCGTATCTGGAGTCAAGGATTCTGATAAGCTTTCAACAGTGCTAATGGGAAGCATGTCTTTTCCAATGCAATATGCAACTGCATTTGTCTTCTTGTCTTTTCGTTTTTTTGTCGTAAGGCACGGTGCTCGAAAATTATGCTGCTGTGTAGTCACACTGAATACTGGCCTGGTGCTTATAGATGGTCCCCTTCCACTAACAACAATAGTTTGTGACTGTAATTTTTTACTTTCTGCGTGTTCTAATGGGTGATGTTGTTTTAAATGGTGAAATAGGTTTGTGGTGTTGCCTGTCTTTGCTGGCACGGATCTGCGGCACAGTTTGCAGTGCACGCTGCTGTTTTATGTCTGATCATAAAAAGCCAAAATATCTCCAAATTACCGAAGTTGAATGACCTTTTCTGTTGACGATGTCATCGTCCTTCGAGCTGGTTGTTGGCAGCACTACATTTGCTTCAGTGTCACTCATTTCTTCACTCTAACTACAATCCTGTCAGCCACCACCGTGTGGGTAAACAACACCACGTAAGCTGCCCGGTCTGCAACACACACATGCATATCATGCGCAAAGCATAAACATATATATCGAACATTTATCGAACTTTTGTTAAAATTATATCGAGGAAAATTATATCGCGATGATTATCGTTATCGAATTATCGCCCAGCCCTACGGGTACATATTGCAAACATTTGTTGAATGTTAAGTTAATAAGCTAATAAACATAGTTATCCAAGTTATTTTGCAAAACAAATCCACAGGTTTTAAAATCTGAAATAGCTCAAACTGGCGGGCGAAGGGGGG
The DNA here is from genome assembly GCF_040954835.1 of Lepisosteus oculatus. NCBI lineage: Eukaryota > Metazoa > Chordata > Actinopteri > Semionotiformes > Lepisosteidae > Lepisosteus > Lepisosteus oculatus. The sequence continues at coordinate 19,978,872 of NC_090706.1, read as the reverse complement.
GGGGGGGGGGAGGGGTTTCAGGCCCACATTCTGGGATTGTGAAGAACACATCTGTGCCCCTTTGGGTGATGTCCTATAGACTTTTTGGAAAAGGCTAGCTCCTGTACAGCCCATGGCAGGAGGAAAAGAGGCCCATTAAGAGTTGATCGTGGCATCAGATAAGCTTGTCTACTCTGTCCAAGTTCAAATTTTTGAGAAGCAGGTGATATTAAGAAACTTCTACCTTAAGCCTAAGGTTACATCACTTTTGGTTTTTAATTGCCAACCCCTGTTCCTCATGCTTTCCTGAGGGTCTGCATGTGTTTGCCACCTTCATATGCAATTTTTTTACAGTACACCCGCTGTATAATGCATTCTGTTAACAGAGCAAGCATTCACAAACCACATGAAAGCTGCAGAATCTAGTGAATAACTGTACTTTGTAAAATGGCCATTTGTCTAGGACATGTTTAAATTCCATTTAGAGGTGTGAAAGGGAATTGCACTGGCATTTTAACTGCATTTTTTAAGCTAAAATATGTAATCTAGATGGACAGAGCTCCAGTTATAGGGCTTGCGAGTTGGAGAATGAGATCTGTCTTGGCGGCAGCATCACTGCTTACCACTATCGGGAGGCCTGGCTGTTTTGCACTGTAAGTGTTCAGGCCTACACAGCCTACTGTGAAAGTTTAAATGAGACGCTGAATGGGAGGGCGGAGGGGCTTCCTTACTGCAGCTGAGAGCCAGCGCAGCTGAGTCAGAAACACTGCTGTTGCACTCTCCTGAAATATTTAGGAAGTATTGCGGTCAGGGACTGTGTCTGGTCTCGTCGGCTTGTTTGTAAAGCTCCAGACTGCCTGGCTGAACCTCTTCACAGACTGCCGGTTTGAGCGGTTGGGAATCTGGGGACAGCTCCTTTTGTGTTTTTTATTTTCACTTCAACAACACCACTGTGAAAGAAAATGGAACAGGCAGTCTAATCTATTGCCATCAGCTCATCTGCTTTGCTTACTGGCCTTTGGCTGTTTCCAAACACAACTCCAGGTTCCAGCGTCTCTGCTGGGATTGTGGTTTCTGGTGTTTGCATGTCAAAGTTCTAGCCAGGCTTGTTTAATCACGATGATATTATTTGGAGGCCTCCAGAAATAATAAAAAATGTAGTGGTCGTTTACACACACGGATAGTGCTGTATTGCTGCTTAAAGGAGTTTAACTTATTAGAATAAAAGCCATCTTAACTTCCATATATGGGGAATTAGAGTGTAAACTTAAAAGAGGTGTCTTGGATAAGTATAACATTAAAAATGCACTTAAATTTAGAATGGACATTGTTTCAATGACTGTTTAAGCATAGCATTATAAATGTATCGTCTCAAACCCAACATAAATATAAAAACAATTGTTACAAAGTTTAGGCCAATGTGTTTGACATAAATGGATTGTGTGCATTTTAAATTTTACAAGCCTGTCCTCTAGCAATGAAGTCCGTGAACTTGGTTTGTACTTCTGTCTTTAATGCTGCGTGGAGAAAGCTTTCTATCCCCTTCTATCAGATCTTCTTAATTCTGTATCTCAGACAGGCGTCCTATAGGGGCCAATGAGAACACACCGGCCACGGTCTCTTCATAGATCTGAAAGCAGCAATTCTGAACAAAAGCTCTTTTCTTCTCCAGTCAGATCTTTTGTTCAGCATTTTGCCTGTTCCTGTTTTTGTCAGCAAGTTCTTTTTTATCTTCATTTTGAGTTTGTTTCTACTAACAATCCACCACCAAGCAGACAGACCTGATTTTGTTTATGCCAAAGTGGTAATGGTTGCTTTTTTTTCGCAACGCTGATTATCCCTTAATCTGAGCCATGTCAGGTTACAATTAATGAAAAATGATTACTGCAATTTTGTCTTCTGCATATGTTCAGGCTCTAAATAAAGCAAGCAGAAGAGGATTCAATATAGTGTGCATTATCTTTCTTCTTTCAATACCTGCTGATTGTTCTTGCCTCCTCTGGCCTAGTAGGCATGTCCATGGTCTTCTCTGCACTCCTCTGTATTTTTGTATGTCTAAAGATTGAGGTCATGGTGAAAATTCAGCTGCAATTTTGAAATGCACAGTGTGCTTGCAATTCATTAAGACTGACTGATTGCAGAGATGGGCAGCACTGGAACAGAGTGAGATATACAGAGTTGCTGTTGAAATCATGTTCATATTGAATGCGCTCTCATTGTGCTATTGATGTGTTCATTACTAGGCCGTAAAGCATATGGTTTCATACAAAAATGTTTAATTGTCCCGATTTAATTGAGTGTTGTGGTTGGCACTGCTGCCTCACAACTGGAATTGATTTAAACTTGGAGCCCATTCTGTGTGGAGTTTGCATGTTCTTCCTGTTTTTTTTCTCTCTCCAGGCGCTCCAGTTTACTCCTGCCTTCCCTTAATTTGGTGTCTGTGAGTGTGCATGAGGACTTAAATCCACCCCCTCCAGACCAGGAATAATCAGCCTTGTAGTTATCTAAATAAAGTTTATTTAGCACCATCTGAGCAGCCAGACCAGCAGAGTCACTCATTCTGTTATAGGCTGAACCTCAACTGTCACAGGATCAGGCCTAGCTAGAGTTGCTTGTAGACTGTAGCCAGGCTGTGCTGTGCATCAGTAACCCCGATGTGGCTTGTGGTGGTGGAAGGGGGGCAGGGCTGCGTGTGACGGTGTACTCTGCAAGACCTGAATCACCCCTCCAGCCGGCGCTGCATGGCTGTGGCTTATAGCATGCAGAAGAGTGTTTTTGCTCATCATGTGCATCGCCCTTCCACTGCTGGTGTGAAGGTCATGACCGTGCGTTTTGTACACTTGACAACAGTTCAGCGCAGATTGAGGGCGTTAGACGCAATAAGTGCAGAGTATATTAATACTGAAGAAGAGCTCAAAAGGGATCAATACTGTACCTTGCTCTGTGGGATTCCTGCTTTATAGCACTCAACGGTTCCTTCCAGCGTGTTATTCATTGCTGCCCACTGTCACGCTGCACTGACTTGCATACACATTGCACATCTAAGATGTACCTGCCTCCCTGTTGTTTTATTTTTACATTTGCCTTGATAAGGCCATGGGCTAAGCAAATAGGATTTTTCCTAATTTCAAAGCACTCATGTTCATGTGAGATCCTCTCTGCTGCCCTCCCCTTGAGCATTTCGAAAGAAGCCCATGTCATGGGTCTGCGTCCTTCCTGGGGCATGGGCAAATGAACTTGTTAAACTGGAAACAGTTTTGCATCGATGACTCTTTCTTCAAGTCTCATAGGTCTGAGGGGGACAAAGCTGGAATGGATGGAATTTGTTTTTTAACTGCCGAGGGCTGTGCAGATCTTGGCCAACAAGAGTATTGGAACACGAATCCCCAGGCCTCAGGGTCCCCGGGATCCTTTCTTGTTTGATGTTTAGAGTAGTACTCCCCTTGTCTCTACCCCAATCTGTTTTTATGCTGCCATCCTTTCCTGATCTGGGTCACTGCAGAGACATTTTAACAGTGCAATGTATGTGTGAATATGTGTAGTATAGCAGCACAATTCAGAAAGTCATTTTAGTCGAACATGATTTTAAACAAAATGCCACCACATTGTGACAGCCTCACAGCTGGCTACAGCTGGCTACAGTTACCTGAGATTTGTTCTTGATATGGTTCACAATGAAGAACACTAATGTGATCCTTTGAATACAGTTTGCCCTGTGCAACACTAATTTGCAACCACAGTGCATTTGTAAGGCTTAGGATTTACAGATCAGTCTACTGGACTCTCCTCTGGATAATTGGTTTTATTACAGTGTGTGCAGAACTTTTCATGCAGTGCAACTAATATAATCTTAACAGCATTTCCAATCTGCAAATTGAGACTTTTTCCTCAGACCTTAAAATGGGTGAATGAATATCACTAATTCATTACATTTGTATGGGGCATTTTTGTCTCAAAACAGATCCCAAAGCACTTTACATATAGGAGGGGACCTATTTCAGTGAAACACCTTGCTGGGTCTCCCAGAAACAGCTAATGCAATAGTTATTTGTGTTTTAACACAAAGTTTGATGAAGTAAGGTTTGCAACAAAGTGGCCGGTCTCACATGTATGTCTATATATAGTGACTGGAAGAGATCTGACTGAATCATGGAAAACCAGCATTCCTACTAATAAGGAACTCCAGAACATTTATAAACATAAAGACCCTGATAGCTGCTGCCTAATTTAGAATTCTGAGTTCTGAAATGTCTCTGTTTTCTCTTAATGTTGTTACTAAGCTATGTTCCTTTCACCTTTTTTCAGGGATTTCTTACCCCGTGGGTCTGGAATTGTGACTAGGCGCCCTCTTATTCTGCAACTGGTCAATTCCAAAGCAGGTATGTTGCCCTTCCCTTGTGCTGGATATCTAGCCCTGAAACAGGAGATGTCAGATTTAAGTTAACCTATAGCTAGAACCTTTGGGTTCTTATATGTAAGGAGAGGAAATCTAATCTCAACTCTATATGCTCAGGTAGAAATGTTTTCTAGTATGCAATGTCTTTGTGTATCTTTGACAGTGCCATTCTCTGAAGAACTTTGAAGAATTTAAATATTAATTACTAAACCTCTGCGGTTCCTAAACCCTGAAGTCCAGCTGTTTGTATTGACTGTGATTAGGCTCCCTCCATATTTTGTAATTACACAGTTTGTCTTCATTAAAGTTACTTATTTTTGGTTATTAGCCCTGGCCACTGTACAATACCCATGTTTTAAAGCCTTAATAGTCAGCTGGCTGTGGTTCTTAATTAAGGCCATTGATCTCTCTTAAAACTTTAGGGTTTAGCAAAATTGTGCTGGAGCAGGATTAGATCAGTACATTTCCTGATCATATATGATCTCTGCCCTGTATGTTTTTCACGTGACATCTTTGGTAGCTGTCCTTCCACCTGTAAGAGAATGAAGGAATGATAACTTAAGAAGACCAATTTGCACCTATTACCATTGTCTCAAATAGTTAATCCAGATGATAGGACACTTAGGTTCTTATTGGTGTTTAGATCAGTGGTACGTCTACCTCCTTCCCATGAGGTTTGTAATACAAGCTGTTTCACACTGATCCAGAAACATAGACAGATTTAAATATTAATTACTGAACCTCTGCGGTTCCTAAACCCTGAAGTCCAGCTGTTTGTATTGACTGTGATTAGGCTCCCTCCATATTTTGTAATTACACAGTTTGTCTTCATTAAAGTTACTTATTTTTGGTTATTAGCCCTGGCCACTGTACAATACCCATGTTTTAAAGCCTTAATAGTCAGCTGTCTGTGGTTTTTAATTAAGGCCATTGATCTCTCTTAAAACTTTAGGGTTTAGCAAAATGTCCTATCTGGTGAACCTTCTGTTCTGAGAACTATAGACATTCTGTCTGAAAACACCCTTTCCACTTCTGAAGCCATTGTTCATTTTTTTATTATAGTTAGATTTAAATTAGGTTTGGTGTGTATACTTACTGGTCAAAATATTAGGGACTCCTACTGAATAATGACTTGGGTATCTATTAGAAGTAAGAGTTGATCCAGAAAGTTCTGAAAACACTTCAGCCCAATGCCATACAGTTCTTTTAGCAAGATTGCCATGAGCTTTTTTCTTTGTTGGGGATAACTGTGTGTGTGTGGATTGAATACTGATTCCGCCAGTTTCAGGGTTTTCAGATGGAAAGATGTGGTGACTGCTTTGGTCAGAAAAGGTGATGTGATCTTCAATCAGATTCTCTCCAAGCCAGCTACATAAGTCCCATTCCTGAGTCTCATTGCACATTCGAAAGAAGCTTCCTGAAATTTTGGCCAGTGTATTAAAAGAGAAGCTTGCTACCCAATGTAAAAAAGTACGTTTCCTTTGCAAGTGCTTTTGAAAAAAAAACAACACTCGAAAAAGCATTACACAGTAAATAGAACAGACCAAATAAATGACTAAAACAAATATATATTCAAAATCGTATTAAAACTATAGGCCTTTAAACAAGTTTTTAAAATGTCCATAGATGCAAAATATCCAGTGATTGTGGGCAATGTGTTGCACTTGTTCTGTTCAGGAAAAGGCTATGTCATCCATTGTGTGGATCCTGCATTCCAAATATCTAGCCCTGAAACAGGAGATGTCAGATTTAAGTTAACCTATATCTAGAACCTTTGGGTTCTTATATGTAAGGAGAGGAAATCTAATCTCAACTCTATATGCTCAGGTAGAAATGTTTTCTAGTATGCAATGTCTTTGTGTATCTTTGACAGTGCCATTCTCTGAAGAACTTTGAAGAAAGTTACTGAGAGCAAAATGTCCAGCATCATCTCTGCAGACGAACTTGCCAGAGTACGAGGCATTAGTGAGACAATGTATAGATTCCATCACATCAAAACTGTAGGGCAAATGAGCCAGAGGTTCAAAATGGCATCTGGAGTCCAGGAAACAATCAAAGTTGAGCCAGGCAGACAGCACCACATCACTCTCAGCTATATGCAGTGGGTTAGGGTTGTGTCTCAAATAATTTGTTTCACTAGTAAAGGAGGAAGGGAAATTACTTTTAAATGCATTTTGTTAAGTTTTGATTTGTTGTTTTTTGCCCCCCGCAGAATATGCAGAGTTCTTGCACTGTAAAGGGAAGAAGTTTGTGGATTTTGACGAAGTGCGGCTGGAGATTGAAGCAGAAACCGACCGAATCACTGGCTCCAACAAAGGGATCTCCCCCATCCCCATCAACTTGCGTGTTTACTCGCCTCATGGTAAGAAAGCCACTAAATTCTAGGGAACTCAAACACAGTAGCTGAAGTAAAGCAGTCCTTTGAAACTGGATCTTTCTTAGTAGCCACTGTCCACCAAGATATGCATTGGTGTTCTGTAAGTGGAGGCCTGGTGTGCTGTTAACCTCATTGTTCAGTGGTAAGAGTCTGGCCATGCGGCCAAGGTGTTGGGAACTAAAATGGGCTAAAGGGCTGCTTTATTATTAATGATTCTGTATAATTCTATACATGATCTCGTGTGTCGCTGGTCTTTGTAATAGTTTCAGACTATTGCATTTACTTAACCTCACATTTGTTCATTTTTATTGCTTTCATTTAATACAGCTGATCTGAGATGATAGATTGTACTGACTTAGTACTTAAAGAGGTTAAATGTAAGGCAGCAATCTGCAGGATATTTTGCTCATTTTGTGGCTAGTAACTAGATGATCCAAGGATCTCGTTTAGTCATTTCTTAAATAATCCCAAGGAAATCAGCCTAAATAACATGAGGATAGATTTTGCCAGCCACCTTTTATGTAAAGAGCCTCCCATCTTTTGAATGCACTTTCTCATCAATGCTATTTGTCGACGAAACCTTGTTTCATTGCTGAGGGATCAGTTGGGTTCACCCTGTTGGTAACCTTTTGGGTCTTGAGAACTTGTAACAAGTCTACTCATATTCTTCCCTTGTTCATGATTGGTGAGATTCAATTCTACATGACTATCCACATGCAGTAACCACATTAATAGAATTAGAGGTGGGAAAATAATTTGCAGAGTTAAATAAGATTATAAAATAATGGTCAGCACAATGTAAACCTTTCATACAAAACCCAGTGAAAACTGTTGAGCTGGAACCTTTCATGAATTTACTGAGATAATGGGATAGATTTATTACTAGCAACCACACAGGATGAACCAAGAACCTCACTGTGGTTTTGACTTTTTGACAATATTGCGGTATAACGCTCAAACCAATAGAAAATCGATGGATAGCCATTTACTTCAGCATCATCTTGACGCTTTATTGATAAATAAAAGAAAAGCTCATTCTAAACAACATGTGTTTCGGTATGAGGAACATTGCAGTCTATAGCCCCCCTCCCGCCCACAGTGTTGTGGGAGATCCTTCATCGGAAGAGTTGGACACAGTCTTGTACAGATTTTTAATAAGCTCAATAACTACAGCAATGCACTTTGGGTCTGCCCTACAGGAGAGACACTCTGCAAGATTTTCCCAACTCTTATATACAGTACAGGCTCAGAAAGAAGTTTGTTTCCTCTTCTATATTTAATGACATCTTCTTTGATAACAGAAGTAGTTTTGCTTGTCTTGTTGCCTGCTGCTCTTTGAGGGTTTGTCCTGTTTTATGATATGACAGGGGTTGTTTGCCCTGTCCTTTGATGTTGTTTATCCTGTTTTATGGTATATTTATGAGTGTTAGTAAAGGAAATTAGCTTCTGCAGCTGATAAACTAAATAAGCTTCATTCTGTTTTGACATCACATTTGGTAAAGGCTAAAGGAACAGATTCCAGCGATTAATTTAATAGTTATGATCTGGAGAAGTAGTAATATTGCAGTACTGGATATGTACAATATTTCCATGTCTCACTTCACGTTATCCGCCCCGTGCCGGGGGCTCTTCTTTCTCCCCTGCGCAAGTGCTCAACCTCACCCTGATCGACTTGCCCGGCATGACCAAGGTGCCGGTGGGCGACCAACCACCTGACATCGAGCACCAGATCAGAGACATGCTGCTGCAGTTCATCAGCCGCGAGAGCTGCCTCGTCCTGGCTGTCACCCCGGCCAACACTGACCTGGCCAACTCCGACGCCCTGAAGATCGCCAAGGAGGTCGACCCGCAAGGTGAGATCAATGTGCTCACGTGCTGGCGTGACACGATAGTGACCACTGTAAGGATCGGGTTCGGGCTATCAGGAATAGATAAACCAGACATCGGTGAGATGTTTTCTTTTTGACTCTCGATGTGAGCACAACTGTCTGCTTGTGGAAATCCAGAACTGGAAACTCAAAAGAACAAAGCAAGCTCCTGAAGGCAGACAGGTGAGGTCAACCCCCTTCAGGAGACCTGGAACCAGAACCAAAGTCAGGGCTACAGAGGTGAAGTGATCTGTAACAAACAATTGTTCCAAAAACCGCATCTCAATAGCCACTTCGTCCTGCTGGCTAAACTGACAAATTACCTCATCCTATGGTTAGGAGAAAACCTTCTCCCTGTCTGTTACTTAAAGTTCATTAGGGTATTTATAACAATCTACATGCTGCACTTTTGTTTTTGTTTTCAAGTCATACATAGCTTATTGATCAGAAAATGTCTTTGTCAGCTGTCTACATGTATTTTTTGTCAAGTGTCATACAACATATTTTTATCAAAACTTGCTAGACATAATCCATTTTTTGTAGACTACAGGATAACAGTGCTCTGGTTACTGTTATGTTAAACAAAATATAAAATCTGATCCTTTACTCCCTTAATACATTTCGATTAAATTAAATTAAATATTCCCCCATATATACTGTATATCAACATATGTAGATCTAATTGGTTAACATAATGCTCATTACCATCCCAGCTACCCACATGGTTTACATGCCATAATACTTAGTCTCCCTCATCTTCATCACAAGAACCCTCTACCAGATAATAATGAGATCCCCATAGCAGCCACTGGACACCGTGATTGATAATCTTTTGTCTTCATTATGTGCTTTTTGGGTTTCATTTGCTCCCAGCAGTTAGGATATGGCAAAGGTCACAGCTTTGTGCAGTCAATCCCTTGATCTGTTTTAAACAATCTGATTATTTTCCTTCTGCATATAAGGATTGATTCGGGATGCACATCACTGTTTTCACTTGATAATTGAGAAGTTACTTGCCAGTGTAGTGTGCTCTCTGAAGGTACCAGTTCTGTAGGGTTTTGGCATTTACTGGAACAATTATTAATTGTAGCAGTAAATCACAAAATTGATTCTTTTGATGGCTTTAGAATCCAACCATGCGATATAACTCAAACAACGCACACACACAGGTACTAATACACGAGGATACATTTATTAATCCATAGAATATGCATATAAACCTAACAGATCTTATCGAGAGGGTTATCAGAATACAAAAGGTATATATATTCAGTCAGTTACGAAGTGTTACATATATCAAGAGGACATACGTTCAGTATATCATTCATTTATACTGTTTCGTAAATGCACTTGGTTATAACTTCTACATTAGATACTCAAAACAAGTACATAACTCTTAGGAATTAAATTGATATCAACTGATTGGGATAACAACTGAATTCTCGAGCTGTAATGCATTGAAGTTGAATACTCATCCAATCTCTGGGGATTCAGATCTCCTGCGGGCTCTCTGGCTCCATGCCAGGCTGTGCTGTGCAACTTGCGACGGTGTGCTGCTGATGTTCACTGACCGGCTAGTTAGTGTTGGCTTTAACTAGCAAAGTTAGCACAGGAAAAAAGATGACTGTGGGTCCCAGCAAGTCAGGAAGAGGACCGGTTCGTTCCTGATGAAGAGCTAGTTCTGAATAGTGATTCAGCTGTCCACAGTTCTGACCTGTTCATGAGGCCTGCTGCTGGTGCTAACCTCGGGTGGATCCTCTGGTTACTCTCTGGCAACCTCGGCTCTAGACTCTCGGAACAAAGGAAAGTTCTGGCACTCGGACACACTGGCCGTTCCGTTGTTGTCCGGGCTGAGTTTCAGGATGGTCAGGAGGTGCGCTGCGAGAATGTCCTGCCCTTGGGAGCCTTCTGCTCCTGGGCCATCCTGCCCTGGAATTCTCCTTTGAATTCCCTTTAGAAAAGTCCACAGAATTCTCTCAGGCCCTCTGTGTTGCCTGTTTTTACCTGGAGGAACTTCAGCTCGTTCATTGGCTGCAAGTTCCATGGGCATCAGAGTCCCACGTCGGTTACTCGGCCCTACCAGTCCCTGATTGGTTGATCAAGGTGAGATATGAGTCACTTACTCCTGAAACCTAGGAATGCAGTCCAGATGTCCATCTGGCACTCAATGGATGACCATTGATCATGATAGCCTTATCAAAAGAAAACATCTTTAAATCAGCCTGCATGTGTCAGCCACAGAGATGAACAGAGAGATGGGGCCTCATTTGGGAAAGCACCGCAACACTTAATTCTGTCTTATTAACAAGGATTGCCGCTACACCAGTTCAGATTATTGATAGGTGATATCAGTGCCGCACCTTTTTTCTTGCGTTGAATTTGCTAAAGCACAAAGTGTGCTCTTGATTTTGGATGCTGCGTTTTGAGTTGCCAGTTTGATGCCTGTGGTTTAAATTCAAGGCAAGTTTGACATTCGGGAGGCTATATCTGTTTGCAATGGTGTAGAGCACCCCGCTTTGAACTCCTTGTGGGAATTCAAGGCCAACAAAAGAGATCCTTTCTATTGTTTTCGATTGGAAAGTGAGCATCTGGTGTGCCTGACAGGTCTTCGGACGATCGGCGTGATCACCAAATTGGATCTGATGGATGAAGGCACGGATGCCAGGGACATCCTGGAAAACAAGCTGCTTCCTCTTCGGAGAGGTAGGATTTACGTCAGACATCATCTTTCTCTTGCTCTCTTGCTGTTGTGTGTTGTTCCCACCTGTGTTTGAGAGCATGTTAAATAAACACATATCCCTTTGATATGTAGCCATTGTCACCCAGCTGTCATTTCCCTGCTGAAGTGAATCTGCAACCACTATGGCTACATGCCTTCTAAGAATCTAATATTTATCATTTAACTGCAGTGGCAAATGTAAATCCAGCACTTATCATTTTACATTGTTTTTTTATGTTGGCTGCATCTGCTAAAAGGGTATATGCCGAAATGCTTGATAAGAGCATGGAACCGTTTTAAAAAGTCTCGGAACTGCAGTGAGAGGAAGTGCTGAGGGGAAGTGTATCACTGCTGTACGGTCCTGGCAGTGTCTTTCCTTCCTGACTGGCTGAAGACCTGTCATCCCGAGTCTTTGCAGAAAATGAAATGTGAAAACAGCATGCATTGTTCTATCAAGTGTCAGTGAAATGGCACTCTCACTGAACTGCACCACTCCGGGTCTATGCCATCTTCCTAATTAATTTGTTGTAAGTCAAGCAGGCAATGATCTAGCCAGAGCCATTTAATACAAAGGATGGAAAGAGCTGGGCATTGGCCAGATGAAAATACCTGAGAATTAAACTGATGTAATTCTGAATCTACCCCAGTATCACAAACTGCAGATTAATTAAAGTACATGACCCACTGGAGTGGTAGAGCCCTGATTGAGCTTGCCTTTGTAGGCTACATTGGGGTGGTGAACCGCAGCCAGAAGGACATAGATGGGAAGAAGGACATCAAAGCCGCCCTTGCAGCCGAGAGGAAGTTCTTCCTGTCTCACCCGGCTTACAGGCACATGGCAGACCGCATGGGCACCTCTCACCTGCAGAAGACTCTCAATCAGGTAAGACAGGGAGGGCACAGGCCAGTCCACCTAGCAGATGACAACCTTCTTATTCTCCAAGTTAAGGTTACAGTGGAGTGGTAGTACTTTAAACATGCTGTGAAGTTGTATTCAGGCTCAAGAGTTAGGATAATATTCTGAAAAATCTTTAAAAAACCTAAAGAACACGCTGTGACATTCACTCGGTCTTACTATAAGAAACTCAGTGGATATATTTCTGGTGGGGTACCTCCAAACCAGCACTAGGCATCTAAGTATTTTGCAAAGAGCCCTGGGTAATACACACTGACAAAAGTGTTATTTCCAGTAAATCCCAGTGATTTAACCAGGGAAGTTTGAGGCTGGTTCCCTCCTTACACCCAGGTTATTATAAATCATTTCTGGGAAAAGAACAGAAAAGGTAACTGTCACATGGCTTCGTCATCGGTACCTGCCTGTCCTCTAACTTGGCGGTGCCTGGTTTATTTTCCTGGCAGCAACTCACCAACCACATCAGGGACACCCTGCCCGCGCTGCGCAGCAAACTGCAGAGCCAGCTGCTGTCACTGGAGAAGGAGGTGGAGGAGTTCAAAAACTTCCGACCAGATGACCCCACGCGCAAAACCAAGGCCCTGCTGCAGTGAGTGGAACCCTATCCCTTACCCTGAGACTAGAGGTCATCATGCGAATCCCAAGATTCAAGCACATGTTTGAGCCTGCCTCCTTATACCCAGTCTTTTAGAATAGACAACATAAATCGTGTCATGGCCCTTTTGTTTAGATTTTGGCATTTCCCTATTAATTAACTATTGAACCCTTGCTTGCTAGTTCAAAGCACTAAAAATAATGGCTTTGTTGTTTTGGCATTTTGTGTGTTAGCAGCTGCTGGTCATGTTTTTAAGACCGGTATGGCACTGAAAGATAAACACAGAAGATGCAAAAACTGAGGGTAATGCAGACATCAGACAGGATTTTGTTTTTCTTCTTGCCTTTATTCTTCTCATGTAGTTTGAGGCTTTAGGCTGCAAACTGTGCAGCTGTATTCTGGTCTCCTTGGATTTTAAACTCTGATGATCTTAAGATGCCTTTAAAACCTGTAGCCCTCCATTAAATAAGGGAGTGTTGTTCTAACCTGTAATAGGAATAAAACTCATTCACATTTAATGCTGGCTAACCTCAATCTTGGCTATCTCAGTTAAATCTAGTTCATTGTATTATGCCACTGCTACCTAACCCTTACTCCAGTGGTTCTCAAACTGTATCACCACATACTGTATCGACTGCAGTCTTTCCTATTGAGAATTGTTTGTTTAATATCTCCCCGCATTGTCTTGATGAGAACATCACTCATCATGAATCCACTTAAATGCCCAGAACCCTTTCTTGCATAGCCTCCTGCTGCTCAGAATTACCCATGTGATAGTACAGTGTACCTATTTCTTACACACTTGGCATGTTAAATTTTATTAGCCAAGAGTCTTCCCAATTATAATTGTATCTCTCTTTTTGGACTTTCAAGGTCTTTGTTTTCTGCATGCCACAGCCTCTATCTAATTTGTGCTCTTCCAGAATCTGAAGGGACCATTGATCTAGATCAGGAAGTGCAGGAAGTCCAGAAATGAATCCTGTTGACATCATATGGTTGATCCTGTTTATTAACCAGTTTTCAATTACAACAAAAATATTAATGAGAGTAATAGTAAAATTGAGAATAATAGTAATAATAATGATGATGATGATAATGATAATATTTTTTTATGTAACTTTATTCTCAAAGTGCTTTAAAGAAAAAAAAGATACACAGTGGGAGTGTTTGAAAGGAAACAGAAGGAAAGCAAAGGAGCTGACACAGAACAAGTTAAATAAAAGCCCTTCTAAATAAGGTTTTGAGTTTAAATTGAACACAGGAAAGGTGACTCTCTGATATCCTTAGGGATAGAATTCCAGAGCTTTGGAACATAACGGAAGACACTGTCACCCATAGAGTGGCGACAGTTTTGGGGGGCAAACCAGATTAGAATTAGAAGAACGAAGGTTGTGAAGTTGGGAATCGAGATGATGGTAACTCAGATTGGTACTGAGGTACCAAGCCATGTAGAGCCTCATAGGCAGTATTTGGGTTCTTATAGCTTCTAATTTGCAAATTAATTATACAATTTAGATGTAGATTTATGCATCCATCTATTTTCTAACTGGTTCATGCATTTCAGTGTCACAGGGCAGCCAGAGCCTATCTTGGCAAGCAATGGGCAAGCGAACACAAACACACTAGCATAGACACTCATATTAGGGATAATTTTTCCCAGAAGCCAGTTAACCTACCAGAATGTCTTTGGACTATTGGAGGAAACCAGAGCACCCAGAGGGAACCCACAAAACTACAGGCAGAACATTCTGAGCAAGCAGCGCTAGCCACTGCAGCACCATGCCACCCATGAAGATTTATATCTGTCGAGAACCTATGATGCTAGTAAAATGTTGGGAGTCTTGGTTTATCTGCCCTCTGCTCTGAGTGCCTGGCAGCATTTCTGTCTGGTCAGCCATAGATGCTGCAGGGTTCTCAAAGGTCCTTTTTGTCCCCAGGATGGTGCAGCAGTTTGGCGTGGACTTCGAGAAGCGGATCGAAGGCTCAGGAGACCAAGTGGACACCGTGGAGCTCTCTGGCGGGGCGCGAATCAACCGTATCTTCCATGAGAGATTCCCCTTTGAGCTTGTCAAGGTACGTCTTCCCTCCCTGCTGTCCTGGCTGCAACCTCAATGTTCCATTTCACTCCACTTTGCAAACGCAAGATGCCCGTTATTCCTAAAATCAAGACAGGTACAGCTTGAAAGTTTTTGAACATCTATTGTAGTTCTTTACATGTTACATTTGTACTTTGTTTAATTAGATCCAGTCCTTAATTTCCTAAAAGAAAGGGTTTGTTTAGAGTAACCGATGGATGCAATTGAAAAATAAATAGTTAAATAAGTATTAGTGCAGATTCAAAAGTAAGTGAATCACAAGATTCATTCACCTAAATAATTGTGTGCTAAAATTATTGGTTACCAAGTTAATCAATCAAAGAGTCAATCACCAGGACAAAGTTTGGGGGTCTCTCTACTATATAAAGTTAAGAATCTTTGGCAATTTGGTTGTCCATTCGAAAGGGAAACTAATCTGTTAATGTTGACAGTACAATAAACATGGGGTTGTATCAAGTCTTTTGTATATCATAGTAGCGTTGTGATTGTCCTTTTTGACATATGTTGAGGGGGGTCTTATGAAAACAGGCCTCACATCAGAATGCAGAGTTTTCACATGCTGTCCTAATTCACATATTTAAGAAAGAAACGGTTGTCTCAGATTCATTTCTCATTCTGTTGGCATCAAAACCTGTTCCAGTAAAAGATGAATATTTGAAAAGCAGATTCTTCAAAGGCACATGCAAGGAAATGAAATGAAGAGACAGTGGTGCTGGGCGCTGCACTGAACTGCTGTAGATTTTAAAGTACCGAGCATTTGATGCCCTTACGGAAACATCCACAAAACTGGTCAGGTGTCCAAAAAAGCAGCTTATACTGGAAATCTTTCTGCCATTGAAAAGGCAATTCAATAAACCCCATGCTTTAATGTATCTAAACTCAGAACTACTGGACTTTGCCTGCAATAAAGTGGACGAAGGCGTCCGCACAGACCACCGCTGCCATCTATTTTGTTAGCTAATGTTCAGTCACTGGACAATGAGATAGATGAGCTACATTGTCGGATCAACACAGAAAGGGACCTGAGGGAATGCTGTGTTTATGCCTTCACTGAAACCTGGCTGAATGCATGCGTCCCGGACACCGCCATCCAGCCAAAGGGGTTCATCGTTTACCGCATTGACAGAAACCACCAAGCAACCGGCAAACACAAAGGAGGAGGCGTTTGCTTCCTGGTCAACAGCAAGTGGTGCACCGACGTGAAGGTAATCTCTAAATCCTGCTCACCGAATCTAGAACACCTGACCGTAAAATGTCGACCTTTTTATTTGCAGAGTTTTCCACCACTATTATCACAATCGTTTACATTCAACCTCAAGCCTGCGTGGAAGCAGCGCATAGCGAGCTCCACGACATTATCAACAAGCACGAAAACTCCCACCCAGAAGCTGTCTCAATTGTAGTTGGGGACTTCAACCACTGCAATCAGAGGAAAGTACTGCAAAAATACATTCAGCATGTCACTGTACCGACAAGAGGAGGCAATATTTTGGACCACTGCTACACAACAATAAAAGGAGCATACAAAGCACTTCCCAAACCGAGTTTCGGTAAGTCGGACCACATCGCTCTCCTGTTGCTTCCTGAGTACAAACGGAAGCTGAAGACCTCCCCGATTGCGAACAGGTCAGTGCGTTGTTGGTCTGAGGAGGCGGACAGCAGGTTAATAGACTGCTTTGATAGTACAGACTGGGACGCATTCAGAGCTCCCGACAGATTTAAATGAGTATACGGATGCGGTAACCAGCTATATTAAATACTGCACTGACATTTGTGTACCAGAAATGAAAATTAGGTCATTTCCCAATCAGAAACCGTGGTTCAACAACGACATTCGCAATAAAATAAAAGATAGATCCACCGCGTTCAAATTGGGGGACAAAGAGCTGTACAAGACATCACGGTATGCATTAGAGGAAGCCATAAAACGCGCCAAACGGAGCTACAGAGTGCAGCTTGAAACGCAGTGCACTGACACCCAGAGGCTGTGGCAGGGATTATAGTCAATCACAGGCTACAAGGGCTACAGCCAGGAGATTGACACGGACAACGCATCCCTGCCTGATGAGCTGAACCATTTCTATGCCCGCTTTGATGCTCTGAACACGGGCAATGCTGAGAAGACTCCAAGTTTGCAGGGCGAGTTTGTTCTGAAACTCTGAGAGCAGGACGTGCAGAAGACTCTGAGCAGGGTGAAAATCCGTAAGGCTGCAGGGCCTGATGGGATACCACCTCACGTCCTGAGGACTTGTGCAGCCCAGCTGACCACAGTGTTTACGGACATCTTTAACTCCTCCCTGTCAGTCCATGGTCCGCACCTGCTTTAAAAAAAACACTATTGTTCCACTCCCCAAAAAGCAAAAGTGAAATGCCTGAATGATTACCGCCCAGTAGCATTAACATCTGTGGTGATGAAATGCCTGGAGAAGCTGGTGTTGTCACACATCAACTCCTCCATCACAGAGCCCCTGGACCCCTTGCAGTTCACCTACCAGAACAACAGATCAGTGGATGATGCTGTCTCCCTGGCTCTGCATACAGCCTTGGAACACCTGGACACTAAGAACTCGTATGTGAGAATTCTGTTTGTGGACTACAGTTCAGCATTCAGTTCCATCATACCCAGTCAACTGGTGACAAAGCTCAGGGGATTAGGTCTGTGCATCTGTGTCTGCAACTGGCTGCTGGACTTTCTTATCGAGAGACCACAGGTGGTGCGGATAGGCAATAAAACATCAACACCACTCACCCTGAGGACTGGAACCCCACAAGGCTGCTGTCTGAGTCCAAGGTTGTACTCCCTGTTCACTCACAACTGCACAGCTAGACACAGCAACAACCGCATCATTAAGTTTGCAGATGATGCCACTATAATAGGACTGATCAGTGATGATGATGAGTCCACTTACAGGGATGAAGTCGTACAGCTGCTTAGGTGGTGTCATAGCAATAACCTGGACTTGAATGTGAAGAAAGCGAAAAAGCTAATAGTGGACTTTCGGAGACACAGGCCACACACTCACGGCCCACTCAGTATTGGTGGAACGGAAGTGGAAACAGTCACCAGCTTTAGGTTTTTGGGAATTCACATTTCTTAAGATCTGACCTGGACTGTGAACACTGACTCGATCATGAAAAAGGCTAAGCAGCGCCTTTATTTCTTGAGGTGCTTCAAGCGATGGGGGATGCCAATATATGTGCTGGTGAACTTCTACCGCTGCTCATCGAGAGCATCCTCACCAACGGGATCACCGTGTGGTATGGCAACACCTCTTCGCAAGAAAGAAAGGCACTGCAGAGAATGGTCAATATGGCCCAGATCATCGGCTGTGGTCTCACAGAGATTAAACAGCTCTATGAGGACCGCTGCCGTGGCAGAATTCTGGCCATCACAGAGGACAGTCACCACCCCGGGCATGAGCTCTTCACCCCACTGCCCTCAGGCAAGAGATATAAGAGCATACGGACACTTACCACTAGATTCTTCAATAGCTTCTATCCACAAGCAGTGAGATTGGCGAACACATTTAGCCATCCCCCTCGGACCACACCTGCACCATCACCATCTACCTCTTTATGATTTCTTATCTATTGCACATCTCCAGTCATTGTTTACACGTCTGTATTGTTTACATTTAAACTGCAAATGTTTACTTGCACATTGTCTACTGTTTGTTTGTATATTGTCTTGATTCACTGTTTGCACTTTGTTTTTTGTTTTTTACGCTTGTTTTACAATCGAGAGACTTTCTGTAAATAAGAATTCCATTGTACCAGTACCGGTTACATATGGCAATAAAGTTCAAGTTCAAGAAATAGGTCTATTAGACATGAATTTCAATGGTGCCCTATTGAGGTCAGTTGCCCATGATGGGTGTTTTTATGTGTTGGAGCAAATTTTTATTTGTGACACCTGAAGTAAAGGTTTTTTTCATCACTTGAAACAAAACCATGTCGTGTAATACGAAGAGTGCATGGCCCAAAAAAAAGAGAGAGACTGAAAAACACACTTATGGCCGAAGCGATTCCCCCAAACAGCTGTCTCTAACACAGACAATTACTTATGCCACTCAGTATGCAAAAGATTCATTCAAGCCCTTGACAAGAGTTGTGCCCTCAGGAAATATTGTTCTCAAACTGTGGTGTCTGACATTTACTAAGTTTAATAGTTTTGCATATTTAAAACATGATCTTTCAGCATATCATGTAATCTGATAATTTCAAGGGTTTCAAAAAAATTATAGTTATTTTATTTTTATTGAGGTAAATGTGGGAAATTATCGCGATATTGATTTGAGGTCATATCGCCCAGCCCTAGTATACAGGTCATATATTTTTCTTGAATAATAGTGCTTTTGGTCTGAGTTTTTTTTTTTTAATGGACACACCGTTAAAGTGAGAGATTCCTGTATATGAAAATGTATGGGTCAGCAACCCCAAAGTTCACAATCCCAGTGAAATGGGCAGCAGGTCCAGTTGGGGCTATGCCCTTGCAATGGTGTCACAGTAGGGCCACATGTAAAATAAGAGCCAGGGAATAAAGAGCTGTGCTTGCTGGGTATCTTGCAGATGGAGTTTGACGAGAAGGAACTCCGAAGAGAAATTAGCTACGCCATCAAGAACATACACGGTGTCAGGCAAGTACTCATAATGGCATGGGGCACTTGGTCATTTCTGTGCATCCATTGCTAAGCTCCTGTTTCTTTATTTAGAGTTTTGAAAACATTTAGTAAAACCTTTTAGTAGATAGAGAAATAGTTGTAAGCTCATCCCAGTCAAGAGCATTGCAAAAGTTCCATTAGAGCATGTGATTGTGTGGTACTATAGCCTTTTTTTGTTGTAAGGTTTTGATTATGTAGGCATGCACGCAGTGTATCATCACAAAATGAGCCTCACTTTAGCTGTCTACTGGTGTACACTCTTTGAATGAACCAGATTGTCATTTAGAAACTCCCATTTTCTTTTTAAATCAGCCCGTCTCTTTGTTGAAGTCATTCTCACTCCCCTTACACTGCTTCACCTCTTGAATGTTCAGAATTGTAACTCTTGCCCCTTATCCTTGTGTCTGCACTTCCGTTTCTCATCTTTTTTTTATTTTTCCCTTGATTTTAAAGCCCCTTAAGTCAGTTAACGAGCGGTGCTGTCTAAAATTAGGAGGCTGTTCAGCTGGGTAAAGCGTGGGTGAGCTGCCCTCAAGGCCTCTTGGAAGTCCAAACATCCATCTTTACAGCTCAAATTTCAATGGCCCTAGATGTCATTCAAAGCACTTTCAATTTCAATTTGTTAGATTTTAAATTAGTTTGCATCATTTTAACTAACCATTAAAGGGTTGGCCTTAATTGTTGATGGCGGTAGTCTTACAGAAAAGTACTGAATTGTAAAGCTTTAATTTGCCAAAAGATACTGATTTTGAACACAGTAGAGCCATATGACCACAGAATAACTCATTCAAGTCTCCACTGAGTTGTTGGCCAACTGTACCCTGCTGGTATGTGATAAACAGGATTTGAAACCCAAAGGGAGGGTTAGGAAAGGGGTTCCTGATCCTAGTCCTGGAGGCCCACACACCTGCTGATTTTCAGTCCAGCCCAATTTAATTGCCTAATTGAATCCTTAATTGAACTGACACATTTCGCGATTGGAATATTTGCCAGTTTTTGGTCTAATCAGAAGTTGAGTAATTTGGCATCTGAAGTAGTTAAAAGGCAATCATCCTTCATGTTTAATCCTAGGAAAAAGATAAAAACTATTATTGAGTCACTAGAGGGTTTCAGCTGTGTAACTGAGAGCTCGGCTTGGACTAAAAGCAGGACGCGGCCTTGTGTGGTCCTCCAGGACCAGGATTTGGAACCCCTGGGTTAGGGTACCCTTAGCATGCCGCATAATGACATCACTTGGGGCATGTTGCGCTCCCTTTAGCTTGAGAGCGTTGTGATCTCACTCTAGGCCTGTCATACAGCAGGCAGCTCAGATAAGGGGCTGTCCCAAAGGAGCATATGCAGTTACCAACAAATTCCAAACTGAGCAGGGGAATCTGAAAAATACTGGCAATTCATTAGAACTGCAAAGGTTAACATACAGGGTCAATTAAATTACAGAACTCGGGTGGAAGTAATTTCAAAAGAATTATTTTGTTAGGACTGACTCATCTTGCCTGTTTTCATCTGCCCAGATCTTCTAAAGGGAATTATTTGATTCCAGAAGGGTTGTTTGTCCTTTGTTTCCAACCACACCATTAGTTTTGTTGAGAACAACAGCTGGGATTCATCTTTGTTCACCAAAATTGTGAAATCTAAACCCCTTGCATCTCTCCCCCCCCTCCCCTTTCTCTTTGTCTTCTGTCTATCCTCCTCATGCTTCCTCCCCGTCCTCCTTGTTGTGTGTGCAATCAGAACGGGGCTGTTCACTCCGGACCTGGCGTTTGAAGCCATCGTGAAAAAACAGATCATTAAGCTGAAAGAGCCCTGCTTGAAATGTATCGATCTGGTCATTCAGGAGTTGATCAATACAGTCAGGCAGTGCGCCAACAAGGTATTAAGGGAGCAGAGCCCTTCAGTACAGGACCAGGGAGCAGGCTGATCACCTGTCTGCCTGGAGCTGGCACTGCCACGGCTTTCTCGTGTGGGAGGGGAGCAGGGCATATACCAGTAGGGGTAATGAGGTGCTGCTATTTTTCACATTTTGCTGCAGCATCAATCCTGGTATTTCATAGAGCTGAAATACATAGAAACCTGAACAATCCATTGTTGGATCTAAGCTCTATGTAGTATCCTAGCTCTGCTTCCTTCCAGAGCATGGTTTGAGTGGCATAGTGGGAGCCCCAGGTTGGCATGTGGCAGTGCTTGCTGGCTTTGGTTTCTTAGAAGGTGACACCTCTAGGGTGCGAACACTATACGTGTGTTTTTAAATAGTCGAAGTGCTCCCCCAAAAAACGCATACTTGCTTCCAGAGCTCCTCTCCTGCGATACATCATGAGCTCCTCCTCCTCCTCTGTGCACGACATTTCCCCAGATCCAGAAGCACGCATTTAGAGTGCTGCCTCTTCTCACTTCAAAGCCCCAGGCCCTGTAAAAAGAGCTCTGGAGAGAAAAAAAAAACATAGTCAGAGAAGTGGTGAGCTTCACCTCTTTCTCGCTTGGATTTCAGAGGAATCCAGCAGGAAGTGTTTTTACTAGAATGGCGTGTCTGTGTGTACAATGTATAACATTGTGGTTCACACAGAAACAGATTAAATAAAAGAGCTCACCCAGTAGGAAATTAAATAAGGCCCTAGCAAAACACTTAAACACGAGCAGGGTGCATCTTTTGACTATTCAGGAGGTAACCCCTATATATATAAAGGGTTTTAGACATTGTGGTTTGTATTTTGTGGAGACAGATCACCAAAACTGTAGGAATTGCTTTGAAAAGCATGATCCTTATCCTTTAAAATGTGGGTTTTGTTTACAAAACCATTGTTCCTCAAATCATTTAGCAAAATAAACAAGCAATCTAAAAATATACATTTGACCTTTTTTATCACTGGCAGTTGTCAAATAGGTAGATTGAAAATGCCATCGCAGATCAAAGCATATATAATGAAACAAAATGAAAATCGTCTTGCCAGCTTGAAGCCATGTGATTTACAATGAGGTTGACTTGATATAGACACGTGTTGTGTCTGAACTCTGTGTATGCAGTCCATACAGTGATGATTATGGGCTGTTTTTAACAGACAAGAATTCATCTGTAGTCCAGTGCTTCTGGTTAGCCTTCAAGATTTGATCCCTGCAATTTTGTGTGACTGTTTCAACTGCATGGCCATCTTCATCTCAAATTGTGGTGTTTCCACAAGATTAGAAGAACAGTTACAAACAAGAGAAGGTCATTATGTCCTTCAAAATTGTGCACAGGTGGAGAAAGCTCATGGGAGGAACTTAGTTAAGCAAGCATGCTGCATGTAATTTGATATACATGTATGTTCAAATGTTCTAGTACAGAGATGTGAATTAACTAACTAAAAATGCATTTTTGTCTTGCTATCTCTTTCTCTCTCCCATCCCTTTTTTTCCATCCATCTCTTGGCTGCATGTTCCCTTCTCCTCTGTGTGCCTGATCCAGAACTGGTCTCTTTACTCCCGATTTGGCTTTTGAAGCCATTGTGAAAAAACAGATTCTTAAACTGAAAGAGCCCAGTTTGAAATGTGTTGACCTTGTCGTCTCTGAGCTTACCGCCTTAGTCCGAAAGTGTGCAGAAAAGGTAAATAAACCACTGAGCATCCTTGACCATAAATGTCAGAAGCAAAAAAGAAAGCAAATATCCTTGATATTGTCGTGTCTGCTCCCCCATCATACCCAACATCAACCCAATTCCCTGCTCTGGAAATGGCAGTTTATATCATCTGTGATTGCCAAAAAATCATCTTCCTTCCTGTTGCCTCTGTCGCCCTGATGGGTGCTTTCATGTCTGTTGCTCTGTTACGGTTTTCCTTTCCCAATAACCATTCCTTCACAAATGGCTTCTGGGAAGACCTGTCAAAGCTGATGAGTGCAAGAGGACTCTGGGAGAGGGAGCAATTTGGAAACACACTAGTCACAAGCCTGTTGAAGTTGTATGACGTGTAACAGTAAGAGATCATTCACTTTGAATAGTGTCTTCTTAGAATCTGGAGCCAGTTTCCCTGGCTGATCAGTTGTCACGATTGGCATCACCTCCCTATAAGCCACTTCTCTCTGTTTTATTTCCAAATACACTTCAACATGATTTGAGCTGACTGCCCCTTTATATGGACAGGATGCCTACCCTTTTGGACTTTCTTCAATCCATGTGTTAACACCATGTGTGAAGGGATATCTCGTTGGCTTCAAATGAGTTGAAGTGTGGAACAACTATTATGAGAAAATTCTGAAAGTGAAGTCAGACAGACATCTGTGGCTATCCTTGCAGACCTATACAGGAGAAAATATGCCTTTATGTGAATACATATGTTGAGATGTGCAGCAAGTTAGAAATGGAATGATTGCAAAAGAACAGATGGTATAAACTATGTCTTGTCCAGTCTTACGATTTAGCCTAAATCTGCTCTCGCTCTACTGTAGCTGTTTGCCTCCTGGCTTTTTATGTTCAGCTAGTTCCACTTTGATTGAAACCTGCTTCAGCATTTGACATAACAGACCATTTCCATCTAATGTTCTCACTGTAGAGTTTGGTGGAAGAAAATCACAGACCTTTTACTGAAGGAGCAAAAATGATTGAACTAGAGTTTTCTAACCCTACCTTGAATGCTTTACACGAGGTGCCACCTCACAGTTTCCGATGGATTTAGGGGATGTATTTAGCAAAAGCCTATCTTGTATCACAAGAGATCACCAAATCTGGTTCCAATAAGCACTTCTGGATTTTGAATCACTTTTTCTGCCTTCAGATTTAGTTGAAAGTGTCTACACTTTTTCCTAAGAAAGAACTTGTAATTATTTAGCTCATTAATACAATACAGAGTAGGACTAGATCAAAATATCTTTGAATTTGGTTTGTTCTTAATTAGCATTTTTTAGATCTTATCTATATTGTATATCGTATTTTATGTGCACAAGTTATCATATGACCCTTTCTCCAGTAAAAAGAGATGCTTTAACTCAACACCAGACCTGTTTGGAGGAGGAAGTCCACAAGGAAAGCAGAGTAGTGTTAAACACAACTCTTAAGCAGGGGAAGTGTATCTGTGGTACGTGTCTCATGCAACAAGGAGCCCATTTCCTTAAAACTCATTTCCCCAGTTTTAAGGGGTACAATATTAAACATGACATCCGACAGATGAAGAAGAATCAAGGCCACTTTTAAAGCAATAAGAATTGAATTTTTATTACATATTTATTTTTGATTGTTGGGAAGATATTTAAAAATGTCTAGCCAGCAGCTGATTAGCAGCCGGAGCTGTTCTTAGAAAATAGCTGGCACTTAACACACACAGGCAGTATCTCAAATAGCAGACTGCCGTCATTACTAAAGATGGGTATAATCCATTTTGCTATAGAGGAAGAGTGCTGCAGTTTTTCAGTTTTGCTCAAGTGGGTTTCAAACACTGTGGTGGACAGCTAAAGTCCACTCTGTCAGATTAAGGTTTGCTGCAACATCAGGAACATTCCACTTTGAAATAAGGGAAGTCGTCCTCTATTCTTTGCTGTGCACCATGTGCTTTAGATTTACTACACGCAACGGAGCCAGTCCAACTGGACTGGTCTCTCAAGATTGGACAGGATTGTCTTCAGTGCGCACATTCAAGGCATGGCACAATGGAACCTGCTGTGCACAATTCACAGCTCCCTCATGGCATTATGGCGCATCTTCACTATTTGGCATTTCACTATTGCTGCCAACCCAGTATTGGCACTGTAAGATTGACTTTTGACATTTGAACTTGATGCTGCAAAGGCTAAAGCCACTCAAGTTGCCATTTTTTTATCAAATGCCTGCTTATGCTGTTAGAGTCCCAGACTGACAAAGCACAGTAAACAATGGGATTGATCCAACCCAGGTTGACATGTCATGGGTAAAACAGCTGTTTCATAATATTACGCACCCTTATCTCACCTTAATTTATCATCTTTCCTTATCTGTTTGGAGAAGATTGACCAAAGAAATGTGTACAACATAACAGCTCCCTGCTTTTCACACTGCAATTCTGAAACCAACCAGCAGAATTGATGTTCTTTAGTGTAGGTCTTGCAGATCCTCAGTGCTGCCCCCCTAGATCCCCAGCTCTTTGCCTTCCTCACCTTTCAGTCCAGGTGGCAAGAGAGCAATCCTGTGCCATCACAGGGTAACAGGCCTACAGTCTTCTGGTTGTGGTATTCCTCCTTCAATCCAGTCACCTGCTCTTTGAATGATTTGCTCGTGAGCTGTAAAAACAGATGTCTTATGGTGAATCCCCCTTCTTTGTTAAATAGTTGAGGTACACATTTGTAATCTGCCTCTGACATTTGGACAGTAGAATTGTTAAATAGATCTGTCTTGCTCAAAGCCCTTGCATGACTTTTGCAACAATCCCATATGTTGTAGATGCTAGCCGTTGTAGCTGAATTCTGAATGATCTTGTTTCAGGGCAGCTAGTGCAGATAGTCTATGGTCCTCTGATCAGGAAGAAAAGTCTAATTTGTCACTGCATCTCCTCTTAAGCAAAACAAAACAGCACCAAATCTTGGCAGGACTGATTAGTTCAGCTACTGCCCTGTTGCCATCTTTGTCATAGGAATGCTGTATGCAGTGCATGATGTTAAGAAATTTTAGACTTTAAATTTTGCTTTTAACAACAACAGATTTGTACTTCATTAATGGACAGATAATAGTATAATTTTAATTTGATGCATTATAAAAAGGAGAAATCTAATAGTTTTCACAATACAAAGTATTGGACGTAGGCTTGGTCATACTAGTGTGAGGAGGGAACTGCAGTGTTTGGGGATCACATTTCTGGTAGCAGTGCTCTCTACTGGTGTCTTCTAGAACTGCACTTGCTCATTACCAATCTTTCATGACAATCAAAACTAACCACTTGCTTGGAATTGCAAAGTTGTATTTAGGCATTGTTTGGTTTATCTGCCTTTGCACAAGAGATTTTCCTTCCATGCTAAATTATTGGTCTAGTAATAATGTCTGCTCAAAAACCTGCTTGTAAAAGGTTGCAGCAGCTAGATTTCTGCAGCATTGCACAACAAATACTTCTGCACTTCTGAAGTCTTGTTTGAGGATTTTGTTCAGAGGCTGGAATGGTCTCAATCCCAGATTATTGTTTAATCTGTTAAAATGTAATGTTACCTTTGGCAAATATGAAATATTTGTATAAATATGAAATGCAATATGGGAGATTGCATGAACAAGCAGGCAATTTGCAGAAATCAGTAACCTAATTCTGGTGTTCCTGTTGTGCATCAATACTGATGTGCATGTCATTTATGTAAAGGCATATTCAGGCACATAGAATCTACTTTAGTTTTCTAGATAATTTAAATCTTCAATCTGCCATTCCAAGATGATGGTTTCTTGCAGTAGAGTGTAGGCTATTCAAGCTTCTGCATGAGATTTGAAACTAATTTACTGGTCTCTTCACCCTTATCAGCCCCATGCCTGCTGCATGCTGGCTTTCTGGCAGGAGCTTTGGTGGTTTCTCTGTGTGCTTGAGTGTGGGTTTTCTGAAGGATTCTAACGTCTTTTCCTTTTCCTATACATGGCACATGACATGGACATGGCACAGCAATCACAGACTCCTGTTAGCCACAACCTTTAATGCCTATGAAACCATTAAAGGAACCTGCCAAAAAACCTATTTCAGTTCTGATTAAAGTAGTGGTTTCTGTGTTTCTGTTTCTAGTGGCTTGCTGTGTGGTGAGAATTGTAAGAATAGTTTACATATTTTAATGCGATTGCCTTTTATGCCTCGATTTGAATACTGTTAGAGGACACAAAACAGTTTGTGCACCATCAAGTGCAGTAAATTTAGGTTACTTTCAGTCATGGCAATGGAGGAATACTTCATTAGTTTCAGCATTCGAATACTTCCATTACCGAATGTTTTAAATGTTTCTAACACGGTTTCTGTGACTAAAACCCTGGCAATCCAGAGATCTCAAGTGTCCTCAGGGAATCAGCAGTGTGGCTTCTGTGCAGGAGAGTGATCACTGTGCTCTGGCCCTTGGGGGGGGGGCGTCATGGTGAGGAGGTAGAGCACCATCTTGGGAGGGTGCAGAGACCGCATCTCTTGGTTCGTCCCTCTCTCGTCCTTTCTTGCAGCTCGGCTCGTACCCCAAGCTGCGGGAGGAGACCGAAAGGATCGTCACCACCTATGTGCGCGAGAGGGAAGGCAAGACCAAGGATCAGGTGAGTCCTGGGAGAAGTTAGAGGTTGGAGGTATGGTCATCAGGTTATCACTGGGCCAGCAGGCAAACAGTCCTTAAGCTTGATCTCACCAGATCACTGAAGCTCAGTAGCTGTGGGCCTGGTAACAAGTATCCCAGTTTACACTTTGTACTTTAGGGTGAGGCTCTGGCTTGCCTTGACCGTCTGTGTGATAAGCAGGTTCCTACAACAGTGATTATGGATGGACTTTATCCAGCTCAGTACTTTGTCACCTTATCTGCTGTGTAGCTGAGCCTCTGCTGTACAACCAATTCTGGGCTGTCCCAGTGTTAGGTGTACCCCAGTGGGAGATTATCCATTAGCATGAAGCGTAGGCAGAATTGTCACTAACAGTTTATTAATTTGGAGATCTCATCCAGATGTTTCTTAAAGGATGCTGGACAATCTGCTTCTGCAAAATGGCTGCAACATGGCTGGCTCAATACCCAAACCCAACCTTAAAGAAAGGAAGTTGGCAGAATAATCAGAATAGTTATAACATCAAAGTGCCTTTAAAAGCAATTGTCTCAAAGGCATCCTCTGATCCATACCCGAATATTTTAACCATTTTATCAGCAGCCCTGTAAGTGCAGGATGTCACTATAACACACTGTATTGTTATAATAACAGATAAAATATATTTTCTAATAGTTTATAATATCTAAAGTGTTAGATATACTTCTTTGATCTAGGAATGTCTTGTAAAAAAGGGGGCAGGGCTTATTCTTCATTACTGCTGCTTGCTAGTTGCTGTGTGAAGATTTAGGCTGACGTTAATCACTTTCACCTGTAAAACCTGAAGGCTGAATTTGCACGAGAATTTACTCCCATATAGAAGTCCTCGAGGTCTCTCCTGGTACAATTCCTTACATCAGAGGTGTTGTGGAAGATTAAATAACATGCATGACAACTGCCAAGATACACTAAACCAGACAAAATCCCCCTTGAATGTGACTTTGCCATCATAGCCATTTCATGGATTTATGAGTTTTTCCTTCCCTTACAGGTGCTGCTGCTTATTGATATTGAGCTTTCCTACATCAATACCAACCACGAGGATTTCATTGGATTTGCAAAGTATGTAGCCCCCTCTCCCTCAGATCCTTGTTTTAGCATCAGTGTAGGCAAAAGTTTGAATGTGGGGTCATTTCCTAAGCTTATTTATTATAGATATTTGCATATTCTTACACTACAAAATACTATACTGTTATCACAGTACAAAAATATCATATATTGTACACTTTTATATAAGCTCTTTTTTTCAGTTCAGATCCTATTGCAGACAATACAGACCTATTGTTTGAAACACTGGCAAGCAATGTAACTTGGACAAGTATTACCGAGCCTTTATCCTGGAGAATCCCAATTCGACAGCTCTTATGGATTACCCTTGAATCATAATTTTCTAGAAGTTTGGAAGTTATCCTTTTGATCAGAGAAACAGATGGTTTGTTAAACAGTTTTGAGATCACTTGAAGTGAAAACAGAAACACCCTTTAGCTCTCAAGAATTGCAGTAGCCCTTCCTGGCTTAGTTGAAGCAAGTAAATTGACCTCAAAATCTGTTTTAAATTGATGGTTTAAGGTGATCATTAAGATCTGCTGGATTGCAGCTCTCCCAGGATCAAGGTTAGACATTCCTACTTTAGGAGATTGCATTACTTATTCATCACTCATGCCTCCAGGTTTAGTAGATCTGTGGATCCCTAGATAAGAATATGACTCCTTTCAAAAATGTCATCACTCCTTTTTAGATGTCTGTCTGATCTTTGGGAAGCAGAATGGAACAAGCTATTGGTGCTGTGCTTTAGAGTGCAGTTGCAGTTTGTGTTTGTAGGTGGATTTTGTCCAGGATCCTAAATTTACAAAAAAATCTTACTAAATTCTTGTGGTTCGTGAGCCAGACTTTTTGAGTAGTCATATGTATGCAAAGGTGTTTTTGTGCACAATAGTAAGTTGTAAATTCCAGTAAAGTTAAAACCCATGAACTCATGATAAAGAATAATCTTGACCTCTAACGCTTCATTAAATAGCTAAGTCTAAAGGTTGATCTATAAAAAAAATCAAAAGTAGAAAATACCTGTCTTGTATGCATACTGAATCTATTTGGTAAGACAAACCACATTTCAGACTTTAGCAGTCCCTTAATCAGCCTTGGCAGTTGCTTCTTTGACCTGAGTTTTAAACAAGAGTCTTGATTTGTTTAAACAAGAGCCATATCTTTTGATATGAGTCAAAAGCTGCTGGAAATTGTCTCATATCATGCCCTTTCCTAACTCCATGTCTAACTTGGTAATGGTCTGAATGAGGAAGTAGCTTGAATTCTTAATGCTGCATAAAAACAAAGGTACAATACTTAAAATCTACTTTGAACAAGACGTTGTTTAAAACAAAATCAGACATAGTTCCACCTTTGACATGAGCAGGTGTCTGTTTGAAAAGTAAAGATTCACTTTAGTTTCCCTGAGCCTGTTGGGCAGACTCACACTGAGCCATCTGCAGCTACTGAATATTAGATTTCTTTGTTTGGCTTTGTGTTTGCACGGGTTTGAGGAGGGATTGGTTTGTAAAACGTTATAATGCTTTTGTCATCACAGCACCTTAATTCAAATTAATCTGCAGTTGAAGGATTGTATAACTTTTATTGTTCTGTTTTAGGTGAGGATCTAATCAGAAAAGGCATTTTAAGGGCTTTTAGGTTTCTAGTTTGCCTTTTTTTCATTAGGCCAGCTTAGGAGACTACCAAGGAAAGATCAGATCAGGATGAAATCACTAATCAGGATGTCTGATGCTGCTATGGTTAGATCAAGTAGATCAGATCAAGTTCTGTATTTCTTCATTGGCCAGTGTTTCACATCTCAAATAATTTTAGGCAGCTGTGTGCAGGGGTGCTTAGGGCTCTGGACTGGTAATTGGAAGGTTATGTGTTCAAATTCCAGATGGAGCGCAGCTATTGTACCCCTTTGATAATTTTCTTAGGATTGTATCAGCTTCACTTACCTCAGTTAAACTTGTAGCTGTATAAACAGGTATGAATGTAAAAGCATTAGCTTGATGTTGATCTTTCTATTTTTCCTGTGGAAATTCCCAGTCCGTATGTCCCGGTCAGTCTTAATTCAGCATTAAAATTAAAGGTGATTGGTTCATTTTAGATTGATGTCTTACTACTGGATGAAGGCTGCAAAGTTAATCAAAGTTAATTTGGGGGCAGCTTGTTCATTTGTATAGGTGTAGGTTTCTACTGAATTACTGACTCATCAGCGCTAATCCTCGCAAACCTAACCCCGGACATTTTGAGCTTTTTTGCTTAGGTAGAGTGGGGATGATATACATTATGGCAGATCGTAATGTATAGCACACCAGCTGGTAGCTTTGCTCATCCAGCTACCATCCATGCATCCATTTGTTTGGCTGGTTTTTGATGCCTGTGCTTGAGCATGGATAAAAATAAGCCCTGTCATGTTAATTCTCTTGTGACATCACTTTCAGTCTAGATTTACAGAAGTTCAGAAAGCTGGAAGAGAATTTCAACCCAGGGTATCCAAACAGGTGGGCTCTTGGCGCTCCCAAGGAATTCCATATCTGCCAGCTCCTACTTCAACATTTTTTTTAAATGATTAGGACTTAGACTTTTTTATATACGTTCACAGCTGCCTTTTTTTCCTGCGTTTGTGAAATGATGCATGTCTTTCCCCCCCCCCCCCTTCTGATCTTTCTTCCACCCTCACCCAGCGCCCAGCAGAGAAACACTCACGTCAACAAGAAGAGAGCCATCCCTAACCAGGTACCTCTCCGGTCTGCTGCGGCCCACTTCCTCACCGACTGTCTCTTTAACACTGGAGTATAAAAAAGGGAACATCCAGAGTTGTGGCTCCATTCTTCTGCCATTACAATGTTTTGTTGTAGGGCTAATTATGGAGTTAATTCTCATCATCTCAGTTAGGATGTTTATGGTCACCTCACTCCTGGTGCCTGATCCTGTCTTGACAGCCCCCTGGCGTCTCTGACAGAGGGGTATAGGGAACCCTAGCAAGTGCTTTCGCTCCTAAGCTAACACCTCTGTCGGTGAGCTTTTCAGTCTCCTACTCGCTGGTTGACTGTCTGTTCTCATCGCCTTGCTTGGGTTTCCCTTAGCCAGCTTCACATCAAGAGGAAATGGTGTTATGTCAGAGGAAAGCCACATTTCCCAAAGTTGCCTGTTCCAAGTTGGCACCCATTTGCAGATCTTGGCTGGAGCCCCTCAGAGGGTAACTGGCAAATCCTGTGGACTAGTTCAAGAGCACCAAGCCTATTCCATGCTCAGACCCTTAATATGTTACATATACCTGTATACTTTCTGTACATGTTGTGGGATATATTTTTTTATACAGCTCCAATTGCATGATTGTAACCCATTTTTCTTTAGCAGATGTGACAGGTTAATAGTGGGGAAGATGTTTAATGATACAGAATGGACATGGTCTTTTTACACCGAGCAGCGTTTTTTCATACTGAACACTCTTGCGGACATTAAAAGATTTGCATTTTCCATCTTGAACCTAAGACTGTGGTCTAACTTGGTTCGTTAAACCCGGAGTAAGTGTTTAAGATAATCTGGTTTTACTTTGCTGCTGTTGGAATCATTCTGCACCCCATAGTAACCCTAAATTAATCTCTTTGCTGTGTTATTTAACCAGATGTTTTTTTAATTATTATTTGCATGAATCAAGCTATTAATGTGCATACGAAGGTGCCAGCAGTGCAAGTAACAATCTTGAAGAGGAAATGGCATTAACAAATGTGATGATGATCTAATTGCATGTAACTTCTTTTGTTTTCTGTCGCTCTTTCTCCCACCTCCCTCTTCCTCTTTTCTGTTTTCTCATTCCTCACCTAATGCCTCTGCATGCTGCCTTCCTCCCCTCCTCTCTCTTCTGTGCTCTCTACTCTCTCTCTCCTCTCTTGCATGCTTGCTCTTCCTCTCCCATAATCTCCCTCGATCCAACGTCACCCCCCACCTCCCCACTCTTTGCCACTTTCTGCGAAAAAGGGTGAAATCCTGGTAAGTACCCCCGAGACGTCCACGTATGTCTTGTCCCTGTTAGGAGATCCTCATGATGGACAGCAGGGTCAGCCCTCGGCAGAGAGGCTAGAGCCATGTGGGGCAGCTGGACCCGATTAATGGGGCAGGCCTGGCAGGCCACCCGTAAACTAGCAGTGTTAATCGGGGAGCAGCTCTCCTCCTGATTCCAGAGCTCTGCTCCTCTAAAACAGAAGCAGAAATTCCTAAACATCCGTAGTAAAAAAAAAACTGCCAACTCCAAACTGGAGAAAGGAAATACATAAAACATAGTCTCTGTGATGAATATACTTAAAGACTAGGAAATATGCTGCTTGGGGAAAAACAACAAGAGGAGAACAGTTTTTGGCTGTGAAACCAGAGCTTTGCATATGTCGGTAATGGAAGAGCCTGGAGGCCTCAACTGGGGTGATCTCGCTTTCCAGCTTCACTAAGCTCCTGATTGGAAGCCATCTTTTGTAATGTAATCGAAGAGTATCAGACAGAACACTCTTGCTCTGTGCTCTTCGAGAGCACAGACCTGCATTTTTAAGCCCAAACCTCATGCAATTTTAAAACCACAAAACCAGAATTCATATTAGCATAGGTGTTAATTGCCATATTAATTGGAAAGGACAATTTGATCTTCAGGTTATGAGCTCATTATTCCAGCAAGCTCAGTTTATTTTCTGGCATATACACCATTTTAAAATAAATTAGTAAATTCTTAAGAGTGAACTTGGGTGTTCTCATATACATTTGACTGTTGTGGTTGTAGCACACTGAGATCCAGTATCTAGCTTTATATTTCTGTATCTTGCGCTTGGACAGCCCTTTGCAGTTTTCTTTAGCTGGTGTCAGTTTCTCTCACAAGACTCAGTGCAGGAAATGAGACATCTTTGTTCTCTGTTGGGCAGCCTGGCCGTCAGGTCACTGGAGCAACAAAAGCCAACAAAGGAGACGAGGTATTTGGTAAGCAGGGTGTGGCCTTGTGATGACATTCCCCTTATTCTAAATTCCACAGGGACCCATGCTTGGCCAGGTGTATTGAACCACCAACCGACCGCATGGTGTTTTAAGGCCTCCAAAAGAATCTGTTGGCAATAACAGATATACATTTTAGTAGTTATTTCACCGTTAATCTAATTGATCTTTAGTTATCAACTTTGAGGGAAAAAGCAGTCAAAATGGCATGACTAATAAATGACCGTCCTCATTTTTGTTTTGTAACTTAATTGGTGTATATTTAATCTCAAATTGATTTGCAGCAATACTGCTTAAACTGGTGTGATATGAATTTTTATTGAGTCCAAGTTTAACCCGGCTCTGTATTTTTTAGTGATCAAAGACCAACAGGAGCAGTGCTGATAAAGTATTCCTGTTATAAATGACATTTTAATTAATTAACTGCAAGATTAAGATGGTCAAAACCTCTTTGAACCTTTGGCTTTAAAGAGCTGATGAGCACTGCTGTTGGAGATACTTCTCCATTTCTAATCTAATCATTTTAAACCCAGAAGCTTAATGTTCTCAATGTCAAGAGCATCACTTGGCCACCCTACCTCCTTTCCTTGTGTTTGACTGCTGTGAGGCCTGAACACCTGAATGGAAATGCTCACTTCAAAAACAGCTTAAAGGAGGCTGGGAGCCCAGCGTACAGATGTGACCCCTGGGCACTTTTCCCAATTTAACCATGTCTTATTATAGTTGGTTACCAAACTGTGAAGAATAATGGACTTTTCAGGATTTGTCTTGTGAAGTTCTACTGGATTGTCATAAACAATACTTACGCCCTTCTGTAGGTTTTACCGCTAGGCATGTCCCCCCAAAAAAGCACCTTTAAAGTTGCTGATCTGATGGTAATAATGTCACACCATATCATCCTCCTGTCATTTTTCAAATTAGGATATGGGTAGTCCCATGTGCATCGCTCCCAGAGAATCAAAATAGTTTGCTCTTTCTTATCACTTTGCACATTTGTTCTTCTTGCTTACTGTTTGACATTTATTATAGTCATGTATTGGCCATCTGTTTATTTTTAGGCTACCTACAGGACAGCAACAGCATCAAACGCCACTACTTGTACAGCAACTTGGTCCAGATTAACAACCAGAGCAGCAGCAGCCAGAAACATTTCTGAGCATTACGATGCATGTTACCCTCTCAACCTCTTTGCAAAGATGTTTGCTGGAAAGAAATGCTAGTAAACTGGTGACCATAAAGTGGAATAAGGCTATTTCTGTGGTATTTATTTCTGGCCTACAGTACTGTAATAACTAATTTAGGAGTACTTTCATTCAGAATTAATTTAATTTTGTGAGGTGACAGCTTCATTTCCACTTTTTTCTGTCTAGGGTATCTGTGGGATTGGCTAGATGTAGTGGTTCAAATATACATGTTCTCCTTCTCATCCTAAACAGACATAAATGTGAATTGATATCCCCCTCAAAGTTGCCCTTACTCTCCCTTTCATTTAGTCCTTCTACCATCTTTGTTAACACTTTTTGATGGCCTGGTGTGACATCATCATCATGCGCCACTTCAGTCACTAGTGTGACATAGTCATGTGCTACAGATAATGCAGATGTTTAATCAAGCTCTAGTACCAAAGACTTGGCATTATTTTTATCTGAT
Organism: Lepisosteus oculatus; assembly: GCF_040954835.1. Taxonomy (NCBI): domain Eukaryota; kingdom Metazoa; phylum Chordata; class Actinopteri; order Semionotiformes; family Lepisosteidae; genus Lepisosteus; species Lepisosteus oculatus. The sequence continues at coordinate 19,943,387 of NC_090706.1, read as the reverse complement.
AAGTAACAAATGTGATTAATCCTTTCTGGACATGTTTAGAAAGGATAACCAAACAATAAGATGTATATTACAGTATGCCACCATTAATGAAAAAGCAGGCTTTTTCAAACTTTACTACAGTTGGTACCTCAAATCCCTTTGAGATAAATACTCATAATGAAAGATACTTTGTTTTAAATGTAAATTTGCCTATTATGTGCTGACCCTGGGAGTATCCTGGTCATTGTTAGTGATATGTCTTGAATTGCCCAGGGGCTGTGTAAAAATTATTTTAATCAGTTTTGTTCTAGTAAAATAACAGAAAATTATTCAGATTTGCCACATTAGAGACCTAGGGTCAAGAGTAACACTGATGCAGAAACCAGTTCCTAGGTTTACCAACAAGCAGTAGGAGATGTAGTTCTACCTGCCTTTTGCTCTGACTTTTTGAATGAGCTTCCTTGGCGTGATCCGTTTTTAATTGTAGAATTTTCTGCTTTCTCTGATCTCTGGTCTGCTCTGCTATGAGATTCAAAGACTTCTGCCTCTTTACTTTCTAAGGAATTCATTTTTCTTTTTACTGCACTGTTTGTGCATGTGTGTTACACCTAAAAGCAGTTAGAAGAATGTGCAGATAAAAAAGGACTTTTATGTTTCTGATTTTAAATTGCAGGGATTGAGATCAGTATGCATTGTCAGTGTATGCTTCGTTCTGTGCAAAGAACAGGACAGAATCACTACATTTTTGCTTTGTCGTTAGAGTATGGTGTGTCTTTTAAGTGACTTTAAGTGATTTTAGAATGATGGATATTTCAGCTGTTTCGCTTCAAACCTTTTTAAAAACATCTGAAGACAATAGCTTTAAAGTCACTGGATCTCAGTGTGGCTTCGTGTTACAGTACAGCTTAAATAGGTTCAGATATGTGGCAATGACATCCACACACGTTAATTTAAGAGGCAATCACAAGGTATGGAATCAAGCTCTAGTCTGTTGTAATAATCTCACCTCTTAATAAATCCAAATATCCTCTGTTAACATTACCTTGTGACTTAAAAAGCTGCTTTTATAAATAGAAATACATAAAAATGTTTTTTGGGGAAAAAAAGGTTCATTCTTTATCAATAAAGCCGTATAAGGTGTTTTCAATTTGTTTGATATGACTTATAACATCCTTTTTAGGATTAAAAAATGAATTTAAATGAGTGGGATGATGAAATAATTGAGGAGAGCTTTAGGGGTGCTTTTACATTGCTTAAGATCACTGAAACAAAACAAGTTTGGAAATGGATAGAGTGGGTAATGTGATGCAAAGCTTCCAAGTTTCTTAGTGAGAACATCCACCTTACCCCTAATGGAGTTTCTTCACTCTTGTTCAGTACTGGTTCTGCCCCCATTTCTGAGGCCTTGGTTCCCCTGCGCTAAGTGAATCCCTGCTGTCCATCGCTGTGGGTCTGGTTACAGGTTTGCCTTGTGATTTGTGACAGATGTTGAATTTCCATGGGGAGTGGTGCGCAAAAACAAGAAAATTGGAAAACAAACATTTTCCTTTTGTGTGTGTCTGGTTGTTGATTTCCTTTGAAATCTGGGTCCCAAGGAGGAAAGAGGAAAATTTATTTTCAGATTTGATCTTTAGATTCTTACATGTAGGATATCTACTCTCTCCACAGTTTTTTTTTAAGAGGTGGCTGTTTTCCCACCTAACCTTTACCGCTTTACTGGTATTAGTGGTCTGGAAATCTCTTGTGATTGTCGGTCCTAAAGTAAAGGGTGATTATGTAGTTCAGATCTAGAAATTCCAAACCTTAAGGTTTCATTTTTTTAGAGAATATGTTTTCTTCTGAAGTGTAGTGTTAAATATCTGGATGAAAAAAGCTAAAAGGGATTAGACTCTATTGTCTTCGTATGAAATGTCAGCCGTGGATTAGTCAGACAGACCTGTTCCAGCAAAGAAAGGGTACAGTTCTGAAAGATTCCTCCAGGCTCTACAACTTCTGGAAGAGAATGAGTGAGATGTGCCTTTTGCCATTGGCTGAACCCTTAGTATGTTTCAACAGTGAAAATAATTTACGGATACCGATTTGCTCAAGCTTAGTTTACTTCCCTGCTTCAGATTTTTTATTTCTGCAATGACTTTAACCTTCTCAATCCCCCAGAGAAAAAAGTCCAGGAGCATTAGGGTCTTGACATCTACTGATTTACCTTTTGCAAATTTGGATATTTTAAGAGTCGGATAATGAAACGAATCCGACTTGTGAGTGAGCCTCTCCCTGCCCAACTACCTACTACCCAGCAAATCCATGTCTCAGTGTGGTCGGATTTTTATACTGTAACATGCTCCTGGTTACAGTGGGGCGTGCTAATCACAGAGGCAGAGAGAGAATGTGCAGGCTTGACACAGAGGAGGGATTTGCGTTTATTTTAGCTGATTATTATAAGTTTGTGATTTCTTTTAGTTGGTTAATATTATTATTTGTTTAAGGCCAGTGTGGTAATACATAAGTTACCCTCCCTTATGTGATAAAGTATTTTAACCACACATTCTATACTGTTGTACAGTATGCAGCAGTACACGGGTAGATGTGGTTATACGTGAGCTTTGCTGTTCTCGGCGGTTCTCCGCACTGAACTCTCAAGGTGAACTCTCAGGGTGCACAGGACGTCAGACAGATGATAAGACACGGGTTGGCCCTGTTTCTTCTGGACAATAATGGTTCCCCAGATTCTGAAAGTCTTTCTGACAAAAGAACTATGCTATTTTGATTACGTGAGCTGGCTATGTGTTCGGTCAGTTAATCGATTGTTAGGAATGAACCTGCTGGATCATGTTTCTCCAGGACCAAATAGTGGTCACTTTTGAAATTGAAAGTGTTACTTTAATTAGCTGAAGTGCCTGAAATGGCAGTCTTTGCAATCACCCTGTACTTTAATAAATTGTACATGTTTAGCATGTTCTTGTAAATGGTCAATAAAATTGTTACTAACACAAGGTACTTTTTCCTCTGGAATCAGTTTTGCCTCTCAGAATTCGAACTTAATCCTCCTATGAATCAAAATGATTAAAGTTTGCATTCTTTTCTGTTTGGTGTGATTTTTAATCAACATTTCAAATCAGTAGAAGAAATTCTGTGATTTATAATAATTCTTTGTTTTACAGCTTTTGCACATCAGATCTGTATGTACTTATTACCAAACATACAGATGTGTCAAAGTGCTGAAACTATGTAATTTTAACAAATGAATTGTGTAAAAGAGTCCAGAATGTCTTTTCAGGTGCTAGCCCTCTTTCTAAAGAGATTTCTAGCTGTCGATGGCTAAACCTCACCCTTTTCATTAGTTGTTAAGTATACAATAAGAGTTTGAAATCTTTTCAGAGTGATCGCACTTTGCTTTACCCAGTACTAGTTCTCATTAGTTCAAATCCATCTGTTAACTGAGGGCAGTTGTAATTGATCTGTAGAACCTAATACATTATTCAATCTGTGAATGAATGGAAAGTGTCCATTCCATAGTTCTGTAATTAATGTTCTGGCTGTTTGAAAGTCGTCTTTTTGACTCCCATAAGCTTTAAGCTTTTTCAGTTCAGTTTTCGTTCCAAATAAACAAGTTTAAATAGTAAACAATTATTTGTTGCCAGCAGCCATATCATCCTGCAACTCACAACTGGCAACCCACTGAAGCTAAGCAGGTGTGAGCCTGGTCAGTACCTGGATGGGAGACCTCCGGGGAAAAACTAAGGTTGCTTCTGGAAGAGGTGTTAGTAGGGCCAGCAGGGGGCGTTCACCCCACAGTCCATGTGGGTTTGAATGCCCCAGTATAGTGACGGGGCATTAGAAAACTATACACTACACAGGACGAAATACTGTAAAGAGGCACCATTGGCCCTTGCCAATCATGGCCTCCTAATAATCACCATCTATGAATTGGCTTCATTACTCTGCTCTCCTCCCCACTAATAGCTGATGTGTGGTGAGCGTTCTGGTGCACTATGGCTGCCGTCGCATCATCCAAGTGGATGCTGCACATTGGTGGTGGTGGAGGGGAGTCCCCATTACCTGTAAAGCGCTTTGAGTGGAGTGTCCAGAAAAGCGCTATATAAGTGTAAGCAGTTATTATTATTATTATTATTATTATTATTATTATTATTATTATCCTGCAAGATACAAGACTGGAGAGAAATGCTTTGCTCAATCTTTGCTACTTAGAAAGTACAACAGCTTATTACAAAAGAACCGGTCAGTGTTTATCTTGGGTTACGTGCATTTCTCTTTCAAATCCAACTTTCAAACGCTTCGACAAAAGTACTGCACATTGCACTGCATTGTACATGATGTTGAGAAGCCAGTAACTTCAGTAAGGAGTTACTAATGTAGAGTTTGAAGAAAAAAAATTGAGTATTTTATTGGATATCCTCCTCCAGTATGAAAACTACCCTATATTTGAAACATATTTCTATATTATCTCTTGCCCACACTGCGGGTAAATTTAACTCTTTAAACAACTGTACACTCACACCAGCCCCAGTATTACAATAGCCAGTTCACCTACCAGCATGTCTTTGGAGTTTGTGAGGAAATCCATACAAAACCATGCAGACTCCTCAGAGAGCACTCCAGGAATTAAACCCGGGGCTCCAGAGTTGTGAGTCCTCAATACTAACCACTGCACCACTGTGCCACCCGTCTTTGAACAGTTGGTAATAGAATGTAAGGTAAGTGCAATGTTCATAATTGGGTCACTTAGATGATAGAGGGTCAATTTAAGTGGCAGCAGTGTGAACTTATTAAGGCTTTTGGCACTTCAAGGTTATGGGTTCAAAATTTCAAATAGGGTGCTGATGTGCATCACTTAGATTGCTCTCATGAAAATAGCCAGCTGTATAAATGGGTACAGATGTGACTTGAGGTAAAATCTCGGCCCAATAATGGCAGTGTGTTGCTAAAAAAAATTAGCAGACTGTCTTTGCTGAAGTAAAGTGAAATAGGAGTTACTTGCCTGTGCACTACACTCAGAAGTCCTTGCAAGTTCTCTCAGACTCCCTCAGGTGCTGCTGTTTTGCAGCTCTGTGGGAAGGGCAGATGTTTAATTTTGCTCACGTAAATTTACCTTTGTAGGGAAATTGTTTATGTGCATGGATCTCAAAGATAGACTTCTGTCCAAATTTCTTTTCTAGTGATGATAGCAGGCTTTGAGCTTTTTTTATAAAAAAAAGTTTTGTAGGGTGCTGCAACAGTGGTACAATATTTAACATGATCCTCGAGCAATAGCTCAGTATTTTTGGTGTCAGTTGATACATTCCTTGGGTGTTTTTAAGTGACTTAAACTAGGTTTTCTTTATCTTGGTCGTTCTTGGTGTGTCTTGATGTAGCTTGGGGATCTTAAACTGTGTGTTATTTTATTCATGGTGCTAGAACATTTCTTGAATCCCTATTTCACTTCTCTCCAAGGATATGTATTAAAAGATCAGCATTGTTTTGTTTGGTTGCTTTTACACAAGCAGTCCCATAAGTTACATAGAACCGGCTGCTTTGTGCTTTAGAAACAGCTGTAAGTGTTAAGATGCTTTTTGTATTGATTTTGCTTCAGGATTTCCAGACTGCTGACCAGTTACTGGGTCCAATTGGATGTTTTAACTTTAAAGAAATAGCTTTCTTTCCTTCCTGCTCTCCTTTTGGTGTCCTGTTTCTTGGCTTGGCTTTTCAGCCCACTTCAGACGGTTCTTTTCTGAACCCTGTGGTGTTTTTTTTAACTTCTTAAAATTTTTAAAACAATCCAAAAACCAGCCCCCCTTATCGATTTGTTTGCAGGGCTCAGGCCTTTCCCACGCAAGGCAAACTGTATGAGTTAAGTTACTTTGTTTAGTGTTTTTGTTTTGGAAGTTGAGTCCTGGCAAACTGTGTTGAAACTGTTGTGTGTGTGTGTGTGTGCGCGCGCACGTGCGCGTGCGCAGAGGATGGTGGCACGAAGGGTTATTGTGATGCATAAAACAAATAACAAAACCCAGGCTGGACTCATTGCTTTGTGGTCTCGTCACTGCAAATCACCTCCAGATGGGGGAAACTGTGGACGTGCCTGGAATTTAGAAAGAAAAGGCACTTCCTTCGGCTTTGGAGTGGCTCAGAATGGCGAAGGCCTCTATCCTGGGGGCAGCTTCAGATCCCCCTCAGTATAAGGAGCATCAGTTTTACAGGCAGTTGACTCTTCCCTAAGCATGCACAAGGGCAGTGCTCTGCCATGTACTTGCCTTGATTTGCTTCAACCCCTGTAGAGGAAGTTAAAATGTTCTTTCTCTTCTTTAATTCAAATCGGTCCCCCAGGATCTCGAAATGGGTCAGGCTGCAGTTCAGTCCTGCCTTGCCTAATGTTTTCTTTTTTTTTGTATTCAGCGTTTCCTACAAGGCGCCAATCCACACACCGTCTGCGTGCGGATGCGTGTGTGGGTCTGTGCCTGTGTTTTACCAACTCACCCTGAAGGAAGCTTGAGGTGCATGCCTCTGAAGCAGTCTCTGCCCATCCCAGTGGCTGTGCACACAGCAGGGGCTGCAAACACCCTTGATCTCCCTACATATTGTATCACCCCTTCCTGCCCCCACCCCCCAAAATAAAAATCAAAGTGGCATATTAGCTGTAGCACTCTCTGTACAGGAAGACTGAAGCTGAAACATCTGCTGTGAATCAGCCTGACCTGATTGTGGCTTTCGGTTTACCCCATTAACAAAGCCAGTAGTGTGTTCTCCTACCAGCCCCCAAAGACCACCTGCTCCTGGGCTTTCGTTTAATGCAGCACTGTAACTCCCCTCCAGGCCTCCTCCTCCTCTGTCACTTGTCAGCCTGCTTCCCTAACGAACGGTCCACCTGATCCGCCCAGGGCTGCCTGTGTAACCCTGTCTTGGAGCGTCTGTCTTAACCATGACTAACATGACTAGTTCTAGGCTGTAACCTGTAGGGTAGCTTCCGCTAACATACTGACGCCTAACAGCCTGTTCCCCAACAAAGAGCATCGGCCCAGACTGTCAAGGGCGTGTGCTTATAAATGGCTCTTCTGTAAAAACTTTTAATATTTTGTCAGTTTTTGATATTTGATATTACACAGCCTTTTCATTTTCTTTCATAATAAAAAACAGAATCATAATTGAAATGATATAATTCAGTTTAATTCAGTTGTTGGAAAGCTGCTGCTACGTTCATGCTGTTTAACACTTCTGGAGCACTCTGTGCTTTTTACACAATTTTGGAAGTCACACTTGAAGTGCAGGTGCAATTTGACGTCAGTGTAGACGTGCAATGGATTTTTTTTTCATTTTCAATGACGGGTACCTATAAGATCTTCATTAAAAAGTATTGCATGCAGCATTGTTAAGAGAAATGTAACATACCTGATTAGATCAAATTTTGTCTATTTTCTAAAGTGTATTAATGCTACTTGCTTTCTCTTCCCTTCAATTGATGTCAATGTACATGCCATTTTTTTAAAATATCTCAAATCTCTTTATTGCTGCTCAAGTTTAACTGCATTTCTCTCTTTTGTCCCATTTATCTTTAAAAAACATTTTTCTGAAAAAAAATATTTAACGTATTTAATCATTTAATAATTATCTTCCAGGATTATTATGTGGTAACACATATAGTAAAAGCAGTAAGAGGAACTGGAACTCACTACTTCAAAACATTTTATTTTTTACTTCTGCTATGTTTCAATATACACAACCTGCTTGTTATGTCTCGAAGGCTTGTGTATACTGGCGCTTTGACGTTCTAATAAATGTATTTGATGTAGAGAGTCCACCTTAATGCTTTCACTGATTTTTGCTGCTGGTCAGGACCTCAGTTGTGTGTACATTCCATTTTTTTTTTTCAAATCTATATGTGGTACCTGTGTGGTTAATAGTCTTTGAAGTTAATAGTACAGTTTTAGAAACCCGCGTCATGATTTCTTCATAGGGCATTTGTGACGTTTCCATGTGACTGATCATGTCTTAGATGCTGCCCAAACCGTCAGGTGTTTAAAATTTGGATCTCATCTTTGTGCAGCTTTAAGTGTCGCTCACCTTTCTTCTGTCCTGGCTGCTCCAGGAAGTCGGAAAGATCCCAAGGCAGAGCACTGGAATCCCATGGTTCCGTCCTGGCAACAGATGAGGCTGAGCGCATCAGAATTCCAATAATTGACTTAACGAAAAAGGCCTCCCTTGTTCTGAGGTTTAATCATCTTCAGTGCCATTGCGCAGCTGTCTGTTTCAACTTCTCTTCAGCCCAGGACTCCATTGGGTTCCACGATTTTGCCTTTCTTGGAATAGTTTCAGCAAAAAGAGAAAAATGGCAATAATGAAACAGCCCGAGAGTCTTGATATATAGTGTGGGACTGTGGGAGTGGCTAGAGCAATCAGAGAGACTCAAGTGATGTAGATCCAGATGTGAAGTGTGAGCAGTTACCCACGATCCCCGGGCTTGGCTGTCTACTGAAGCCAGTCTCCCACAGCACAAGCTGCCACCTGTTGTTCATGACACTGTCACCATTTGTCCCCCACTCATGTGTGTTACTCTCCTTACCCCCCTTCCTCTCCCTGCCCTGACCCTCGCCATGATCCCATCCTGTCCCATTCCCCCTTTCCACCATCTTCCCCTTCTTTCCTAAGGTCATCCGTCGGGGCTGGCTGACCATCAACATCAGCATCATGAAAGGAGGATCCAAGGAGTACTGGTTTGTGCTGACTGCTGAGTCTCTGTCCTGGTACAAGGATGAAGAGGTGAGTGGGAGGGAGTGGTATCTTTTTTTGGGTGGTGGTTGGGACTTGTAGCTAGCGTGACCAGCCCTTCTCGATTGGCCTGGTTAAATGTTGTGGTCGGTGCTGATACACAGTTTAATTCCTGTATGTATAAAAATTGGACTGATAAAAGCAGGATATCATACCTGTTTCAGGGCTTTTGTTGGACAGCACACTTATTCTGTTGTGTCTCATATACAGTACTTTATATTGGGGCTTAAGATATTACTATACCATGTTTTATCCTATCCATTTTGTGTTTTAAGAATATGCCCAACTGTCGTCCTACTGTAAATGTAACATTTATAGTAACTCAGTTGGATGTTTAGAATAAAAAAAACTCAGAATACAGCAGAGAAAGACACAAGCAAAGGCTTTGCTCTTTGGGCGACTGTTCAAATAAACAGCAGCAATGAGCAACAACATCCTGTTTACATATTGTATACCTGTTGTTTTCTTAAATTTGATTTTTTTTAGAGGGGAAGGTCTGTTTTCAGCCAAGCTGATTGGTGCATCTTTGACTATTATTGCAGCAAGGTCTGAGCTACTTTAAATTTGTGAACTACCTGTGTCGGACAGATGTACACTACCTGAATGCAGGGAAATATGTGAAATCATCCTAATTGATCCTAATTGAAGGAGATGTTTTTAACCCAAACAAAAAAAAAGTTGATTAATTAGGGCCCTAGACAATTTCCAATGTCATGTTCTGGTTTCTTTACATCCCCAGATGAAACAAGTTGTTGAGGAATATCCTGAATGTTATTTTTTTCCATCGCTTTTGTCTAGTGGCACTTTATTTGATCTCAGATTGTCCCCAAATCTTCTGCACTCTCCCTTTCAAAACCTGACAACTTCTTCTGTCCTTGGAAGTCAGAGCGTGCTTTTTAACAGTTAAGGGCAAATAACACAAATTTGTTAAATATACACATGTGCTAACAGATCCTCTAGAGTCAGAAGCATCCCGCCCTGCTTCTTCCTGCACTCTGTAATTGTCCAAAATTGAATCCAGCACCCACGCCTTTTGAATGATGCTCTGTGCATGCGCAGGAGAGGAGACGAGAGCCTGCAGCAGAGGCTGGAGTCTGTGCTCGCACTCTGCTGGAGATCTCTTTAAGGAAATTCCTTTGCCCATATGAGACCACCCCCCTCCACACCCCACCGCCACAGGCTCGGCTCCGATCCCTGCCAGGTCTGCAGGAAGTACTCAGCCCTCCATGTTTTAAGAGTTTCCTAAACGGCAACGCAGACAGACCTGGTCCGAAGTTACAAACAGTCATTACACCACAACTGACTGATGTGATAATTTCATTTATTTGTTTTAGTGTGCCATGAGTCTTTATTTTGAATTAGTCAGCCTTGCTCATTATTAATATTTAAAGGTTTGAAGTAAAAAAACAATCAAGTTCTGTAGGCTTCCAACAATTATTTTTTTGGCATAATCATAAGAATTACCCCTGAGTTTAAAGAAATCAGTTAACATTCTAAAATTAAAACTCCTGTTTCTTCTATTAGAATCAAACCTTTCGGAATGATTATACTTCTGGATCAACTTTTTTGAATACTCCAGTCAAGAATAGGTATATCAGAAAACAAGACTGAATAACAAAAGCATATTTATATGGAAATAAGGAGAGAAAGCAGCCAAATTCTGAGGACCATCACTAACACTACAGAAAAACAGTTGATTTGTACTGAGGTACAGTAGTTGAGTTGCACTGTGACACTGAAGTCCGTAGCAGTCTCTGCATAAGGTTTTTTGGCTCCTTGAAGCTAGTCCCTGCCCAGCCTAACCAATGTGCAGACTACTGTACACCTATAGCCTAATGAACAGGTAGTCTGAACACTGGGGAGGCGAAGGGGAATGAGGTCTGCATGGCTCTGGCCTGGCACTGATTCTTCTCCTGGTGGAAATACAACACCTAGAGAGAGGGGACAGAAGTGGGTTAGGGCAGGAGTTCCCAGTCTTGGTCCTAGGGGGTGACCATAGACCTGCTGGTTTTTCTTCCAGCCACACAGTGTTACAAATATTACACAATTGAGTCCTTAGTTTTGATTTGATAATCTGAGCTAATTAATTGTCAGTTCTCAAACAAGTTGGAGGTTACCTTTTAAGGTATTGCTTTTCCTTAGTAAGATTTTTATTGCTTTTCCCAAGCCTTAGCTTTTGAGTACAACAAAAACATGAAAATATTCAAACAAGCAACTTTGGTAGGTTAGTTAAGGCTTCAGTTAGGTACTTAATAATTAGTGTGTGGACCTTCAGGACCAGAGTTGGAATACCCCTGGGTTAGGGTGTGTTTGATTCTGTTCAAACTATGTTAAATGGAAAAAACCTCTGAAGTGGTTTGCCTTTTTTAACTTTTACTGAAACTTAACTACAGTTTTAATGAGCTGGCAGATACAGCTTTTCAGTGACTTTGCAGTGGAGGATTAGAAATGCATGTAATTGTGGGCGATTTAGGCCGATTCATGTCTGCTCATTTTTCCATTCATTTACAATCCATTAGTCTTGGTCACAACTGATGACCTAACTGGATTTCCCCTTCATTGAGTCACTACTGAAAATACTGCGAAAGTCACCTGATATTGTTACAGTGCCAGTTAGCTTTTCTTTTTAAAACGATGAACTTTATATACTATTTACTTACATATTGTTGGACAGTTGGACAACTTTGCAAATTACACGCGCAAAAAAAAAACTCTTGGCAGGTCTTTTAACATAAGCAAATTACACATTACTCAAAAATTATTGAAAGCCTGGAAGGTTTTTAATATAACTGCTTCCGTTGGATGTTTTATTATACCTGAGCCTTCCAGTGTAACTTTGATGTTACCCCTGTTAACCCTGAATTGAGTGTGCCATGTTCTTGTGAGTTATTCAAGAACAGTAGTTTACAATGTTCTTCTTTTCATTCAAATCTCATTGGAAACAATCTAAGGCATCAGTTTGGCACTACAGAAAGTCTCACCATCTGTAGAACCGATAAGGTATAATGGGTAGATGTTAGATAAGCATACTGCAAATTGCATTTAGGCATATGCAATGTAAAATAAAAAACAGTAGAATTTCAGATGTTGGTTGAAATCATTTCAGCACAGGCTTCCCTTCTCCCTCCGTGTGCACAGACACACACTCTTCAAACACCCACAGCACCAGGACCACTTCCACCAGATCACTACAGTTTGATCTGTTGGCTTTTAAAGTACTGAAAAGTTAACAAAGGCTTAATAGATAGATAGATACTTTATTGATCCCGTGAGGGAAATTGCATTAATATCTTAATTAAAAGATATTACTGGGATACCAACTTAAATATTTAATTTGATACACCACTTGTTTCTACTATTCTCTTCCACCCTCAAAGACCATGTGGGAGTTATTTTTTTCTTATGTTTCAATGAGCTGATTCAGATCAAAGCCTATCTGAATTCTAAAACAAAAATAGTACAGAAGAAATCTTACCGGTGCTGTGTGGGATCCCAGGCAGCGTATTCGTAAGCCAAATCTTCAGGAGTTCTGGAGAACAAAGACTCTAGAGTCAGCATTGTGATCATGTCTTTACACTTTTCTGCTAAAACCTAAAGTGGGTCTTAAAAGCAACAGGAAACGTCCAGATCCATTCCACACATTTGCTCACATACATTCCAACTCATGTATCCACATATTTCACTCTTTCCCCAAAAATTCATCTAGTGATCTTAGAAGTTGTTATAAGACGATCAGTTGCAGAAGTTTTTTTTTTTATTCTTGAAGAAACTGTACAATGTACAAATACCCACTCCTCCCCCTTCCAAGACGAAATGATCTGCGAAAACCCAAGAAGAGCCCAGATAGCTTGCAGTTCATGTCGCGTTAGCCCTGATCAAGTGACGTGGCAGCTAGGATATTCTGCAGCATGGACGAAACATTTAAAGTTTTCAGGAAATCATAGAGGGGGTGGTGAAATGAGGAGGGGGTGAGTTCCCAGAGGTGACGTCAGGCTTGGGGACTTGGATTTTTGTGCGCTCTCTACATCTCAGCATCTGGAGTTAAGCCCCTGTGGTATAAACACTTCCAGATGTTTTTTATCAACCGTAAAAGTTGACACCCCTTCCACTCCTAGTCCCTTCCCCTCCTCTTCTGTTACATCTCAGTAGCACAGCTTTGGTGGTCTTCCAAATGTTTTTTTTGTTGTAATTTTTAGAAGTGAAATCTACCTGGTGATTGGTGGAGACCTCTTGCCTGCTCCACCCCTTTGTCCCTTCCAGCTCCTCTGATTGGTTAGAGAGAACAAAATGGGACCTTCACAAATGGCTGAAGGGGAAGTCCTGTCAAATTCCTGTAATCTGCGATCAAGTGAAAGCATCTTGGTTTTCGCTTCTATTCCAAACCATACAGCAACAGAACTGTTTATGGGCTGACTACATTGACCATACTTAATACTGCAAAGAACCTGTATGTACGGTATGAAGACAAAAGAAGTTAGTATAACATCGAATAGTGATGAAATGAGAAACTCAACAAATTCATACACAACAAAGAGTATTTTTTTTCCTGTTTCACTCCACACTGAAGAACAGCCAAATTGTTCAAGCCATTACACCCATCATTATACTTGGTCAGTGATAGTTTTTTTTTATACAATGCATTCACGTCCCAGCGTCTTATACTGTCCAGTACATTGGTGTTTCACACAATAAGGAGTTAACCATAACTTTAAAGGACAGTGGGCAATGTTAATTTTCTTCCATTGTTCACTTAATAGAATCATATCATCAAACCTTGCAGCAAATCAGATAGATTTGAATGTGTAAACAAAAAACAAGGTTTCAATCACTTTAAACATAAAGATTACACATACAGAGGTGAATTAAAGCAACTGGGATATACAGGTAATTCAACAGAGAGACAACACCATGCACAAAATGAAGCAGGCTACAGCAACATCTGTTTCCTTTAATTTAGCCTTATGCAGAACCTGATGCAGATGACTGATGAAAGTACTCAGGTGGGATAATTTGACTGTTATTTGACATTTGCTCATATTATTAATGCCAGAAATCCATAAAAATAGATTGTTGATGGAATAATATTGCTTTTACTCAACGTCGTCACCTGTCTCATCTCGCAGGAGAAGGAGAAGAAGTACATGCTGCCTTTGGATAACCTGAAGCTTAGAGATGTGGAGAAAGGGTTCATGTCCACCAAGCACACCTTTGCCATCTTTAATACCGAGCAGAGGTGAGCTGCTGAGCAAGTCTTTATCTGTTTTTGTATTGTAATGGATCTCGGGAAAATGATGAAGCATTTCTGCAACCGCAAAATGCTGGTTTTTAAAAGCAGAATATTTCAGGGTTAAGATGAAAATGAATCAAACTCCTATTGACTTGTGATTGGACTCTGAACTTACAAGCAAGACTCTATAGATTCATCGGCAGACATTTGTGTACATTGCTGTGCTATAGGAATCTGCATTATGTCAGATACTTAGTTTTATACCCACCCAGTTCAGAGCTGGCAGTCGTTAATTGACAGAGCATACCACCGGAGCTCCTGCACTGCATCAGGAAAGTGCATACACTGGTTCTCACTCCTACTCCTCTGACACGCCCAGAGGTCAGTAGTCCAATCATGTTGCTGTCATGTACTGCCCAGTGAGCCCCTATTGGCTAGCAGGAGAGTCACCCCTGACTAAAAGAGCATTAGGCAAAAAATGAGAGACCATTTGGCTTGTCTTAGTGTGCATGCCAGGGGTAGATCAGGCTGATCATTTGTCTAAAAGGCCTACAGATGCAGCCATTCAAAGTGCGCGGTACAGACACGTACTGGAGGTAATTGGCTACGGCGTCGTGCATCGTGACGCGCGATGATGGAAAATACCGCGGTGCGTGATTGGTTGACCGACAGGGGCACTCGTGGTCCGTTGGTCTGTCGTAGAAAGACTTACTGTAAACGTCTTTACTGTGCCCATTGTAGATATTGAATTTTACCACTGAAGGGAAATCTTAGTAGCTGAGCATAAAAAGAATAGGAGCATACTGTAACGCGTGTGAAGGCCATAAACGATATTAATTTTGGAACATAAACATACAGTATATAGCTGGTCTTGGTACTTTAAAGAAAAAAATACACACCAGTATTCCATTTCTCCCTAAACATTGTAAGCTTCGAAGTCTTTAATGTGATACCGGAGTCAACAAGCATACTTTTAGAATTTGATTAAAAGGGAATATAATATGGAATCGCTCATCTCAAGAATTTAATAACGGTATGATTACATCCGTGTGCTGCGACAGGGCTGTGTAGGGCTGTTTCGCCTGCCTGATCATGCAAGCTGTCTTGTAGCCTACTGGTCTAGGTGTGTGACTACCAACTGACAGGTTGTGTGTTCGAATCCAGCTGGTGCTGGACTTTTCATTTTTATTTATTTATTTTTTAATCGCGTAACATAAACATATTACCGTATGCAAACTGTACTGTATACAGTATGTATATGTATATTTAATGTCTTAACTGTGCCCGTTTAATTGAATTAAAAAAAATTATTTAACACGAATATTAAGCTGTTTACATCTTCCGCCTGAGAACAGTCACCCGTTGCTACCCAACGCAGAATGGTGATTGGCTGACACCATCTGACACCCCTCTGATTGGAGAAAAAAGACGTGCTGGTTTGCTATACATACTGTCAGGAAGAGGATTTCTTTCTATTCAAAATGTGTATTTTAAAAGTCTAAGAAGTAAAAACCTTACAGCGTACACAGATTTCTAAACTGATCAGGATCGTTATCTTTGTCTTATGCATAATAATGTTCACCGCTCTGTCCAGCAAATTAATAATAAACTTTATTTTATATAGCGTTTTAAACGAATAAGTAATTAGATTGCTCATAAACCTAATCACTTGCTTTTTCTTTTTATTTAGGCTCAGATTTCAACTATAGATCGTATTATTAATAACCATGATAACAACCAACCAACAAAAACAACCATATAAACATAATACCAACCAAAAACATAGATAACAACCACAATACAAAATCAAATATATCAAACCATTTTACTCTCGCAAAGTCCTCCAATTATCATAATCCTGCCCCTTATGCAAAACCAAACCTTCCTCCCAGTTTATCCTGTTTATCATAAACAAAATCCACCTCAATTTTCAACATAAAGCATTACACAAAATCAATACCTCAACACTCCATACTCAACAACAATAATTCACAAACAGCCAGAACATGTAACTACACATTCCCAAACAGACCTAATTTCCATAGCCCCGCCCCTTATGCAAAACCAACATCCCTCCCCTGTTCTCTCTCTCCCCTGGCGGTTGTAATTGTTTTTATTTTCAAATAAATTTTAGCAAAGTCATGTATTTTAAAAATCTTAAGATTTTTATATGTATGTCTTTATTTAGTGGTTTCATTAGTGACAAAGGCTAAACGTTCTTGGAAAAATGTATTTTATGTAAACCATGTTTGCTATTAATTCATTCAGGGCTAAAATATGTTCATTGTCTTCTAATGAAAGAAGGGTTCCTTTCGCCGTAGTCGGGAGCCTAGCTTTTAACTAGTAAGTACTGTACTTACTGGGTTTTTGAGGGGGGGGGAGGTGTCTTTCGCTGGAAATCTCACCTCCTACTTTGAAAATACCCATGAAACCGGTTCAATTCGTCACAGCCAGCACTCCTGCAGAGAGGGGGGTTGTACTTGCAGTGTATACAGTACATGCGTTATGCTCTTCGTTAATGTCTAAGCCGGAACATATCATTATATCTAATTTTGTATTTCTTAAAAAAAAAATCGTTTTTTAAGATACTTAGAAGACAAAGATATCAATTTATGTTGCATTTGTCTGATTGTGAATCAAAAAACACATATATTTAAACCCGCATTTGCGATTTAAATCAAAACGTTATTTAAATCAATATAAATGTTTATATTGTAATGCCTAGGTGACTATTCATTGTTATTAAAATTACTTAAATTCGATCATGTTGTGATATTTAAAAATATAAATTTGTTTGGTGCGAGTGAGGTTTTATTTAATCTCTGACTCAGTGATGGCCTGGCATGGTGAGGTGCGCTGGCAGCTATGTGGTGTGATGCAGTGGTGGCCTGACACAGTGAGGTGCCCTGGCAGCTGTATGATGCAGTGGTGGCCTGGCACGGTGAGGTGCGCTGGCAGGTGGGTGATGCAGTGGTGGCCTGGCACCGTGAGGTGCGCTGGCAGCTGTGTGGTGTGACGCAGTGGTGGCCTGGCACGGTGAGATGCGCTGGCAGCTGTGTGATGCAGTGGTGGTCGGGTATGTAGAGGTGCACTGGCAGCTGTGTGTTGTGACGCAGTGGTGGCCTGGCACGGTGAGGTGCGCTGGCAGCTGTGTGGTGTGGCGCAGTTGTGGCCTGGCACGGTGAAGTGCGCTGGCAGCTGTGTGATGCAGTGGTGGCCTGGCACCGTGAGGTGCGCTGGCAGCTGTGTGGTGTGACGCAGTGGTGGCCTGGCACGGTGAAGTGCACTGGCAGCTGTGTGGTTTGACGCAGCTGGTGGCATGGCACGGTGAGGTGCGCTGGCATCTGTGTGATGCAGTGGTGGCCTGGAACGGTGAGGTGCGCTGGCAGCTGGGTGATGCAGTGGTGGCCTGGCACGGTGAGGTGCGCTGGCAGCTGGGTGATGCAGTGGTGGCCTGGCACGGTGAGGTGCGCTGGCAGTTGTGTGGTGTGACGCTGTGGTGGCCTGGCACGGTGAGGTGCGCTGGCAGCTGGGTGATGCAGTGGTGGCCTGGCACGGTGAGGTGCGCTGGCAGCTGGGTGATGCAGTGGTGGCCTGGCACGGTGAGGTGCGCTGGCAGTTGTGTGGTGTGACGCTGTGGTGGCCTGGCACGGTGAGGTGCGCTGGCAGCTGTGTGATGCAGTGGTGGCCTGGCACGGTGAGGTGCGCTGGCAGCTGGGTGATGCAGTGGTGGCCTGGCACGGTGAGGTGCGCTGGCAGCTGTGTGGTGTGACGCAGTGGTGGCCTGGCACGGTGAGGTGCGCTGGCAGCTGGGTGATGCAGTGGTGGCCTGGCACGGTGAGGTGCGCTGGCAGCTGTGTGGTGTGACGCTGTGGTGGCCTGGCACGGTGAGGTGCGCTGGCAGCTGGGTGATGCAGTGGTGGCCTGGCACGGTGAGGTGCGCTGGCAGCTGTGTGGTGTGACGCAGTGGTGGAAATGTTCACCATGTTTCACCATGCTGAAAATGTTTGTAACAGACTTTTTTGAGGCCTGTTTAATTGTGTCTGAAGTCTGATGTTGTAAATTTCATTGTTAAAAAGATCCATGAAAATGTCACTACTAAAGTTAGCTGGTACTGTTGGTATTGTAAGTGGCAGGTAGAGCTCATATTTTAGATTTTGTGTAGTTGCTAGCGTTGAACTTTGTGTTGGATGCACATGAATATATTCATTATATGCCAGCGCACCTCACCGTGCCAGGCCACCACTGCGTCACACCACACAGCTGCCAGCGCACTTCACCGTGCCAGGCCACCACTGCATCACCCAGCTTCCAGCGCACCTAACCGTGCCCGGCCACCACTGCATCACACAGCTGCCAGCGCACTTCACCGTGCCAGGCCACAACTGCGCCACACCACACAGCTGCCAGCGCACCTCACCGTGCCAGGCCACCACTGCGTCACACAGCTGCCAGCGCACCTCACCGTGCCAGGCCACCACTGCGTCACATAGCTGCAAGCGCACCTCACCGTGCCAGGCCACCACTGCATCATACAGCTGCCAGGGCACCTCACCGTGTCAGGCCACCACTGCGTCACACATATTTCAGCGCCATATATTTCATGGATATTATGGAATATAATGGATGGATATCTGAGTTATCTTTCTAGTTCACAGGTTTGCATGCATAATTTAATTTTGAAAGCCACTGAGACATCAGGTACTACTGTTGTATTTATGAAAAAGAAACAAAACAAAAAACATACTAACAATTGTGCCATCCTACTCCTTAGTTAATACATTTTATTATTCATAAACAGTTAACATTGTTAGTAAAATATTTTGAATTATATTTAACCCTATTTTTTCTTTAGTTTTGTATTTAACTTATTATATGATAGTCAGACTTAATGTATATTTGAACAATGAAAATATATTTTTACAAGATTTTACATTAAGCACTTAAAATTAATATGGTTAATAATAGTAAACTGTAACATGCTGTAACAAGATCGGTTAAACTGCGAAGAAAATGCTTTCAGAGAAAATGTTTCAGGTGTGAAGAACATAGATCTCCAATGCAATTTCAACCAAACCTGTTCCCACACACCCTGCCCCCACTACCATTAGAATATACACAAACATTTTAGCGTTTCATTCTGAGCAGAAGACCCTCACACCTGAAGAGTGCTGGCTGTGACGAATTAAACCGGTTTTACACGTTTCAATCACAGACCATGTGACATGGGACTCGGTAAACTAACACACAGCGCCACTGGATTTGATAATACCTAACCAAAATCCGCAATATGGAAACAGAACCTGTGTAATTGTTGATAGATGATGTACTCGTAACATTTTTTCAAGACGAACTACAACATTTAAAAAATGACTTGTATGTACTTGATATCTCTAATCAATCCACGGGTCTCAGCACAAAACGAAACTAAAACGCATACCGTTTCGCGCTTCTTATTAGTTGCTCAAAAGTAATTTGACCGTATGAAATGCATAATATAAACCTAGAAACATATACGTGAGCAGTACTTAAGCACTGTAGTATCGGTGTTAAGACATACCTCTCAAATACTGTAAATCAAGTTAAAAATATCTCAAGACCGATTCTGGTCATAATGAAACCATGTTTCGTGTATGTTTTCTTTTTCATCTTGAAATAACTCATTTCTAAATACCTTTTTCACTGTTAACATCTTGCAGCAACTCTGCCACAAAATATACACTCTGACAGTTCATCCTGCTACCAACATTAAATAAAACAAATCTTAAGATTTCTATATTTATGTCTTTATTTAGTGGTTTCATTAGTGACAAAGGCTAAACTTTCTTGGAAAAATGTATTTTATGTGCTGCGGAAAAAACTGACATTTTCGTAGTTAGAAATTATGGAACACTCTGTTAAAAGCAAGGGAGTTTTTATGTCCGTTGCAGTTCTTTTGCAACATGAATATAATTATATCGTTATTAATTTCTTGAGATACGCGATTCCATATTATATTCCCTTTTAATCAAATTCTAAAAGTATGGTTGTTGACTCCGGTATCACATTAGTTAAAGACTTCGAAGCTTACAATGTTTAGGGAGAAATGGAATACTGGTGTGTATTTTTTTCTTTAAAGTGCCGATTCCTGGAACACCCCTCTGAAGTGGTTCCATAAAATCTGGTATACGGAAAAGAAAGCGTTGATAAATACAAGTGTCTTTTAATACACTCTTTGCTGTGCTCTTGAGGATCCTTGTGATATTTTAAGCTCTAGTTGAATGATAGGTGTCGCATTTTAAATCATTTTCGTAGTTAGAAATTATGAAACGCCCTGTTAAAAGCAAGGAAGTTTTTATGCCCGTTGAAGTAAAACAAAATGCCTGACAAAGTATGGCTTGGACAGATTCCAAGTGCTTGTACAAATGTGCTAAAGAAATTATACTTTGAGTATACAGCTTGTCCAAAGTCATCCATTATTAATACTATTAGTAATATCTTCAGTAAAGGCTTTGATGTATAAATATTTCTGATAAAGGTAGGTTGTGTAATTTTGTCCAACTGAGCAATCTTGCTTTCATAAAATATACCAACATTTTAATGACTGATGATTAACATGCTGTAATACACAGTTCAAAATTAAAGGCTCAAATGCTGTACATGAGAGGTTAAGCTCCCCCTGGCGGTTTTACAAGGCGACGCCAGATAGTTAGTCACGTGACACACGTGAACTGCGTGATACCCCGGTGGGCATGTCGCGGTATGCCGCGAAATACCTCACCCATTTTGAATGGCTGCATCTGTATCTGTGTCTGACATACAGGAATGTTTATAAGGACCTGCGGCAGATTGAACTCGCCTGCGACTCCCAGGAGGATGTGGACAGCTGGAAAGCTTCTTTTTTGAGAGCAGGGGTCTATCCAGAGAAAGACCAAGTAAGTAGGACTCTACAATAAATCATGTGTATAACCCCCCCTAAATTTTAAAGGGGACACTTCGGAGTAGGCGTTATTGTTTTGTGCAGACCATTTTATTTTGCTTTATACCCCTACCCCTGGAACTCTTAGGGGTGCATATGTAAGTCAGGCCACCCAAACACAGATTCATTTAATTCAGTCCCTTGACATTTGGGGAACAGAAAGTCTGGCTTGTTTGTATTTTAAATCTCATACAGTATTTAAAAAGATGAAGCAGTAGCAATAATACCAATTATGCTGTTGATGTAAGCATTTGAAGCTGTATGTTGCAGGACTAGAACTATTATTAAAATTTAAAGTTATGTTAAACCCAGTGGACATACTAAAACGGGACAGGAGATCTCCAAACCTTTACAGCTATGTGGCAGCGATCATTCCTATTCAGGCTTTAAATACACACTTTTATGCTAGCATTTTGGAGCAGTTGATAGGCTCTAGACTTGTAACTGGAAGCTTGAGGGGCAAGGCCCTGTTTTTATATTTTATACTCTTGAAGAAGCTACTTTACCCAGATTACCCAGCTGGTCAAGTGCCCAACTTTATAAATGTAAGCATAGGTGCATCACTTTGGACAAACAACTCAAGCATATTAATATTAGTAAGAAGAAATTCTTAATATAAGTCTATTATTTTCATAGGTTTATTATTTTGCAACAAGGATTATAAGGACTTATTTCAGTGCCAATGTACGCCAACAGTGTTTAGAATGTTTTACAGAGTATAACAAATCAAAGTAAAGATAGAGATAAAAAACATGGTGAAAAAGCAGACACTAAAAACCTGCCTAAACAGACGCATCTTTTGTCAAAATTTAAAAACTGTAAAACAGTTTACATTTCTCAGATTGACAGAAAGTGAATTCACAGTTCCATTATATTGTAAGGTTTCATGCCTTAAACCCAGGAGACATATTCTTCATAGGCTTCATCTAAACTGTTTCAGCTTGTTTATTTGGCACAGGCTGGTGGCAAAACCTCATTTGAGAGCACATGCAAGCAAAGCAGAAAGAGGCTGTAAATGATAGTCTGTACTATAACCTCTTTATCGTGCCCATTTTAAGTGACCACTGCACAACTCTTTTCTGTTGCTTCTTTATTACAGATGCACTTGTAGTTCTTCATACACTCATTCTGTAGAAATCCATTAAAACCTGCAGGATATTGCAGTACATGATATATAATGACACACAGGTAAGTGTGATGTAAGCATTGACCTTTGAACCTTTCTGAGCCATTTAACCTGTGTGTCTGGTACAGGCAGAGAACGAGGAGGCAGGCCCGGCCGACACTTTCTCCATGGACCCCCAACTGGAGAGACAGGTGGAGACTATCCGCAACCTGGTGGACTCCTACATCGGCATCGTCAATAAGTCCATCAGAGACCTCATGCCAAAGACCATCATGCACTTGATGATCAACAATGTAAGTGTCCTTTTTTGGTTTTACCTCTCCTGATTGGCATGAATTGAATCAGGTAGCAAATCTTACAAATTCGTAAAGAGTGAAAGAGATTTCACTAAAATGCATGCCAAGTCCCTCTAAATAATTATATATAATTAGTGTTCTAACAATTTGTCAGTTCCCATTATCCTTTCCCCAAAACAATGAATAACTCATCTCCAGTCACAGAACACTGTGCTGCTTATTTCTGGACTTCAAAGCACATGGACAAATTTGCGTGTTCCCTGAAATTGTTACAGATTCTACCCCTGGTATCGTCTGTATGGATTGACTTGTAATTGTATTTTATACAGAGCTGATCATCCCCAAAGGTTCCTAAAGCACCTTACAAACAGCAGGGATTCCACTTTGCTAAATCTGAGTAGCACACAGCCCTGGGCACCATGATGCATCCTTTCCCCACCATGACTACATCATCTCATTATGGGGAAAGGGGAGATATTACATCACCAATTGAATTAAGAGACAACTGTGTGTATATTAAATAGTACAGGCCCAGAGTGGATTGGGGTGCCCAGAGTAGCCCAAGGATTGCAGTTAACTTCTACTCTTAGGAACAGAACCCTGCCATCTTTAAAGGCCAAGTAGCCAGGACCTTAGTTTAACATCTCATCAAAAAGCACAGCACCTCCAGGTCCCCAGTCACGGCTGTAGCATTAGTCTAAAAATTCTGGTCTGAAGGGAAAAGCGCCACCTACTGGTCCACCTAAACCTCTTGCGCAGTAATCTGGTGTTGGTTTAGATGTCTGCTATTGCGGTACTGACCAGATCCAGCTTTGCTCAGCTTCCAAGTTCTGAGCAGCCCAGACGGTGGCAGCTGTTGTAACAGGCTCTTCTCTTTTTTTCCTCCCTACGTGTCTAGGCAAAGGAGTTCATCCACTCAGAGCTGCTGGCCTACCTGTACTCTTCTGGGGACCAAAACAGTTTGATGGAGGAGTCTGCAGACCAGGCGCAGCGGCGTGACGAGATGCTGCGCATGTACCACGCCCTGAAGGAAGCGCTCAGCATCATCGGGGACATCAGCACCACCACCGTCTCCGTGCCCGTGCCCCCTCCTGTAGACGATGGGTGGATGCAGAAGGAGACCAGGTCAGCATGGCAGTGTCATAATGAAGAGCAGTCTGAGGCTTGCTCTGACTGGTCAGATTGAACAGACGTCAAGACTTTTGACATAAAGTAATAGCTCTGAAAAGGAAAATAATTCACTCCTGTATAATGGCTGGTCAAAGGGAAAAACTTGTATTATAACAAGTATGTAGTTTTATGCAGTAATAGGCTGGTAGCTGGCAAAGTCTTAAACCATAAGCCCCCTTTTAATATTTTAACACAGGATTTTAAGATACACTAGTTTTCTGCTTATGTAAAAATTTTAATGTCTTTGTTTTCCAGTCCTACCCCTCAGCGGAGGCCGAACAGCTCGGCCCCCCCACCCAGCCGTCCCCCGGCTGTCAGGGGCCCAACGCCAGGGCCACCCCTCAACCCCACCCCGGCTTTTGGGGCACCCCCTATCCCCTCACGACCTGGCCCCCCCCAGCCAACCTACGGCTTGGGGAACCAGGATCCGTTCAGTGCCCCCCCGCAGATCCCCTCTCGGCCCACCAGAGTGCCCCCTGGCGTCCCCCCTGGTATTCCCAGGTAAGACTAAAATCTGTCAGCTGGCCAGCGAGAGAGCTGTCCCAGCAGACACCCAGATGTGTGGAGCGAGGAACCCTGTGCTTGTAGCTCTTGTGTTAGGTGATGTGTCCTAACTCCAGTTCAGAGATGATCTCTTGTACCTAGAACACCTGAGAGGCTGTTATCTGATCCGACCAGAACACATTAGCTGGGCATAACTGGGCCCAGCCTGGTACTGTAATGGTAGTTGCTGGTTTCAATGCTCAACTTAAGTCTCGCCACAGAGTCATCAGAACCAATTGTTATCATATCTATTTGATTTGGAGCTGAAAATAATTGGCCCCTTTCCTCTTTAATTTAATTCTTCCCCAAAGTGCTGATTTAATCAAGTCATCCCAAAATTGGATCACTTAATTCACACCGCAGCCTTATAGTATGAGCAAGATTTAACTTAATAGCCCTTCAGATTCTTGGGGAAATTGTTGTGTATTTTTGAATTTTATGAATGCTTTATTTTTAATGCTAGCTTTATTGCTAGGATGTATGTCATCGGGTGTCCGTGTTTGTTAACCATTTGTCTCCAGTGTTGATGTCAGTCTGTTTCTGCATTTGTGCATGTAGGAGGATAGGATTTTGTGCTGATGCTGCGTTCGCTGAAACATACAGCGACTAGGAGATTAAACAGGTTGTTATTATTGTGTATATCCAAGGCAACTTCATATTAATCAGTTCCTTCCAAAACAAAAGGTTTTAAGAAAACAGTAATAAGAATCTATCCAAATTATTTAAAGTTTAACTGTCTACAGTGAATAACAGTAGGGCAGTTACTAAAATATCTAGATGTTAATTTATTGGGAAGATTGGTTAAATTTAAGTCACTGGCAGAGTAAATTTAACTCATTTTGTCAAGCTAAAGCATTTCCCATAGTAACTGAAAATGTTCTGAAAGGCGTATTAGTCTGAAAACCAACCTTGAGTGACGTGAGGCATTTTGTCTGTAAATGTCAAGATTAAAAGAGCTGCTAAAACGCACAGCATACCAGCACCTTCGCTAATGTTTTCACAGACTAATTTTCGACCACATAATGTTATATCAGCTCAAGTGTATAGGCAATATTAGCCTGTAGAACCAGCTCGTCGATTTGTTCTCCTGCCGAGAGACATCACACATAATGGGAAAGCCCCGGTTCTGTTTGCAGTTATAGATGTAAGTGTGTTAGAGCCATAGTTAGGATTGTGCATTTCTGTGGAGAATCTGCTTGTGTCGTGCACCTTCATCTACATTCTTGTGTGTCTTCTCCCTTGTCTTGATCTGCGTGTTTTGCTCAATGCTGGGTTTTATTTTCCTGGCTGTGTGAGGTTAATAGTGGCCAGATTGTGTCCGTGTGCATCTGGCTGGGCCTCTCCTGCACCCACCACTGCCCGGCTCCTGTGCGTCTGTGCTAGCGGTGTGCTCATGGTCTCGTGGCGGGAGTGTGGCTTGTCGCTTGCTCACCCCGCTCTCTCACTCTTATCTCCCTGCAGCCGAAGACCCCCAGCGGCTCCCAACAGACCTACCATAATCCGCCCGGCGGAGCCCTCTTTACTAGACTAGACACTGGGAGACGCAAAGTGGGCCTGTGTACTAGTGTGGCGTCGCCACCGGTGGTGGTAGAGGAAGGAGGAGGGGGTGGGGGGGGGGCCAAGCGCTCATAGAGGCCACAGGCTAGGACACTGACCTGCCACTGCAGACTTGAACCGCACACTGCCTGTCGAGGAGGAAACAGTCATCAGTCAGGCTTTTCGGACCTGGGATCCAGAACAGATGCATTGCTGGTTGATTATGCAACAGATTTTTTCTTTTAGCTGAGACCCTAATTGCCTCTACACTTCAGATTGCTTGCTATTGCATGGATGAGCCTGCTTGATTTAAAAATAAAAATCATATCCATTTCTGAGATTACATCAACTTTCTGTCATCTTTTAATAGAGTAGGATAGACCAAGGGAGGACTGGTCTGCCCCCCTTTGAAGTCGCTATTGTAATCTGAGTGTTGGCCATCAGGGGGCCTCCTAGACTAGGGGAAATGTGATGCAGCTACAGCCAGGGAGTGTGGAAAAGCCCACCCTGACTCTAGGTGGAGTGCTGGACCTGTTCGGCAGGTAGGCAGGAGTCATCATTCTCCTGCAGACCCTGGACATGTCCAGTCTCCCTCGCTGATCAACTGCAAAACCCACTTTGCTGTGCTGAGGAGAAAGGATACCTTCAAAACCAGCAGCCTTTTCAAACCATCTTCCTTGTTTACCCATATGTGTGCATGGAAGCTCTCTTTATTAAATGGCTTGTTCTCCTAAACAGGCAATGTGTCTGTCAGTCCCTAGAGGGATCTTAGAATTAATCATTGCTCTGTGGCCTCCCCTCTCTCACAATACTCCCACCCACCACCTCCCAGATCGATTGGATCTCCTCTGTCAATACACAAAAACACTTCAGCCAGTTGATCCTTTGTGTTTTTTGGGGGTTTTCAAATCTCATCAAATGAAAAAAGTTATAATATTAATGTTTTCTTGAATTGCAACAAATGTGTACTATTAATTTTTTCAGTGTATCTAGCTTTAAGGAATTTCTAATAAAAGCAAAGCAGAGACAAATTAATGTCAAACTGAAAGGTTATGGGGATAATCGTAGTGTGATGAGAGCTGTGTGTGTGTTGGGGGGCGGGGGGGGAGTGGTGGTTCATTGTAAAGTGGCAGTAATGGAAATAGACCTAGCCTCTCCCTTTGAACTGGATTGGTGCATTCTGTGGGAGTGTCTTCTCTTCTGCTAATCTGATTGGCCCTCATGAAGGGAATTAATCATTTTTCCACCTGTCTGATTGGCCAGCATCTGAGTCTTGCCCAATCAAGACCCCTTTAAACAGCATTGACTGTACACTTCTGGAAAATTTCTCTTTTTACACCGAGCAGCCCTGATTGGACAGCCATTCCTAATCATTTAAAATGTCTTATGTAACACATTTGTAGTTTCCAAGGGCCTTTCCTTAAAAGATGGTACAAAGAATATCACAATTTTATCTGCCAGAAGTACTGGAATCAAATTGTTTATGTCCCCCTCAGGATTTAAACTCTTCTTTTTAAAAGGTCCTTTCACCCTGCAAGTTTGCCAGCAACAGCAAGCTACGAGTGAGTTGAAAATAATAAAGATGAAGTCTTTTGTCTTAATTGCACTTAAAACTTGCAGTGTTTCTTTTGGGATGCACAAGTTCATAAACCTGTGAGAAATTGCCTGTAAGCTTCTTAGAACACCTGTGTATGTATTTAGATAGGCACATCCCTAGCTATAAATATTATTTTTCTAATCATGAAAACAGAAGTAAAAATGTTACAAATCAGAGAACTTGAAGAAATTCACAAGACATTTTAAGTAAGATTTCTGATGGAATTACAGCTGGTTGAACAAGTTATGAGATCTGAAAAATAAGACCACATTTTTGAATACCTTTTCTCAAGCTGATTTTTAAATCTTGTGCCTTTTTAATGGATAGGTTAAACATGAAAAATTAAATCTAACTTAGCATTTTGTAAACAAATAAGACTTCACATTCTTAAACAGTTGCCATTTATAATGACACTGAATTGTAACTTGGTTCAGAGTCTCTAGTTGTTCAAAGGAAACTAGCAAGCCTAAGTAAACGAGTAAGCCTAACACTGTGGCTTGACATAATATAGACAGCAGTTTCTTTCCACCTCTGAGACAAAAGAAAGCACTCCAGTAGTAATAAATGCTTTTTTTATAACTAATCTGTGTGGAAAAAGGTGTATATATTTTTGATGATTTTGACGTAATCTTCCCTACTATCTATGCAATAGTAATAGAAATTATGCTTTTTTGTCTCAGATAATCGTGCTTTATAATGATGATTATCGATCTGATAATCACATAAGCCTTAACATGTAGTTACCGATCACTCCAGGTCAGAGCTATTTTTAAGTGTTTGTTCATAATGCTCCTACACTGTAACTCAAATGTGGTATTTTAGTTTTTTTATCAGATTTTTTAGGATTAAAACTGAAATCCTTTGGCTTGATAGTTACAGATATGAGTCTTGCATGTCTTGCCCTTCAGTTTTAGCCATGCACCTCCCAGGTGTGGAGTAGAACTGCAGGCAATTGCCCAGGTTAGGCAGGGACAGAGTGAGCTTGTTTTGCTGCCCATTTGCAACCCCAGTTCACTGAAGCAAAGTGGGTAGCAAAGTGAATTGAAAAAGTAATTATCTGAGATCATTAAGACAAGATCTCTAGATGTGCAATTATGATAACGTGTTATAAACGGATTTTTCAGTTGTGTCGTTGTCAGGATTGCTGTCTCTGTAAATTGGAAAAATTGTCCTTTCTGAAAGCAAACTAAAGCTGGGCACGGGGAAAAGATCAAAGACTCCTCTCATGTTTGCAGCAAACAAGAATGGTGAGCTTATATTGATTATTGCCCGCTAGTAAATTTATGGCTTTGTACTGTTGGATCTCTGCCTACAAAGCACTTTCATAAAAAGAGGACAGACAAGACATTGGCTTTGAATTTGGTGAAAATCAGAAAGACATTTTGAATACCATTTTGATTTTTTCCCTGGAGATTTCAAATGAACACCCCCAGAAGTTCAGTCAGTTCTGCTGTTTTTTAGAGTAAAGAGGAGACTTTTAAAAAAGAAAAACTAAATAAAAGAATCTTGGACAGAAGAATTACTTTAAAAAGACTAACCCATTTATTATTAGAGCCTGGAATGTATTAAATACCATATTGTATCAGTTATGATCATTTATAACCAGGGTAATTTTTGTAATTTTCTATTGGTTTTCATTTCCACTCAGACAGATCTCTTTGCAGCACTATTTTTTTTTTACTTTGGGGGGGTGCAGTCTTATAGTTCCATTCAAAACACTTTCAAAGTAGTAGGAAACTTAACGAGTGCCCAGTGCTCAGCTGTTTTCTCCTGTGGTTCAAGAGAGAGCCTTTAAAGAGGGAGTCAGCAAGACTTACCCTAAACCTTGCCCTGTTTGTTTTATATAACCGTAAGAAGTATCTACTTCTGCGTTAAAAAGGAAGAAGAGATCAGCTGAACTGTTCGTAGCTTTCCAAAGGAAAGGGGCATTTTTTATCAGTTCTTTGTAATTTCCTTCTTTCTTCAACTATACTAAGGAAACTGATAAGACACCCATTGCACAGAAGTTTGATCTATTTCAGGTTTTGTGAGCAGCGGGCAAACTATTCTGTAAACCAACATCAGGTGCTGGATTTTTTTAGGCTGTTGCCTTATCTGAACTAACTTTGCCTAGGCAGATGTGTAAAAGCAAAACAAAATGTGTATATACTGCTTTTCTGCTTTATCAGCACAGTTTGTACAGGATTCTGAAATGAGTCAAACCCCCTATGTAAATGTGAAGGGTATTTGTTTCCTCTTGTACTGAAATGGGGTTCTAGGTCCCAGTTATCATTGCACATCTGCTGTCCTACAAGGCTGTGGTCCATGCTCTAGGTGTATTCCCTGTGGGAAGTAACAGAATTGATCGGTTAGTGATGTCCCATCAAAATCCCAAGAAAGGGGGTTTAAGAGATGCTGATCTCACTAATGCCCAGAGTGCAGTCAGGAATCAAGTTGCCAGATTCAGCCATGGGAGATTTTTTTTTTTTGCTTATGTATTCCTGCTGCAATGAGAGATGAGCAAAGACAGGCAGGGCTGTCTGGAGATCCCATCCCCCCAGTTCCTTTGGGGGTGATCTTTTAAAATCAACCTAGACTGGGCTGCCTCTGGTGCATGCAAAATGACACTTCAATACTGTTTTACATTCTGGCTACTTTTGATCTACCTCCTTCAGCTCTGCATGAGTTTTTAGGTCCAGTAGTCCAATCTTAAGTGCTGGTTAAACAGAGCCTTTGAGGACAGCAAGTGTCAGAAACTCACCTTGTGTCAGAAAAAAATGATCTGGCTACGGCAGACATGCAGTTTTAAACTTGAGCACAGTAGACGTTTTATATGGTCTAGGGAAGAAAGCAGCACTGATGTTTTGGGAGGGAGGTGGAGTAGATGAGCTCTAACAGGTCACAAATTACTGCTGAGGATTAGATTTACCTTTAGGCTTGGTCAACAGATGTCTCACTGCTGCTGCTTCTTTGAACCTTTTTAAAGAAGTGTTTGCAAACAAGACTTTTGCAGGATGGTCATTAAAGGGCCTAAAAGGTTTCACGTTCCAGGCAATACAGAAATGCTACTGGGACATTTTAGGGCTGGAAGAGCTGATGTCAGCTGCTGCTCGGGTCGCTGTAGCCAGATCCAGCCCACAATTCTCACACCACGTCCGTTGTCTGTCCTGTGTTGGGAACCAACCCTCCTGTCCTCCCTCAGCATCACCATGTGTTCATGATTGAAGAACTCCACAAGTGTTTTTATTCAAAACAAAAACTTGTAAGTGCCTCTGTAGCGATTAATAAAAAAAAAAGTATATAATAAAGGGAATCTCTATGGTGGCTGGTGTCTATTCTTTGTGCTCCACTGTTGTGGTTCTCCCTCACTTCCACTGTGTGTGTTCTTGTGTTCAATCAGTTTCCTAGCTCACAAAACAACCACCTATCATCTTGGATGTCCCCATTGTGTGCACAGCTTTGACACTCCAAATAAATCATTTTAAAATCCCCCCCATTTGGCTATACACCTTTCTCTGTGCACGGCGGTTGTTTTGTGACTTCCCTTGATGTTCACACGTGTGTTGCTCATTTCCTTGGGTGTAGTCTCTCTAAGAATTCTGTGATGGCTCATGTTACATTTTGTCCCTTCTCCCAAAACAAAAAAAACAATCATCTGTTTTTTTTTTCAGTTTCCAATTTTAAATTCCTTAACCCACTTCAAACATGTACCTAGACAAGAAATTTCAGGTTGATGAACCTGACTTCTGTGCATCTTAAGCAAATTTTAATGTATTTTCTGGGATTCACAGTCATCCTATATTGTAGATCCTAGAAGACTGAGCTAAATTCCATCCATCTCTTATCTGGTGTTCTGCAGGGCTGAGGTTTGAGGTTATTTTTCTCAGTTGTCTTATTAGTGCCTCCACCTTCAGTCCTGCAGCAGGTTATACAAGTTACTCTAAAGCAGCTCAACTTTGAGCTCTGGTCTTGAGCACCAATCCTGTTAGTCTTCTGCGTTACCTGTTTCAAAGATTGGCAACTCCTGGTATTGATGAGCCAAGCAAGTAATCTGTTCAGTCAAGAGAGCTTTGGTCTTTGAGTGGAGTGCTTGAAGGGTTCTTAGGTTTTTGTCCTAGGTGGTCTCTAAATTATCAAATATCCTGGTTAATTGATTGCAATGGAATTGTCCCGTATCTTTATAAATTGATTTAATAACCCACAGCTCCTGCTGGGTGGAGATTTCCCAGGTTTAGAAAGGAAGACCCCAGTTCTAAAGTTTGGGTTTTTTTAAAAGCATGATCACTTTGTCGAATTCCAAGTGCCCATCAGTGGTCACTTACTTAAGTAAGTCTCCAAGTGACCATTGAAATCTTTATAGGAAAAAAATAATCTCTGTCCTGTCAAACTGAAATGGGTTCAAGTTCTAAAAACTGGATCATTTTTATTTTAAGCTTTGTGGATGAAGATCTGTTAACTTGCACGTTGGTTGCCATCTCAGAATTCTTACAGGTATTTAAGGTTTTAGTCTAGCACTACTGGCTCCTGGAAAGCTCAGATCTGAAAAGGTTACAGCTCTGCTTAAGTCTATAATTACTAAATTGAAACAGTTGAAATTGGCAATACAGGAAAATGACTGCCTTCTTGCTTTCCAGAGGGATTTAAGCTGCAATCTTTTCTTCTCCGTATGAACGAAGCATTTGGTTGAGTAGGGGTATAGGCAATAAACAGATCTTGAGAGAGAGGTTAGAGTGGTCTTGATAGACTGATACAATGCTGTTGCTGATTGGGCAGCAGCAGCTTCTCCAGCAATTGTGGGAAAAAGATGGACTAGCCAAGAAGGAATTATGCTGCTCTAGCTTCTGTTGTGTGTCCTAATTAAGAACAGCCACAAATGAGAGTAGGTCCTTCAGCCCATCTAGCCAATATATTTATGTTTATAATCCATTGTAATGCCCCAATACAAATGGGAATCATGCCAAAGATTCTATTTTAGAAAAGATAAAAATTAAGCTTTTCCTGCTGGATTCTTTTTCAAATCCGTAAGTATTGGTGACAAACTCGGGAATCCCAGAAGGCAGGCCTCCTCCATCCTACTCCTGTTTGCCAGTATTGACTCAAGCAAAAATGGGTTCTGACGTCACATTTGTCAGCTGCTACAGTATATGGTGCAGATTTTTAGTCCTGTTCTTCCGTATCGCGGTTACCGAGGGGTACTCCTGTCTCCCCAGATGACACTTTTATTTTTAAGATAAACGTGAGATAAAAAACGTTTGTTTGAAACCGCGCCACAAATTTTCTTACATGCATGTATTCTCCAATATCACCACAACAAAACCATAAAGTTTGTTTCCACAGACATGAGACTATTATGCAATAAACCAATAAATTAATGAACTAGCAGAATCCCAATAAAAACACCCGGCCACCCGGACAGCACAGCATGTCAATATCGTACATTTTACCAACAAAACCGCAAAAGCAAAACCCAGCAAATATATATATTTCATGTTTTTACCTTATTCTGGAGCATGATATATATCCAAAATAACCCAGACTAGTTTATCTCAAGAGCTAGAGACTAGTAAACGTTATTGATTACGTAGTAAATGTTTGAAGAACGACCGCTAGAAATAAGGCGATTTGATTGGTAAAAACCGCTGTCATTCATTGTATTTTCAGCCATTAAGAGCCCTTAGGGGGTGAGACTTCCTCTAGAAGCTTCAGGCTGCATTTTTAGCTGTCAATCATGGACTCAGAAGGGGTAATCAATCAGCACTTATCAGTGCACCATTTTTTCCACACCAGAAGGCAACTCTGAGGTTTATTTTCATTGCATAACAGCAGATAAAGGCTCTCTAGCAGTGTCTAAAGGTTTTTATAGCAATTGCAATGGTTATTATTCTTATTTTCAATATTTTCATGATTTTTTATTAATTTATTAATTTCATTCCAGGTCCAGTCCTCACAAAACATGATGTAGAATTTTTTCTAATTGATCAATTTGTCCCAGATTTTTATCCAAGCTAAGTCACCTAGAACAAGGTTTTCAAATCATTCCCAGGCCCTTGACATGCATATAGTTGAAAAATCTGACCTCTGAAGACCCAAAAAACATGTTTGCCAGCTGTTTTTTGGGTTTTTTTTTCATATGTTTGTCTGCTGAGTGGACACATTAAGAAATATAAGAAATTTGACTATTCACACTCAAGGGCAAGGGGGTTAGCTTCAATTTAAGACCTGAACCAGGCTCCTGCTATGTTCTGCTGCAGAGATACAACAAATGTTTAAGGGGGAGGAAATTCCAGGCGGAAATTGTCTAAATATGTCAATAGGTTAATTCCATTCTGAAAAAAAAGAAGAAAGAGAACACAACGTTTCGGCCGTGGAGCCTTCTTCAGGTGTGAAGACACACACCTGAAGAAGGCTCCACGGCCGAAACGTGTTCTCTTTCTTCTTTTTTTCAGCACTTGTTCCTTTGCAGCCTACGCATGCTGACGCAGCTACCCACCTAAATATGTCAATGTTGTTAAGTGGATAAGAAAAAGTTTGAAATCTCCAACAAATTCAAGCTGGGAAACAAAATATTTCCAATTAATTTATTAGTTTCCTACATTTTTCAAGACACATGTATAGATCATCTGTTGCATGATACAGGAGTGGGAAAACCAGACGTTCACATGAGTTACCATTGTGTCTATGCCTGGTCTCGGAGGTCTGGTGTATCTGCAGGTTTTCTATGTCCCTTGAAAGCATCATTTCATAAGGAGCTGGGAGATAAATTGGAGCAAACAGGGCAGTAATAACTGGTTTACTTCATAAAGAACTGAGTTGCAATGAAACCCTGCACTCGTACCAATCCACAGAGACCAGAAAAACCCTTTTCTGCCAGAAGAAATGCAGAAACATCTAGCTTCACAAACCTCTGTACATGCACTCTGATCTCTCTATAAGATCTTGTTTCAGATACTTTGTGTCCATCCATCAATTTTCTTCCAATTCAGTGTCACAGAGGAGCTGGCGCCTATCCCAGCAAGCAATGGGGGGCAAACCAGGGTCCACCCTGAACAGGACGCCAGTCCATCACAAGGCACATAGACACACACACACATGCTCACTTCAAGGCCAGTTTTCCCAGAAGCCAATTAACCTACCTAAATGTCTCTGGTGTGTGGGAGGAAACCCACAAAACAACAGGGAGAATCTACAAACCACACAGATGGCACCCCAGGCCTGGAATTGAACCCAGGGCCCCAGTGCTGCAAGGCAGTAATGCTAACCACTGGTCTGCCCATAAAATATGTCTAAAATGTTCAAATTTGGCAGTTTTACATGATGTGCTGAACCCTCAGACTTGGTTTTCTGCAGTACAGTGAGTGAGGGTCACTCTCCACATTATTCATATGTTACTGTCATCTTATCAAAAACTGATTTCCACATTGAATTGGAATTTGTTGCTACTGACTCACATTATGTAAAGGTAAGAGAAAAATGTCACCCCCCTCTTGGCAGCTCAATAATTTCTTTTTACAGTACTCTTGTGTACTTGTTACAGTACACAGAAATTCACAGTCATACACATAAAGATGTCAGAAGACTACAAATGAGAAAACAATAAAACATTTTGTATACTAAATGCAAAATGACTATTGTTTCAGCTTCAAGTTGACTTTTTAAAATGCATCTACCCAGTGAGTTGTCAATATACAGTATATGTGTCAGTCTAATGTGGTTTTTTGGGGCAGCAATGTGGAATAGAGCTGGGGTCTCTGACCCTGGTCCTGCAGAGCCCCAGTCCAGTCTGTCCAGGGGTCCACTGGAGAATCCAGACCACCTGTATCTGAAGATTGGCAGCAGCTGTTATCAATTCAATAAGCAAGTAATCTTCCAATTCACCAAAAATTTGGTCATGGAAGATTGAAGGTTAATTCTTTTTTTATTCTTAATAATTTCTATTTAACATAATATGGCATATCACCTGCTTAAAAAATTCTTAGACTGGTTATTTAGTTTTGGTAACAAATGAATTGACAGAATTGCAATTTACGAATTCTGAAT
The DNA here is from genome assembly GCF_040954835.1 of Lepisosteus oculatus. Taxonomy (NCBI): domain Eukaryota; kingdom Metazoa; phylum Chordata; class Actinopteri; order Semionotiformes; family Lepisosteidae; genus Lepisosteus; species Lepisosteus oculatus. The sequence goes on along the minus strand of NC_090706.1, from coordinate 19,908,188 downwards.
TAAGCACAAAATCGTGGACTATTGTATGGTCTTCATTTTGTCACAAAGCCATGATCTTTCCACAGGCGACAGCGAGAAAAAAGAGATGTGTTCACATGCTTGCTTATTTACAGTGTAATAGGGTCGCTTTACATCACTGGAAGTTTTGTTGCCTTGTTTTGAATTGTAGGATATAGATTCTTTATAGCCCCGAAATAGCATTACAGTTCCCCTTTAATTGGCCACACTTGACTTGTTAGAGGTCCTTAGGACTTGATGTGACTTAGTGGATGTCGAGGAGCAGAGCTGGAGGCCCCCAGATTAGAACCTAGGGCTATGAAACCCTGACCAGAGTTTCACTGCTGCTGTCCTCTTGCTGCTCCAGCAAACCCAACCAAGGTTCCTGTGTGAAGAATAAGAAATTGCATCGGTTTAAAGCAGAAGCCACATTAGTAATAATAAAAATAATAATAAGGGCGACTCAACACTGGGGCCCTGGGTTAAATTCCTGGGATGCAGTCTGTGTGTCTGTGAGTTTGTATGTTCTCCTGGTGTTTCTATGGGTTTCCTCTCAGAGCCCAAAATATACTAGTAGGTTCAGGCTTTTAGTAAAACTGGACCAGCTGAGAGTGTCTGTGTCTGTGTGTGCACTGTGATAGACCGGCGTCCCTTCTGACAGGTGTACCCCATCTTGTGTCCATTGCTTGCCAAGATAGGCTCCGACTCGCATGGAACCCTGAACTGGCAGAAATGGTTCAAAAATAGATATAATATATAATAATGATAATAATAATAGCATTTGTATGTGTGCAAAATGGTGTTCTCTGTGAAAGAAAAATGCAAATGCCTGTCTTGTTAACTTTGATCTAGGTATTTGCAACCGTGAGATATCACCATAGACATTGAAAATATGATTAGACTGTGAATGTTGACAGGAACTATGACAAAGCACCCCTCCTTCTGCTTAAATGAACTCGCAGTGGCAGTCTTGGTCGATTTGTAATTTCTAACTTCTCATGCCCCCTGAAAGACATCCAGACAAAAAACTGAGTGATTAGTCTTTTCCTGTATAAATCCATGTATAATGTAACAGCTACACCTTTGTCAAATGAAATAGTATTAATTATACTGTGTAATATTATTATTAATTATTATATGTCTGACAAAATAGTAATAGCTATAATAGCAGGCATGAATGTGTTTCAGTCTGTATTCATTTTTTGCTAATGATTTATAAAAAATGGCTTCTTTTATATTTAGTAAAAAAAACAATGAAAATAAACAACCTAAAGCCATATGAAGACTCAGTTCATCATGGGCATTAATATGCAGTAATGTGGTCATGCAAAACAGACCTTCTTACTTAGATATACTGCAAAGTATATATTCTCTCTCCACTGAAATCATACAGAAATAAAGCCTATTCATTTTGTGAATCACATTCCAGAAAAGGAGTTTAATTCTCTTTAAATTCTCTTTCAATAAATTCTCTTTCAATAAAGGTAAGCAGATTTTCATGAAACGGTTTGTAGAATGAGGTGTGCATATATAAAATCATTCTGAAATATGGAATTGTATCTTGTGAGAAAGAAAGAAATCTAAGCTGGTATAGCTTTAAAAAATTGAACTAGCCCAAGGACTACTGGGGTTATCCTAGCATGGTTAGCATGGTCATGTAGGTAACCTCTTACATTATATTATTTATTCCTTCCTGGTTGTAAAGCCTAACATGAGATTTTTATCGTCAAAATCGGGGAGTTTATTCAAGCACTATCACAGTTTTTCAGGTGGCATATTGGAGGTCAAGAAAACAATAGTGTGTTGTACAATTTTAACATAACATCCCTTAATTTAAGTTCTTTGCTTTTAATTACAGTATGTATCCTAACCTTCGGTTTGCCTTGTTAATTGCTCCCTCACATTGCATAATTGATGTAAATGACATGTCAATGTCAGCACCCTAGTTTTGTTTGTGAGCAGTCTCTTCTAGCTCAGCATTTCCATCTTTATATTTATAGTTTATGTTTTACTGCCTGCATTTAAAATATTTTGTGTAGATAATTAAACTTTTCCTTTAAGCATCACTCTTCCCAGGATGTATGCATTGTCTGATAGTTGAGCACTGTCTCAGAGTGCTCAAAAGGTTCTCAAAGTTGACTTATCAAGCAACATTTGAATCCTAAGGTCAAATGTTCCAGTACCCATGTTTAAGGTTCTCCTTACACCCGGTATTATGTATTAGTACAACGGTAAATATGCAAATGGTAATATAGTAGTTTACACTACTCTCACAGTTCTTGGATACTTGGGGATCACACCTTCTATGTCGAGTCTGCATGTTTTCTCAGTGGCCAGTTTTTGCCATTGTGTGTTTTATTGAGGAGGTCCAGTTGTCCTTCACAAATGTGTGTTCAAAGACATGTGTCTGTTATGTTTCTGTGTGTGCAGTCTGCATTAGACTGATGTCCCCTCCATGATGGAGACATTTTCAGACAACATTTCTCTAGAAATCTGCCTAGTCTAAGTCTAAGTCTATTTATTGTGCTTTTCTTTGTTTTTAGACGCCTTCCTCCAAACATACCTTCTAGACCAAACCCCAGATGAACAGAAGATTGGACACTCCATCTCTGAAGATCATCCCTGCATTATTATGTTGGGTTATGAAAATCAATCAAATATTAGCAGTACAATTTTCAGTTCTTTACCTTAAGAGAGCAGAAGAGTTTTCAAATCTTATGGACAAACTTCTGGCTATACAGGAAATTAATAATATGAGTAATTTGCACAATTCAGAAAAAAACATCCCTGTGACCCTGGTCCTGGAGAGCCATAATCCAGCAGTTGTTACATCATCAATTCCTAAAGATGTGATTTCCAATTGTTCGATGTACGACTTAAGGGCCATTCAGCAGCAGATGTTCCCCATTACATTTATTCCACACACTATTCAGAAGACATTTTCTTAGAATAAATATTGCAGCCCTAGAGATTTTTAATTGAATGATTGGTTTTCGATGAGCCACGAATTATATATTGTGAGAATGGAATGAACTATCGTTTGGTGGATTTTGTTTTCTAATCTAACCCTAAGTAGTAAGAATCTTTTTAAGACTATATTCCAGTTTTTTATTGATCAAATGAAGGCCTTTTTTACTTTTCTGCTGGTGAAGACAGCTGCTTTTTACATGCTGAAAACACATTGTTTATATTTCAACTCTGTGATTTCCTCAGCTAAATGATTCTAATGTAATTAGTTTGTGTTAAATGGGAACACAATTAGGTGAAGAACAGTAAAATATCTTGCTTAGAAGCCTGCATTTGCAAATTATTTTTATTTTACCAGTCATTGTGAAATGATGTAAGTGAATCTGAGGTTTAGGAGATGATAATTGTTTATTCTATTTTGAGATGTTCTTTCAAAACTGGCACAAGATGGATTTCCAAGCAATTAAATAGCTTAGAGAAAAGTTTGTAATGTAAATCTAACAGCTTTTGTACACCAACTGGTATTTTTTCTAAAAACTCTTACTTCTTATCTAGGTCATTTTTCCTCTTTGTTTTATTAATCGAAATACTATACTCGGTAGACAGCTGAGGGTATGATATTGTACACTGATTTTTTTTGTCCAAATGATTTGTCACACAAATAACTACAAATGAGTTACTGCAAATTTTGTGTTACCGGATATACCTTATAATACAACAATTAAGAACACATTTAGTTAATTTTAATGCTAAATAATTTTCATTATACATTCTCTGGATGTTTGTAAACTAGTGTTGTAATTAAGAGTCATACAATTGTTCAATTGTTTAAACTCTGCTCAGGTCACACCAGCTCAAACTAACTTTATCAAAGCTGAATTGGCATCAAAAGTTTATTCGGACACTCATGACAAACCTTCTTTTTGCTGTTGAATGTTTTCTTCTTGTATGGCTGGAGTTAAGAAACACACTGGTACGGTATCGATCTTGTAAAATAGCCTCATGCTGTCAAAGAATGAATAGAGACAATTGCAATGTACTGTAGCTCAAAATCTATATTTTAAACATTCCTGGGGAGCACAGCTAGAAATTTCATACCACGTGTTTCGTATTAAAATATGCTGGCACATTCAGTAATGTGACAAAACAGTAATTAGAATGAAATTTTCCATTATTTACACCATCACTGTACAGATATGCCTGTTGCAAGCTTGCTTTTGTACACCAAACTACGTTTACAGTTCGGCTCATTAGCTCAGGTGATCTGAACAGTACCAGGTTGTCTGTTAGAGAAGCCTGTTTAAACATGTTAAATGCCCTGGGGTCTTTATATTTGCCTGGGTTTCACTTTTTAAAAACAAAACTGCAGTGCCATTCCACTTTGTCTCTAATATTCCCTATTTTAAATGATAACTTGTAAAAAAATGAATGTAATTATTTGTTTTCAATAAAATCTTATCCTGTTACAATTTAAAAAAAAATAGTCCACAACAATTTTTAAGTGTTTATAAATTCATTTTAACGGTTTGCTTTCTGGGATCAGTGTCTGTGGATGCTGAAGGTGTGATTGGATTATTACATGTTTTAAAGGTGGTGCCAAAAATATATATTTTAGAATAATTTAAAATTTAGGTTGCACACAGTAATAATAGTAAAATAACAAAAGTAACAAATACAATTTTTCCAATTTATAATTAATCACATACACAGATAAAAACTCGATTACACCTTAGGTCAGCTTTAGAAACCATAGTACATGATTCAGTACTGTACTAAGTGGTCTTCTGTACAATATTCAATAGGCTTCACAAAGTCAGTGCAATGGATTTCTTTAGAATTCACGTGGAACCATGAATCAGGGAAAAACTATGTAACCACCACAAGCTCCTGTCCAGTCCATAAGTAGGTATAAACTACTCAACTCTGCTTTTTGAAACTTTAAGGTAGTTCTGAACTAAGAGAAGCAGAGATAATTTTATCAGCTGCTCATATGGCTGTTGTACAGGCATGAATAAGGAGGCACAATATTATATCAGAAAAGCTCCAAAGAAGTTTTGAGAGGTAGATTGCAGCCGGATAACAATTTTTTCATTCACTTTTTTCATTCACAAAAATCTGGTCCCCTTCTTTGAGATGATAGATTCCTCCCAGAAAGCTAATGTCTAACATGTCTTCTTTATCATTTCTGCAGTGGTACCTCTTGGAGCTCATGAGCTCCAGGTCTCCAGGAAACCACTGTGTTGACTTGTAAACACTGTGCTTAAAAGTTCCTTTGGCTGAGGTTTTACAATCCATTTGACCATTAAAGATTTTTGAGTAAATGAAGTAATAGCCTTCAGTCTTGATGACCAAGGAACCATCTTTGTAGTCTATCGCATGTGTGAAGGCATCTCCATTCACAGACTCCCAGAACATCTTTCCTTCTTTACTGGCATTGCAGTTACAGCCTGGAAAACAAGAAGCATCCAAACTGTTACTCTGACAATGAATCCTTTCCTAGATCTAGACCATCTGTTTACATAATGTGCTTCATAACTACGATACTGTATATCCTTTCACTAAGTGTTAAATGAACACAGCTAAAGTTTTAAAAATAAAGGTTGATCTGATTTAGATTCTAATGGTGTTGTACTTAACTAATGCTATTTTATTTTTTTCCAATATTTCCTAATCTTTTAAAGAGAGGCCTAAAAGTAATAAATGCATTATTCCTTAATTACTGCATTACAATTATTTGCTATTTGTAACTGAAATTTCTGTTTCAGAGTAAATTGACCTTAACTTTTGAGTAACTGTCAGAGTTGATCAGTGGTGCGTATAGTGTGAGCCCTCACATCTGAAGACTGCTGTACAGTTAAAACATTGCATTTTTCCTTTCACCTTTTCTTTTTAGTAGAATGAACTACTTCTTGATAGTTTGCAGCCTTTGTGTGGCTATTTTGTGAGATGTTCTAAATTTGTAGTCCTGAAATCACACTATTATAGTTTCTTATTGTATTCTTACTGTAAGAAAACCGGCTCAGGGACGCCAAATATGTAACGTTGCCATAGCAAATTAAATGTAGTGGGTCTCTGAAGGCACCAGTTCTGTAGGGTTTGGGCATTTACTGAGACAATTATTAATTGTAGCAGTAAATCACAAAGTTGATTCTTTTGATGGCTTTAGAATCCAACCATGCGACATAACTCAAACAACGCGCACACACAGGTACTAATACACGAGGATACATTTATTAATACATAGAATATGCATATAAACCTAACAGATCTTATCGAGAGGGTTATCAGAATACAAAAGATATATATTCATTCAGTTACAAAGAGTTACATATATCAAGAGGACATACGTTCAGTATATCATTCATTAAGACCGTTTCATAAATGAACTTGGTTATAACTTCTACATTAGATACTCAAAACAAGTACATAACTCTTAGGAATTAAATTGATATCAACTGGTTGGATAACAATTGAATTCTCGAGCTGTAATGCATTGAAGTTAAATACTCATCCAATTTCTGGGGATTCAGATCTCCTGCCGGCACAAAGAAACAGTTGCAGGCTGTTGCTGTCCAATCCGCGCTCTCTGGCTCCGTGCCAGGCTGTGCTGTGCGGCTTGCGACGGTGCGCTGCAGATGCTCACTGACCAGCTAGTTAGTGTTGGCTTTAACTAGCAAAGTTTGCGCACAGGAGAAAAGATGACTGTGGGTCCCAGCAAGTCAGGAAGAGGACCGGTTCGTTCCTGATGAAGAGCTAGTTCTGAATAGTGATTCAGCTGTCCACAGTTCCGACCTGTTCACGAGGCCTGCTGCTGGTTACTCTCTGGCTACCTCCACTCTAGACTCTTAGAACAAAGGAAAGTTCTGGCACTCGGACACACTGGCCGTTCCGTGGTTGTCCGGGCTGAGTCTCAGGATGGTCAGGAGGCGCGCTGCGAGAATGTCCTGCCCTTGGGAGCCTTCTGCTCTTGGGCCGTCCTGCCCTGGAATTCTCCTTTGAATTCCCTTTAGAACAGTCCACAGAATCCTCTCCAGAATCTTACTGAATCTCACAGGCTCTCTGTGTTGCCTGTTTTTACCTGGAGGAACTTCAGCTCATTGATTGGCTGAAAGTTCCATGGGCATCAGAGTCCCACGTGGGTTACTCGGCCCTACCAGTCCCTGATTGGTTGATCAAGGTGAGATATGAGTCACTTACTCCTGACACTTAGGAATGCAGTCCAGATGTCCATCTGGCACTCCCTAGACAAATAGGCTCCAATGGATGACCATTGATCATGATAGCCAGGCTTAGCTAAGTGCATCCCCCTTTGGGAGCTGTCCTTATCAGGAACCTTAAATCAGCCTGCATGAATAGTTTCTCTGTGGCTGCACCACAGAGATGAACAGAGAAATGGGGCCTCATTTGGGAAAGCCCAGAACACTTAATTCTTTCTTATTATTAAGCCTCGCCGCTACATTACGTTGAATCATAATTAATCTAAAAATAGTCCGCTGGTTTAAAAATTTAACTTAATCAGTAACTTTTAATATTTTCCAGTGCTTTAGATTACCCAGTGTGAGAATTAAACACCCGATTCCAGATTCCAGCACTTTTTAAGCACTCTTTTTCTGCACAGAAATGTTAATTTTGTCATTGTGGCCAACAAACTTTTCTAAATAAGGACTTAGCACTGTTGTTTATAATTTTAACTTGGCTTAATTTATAATTCATATTATCTCATTGACTTGATTATGGAACATTGGGCAACTAAACTAAATTCACTCGTCAGTAGCATCTGAAGGAATATTTCTGAAATATGTAAAAATGTAGTTACAAATCTTGCAAGAGACAGAATACATTAGGGAAAATGTTTAAATGTTTTGTATTGTTTCATGCAGGTATCATTTAAGATCTCCAGCAGGATTTTATTTGGAGACTGAAAAAATGGGTCAGCTTTTCAACTGCTGCAAAAATCTTTTCAACTTCATTTAAAAAACCTATTAAAATGTAACAAATTATTATATATAATACTATATACTATAAATAGTTTTATACTATAATATAATAGTATATAAATGTTATAATACAGTGAACAAAATCAGCATGAATTCCTTAGAGTAGTGACAATATAACATTTATATACCTATTACACTTCTAATAGTTAAGATCTTAAATTTAGTGATATATTACTACTTATTTCTTATTTTATCAACTTACGTATTATGTGCTCAACAATAGAAGCATATAATCTTTAGTGTACCTTTTCATTAAATTTTGATCCCTGTTTAATAATGCTGTTATAAATAATTTATTAATATATGATAACCACAAAGCTTCAACTCTTAATTGAAAAAAAACATACTGCTATCATCTTAGAAGACATACTGTATAAGCCATTGAGTATGAGAGGGGGTTGGTTCCACGTGGAAAATGTATGGGTAGCCCACCTGCGCTACAACTACATACTGCAGAAGCTGAAATGTCAGCTCAGCCTGTGGTTTTTAATGTATGGGCCTTTGGCGTTTTGTATGTCAGCAACATAGTTATTTATAAACACAGGTTAAAGCTCTGGATTGGTGATAGGGTTGGTATATAAAGGACAAATGTGTCTCACGCTTAGAAGGCTGAGTCTGTCTATAACTCAGGTCATAGTGACACATCTTCGCATTTCAAGGCAGGGGGGGCTTACACAATCGCCCCTGTGCAAAGTGTTAGTGAGATCTGGAAAAGCAAACCAAACACCTGCTGGCTGTGATTCTGACAGCACATGGACTCTCTCTCAGTTTTAGCAGTCAGAGAAAAGGACTCAGGCAGGCCTGTATTCTGCTCTGATAACCAGGTCATCGGCATAGTGTGGAGTCAAGGTTTTTAAATGTCATTCACATGCGCATTTAACAAATATATCCTAAACGTCTTCAGCACAATCCAGTATTTATCAGCTCATTAATCTAATTTACCAATCTAATTTACCACTCTTACCTGTAACATGAGCTTTGGGCTTTTTCTGATCCCATTCAGCTTGGATTGATTTTATTTCATTTTCATCTGTATCAAAAAGAGAAAATAAATTGCTAATAAATTGAATATTAAGTCTGAATCCTATATAACATAACCTGAAAACTGAATGCTCTGAAAGAAAATAACATGGATCTCACATTGAACATATTCATATACTAATGTATGGCATGGAAGGCGATATACTAAGACTGCCTCAGCTGCATTAAAAAGATTTAAAAAGATTAATTTTTCCCATGTTAGACTTAATCATAATCTTCTACTGTGGAAGGCTGATTCTGATTCTAAAACAATTCATTTCAGTCAAGAAGGAAAGTGCATTTTTACCATATACATCTCTTCAAAACCTTATTATGAGGACAGTAGGTTATAATCCTCACCTCCAGCTCAGCACATATGAAGTGGAATATTTAAATGACCATAAGAATACATTGGAATTCTAAGTATAAAGGTTTTTGACTATGTTTTCATTTTTATGCAGTTAAGAAAACCTTGATACAACTTCTTAATTGATATATCTTCTCTTCAACTTGTTTTTACATTTAATGATCTTAAATAACACTTACCTTGGATGGACATTTGAAGACTGTTTTTGTTGAAGCTGATCTTATCTTTTTCCTGTAAAAAAAAAGGCTATGATTATATTTCTCTGCGCTTAGAGTTCCAACTACAATGAATGAAGCTTTTCAGGAAACAAACAAGCAGGTGGGAAGTCTAATTTATGTATAGACATGCAGAGCAGGCTCAGACACCACTACATTAACATTATCTAACACTTAGCGGTCCAGATGAGAAACTCCATCACAAAAAGTGACAAAGCAACAGTCTTAGGTGACAACCGAAGAATTATGTAACAACCAGAGTTGGAGCAACAAGTAGTGTTGCTTGTGTAAGTTTGACTGATTCTCTTCACTTCCCATCAGACATTGAAGTCAGAATTTTACAGACCTATAAGACCGACAGTTTTTTTATAGACATCCACAGCACAGCACAGCAGCATCCTGACTGTCCTAATATTGGGAAACGGGAAATAACAAAATACCTGGCATCCTCAAATTCATGGCCTCATACACTAACCTAATAGGGAGAATATCAAAACAACTTTTAATATATTCAGGCAGAGATTAATTGAAATTGAATATATTTTCAAGATATTCTACCATCCTTAGCTGCTATTTGCTCCTGTGCTATATTTTCTGTCTAATAAACATGGTAAGGAACTTGTTTATTGAAATGTGAGCTTTATAGTTAATGTTTCCTTAACATGACTCTCGATAAAGGCAGGAAGGTAACAAAAGTGAGTAAAAAAAGCTAGGAGCTGATTGAATTATGTAGATAACCATCTCCCAGCTAGATCAAACAGCATTGCAGAACAAAATGTTTTTTTCTTTCAAACAGAATCTCTGTACCACTTGCATTTCCAAATGCTTTACAAAACAAGAAAATGGAAAATGAAAAAAAGGTTCTTCAAATTACTGAAACATGTTTTGGGGGGTGAGCAAAATCAAGATGATTTTTTAGGAGCACATTATGAAATTATGAAAGGACCTGCTGTCAGAGGGGCAGTCAGTCTACTACTGAACAGCACTGTCACACAATGGCCTGAGCAAGTTTTTTTTTCTAAACTGCCTTCACTGCAAAAGCACCCAAGCAAACAAGCGCAGTCTATTTACAGTGCTCCCAGTCCCCCACACCAGCAACCAGCAACCAGCAACCAGCAACCAGCAACCAGCAACCAGCAACCAGCAACCAGCAACCAGCAACCAGCAACCAGCAACCAGCAACCAGCAACCAGCAACCAGCAACCAGCAACCAGCAACCAGCAACCAGCAACCAGCAACCAGCAACCAGCAACCAGCGCTTGAACTGATGAGCCGGCTTAAATAGCTTGTAAGCCCCTCCCCCTTTGGAGCAAACCATTTCTCTACTTCAAAGTGGTTTTTCCCCTTTCCATAAATAACCCTTGAGAACTGGGGTTAGGTTTGGCTTTTTGAGACCACCATAGGTTGACTCACCCCAGAAGTACTGACACCAAACAAACAGTGAGTAACATCCATTTTGAGAGTGCTCTCCATTCACACCACAATACTCACTCACACCTGTGTTTAAGTATTTGAATGTATGTGAAATTAGGTATTTTTATGTACATGAATGTATATGAAATTAAGTAATAGCAGTTACTAGTCAAGCCCTGAGTGTGCACCCTCAGGAACTTATCTAGCAACCACTCAATGGAAGGTGTATGAATGTTGTATTTTCTGTGCTATCTGTACCCTGTGACAAACTCCTCTGTCACAAGCACAAGTGAGTAAAGGAAAGTGAGGTCAAGCTTTGAGTCACAAAGTTCCATCAGAAAAACGAAGGAACAGAAAATAAGAGCACATGCTGGGACACGGCAGTGTATGGTCACTGAACAATGAGCCAAAGTATGACCCTAGAAACAGACCAGCAACACGTTTTTACAAAGGGGAACAAGCGAACATTTTCCTCTTTCAAAATGGTTCTTTGAAAAGCCGGTGTAAAAGCCACCACAGCTCTGTGGAAACTAAATGCATTAATGCCCCATGTATTTTGACTGTAATATGTTTGTAGTTAAGGTATGTTCTAAATTACGTGCATTCCATGCTGGACATTAGGCTGATTCATTTTTTGTGTTAGCATATAAATCACATTTCATAACAACCATCAACCACCTTTGTAAGACATTTCTTGAGGGGTTCATCATTGAGTTTGTGAATGGCAGAGCACCATACTTGATGCTGTGCTGTTTATTAACAGAAATAATGGATAATGAGCAATAGATTGGTAACTAATAGTGGTCAGTGACAGGAAATTATTAACAATATGACTAACAGTGCTTGATGGACACCTAAGTCTTGTGCTATACCAGTTGTTGGACATGCAATGCACAGCTTTAGCTAATGAGATCAGTTCCCTACAGTACCTGCTTAGATGAATACTAACGCAGCCAAACCTAGTTAACTGAGGATATCAATACCCAATGTAACTCTCTTTACGAATATAGATAGACTATCAAAGAGGATTTGCACACAGACCATGGGAATTTCCTACTGGTTTAGCTAGTGCAGTCTAACATGTGAAACATGTCTAATAAATCTATTGTAGCATAACCTAATGTACCAAAAACATGGGCATTCAAAATTCTCCACATTTCTTTAATAATAAATTCTGGCATAAACACATCTAGACATTTTAAATGTTCATATGAAAAGTACACATACTGTAATTAAACTTTATAAATCTTCAATGTTTTATCCATTTTATCATTTTTTCTAGCATAGACGGAACAACTTTCCAGTGCATGCTCTAGTGCAACACTTTTCAGAATATCATGTTTAAGAGTGAAAACTTTGGCATTTTGTTCCGATGTCTACAACATTTAATTGCAAGAGATTTGCCCTTTAACAATTTCGCAGCCACTTTCAGAAAATGGAGAGTAACAAAATGCTTTGAAAAGCAGCCCTATAAATGTAAAGTTGTAGTACAATTTACTGTATACTGCAGAAATCTTGACAGAAGCATATGCCCCATTATAAAGACCGTTTCTTATATGCATCTTATTCTATTTGTACATTTAGTCTTTACTGTTCACTTTCAGGTTTTTAACTACATTTTTCTCTAGAACAAAAAAATTTGATTGAAATGGACCCTATTAACTTGACTTATGATATTGTTTAGATTCTTGGCAAAAGGTTAAAATGGGTCCCGTTTAAAAGAGTGTTAGTTCAGCCTTTGATGCCAATCCAGACACTGCAGGCAGTACTTAGAGAGTTTCTTGTCCACAGCTGGAAGATGAAATAACCCTCAATCAGTATCCCAAGCAGCACCATGGTCAGCAGCACAAAGAGGAGCGTCTGTGCCATCCCTGTCCGTCTTTTCTGGGGATCCAGACTTGCACTGGTCTTCCCATCCACCACAAAAACTGAAGAATAAACCACACTGGGGTCAGCCATTGCTTCACATGGATTTGTTGAACCAATTAGTAAGACCTTCTTGAGAGAAGGCCATTGGACCTCCCAAAGCTGGCAGTAACAAAGCCGTTTAAAAGAGGCAAAATGCTCTGAGTACAGAAAGGTGTCCTTAGAAACTGATGTTACTTTGAAGCTGGCAAAGAACTGAAGGGGCAAATTCCAACAGCAAGTGTAGTTACAGTTGTCTTTTTGAAAAGAAAACAATAAACAAAATAACTGAGTCAAGGTTTTTGTTTTGTCTTTCTCTTCCCCAGAGGCTTTACAGGTTTGTCCCTGTCCCTCCCGAGTCTGATTAGAGACTGTGTGGACATGCGGGACCAGAGCAGTGATATTTAAACAAATTAAAATAACTTACTCCAAAACTGCACGTCTTTCATTTGTCATTGAATTTAATCAAATGTATCATGTACTTCCACATAATTCTGAAACTCTCTGTTCGGGAATCGTGCATGAAGCTCGGGACTGCTACTTCCTCACCAGACCAATGTCAGTTACTTGTTCCTTATTATGCCTAGGAGGTACATCCTTTTTCTCTTGTTGTCGTTGACCGGATCTTGTTAGGGTGAATTCCTTAGGTTTGAATGGGAGTCTGCAACTGTATGAGGTTGCTACAAAGGAACAAGTAGAGATTCATTCCATGCTGACATAGCATCTCAGCTGATGAGCCTTGATCGAGTGTCACTGGAAGATGGCTCAACAGCCAAAATATTCTGTTTCTTCTTTCTGCTTTAGCATGGAATTCAGCACGGAATTATTCTCTATTTGTCCCCTTGAAACCTGACTAAGGGAGTTTATTATGGTCAACTGTTCTATTTGAGGGAGATGCAAAGAAGGAAAGGGCAAATCTCCTTTGTGTGTACATTTTATAGATAAAACAGAAAGCCCACAGCCATCGTCATTTGGAAGCACCACTCTGTCACTGAAATATTCACTGCTATAAGCTTTTTCTTTTTCTTCTTAATAGCCCCATCCAGTTCACACTTTTTTCCTGTCATTTGTGCCTCACAGAGCTAAAAAACTGAAATATAACAAAACCCAGATTTATTACTTGAGAATAGAAATGAATGGTATATGTGTGATTAAACCATGGGAGAGATTTGAAAATTAAATGTTGACAGCTACAGTGTAAGGTCTCTTGGGTTGTAAGCATCAGTGCTTTAACAGATCCAACAAAACACATGAGCAAATACATGTGCTTAAACCAGGCGAAGAAGGCACACTTTAAAATTTGCTTAAACAGACACACAGAAGATGTCAGCTGCAGGAAAAAAAAAGTCATTGATTTATCTGATATCTAATTTTCTCCCTTTAGGATTTGTTAATCTGCTAGAACAGGGTGAGCTGATACAGCACCATGATGCCACAAATTCCAGGGTGTATTTTAGATGGTGGCATCTTCGTTGTTCTAAAATAATTAGTCTGAATATATAGTTTCCACCATCCAATACTTAAAACGCTGACATTGATTAAAACATTGAGGATAGATACCATTACATTTTTGTTACCGAATGTTTTCAATGTTCTTGATAATACAATCTCTGAGCAGTTTCATGATCTTCAAAAAAACATCAGCTTAAAATGAATAGTTTGTTTTGTCCAGTATCTTCATTTTTTCTTTTCATAGTACAGAAAAAATGTTTTGTAAATATTAAATTACAACAACTGAAGGCAATTGGAAAATCAAAATGATTAAGTAATGCAAAAGAGTGCTTTAGGCATTCTGTTTATTCTTGATTTTACCACAAGGTGGCGAAAAAGCTACGCTAACAGAAGGAAAGTCAAAGGGCACAAACTGTTCAGCTACGCTTGTAACTATTTGAATGTGAAATTGACTGAAATTTAGGATTTTATTCAGTAGTCAAAAACCGGTTTTGCATATAATTCCTCATAAGTATACACTATAGTTTCGCAATTTTTTTCTGATACGTTTTCCCTCAGCAGCAATGCAAATACTTTTTTTCCTTTGAGGAAAATATCTGAGGGTCTTTAAAACCAAACAAGCTGTTTTGCCTTGTTAGTTTATTTTGTGGTAATATGAAGGTAATGCTTCTAGTACTACCTATCTTTGTTATTAAAGAATTATTACATAGAATGTGCAGCAAAGATGCTGGAAACATACAGGCTGATAAACCATACAGATAAGCTGGGACATTTCTAACATAGGTCTTTTGTCACGGTTACCGTCCCCCCTCCTTAAGGGTGCTCCAGCCCTTTCACTTTAGACTTTATTCTGTGCACCTGATTCCTATTCCCAGCCCACCTTAAAAGCCAGGCGCTGACGCTCATCCGGGCTCTGCATCTGTTTCCGTATCGTGCGAGTCCGGGACCTGGAAGCGCCTGGTCCCGTTAAGGTTTTAATCTCTGTTCCCGTTCCCTGTCCGCCGGTTCCGACCCGGCCTCTGGTTTTAATTTCTGGTTTTGATGGATCTCCTCGTTTTGGATTTACCCATTTGTTTGGATACTCTCTAAGGATTACTCTTTTGGATTGTTCGCCTCGGCCACACCTCCCCCGTGCACCAGCGCACCTTGGACACGCCCCCCTGTCGTCAGCCCCGTATTCCTGCATGACGTTTCCCCAGTGTTTCCCCACTTCTTCGGATTGTGTCGTCCGCATAGGGTCCGGAAAGAACTGTTCGTTACATCTTTACAAAGGTCTTTAACAAAGACTAAGCCTGAATAAAAACACCCTTTTGAAATCTTGTTTTTAAGAAGTTTACTGAAAAAGTGCTGTGTCACTTCTGTTTTCTTATGTACAAAACAGCTTATGTTGTAGAACAAGGAATTTTCAATATTGAAATTATAAAACTAATGCACTTATTTCAGTGCATTAATTCATGAGTGTATAAATGAATACATAATGAGAGGCAATACACACACAGTTCTAATAGAGGAAACATTTTAGGACTTCCTGAAAGTTCATACAACAAATTATTCGCTTTGTTTGGTATATTACTGCAATAAGCGGAAGGAACAATCGCAGGTTTCTGTGGTCTGCCTTGGCTGTCAAAGAAGTCTTGAGAATGTGCCGAAATCACTGATGCTTACTTAAGGGTATGACCACCTTGTACCCTCACAAGTTCATAATGTCTACAAGCAAATGTTACACACACCTCAAATGCTTGGGAGAGCTGTCCTATACTGCAGTGAGGCAATCATTCTGCAGTGTTCGGTGGTTGAGGATGCTGTGAATCGTGACAACCCATCTCGCAAGTGTTGAACTGTCCAACACCTGAAGTCTGTGTGTGTGAGAATACCTTTGGCTATATGAGACTAAGCCCTGTGCTGTTGGAAAATGAGCTGTGTGAGTTTCCAAGTGGGAAGGATTGGTCACAAGATATCACCCACATAGCAATGAGCAATGACATTTTCCCATACAAAAACAAGTTATAATCAGAACTCCTCCTTAAGTTTTGTTCAATTGAATTTTGTATAAATTACTCTCCCATGCTGATGTCTGATTCGACAACAGCTGTTGAATCATCCAGCAGCAAAGCACTGATGAAACCTTGATTCAAATGTTATTCAAAAGAAATGACATCTTCCCATTTACAGTGACCTTGGTTAGCTCTTTTTGCTACCCAACACTTCATTACAAGACCATAATGTTTTGTAAAGATTCGGCCAAGATACTGCTTACTGTGATGGAAGTCAGAGACTGGCGGGTGTCTCCAGACTGCTCTTTCACTAAAAGTCTATCTAGAATGCCAATAAAAGACTCCGCTAAAGTTCTGGCCATTTTAAACTGACTGCAAAGGTACTGAACATGAATATTGGTCTATCTCTTACTGTGGTGACACATGATGTACTAGAAAGAGGATTATCACTAACACTACCATCTTAACAAAGTCTAACAGAGAAGAGATCTTTCTGCATGGGCATTAAGATGGCAGGTACATCAACTGCTAGGACATTAAAGCATTAATAATAATAATAATAATAAACTTTATTTTATATAGAGCCTTTGAAGGTGGCTTCTCAAAGCGCTTTACTGGATGACAATAACAAATAAGAAGAATACAACAATAAATAAGGAGAATACACAAGATAAGACACAATTACAATATATAGAGGAGACTGTAGATGGTGGTACTAAGAAGAGCATGGGGGTGAAGAATGGAACCAGTTAAGTAAAGGCTTTTCTGAAGAAGAGGGTTTTGAGTCTGGATTTGAAGGAGTTTAGAGAAGGTGACTCTCTGATATCCTTAGGCAAAGAGTTCCAGAGCTTGGGGGCATAACAGGAGAAGGCCCTATCACCCATACATTGTAGACGGGCTTGGGGGACAGTAAGGAGGGCAGAATTTGAAGAGCGGAGGTTGCGAGGTGGGGATTAGGGTGATAATAGTTCAGACAGACATATTAATCATAATATGTGCTTGACTCCTATCTGCAGACTTTAGTCATGAAGTCGTAAGGCTGCAAAACCTTCTAATTCTACAACATGTGGCCGTAGAGTACTCTTGGTCTCAATTCACTTCTATCTGAGCTTCATTTCAGGATACCGGTTGCTCTGGCATAGTCCTAACCAGAAATATTTACTAATAATGAATGGATAGAAATCCAAGCTGCATAGGTTTCCACTTTTCTCTATACTACAAAACTGTACATTCCTTGTTCCATGTTATAGAACAGGGGTTGGCAACCTTTCAGAAGGGGAATGACAAAAGTTAGTTAGTGTGGTTGTTTTTATGGACATCCGTGCCATTTCTACTTTTTTAATGTCAATAATAGCCCGATTTACCTGTCAGACTCGATAGTGGTCAGCTCAGGCAAACAACCGCTCATAATCTCATAAATCCTCACCCAGCCATCACAGGTCATGCAATCTCATTTTTTTAGAATAACCTGAATAGGCTAAAACAAAACCTTAAGGCTTTTGTCCTGAACTCACACTTGGTATTATTTGTGTTGCAAAAAAGCAGCATTAACAGCTTACCTACAGGGCAGGGAACAATTCTGACAGAAATTTTATATCAAAATGCTTGGGGAATACTGCCTGAAGTGTGCATATACCTCAAATCAAACAAAGAGACACAATTACTGAAATCTGGTGCTATCTCAATACCAAAGCAAAAGTCAATGTCAATCAGAGAATAAAAACACCAATGGAAATATCTTAACAAAGCCTGGATCTCTTAACAGTTTAGCATCCCTTAAAAGAGACTGCTAGAGTACTTTGAAGATGCAGAACAACTAAAACTAATATTTTTTCAATGCAATATTGCATTTTTATAAGTATTCTTTTGTGATCACTGAGAGAACACAAAATAGTTAAATCTGTAGAGTATTATGCACAGATTAAAAGTTTGCATTACTTTTCTTATCAGTGATAATTGGTCTGTTAAAGACTGTGCTTTGATCTTTATCGGTTATAGAGAATTTCAGGTATGGTGGGACAATATCTGCAATAAGTTTTTTGACACGTGTTAGCAAATCATCAAGAGGTAAGGTTCAGAGACAGAGCATCTTTGCTGTCTCATCTGAACTTCCACATTTATAGTCCAACTTTGCCAGGAGGAAGACATAAAGCACATACATTCAGCTCAAAAAGCACAGAACAATCATATTTCTTTAAAAGTAGAAGTTTATTTAAAACAAATACATTTTCAGATTTGTCCAAAGGCACAACTTGTCTAGTGTAGATATCTTCTTTGTAGGAAAGCATTATACTTCTCATTAGCCGTGGTTTCTTGGCAATTTTAATGTATGTTCATTGACAGACATATTTTAAATAGCAATTAAGCCGAACAGCAATCGGCACATAGGGCATGAGTACACAATAATTAAAGTCGTCTCTGTAATGCAAATCGCTGTTCATTTCACAGTGTTTAATATCGACAATTGACCAGTGAAATGTTCAAACTAGGCTCTTGTGTAAACATCTCACAAGAAAATGTTTTCACTTTGAGTTATTATTAACCCCTGACCATTCATAACAGTTAATATCTTGGCTGCATCAATACACAGCCAACAGTGAGCAGGAATTGCCTGACTTCAAGACATAGCTCTACACAGTCTAATGGCATGACTACCATTAGACTTGATTTGTGGACAACTGCTCAGAGCCATCAAAATGCTTTGAGAACCACAAGATTCTTGTGGCCTAATAAGGCCTAGAAAAGAAAACCACAGTGTGTGTAATCACAGTCTACTAGTGAGATTTGCTAACTACAGAGTCGGCCTCGAAATTCGTTGAACAAGACCCCTATGGCCATGAAGGCTCATTCTCATTTCCTGCTGAACTTTATAATTATGCTTCATTGCAAATATTAAGATGGATTGGTCTCTACTTCACCAGCCTTAACATACAACAGACCCCATTACCTTGATAACTGCTCAACTTGTTCACATCTGATTAAAACAAAATCTTCATTAATCCCAGTCTGAACTGTTAAGCACTTCAAACATACCCACTTCATGCATTTAAAGCAATTTCTTTCTCCACCCATTATGAAAGAATGGTAGAAAAATGGCCAAACATTATAGTATATCAGTATTTTACAGTTCTTAAATATTCAGTGCGTGAAGTCGTAGATGATGTTTCACACTCTTGTCACAGAAAAGGCTAAAACATAAAATTTTTATACCCTGTGGTATAAGAAAGTGTGAAGCAGAGACAGTTGTGTTTGCAGCATTGGGCTTTGACTTAGCCTGACCTGATGTGTTGGAAAACACATTAAGACTCACACTGTGAAGAAGTGTAATCCATCACTATTTTTTCCACCTGAAGGCTCCTTTACCAGCAAGCACTAAGTCCTGGATATTTTATGCTTGGGTCTCTAATATATTAGAGATATATTGAACATGTGTTGCCTACCAAGTATAAAATGGGAGTCAGTTTCCCAGTGAAGAGAGGACTTCACTTCTGGTATGCTACAGAATTTAAGTACAGTACCTGCGAGTACAATATGTACTAAAAACATTTGCGCACAAAGCCGCCAAAGCACACGAATGAGGCAAAACCCCAAGAATGTGATGCCAGGACTCACCCCGGGGAGTAGAAAGTAAGAATGAAATATAAATGCACTTTTTTAATTGTTAAAATAAAAAATCCAAATAAAACCCTGCCACCCCCACCTCAGAAAGATTATAAGAATATAATCATAAAGACACAGGAGACACCATACCCTAATAACCCATAATAATAATGATAATCTATGCCCCAAAACTTTGGGCATTCTGCAAACCAGAGCATTATAAAGTAGTATTTTATTAAGTCCCTGTGAAATGTTGGTAGTAATCGGATGCATGCTGTTAGGCAAGGCAACGAGAGATGTTTGACAGTGGTGGGGGACCATTTTAATAAAGGATCTCACTGGATCCTGTAGTGGGTTTTTGCAACTGGAATCTCAATCTGATTACAAGCTGTATCTGCTGAAGATGAGACAGATTAGCAATGATATTGCAACTATGAAGAGGAACAGAAGTTGCATCAGGCACAATCAGGTGAAACTAGAGCACGCTACACTGAAAATGCTTTGCAAAGATGAGGTCTGGATTTGGGTCTGAAGAGCAAAATAAGAGAGAAGATCAAAAGCTTCTTGATTCCAAGGCTTCACACTTTTAGGCAGGGGTGAAAATGGGTCACCTGAGTGAAATGCCCACTGGACACAAATGGGAGTTTAAGCATATGAACACATCCAGTCCAAGATCACACCCTTATATAATCTAGGGAAGCAAGTAAATGTTGCAGACAGTTTGTGATCAGTTTCTGCAGGGGCAAATGAAAGGCAGGTGTAGCCATGTGCAAAATTGGTGGCAGTATCACCACCTCGGTTGATGCAGAGAGTCTGGGAGTATGGTGTGGACAGATTGTGCTCAGTTAGATGCAGGATACCTCCATGTAAGCAGAACAGATCAAATGCGTCCCATTTGGTCATGAGCAGCTCCCCACCACACTCTCCTCAAGTGAGACGGGGAGATCCACGTGAGCAATTGTGGAGACCTCTCCTCGTCCTTGGGTAGTTACGTACGGACCTTCCTCTTGTCTTCAAAGAGGCTCTTGAGGGTGTAGACCTGCATCAAAGCCACCACTAACATTACCAACATGTTGACGGAAGACCAGAAAGTAACCCGCCACAGGTTGTCCTCCTGGAGGTTGCGGTCCCGAGCTTCGAAGGCACGCAGCACCGTCTGCATCTGCATACTACGTTCCAGCCTCCTGTGCACAGAATCGATCGAGTCCTATACAACACAAAGAAGTCACAAAGAATGTCAGTAAAGCAAGGCATATCAGTCAAATCCTTGATCTAAACTGTACAGTTCTTCCTCACATGGGCCATATATACACCAAGACATCTTGAAAAGGATTAAAAGGATTAAGTGCCCCAATTTTTTCATTTTAATAATCATCCTTATCCAAGTCTTTAACATTTAATGATTTGAATATTGCATGCACAGAAAGTTTAGTCAAGCCTTCCAACAGATGTACAGTATCAACTCCAATCCTCCTGGGCCTTGTGAAACTCCAGTTTTCATTAGCTCCACATTTGTTTACACACTGATCAAATTAGACTATTAATCTAGGTTAACATAACTGACATTTCTCTCAAGGTCTTCTAAACATCTAAAAACACGTGCAGATGGAAGCTTGAGTGCAACACATGACAGATAACAACTGCAGTCCTCTGGAACTGAGTTTCCCACATCTGCTGTAACTGGAACAAAACACTGGGCCTACTTTCACCAAGACCTTATTTTGTTCTTCAGTTTGTGCTTTCTCCTTTTCACACAGATTTGTGCAAGAGCATATTTTGGTATAAATCAGATCAGACTTTCAGGTAATTCTAAGATAAGATTAGCCTTCTCAGTACTATTAGCCTGGATTCAGTACACTGCCACCCCTGCATTCCCTAAGTTTGGCACTGAAAGGGCAGAAGCAGAGCAGACGCAGTAGCCTTCTTTTACCCTGATGTCCTCTAGCTTGTATTCCAGGAGGTTCTCGGGCTCCACCATGTTGGACCAGTCATCTTGCACCTCCTCCCCTGCTGGGCCTTCAAAGATCACTTCGAAGAAGACCATTTTCTCCGAGAACTTGCTGAAGGTGTTGTCAAAACAGATTTGGTAATCCCCTTCATCCGTGGGCTCCACCCTGAATAGAAAATGCACAGAACACTTTGGAAATATAGCATCATATAACAATGGCAGAAACTTGGGGTTCCAATTTGCTCCAGCCTACTTTAATACCCGTCAGTCTCCGTTAAAATAAATATTTGTCTATTTTGGCCACCGTGATTCCACTGAGTCTTTAACTGTTGGTTTAAAAATAACCTGGAGGGCCAGATCCCACAGGGACTGAAGTTGTACATCATGCCTTTTCACTCAGCTATTTGCACAGCAGCAACTAAAACCGTTCATCTCCCTATCAAAACAGAAGTTGGTACAACAGCATATTAACTCCACCATGGAAGGTTTTCACAGACATAAGGAGTGGTTTCTTGAGGCTTCATTTAAAGCTATGCAGCTTGTCTTTAATTACATTCAAAACTGTTAATGACTTTTTATTGCTTTTCAATATTTGTTATAAATCCAATGTAAACAGGAACTCCCAGTGATAAAGTTCTGAAGAGAAAGAATATTCTACCTTTAGGTTATTTTCCATTTCTGCTTGGAAGGAAGAGATCTCACCCTTGTGTTAAAAACACAGAATCAACTTCTAGAGGCTACTGAATCTGCTCAGTATGATGATGAACAACTGCACTGCCCTGGCTCACACTCTACTGCTGTAATGCAATTGCACCACTGAACACTTAAACAAACTATATCCTGGACATGCAGCACAACTGATCAAACAGGTCTTGCAGCCCTGCAAGAGGACTGCCATGAAAAAAGGAAAGAAGACTCTAGTTCAGCTATTGAAATTATTGTACTGCATCATACAGTAAGTGACAATCAAACTCCTTCACACTGTAACATACACAGGAAGAAGGTACTTATGTGGTAAAAATGGCACACCTTTTAACATTCACAGCTATAATATTATAGAATTGTAAATGATGGCATGCAAGTATTTCTTGATGCGCAGTGGCCATAAAATGTCAGGCCTTAGCTACAAAGGACTGACAAATATAATTGAAAGAATGTGCTCATTAAAGGGGTACTGCAGTGCTATTTTTATATTTCGGTGCTAGAAAGAATCAGCACTGATGAGTGCACTTCAAACCACAATAAAAGTAAAATGTACAAACTTGTAAACCTTCCAATTTGCATTAAAAAATAGACAATTTCCAGGTATGCACAATGCCATATTCTATGAGTCAGAACAAGGCAACAAAACTTCCAGTAACGAGATGAGATGAAGCCTTATTGCATTGTAAAGAAGCAAGCTTGTGAATACATCTCTTCCAATCCAATCCAATAGAAATAATGCTCTGTAGTATAGTTTTCCCGACTAATACTACTTACTCGTTAACTGCACGTTGGAACATTTTTGCGGTGAAATAACTGCTGTATAACCTGTACTTAATTCGCTTGTACATCGCATTACATTAGTCATTACAAATGAAGGGTCGGTTCATGTCACAATTCGTGATTGTGTGAAGTAGCCCATGGTGACTTGTTTGTGACAACATAGTGACTTACCGTACTTTCACAAAGTTCATAATTTTGTACTTAATTCTAAATTTGTTAAATACCACTGGTAAATTTATTTTCTTACACATGTTTAATAACCTGTCTGAGAACTTGGGACTGTTGTTCCCCTTTAAATGTGGATTTAAAAAAAGAGCCCTACAAACAAGGTGCCTTCATGTAAATAATCATTTACATTTATGGCCTGTGAATTACAATAGGTTCCTAGTTTTTTAAATGATAAATGCATTCTCTTGTTCTCCGAGACATGTTATCAGCATGGCCGCAGTGTTAAGAGAGTATAACTGCACAAGCTTTTACATACTCCTTCCAATACTTCCTTACAGTATTCCTTTATAAAATAATCATACTCAAAACTCCAGACAAAATAATCCTTCTGACAAAACTAAAGACCACACTTTGATTTGCAGCTCATGTATAAACCATACATTAAATAATTAACAAAGGCCTCTGCTTCTTATTTTTCCAGCTTGACAGTGATGAAGGCATAGGAGTGAGACAGTCCTGTCCTAGTTTATTGTTTTCAATTCACTGTGGAAGTGAACATGCTAGAGAATGGTTTAAAAAAGGGTAGAACAAAACCACCAAAGGTAGTACCATCCATCAGTGAAGTCAACCAAACATCAGAATGACAGAATAACTGCAAGAGCGCAGGAAAATGGTGACCGGGGTATTAATTTGATGCAACTACAGCTCCAATGAGAACACAGACATTCCGCTGTCAAAAGCGGACAAGTTCCAAGGAACTTCTCAGGCCCCTCCACTACTGAGTAACTTCCTTCTGAGAATCTACACTCAAGACGTAACATTCTACTGTGAGCAAGGCTTCATTTAAAGCAATGCAGCTTGTCTTTGATTACTTTCAAAACTGTTAATGACTTTTTATTGCTTTTAAATCTGTTTGTTATAAATCCAATGTAAACAGGCAGCACTGGAGTACAGAAGATCAGGTTTGTGTGACAATGACTTGGCAGTCTAGGAAAGATGATGTAATCAATATTCATTTAGAAACCTAAAGACAAGACCACATCCGTCAAACTTGATTCTCTCTACATGTTCACTTGATTTATCAGAACAGCAGCTTCATTTTTTTATTTCATGAACAGGAAGCTGACTGGTTCAGTATATTGCATAAATAAAACACTCACATATATTTGATGCCTACATTTAAAATATAAGGTTATTTGTCCTGTGCAGATCTATAGTAAGGTTTGCAGGTGCAGACATTAGCTTTTGTGCAAGTCATACTGACTACTCAGAATTTAAATGCTACTTTTTTTTTTTAAATCAGCTACAAAATAAAAACAACTTTCCTTTCCTTTAGACCCCAGGTGACTTTTTAACCTACATTAAGACAGTAGCTTCCAAGGTGAAGTACATTCATATTGATCATGAGTTGGGTAGCATTAAGGTAATTAAGAATACATTCTTTTTTCAGAAAAGATGATAGACCATACAACAGTGAAAGGATATGAAAGCAAGCCCACTGTATTACAGTGTTACCATAGGATAATACTACTAGTATGTGGCAAAAGTAAGTCAATTGCCTAAATGACACCAGTTAGTTCAGACACCAACTTGAGTAATGGCTTAATCCTTAATATCATCAGACTGCTGTCTGTAAAAATCCCTGGTTGATAGCAATAAAAAGGCTAAGGAGATGGTCTCAAATCCCTATAACATTCTGTGTAGAAAATCAACTTCCATTTTCTGTCCTGAATGTTGCTGATTATAATGTCCACTAACATCCCCAGTCACTGCATTGTTACTGATCTTCATCCTGATTTGACTTGGTCAAAGCTTCTGATTCTGAATACCTGAAAAACACCGATCATGTCAAAACATGAGACTCTCAACCTTGATTCTAAAAATCAACAAATCGGTCAACAATTCTGACAATTTAACAAAACATCGTTGCACTGCCTCAATCTTGCATGCAGAGTGCCTGTTTTCAACACATCCTTTTCAAGAAACGTTTAAGCGGCTCAATGGATCACAGTGCCTCATAAAGCTCTGATTCAATGTCCTGGCTGACTAGAGTGTGAAAGACATTGAACGGTTGGCCCAGGGAAGTGAAAACTCTGCTAAATGTGGCTGCAGCTGCTGTGATTGGTCAATCAAAAAACTGAACGTCCTTGGATCAAAACAGGTGCATTAATATTAGAACATGGAAAATCAAAAAAGGTGATGTGAACATGGGAAAAACATATGAACTCCACACAGATAGCACCCCAGGTCCGGAATTGAACCTAGGGCCCCAGTGCTGTGAGGCAGCAATGCTAATGACTGATGATTGACCAGACAGTTTAATCCAATTCTTTCCTAATGGATGGCAGGGTAACAGCTGGTGTACAAAAGTACCTCTTGCTCTCAGTGTGAAATACACCTTCCCTTAGATTCCACTTGTGTCCTCCTGTTCATGTTCCACATATTGTTAGACGATACATGACAATACATAGCTCTCAGTTTCACACAATAGTAACAGCAGTTCATATAGAAGGCCACACAGTGGTATGGAAGTCAGCACTACTATCACAGAACTCCAGGGTCTCAGAACAGTGAAGTTTCTCTTAATTCCTTTGGGAAGAATATAAGATTATTAGAGGTGGATACCGACAAGATACTAAAGTTATCTTAAATTGTCGTTTAAGGACCATGAAACAAAAAAGTGTTTGACTGAGTGTTAAAAGCTACCATTAACTAAATGATGTGAACAAGAACCTCTGAAAGGGAAGACATAAATGGGAAACAAAAGAAAAGCTCACGTGTGAACACCGTCTGATTTTCTAAAATCTGATATTATATAATATCCGTAGGGGCTTTTGATGGTGAAATCCACATCCATTCCAGCGCCGGCAATCACCTGTAAAAGAGTAGACACTCCGCTCAGAAACTGTACATTGTGAAGATGAAGGTTGAAGTGTCCAGCGTTTTAAAGTAAAGAGATCTCAAACAAGAGAGATTTCTAAAACTTTCCACAGAGGTGATGCGGGTCCCATTAAAAACGTATTTTTTCTAAAGTAGATTTTATTTTAATGTTTTAGAACAAATAAAAAACTATTTTTATATTTCCCTCCCTTCACAAAATCCCCTCTCACCCCCCCCCCCACCAAGTTTCCTTTCAAAGGACCCCAGAAGTAAATTTAGACACAAGCGGAAGCAGTACAGCAAGCAAATTATTCTCCAGTGTAGGTCTGTCCAATATGGACTTCAATATACAAGAAAAAAATATAAATGGGAACAAATCTGTCAAATGCCAAAATTTTGACTATGAACAGTCATAGTTAGTCAGTGAAAAGTGGTATCCATGGTAACATATGCTCTACAATCTTCTAGTACTGTCTTCCACACTCCACCACCATCACACCGCACCCTTTCTCTGATGTCGGCAGCCATATCACTCTGCAACTCACAACTGACAACTCACTAAGAAGCTCAGTGAAGTCATTTTTAGATTTTGTTTTGGTTGAATGTGCAAAGGTGCAAGCGTACTGAGCTTTCTTATGTATCGTCAATACCCTTGCTTGAAGGAAAATTATTGCCACCATTTCTTATGCTAATTCTCATTAAAGATCCATAAAGGGTCTGTAAACTAAAAACAAAACAAAAAAGCATACAACATGAATGCTACATGGAACATTAATTCTTATCATACTGGTTATTCAAATACTCAGAAAAGGAACACCTAAAAGACAAACATCCTGCTGATTTATAACACACAGCAGCAAACATGGCCAACAAGGTACTGTTCATTCAGTACACATTTCCTTCACTTGCAGAAAAGTCCTTAAGATCATTGTGGATGGTTACGCCTAAGTGTAGCTAGACTCCTCTTGTTAATTAGATCTCTGGTTCCCCGAGGAGTATATCATTATACTTAGTCTCTCACATCAGTTTTGAGTACAAACAACTTGTAAACAGCTGTATGTTTTGACAGCCCAGTCTCCAAAATCTAGTTTAGGAACAAGTAATAGGTTTATTCCATGCTGAAAAAAAGAAGAAAGAGAACACAATGTTTCGGCCGTGGAGCCTTTTATAGACACCAGTAAGCATAATCTAATTTAGATACACCAGGTACAGTATCTTTAACCTTTGCGCTGACAACTAGTTTGAAGCACAGAGAGGACACTTCTGAATACTATTTCACATTTTAACGCTTCACTTCATAATGTGCTTCGCTGAACACTCCCCAACAGACTGAACACAGTTAAATGAATATGCACTTCGACAAAGAGTACATGTGCGAGACACAACACCAGTTCACATATTAAGCAGACATTGAGAATGTCCACAGGCTGGATGAAGCTTTCTGTATAGCAACTTGCATGGTGACTAAATGGAAATTTGTGGTTTTGAACCTGGAAACGACTACATCATTTTTCCAAAGCATCATACTAGATTTCCCATGTAATCGTGCAGTTTTATATAGGTAAATTAAAGCACATAAACGATTAGCGTTGTTCAATCTATCGCTTCACTCACGAAGCCATTACATTACAGAACTACAAGTGACCCTAACTAAACAAACTTGTGCGTTGATTCTTAGTTTCACTTGTTTTTCAATGAGGAAGTGAAACTTCACATTGAGATTAACTAAAAATAGTAGGGTAATGCACGAAAGGGTATTACAGCACGAAGGGGTCATTAAACACGAAGCGCGATTGATGAAATAAGAACAATCTGAACAGGGTGAAAAGTCACACTCAAGTTCCCCATCAAGCTCCAGGTTGCACAATTTCTCAAAAGCAATCGGAGAACTTGATTGCAAAGGACAAGAGAGACTCCTCAGTTACCCCTTATTATAAAAAAAACTCAGTACAACTTCGGCATAACCTTTACCCTTAAAAAGGAATTGGTGTCTGTTCCTGTCTTACCTGGTATTCTACTTCCATTGTGCTGTTTTTCGTTGCAGTTTGAAAAAAACACTCAGTTCTCCCAGCAGGTAAAATAAACGTAAACTCACTATCTTTGGGGGTGTTGAAAGCACATGTCTGACACAGACAGAAAGCAAAAAATATTGCTGAACAAAACCATATAATTCCTCTGGACTCCATGACACTGCTTCTGTTATTATTAAAGGGAAGGACTTTCGGGAACTAACTTCCTCTCTGTCTCCTTGGACGAATTCCCCAACCTCTGGATTGGCTGAACAGCTCGAGGTGATTGACCTCGTTATGCACCAATCGGAAACGAACATGGCACCAGGTGTTTAGCCAATAACAGCGAGAGCAGTGCGATCACAAGGAGAGGGGCACCAATTAGGTTTAACAGCGGGGAAGATCGGCTGTTCTGAGTGCGGCATGTTACGATGGACAAGCAGGTAGCAATATGATTGTTGTACAATGCATTGAACTGAGTGATCTCCGAACCAAATTATTTAGAATACCAGTTTCAGGAAATCAACCCCATTATAAACATTAAACTAAGATCTAATTTAGATAATATTTAAGTTATAAAACCTATTTGAAAAGGCAAATATGTAGGTTAATCAGTTTTTTTTTGTGGGAAAGCGTTTGTCAAAATCATTTCTTGAAAAATGTTACATTACCGTTACAGATTGTGTTACAAATTCTGAAAAGTTGCTGCAGATCACGTTATGAGATTTACAAAATGTAATTTAATCATTTCCGCATTAATAATAAACTGCACACACTGTATATAGTGGTTTCCTATGCATACAGGAAGGGATACAGGTAGCGCTGCGCCTGTCTGGTTGACAAGACAGCCATTCTGCACCAGCAGCCCTGCTGTTCAATAAATCAGGCACAAAAGTGAGAAATTGCTACACAAATTGAGGTACAGGTAAGTTGAAACTTTCTGGAGGCCTGACTGTGCAAGCCCAGAGTAGACTTTAGCCATGACACCAGGGTTAACACTTCTACTCTTACCAATGGTACAATAGGAATGTTCAGGTAATTAGGACATTAAGGACATTAATGTCTCACCCAAAAGACTGCACTTCCTATAATATGATTTTCCTGTTCACCACTATGGGGCAGTATACTGGGGACTAGGCATAACCAGGTGTAAATGTACTGTATCACTACATATTGAGGACCTGATGAGTGTATCGCTGGGTATTTTGGCCAAGTGTGAATGTAGCTCTGGGTATTGTGGACCTGACATTAGTGTGTGGATCCACAGATACCCTGTAAATTCAGATGCTTAAACTAAAAATTAAAAGAAGAATATAAAGAAAAGACAAAAGGAATATACATATTCAGTACAGACAAAAAGAAAACCCAAGAGGAATTGAGGTAATGAAATACTTAAACCTAAATTTCAAGTATGTTAGAAGCAAAATCCATGAAATAAATGTACTTGCATTAGTATATGGCGACGTAATTACAATCACATGGCTACAGAGGGGGACAGAGGAATACAGTTGTATTGGACATACTGTAAAATGTTTCAAAAAGACAAAAAAGATGGAAATGGTGGAGATGCAGCACTGTAAGACATTCACTCACAGGAAGGTAAACCAGAATCAAGGGTCTATATTGGGGGTGAAGCAGTTGCACTGTGAATATGTGTGTGTGTGCGTTGGTGGTATAGTGGTGAGCATAGCTGCCATCCAAGCAGTTGACCTGGGTTTGATTCCCGGCCAACACATTGATGATTGTTTTTAGGTGGACCGGTGGCTCTGTGGCTAAGGATCTGCACCTGTTGCCGGTTCAAATCCTGCAGCTGGCAGAGGAATCCTACTCTGTTGGGCCCCTGAGCAAGTTCCTTAACCCCAACTGCTCCAGGGGTGTTGTACAATGGCTGACCCTGCACTCTGACCCCAAGCTTCTCTCCCTGTCTGTGTGTCTGTGTCTCATGGAGAGCAAGCTAAACAAACTATGTTATGTTATGTGGCTAAGCATCTGCACCTGTGGCTAGAAGGTTGCTGGTTCAAATCCCATGGCTGGCGGAGGAATCCTACTGCATTAGGCCTCTGAGCAAGGCCCTTAACCCCAGCTGCTCTAGGGGTGCTGGATAAATGGCTGACCCTGCACTCTGACCCCAAGCTTTTCTCTCTCTCCATCTGTGTGCATGTGTGTCTCATGGAGAGTTGGGGTATGCAAAAAGACAAATTCCTAATGCAAGAAATTGTCTTTGGCTAATTAAGTGATCTCTTAATCTTATATGACTCAGGTGTACAAAAAAACATTTAAAGAGCAATATGTCAACAGGTGTATGCTACTGCCCAACCAGTTCAGATATAATTTAAACTGTAGTCCTATGTCATAAGATCTGAAAGACACAGGGGGTGCTGGAAAAACGAATTGAAATGTGGGCTTTACTCACTTCGTCAGATTGCCTCCTATACAGACTGTAATAATATAGCCTTTTCAAACAATGAAGAAAGAGGGAGGAAACAGGTGAGAGAAGCATTTGAGAACTGCCATTAAAATGGAAGGAATAGCAGACAGTGTAGAAGCTGCAAACACAATTAAAAAACGGGGGATATATTTGCTAGAGGGTTGTAGTTATCTGTATCAAGCTACAGTACCTATGTTGTTAAAGCAGATGTCTTGTGTTCTTTAAAGAAACAAATGGATGTGATCCTCTGATCCATTAGTCACAAACAAGCACACAGGCAAATGGGCAGAATGGTACACCCTCATATGTAACCTTACATGATTGCAGACAGTTCCCACTGAAAACAATGCATATTCAATTCAGTCCTTACAGTTCTGGCCTTTGCCATACACTGAATGTACATAGAGACAAACAAACTGTATGAAGACTATGTTAAAAACAACTGGAAGTGACAAGTTTTAAAGAGGAGGCAAAATCTAGTGACAACTAGGTAGCGATCTGTTTTGAGAAGCTTATTTTTAGGGGTGTACAAGACCGATTTGAATATATTCATCTTTCATGATAAAAAAACACATCCAAAAATCAGATGCTCTGTGGATATTGGAGTTACACAAGGGGGGGTGGGGGATTGCAAAGGTGGAGATGGGGTACAGGAGGGATCTGTGAGATGAAATGTGTTAAAGAGCTGTTAACCTGAGATGTATATAAAGTTAACTTTTGGGAAAATTGTTGTTTTGGGTGGAATTGGCTTGGTTGTCATTATTCCTCCTGAACTTCACTTAAGAACTTCCATTTCGCACGATCAGCTTCATCAGGTGTAAGCTACAAAATGAAAAGAGTTACATGCAGGCAATGTGTCCTTAAATAATTAATTTGAGGATTTTACAGATTCATGGCTCTGTGAACACCTATGCTGAGTGGTGGAGTGGTGCCTTGACAATAATCCCTTCCTCAATGTCAACAAAACCAAAGAGCTGGTCTTTGATTTTAGAAAACGGGATGGGGACCACACCCCTATTTAAATCAATGGGGCAGCTGTAGAGATGGTTAGCAGCTTCACATTCTTGGGTACTTTCATCACTAATGATTTAACATGGTCCCAGCATGTACAGTGCAGTCCATAAATATTTGGTCAGTGACACAGTTTTTGCTGTTTTGGCTCTGTACTCCAGCACATTGGATTTGAAATAAAACAATAACTGATAAACTGATAACTGATCAAACAATAAATGAGGTTAAAGTGCAGAATGTCAGCTTGAGGTCGAGGGTATTTACGTCTATATTGGGTGAACCATATAGGAATCACATCCCTTTTACATAGTCCCTCCATTTCATATGACCAATAGTAATTGGACACATTAACATAATCCTAAATAAAATTAGGCATGTTTGCGAATCCTTTGCAATTGATGACTGCCTAAAGTCTACGACCCAGACATCACCAGACATTGGATATCCTTCCTGGTAATGCTCTGCCAGGCCTGTAATTCAGTTTTTGCTTTGAGTCTTATCATCAGTAAGTGAAATTCATGCTCAATGGGATTCAGGTTGGGTGATTGACTTGGCCAATCAAAAACATTCCACTTTTTAGCCCTGAAAAACTCCATAGTTGCTTTAGCAGTATGTTTGAGGTCATTGTCCTGCTGCAAGGTAAAGCGCTTTCCAATGAGGTTTGAAGCATTTGTTTGGATCTGAGCAAATAAGGTGCTTCTGTACACTTCCGAATTCATCCTGCTGCTGCTGTCTGCAGTCACATCATCACTAAAGACAAGTGACCCAGTTCCACTGGCAGCCGTACACGCCCGAGCCCTAACACTACCTCCACCATGTTTCACAGATGAGGTGGAATGCTTTGGATAAAGAGCAGTTCCATTTTCTCTCCATACTTTTCTCTTTCCGTCACTCTGGTACAGGTTAATCCTGGTCTCATCTGTCCATAAGGCTTTGTCCCAGAAATCTAGAGGCTTTTTTATGTACTTTTTAGCAGACTGTAACCTGGCCTTTCTGTTCTAGAGGCTTACCAGTGGTTTGCTGTCATGCCCTGTATACCTAGAGGGTGCTCTACTTCTGTCCTGTTCCTAGTTCCTGCGATTATTCATGTCTTTCCAGTGTGCCTTGTTGTGTAGCCTATTTACTTCCTGTGTCTGCTCTGCTCCTCGCTCAGCATTAAGGGTACGGATGTCGTGAGATCCGCCTATTAGGTCGCCCCACCTCTGTGGCCTGAGGGCATAGGTTTCTATACCGACTTACCATCTCTATGCCTTGCCGACATCCACATATGAATACCTGGCTTTCCTCGGGTTGTCACACGGCATCTGTGACAGAATGTTGAGCTTATTTTTTGCCCTCGTGAAGCAGTGTTTTTGAAATTTGTTCCTTGGTTTTTAAAAAAAAATCTTTTACTCTGCTTTTTTTACTCCTGGCTTCCTGGTGTCCTGGTCTCACTGTCTCCTGTTTCCCTGGATTCTTGGTTCCTATCTGTTTTGAGTCTTTTTCGTGTGGTTTGTTGCCATGGTCTCCCAGGTTTCTTTATGTTGTGTATTTTCTATGTGTTTTGTCTCTGCAGTGGGCTCCCACGCCCACTGCTGTCTCTGTCCCGGGCTCCCATGCCTGCTGCTGTCTCTGTCCTGGGCTCCCACGCCCTTTGGTTTCCCTGGTTCCAGGCTCTCACGCCCTCTGGTCTCCCTGGTTCCAGGCTCTCACGCCCTCTGGTCTCCCTGGCTCCGGGCTCCTATGTGCCCTGGTCTCCCTATCTGTTGTTTGTTCCCCTGTTTCAGGTAATCAGGTTTATTTTTCTTGTTGTGCGTGATTGTTTAAGTGTTCGGTCTGGTTTTTTGTCTTGCTCCTCCGGAGCCCAGTCCGCCCCCTCCTTTTACCCCAGAGGGGGGAATAGCTCTCAGCTGTGGACTCCCGGAGGTTTCTTTTCAGTTAAATGAGGTTTTTCCTCCCCCCAGTGCAGTGCAGCTCTTTTTTAGGGCGTCAGGAGCTGCCCTTGAAGGCGGGGGGGGGGGGGGGGTACTGTCACCTAGAGGGTGCTCTACTTCTGTCCTGTTCCTAGTTCCCTTTCCAGTGCGTCTTGTTGTGTAGCCTATTTACTTCCTGTGTCTGCTCTGCTCCTGACTCAGCATTGAGGGTACGGATGTCGTGAGACCCACCTATTACCAGGTCGCCCTATGTCTGTGGCCTGAGGGCATAGGTTTCTATACCAACATCGTCCGACCCCCTGAGCCTGGGCTTACCTCTGTGTTGTCCCTTTTACCACTACGTATGCCATTTCCGACATCTGTGACATTTGCATCTGGTGGTGAACCCTCTGAGATTATGCTGTTGTGTTCTTCTCTTTATGGTAGTATTTGACCCATCTGTGTCTAAATCCTGGAGAGTGTTCCTGATCTGTTCAACAATCGAAAAGGGTTCTTTTCTTCACGATTGAAAGTAACCTTGGTCATCCACTATTGTTGTCTTCCATGGTCTACCAGGTCATTTGCTATTGCTAAGATTCACCACTGTGTTTTTGCTTCTTAACAATGTACCAAACAGTTAATTTTGACACACTTAATGTTTTGGCTATGTCTCCGATTGATTTGTTTGGATTTTTCAGCCTCATGATGGCCTGCTTTAATGGCATTAACATTTCTTTGGTCCTCATGTTGAGAGACAACAACAACAACAGACTCGAGATGCAAATGCCACATGTAGCATCAACTCTAGACCTTTTGTTGGCTCTCTTGTGCATGAACTAATGATGCAACAACACACAGCTGGCCAAGAAACAACTGGGCAGCCAATTGTCCAATTACATTTGGTCCCCTAAAATGGGAGGAGTTATTATTATTATTATTGTTATTATTCAGAGACAGTTTCTTCCCACACGCTGTCAGACTACTGATCTCTGCGTCTACCACTGTCTCACACTGATGTTTTTTTAAAGTTGTATGTTATTTAACTTGTTGTTGTTGCTGCTGCTGTTCTGTGTTTATGTTTTTTTAGTGCTTCCTTAATGTCTTTGTATTGAAGCATACATGCAAATAAGCTTTTCATTGCGCTTATGCATATGACAATAAACCGAACTGAACTGAGAGCTCTTTGACATCTCTTGTCTTGCCTTAGCTCAAAAGCGCCATTTAGTGGATATCAAGTGTTACCGATTTTCCCATTGTGATGTCTGACTCGATCTTCAGACGTGATCACCACACAGAGGGCTGAATCCACCACATGGTCAAGAAAAAAGTAATTTGCAAGATTTTTATACAAGCTTTTGCAGAAATCTACATTTGCTAGGTGGTTTGTAAAAAATAGATCAGAGGGTGTATTGTAATCAAGACTCATAATGTGATAACACACATAGTTTATTTTTAATCGTGTTTAGTATGAGAAAGGTTCTCATTTATTTTGAATTTTGTTTTATTTTATGTACCAAATGTATCGTAAACTCCTTGTGAATGCAAACTTGTATCACTACACTTAAAATAAAAAATGGCATCCTCTTCTTTTCTATTCTAAAAATAGAAATAAGAGAGTCCAGTTCCAATATCCAATATATAGTGTGAATATTTAATGTACAAATATGTTTGATTTTGTAATTTAAAGGATACTGTTTAAAAAGAACAGTTAATTTAATATGGCGGAAAATATATAAGATGGTAAAATGGTAAACAGTGAGTCACTTACATGTACAGTACATGTAAGAGACTCAGTGTTTACTTTACTACCAAATACAAACATTTCTACAAAAAATTAAGTTTTAATCAATTGTACAGAAACATATTACTGCATCAGTAACAGTTATAGGCCAGAACACAACATAAGGCAGCTAGAAGGAAATAACTTTTAAGTTTATTTGTTCCATTTTGAAATTTAAAAATGCAATCTACTTAACACTGATATTACCTCACAGACTGAACTGCCATATTTATCAGAGTGCAGTCGTACTCTGCACAGCTCTCTAACAGCTCTCTCAGACAGTTACTGAGGTCTGATCTATAATTAGGTCAGTGGAATAAAGTTACAAAATTAACAGGACAGCTTTCAAAGGTGTTGTTGTCATGTAACAAACACCTAATAATACCTGTATTAAACGTATTAAAATAACTTCTACAAAATCAGGAGCAAGGATGAGGAAAGAATTATGCAAATGCAATGGTCTTCTTAAAGAGTTTTTTTTTAGTGTTTTGCACTGTTAGTATTGCTAGCTGAGTAACATGTCCTAGGCTGTTTCTTGACCATCATAGCCGCTTCTGTAACTTAATGTGTAATGGAGCCCACATTTTATTTAAAAAGCGGACAGCCATCAGGAAGTCTGACATTTTACTATGATTTGCAAAGGAATGGAAAGGTAATTCCTATGACTTTCTGAAAAAACCCTATTAGCAGTTCATATACTGTAAGACCCTTAAACCCCTAACCTCGACACTACTTTCTTCCGTGACAAAAGGAAACTACTCATGCAGGCACTTTACACAACGTCCTGTTGGTATTTATGTTTGTAGAGATATTGTTTCCTGTCAGTTGGAGAGGTCTTCGGCTTTTTCTTTCTCTCACCTCAAAATTAGTCAGGAGTTATTGTTTCCACTTCTGAGTTCCCGCAAAAATTTTGATCTTCAGTACAATATTTTAGTTTTAAAATCAGTTGGTTTGGGTTTATTTTTCCTTCTCTTTTCATTTGCAAAAGTTGCATTTCTAAATACATCTAGACCCACAAAAAAGATTATCGTAAAATTGTGTGAATTAAATAGGTAGTTAAATCAGTAAATATGTGATGTATAAATAAACACTTGGATGCTTCAGTGTGTTCCTGTCAGAAAATTAGTAATGAAAAAGCCCCATGTCGAACATATATTGTAGTTACGCCCTCTTAGAACACATAGACAGGCCCTTTAGATACATTATACCACCTACACCACATGACGATGGTATTAAACTGCTGTGCAGTAGGTATATTTTTAATTGGAACTTTAACAAATTCAGTAGGAAGTCTGGGAAGTCTACATGTACAACATGCACCCATGGTTTTACTTTTGCTTGGTTTATTGTGAAACTCTGAATAATAAAACATGTCTCCATGTTCATTTGATTAAGCTATGAACCTAACAGATAAATAGGTTTATTGTAATGCTGTATGGGCCGGCTCATAATAGGAGCACAGGTTTAAGGTGGGGCCTTGATCAAAGACGCATCCCACCCACAGGTCTATTGACTAGTATTTTATATAATTCTGTTGACTAGTATTTTATATAATTCTATTGACTAGTATTTTATATAGTTCCAGCTTGTTTCTGGCACAGCAACAAGGGTGGTTGGTGTCCTGTCCAATGGGGCCAAGATAGCAGCAGGAGGTTGTCTTAAGCCTTGGCTGTGTTAGTGAACCAGCAGGCTTTACTGTAACTGTATGACAGGGGCAGTAATAACACACACTTGTCTTAGGGCTGGAGGCTTTTGGAGCAGCAGAGTGGCTGGGCTGAAGTTCCGTGTATGTTTTTGAAAAAAATAAATATGTTAAATAAATAAACCAGAAGATGTTTCAATAGTGTATCAGCCTGTACAGGGGCAGGGCCTGTGATAAAGTCTTGTGCCTTTTTTAAAGCTCATTAAAAATCCCAGGGTGTTTTTTGAGAAGAGTAGGGGTGATAGCCCTGATGTTCTGGCCAAATCTCCCCAATGATTTTATCAATCATGACTAATAATCTCCATGTGTAAAGTGGCTTCATTCCTCTGTTTTCCTCCCCACTGATATCTGTGTGGTGAACGTATGGATGCACAGTAGCTGCCATCGCATCATCCTGGTATGGACTATACATTAGTGGTGGTGGAGGGGAATTCCCATTAAAAGTGTAAATAATAATAATAATAATAATAATAATAATAATAATAATAATAACAATAATAACAATAATAACCATCATTATTATTATTAATATATCATTAATTATAATTATAATTTTATAATAGAAAAATCTAACTTATGTCTAAAAATGCTTGTTGGCAAATGGTTTCTATTGGGTTTTATGTAACAGATCCACATTGTTTCCCTGTGTATGTGCTTTGCAAATATATTACAGATATATTAAAATATTACTTAGTGTTACAAAGGATACTTGTCATCTTTATGAATTTTGCTAAATGATGCATGGTTTCATCTATTTGAGACAGCTTTTAATAAAAGAACCTAAAATAATTATAAGGTGTTCAAAATGTTACAAATTGATTTGTTAACCTATGCGCTCTTCTTGGGCAGGATTTTTAAAGAATGCCTAGATGAGTTCTTAAAATAATTGATCATCTCAATGCTATTCATAGAGCACATTTTTCTGTTTTGATGTAAACAAATAAACATCTTCCAGCCCCCGGATGTGTCACCCTGTGTTGAAAACGACGAAAGATGAAGCTGCAGCATTATTATATGAAGCGTGATGAGGTGTCTCACAGTCAGCTTTTTGTGGTGCCTCTTGCTCTGTGGGGTGGTGTGGTTATGACTCAGATACCCTAGCTGCCAGCAGACCCCTGTTTGCAGACCCCAGCACGAGGCTGGGACCACAAGTGGGCTGCCGCATTGCCAGAGAGTACATGAGGGAGACCCCCTGATTAGGGATTTTTCGGAGTACTCTGATGTTTGGCATTTGGCATCACTGATCAGTGGTAGTGGTCAAAAGAAGCTCTTAAAATGCCAGTCATTCTGCTTCACTGTTTATTTTATGCTGGACCTTTTGTTTATGTATTTGATCAAATCACCTACAGCTAAGTACATGCAAATTGTTAAAAAGCCCTCTGAAAAATATATAATTTGCTTATTTTATACTGAACCTTTCTTTATGCACATCTACCACGTCATATTGGTGCAATAATGAAATGTTTTGAATATTAAACATAAAACATTAGCCACTGGCTATAATAATCTAACACCCTGAACAGACTTGCCTAATTAGCCTTTTAGGAATAATACAGATCCTATGCAATCTGTAATTTTCATCATCATCATTGCATAGCTGTCCTGGAAATTTAATATAGACCAACACTTTCCAGAACTGCTTATCTTTCTCAAATGGCCCAATGTTCCCATTGCAATTGCCTCAGTCTGAGCTAGAACTACAACTACATCCATTAAAGAATTCTGTGTCAATTAAGAAACGTTAGCAGGGTTCCAAAAGAAAACTGCATATAAAAAGTATTTCTGTTTTGCAGCATTCCATTGCATAATTTTTCTAAGAAATCCTTGGCTGCAAGATCCATGACTTCTGCCTTTTCCAGTTTTCATTTTTACCCTCACTGACTGAATGTATGTACTGTATGTGGGGATATACCTATGAATTATGCTAAGAGTAGTGAATGCTGAAATAGTGGTCTTGTTATTTCCTTTTGGATTTGGATTTGGAGTGATGTTGAAAAATAATTATGAACAAATTACATCAAAGCAAGGACACTTAAATGATGTTACATGATCAGCCATTGTGTGATTATATTACTAGAAGTATAGGAATGTTGGTTAAGAATATTATATATTAGACAGATATATTAAATATGCTTTTACTTGATATCAAAACAGTTACAGTAATTTCCGTTAACATTTTGTTCAGACTAAGTGAGTTGTACCTAAATAGATCATAATGCCATAATAATATAGTTTTTGGGATGGTCTGGAAAAGTTCAGTAGAATTGTAGAAAACTAGAAATGTAGAACTGAAATGCAAATAAAATAAAACAAACTATCCTGCCACCCTACCGTGGGTGGAGGGGTTGGAGCTGGGTACACCTGGAGCCTGTCCTGGGGCATTTGTAGCTCAAAGCTGAGCATGAGGAAGGCTTGTGAGCTGCCAGTCGCCTGCCGTGTGTGGCCCTGTAGCGAGGAAGAGTGCGGCTGAGAAGGAGCCCTCAGACAGGTGGGCTCTGATGCTGTTTTTGAGAATCTGATTCAGTCGTTCCACACACCCATTCGCCTTTGCGTTGTAGAATGCAGTGTGGATGTGTCTAATGCCTCGGTCAGCCAAGAAAGACTCAAACACTTAGTCTACAAACGGCAGCCTATTGTCAGTGGTGTTGGTGGTTGGCAGCCTCTAGCAAGCTGCCTGGGTTGTGACCAATCCTGTGGAAGCTACTTCTGGCCATTTTGAATGTAGGTCATAGGCCACTATGTGGAAGTGCTGATGGGGCAGGACATTGTGTAGCTCCCCACAGATGCCGAGCTGGAGGTGATTCCAGGGCTTGGCCGCCCAGTCTATGGAGGAGGTAGAGGAGGCGCTGCTGTTTTCCCGCTAAGGAGGCTGGCCAGTTTCTGACCAGTGCCTCTATGTCCTGATCGAATCATGGTCACCACAGCAGAGCCCGGCATCGTTGCTTACTTTAACAATGCACAGGTGGCCTTCATGTGCCATCTGCAGGACAAGTGCTTGGAGACTGACTTTGACGTGACGGAAGGAGCCCAGCTCGGCAGGTGCGGAGCTGGGAGAGCACCAGATCCTATTCTGAGGCCTTCTGGAGTTCCTGGGGAGAGACTGTAGCATGAAGTAGAGAGTGGAGCATCTTGATGAGGTCGGGCTCGAGTGTGTCTGAATCAGGGCATCCAGGTGGGTTAGGAAAGGTGCGGGACAGTATGTTTTCACATCCTGGAGTGAAAAAATGTATAACTGGAGCCTCTCAAACCAGTAGTGGAGCCTGAGTGGTCAGTGTCCTGTTCCTGAAGTGGCAAGCCGTGCGGTGAGGGCCTGGTGGCCCATCCATAGTGTGAATGCACGACCATACAAAAACATGTGCCACATCTCACATGCCCAGATGCAGGCCAGAGCCTCTTGCTCCCCCACAGAGTACTTCTGTTCGATTGGACAGGTCACTCCACCCCGTCGTGAAGCTGGGACAGTATAGCCCCCACGGCAGTGCTGGAGGCATCGCAGGTGACAAAGGTGGGGCTGGAGACGTCAAAGTGTACCAGAACAGGCGGTGAGGTGAGCTGGGCATTCAGGAGGCTGACGGCTTCACAGCAGGTAGGCATCCAAACCTGCAGTCTTTCTGCAGTAGCTGACTGTAGACTTTAGGCTGTAGTAGCTGAGTAGTGTGGCAGAAACCGGAGGTAGTAGGCAGTCGTCCCAAGGAAGGAGGTGACCAGAGCTGTGGTAGGTTCTGGGATGCACTGAATGGCCTCAATGATGGACTGCAGTGGGATGAGGCTGGCAGCTGTAAGGTGACAACTCACAAACTTGATGACGTCAGCGGCAAACACACATTTCTCTCTGTTGAGCACCTTGAACACCCTGTGGCTGGCAAGGGTTGGGCGATGAACCACAATGTCATTGAGGTAGATGACCACTCCAAGGCAATCCGATGAAGATAGTGTACATCACTTTCTGGAAACAGCTGGGGGCAGAGCTCAATCCCAGAAGAGCACCCTTGTATAGTGGAAGACTCCGATGTGTGTGACGACAGCTGTCAAGTTCTGGCTGTCAGGGTAGAGAGGAATCTGGTGGTAGCCCTATCTAAGTTCCAGTTTCGTGAATACAGTGAGGTAAGCTCTTCCACTTTGGGCAGGGGGTACTTGTCCAGTATTATAGCTTTGTTCACTTCATTCAGGTCCACGCAGACTTGCAAGCCCCTGGACTTAATATTTAGGGACTGTGATGTGATGTGGTGGTGTCTCTATAGGGAATTTGAATTTCTACATGGGGAAGGGACATTTGAATATCATGAATTAAAAATAAAAATATGAAACCTCATCCTTAAACATTGGAACTGCCATCCAAAGTTGTTTGAATAAGACTAGTTGTATTTGCTAGATGCCTGTCTGGTGTCTGCTATAAATTCATTTCTGCATAGAAGTCTTTTTGACTGTAATGTTCACAGAGGAGAACAGAAAAAAGGGAAGTGGTATTTCACCACATCTTTCCCTTGTCTTGGGACATCCCCAGAGGAGATATATAGCTGTGTTTAGAATCCTTAATCTTTATTTTTAATTTACACCAGTGTATTTTACATTTTTGCAAAAGTGTTTTGAGGAAAAAAATTGAAAATCAACTGTAGCTCAAGCCAGTAAATCCAAAATCTGATCAAATTCCCTCAATATTTATTTTCGTTCATCCATCAATCCATACTCTCAGCACTTCTTCTAAAGGCCTGAGCCTATCTCTGCAAGCTACAGGCACATGGCAGGGTACACCCTGAATGGAACATCAGTCACACAGAAGCCAATTAACATACCAGTATTTCTTCGGACTGTGGGAAGAAACCAAAGCACCTGGCGGAAATCCAGAGTAACATGGGAAGAACATACAAACTCCAGGTCCAGAATTGATCCCAGGGACCCAGAACTATGAGGCAGCAATGCTAACCACTGTGCCACTATCCCACACACTACTCATTTTCAGCAAAGAAAAAAATATGTGGCCCATTTTGTGGGAACATATAGTGGCCAAACTTGTACCAAATCTGATTAACAGCCTCTCTTGAAAGCGGATGCTTCTTCAACACAGTTCTTTTCAGTACAAGTGTTGCTTTGTGGCTGGGCTGCACATTCTATACTGACTGACCACAATATTAGGAACCTCTCCCCCTCTTCCCACACAGTGAGGTGTGGACACTTATTCATTCTCAGGCAAGGCATGGCTGGATTGAGCAGGGAACAACTGGAACAATCTCCAACAATCCCTGGAACAAGCATTTCAATCCCCCACACCATGACCCTCTTTGCAACCTCAAATGAAGGCTTCCCTGCTTGGATGGAGGAGGATTAGACTGTGAATATTTCATGCACTAATACATGCGCTATTAAAGCAATTCTTTTAGCTCACAGAAGCCCAAAGGTTTGTTAGGTGTTCCAACAGACATGTGTCCATTGATATTAACCAAAATCTTGTAGCTTTTGGCTGTACTGGCAAGCATTTTTGTTCTTCAAGACACAAACTCTTACACAGTCTTTTTAGTCTTCTTTAAATCACCATGGGTTTAGGGCTTGTTGGGGGGAGGGGGGATGTGTAATTGACCATTTCAGCAATGAGCTTTTCCACATTAGCAATTAAATGAAAACCAGAAGCCTGTGTGGTTTTTGAGGTGGTTTAGGTTAATAGAGAAGAAAGCCCTTTACAAGCTCTTAATGCAGATCAGATAGATTCTGAGGGATACAATAATATTAGTGGTGTTTTACGTGTAATGGAGAGATTACTCGCAGACTCCCCACAATATCCACAACCACAATTCATTGTTCCTTGTAGCCCCCCAGACAGCAGAGACTACCGAGGTGTCGTCTCCGACACACTTGGTGAGCGATATCACACTTCAGAAACATACTGTACATTTAACTCTGCCTGCCCTCAAAACTATGTACTCCTCTATCAAGAAGGTGCAAAGATTTGTTCTAATGGTAAAACTCCACCACTGAAAACACAGAAAACAAGTGGAGTAAATGCCCTCACAATTAGCTAGGAGTTTGCCTTCAAATTTAATCAGAAGAGAAGTTGCATTTTTCTGATTTTTCCCATTTCTCTTATGAATTAGCAGAAAAACAGAGGGCTTGCAATATTTCTTTCATGTTCTCAATGCTAACAGAAACGACTCTGGATCCTCTTTGTGCAGGATTATAGTTTCAGTCAGGTTTTTCCCTAGTTATCTTTTGTTCTTTATTGAAAAGAAACACTTGATTATTGCATTTTCTCAGGACTTCTGTAAAGGTCAGTACTGTAAAGATAAGCCTACCTCAGCTTAAAATCGGGTCTATGACATCAGCAACGAACGTCAATGCCATCCATTTATGCAGAAGTGAAAAGAATTGGCAATCTTTGCACACTTTGAACTTAGAAATGTAGAAAAGAAAGTAATAGTTTTGGTATAATCAGAATTTGCTGCACAAAAAGACAGTTATGAAACAATAGTCTGTGCAGGCTTTCTGAAAAGTGACTAACAAGACAACACCCTTTTGAGTTCAGCAAGATAACAGTTAATGTTCACAGATTGCAAGGCTGGTTATTTGCTAACTGTTATTATGTGAAACAGCACAGAGAGTAATTCATTGGTAAACGTGAGTTCATCTGGGAAAGAAATCAGACTTACATAAGGGCCTTAGGGTGGGATCTTCTTGTTAGATGCACCACATTGGGGTACCATACTGTACATGTGATTGTGAGTGATAAGCACCCAGTTTTGCATGACTTTCTGAAACGTTATGGCTTACATTCTCAA
The DNA here is from genome assembly GCF_040954835.1 of Lepisosteus oculatus. Classification (NCBI taxonomy): domain Eukaryota; kingdom Metazoa; phylum Chordata; class Actinopteri; order Semionotiformes; family Lepisosteidae; genus Lepisosteus; species Lepisosteus oculatus. The sequence continues at coordinate 19,864,191 of NC_090706.1, read as the reverse complement.
TTTGATTGACTGGGGACGAAGTCTGATACAACCTCCAAAGCAATTCTATTAGCTCGAAGGTGATGTGGCAGGTGTGGCTCATTCGAGGCAGGGATTCAATCTCTTTGTCTCAGGCACTCAGGTGAGGTAATTTGCCCAAGGGTACAACAGCAGTGTCTCACCTGGGATCTGAACCCACAAACTTCCAGTTACATGTTCAGAACCCAAACCACTGCTCCCCTGCTGTGTCTCTGGGATTCTCCCAGTCTCCAGCTACATAGTGCCTCCTAAAAAACAGGTCAATTCTGCAATGCCAAAGGCTGACCTCCTGCCAGGAGCTGCAACTCTTCAACACTACAAGGTGCCCTAGGAGGTTATATCACCATAATAAAAAACAATTATATTTAAATTATAATGACATAAGAGTGAGGACAATATCTTTAAATGAGCTCTGATAGCTTCTGTGAATTATAAATGTGAATGAACTTTATGTGCATAGAAATAATGAGGTAACATTAAATTGCTGGGATGCATAAGAAGAACTATTGCATTACTCGTCCTTCGGATGAGATGTCTGTCCTTCGGATGAGACGTAAAACTAACTAACTGTCTCTGGTCATTAAAAATCCCAGGGCGTTTCTCGAAAAGAGTAGGGGTGTAACCCAGGCATCCTGGACAAATTTCCCATTGGCCCTTACCAATCATGGCCTCCTAATAATCCCCATCTATGAATTGGCTACACAACTCTGCTCTCCTCCCCACTGATAGCTGATGTGTAGTGAGTGTTCTGGTACACTATGGCTGCCGTCGCATCATCCAAATGGATGCTGCACATTGGTGGTGGTGGAGAAGAGTCCCCATTACCTGTAAAGCACTTTGAGTGGAGTGTGCAGAAAAGTGCTATATAAGTGTAAGCAATTATTATTATTACAACAATGGATTTTAATGGTGTGCTCTCTTTAGCTAGTCAGAAAACAACCTCTTCTTTTTGTTTCTGTAATTTCTTAATTTTACTCTTTTTTTAGGTGACTTGTTCACCTTGATTGGGTGTCTGCTGTGCTGCATGGAACAGACAAGACAATGTCTGTATTCTTTTGTGTAAAATTAGAAAAGGGCTCTGTCATGACACACACCTGGTCAGTTCCAAGGCCTTTTCTATGAAGCTGCACAGGAATAAAATTGACCCATGAGAAAGAGCTGATTTTATAGAGCTGTTTCTGTCTGAGCATTGCTAAATAGAGAATGCAGAGCTGCTCGCTTTGTGGTTGGCTAATTTCCTGGGGAAGGTGTGTGTGGGGCTGAGCAGCGATGTGCAGAAATAAATTGACATGAAATTCAAGCTGTGAGAAACCTGTACTTTGTGCGTGAGGTTTCAGTCTCACTCAGTCCTACTCATTTCAAACAGGCTGCGCACTGTATGGCCAGGCAGCCAGGAACACCACAGCAGGTTTGCGGTCCTCTGAGGTGAAATGCATGTCTCTTTCACCCTCGTCAGCTAATTTGCTTAGTAAATAACAAACATGTCAAATCTGTCTGACTTTGCAACCTTTCAGCCTTTTCTGGGTAACGCTGATTAGAACTAAACAGAGTCCTTACTGAGACAGAATGATAAAGCATTGTGTAATACCTGGTGGCAGTTGGAGTGGAGTAGCATTGCTTTACTTTTAAGAAGCTGGTGTTGCAGAGCTGAACTTGTTTTGTTCATTGCTTCCGAGCAATGGTTCTGTCAAGTATAGTAATAAAGAGCTGCCCCCCCTCAAGGGATAACTACAGCAGAGACTATGGTAGAGGCATACCTGGTGATCAATATGACACTTCTGAGGTGTGCCTGCCCCTCAAACCATTTGTGTGATTAGTAGTTTTTTAACAAGGTGTAAAGATTTGTTTGCAAAAGGAAAACTCCACCACCTAAACACCACACAAGGTTGTAGATTTTATTTTATTTTGCTTGTATGTTCTCTTAAACAACAGAGGTCCTGCAAAATGTCCTTTGGGTTCAATGAACAAGGAGACTGTGTAAGTAAGGGCAATGCATCATTCAACAGAAGACAGAAGCAAATCATAAAATGGGAAAATCCAAAAACGAAACTCAATGTACAGTACAAACAATATATTCTAGATATTTTGACCTCAACACACTAAGTGTGTTGGTTAAGCTCAGGCCAGCTGATGTAATACTGATACTATAATACTGATGATTGTATTATAAGGTTTTCTTTTTGAACAAGCATGCATTTCAATTTATATGTATATTTCTTAAATAAAGACTCTGACAGAAACATTTACAGCAATAAACTCCTGATTGAATATGGAAAGAGCTAACTATAGAGAGCTCTATAGGGAGGGCTATTTAAAGATTAGTCTTTGCACAGTGCTGACTCTCGCCAGGTAGGAAGGGATTTAGATGGCATTCACAACACAGACATATTGCCATCAGTTCTCAGCAGAAAAAATAATCCAACCATTAATTTTCTGTCCACTTTAACCAGTACAGGATCATGGAGCAGCCGGGACATATTCCAGCAAGCAGTGTGTGCAAGGCAGGGCTGCCTGCCTGGATGAGCTGCCAGTTCTTTGCAGGGTACACACGGACACACACACACTCAACAGGGTCAGTTTTCCTAGAAGTCACAAGTAGACCTACAAGTATATCTTTGTGGGAGGAAACCAGGGCACCCAGAGGAAACCCACTTGAACACTGGGAGAACATAGAAACTCCATGAAGGCAGCACCCAAGAATCCAGAATTGAACACAGGGCCTTCATGCTGTGCGCCTCTGTGCTGCCCATCTGCTATCCTATTAATTCATAATTAATGTCACACTGGAAATACAAGCACTCTATCTAGGTGCAGCCATATTTCTTGAAAAGGTCTTTTTAACTCCGAGATGAACAAATAGATATGGTCATTGCAAGTTATTTGTTGTTATGTGGTGGAACACACATACATATAGAACAATCATTGTTATAAAGCTGATCTCTAATATAGAACAATAGAAATGCCACAATGACACACATAGCTCCCTAAGTGCGGAATTGAACCTAGGTCCCCAGCTCATTGGCAATGCTAACCACTGCACCACTGTGCTGTCTGGAGAAAATCATTTTTATAATAAATATAATTTATTTTATAATGTGTGTACAAAACACGCAAAAGTGCAGTTTTTAATAACGGCAACTGAACGCGTAAAGATTATTTCTCATTCTTTTTGGAAAAGAAAACAAAATCAATGTGAGGAAAATTTAGAAGCAAAGGAAGATTGTGAAATTGCTTAGCGCAATAGCTGTCCTGGAAGTCACTCATGGCTGGAAACCACATTCTTTTTTTTCATGTGGATGCAGGATTCCAGTTCATTTTTCAAGAAGTGATGCAAAAAGTTTGAAAAAAAAGGGTTTCTGTACTTCGCTGTAAAAAATAGGGTAGGCAGAATTCATTCTGCTGGGACCTGTGCTGTAGTCATTGTTGTTGACTGCTGGCAGAAATCACTAAAGATCACAATGAAAAGTGCCGACGCTGTGTCGACCACATTAATTTGCATAATACATTATTTTTTATGTCTTTTCCTTAATGGTTGGAATAGCCATTTTAGATTTTATTTAATAGCTTTCCTGTTTAACAGCTCGACTTACCATGACAGCTTCTGTGCTGTTCAAGGAGTATAAGGATGTGTTCATATACACTCAACACATTTGCCTGTTAAAGCCATTGTCTACTGACTTACTGCTAGCTCAACAGTGGCTTATAGGACAGTCTGCATTGATTAGGGGAAAGAAGCATCTCTCACTGACATCACTGCAAACTTGCAGGCACCCAGCAAGTTGTATTTCACAGGAAGCAAAGAACATCCAGTTTGGTTCAGGCCTTAGAAAATCCTGCTGATCTTCGGCCATTTCAGGAATCCCTATCATGCGATGAGGGTGAGGACATAGAGGGCGTCCATTCCTACAAGTACTTAGGGGTACACCTGGATGATAAGCTGGAGTGGTCTGGTAACACTGACGCCCTGTACAAGAAAGGCCAGAGCCAACTCTATTTTCTTAGGAGACTCAGGTCCTTGTGTGTGTGGTGTGTGTGGAACACTGCTACACATTTTTTTTATGAATCAGTGGTGGCGGCGGCCATCTTCTACGCTGTTGTGTGCTGGAGCAGCAGCATCATGACAAAAGATGCAAATAGTCTCAATAAACTTATCAAGAAGGCTGGCTCTGTGTTGGGGATGAGCCTTGACCCCATGGAGGTGGTGGCTGAGAGGAGAATGCTGACCAAGCTCACAGCCATCATGAACAACACCTCTCATCCGCTTCATGGGACTGTTACTGGGCAGCGGAGCACTTTTAGCAACAGACTGCTCCAGCTACGGTATTCAAGGGAACATTTCCGCAGGTCTTTCCTCCCGGCAGCTGTCAGGGTGTATAACGCTACCCTTGGCTAGGACTGTTAGCCCTTCATTTGCTCGTCTATGGACAGCATGTTTGCTCCATTGTACTTTTTGGACAATCAGTCTGTATAAACCTATGCACATTTTGCACATATTTTATTGTTTTTACAGTGACTATGATCATCACATTTTGCACACACCTATTTATTTATTTTTTATTTTTTATTTTTATTTGTTTTGTTGTCTTTTGTTTTACAACTATTCTGATGTCTGTTTTTGCTTGTCTTGGGCTGGACTACTGTAACACATCAATTTCCCTATGGGATTAATAAAGTATTATCTATCTATCTATGCCCATTAACAGAATGACCCAGGACCAGAATAAATGAGGTCTGGGCTGTACCCCAGCATTTAACCTGTTCATTTTCTTTACCATGCTTTTCTGTTTTTATTTCTGAGTTCTCAGCGGGGGACACAAACATGGATCAAAGTTTAAAAACGTCCTGACTTTTATTATGGCATAAAATAGAAAAAAGATAATTCACACAGAATAATATGAAAATGACACTAATAGCCTCTTTCTGCCTCTTAAAGGATAGACATTTTCCTGCTACTCCTGTAACAAGAGAGCATTTATGGAGTTTCCACTTTTCTCACTGCTTGTATCTCTCTCAGTCTTCTATTCAGCCCTTCTTCTCTCTCTTTCATCATACTTTCAACCGGTTTTCTTCTTCAAGCTTTTGAAATGGCCAGTCCAAGTCCTTGCACACACAGCATGACGTCAGTGGAAGGCATAAGTTCAAATACTGAATAAGGAAGATACCAAGCCCAACTGTAGTTCATCTAGCAGGCTGTATCCTGCACATGCCAAGCAGCCTACCCTAAAGCATTGCCTAGGAGCAGTTTTAGTCTGGACTGTCACATACAGATAGTAACTGTATCAAACAACAGGAACTGTTCATGCTTACTTTAACTGTACTAAGAGTAAGAGCAGAAAAGTACAACATTACACAAAATATGAACCACATTTAGGGTAGTAGAATTATTTCACACAGAATCGAGTTTTTAAAATGATTCAAAACGAATTCTTTGTGAAGACAAAATCTCTTATCATGTAATCACTAAGAGTTTCAGTCCATTCAGCAACTCATGAAGCTCTTGACCTGAGGACAATACTGAAGTGAGGGACACAGAGATGACTTGCTGAACCGCTTTCTTAGTCTCATTAAGACAAAGTAAGAAGAGATTATCTCACATTAGGAAAGCTCCAAAGACATTTTCAGCGCTCGTTTGCACTAGGATATTTTTAGTTTCAGTCACTGTAACAAAAATCTGATTCCCTTTTAAAAGGTAATAGATTCCACCAAGGAAGCTGTTTACTAACTCACCTTCCTTGTCATTTTTGCAGTAGGACCTGACAGAGCTCATCAGCTCCACTTCTCTAGAAACTGTCTGTGTTATCTTAAATACTGTGTGCTTGAAGGTTTCTAAGTGACCGGTTTTGCAATCTCTTTCACCATAAATGATTTTGGAATAAATGAAATAGTATCCCTCCTTCTTAATGACCAAAGCACCATCTTTGTAGTCCATTTCATAGGTGTAGGCATCTCCGTTTTGGGGCTCCCAGGACAGCTTCCCATCATTACTGGTGTTGAATTTACAGCCTGGAAAACAAGGCATGTTATTATTGATGGCGGTTTTACCTGATCTCAATTGCTAAAATTAAGATCTAAGCTACAGTACCTTTTTATTCTTCCTAATTGAAAATGATGCTGCCTGACAAAATGCAGAAAGAGGATGAATTCAGGTGAGATAAATTCAGGAAGGAGGATTTTCATGACTTTATCTTTCATTAATGTTTTTTTCTTATAGCAACTAAACAAACTTAAGGATCTAGTATACATAGTAGGAAAACTGGAACATGAATATCCATCCATTTTTTAATGGATCCTTTAGGTTTATTAAATTCAGAGTCACGGGGAAGCCAGCACCAATCCTAGCAGGTGGGAGGCACAAGGCAGGATGCACACACACACACATATATATATATTTATTTATTTAAGACTTTACGTTAGTAAGTCTACTTACTAAAGTAGTTTACTTTTGTGTTATGCTCACCCATGCTGTTATCCTGCCAGTCAAGTTACACTAACACACCAGCTAGCCACACCTCCACTCATCTGTCACTCAGTGCCTGTTGCTGTGGATACCAAACTGACAACCTGACAGACCTGGACCACCTAGATACTTTTTTTACCACACCAGCTTCAGGTGGTTCAGGATATTTAAACTCAGATCTGACAGAGCTCTGAGATCTCTGAGGCTTTTTGAAACAATTGTGGTCTGTTTCTACATTTGCTCCTTAGTTCCCTACCCACCTTGGTTCCTGTGTTCCTGTCTTGCTTGTTTGTCCCTGGATTCTCAACCTGAGCTTTGCCCTGACCACGTCTTCTGGATTTGTCTCTGTTATGAACTGTTTTTCACTTGTCTCCCCTTGCTTTATCTGACCCTTGCTTTGCTAAACCCGACCACTCTCACTGATTCCTCTTTGTGCCTTGGACTGTGTTTATTCTCTCATTTACTAGCTTTGATCTTCACCGGTTACGGCAAAACATTTGCCTGAAGTTTCCCTGTCTGCACACTGGCAGCAGTTTCCCCATCTGCACGCTACCAGCAGTTTCCACCTCTGTGCGCTGCCAGCAGTTTCCCCATCTGCACGCTACCAGCAGTTTCTACATCTGTGCGCTGCCAGCAGTTTCCCTGTCTGCATGCTGCCAGCAGTTTCCCCATCTGCACGCTGCCATCAGTTTTCCCATCTGTGTGCTTCCAGCAGTTTCCCCGTCTGCAAGCTGCCAGCAGTTTCTCCATCTGCAACCTGCCTGTGTCACGGACGTCCAAAGTGACTAACCGTGGGGAGCAGGAGAGCGGAAAAAGACCCATATGCGTAGCGGCGAGACGGGAAAAAGGCCCGGGCTCATTAGTGCAAAGAGTTCAGGAATGCCGTATTGAAACCTATGCCCTCAGGGAGCGGACATGGGGCGCCCTGGTGCTAGGCAGGTTTCAGGACATCCGAACGTCAATGCTGAGCGAGGACAGAGTGCAAGACCCAGAAATATAAAGCCCAAGGGAAAGAGGGGAACCGGAAGGACAGCAGACTGGAAACTAGGGACAGGACAGAGAAGGAGCACCCTCTGGCTGCAGAGGTGTGACAGTACCCCCCCCTTCATGGGCGGCTCCTGACGCCCATACAAATAAATGAGCTGCCCAGCACTGGGGGGAGGAAAAACCTCATTTAACTGAAAGGAAACCTCCGGGAGTCCACGGCTGAGAGCTACCCCCTCCTCCGGGGTATAAACCTTTATTGGGTGGAGGAAGGGTGGGTCGAGTAGAGCTCCGGAGACTTAAAACAAAAAAGTACACAAGCACAAACACAACAGACACAAAAAACCTGGGAAAGACCAGGGAGACAAACCACACACAATAGGAACCAAAAACAGATAGGAACCAAAGTTCTGAGACACAGAGAGCAGAGGGGGAGTTTATTTATGCAATATCTCTTCTAAGCTCTTTTAACACTCATTCATCCCAACAAATTATAGGAAGCCTTTTTTGAACTCATCAAAGTGGTCAAAATGAGTAACCATATCATCATCATATTCATCTTCAATGAACAAATTGTTCAGAAACCCTACTAAAGATACATTAAATTACATTTGATTTTATAAGCGACCAAATATGGCTAATCAGGTCTGCTTAGTCAATAGTTTTTTTTCCTGTTTCTGGACATGGTGACCTCCTCTTTATACTTAGCTTAGCTGACACTGTGCCTGTGATATTTGCTTCCGTTAACATCATGAGGTTAAATCTGAGACACTTTTCCATTTTAGAGACAAATGGTTGGTTAACCATGGGCTCTACCTGAAAAGCATCTGCATGCTGCAAAGCATGTAATGCATATGACAGAGTTCAGCTCTGCTACTTGTGATTTTGCTAGAGTGAGGGCTCAATGTCCTGTTGATATCTCCCACGTGGTTACTTAGAAATGTAGGCTAAGTTTATGGTTATGGACAACACTGGCATTACAAGGTCCTCACAAGATGTCTAACACCATCTAGCAGTAGAATGTAAACCACATGATTACCACCACTAATTTTCTTTGACTGAAGACACTTTTATATCTTTTATATAAGGCAACTTACATTCAAACCTCCTTTACTGGGTTTTACTAAACAGTACAACAACAATCTTGCCTAAAATTTGAACCCACAACCTTCTTGGTATGAGTCCAGAACCATGACTACTGGCATGTTTTACACTGACAGCCTAAAAGGCCTCAATGTTTTTAGTCTTAAACATACAGTACAAATCTATGAAGGAACCTGATACAAGTACTATGTATTTGTATGGTCAAAGACTGACCCAGTGGACTTCTTCAAGTGCTAAACCCAGACCAGAGGACACAGGTAGAAACTATGTATTTGTATTGAATAGTATTTAAGATGGAGAAACATAAAGCATTTCTGTACACAGACTGTCACGTGATTTAAGAACATGCTATCCCAGCCATATTTTTAAAGCTGATACACATCTTTTTCCAAGACAAAAACTGGATGGGATCTTCAGACCCTTATTGGATGAATAGCATCATCCCATTTATAATCTCATGTTATTCAATCTAATTTTAAATGTTTTACTATGGCACAGTAAACATACTGCCAGACCTGCTGCATATTTTGACAAACGTGCAGCTAATTTTAAAAGAACACCAGCATTTCCAACTTATAGCCTGATTTTATCAGGTCTCAGGTCTCATCAGTACTGGAATGAGAGACCTTGATCAAAAAACGGGTTGCAGCTGTTGGTAGACTGAGAGGTGCCACTGTCAGGAAATCTACATTCCTGATTAGGGTGTTCAGCTTAGGTGTCTGGGAGGCTTCTGTAGAGAGCAGTCATGTTGCCAGTGCAGTCACCCCAATAATGTGGGTCCCATCCTATAGGTAAAATTAATTTTAGATCCTTTGGAATTAAAAATGTTGTAAAAACTAAAGGAATTATTATTATTACTACTACTGTTGATTGGATTCCGAAACAAAAGCTCTTACCTGTGACATGAGCTGAAGGCTTTGTCAAGTCTCTGTGCATATGTTTGATTTCTTCTGTATGGAATAGAAAGAATTACACAACTTAATGAGTCTTACCCAATGATGATAAATAAGCAAACAGAGAGTATGTTCACATGCACCGTGCACAACACAATAGAGTTATCTCAGGTGGCATCATGAAGCTCTATCTAGATTAAATATAATGCTGTTTACTCAGAATGAATATACTGTAAAAAAGAGATAAGAGATGGCACATGAGACTTGCAGAAGCTCAGTTTCTGCTGTCAATATTGTTTCTCATCAACAGTGTGTTCAAGCTACTGATTGCATTGGTTTTTCACCTTGCAGATTTTGTTGCAAACCTTTTCGAACAGTAGGAACAAAATACAATCATTATTTCCACCTTTATGCATCTTCTTAATTATGAAAGCAGTGCATCCTACTTAGACTTTTTAGAATGTTCAGTCAACATGGTAAGGATAGTATATTCCACGTAGTAATTTAAATGGATAAATGATTACATTAACCATTAAGTACCTTAAATACTACATAAAATATTTTGTAAAATGTTCAAAACTAAATGATAAGAAATGAAAGGGACATACCATGGATCTGTTTTGCATTTGTGATTTCTTCATTGTTGGCCTTATCTTGTTCCTATAAAAGAACTGCAATTATTTCTCTCTTCTCAGGGATTCTCATTAAAAATCAACAATAAATAACTGCGATTAAACTGGATCATCACAAGGGTCTGACACTCCCTCCCCCCAAGTTCTGTACACCAGAGTGGAGTAAAGTGTTGTTTAATAAGTTGCAGTAAAGAATAAAGGGATAACATAAACATCTGGGGTGTGGGATGGTTGTGCAGTTGTTAGAATTGCTGCTTCATAGTGTTGGTTCAAATCCATAGCTGGTGTGTGGAGTTCGTATGTTCTCCTGTGTTCATGTTTGTTACTACTGGGTGCTTTGATTTCCTCCCGTGGTCCAAAGACAAGCTGAGAAGTTAATTGGATTCTTGGAAAACTGGCTCTAGTGTGAGTGTGTTTAAGTCTTTTTCTGCAATGGACTGGCATCCTGTGATGTGTGTCAAATGTGTGTCATACTTGCTCCCACTGGAGCACTTTAGAAAGCGTTAGTGTCTTCATGGCATCCAGCAGAGCCTCAACTAGGTCAATCAGCTAGTTGCTGTGACTACATGATCAGGAAGGAGGTCTGTTAGACCTGCACACAATTGACGACCACACTTGTCTCATGGGGAACAGACTATTTACAGACTTCTCAGGGATTCTCATTAAAATGAGAATTTCTCCACTCATATCTTAGTTTTAGAGTTTTATTCTGAGCCTCACAGTTTTGTTCTCTAGGTCTGTGTTCCCTCTTTGTTTTATTTTCTGGATTCCCGATCTTGCTGCAATCTGACTTCACATTTTGAATTCTTCTTGTGCTTTGCTCCAGTGTCACCTTGGCTATCAACTTTGCTTAGCTTTCGACTACACTTTGGATCGTGTTTTCCTGCTCATCTACATGCTTGTTTGTCTGCTTGTCTGCCTGCATTTGGATTCGTCTCAGACCCTTGACTGCTGTCTTCTTAAAGTATAAGTAGCGTCTCTAGATAGATGAGCTGATTACCTCTACAGAGTTCTCTGTACTTTGAATACATATATACCTGACACTGCAGTCAGAGAGTGGCATAGTGTCAGTTAAACTTTTTTAAAAAGATCTATTTTCCCACTTGAATGAAATGAGGCACATAATCCTCTTTTAAAATGGATATTAAACAGAGAAATTCAACAGAAAGGTAACCTACTATTCACTACTCATACTCATATCTACTTAAGTGTGGGTTTACTATGCAATAAATGTTAAGATAGGTAAAAACTGAAATAAAACTCATTAAAACTAAAAAGATGAAAACTAAGAAAGGTCACAGAGTTGAAAGTTAATGTTTTGTAAGATATGGTTAAATTTCTGTCTAAGGGAAATGGAGCAAATTAAGCTTTAATGCTTAATATACTCACTGGCAGGGTACTTCATCAGCTTAGTATTACAAAACTCACTGACACTGATAGCTGGCATGTTCTTGAACTGCACCAGTACGATACTTTTTCTTTGTTTAAAAATCTTATATTCCATATGTAGTCTTTACACTATTTTGTTAACATTTCTCCAACATGATTCTCTACTAATCTGTCTCTTCCTGAGAGAGTCAGATATTCTGTGATGGGCTATCTTTGATTGCAAAACCTCGGACAGTGAGTAAGCATTGGGAAAGAGTTGGTGGATGTTCTGTAGTTGATGTGGCCAATAGTACTTCATAGATTCTACCCACGCCTCTTTGTTGTAAAAGTAACACATAGCTTTATCCAATGTGAGCTATTGGGCAATGGATTATTATGCGTTAGTGTTTATGTTGTTGGAACTGTTGCTTGGATAAAGTCTTTCAAATTAATCCAAGTAATGTTGGCCAAACTAATGTGCTGGGACCATCACTGCATGTCTTGTGTCAGGACCATGGTTAACCTACTGAATACATGTATCTCAGTTAGACACCAGAAGTAGAATGATAATTTATTTCATGCTCCAGGTGTACTTACATATGAAGTTCTTTTCTATATGAAATAAAAGTAACTAAGTGGGATATTGTGATGTAGTTTGTAATATTGTGTAGAGGTCCAAGCAGAAGCTTCTACATCCTGTTATTAGGTTGACTGGTGAAACAAACGCACTCCCAGATCAGACGCTGCAGGTTGTACTTACTGGGCTTCTCATCCGCAGGCAGTGAATGAGGTACCCCTCAATTACGACAGCTAGGAGCGCCAGGGCTATTAAGATGTAGAGCAGTTTCCAGGAGACCCGGCTCTTCCTCTTCCGAAGTTCTGGAGTCATGGATGCTCCAGCATCAGGGTCTGTCATTCTTAACTGTCAAAGTAACAGGATTGTTTTTCACACGATGCAATGGAATGCACTCACCTCTGAGAAGTTGAAAATCAGAATAAAATACATAATGAGAAATACAGAGGAGAACTAGTCAACGCAACAGCACCTGCTGATTTCAGGTTTAGAGTAGTGTGCTTGAAAGCCTGTTAACCTTCAAAGAAACATAAAATGTACACAAAATGCTTTCACAGCAAAACAAGCTTTTTGTTTTTCTGAATCCCCACATTGGTTGTGAAGTTGGTGAGGGGCACTTGTTCTTTAAAAGACTATCCCCTCTGGACAATGCCATTGAGAGACAGTTCTCTGAAGAGGGAAAATACCCCATTACTGTTTAACACTTGTAAAAATAAACTAGACTCCAAATAGCATATGACCACAGTGATTATTTTTGTATAAAACTTACTATGTTCTTGGAGTTACAGATAGATGAAATCCAAATAAATGGTTCTTTGGGCCAAAAGTTCATTTAGCATACTTTCTTTACATTGTGTTTCAGTGTAAGAATTTAGAGGTGTTATCTAACACAAGATAAAATCAAGCTGATTTTCCATTTTGTCAGTGAAAAAAATCACATCTCTTATTTCTTGCTTGGTCTGTACCTGGTGACAGTTGTTTCAAAAATGGGGAGCAAAGTGTGCTTAGATGGAAGCTTTGACAATTTCCCAGAAAATTTATCAAACTATTAATGAGTTTATTTTAAGGTGGTCCTCAAGATGTGCAAAAGAGCAGGGAACACTGAAATAAGCTGACTGGTCACATTGTGTAGACTTCCTTGCTGGCTGCTGAGGTTAATTTCAAATATCAAATTGAAGAGTGCTGACCACTTCCCATATGCTTAAGTGACAACGAAAGAGCTGGCTGTGTTTTTTCAATAAAGTAGTTCTGTGGTTTAACTTGGCACTTGGTAGCCTGGCACATACAAGACTGGATTGGACATACAATGCAGACTGTGCCCCAGATGTCTAGTTAATATTTGGCCCATTTAGTGCAGAGATAAAAGAAAATTTCAGCTGACTTTTGGAATGACAAAAACTGTCAATCAGTTGTGTACCTACAGTATGTGGTCCTGCTATAGCATATCAAGCAGGAGCTTTTTACTGATGAACTACTATTGAGCCCCAGTTAACAATGATGGATTTCAGAGGCATGACTGACCAACATGTATGTTTACACAAACAACCTACATATGTTTCCCCCCGTTCTGTGAGTATGATCGAACTGTGGAAATGTTGAGTACTGAACTTGACAAAATGAAGAGAGGATAATAAACATCGAGGAGAAGTTGTCACTTTGTTAATCATGTTATAATTTTTCAGACTGGATAAAGGCTTCTTGGTTTACATACAGTAATACAGAGACAGTAACTTTACCCATCTCAGCTGTGCCTTATCCACAAAAAAAATTAAAACAGAGAATCCAATTTTGGGGATGGACTGAAGCCCTCAGTTATTATGGGTCATGATATGTAGGTTAGGTTACTCTATGGGGCCCAGCTATTGTGTTTCTCCTTTAGATTGTACACAGAGATAGACAGAGAGCAGTCAGGCATGTTACACCAAATCCTGTGTGCCCACATCAAGGATCACATCAATTTACTTAGAACTCTGTAAGAACTTCAAACTTCTTAGAACTTCTAAGAACTTCGAACTTCGAACTTCGAACTAAGAACTTCGAACTTCGAACTTCGAACTAAGAACTAAGAACTAAGAACTAAGAACTTCTTAGCCTATCAAATAATCTTTTGCACTAATATAGCTGTCTCAACAGCTGCAAAGAATTAAATTTTCCCAGCTGCCAGACACATTAGAATGTACTTAAAGTACTTAAAGCCTCCGGGCAAAAATAGACCTGCCATCATGGGTTTGTGACTTTTGGGTGGCATGGGCCACTTTTTTAATTTAATCTAGATCTTAGTTTTTCACAGGCTCATCTGCTTTGATTCTCGTCAGCAGGCCATGGAAAAATAACTCAATAAAAATTATTCTGAAACCTAGTACTTGGTACAGTGTGGAACAGTGATGATTTTCAAAGATTGTACAACAATTTAAATAAAATAGTGTAGACAAAACACTGTTTCCTGTCAACAGTAAGGAATGGCCTCATCAAAACAAAAGGATGAAGCATCCCTAAATAATTAAAGGCTCACCTCAAATCAAAGTCAGAAGAAAAAGAGAAGCTGCAGGACTTGGTTTGAACACCCTAACCCTCGCTGTGCAGGTCTCGAAGTCAGGGCTCTGGAGGGCAAAGGCCTGAAAAGTGGTTGAGGAAATCCAAAACTGCTGTTACAAGTTTGACTTCTTACAAAACCAAGATGTTTCCTTCAGTTATGTGTGTCATGAAAGGTGATGGAGATGCAGAGCTGTTTCGCAGGCGCTGCAGAAGCCCTGTTTTTTTTCCTCTCTCTCTCTGAGGTATGCACCAGCGCAAGAGAGGAAGTAGTGGTCGCCGGCGTTATGTACAAGTGCGAGGGCGTCACAGCCAGCCATTTAAATATCACTGCTCCGGCCCCGCGTGTCCACACAGTCTCTAATCAGACTCGGGAGGGACAGAGGCAAACCTGTAAAGCCCGTGGGGAAAAGAAAGACAAAACAAAAACCTTGACTTCAGTTATTTTGTTTGTTGTTTTCTTTTGAAAAAGACAACTGTAACTACAGTGGCTGTTGGAATTTGCCCCTCAGTTCTTGGGATGCCAGCTTCAAAGTAACATCAGTTTCTGAGGACGCCTTTCTGTACTCAGAGCGTTTTGCCTCTTGTGAACGGCTTTGTTACTGCCAGCTTTGGGAGGTCCAGTGGCATTCTTCTCTCACGAAGGTCTTCCTGATTGGTTCAACAAATCCCTGTGAGGCAATGGCCGACCCCAGTGTGGTTTATCCTTCAGTCTTTGTGGTGGATGGGAAGACCAGTGCAACTTTTCCCCCGGATCCACGGAAAAAACGGACAGGGACGGCACAGACACTCCTCTTTGTGCTGCTGATCCTGGTGCTGCTTGGCATACTGATTGAGGGTTATTTCATCTTCCAGCTGTGGACAAGAAACTCTGTAAGTACCGCCTGCAGTATTTGGATTGGCATCAAGGGCTAAACTAACACTCTTTTTAATGGGACCTATTTTAACCTTTTGCCAAGAATCTAAACCATATAATAGTCAATTAATAATAGGGTCATTTTCAATCAAATTGTTTTTCTCCAGAGTTAAAATGTTTTAATGTAGTTAAAAATCTGAAAGTGAACAGTAAAGATTAAATATACAAATAGAAAAAGATACATAAGAAATGGTCTTTATTATGGGACATATGCTTTTGTCAAGATTTCTGCAGTATACAGTGAATTGTACTACAACTTGACTTTTATAGGGCTGCTTTTCAAAGCATTTTGTTACTCTCCATTTTCTGAAAGTGGCTGCAAAATTGTTAAAGGGCAGTTCTCTTGCAATTAAATGTTGTAGACATTGGAACAAAATGTCAAAGCTTTCACTCTTAAACATGATCATATTCTGAAAAGTGCTGCACTTGAGCACGCACTGGAAAGTTGCTGTATATGCTAGAAAAAAATGATGTGGATACAACATTGAAGATTTATGAAGTTAAATTATATGTACTTTTCTTATGAACATTTAAAATTTCTAGATGCTAAAAAGCTTAAATTATCATTTTCTTAAAGGGGAATGGCTTTTATATGATTTTTGGAAACCATAAAAGCTCTCATAGCATTTTTTATATAGTTCAATGGGTTAACAGCTAAACAGCTCTGTAAATCTATGTTGTACTGCAGAGGGACATTGTGCAATGCAATTGAAAATAATCTGGTTTTACTGTAAGAGGTCAGATCTTCCTGCAGAAGAGATTTTATGGTAGCTCTTCTGTAGACAATTATAATTGTTTATCTGTCCATACCCAGGTAGACAGTGTTACAAAAGACAAAAAAAAGGAATTTTAGTACGTTAACATACTTTTAATACGTATTAGAAATGCATTTTAAATTTCAAATGGTCAAAATCCAAAATTAAGGACAACACCAGAATGTGTGTATGCCAGAATTTATTATCAAAAAAATGTGGAGAATTTTGAATGCCCATGTTTTTGGTACATTATGTTATGCTACAGTAAATTTATTAGACATGTTTCACAGACTGGGATTAATAAAAAGACTGCACTAGCTAAACCAGTAGGAAATTCCCATGGTCTGTATGCAAATCCTCTTTGATAGTCTATCTATATTCATAAGGAGAGTTACACTGGGTATTGATATCCTCAGTTAACTAGGTTTGGCTGCGATAGTATAGCAGGTAGGGAACTGCTCACATTAGCTAAAGCTGTCCATTGCATGTCCAACAACTGGTATAGCACAAGACTTAGGTGTCCATCAAGCACTGTTAGTCATATTGTTAATCATTTCCTGTCACTGACCACTATTAGTTACCAATCGATTGCTCGTTATCCATTATTTCTGTTAATAAACAGCACAGCATCAAGTATGGTGCACTCTGCCATTCACAAACTCAATGATGAACCCCTCAAAAAATGTCTTACAAAGGTGGTTGATGATTGTGATGAAATGTGATGTATATGCTAACACAAAAAATAAATCAGCCTAACGTCCAGTACAGAATGCATGTAATTTAGAGCATGCCTTAACTACAAATGTATTGCACTCAAAATACATGGGGCATTAATGCATTTAGTTTCCACAGAGCTGTGGTGGCTTTTCAAAGAACCATTTTGAAAGAGGAAGATGTTCACTTGTTCCCCTTTGTAAAAACATGTTGCTGGTCTGTTCCTAGGGTCATACTTTGGCTCGTTGTTCAGTGACCATACACCTCCATGTCCCAGCATGTGCTCTCTTTTTCCGTTCCTTCGTTTTTCTGATGGAACTTTGTGACTCAAAGCTTGACCTTACTTTCCTTTACTCACTTGTGCTGTTCTGTAGCAGACTGACCCCCCCTCTGACAGCAGGTCCTTTCATAATTTCATAATGTGCTCCTAAAAAATCATCTTGATTTTGCTTGCCCCCCCCAAAAAAAATGTTTCAGTAATTTGTAGAACCTTTTTTTCATTTTCCCTTTTCTTTTTATTTTGTAAAGCATTTGGAAATGCAAGTGGTACGGAGATTCTATTTGAAAGGAAACACATTTTGTTCTGCAATGGTGTTTGATCTACAGTAGCTGGGAGATGGTTATCTACATAATTCAATCAGCTCCAAGCTTTTTTACTCACTTTTGTTACCTTCCTGCCTTTATCAAGAGTCATATTAAGGAAACGTTAACTATAAGGCTCACATTACAATAAACAAGTGCCTTGCCATGTTCATTCAACAGACAATATAGTACACGAGCAAATAGCAGTTAAACATGGTAGAGACAGTCAAATTCTTGAAATTGAATTTTTCAGTTTGGATCATAGCATTTATTATCTGCCTCTTCCAGTCTTGTGGATTGAAAATATATACAATTTCTATTCATCACTGCCTGAATATATTAAAAGAAAGAAAAATCCAAGATAATTGGATAAAGTTTCCATATTTTCTATATTAGATCAGTGTGTTAGGCCATGAATTTGAGGATGCCACCTGCTAGTTTGTTTCCTGAAAATCTTCATTCATTGTAGTTGGAAATCTAAGCACAGAGAAATATAATCCTAGCCTTATTCTTTTTTACAGGAAAAAGATAAGATCAGCATCAATGAAAACAGTCCTCAAAAGTCAATCCAAGGTAAGTGTTATTTAAGATAATTTAAAGTAAAAACAAGTTGAAGAGAAGATATATTAATTAAGAAGTTGTATCATGGTTTTGTTAACTGCATGAGAATAAAAAAGGTGGTTATGTAGTCAAAAAACTTTTTACTTAGAATTCCAATGTATTCTTATGGTAAAGCTTTCATTTAAATGAATATTCCACTTCATATGTGCTGAGCTGGAGGCAAAGATTATAACTTACTGTCTTCATAATAAGGTTTTGGAGAGATGCACATGGTAAAAATGCACTTTGCTTCTTAGCTGAAATGAATTGTTTTAGCATCTAAGGCTTGAAGGATTAAGAAAACTGCTCAGTAGTATGAGTACAGAATCAGCCTTCCACAGTAGAAGATTATGATTAAGTCTAACATGGGTAAAATTAATCTTTTTAATTAATCTTAGTATATTAGTATATCGCCTTACATGCCATACATAGAGTACTGTATATGAATATGTTCAATGCGAGATCCATGTTATTTTCTTTCAGAGCATTCAGTTTTCAAGTTATTTTTTACAGAATTCAGCCTAAGTATTCAATTTATGTGCAATTTATTTTTCTCTTTTCGACACAGATGAAAATGAAATAAAATCAATCCAAGCTGAATGGGATCAGAAAAAGCCCAAAGCTCATGTTACAGGTAAGAGTAGTAAATTAGATCACTAAGCTTATAAATACTGGAACTCCGAGTTTGTGAAATTGTGCTGAAGACGTTTAGGATATATTTGTTGCATGTGTATGTGAATGACATTTAAAAACCTTGACTCCATGTTATGCCGATGACCTGGTTATCAGAGCAGAATACAGGGCTGCCTGAGTCCTTTTCTCTGAGTGCTTCTAAAATGTAATGTTTTAATGTTTAATGTTTCTTTATTAGCCCTATACAATTTCTTGCATTAGGAATTCGTCTTTTCGCATACCCCAGCTTTTCTCCATGGAGACACAGACACACAGACAAGTGAGAGAGAGTCCATGTGCTGTCAGAATCACAGCCAGCAGGTGTTTGGTTTGCTTTTCCAGATCTCACTAACACTTTGCACATGGGTGATTGTGGGTGACTAAGCCCCCCCTGCCTTGAAATGCGAAGATGTGTCACTATGACCTGAGACAGACTCAGCCTTATAAGCGTGAGACACATTTGTCCTTTACAGACCAACTCTATTACCAACCCAGAGCTTTAACCTGTGTTTATAAATAACTATGTTGCTGACATAGAAAACGCCAAAGACCCGGCCTTTAAAAACCGCAGGCTGAGCCGAAATTTCAGCTTCTGCAGTATGTAGTTGTAGCGCAGGTGGGCTACCCATATATTTTCCAGGTGGAACTCCCCCTCTGATACTTAGTGGAGATGTGGCTCAGGCTTAGTCTAAAGAATGAAAATTTAAATCTGGATGTATTTCTTGAAGATGGCCCCTGATTTTGAAAACACCCTTAACAAGCTGAAAACGAAATCTGGCATGGATACGTTGTTTTGGTGACACTGCCTTCCATTGCAGGTCTGCATATAATGTACTGCTGAGTCTATGTTTCAGACATATTTTTAAAATGCAGTATTAAAACTAGCTTTTCATGAAGTTTGGCTTATACAGTATGTCTTCTAAGGTGATAACAGTAGGGTTTTGTCGAATAAGAGTTGAAGCTGTTTGATTAATATATTACTAAATTATATGCATTATTAGTCATGCATATGATCATATAATAAAAGGTACACTAAAGATTATATACTTCTATTGTTGAGTACATAATACATAAGTTGATAAGATAGCAAATAGGAAGTAATGCATCACTAAATTTAAGATCTTAACTATCAGAAGTGTAATAGGTATGTAAATATTCACAGTATTATCATATTTGTATAGTATTATAGTATATTACTATGTATAGTATATAATATTATATATAATCATTTGTTACATTTTAATGGTTTTGTAAATGAAGTTGAAAAGATTTCATCAGCAGTTGAAAAGCTGACCCACTTTTTCAATCTCCAAATAAATTCCTACTGGAGTTCTTAAATGATATCTGCATGAAAAAATACAAAACATTAAAACATTTTCTCTAATGTATTCCGTCTCTTGCAAAATTTGTTACTACATTTTGACATATTTTAGAAAAATGTCATTTTTTCATCAGATGGTACTGACTAGTGAATTTAGTTATTCAAGTTACCTAATGTTGCATAATCAATTCAATGAGATAATATGAATTATAAATTAAGCCAAGTTAAAATTATGTACTGACAAATTTAGAAACGTTTGTTGATTACCATTACAAAATTAACATTTCTATGCAGAAAAAGAGTGCTTAGAAAAAGTGCTTAAAAACTCAAAGGAATGGAGTGTTTAATTCTCACACTGGGTAATCTTAAACACTGGGAAATATTAAAAGTTACTGATGAAGTTAAACTTTTAAACCAGTGGACTACTTTTAGAATTAATTATGATTCAACCTAAGAATACAATTAGAAATGACAAGAGTGTATTCAGGACTAAAACATTGAGAAGGCTGTAAACTAGCAAGAAGTAGTTCATTCTACTTAAAAGAAAAGGTTAAAGGAAAAATGCTAAAATGTTTTAACTGTACAACATTCTTCAGATGTGAGGACTCACACTATTCGCACCACTAATCAACTTTGACAATTACTCAAAAGTTAAGGTCAATTTACTCTGGAGCGGAAATTTAAATTACAAACAGCAAATAATTGTAATACAGTAATGAGTAATACATATACTTTTAGTCCTGTCTTTAAAAGATTAGGAAATATTGAAAAAAATAAAAAAGCATTAGTTATGTACAGCACCATTAGAATCTAAATCAGATCAACCTTTATTTTTTTAAACGTAATTGACAAAACTACAGCCATGGTCATTTGATATTTACTTAAAGGATATACTGTAGTTATGAAGCATTTTACACTGTATGTAAACAGATGGTCTTGATCTAGGAAAGGATTCATTGTCAGAGTAACAGTTTGGATGCTTCTTGTTTTCCAGGCTGTAACTGCAATGCCAGTAAAGAAGGAAAGATGTTCTGGGAATCTGTGAATGGAGATGCCTTCACACACACGATAGACTATAAAGATGGTTCCTTGGTCATCAAGACTGAAGGCTTTTACTTCATTTACTCAAAAATCTTTTATGGTCAGCTGGATTGTAAAACCTCAGCCAAAGGAACCTTTAAGCATGGTGTTTACAAGTCAACACAGAGGTATCCGGGAGACCTGGAGCTCATGAGCTCCAAGAGGTACCACTGCAGAAATGATAAAGAAGACATGCTAGACAACAGCTTCCTGGGAGGAATCTATCATCTTACAGAAGGGGACCAGATTTTTGTTAAAGTGAATCAAAAAAACCTTATCCGGCTGCAGTCCACCTCTGAAAACTTTTTTGGAGCTTTTTTGATTTAGCTTTCTTCCTTTTAGCTCTAGTCCTTTTTAAAACAGAACCATGGAAGCAACTAATTTCTACATTCAGCTCTATGTCTCTTAGCTCAGCAGTGGCGTCTGGTTGGTTGGAGGCAGGAGGTATTGACAAATGCTGCTGTAGAATGTCATTGATAAGATTGTTGACTGGATCTTATCTCTCGGCATTTGACAGTTAATTAAACCCAGAACACACACATACTGGTCCTAACTACAGTAATCAATCTATTATCGGCAAGGTAACATACTGGCCTTACCATTTGAAATTTCTTTTGAAGATCTAATCATTTATATTGAACAGAGAGGAACACACTAGTGGACAGCCTCAAGTATGTCATTTAAACGATTAGAGATGTCAATCTTCATTAGGCCATTTAGACATAAAGAATCATCCTTCTTGAGCGACAGAAATTAAGCTCTCCTTTTAAAATTGAAAATATGACTATAGTACGAAAGTGCTAGAGAGAATAGAGTACTATCAGAGCTGTGACTTTTGGGCAGGTCCTAAGGATTATTGAGGAATACCAAAGGGGTCTTTGATAGCTAGAACCATGTGCTCTTAAGAGACTTCTCAATGTGAATGTACTGCTCTCCAGGAATGTGTGACCTAGATGTCGTAAAGAGACAGTGAGTGGGACACATGATACAATCCTGCTTTTTTTGCACTGTAATAAGATATTTGAATTCTGGGTAGTATAATGTAACAGAACCCCATTAAATGTATGTTTTTCAATAATATTGCATTTCAAGTGTTTAAGCACCTAGATTTAGTCTTTCTATTCATTGGTTTCAATATCTTTATACTGTAGGTCACTTACATATAATTTATATATTATCATAAATATGCAATATTTCTTGTTTGTCTTGTCTTATAACAAAAATAGGAATGTACAGAATTTAACAATTTAACCTGCTTGGTTGAGCTACAGATTGAATGTATTTTTATCATATTTCTAATGTACAGATTTCAGCTGTTGAAATGTACTTACAGTTAAACCTGAAGATTGTAAAGATTAAGTTACTTACCTGACAGATGCCAATAGATGCCAACTCTTTCAGTATGACTGGGACATCTTTAGAAGTTCTCATTTTGTATGTTTTTTTATTATAATTTTAAATAGGATTGCAGATAACCTGGTCTAATGTTTAATGTGACTTGAATGTTAAATCTAAAGGTACAGTACCTGATATTCAGGTCAGTAAATATTTGCAAAAACATATTTATATATATAGTATATATTATTAACAGAAATTATACATTGCAGTTGTATATATTTCATTTGTCTGTTTGTATGGGATCATCATGGGATTGTTTGTTAGATCATCAACGAAGTCTAGGGACACCTACCTTTAATTATTATATTATTGTATGGATGTGCATTGACTACATAGAAAGCTGTTTCAATCTGCCTGTCAAACGCTACCTTGATCTCAGTGTGTGGAGATGTGAATGGATTAAGGTTTTAAAATTGATTTTTTCTCACACAAAGTGGACATTTTACTCTTACAAAGCTTGTGGTTTATACTATGGTAAAAGCATGGGAATATATACTGATGGAAAAAAGAAAAGCAACATTTTCTGGAATGAGAATACTATAGTTATAGCTTATGTACTTTCACAAAAAGTTGTCAATTTGTTTTAGGCCCTCTGACAAGTAATGCAGCTTGTGCAGTGAGGCATTGCAACTTGCCAATCACACGAAAGCTCGTTAGGTGCACTTTAACCCGACGAGGTCCAGGTGGAACCCCAACTGCAGAGACGGTTTCAACAGACTGGCAGGACAGATGAGCATCTAGGATCTGGTTGCCCTCAAGTAACCACACCAGAGCAGGACTGTGTGATGTGATGACAGATCGTTTCAGATCTGCCACCCATACTGCTACTGAAACTGCCAGCAGACACAATGCCCACATCAGTGACAGGACAGTAAGGCTCCATGCTGCTGGCCTTAGAGCAAGGCGACCTGTCGGAGGCCCTCTGCTCACACCTCCTAGACGTCACACCCTGTCTGGCTTGGGCCAGACAGAGGCTGCGATGGACTCAGCAGTGCCATCAGGTCCTCTTCACGGATGAGTCACTCTTCAGCCCGTTCCATGCAGACGGAAGGGCCAGAGTGTGGAGGAGGAGGTGTTGCATTTCTTTTTTCCATCAGTATATATTAAGACCGTTATATCACTGTAAGTCACATCAGAATTTTGTTTAAAGAAAAATCAGACCAAGCAGGGAATGGATCAAAGTCTAAAAATGTCACAGTGTGGAATAATGCTTCTGGAGTTTCAGTTTTTTAGTTTAAGTTTTTCAACAAATCACTGCAGTGTATCTGTAACACATACTGTGTTCATTTTGTAAAGGATGTTTTTATTAATGTTGTTATTTATATTTCTATTCTGAAAATAATAAAACTTTGGAAAAAATGTCTAGTTATCCAACCCATTGATCCATTTTTAACTGCTTATTCCAATTTAGGACTGAGGGGGAATCAGTATTTTTTTGCAAACATCAGAAGAACATACAAACTCCACACAGATAGCTCCCAAGGTCCATAATTGAACACAGAGCCTTTTTGCTGTGAGGCAGCAATGTTAACCACTGTGCCACTGTGCTTCATTTATTCATAATTAATGTCACACATACCAAAAAACAACCACTCTATCTAGGGAGCAGGTTTTTTAACTCTCAGATGGACAAACAGGAATGATCATTGCAAGTAACAGTATGTGGTATTACAGTTGTGAGAAAAAGTTTTGAACCCTTAGGAATTACAGTAGATGGATTTCTGCAAAAATGGCTACTAAAATTATGATCTGATCTTCATCTAAGTTATAATAATAAATAAAGGCAGCCTTATTTAACAAACAACACACACAACATTTTACATACCTTTATTGAACATATGGTTTAAACCAGTGGTTCTCAAACTTTTTGGACCAAGTGCCACCACTGATCAAACCAAAGCATCCAAGTACCACCTACAAGTCATCTTCCCATAGGAACCACTGAAAATCTCAATGACCAACATGAGTGCGCACGCACACTCTCACATACACATATAATAAAAATAGAAACACTTATAAAAATAACACTGAGCACTTACCATTTCAGTGAGAGGGGTGAGCTTGTTTAGTTGAGCAAAGCCATGTCAGGGACGAGGGCAGTGAGCTTCAAACGCAGATCTGGCTCAGCATCCATTTTGCTGCGGTACTTTGTCTTGATTGCAATGAGAGCAGAGAAGCCTTTCTGACAAAGGTAGGTAGTAGCAAAAGGCATAAAAAATTGCACAGCCTTTAATGAGAGGGCTGGGTATTCACTCTGTCTTTGGATCCAGAAATGCAACAGTGACTGTCGTTTCAATTCTGACATCAGAGTCACATCAGATGATAACTCGAGCAACTTCTCTTGATCAGCAGAGGAGAGATTCTTGGGTATTCCTTCGGCATCAACAGTAAAGGGGTTCCTGATCCACTCTGGTGTGGCCTCAACTGGAAAATACTCTGAGAACTCTTCTTTCAATGACAAGAGGTGCACTGCAATCACATCTCGAACAGCAGCATCAAGTTCCACACCATAAGTGTGCAGATGGTTCTCCAGAGTTGGGAAAGCAGACACATCACCTGTGTTGATTTTATTAACAAAAAGTTGCAGCTTTTTCTTCATAGCAGTGATCTTGTCAGACACATCGAAAATGGTTAAAGAGAGCCCCTGCAGTCCCATATTCAGCTCATTCAAACGTGAGAATATATCAGCCAGGTAGGCAAATTTTACCAGCCACACTGGATCATCAAATAGACTTGTCAAGTGAGATTGCTGGTCATGCAAAAACATCTGTACATCAGAGTGCAGCTCAAAGAGCCTCGTGAGCACTCTGCCCCTTGATAAACATCTCACTTTAGTATGTAGCAAAACCTGCACATGTTCGCTGCCCATTGCATTACAAAGCACACTCAACAGACGTGAATTCATTGGTCGAGCCTTGATAAAATTCACAACTTTGACAGCAGAGTCTAACACAGATTTCAAATCCTCAGGCATTTTCTTGGCTGCCAAGGCCTCGTGGTGGATGCTGCAGTGCGTCCACTTCATATCTGGAGCAAACTCTCTAATTCGTGCAACTACACCGTTGTGTCTGCCTGTCATCGCTCTAGCACCGTCTGTACAAACTCCGACGCATTTTTTCCAGTCAATGTTATTCTCTTCAATAAATTCATTCAGAAGCTGAAATATGTGCTCTCCTGTAGTTCTTGTTGGTAGCGGCTTGCAGAACAGAAAGTCCTCATGCGACATGCCCTCAAACTCATATCTAATGTAAACAAGCAAATTTGCCAAATTGACAACATCTACAGACTCATCTAATTGCAGTGAAAAGCATCTGCTCATCTTTACGCGCTCTATCAGCGTACTTTTGACATCATCCGCCATATCAATAATTCTACGAGTGACTGTGTCATTCGAAAGGGCCACCAAGTCGAGCTGTTTAGCAGCTTTTTCTCCACACATAATAAGTATCAGCTCTTTTGCCAACGGTAAACAAAGTTCTTCACCGATAGTGTGGGGCTTACCTGCTTTAGCAATCCTGAAGCTTGGGTAGTAAGATGCTTCTTGGGCTTTGGAAATTGGAGTGGCACTGTTCCTTATGGTGGACTTGCGCTGCTTCAGATCTTTAAGTTTCCTTTGAAAAAAATCAGGCTTATCCTTCAAGAGCACATGCTTCGTGGTAAAGTGCCGCCTTAAATGTGCTGGCTTCATGCTTTCATTGCTGAGAATCTCACAGCACACGACACACTGTGGTCTTGGCTCTTCCTCTGTCCCAGTGTAAGTAAATCCCAAACTTAGATAATCTGGATCGTACCGCCTTGTAGCCATCTTCCAACGCTTGCTAACACTAGCAGGTTCAGCAGCAGAGTTTGTGTCAGTGGCCGATGTATAGTCCTCCTCAATCTCAACAGGTGTATGTGATCTGTCGGAGCTGGCATCATTACTTTTCGTGTCTATTCCCTTCAGCCAGGACATAAACTTGTTTTTTGCGAGGTATTCATTTTCAATCAATTGTTGATGAATGTGGTGCTGTTGGAGAAATATTTCCCCTTTCTCCTTTAAAGGCAGTCAGCAGTCCGTCTCAGAAGTTTTTTCTTTCATGCGCATGGATGCTAAACAGAGATACTTGATGTATTTTTCTCAAACTAACCCAGAACAGTCCTTAAATATTTTTCTGTTATCTATCACGCTTTCCCATGCTTACAAGATTGGCGTTTTCCAAGATCACAAACGTTCTCCTACCTCCGTATTTGCTGGAGATAGCTTTTTTTAAATACAATTGGTCACTTAAGTTCGTAGCATGCATTTCTATACTTTCCCATGCTTACAAGATTGGGGGTGTTCCAAGACCACGCACGTTCTCCTACCTCCCTATTTGCTGGAGATAGCTTTTTTTAAATACAATTGGTCACTTACTTCATAGCATGCATTCCTATAGAGTGGCATAGAATTACATCGTAACTCTGTATCCACTCAAATATTAGCGCGTGCTGTACCGTAGTATGTAGGCTGCGTATTCGACACGTATTAAAATCGTAAATATGAAAACCCATCCCGATTTTTCAGCACACAAAACACAGTTCCAGGGTCATATGGCGTACCACCTGGCGGCACTCCACGTACCACTCCCGGTACACGTACCACAGTTTGAGAACCACTGGTTTAAACAATCAAGGTCATTGATGGAAAAAGTATGTGAACACTTACATTTCGTAACTAGTGGAACTTGCTTTATTGGCAACCAAACACGTTCTGTAGCTGCTGATCAGACCTGCGCAACAGTTATGAGGTATTTTCGCCCATTCCTCTATGCAAACCTGTTTCAGTTCCTTAGCTGTTCCCTTAGGGTTCTTTGTCACCAGTTTGAGGATTGTAAAGAGTGGCCTTGCTGATCTTTTTAAGATGCCCACTTCTAGGAAGAGTAGCTGAATTTCTTTCATTTGTAAACTATCTGCCTGACTGTGGACTGATGGAAGCCCAAGACTTTAGAAATCCTTTTATAACCCTTTCCAGTCTTATGAGCTTTAACAACTGTTCTTCTGAAGTTCTCTGAAATCTATTTTGATTGGGCCATATTGCACTTCAACAGAATTCTATTGTGAAGAGCAGATAACCCAGTCTTGTGTGATTTTTTATATGGCAGAGCAGGGCAAACCTACACCTGAATTGATTGGAACACCTGACTCATTGATTGGAATAGCTGACTCCAATTTCCCCTTTTTTTCTGATGTCATTATCCTAGAGGTTTACATACTTTTTCCATCAATGACTTTGATTGTTCAAACAATTTGTTCAATAAGGAAATGACAATGTAAAACGTTGTATGTGTTGTGTGTTAAATAGGACTTTATTTATCTTTTATTTATTATTGTCTTTATTTATTATTATGACTAAGATGTAGATCAGATCACATTTTAGGAGCCATTCATGGAGAAATTTATATAATTCCTAAGTGTTCACAAATTCTTTCTCACAACTGTATGTGGTCCAACACACATACACATAGAACAATCATCATTATAAAGCTGATCTTGCTTACGTTAATATAGAATGATAGAAGTCTCACACATTTCACTAATACAACTAATTTCCAATTGAAAAGACAAAGGAGTTACATACTACATTTAATTCCAGATGTTTTTACATCGAAAGAAAGAAAAGCATTTGCACAGGAGGAAATTGTTTAGTAAATACATTCTTAACATTCACAGATGCAACTGTGCTGGACATCAGGGAATAAAACAAATGCAAAACAGGGGGCAAATCCAGCACCTCATCAGAAAAAAGATGCAAGGGATAACTTGCATATGCCTTGCTTTTGAGATGACATGTAAACTATGTACAGTAAGAATATATGGGTTAAAATATTTACAAGCTATCACCATACAGTATGAAACTTTTATAAGACAACAAATTTGCATATGTTATTGTATCTTTATGCATATATAAGCATATAAAATTAAAGGTTCAAAGGTTAACAAGGTTAAGGTTAATTATGCTCTGAGTGTCACGAAGATCAGGAGGAATTAGCTTTTCTTTGGTTCACATACACGGGTGATACCACTTATATCCAATACTGTGAGAGATCTGAAGGCATACCTGGATTTCATCTGTAC
Organism: Lepisosteus oculatus; assembly: GCF_040954835.1. Taxonomy (NCBI): domain Eukaryota; kingdom Metazoa; phylum Chordata; class Actinopteri; order Semionotiformes; family Lepisosteidae; genus Lepisosteus; species Lepisosteus oculatus. Next base: position 19,835,498 of record NC_090706.1, on the reverse strand, counting down.
AGTATGGTGATAAAAACAGGTTTGACCATTCAAAGCTTAAAAGTGTGTACATGATATCAATGGAGTTTGAAAAAAAAGGTCAGGAGAAGGTCAAACCCTAACCCTGCCCTATGAAGAAATCCCATGCTTCTTGCTCAGCAGCTCATGTGGTTTGTTTTTGCATCCCTCTCACCACCCCAATTTCACCTTTGCAGCAACTCTCGTCTCTCATTAAAGACATTGGAGTTACTCCAATACAGTTACTTCCACTTCAAATCACACCTCTTCTCTGCCTTAATTAGGATTTGACCTAAATTTTGTGAGTCTGTACAAACAACTGTGTGTGTTTGTGCACCATACAGTACATCAGTGAAATCTGACAAAGATTTATAAGAAATCACAGCACAAATCAAAAACATCACAGATGGACAAACTATGAGGTTCTAGGGCATAAAATACTCATCACACTTTCTATATAGAGCTGCCATTATTGAAGTGTAAACTCTACGTAACAACCTGCGGATTTCTCGATACAGCTTTTAGATAAGGACTATTAACACTACAGCACCCTTCACTCTTTACTCATGTGGCAGTTTAACTGATTATTTTCAATTTTCAGTGTTTTTCTTAAACTCATTTGGTGACAACACAAAGATCAGTAGTTTTCTTGTGTATCTTTGACTCCTTTATTCTACGCGTCAAGTGAAGGTGCAGAATGTGTCTCGAAGATTGGCTGGTCTAGAGAAAGATAACCACATGAGGATCCGAGGCTGAGTGGATCTCCTATGTAAATATAGATACTGTAGGTATCTGTGTGTCTGTCGCATAGATACTGAGCAAATATTTAGTACTGGAAGAGCTGACCTATTTAGGAAAAACAGCTACAGTACTTCAATGTGCAATAAAACCTTAATAGGTGTTTCAGTGATATTATTTATGTGATATAAGATTATTATATTATTATGTTCATAAGGTTAATATTGCCACGGTCAAAGTCAAGATCATACTTTGCTTATTTTGGGTGTCCTTCTTATCATTGTCCATTGTATTGCTGAATGTGTATTTTTTAACTGCATTACCTTTAGCAGTATCCAAGCAGCACTCACACATTGGCAGACCTCACAACCAGCACAAGAAAGATTTCAACAACATTACAAAGTGGCATATTAGTATAAGACAAAAGTAGTATACAGTATATGCACTGAAAGGCGTGATTCCAAAGACAGATTTCTATGGCACTTCATCTATGTGATAAGACCATTCTGTACATTTTCCCCTTAGATTCCTTTTACACTGTTATCAATTTTTGTGACGTCAATTTTGAACAGGCCATGTTCTTTCGCTTATAATGCTGCCTGTGGTTTTACCAGTGTTGTTCATCAAGCACAACGAGGAATAGCTCACAGTGTAGCACAGCGCCTCAAAGACTTCGAGATGGAAGGCACAGACAATGCCAATGGCACTAACCCACCAGGATGTCAGAAAGGAAGGAGTAGGGTTACCATTAAGTTGCTTTTGATGCTGATTGTACTGTTGCTAACTGGTGTTCTCTTTGAGGGGCTCTCCATTTACCGCCTGTGGATGAGAAACACGGTAAGTACTGTGTGTACTATCTGTACCCTTACAGCAAAATATATAGGGTATATTCGTTTGCAGTACATTTCCAGCATTTTAAATATATATTTCACAATTATATTTATAGGATAGTACACTAAATTACGTATACGGTATATTGTTCTAAAGCGCCATCAACGGTTACTTCATTTTAGTACATTTAAATGATTTGTATTCATCAGACACACCATGGCAAAATATAATTTCAATATATTTCATGGACTGTCAACATTGACGGACTTATGTATCCTAAAAGTTTATTCAAAATGGTGCATGCATTATAAACTTGAAACAATTCCTTAAAAAACGGATTTCATATTGTGGTTAACACAGTGTATTCTATATACAGTATTATCCAGATGTATATTAATCCTGAATATTTTTTCAGTAATGTTATATACATTTTTTACTTGGCGTATGTGAATGATTATTTTTTAAATCAAAACGTTAGCTTATTAAATATTTACTACAATTATGGTTTTGAAAGCATAATATGCAAATACATCTAAAATAAATAAGAGAAAATGTATTTCAGTTGTGATTCAATAGAAGGTAAATACACAAGTGTTTTCAGCATATGTGTTATATTATAATGCAGATTATAATACTGTATATTAACATACTGCAGCTATTGATATGTCTATTTAATATAAAATATTCTAATCACATAAAAACTTAAACACAAAAAGGTTAGATGTTGTTAGTTTTTTTTTTTGGATTTTGTGAGCATCAGTTATTTCACCTGACCACTCTTTCCTTTTTAAAATAAAAAAATAGATTTTATGTAAATATAAATTTCAGCTAGATCCTATCAATTGTTGTACATATTGCCAAGATGTACTGAACACCAAGATCCAGCTCTGAATGAAATAAGAAAATATAAAAAATATATAAAAATATTTTTATGAAAAATTCAAATTTTAATGTTTAGCCTTCAAACCCTAAATTGATCAAACATCATTATTTACATCTCTTAATCAGGATGGTACACTCTAGTTACTTTTTAAAAGATGTAAGAATGGATCAGGTTTCAATCCATTTCTTCAAGTTATTTTTTTTAATATAAATTCGTCCAATAGTCCAATACTATTGGGCTGTGTGGTGCGATGTCTCTGTGGCTAAGGATTTGTACCTGTGGCTGGAAGGTTGCCAGTTTGCATCCCGCAGCTAACAGAGGAATCCTATTCCACTGGGCACCTGAGCAAGGCCCTTAACCCCAACTGCTCCAGGGGTGTTGTATAAATGGCTGACCCTGTGCTCTGACCCCAAGCTTCTCTCCCTGCCTGTGTGCTTCATGGAAAGCAAACTGGGGTATGCAAAAAGACAAATTCCTAATACAAGAAATTGTAACCATAAATTAATCTGAAAAAAGGTTTATTCCAAGCTCCATCTTATTTACTCTTAGCCACTCAAAGGTAACTTAAAAATGTATATGCCCTTAACATCTTGAAGTATCTTGGAAAACTGCAGACAGTAAAGGCCTGGTTCAGAGTTTGAATTCAAGGTAACCACTTGGGCATGAAGTCTGAAACATTATATTTATTATACTGTATAATAACATAATGCATTTAATTTTCTTTCTTCTAAAGTTGTAGGACCCAATTTGTTTCCAGGCCTTGTGCAAAATATTTACTACTGAGGTCCTGACATGGTTTTCGTAGCCTTTCAGAAAGTAAATTAAAGCAAAACCAATCCGTTTTATTAATTAAAAGATGTCAGTAAGATCTGCGCTTTGATCTGTCATACTGCCTTGATGGCAATTAAGGTTCTCATATTAGCCTTTATGTAAAATAGATCTTAAATTGCATTAAACAAACAATTTTCACTGGAGAAAAAAAAGAGAGATTCTGTATCTGGAACCTTAGAGGAGAAACAAATGCTTTTGTTGTGCTGTTTTCCAGGAAAGTCTGACCAGGTATGAAGAAATGTATAAAAATGGCACAAGGTATGTAGTTTTCCAGGCCATATTATGTTAAACTTACAAGAAAAGGAAAAAAAATAGAACAGAAGATTTTCTTCTATTGTTGGCAATTTTTCAGTAGAAATATGAATTCTACTGGCAATAGAAATATGAATTCTACTGGTATGGCAATGTTTTAATCTGGCCCTCTCTCTGTTTTTATTCCTCCAGTTTTCATTATATTAGTCTTACCCATGAGCAGAAGGAAATTCTTGTCACCTTAATGAAGAACCCAATAACTTTTGTCTAAGAAAATATCTCGGCACGTTCATGTCCTCTACAGGGGCTGTATTATAAACAGATTCCCAATACTAAACATGTTAAAAACAAAAACGTATGAAAAAATGCATGGGGTTTTATGACTTAACTCATTACACAAAAATATTAACCAAAAAAAGGATATAAAGAAAATCTGAAAGTAAATATTAATAGACTACGTATTTAACTAAAATAATCATCCCTTATATTATTAACACAAAATAATAACTTTACTTAAAACTACAAATAGAAACATGAAAGTAAGGATACAGAATTCATTTTGGTTAGTAATATAAAAATGTGATGAAGCACTTAAAATTTCCAAAATGACGTTTTGGTATAGTGTTAAAAGTGCTGAATATAAAACACACCAATTTAAGTTAAAACACTGATAAGACCTACTTTCACACAATGCTGGTCATCCGTTTAATGGAAATTACATTTACAAGAGTTCCTGATTCAAGTTATACATTTAAACTGTGAAAAGGAAATGTGCAGCCTAAATCCCATATAAACATACCACAAAAATGATTTGTGTGGCCAAGATCTGTTTCATGCAATTTCATCATCTTAAAATGAGGGTTAGATTCAGGCTCAAACATTTTTTCGATTGATGTTCTTATCGATTTTTTCAGAAGTACTGCACAACCCTACATATTAATGATGACATTAAACTGGGGAATACTTTTACAAGAGAGGTCTGGATGAGAACCTTCAATCAATAAACTATTATCAAGCACAATTAGACCAATTTCTCAAATGTAATGTCTTTTATATATTCTATATGCTGTATGTATGGTTGTATTTTTAGTACATAGGCACTTTTGTTATTTGTTACTGAAAGTATTTTCTTATCTCTAGAAAATACTGTATTGGGCTTCTAGTATTTTTCCCACAAATTTCCACAGAAAGTGAGGTGTATTGAAGACTGTCACCAATAGTGATGAAAATGCTCTAAACTCAACTGAACACACTAATATAGTGCAACAAAACATGCACAATGAACTGTCCTGAAGGAGCAGAGTTAAAAGAATAAAGATGATAATAATGCACTGTGCTATTTGCCTGAGGTGGATTGTTATATTGTAATAATAATAATGAATTCCTTACACTTACATAGCACTTTTCTGAACATTCCGCTCAAAGTGCTTTGCAATGTGCAGCACCCACATGGATGATGCAACTGCAGCCACAGTGAGCCAGTACACTCATCCCACACCAGCTATCAGTGGGGAGGAGAACAGAGTGATAAAACCACTTCATAGATGGGGGTTATTAAGAGGCCATGATTGGTAAAGGCCAATGGGAGATTTGGCCAGAATGCAGGGGTAAGGACCTTTGTTTTAGATCTCATCTGAAGGATGGCGTTTTTTTACAGTATAGTGCCTCCGTCGCTATACTGGGCCATTAGGACCCACACAGACTGCAGGGTGAGTGCCCCCTACTGGCCCCACTTACACCTCTTCCAGCGACAACCTTAGTTTTCAGAAGAAGTCTCCCATCCAGATGTTTAGGTATCCAGGTACAGGCTGGGCTCACACTTGCTTAGCTTCAGTGGGTTGCCATTTGTGAGTTGTAGGGTAGTAGCTTGAGCGCACCATTGACTACAACCAACAATCACCAGCAGAAGACCATAATTATCAAGTCTAACATATTTTTGTTCTCATGGTATTCATGCTGTTGGATACAACTAATAATTTTTCAAGCAAATGCATGCCTTAACATATTACTTCTATACCATATATCTATACCATACTGTATATAAGAAAATATTCTATCCAAGTTCAGTGTTTTATTAAGCGGTCAGTTATTTTATGTTGGATTCTATATTAACATTAAACTACACAACTTCTTTTTCTTTCCAATACAACTGAGAATTATATAAAGTCTTTTCAAGTTGAAATTGATCAGAAAAAACCTATAGCTCATGTTACAGATAAGACAATATTAAGTTTTCAATTACTGATAGTCCTGGAACTCGTTAAAATGTTCTGAAAACACAGGAATATTTTACTTGCATGCACAGTTCTTACTGCAAATAATATGTTAACATTTTATTTCCATACTACCCAGTAAATGAAGACCTAAAGTGTCTGAGGTCCATCTGCAGAGTAGATTAAACTATACAATTTCTAAAACTATACAATTTCAATTACAATTGAGAATTATATAAAATCTTTCCAAGCTGAAAGAAATCAGAAAAAGCCTGAACCTTATCTTACAGGTAAGGATGTGGAGGATATGTTCCATGCATATTGAAGAAAGATGTGAAGACGGGGGGTTTGAATTTAATCCTTTCTGTAGGGGGTTTAGACTTCTAAGTCACAAGCTGGGGTTTATGGCAGGAAAGGGGGTTAACTGATAAGGATTGCAGATGCAAGCTAGGAACCCCCCTGGGTGTAATCTTAAACTGACCATTTGTCCAGAACATCGTAAATTGGCCAAATACCATGAACCCCCCTCTTTACCATCAGACCGAGTGACGTCAGAAACGGAGAAGAAAACACTATATAACCCAAAAGTTTGTAACAGTACGGCGAACAATACTTCGGTTTTGTTGTTTCTTGCGGGAAACAAGACTTTGGCTTTATTGTTCCTTGCATGCAATAAACTCATTTGTTTTACTTCATCTAGGGATCAAGAACCTTATTTCTTCTGTTACAACAAATTTGGCGTAGTCGGCGGATGCTCCAGAAGGCGCAGAACTTCCCATCGGCAGGAGAGACTGTCAGCGCTCACATTACTAAGAGGTAAGGACTCCTCTTTTTAAAAAAAAGTCCCCACTCTCTCTGACCGATTGGGAAATCTCTGCTCCCTGCGAGAATCGCCCGAGATGACGGAGTAAACATGAGTTTCTGAATTCCTCTGGCCCGGGGAAGACACCGGTGTATGTAATGGGTTGTTTGCTGTAAACCCAGAATTTGGTCTGGCAGGGGTTCCGCGGTATTGTGTACAGGCGTTCGAAAATGTTGTGTGCCTTAATTGCGCGTGGAGTTTTTGAACGGGTTTTGGACCCTTACCGTGAAGTTCAGGACTGGTGTGGGCCTTAATTGCGCCCGGAGTTCTGAAGGTCAGAACTGGTGTGGGCCTTAATTGCGCCCGGAGTTCTGTGGCTTGGGATTGGTGTGGGCCTTAATTGCGCCCGGGGTTCTGGAGCTGAGTGGTGCATTAAATGCACGTATAATCCAGGATTGGTGTGGGCCTTAATTGCGCCCGGGGTCCTGAGATTAGCTACGCCTTGATTGTGCACGGATTGGCGTGGAGTGGTTTTTTGTTTTAAAGGAAACAGGAGTAGAAAAGATATATATGTATGTATGTTTTTGGTGTTTTCCTTGTTTGTGAAATACATATACACACGCACGACACTAACATAAACACACCTCATAATAAAAGAGCAAAGCATTAAGTAGCGGGATTTAAAGGACGTTGAGACCCGAGAATCGCCCTGATTGAGCTCAGTGCGTAAATCCACCCCGGGGCAAAAGCAGCGATGCTGGCGTTCTGGGGATGGTGAATTACTGATCAAGAAAGGGGGTTTTCGAGGTCTCGTTCCTTACCTGTGAACAGTGTGGTGTAAGTCCTCTCTAAAGTCTCTGAGAGGTATTTAGATCTAGAGGTAACAGACGCCCTTGGCTGAATGAGTGCAGGAATGCACAGGTTTTTCAAGTGAAAGCATCCCCTTACTGTATGAGCTGTTACCTCACACACGACAAAAGTAAAAGAGACCGAACATGTGTGCTAACTGATGGTTTGAGAAAGTGGTGGAAGGGTCCGTTTATATATCGGAAAAGTGTAAGTTGACGGAAAAGAAGGAGAAAAATATGGGAAAAGCTGTGTTTGTCAGAGGGAATTTGGGGCGAAGATACCTGTAAAGAAAGCATATGAGTATTGATTGGCAAAAGCACAAGCATGTAGCTCCCGCCCTGGTGCACGGCCGGCACCAGTGGTGGCAGATACATGAGAAAAAAAAAAGAAATTGGGATGTGACTTAAAAGTGTGTTTACGGGGAAAACAAAAAACCCGGAAGAAAAGATACTTTACTCGCTACGAAAGAGTATAGAAAAAAAAGCTAAAACAGGCAGTACAGGAGAATGAGAAACTAAAGAAGGAATTAACTCCTGGTCACGCTGCACTGGTTAATGTGCTACAGCCGGCGACTAAGTTATATCCTGCTCTCCCACAGGGGAACAAACAGGCAGGAAACGAAAATAATTGGGATCAATTCCCACAGTGGCCATATGGAGAAGGGGGGTCTGATTGGGATAACACTTGGTATGAGTGTGATAAAGACTGATCAGGGTCTCCCCTGTTAGAGGGAGGGCGCCCGCAGATCTGTACTCTCACTCGAAGTGGGAAAGGGCCTGATGTAGCGGGGTCTAGCGCTGTTGATGACAGCGTCACTCTAAGTGTCTAGCACCCCGTCGAGGGGGGTCCACACTCGCACCTACCTTCCCAGCGGGACTGGCTACAGACGTAACTAAAGAGACTTGACGAAAATCAACTTAAGGAGATTGGAAAATATAAGAGCGTCTGAAATGTATAAGTACAGTACAGGTGGACGTAAAAGTAGTTAAACAGTTTTTGTATTTTTATACAATTAGTTGCAATAGTGGAAACAATTTGGTTTTATTCGAATGTCTCGAAACCAGACATGCTGAAACGCTGTAGGTTTAGAATCGAGACTGGGGAGAATAACGTCTTGTGAGAAAATTTGTTTACCTAACGATTAGATCCTGTAAATCCCTTGTAGCCTCCCTAAGTCTGTCCCAGTCCAGTGGATAAAAATGTACTGTTAATGGAGTGTTGGTTTCTCTGTTAGGGGATACTGGAGCACTACTGTCCTGCTTGTTTCACTCCTCTGTTCAACAGTGTGCTATAGAGTAATGCATATAGGAAGACGGCAGGAGGCCACAGGAGTATTGGGGCAGCAAGTTTTACTTGCTGAGTACCAGATTTTAATGGGTGGTTTTATCCCAGATCTATTGGGTTGGATTATTATGCATTACAAAGAATGACTATCCAGAACAGGGTATCACGTGGCTTCAACTGACTGTGATCACTCAGTATGTTGATGGTATTCTGAGTGCTTCCCCTGACGAGGAAACCCACAAGTCTGAGTTGCTTCAGCTTTAGAGTGTCTAATAGAAGCAGTTATGATAAGGCCCTTTTGTGTCTAGCATTGTGAAATTTTAACAGGGCCTGGGTGCAATGTTTTTACGGGGTGCACAACTCTTAACAGATCTGCTTAAGGGGGGAGTGCAGTACAAGGACAAGATTGCCTTGGTTCCAGCAGCAAAAGCCGCCTGTAATAATTTGAAACAAGCTCTCTTACAGGTGCTGAGACTGGGGTTTCCTCAGAGGGATCAACCATTCTTTGTATGTAAGTGTGGAAAAAGGGTTCTGGGCAGCTGTGCTGACGCAGGAGCATGGAGGTAGGCACTATTTTACCATTAGATGCTGTAGCCAAAAAGTGGGGGACTGTGAAAATTTAAGGAAATGTAATACTGTTTACTGATGGGTCCTCTCTGATGCATGAGGGAGAACAGAGAACAGGCTGAGCTGTTGCAACAGAATTCAAGGTGCTAACAATTGGAAAAATGCCCCTCCACTGCCTCAGCGCAGCAAGCCAGTTAAGAGCACTGATGGGAGATTGTAAAAAGAAAGATGTTAAAGGGTTACTGTATATGTATATAATGTATGTATTTGTTGCATGTAGGCCACAATTCTGGATGGCTATGGAGAAATAGGATTCTCTCACAACGGCAGGGACTCCAGTTGAGAATACTGGGCTTGTCTCTGAACTGATTTGTAGTTTTACAGCTGCCGACAGAAGCAGCTTGAGTAAGGTGTAAATAACACAATAAATAAAGAATTCCAGTAACTCAAGGTAACAACTATGCAGATGCAGATGCCAGACAAGCGGCACTGGGAAAGCGGGAGTCTGAGACCCCTGTGAAACCTCTATTGGGGAAAAGGGAGAATTCAGGTTGAGGCCTTTAATAGATGTTTAATAGTGGTTAGAACAAATGTGTAAAGAATGTGGGGTTGTATGATGATGGGATGTGGGCTGGCACATACCCAAGTGTATGACAAAGATGATCCCGTGGTACGGACTGTCCTGCCCCTTGGATACTGATCTAGGGGCATACTACACTGGGAAGGTGTGCCAGCCTCACTGGGGTAAGTTGGAAGTCACATTGCCCCCATCACCCACAGTCTGAAAGACCAACTAAGGAAATATCAACTGAAGGAACACCGTGGGTAGATGCTCTACCTGCAGTCCTGTGCGGTTTGTGGGCTGGAGCAAACGGAACTGTGAGACTGAGCCCATTTGAGATCATCACGGGCAGCCAAAGAAACTCCTTGGAGGCCAAGTTTGGCTAACGCACTGATGAATTTACTAACTCTCTATTAAAGTGTTGTAGGTTTGTTAACTGAAGCGGTGCACAGGGCTCGTGAACAGATGCCAGACGCTTGGGGACCTCCAGTAGAGGGGAGACACGACCGGATACCTGGCGAGTGGGTGTAGGTGAAGAAGAGATACCCTGCCAGACGTTGCAATCCTGCTGGGAGGGACCATATCAAGTGCCACCAACTACTGACTGTGCCATCTGAGTGACAGGATGAGATCGCTGGATCCGCGCATCACACTTTCACCGACCCACGGCACCAGAGACTGAGTGAACAGAAAGAAGGATGTTGTTACCGTTTCTGTGTCTGATGCTTCCTAAGACCAACAGTGTGATTGTTAGGCCTGAGGAGCATTACTGGGAATATGGTATCAATACATTCCGGGTGTTGGCATATCTATTCAGCCAAATAAAATTATAATCGGAGTTGGGTCAATATTGCTGTTCCAAGATCCTGACGATAGATCTCCACATGGCTGAGGTCTGCGTTTGGGTCCTGGGGTAGGACTTTATGTATTTGTAGGATTAGGATTGTTTTATGTGTATAATTGTAACTATCACTTGTACAAAACATGTATCACATCTTGCTCTAACCGTGGAACGTACAATGTCATGGCAATACATACCTGTTCGCCAAGAAAGGAAAGATCTGCCCTGACATTGTATGTATAAAAATAGGCTACACTGACGTATGCCATATTTTATAAGGGGGGAATGAAGAAAGATGTGAAGACGGGGGTTTGAATTTAATCCTTTCTGTGGGGGGTTTAGACTTCTAAGTCACAAGCTGGGGTTTATGGCAGGAAAGGGGGTTAACTGATAAGGATTGCAGATGCAAGCTAGGAACCCCCCTGGGTGTAATCTTAAACTGACCATTTGTCCAGAACATTGTAAACTGGCCAAATACCATGAACCCCCCTCTTTATCATCAGACCGAGTGACGTCAGAAACGGAGAAGAAAACACTATATAACCCAAAAGTTTGTAACAGTACGGCGAAAAATACTTCGGTTTTGTTGTTTCTTGCGGGAAACAAGACTTCGGCTTTATTGTTCCTTGCATGCAATAAACTCATTTGTTTTACTTCATCTTGGGATCAAGAACCTTATTTCTTCTGTTACAACAATATGTAAATAACAAAATTTTGATTCCACTCTACTCTTCCACACCAACTAAAGTGTCTGAGTCTCATCTGCTAAGCAGAAGGCAAACATGTCTGACTACTTTTTGGCGATAGTTTCTGCTTCTGTCTCCACTCACTCACTGAGAAAGTTCTAGCCCTATGAGGCTATTTTTTACAGCCCTCACTCACCTTTTGAACTTGTGAGACATGCTTAGTCCCTTCGAGAGCAGCTCTGTCGACAGCCCTGAGCTCACTGCTGCATTAATAAATAGTTGTGTGTCTGAAGAGCTGAAGGCTCAGCTTTTGGGTTTTGCATTATGTAGCTGTAGCTCAGACGGGACAAGACCCTCTTGTAAGAACAAGACCCTTTAAATTCAAAACAATGTCTCATGAAGAGACTGGACATCCATAGCAGTGAGAAACTTTTGTAATTATACAGTATTAGCACTATTCTGTGCTACCAGCTGTACATGCACAGTGGAATCTGCATTTTCAAATGGGTTTTGTTTCTTAGTACTCACAAAATTATGAAGTTAAAAATAAGTATATGAATTATGAAGGTTATTTAACCTTTATGCAGACTGATAAAAGTGAGGATGAACCTTGTCTTCCTTGTGTGTTCTTTAATATCTTTGTGAGGGAATTCCACGGCTTTAGTGTACAGTAAGAGAAGACCCTATCACCCATAGAATGTACGAGACAGACTTGGAAGACAAACAGGAGATCTGAGTCAGACAAACAAAGGTTGCAAGGTAGTGAGTAGAATGATAATAAGTCAGACAGGTACAGAGGCAGAGGAGACAAGCCAAGTCAGCTCAAAACCATATAGGAGGCCAGTGCAGGACAGGACTAATGTGATGCCTTGCACATATTCTGGTAATGATTCTGGTACAGAAGTTTGTTCAGTGTGGATTTAGATACCCCAGCGAGTGGGGCATTGCAGTAATCAATTCCAGAGAAAGTGAATTTATTGACCAGCTTTTCAGCTACAGCATAGGATGTAGTCTCAAGGTTCTGGTGATTGCAAAACCTTGTTTGTAAACCTTAAATGCTTTGGAATATATTCTGGTATGTTAGTAGTAGTATGTTAACTGATTTCTTAATATTATTTTTAGAAATGAATCTGATTATAGATGCATTTCCATGATTTTAAGTCTGTGATTCAGTTTTCTGGAACTGAATTTCTTAAGTTTAGATGTAATTATCTAAACCTTTCAAATGGACTAATTATGCTGGAATGTGCAGTGTCTGCTAATTCCAATTTGAAAGGACATATTGAATAATGTTTTTGAAACTAAATGGTGTGGATATCAATTCCAATACAAATTTATTTGACATGCAGTATTAACACTGATGTAATGTAATGCAATTCTATTGGGTTTTCCAACTGATAAATTTGTTTACATCTTTGAAAGGTCATTGGCTTAAGATCCTACTCTTGAATGGAAGAAGACTTATTTTAAATAAAATATGAGTTGGAGAGTGTGGTTGCCTTTGCTCTTTAAAAAAACAGGGCAAATTTGAGAACACTGGAAAACCAAAAATGATGTGAAACAACAGTGTATTGCAGGAGTAACAGTATAATCTCTCTTATATAAAATTTCACTTTGTGTCTTATGGTATATTTTTAGCAGCCTTACAGGACAAGTTCAAAGATTCATATGGAGAACTGTGGCAGCATGCATGAACACAAAGAGGTTAATTCCATGATAAAAAGCAGAAAAAAACAACTTGTTTGTTTTTCTAGTGTGAGGGCTTGCAGTGCTACACTTTTTCATTCACGAGATAAAATTTTCAAAAATCACTTTGTAAATATATATATTTTATAAATAATGTCTCTTGCTAGATCAGTACTTCAGATCACATTTTATAGATACCTAAAACATATTGCTGTGGAGCAGAAAACTTTGAAAATAAATCTTTACAGTGCTGACCGTTTCCTCTTACTGATAGACAGTAGCATTTTCATTTACAAATAGCACTCCAGTTACATAGCAAATTGTTCAGTTAAATACTAATGTGCTATTTAAGTAAATAAGATTATTATTAAGCTTTTCCATAAAGGAATAAGGAATTGTTGCTTTGGTGTCCTCCCACACTCCAAGAGACATACTGGTAGGTTAATTGGTATCTGAGAAAACTGGCCCTGGTGTGAGTGTGTGTCTGTACTGTACAGTATGTGCCTTGTGATGGACTGGTGTCCGTGCCCGTTATGATATGATAAAGTGGTAAGAAAAAGGATAGAAGGAATAAAATTATATTGCCTAAGTCATGTCATGTCATTTACCAAACTGTGTTATACCATAGGGTGTCGCGGGAAGCCGGAGCCTATTTGGCAAGCAACAAGCGCAAGGCAGGGTACACCCTGGATGGGGCACCAGTCCATCGCAGGGTAATTGCAAGCCAATCATACAGTGCATGGGGACATATTGCCTAAGTAATAAAGCTAAATACATTGCAATTTTAAATGTAATTGACAAAACTACAACCATGGAAAATGTTATGCTTACTGGAAGGATATACTAAAATATTAAAAAGTATTATGCAAATTGATTATCTAGATCTGTCAGCAGTGTATTTCTCAGAGTAACAATCAGGTTTCTTCTTGTTTCCAAGGCTTTAACTACAATGTCAGTAAAGATGGGAAGATGTTCTGGGAATCCACGACAGGAAATGCCTTCACTTACGAGATGAACTACAAAGATGGTTCCCTGGTCAAGGGATTTTACTTCATTTTCTCCAAAATTTGTTTTAGTCAGCTGCATTACAGAACCACTGACAAAGCGACCTTTAAGCATGGAATCTACAAGTTAACACAGACGTATCCTGCTGACTTGGAGCTCATGAGCTCCGAAAGTTACCACTGCAGAAATGACAGAGAAGAAATGTTTGACAACAGCTTCCTGGGAGGAATCTATTATCTCACAGAAGGGGACCAGATATTTGGTAAAGTAAATGAATGCAAACTTATTCAGATGCAATACAGCTCTCAAAACTTCTTTGGAGTTTTTCTGATATAACATTGTTCCTCCTTCTTCTTGCCTGTACAACAGCAATGTGAGTAGCTACCCTGTAATAAAGGTTATATCTGCTTCTCTTAGTGCGGAGCTACCTTCAGGTAAAGCAGGTAAGAAGACTCCAAGCCTGTTGAATGGGCAGCAACTTGTGATGCCTTCACAGTAAACATTTTAACCTTTCAATCTTCAGGTGCATTTTCCCAGAATGACCTTTGAGGTGAAAAATTGAAAGTATTTGCTTCCAGTTTTTCAAGAGGGGTCTGTCAAACATGTATTTCTCTTATTTCACTAGTTTGCTTTTACTGTGTAAATAATTTATTAACATCATTTGACTAACTATCCTGCTAGAATAATGGAAAATTACTAATTGCAACTTAAGTGTGAGCCGGCTATGTGCCTGGAACGTGAAGGGCAGAGCCAGCTCCGGGCAGCCTGACCAGGACTGAGAGCCCCTGATATCTGCTTAAGATATGATTAACAAAATCTAGAAGTACATATTGTCTGCTAAAACAATAAATATAGAAACCGAAGAATATTCTTACAGTTTATCACGTACCAAGGCTAGCAGCCTTGGCTTTATACCATATACGTCATGGCATTGTACTGGAACTGTTCTGGGTGGGTTTTCTGTTTGTGATTTTATATAAAAAGTATCCTTTTGTATCATTGAATTGAGTCAGCGCTTCATCGACTTTGGCTCCTGTATGCATACATAATTAAGGAAATGCCTGCTTCATACAGTACACACCTCCTTTGTCTCCTTTGTTGGACACAACACCCCCTACAAGGGCACAAGATTTTTGTTAAGGTGACTAAAAAGAGTGACTACAATCCAACTCCAATTTTTTATAAGCTTTCCTTATACTTTTCTTTCAAATCTTTGGAATATACAACAACATTTGACTTTTGCTGATGTCCTATCACTCTTCTTTTGATGCTACTAGAATGCATCCAGTTCTACTATTCTAGAGCTGTGCCCTAATTACATTTGTTTTAGCTTTACATTGTACTAAGTACTATAAGTGATGCAAAAACAAATGTCATGGCCTCTTACACAAGTTACTCTATGTAATTTGCATATTTCCATGTAAAACATTATGCTTGTGCTAATGTTTTTCATAACTGTTATGAAGAAATTACAAAATCATCATGCAGCAACATCCAAATAATGTGTAACGAACATATCTTTAAACTTTTTATGTACAAAAATCTAGGGTTATACTATATTTTAACTTACAATAATGTAAGATGGGATTTTTGGAAAGTTAAATACTGGTACTGTAAGTTAAATGAAGACAGTTATTGGAACATAAATAGTTTAAGACCCAGGCAAGTTTTACAATTTGATGTCTTCAGTCTTAATTTTCTAGTGTCTAGTTATATTGCTAAAAATACAGTGCGCATGATAGCAGCCTTTGGCTATTTTTGCTTATGTTGGTAAAATCAATTTTCAAGTGGTTTAAAAATGAACAGACCACTGGGGTGCATGTATTGAATTGTAATTCTTCAAATTGTTCTCTTATGCTTTCAATTTAATTTTTTCTGCCTAAGGATATATGTTTAAATAATGTCATTATCTCCATTAATGCCTTTTAATACATCTTCTTCAAAGAAAGTTCGATTTCAAGTTATACATTCTTTTAAAATATCTGTTTTTGACAATTTGAAGATGCAAAATAGAGAATCCTTCTTTTTTCCAGAAAAGAGGTCTTTATAGTTTTAAATGTACTTGCTTAAAACAACATTGAATTGCATTAAAAAATTCATTTAAATGGTCCTTTTGTGTCCATCCAAACGAAGTTTATGCATATTTTAGCACCATTCCTTGATTTCTTTATTCCCTAGATGCTGATGACCGTTCCATGCATCCATTTTCTAAACACTTTATCCAATTCAATTCAGGGTTGCAGGTGCCTATCCTGGGAGCCTATCCTGGAAAGCAACAGGAGCAAGTCAGACACCCTGGAGAGGATGCCAGTTCATCTCATGGCAGACACATAGACACACTCACACCAGTGCCAGTTTTCCCAGAAGCCAATTAACCAACCCCTCAGAGGGACCCACACAAACACAGGGAGAACATACAAACTTCATACAGGTGGCACCCCAGGTCAGGAATTAAAACCAGGGTCCCAGCTAAACACTACATCATCATGCCACCCATCCACACCACCTATTATCCCATGAATTCCTAATTAATATCACAGTGGAGAATTTGTTTTCTTGAAAAGCCTGTTTAACTCAAGGATGGATTAACAGGTCTTTCCCAATGAGGTCTATGCATGTAGGTGTAGCACACATTAACAATTAAACACGCATCCGTGCTCCTTCTTCCTGTTGTCAAGCAGAAGCTAAAGATTGCGCCACCTGAAGTCAAGACTGTGCCGTGCTGGTCAGATGCTGCTGAGCAAGAACTCACAGACTGTTTTGAAATGACTGATTGGTGCATATTTAAAGGTTCGTCCATTGATCAAAGTATACAGAGGTGGTCAACTCCTATATTAACTACTGTGTGGATAGATGTGTTCCTACCAAGAAGATATGGATATATCCAAATCAGAAGCCCTGGATGGACAAAGACATTCACAAACTTAAAGCACAGTCTGCTGCCTTCCAATTAGGTGACAGAGAACTGTATAAAAAAAACAAAGGTATGACCTAGATAAAGACCTAGAGAAAGGAATACAATAACAAATTAAAAAAACAGCTTGGGGATGACTCAAGGAACATGTGGCAAGGCTTGCAGGCTAGCACAAACTACACAGGCAACAGCAGCGGTATTTCCTCCACTGAAGCATCTTAAGCACTGAAGCTCACACCAGATAAGCTGAACGCCTTCTATTCCCATTTTGAGGCTCAGAACACTGAGCCCACTATCAAGGCCACCAGTAAACCAGGGAACTGTTTTACAGCTCTCTAAACATGAGGTGCGTAGCGCCTTTAAGAGAATGAAAACCTGAAAAGCAGCCGGCCCAGATGGTGTCTCTCCTTGTGTCCTTAAAACCTGTGCAGACCAGCTATCTCCAGTGTATACAGACATTTTTAACCTCTCTCTGTACCTTCAATTCTACCAGAGTATTTTAAGAAAACCACAATTATGCCACTACTCAAGAAGACCAAGGTCTTGAGCTTAAACGATTATTGCCCAGTGGGACTCCCTTCACTTGTCATGAAGTGCCTGGAAAGACTAGTACTGTCCTACACAAATTGCTCTATCCCAGACCCCCTTGACCCACTTCAGTTTGCTTACCACCAAATAGGTCAGTTGATGATGCCATTTCTTTAACACTTTACACTGCCCTAGAACATTTAGACAAATAGGATACTTATGTTGGGGTGCTGATTACTGACCTAAGGTCAGTTTTATTAGGATACCTGTGTTAGGATATTGTTTATTGGCAGACCTCAGGTGGTGAAAATCAGCAACGATATCTCCTCTACAGCAATCCTAAACACTGGAGTTCCACAAGGCTGCTGACTCAGTCTTAGGCTATACTCCTTGTTCACCTATAACTGTACATTCACCTATAGCATCAAGCACATAATTAAGTTTGCAGATAATACCGCTATTATTGGGCTGATCAACAACAACGATGAGTCCACATACAGGAGTGAGGTGGAGCATCTTACAAGATGGTGCCTTGACAACAATCTGGCCCTGAATCTCAACAAGACAAAATAATTCATAGTGGACTTCAGGAGACCCAGTGGGAGTCACATCTCAATCAGCATCAATGGTACAGCGGTGGAAACTATCAGCTGCTTCAGGGTCCTCTGCCTGAAGCTTTCCACAGTTCTGGCTTGGACTCACAACACTCGAGTTAATCTGAAAAAGGCACAACAGCGCCTGCACTTTCTGCGGTTCTTAAAGAAATGCAGTTTGGGGAAGCAGTTCCTCATGAACTTTTACCGCAGCACCATAGAAAGTGTCCTCACTAGTGGCATCACTTTGTGGTACAGCAGTACTGACAGAGATGCACTACAAAGGGTTGTAACAACAGCACAGAGGATCATAGGATGCGATTTACCATCAATTGGTGAGATCCACACCATCCGGTGCCGCAATAAAGCCCAATCCATCATTCAGGATCCCAACCATCCCGGCCACAAACTGTTCTCCCCCCTACCCTCTGAAAAGTGGTACCACACTTTTAAAACAAGGACCACTAGACTCAGGAACAGCTTCCATCCCACTGCAGTGCGCATTCTCAAGAACAGCTAACTGCAGGGCCTCAGACTCAATACACATCTGCACTCTGCACTTTTTACATAGTCTACCCTTTTTGTTTCTATTTTTATTTATTAAACTAAATATTTATTTATTTTTCCACAATGTATTAATTTTCCTCTTGTCTACATTGTGTAGTGTTGTCTGTACTGTGTATGTCCCAAGAGATCAGCTCGATTAAGAATTCCAACGTACATGTACATATGGCAATAAACTACTCTACTCTCTACTCTGCTACTCTCTACTCAATTTTCATTATAAAAGAATGCTATCCATTTCAATAATACAATTTATTTCCAAATGATGACACAGAGGAGTGCCATACCATGTTCGATTCCAGATGTTTTTAAATTGAAAAACAAAAGTGTTTGCATAGGAAAAATTTATTTAGTTAACAAAATCTTACCACTCATAAATGCGTGACATCAGATATTAAACCAAAGGCAAAGCATATTCAGCACCCTTGGAAAAAAGATACAATGGATAACTTTTCAGTGCACTTCTTAATTCTCAGATAATAAGATAATTACAAAGATACCTTTGTAAGATATCACCATGTAAAACTTTTCAATACATTTTACCAAACCTAAAGGATTCAGAGGAGTCATGTAAGAGTTAAAATAAATGAAGCCAGACTGCCATTCATTTTTTTTCCATGCATAGTATCAATGAAACACATAGCCATGGAAACAACATAAAAAATGTAAAATAATTTGCTAACTTCACATCACAAAGATTGAGAGAAATTAGCTTTTCTTTGGTTCACAGGCACTAGCGGCATCACTGAGATCCAATACTGACAGAGATCTGAAGGAAAAGGTAGACCTAACTAATGAACACAAGATTCTTTTAAAATTTGCGAGCCTATACAAACAACAGTGTGTGGTTGTCCATCATACAGCAGTAACATTTCGCAACTACTTACACCACAATTCACTAACATCACCATTGGAGAAGCAGTGAGGTCCTTGGGTATAAAATACTCATCACACTCTCCATACAGAGCAACAATTAGCAAAGGGTAAGCCTTCCCAATGCACCAAAGTGCAGATTTCCCAATACAGCTGTTTGATAAGGGCTACTGATACAACAACACCCTTCTCTCTGTACTCATGTGGTAGTTTAACTGTTTATTTTCAATTTCAATTTTCAAACAGTTTTTTTCTTAAACTCATTTGGTGACAACCGCAGGAACAATTCCTTTCCTGCCAAACTTATTTAAACTACACATTCAGCACATGTGCAGGATGTGTCCAATAATGAATTTTTGGTATAGAGACAGATAACCACATGACGATCTGTGGGTAAGTAGATCTAACACATAAATATAGTGTGCCTGTAGCGTAGATACTGAGCAAACATTTAGAACTGGAAGAGCTGTGAAGATCTGTTTAGGAGAAACACCTGTGATCATTGATGAAGGTTAATAAGGTCAGTTTTAACAAGATCATAATCTTTTTGCTTATTTTGAGTCTTTCTTAAGATTGTGAATAGTATTGTTGGATGTGTTTTTTGAACTGGAAGCCCTATGATCTTTTGAGGTATACAGTACTTGGACACCGGCAGACTTTACAGTCGGACATCTTGTTTGGTCCAATTAGCTTTCATATATCTGCATATATAAAGGCATGATTATATACCTTTTTCTTGGGATGCCAGTCATAGATTTCTTAGGGCATCTAACCTTGATAATGAGATTATTCTGTAAATTCTTCCATTATTCCTTTTACAGCGATCACTTCTGGAAACATTAACATTTAATGGTCCTGGGCTTTTAATTTGACTAATTGGGCTTTCCGGTTTTGTCTATCAAGTGTTCTGAAGAATGGCCCCCAGTGGACCATTGTGCACAGAAAGGAAAGTTAGAGACAACAAAGATGGCCATAGTCCACCAGGACATCAGAAAAGAAGGAGCAGGGTTACCATTAAGTTGCTTTTAGTGCTGATTGTAGTGCTGCTCACTGGTCTTCTCTTTGAGGGGCTCTCCATTTACTGCCTGTGGATGAGAAACACAGTAAGTACTGTGTGTACAATCTGTACCCTTACAGCAAAATATATACAATGTATTTATTTGCAGTACATTTTCTGTATGTGGTAACACAATAGATTTCACAATCATATTTATAGGATATGGCATATTATGATATATTACATACAGGATATGTAATATATTTCAAGGACTGTAAGAATTCATGGACTAAAAATATCCTAAAAATATTTTAAATAACGTGATTACAATATGCAATGCTATAAAATCATCCAAAACTATTTCTCGAGAAATATTATATTTATATTGTTATAGATATTATAGATGTTATAGATATAGATATGTATATTCTAAATATTTGCCAGTAAAGTTATATGCATTTAATATGACCTATTTTATTACCAATTTTAAAATGAAAATGTATATTATACATTTTCTACAAAAATACGATTTTGAGAGCATTATTCTTATTCTCATAAACAAAATCAAATAAAATAGACCGACAAAAGTGTCTTGAAATATAAGATGAATCCCCAACAACCAAATGTATCAAAAGTTTGTGGTATATTATATTACATAATATACTAAGGAAATCTCTTGCTATGTAAGTTTAATTCATTACTCAAAAACTGCTCTGACAGTGAAAACTAAATTAAATTAAACTAAATTAAATTCCCATTACTTCCTGTGTTATAACCTCCAATTAGTTCAGAACTAAAAAATTCTATAAAACACCAAGATTTCACTTGAATACAGAAAAAATCTATTAAATTTAAATATGAAAACAATAAAATTCCTGCTCATTTATGGTACAGTATAGTGCAGCACTTACATCATTCCAGTCATTAGTAAATGTATAAACAATAGGTACAATCCTGTACTACACTCACATAACACACACCAGACTTTATTATAAAGAAGTTAAAATGTCAAAAATCAATTCCGCATCTGAGAAGATTAGGAGATGAGAAAAAAAAGAATCACTGTACTGCTTCACTTCACTCTAAGAGTTAAAATCTGTTTATTAAATGGAAAAAAAAAACAGGAAGGAATTTCTACATCTTGTATAAACGAAAACTTGTATAGCAGTTGCTATCCAATGTATAAAGTTACTGCACATTAATCTATTTATCATAATATATTCTAATATGAAAAAGTCAGATGTTGTTAGTTATTGATTCAGACCTGGCAAGCACCTGTTGTTTCATCTGATCACTTTCCTTTTAAAATTGAGATTTGCATGCAAATGTATATTTCAACTAGATTCTCTTGTCTCGAATGTTTTAGATGTAGTAAGCCAAGGAACAATGAACACCAAAATCTTGATCTGATTGAAGAAAATGTCAAATATTTTTTTAGAAGCCATTACAAATTGCATCAAGGAAACTATTCTATTTGTGTGAAATAAATACTTTTTTTATATTCCCCATGTATACATAATTATGTTTTCCTGGGTTGATGGAATTTATTGAGTTGAATACCGTTCTGTTGGTGGTATCTTTTCATTTGGAGCCAAAAAAGTTCTCTAGCTACTTTTTAACTGCAGTTCTGTTTTTTTAATTGTCAGCCTACAAAACCCAAATTAGAAAATATTTTTTGTTTACATCTCTTAATCAGAACGTTACACTATGGTTACTTTTTTTAAAGAGCAGGAAGAGATTAGCCATTTCCATTTAGTATTTTATAACATGAATTGGTCAACTACATGCTATAGTATTAAACAAAAATACATTAACAAAATGTTCATTTGCATATTTGTTACAACAAGACACATATTTAATCAATCACAGAAAAAAAGTGTTTCTTTACATTAAGTTTCTTTACAAAAACATTCAGCAAAATTGAGTTTATCTTTACTAAGGTTTTCAGTTAGCTTGGCAGACTGCCAGCTTCCTAATTCAAATAATTCTCTATAATTCAGGAATATATGGTTACAAATAGGGGTTAAGAAAATTGTAAATATCAGAAATGACCAAGCTGATTCGTCACCGAGCACAGTTAATTAAATAATCATATCCCTCATATTGTACAGGATTTTTCCTATAATATACCTGAGTGGCATAATTATAGGCACCTCAGCTCTTTGTTCTACTGCACAGTGTTCGTGAAAAGAGTATTACTTAGAGCTTTCAGTCACACTGTGTTAATCAAATACTTTTAATAACGAAACACACAAACTACTGTAAACACACAACATGATCATAAAACACACAAGTTTTACAGTATATTTTACAAACAAGGCATCTCCTACCAGGTATTAAAATCTTATATAACACCTACACAGGTCTGAATAAATTTGTCTTCTAAACCAACAGAATATGACCTACAGTTGAATCTCGCTATTAATGTGGATGCTACAAAGTGAATGGGAAACCTATATCCATATTCTAGAAATACATCCACTAGCCAGGAGAAGCCATTTTTAAAAGTGGGAATCTTAATACAGGAAAAAAAACAACAACAGAATGACATGCTCTATTAACGAGGTTCAATACTTGAAACTGGTCTTTATTGGATGATCTGGCCAAGGAGCCCTCACCTGGCACTTTTTTCTGTTTCTTCCTCTCTGTCTTCCTCTTTTCTGTCTCCATCCTTCTCTCCTTTCTCTCTGTGTTCTCCTCTGCTCTGTCTTTTCTGTCTACCTGCTTTTTTTATGCTATGTTTCTAGATTGTTGATGACACTTAATCATTTACTCAGAACTTAACAAAGGTAAACCAGATGATTCTTTAGCTCAATGTGTCTCGCACCCGGCACCCTATTTCCTCTCTTGTTTTGAAGTGCCTGAGAAGTACAAATGTTGGCACTAACCCTGCATTAACTATTGTCTCTAGATATCCAGATATTTCAATGGTCACTTCTGATCTGTAACAATATTGTCATATTGTCACCCACTCTCAAAAGGGCTTGAATTCCATCAAGAACTCTAATGCAATACCTACTAATCAGCTTGAAACCCCCCTCTGTGGTAGAAGATCAGTCCCACCTGTTTGCACTCAATACAGCATTATTTAAGATCTGCCTTTGCAATGCTCCTACCCTGAGTTATAGTGATTTTTTACTTATATTGGTGGTCTAGTGCACTGTACTTACAGTACCTATTGTGTTTGGTTCACCTATGTTTTTGGATTTCCCTTGCACTGCTCACTGGGTTTCTCTGGCCTTGCACTTTGGACTACCTCAATTCTACTTACAGACTTCCCCCTGGTATGTCTGCTTGAGTCTTCCAGTTTGACCTCTGCCTGGTCTCTGGACTGCTTTGTTTTTGCTTGCTTCTTGCCACCTTGCTTCTGGCTCAAGATACAACCTTCTGTATCTTAAAAATAAAAGGAGGAAAATGCTCAGAGTTTTGTGTTGTATTGCAGGAAAGTCTGACCGGATATGAAAAATTGTATGTAAAAGTAGCCCAAGGTATGTCTTGTAGTTTAAAGTAATATTTCATTAAAATTACAAGAAAAAAAATACTTATGAGATTAAAATGTTTTTTTTTTTCTCTTATTTGCCCAACAACATGACTAGTACAACATGGAGATGCTTCAACATAGTACTCTCTTTGGTTTTGTTTCTCCAGTTTTAATGCATTAAAATAGCATGAATATGACTTCTGAGAATAGAAATTACATACAAATTCAAATACAAATACAAATTACAATTATTAAATACATGATATGAAAAAAAAAACTCTGCATGTCTTCTCATTTTGTAAAAATATGAGACAAAGTTTATGCAGTTGTTACGCAAAGATCCTGTTCTTTCCAGCGGAACTCTAATAATGATAAAGTTCTGCATTTCTTAGCTAAAATGTTTCTTACCAGCTGGTCATAGTACATATCATAGGATTTGCTCTTATCCGTCCCTTCTCCATAAGCAGATGTAGGAATTGATTAAAATAATTTTCTGCAATTGCTTTCCAAGAAGCCATGATAAATCTACAGATACAGATTTTTGTTAATAGAATGTGAGTGAAAGAACTTGTATGTACTGTATGCGATGTTGACTGAAAGCTAGTAAATAAACAAATAGGGAGTAACTATATGGAGAGAGAACTGCATGCAACCATAATTGGGTCACTGCTCTTCCTGATTTAAAACATGAATAATGATGACATGAAAAGGGAATTCTTGAGGCAAGTTAGACAAATGCAAAGTACTTAATTCCAGTGACTAATGCAATCGTTTTAGTGATAGGATATTAACACTGATCTTGTTAAAAATAAAATAAGAAGAATTTGGGTTTTTATGTGAATGCATCACAAACCTGCAAAATGTCAGGATGGCATGTGTTAGGCATCTGCAGCATTGCATATAATGAATTGTACCTGACAACATGACTACACTGACAACAAACTATAACTTAGTGTATCCCTTTCTGAAACTATATAAAAATAATCCTCAGTGTTTTGTTCAGCAGCATTTAGTGGTCAGTTATTTTATGTCAGATTCTGTATTAACTTTAAACTACACAATATATTTATTTATTCTTTTCAATACAGTTGAGAATGAATTAAAGTCTTTCCAAGCGGTGATTGATAAGGGAAATCCTAAAGCTTATGTTGCAGGTAAGGATGTGCCATAAATTAAATTACTAAGGTCATACTGTGAATACTGGAATTCTTTGCTTTGTTAAACTGTGCTGAAATCACCAAACTATTTTACTTGTATGCACAGTTCTTACTGCACATGACAATTAAATGGGTTGATTCAAAACTACACTGACAAGGAAAGACCTAAATTGTCTGAGTCTCAGTCCTTTCTCGTGCTAATCTCTGCTGCTGGTGTCTTTTCTCACAGTTCTTGCCCTGTGAGAATCTAGGCTGGTCTCTGCAATCGGGTGTTGGGGTGTTTTTGGCACTTGTGAGACAGGCTTATCCATTCAAAAGCAGCATTGTCCACAGCCCTGAGCTCCCTGCTGCATTAATAAATAGATGTATGTCTGGCTGGTGAAGAACTGAAATCTCAGCTTTTGGCTTTTATAGTATGTAGCTTTAGCTCAGGCAGGGGAACAAGTTCCTCCTGGTAGAAACCATGATTATCAAACCCTTTTTAATTAAGAGCAGTGACTCTTGAAGAGAATGGACATCTGCCTGAACTGGGAGAGACATTTGTAAATATAGTAGCAATATTTGGTGAGGGCAGCAGTTCATCCACAGTGTAACTGCATTTGAAATTGCCTTTGTTCCTGAAAAATAGACAATTTTGTATCCATGTAAATATATGTGATAAAAATGAAAGATCAAAAATGATTAAGTGGTATATGACTTCCACGGAATTCTGTGAAAGAAATTAATAACTTATTTAATTAAATGTAATTAGGTAAAACATTGGAGTACTACAAATTTATCAAAACAGTCTCGTTTATGTAAAATTTTACCCTGTGTGATATTTTTATCAGACGCACAGGAAAAGTTTAAAAAGATTTGATTGGGAGTTAGAAAATTTTGCACTGGATCACAAGACTGAGAATACTCTTTTGTAGCATGGAATTTTTCTTACTGACATCAGAATTTTCCGTTACACATAAACACTTTAAACAACTGTAAAACACAGTAAATAGTAGGAAAGCAGCAGTAAGTAGTAGCAGCAGTAATAATAATAATAATAATAATAATAATAATAATAATAATACGTTCTTACACTTACAGTATATTGTGCTTTTCTGGACACTCCACTGAAAGCAGAGGCAATGGGGACTCCTCTCCACCACCACCAATATGAAGCCCCAAGTGGATGATGCAACAGCAGCCATAGTGCACCAGTACACTTACTACACAACAGTTATCAGAGGGAAGGAGAACAGATTAATGAAGCCAATGCAGAGATGGGGATTACTAGGAGGCCATGATTGGGAAAAAACAATGGGAAATTTGGCCAGGATGTTGGGGTAACACCCCTACTCTTTTCAAAAAACACCCTTGGATTTTTAATGACCACAGAGAGTGACAGAGTAGGTTTTACATCCCATTTGAAGAGCACCACCTTTTTGCAGTATAATGTCCCTGGCTTTAGGACCCACAAGGACCATAGGGTGAGCGCCCCCTACTGGCCCCTCTAACACCACTTCCAGCAGCAACCTCAGTTTGTCCCAGAAGGTCTACCATCCAGGTATTCACCAGACTCACACCTGCTTGGCTATAGTGGGTTGTCAGTTGTGAGTTGTGACTTGGAGGGTGATATTGCTGCTGGTGAAATTGCTTTTTTAAGTTCAGCACCATGAGAATCTGTCAGATTAACCTTAGAAATTCTAAATGTAATTGATAAAACTACAGCCATGGTCATTTCACATTTACTGGATAGATATACTAAACTAATAAAGATCATTACACAAACATGATATAGATCTAGAAAAGGATTCATTGTCAGAGTAACAGTTTGGATGCTTCTTGTTTTCCAGGCTATAACCACACTGCCAGTAAAGAAGGAAAGATATTCTGGGAGAGTGTGAATGAACATGTCTTCACACATGGGATAGACTATAAGGATAGTTCCCTGGTCATCAAGACTGAAGGCTATTATTTTATTTACTCAAAAATCGTTTATGGTCAGCTGGATTATAAAACTTCAGCCAAAGGAACCCTTAAGCACGGTGTTTACAAGTCAACACAGAGGTATCTGGGAGACCTAGAGCTCATGAGCTCCAAGAGGTACCACTGTAGAAATTAAAAAGAAGATATCCTAGACAACAGCTTCCTGGAAGGAATCTATCATCTTACAGAAGGGGACCAGACTTTTGTTAAAGTGATTGAAAAAAACTTTATCCTGCTGCCACCCGCCTCTCAGAACTTCTTTGGAGCTTTTCTGAGATAACATTGTGCCTCCTTATTCGTACCTGTACAGCGGGCATGTGAGTAGAGTTATCTCATTTTCTCTTATTTCAGAATTACCTTCATGTAAAGCAGGAAAGAGAACTAAAAGCCTGTTGAATGGGTAGGAACTTGTGATGGCTACACGATTTTCACTTTTCAATTTTCAAGATCTTTTTCCCAAAATGACCTTTGAGGTGACCTGGATCATGGACTTTTGATCCAGAGTCCATGAGCACCAGGAGGTGCCACTGCAAATATTACCTGAAGAAAACATTCCAAGAGGGAAAAATAAACTTTTCCAACAATTATTAAAGAGGAGTCTATTACCTTTCGTAATGGCATGACATTTTTGATTAGGTGACTGAAAAGAGTTTGCCTTTTCATAGTCTAAGTCATAAGATTTAAGCTTATACTTTTTATCTTTGGACTTTTCTTGATATAAAAGTACTCACCACTCTCGTTGCTAGAAATCTCCTCTTTACCAGAATGGATCTAGTTCTATTCAGAGATCTGTCCTAATATAGAGCTTTCAAATGTTAGAGACAACCTGAAGACTTAACTGCAGAATAAATTGGAGATAAAGGTGTAAAAGATTTGACTTTTTTGACGAGTTTTTCTGAAGATGGGTGGTACAATGGTGCAGTCGTTAACACTCCTGGCTCACAGGTCCTGGGTTCAATGCCGGACCCACAGTGCTGGGTGGAGTTTTTATGTTCCTCTGATCTTCAAATGGGTTTCCTTCTAGCTGCTCTGGTCTGAAGATATGCTGGTAGGTTAATTGGCTTCTGGGAAAATTATTGCTGGTGTAGATATGTGCATCTTTGTGTCTGTGTGTGCCCTAAAATGGACTGGTGTCCCATCCAGGGTGTACTCTACCTTGCTGGTATATAGGCTTGCTGGTATATAGGCTCTGGCTCCTCCGTGACCCATGGCTGGAAAAAAAATGGTTAAATGGTTAGAAAATGGATGGATGTTTTTCTAAACAGTGTCATTAGAAATTAAGTCCAGGCATATCTGTGTTTGTTCTCATTTTCTTTTGCCCAAAGATGGTGCTCATAGAGAGCTGCATTGAAATAACTATACCTGTGCTACTGTAGTATATCTTGGACTGAACGTCTCTAAAAACACCAATATCAAAATCTTTATATCTCATTGTCTCTCTAATTTAGTTAAGTATTGTATATCCATTATTTTTCTCCAGTTGTTGGATTCATTTCAATAAACAGAGAATAATGTAATTTGTCATTTTTGGAAGTTAAATATTTTAACAGTCAGTTTCCTAGAATGTAAATATTACTGTTTACAACACATTCAAAGCATTTGGATGTGTTTAGCCTTTATATTCTAATGTATAGTTATTTTTAAACAATAGTGTGAATGATAGCAACCTTTGAGGTATTTTTTGCTTATGTGGGTCCAATCCATTAAAACCCTTCCCAAGAATAAGTAACTTGAAACTGAAAGGACCACAGCGGTTAGATTCATATTGTTTTCATATGATCTTTTTTCCTGTCTTTTTCTGACCTTAGAGTAACCATCTAATTAATGGATGGAGTTTGTTTTTTACATTGCATTGCATTGCATGTAACAGTTTCTGCAGCAAACCGTGGCAATTTGCCATGTGCTCAAAGTGCTCATTTACATTGTGTATAACATCGCTTCTCTGAACACATATTAATAAACTGTCTTTATTTTTGTTCCAGAATTTTGACATTAATTTCAGCTGCTTCTGTTAAGGTGGTGTTCAAACACATATCTGGAGCAATTAATTTGGCTGTATCTGTTCTATGCAGATGATTGGTAGATCCTGTGTACAGATTATTACTGTATTTTGCTGTTGGAAAGCTATTGTGTATCTGTCAAGATATTTGATGGTGAACATTTATTAATTCTTCAGATGTTTACTGGAGATATGCATCCTCTCATCGGCAGCACATCTATACCAGAACTGTAAAAACAACTGTAGAATTGATCTCTGTTATATATGTAATCCATTTGGACACAAAAAATGTTGTTTGGGAAATTGAGTATGTTGAGGTTCCCATTTACTGATCCTCATGTTATTCAAGAAGTACTTTGATAGGTTACCATGATAAAAATTTCAGGAATTGTTGTCTACAAACACAAATGTGTTATTACCTCAGATTTAATTCCCACTCTTGCCAAAGTCCTTGTTTCTAACAGTCGCTGGTTAAACATTAGAAATTAATTGCATTTTTAAGATGTAGTTTATAGGCTTCACAGAAAACAGAATTCCACACCATAGCACGAAACACTGTGCAGCTGGTTGAAGAGGAACCTACAACAGGGAGTCACCCCTATTTTGCAGAAATATCATTTGTAATAGTAAACAGTAAAAATAAGCTGACAAAAATGTGGTGTTAAAGGTAACATGCTGAAAGAGTTAATTTTTTTTTATTTCTGGGGGTGTAGCAATTGTAGAACTAGTTTTCTCCACAGAAGACATGGTTGAGGCCTGGACCTCACTGGGAGGATGTTCGCCAACGAGCCTGTAGTGCAATCACAAACTTGATCACAAACAGGATGTGCATAAGACTTCCGATGGGGCTGAAGATGGCTATTTTTTGTGAAATCGTGGCCGAGAAACATTTACCACTTTGCAAACCACACTAGCATTCAAGCAGTCTGTGCTAATCTCTCTCTGAATCTCTCTCTACCTTTTAGCCTAAAACCATTGCAAGCTGACTTTGGAAATGTCAGTGCAAAACCCTTTAAAAAATGCTCAAAATTGTAACTACGCTCATTGTTGCTGTCTCCAAACAATGACACCAGATCATACTATATTTTACATATGCATTACTATTTTTCAAAATGATTTACAGAGTTTACGGTCAGTCCACAAGTGTTTCTACAGAGTCAATACCGATAGGAATTTGAAGGACAGAATAAAACTTTCAGTAACTTGCTGGGGGTAGCAAGATGAGACATGACTAAAACTGCAAACCTGCCATTAAATTTAATTTGATTTGCACTATGTTCATACTCGTCCTCATTAAAAATTAAGTAAGATAATTAATTGGGCATTCCTTAGTCCTGTCAAAAACAAACTCTGAAAGAAACATTTTGATAAATAAACCACTACTCTGCAAAGTATCTACAGCAGTCAGGATAGATTGGTTTAGATGCTGTGATACTACAGCCTCAGGCAGGCGTTTATTTACCCTTTGTGATGCTTGACCTTGTTTCCCTGCTCTGCGTGATTTTATCAGTGTTGCAGGATGTCAGGGTAAGATCTGAGATTGTATGATGGAACTAAAATATTTTAGATATTTTTTTGAAAGAGCAGTAATGACTTTGCTTATTTATTTTGTGTCCGTTTGATTTCTTGAATTCCATGTTTTTGTTTCCATACTCAGTATCTTGAGTATCTTTTTCCAGTATACATATGTGTGCTGTAAACCCAGCTCTTCAGCTTCATTACAAAATGGTTAGCTGCAAAACTTCAAAATAAAATGTTTTATCACTTTGGTGGAAAGAAGGAGACAGTTTTTGCTTGTAAATGTGAGTGCACAATGCAACCATGACATGGCGAACACTAGCATATGTTTTTAAATTTTTTTCTTTCAAGGAGGTTAGAACTGAGACATCGCATGTTAGAATTGAAAATCGTATGGGAGCAAGAAAGAATATTAGCAAGTTTTGTGCTTGTAAGAAATTGAGAAAGTCTAATACTGTGGGTGTTTGGAAAGATACCAGGACTAATCAATTTACATATATAATGTTCCTCATGGTATAGTAAAAATAAAGTGTATTAATAGTGGATTGACATTTCAAAATTTCTTAGGTGGAAAATGCAGTATTAATGTCTTTTCTTTTTGGGGTTTTGAAAGCGCAGTCAGGCATGTCTGTACAGTAGGAGTGTGAAGGTTTTTTTCCAGCTATATTAAAACTGTTTCCTGCTGGTAGATTAGAGACCAGCTTGCCTTCTCCAAAGTGTGTGTGTGTGCGTGAGTGTAATTTGAGTGGGTGTGTACCCTGAGACAATATTATTTTGCAAAGCAAGCAGCAGCAGTTGAAAACCTCAGATGCTTTTCTGCTATTAACAGGTTACTTGCTGCTGGTGTCAGAGATATTTTCACCACTTGTCCCTAAAACAAATGCACTGTATATCATAGGTTTTTAGACATACAATTTGCTCATGAAGAGATAACAAGTAACACTGTAGATTAAGGGGTGCAAATCACACTTAACAAATGCATAATGCATATAGACAATACATTAATACTCTTATATGTGAACATTATATTGAATGTTATAGTTTAGAATTGGAATTTGCCACCTTTATTACTAAGTGTTGACAGAAAATGATTTTGCTGTTACTCAGATTTTTTACTTTCCTTCCAAACACTTTTCTTTTCAAGGTTAATTCTGTTACATGCTGCTGACTAAAAGGCTTAAACAGAGAATGTTAGAGGATATAACATCACTTTTACTTTTTGATCAAAAGAGCTTTGGGAACATATTTGGGTGAAGGAGGAACCCATGTTCCTATAAATTAACAGAATAGGGATGTGCTTTTGATAGAGCTCTCTGATATACTTAAGAATGTGTAAAATGTTTCAAGCAGCAGTATTATAAAATAAGTTTTATCTCTGGTAAAAATTCAATACCAATATTAGTATTAAACACTGGTTAATTTTACTTCACAGTTTTACTTCTTTAATTGAGCAGTCCAAAATTCTCTGACTCTTAAAAGTACACAGAAAAGTATATCAGGAACCACAAATCAATAAAATAGGACAAGTTGTTTGTCACAGGAAGTTTTTATAATCAGCTGTTCTATGGTTTCAATACTTTAATTTGACCGAACAATTACTGGTTTCAATTGAGAAAATGACATTTGGAGCAGAGAGCAAAGGTTTCCCATTATTTGAGTCAAGGTTCAGAAATAAACACCTTTTCTACAGCATTTTTTCCAAAGTAATTCTTCTTCTCCAGTGTAACCCAACAAAAAAGTCATTCATGTGCTGATTAATGGATGCAGGTTGAGTTTAGTGGTCTGGGTGCCAGTAGCCTGGCTCATGTTATTAGCTGACTGTTACTGGGACCTTAATTTGCCTTTTTATTTAAGGAGCGGCATTGACATTATTTGACTGTCACTGTGAAACTTCTAGCAAAAATAATGAACACACAAAATGTGTGTGTACTGACAGGTCAAGCAAAATGTATTCTGGGGCCTCAAAATTGCTGAAATTGTATTTCTCTGGACATTGAAGAATTAGTGTAAACGTTTGGCAACTGGAGCATAATGTGAAGGACAGTACAGATTTTTTTCCGAAACACAAAAAGGAGGACACAAGAGGGACCTACATGGAAGTGAATTTCAAACTGAGAACAGGAGGCACTTCTTTACCCAAAGAGTTGTGGGAGTGTGGAAGTGTGGAACATAACTTAACCAGTCATGTTGTCAATGCTGATACAGTACTTTGGTTTCTTTCAAGGTGGATGAGATCCTGGGATGAAATAACTACAAACTACCAAACAGGCTAGATGAAACAAATGTTCTTGTGCATGAAGCCACATTAATGGTGAGAATGCTAATTCTTACCATTAATTAAGGTAAGGTGTGGGAGAAGAGATAAAGAGTACATTTCAGACAAGCATCCCAAAAGAGGTTTTCTGATGCTAACAGAGTTAACTTTTCTAAAGTTAACTCTGATGCTAACACAGAGTTGTGGTCGATAAAATGAGAGTCATTAAAATAATTAACTCTAGAAAATATAATCTGTGCTTTAGATATTTAACAGGAAGCATGCAATCATTGTAAATTTTGAGCACTGCCTTTTGTTCTCTTTTTTTGTTTTAAATTTACTCTTTGTGATCTGAACTTTGTCTGCCATGCAGAATAGAAAAAAATATATGGCAAAGCCACATCTGAAACGGCATGAGACAGCGCAAACTGTTGATGTGCCTGAAGCAGAGGTCTGGTAAGCAGAGGAATTGAGGATTTCGGTGAAGCTAGGCCTTGGTGATTTGAACACTGCTTGTGCTATGCTGTATGAACACAGAGCTATGCTATTTCCCAGCTGGAGACAGGAGTGGTTTCTGTTAACTGTATTAACTGTATGAGGAAGGGAAGTAGGACAGCCTGCATTGAGGCCTGTATTTAGACAGAGGGATTTTCCACACGTGACAAGACTGAAAGAGGCGGCAAGTTAAAAAAAAGACATTTAAAAAAAAACACATAGCTGCTACATTGACAATTCGTTATGACTAGAACCCGTGAAGCTGTGCATGCTTTGTAAGAGTTAG
The DNA here is from genome assembly GCF_040954835.1 of Lepisosteus oculatus. NCBI lineage: Eukaryota > Metazoa > Chordata > Actinopteri > Semionotiformes > Lepisosteidae > Lepisosteus > Lepisosteus oculatus. The sequence continues at coordinate 19,801,850 of NC_090706.1, read as the reverse complement.
GTGTTGCAATGGTTGGTATTGCAGCAGTGTTGCCCGGAAGCACTGGGGCCCTGGGTTCAATTCCAGACCTAGGGTGCTATCTGCATGGGGATTGGATTCCCTCCTTTTCTTTGTGTGAGTTTCCTCCAATAGTCCACAAATTAGCCCTGGTGTGAGTGTCTGTGTCCGCCCTGTGATGGACTGGCCTTCTATCCAGGCTGTTGCCTACTTTTTAGTTGTTGTTTACTGGAATGGGCTCCGGCTTGCCCATGACCCTGAATTGGATAAAGCAGTTGGAAAAAAGATGGATGGATAGATTTTCTTCAAATTATTACCTTTTAATTTGATTAAATTATGCTTTGGATTGACCAGTTGATTGAGAGTGATTCCCTCCATGTGTAAATCTTTTCCAGTGTTCAATTTTGTTCAAATATCCGTAGAAGGATGGTTGAAACACATTCAGGGAAAAAAAACTGGATATATATGAACAAATTTTGAGTTTTTTGCTGATTTATTTTTCTTTGTCTTTGAAATGTATATACTGTCTGAACAACAGAAAGCCAACTTCTGAAAAATGTTGAGAGAAATCTACAAGAAAATATATAAGCATATGTGTTTGTGTTTTCTGTTTATTGATCAGACAGTGCTTTTCTATCTTTTAATATGGTGAACACATGGCATGAATAGGTTTTATTTGGTCTAGGAAGCAAAGCTGTACCACTAACCAGAAAAGGTTTAGGCTTTCTGTTTAGGCAAAATCAAGAGGAGTTCTATTCAATTAATTTTTTGCACTTCTGGAATCTTTGTTTTCAGTCTTTGCCTGACCTATTTAGACCTATTCAGATATCATTGTTTTGGTCCTCCTATGGGTATGATCATTGCGCAATTTCCTGAACATACCATGTTCATGTCCTTAACATACCACAATCTCTTTTATTAAGCCAAGAAAGGTCAGCTTGCATTGCGTTGTGCGTGCAAGTTAACTTTTGTCTTCCACAAAGAAAAAAAAAAGATTTACCTCTGGAGACTTCTTTTTTCTCTGAATGGAAATAGAGAAGGATTTTCATTCTTAAAGAAAACTTCTTTCTTAAATCTTCAATAGTTCAATTTTTAATTTACACAATGTTAGAATTGAAGTAGAGGAAAAGGAAATTTATTTCCAGTTTTCTTTCCATTAGCCCACTGCAACCCACTTTATTCTACAAACCTCCCCTAGTGAGTGCTGGAACAGGGATCATAAATTTTGTTCCATGCATTTGCTTTTAAAACGTCTATGTTGGTAAATCTTATTTCTGAGCAACTGTAGCTCCTGCACAGGAAATTCAGAGATACTAGATGGCTGTTCTCACTGTTCTGATCTTTCTTTGTCTTGCTGCCCCAGTTCATACTTTCAGAACACCTACACAAAGACAGCATCTTCAAGTGGGACACATTTTTAGGGGGCCTTTCGTGAAATACAGGGCTCTATGCTGACTCATGTTTGTACGGCTGGAAGTTTCCAACCACCTACTTGGAGATTTGCCATTAATAAAAAAGTGATTGCGATTTTCGATTGGTGAGTGAGCTTTCTTTCCTGCTGTGCCAAATTTGTCTTTTCCTCTCTGTCATGTGTGAAGCATACATTGCTTCTAATGATTGGCAGATTCAGTGTGGTTTATCTATCAGGTCTTTTGCAGAATGGAAAAATGGTCAGTACATCGGTACCTCAAGAGAAGGTATTTTTACCTTTACCATGTATGCAACATCAAGATAAGGTACATAAAGTTTATTATTCTAGAGTTCCACCCATTTGAAGATCACACTTGGCTTTATCTCTAAACTTGGTATTACTTTCGCTGTTGTCTTTGTCTTGTCTGGATAATACACTGTAGTGTGCTCTCTGAAGGCACCACTTCTGTAGGGTTTGGGCATTTACTGGGACAATTATTAATTGTAGCAGTAAATCACAAAATTGATTCTTTTGATGGCTTTAGAATCCAACCATGCGATATAACTCAAACAACGCACACACACAGGTACTAATACACGAGGATACATTTATTAATACATAGAATATGCATGTAAACCTTACAGATCTTATCGAGAGGGTTATCAGAATACAAAAGGTATATATTCAGTCAGTTACTGTACAAAGAGTTACATATATCAAGAGGACATACGTTCAGTATATCATTCATTTAGACCGTTTCGTAAATGCACTTGGTTATAACTTCTACATTAGATACTCAAAACAAGTACTGTACATAACTCTTAGGAATTAAATTGATATCAACTGGTTGGGATAACAATTGAATTCTCGAGCAGTAATGCATTGAAGTTGAATACTCATCCAATCTCTGGGGATTCAGATCTCCTGCGGGCACAAAGAAACAGTTGCAGGCTGTTGCTGTCCAATCCGCACTCTCTGGCTCCGTGCCAGGCTGTGCTGTGCGGCTTGCGACAGTGCGCTGCTGATGCTCACTGACCGGCTAGTTAGTGTTGGCTTTAACTAGCAAAGTGTGTGCACAGGAAAAAAGATGACTGTGGGTCCCAGCAAGTCAAGAAGAGGACCGGTTCGTTCCTGATGAAGAGCTAGTTCTGAATAGTGATTCAGCTGTCCACAGTTCCGATCTGTTCACGAGGCTTGCTGCTGATGCTAACCTCGGGTGGATCCTCTGGTTACTCTCTGGCAACCTCTGCTCTAGACTCTTAGAACGAAGGAAAGTTCTGGCACTCGGACACACTGGCCGTTCCGTGGTTGAGTCTCAGGATGGTCAGGAGGCGCTCTGCGAGAATGTCCTGCCCTTGGGAGCCTTCTGCTCCTGGGCTGTCCTGCCCTGGAATTCTCCTTTGAATTCCCTTTAGAACAGTCCACAGAATTCTACAGAATTGTCCTACAGGCTCTCTGTGTTGCCTGTTTTAACCTGGAGGAACTTCAGCTCGTTGATTGGCTGAAAGTTCCATGGGCATCACAGTCCCATGTGGGATACTCGGCCCTACCAGTCCCTGATTGGTTGATCAAGGTGAGATATGAGTCACTTACTCCTGACACTTAGGAATGCAGTCCAGATGTCCATCTGGCACTCCCTAGACAGATAGGCACCAATGGATGACCATTGATCATGATAGCCAGGCTTAGCTAAGTGCATCCCCGTCTGGGAGCTGTTCCTTATCAAAAGAAAACATCTTAAATCAGCCTCCATGAATACTTTCTCTGTGGCTGCACCACAGAGATGGAGGGTGAGATGGGGCCTCCTTTAGGAAAGCATAACAACGCTTAATTCTGTTTTATTAACAAGCATTGCCGCTACAACACTAAGACTGAATCTTACAGCTGTGTGCAAATTATCTTTTGTGAAAAGACAGCCAGACCAGACACTAAAACTAATACAAAGCAATTTCAATTTCTTTTAATTCAATGTCTTTTGAACTTAGTGTTCAAAAGGTTAGACAGTGTCTCTCACTAGTGGTGCTAAATCTTTATCTGCTGCTTCCCAGGGCCTTTATCTGTAGCTCCTTACTCTTAGGGATGCCTGTTTATCTAGCAGGCATCCAAACCAATAATCTAACGGATGCTCTGTCTCGTTATCTTGCAGGCGTCCTATCTGATTATGTAGCAGTTGTCCAGTCTGGTTAACTTAGCCTGGCTCTCTCATCAGGTGATCTGTTATTCCTTACCTTTAAGTTTTGCCTGCTTTGCTAGCAGGTATCCTTCCTTTTTAGTGAGCAGGTGTCAAATCTCTCTCGCCCTAGCTGTTATATTTTAATCTGCTAAGCCTTACCCTTCACTTTGTTTAATTAGGTAACAGGTTCCACATGATTAGCTAGCAGATGTCCTGCCTGTCTCACTGGAGGTGCTAGGTTTTTATCTGCAGCCCCACACTTTGGTTTACCTGGCTAGCTAGCAGATGACTGACTGAGTACCAGGTTGAGTAACAGACACCAGAGTGTCAGTTTAGGCCAGGACAAGGGTCTTAAATTCAGTTTCTGGAGAGCTTAATATCTTCTGTTTTTTTCAATCTGAATATTCCAATAAACAAAGTAATTTAGGTATGTAGGATTGCTCCTACTTTTTTCTTTCTTTATGTTAACTACTGAAAATCCTCACTTCTTTAAATATGGAGTTACCTTAAAAACAACAGGGCCTGATTTGAAGTAGTACAACTCTACCATTACTCAAATAATTTGACCAAGTATGCACCTGAAAGCCCAGGGTAAAACAAACCCAACAGAAACTGGGGAAAAACTGGTCTCCCCGAGAAAGGAGTTTGACACACCAGGTTAAGGGGTTCAGTCTTATAGTGCAACAAATGTGAAAATGTAAAGAGTTTAAACAATGCAAAAATAGTTGCAGTCATATACTTTAACAGATCTTTCAGACTGAACAGCAAGATCAAAACTTACTGACAGCTACCAGAATAGTTGCAAGGGAGTTTTTACGCATAAATGAAACATTTTCATTACTCAACTGACTGTAGGTGTCAGGCTGAGTCTAGCAAATCTTCTAGCATATGGTTCTTTTAGTATTCCACTGCCAGCAGGAGCTTGACAAAAATTAAGATCAAGCAGTGTATTATTCATTAATATGTTTTGATGCATTTAAAGATCAAAGATCATATGTTTAAATATCCTATCTTTTAAGGGTAGTTTTTCAATAACCATTTTGGACTTTTCAAATTTGGACATTTCAGAATTTTTTTGGTTTAGAGACATACCTTGGTATTCTCGATACATTCCTAGTTTTGGTTAAAACCAGAGCAAAAAAAGAATATGTTCCTTCAACATATGTCTGACATTAAAGGGCTTGTATTCTCAGTTTAATATTCAATACCTACAGTATTAACTTGATTGACAGGATCTCCAAATGATTTGATTCAATTTCCTAAAAAATGCTTTCTGTAGGTTAATCTTAAATGTTCTAGTTAATTTAATCACCCATTAAAAAGGAAGATTCAACATACTTTAGATGCTTTTCCTGAAAGGATCAAATGAGTAATAGGATACATTGCTGATATGACCAGGAGACAAGAAAACACTTTATATTACAGACTGTCTAGGTTAGTGCTCTGTTAACACTAAGTTGGTGCTACTTTTCTTTATGGAGATGTAAATTTTCTGAATGGCTGTATAATTAGAGTGGTTAAGATTAGGGTTCACAAAATCATGTCATACTGTATAACATACAGTATGTCTGAAATGACAAAAACACATTTATATATTTATACATTTTGTATGTCTGTTGCATTTATAAATTTTCCAAATTGTTGTGAAGAATGTGGATTTTTTAAATTGGATTAATCCCCATTTATGGATGAACAAAAAATGAATGGATTTTATGTTATATTGTGATTGATCATTGTATATGAACTATTTCATTTCCTGCCATATACCTTGTAGTGTGACCCTCCACAATGAAATATTTAATGCCTTTTATATCAATATAACTTTATGTATGATTTTCCATCCATCTTCTTACTGCTTCTTCAAATTCAGGGTAGTAGGAGAGTCAGAGGTTGTTCTGGCAAACAACAGGTGCAAGGTGGGATACACCCTGGATACAATGCCTGTCCATCACCAAAGAAACAGACAAAACACACAGACACAGACACACTCTCATCAGGGCCAGTTGTCCCAGATGTACATTAACTTACCAGCATGTTTTTGGACTGTGGGAGAAACATGAACACAGGGAGAACATATATCCTCCATGCACGTAACACCCCAGGTCTTGAAATGAATCCAAGCAACAGTGCTAACCACTGCACCACCATTCTGCCTAATAGTTCTGTGATTTGTGAAAGTTATGGTCATATGTTTTGCCTTGGTCGTATCCCATCTTCCAATCCCCTATCAATAAACAAAGAACTCCTGCAATTATTAGTTGCAGTTTACCTTCCAGTAAATTGCATTTCTCTATCATTATTTGTGATCTCCAACAATTGTCTTGTTTTGTATATTTCAATGCATGGCCAGTCTGTAGTTGGTGGGAAGGAGCTCTATAGATACTGTATTTTTCCATTCAAAATGAAAACACTCCTACAACAAGTGTGATCAAGTTTCCCGAAATTGTTGCAGTCCTCTGAGAAATGTAGGTCTGTTTTTTTGTTTGTTTGTTTGTCCTCCCTCACGCCGTGGCTCTGATTTTTTCAATTTTTGATACCTCTGCTTCCTGTGAAGTATTTCGGTCAGATCTGCTTTCCCCTCACTTGTCTTGTGTTTATGAGAAGTTTCCCCTCAGGGTGGGAGGCGCTCAATCGACATTGACATGACGGGAACAAATGTTTCTTCTGTTGCTGTTCCAAATAACAGCAACCCCCGCCCCCCCGCCCTTCTCCCAAATCCCCCAGACTACACCCTATGTTATTATGCAATCACCCTTTGCTTTGCTTAAGTCATGCTTGCTTAAGCGAATATCAGCTTCTATGCAAATCAGTTGTTTGGGGACTTCCTCTCAGAAATCAGGCACAATATTATTTTAAATGTAAATTCACCAAAGTTCATCTTTTTGCACTTGATTGTGACTGGCTATGTTTTTTCTATTTGTCTGATTTTACCTGGTGTTGCAGTGCTTTTGGTGGGACAAAATTTATATAAAATTTAAGAGTTCACTTGCACTGTGTCAGCTACTAACTAAACTTTAAGGAACTTCAAGCATATTTATTTCACTGGTATTTACTAATGAATTACATTTTTTAATACCTGTTAGCCAACACCAGGGATTCTGGGCTAACACTCTGCTTTGGGGGACACCACGTAGATGTCTGCACTGATAGAGAGAACCCAGAGGTACTGTAGGAGGTAGGAGGGATGGAAACCCCAACAACAAAGGTAGGGTACCCCCACATCCAAAAGAGCACCGTGATTTTTTATTTGTTTTTCAGTCCCTCTCAAAATCTCTTTCTTCATCCCACAGTTGAAAGCAACAGCTCATATCGGCCCTTGATGCCCACGGTCCCAGTGTCAGAGCTGTAACTTCGAGCTGGCTGCTCTGCTGCTCCGAGTGGGAAGGAAACGAGAGCGAGGGAGCAGGCTGTAGAGCCGAATGGATGTCCCTGATAAGGCAGATGTGTCCCCTGTCATGTGACTGCTAAATAAGCTGGCCCTCATTCTCTATTTTTTTTCCTCCGTGCAGAATCAACCTACTACAGTAGGGTCTAGACATCGGCAAATTTAACATGAACAAAGTGGCTTATTCAGTCTGGTCGGTCGATAGGGTCTTGTATAAAAGAAGAGCAGAGGGGGATGAAACTGATCCGAAGGTTGAACCACACCTTTCAAACGAATCTACAGTAGTTAGTGAGTGAAGCTCCCAAATATCCAGGATCCTTACCTCAGAATGGTCTTGTTTTTATACTGTAATGAATGCTTCGAGTTGTTTGTTAACAGGGTAGGGAATGACAGGCTGGAGATGACTTTACAGGTTCTCATACAATTTTTTTGCTACATTATCATGGAAAGGAGGGAGGGATTCATGTAATTTATTTTAGCTGATTTGTGATTACTGTTGTTTCTTTAAGTCGATCAATGTTATTTAAATTAATTTCAATAAAATGAATCCAATGCATTTATACTTTAATTATTATATAAGGGAGGGCTACTTATGCCTTTTAACCATGCATGCTATATACTGTAGTACATTATGCATCAGTATAGGGGTAGACATAGTTATTTGCAATATTAGCTATTTGGTGTGACTCTTGTGAATGTCGAGACCCTACTGTACAACATTTTCTGATTTTTCCAGTGCTCTGTGCTCGAGCTTGATCTGAAATAGTTAAATGTTAATATTATCTTCATGTTTCCAGTTCTTGCATGTCACTTGTGCACCACAAACTCTTTTTTTATCACCTCAAGAATTTATCACCTTTTTACTCCTTTTGAATTCAAATTCTCTTTTCTCTCTACAGGTTGTTCTCTCTACAGGTTGCTACCTTTGTGAACTGTTATGGTTTGATGCTACTGAGAATGCCCTCATTTAGAAAATATCTTAAACACAAATTGTGTGTAGCATATAGAGAATCCCTGATAATGATCAGGGATAACACAACAATTATTAAAGCTAAAGACATTTTGCTGTCTGAATCAGCTTGGCACATTTGTATTTTTAGTTCTAGTATAAAATGAAATTTTAAAGAATTTATGGAAGAATGATGCTATCAGTAGAGCAGTGTAAGCTGGCACCATCAGGGAAATGTATCACAGATCTGTTCAAGAGAGAACTTCCTGTAGTGATAACTATCCTCATTTTACACTATGGCCTTACCTCAGGAAAGACTGCCACCAAAGATTGCTGAACAACAGTGCAGTAAGATGTGTAAATCAAAACATCTGATTTATCACTTTATTTTCAATAACTGTGCATCATTTGAATGCATTCTTAGGAAAAATTGCACAATAAAGTGTGAGTAATTAAGAGTGTACAAATCATCATCTCAGACACAGATCTTCGGAGCCAAACAACAACTGAGGTGGTCCACTTCTAAAAGCTTTATAATTGTTTGGACAGGTTTGTGCCTGTTTGTACTCTCTGTTGTTGAAGGACATTGAAGAGCACTGGTCTCCAATAAAGGTCTTACATTTTATTATTAATAAATTAGAAACACTTTTCTTGAACCTTTAAAACGTTGTTTTAACAGTTTCCTTATGTAAAACCATTTCAGTGGTATAACGCATAGGCTGCAATCTAGAAAAAAAAAACTAATGGCTGACGCGAGAATAAATAAACTGCTAGTTATTTTTTATTGTGGCAGTAGCGCCAACCACAAGCTTGTCTGGATAGCTCTGTAAATGTGATCACTAACACTGTCTGTTGTTTTCTGAGGAGCGCATGCATTGCACTGAAGGCCTAATTCAAGGGGTTTATAGCTCAGTGTAATATCAAGTTCATGCATTGCAACTCAGACAGAGGTAACACAGAAGGCATTTTTAATAGCAAGTACATGCAATCAATACATAATTTGAAAGGAATTATGCATTATTTACCTGTTTAAGTAAATGCATAGGAAATCTCTAACTCAGAAAAAGAGAAAGCTAAATATATAGAACGTGCAGAAATCCTAAAACGGATATGTGGGTGATGTGTAAAGTATAATTCCACGCAAGTTTCATGTGTGTGAGCTGCACGACTCACAGAAAGCGAAAGAATCGGTTAGTGGTGTTCCTGCAGGGCCTTGTTTCTTTCCTGCGTTGTGCAAAGACTGCAGGATATTTTTATAATCTCTCTCCAACCAGCACGATGTGGAGATGCACCAGACATTGCACAACTTCAGGCCTTTGTTTCCCTGTCAACAGTGTGCAGACAGATTCCTTATTCATTTTTCAAGCAGGAGTGTGAATAAAACTCTCTTGGGCTGAAGCCCCCTGTCTCTGTTTTGTTGATCTTAATGTAGGCTGGTAGGGTCAATACAGGATCCAAAAGCTGCAACAAATGCAAGAATCAAATGAACACAGTTGCTTGCTCAATAAGGGTGAATTCTCAGCCTGTTAAAGCTTCTCTGGTTTCCTGTTCCTTTTGTTCTGTTGCTATCAGTCAGGAACCTCCCTTAGAAACATCTAGATAATTAAACTGCAGCACTCCAGTAGTACACTGTTGCATTCAATTTGTCAGTACTTTTCAGGATTATAGGAGACTTGTATTCAGTCCCCTCTTAATTGCCTCTGTTCAAGATGATAATGCAGGGAAAGCTATTTAATGTTTACAGTGTATGTTTATGATATAGCTGTTTATGTCAAAAGATCATCAGTTTTTTAAATTGATTCAAAAAAGCAATGCTGGTTGATCTCCTCCTTTATAAGTATGTCTGATCTCAGCCTATACGGCTGGCTGGCAAAATCAAATCAAAATAAATTCAGCAATGAAATTTACCTACCTAAAATGCACAGATATCTGATTCACACTGATCACTGACACAGAAAAAAATCCCTATATGGAAAAGTCTAAAAAGACAGGGCAGGAAATCCTGTCTTTATTTTGATTATCATTGCTTTAGCTGTCACCCTTTTGCAAGGTAGTTTAGATCCACAGTGAATATTTGATTAAATTCCTAATTCCTAAATTAAGGGTAAAGCATTCTTTATGTGATGTAGTAAGAGGGCATTAAGAGAAAATGTATATAGTCAATATAAACAGTGTATTTGATTTTTTTTTGTATTAATCCCCTGCTTCGGTATTTTATATGTAACTAAGGACTTTTGTTTATCAATGTTTCATATTTCAGGCATATAAACGTATCATGACATTTGGTTTTTATATCATTAATTTTACATTTGGAACATCTGACTTGTCTACCTGTGTGGAATGTGTATGTTTTCCGTGTTCATCCCTGGGTTTCCTCTGGGTTCTCTGGTTTCCTCCCACAGTCCAAAGTCATACTGGCAGGTTAATTGGCTTTTGGGAGAATTGGCCCTTGTGTGAGTGTGTGTGTGTCTGTGTCTTTGTCTGTTTGTGCCCTGTGATGGACTGGAGTCCTTTCCAGGGTGTATCCCACCTTGCGACCATTGCTTGTCAGGATAGGCTCCAGCTATCCTACGACCCTGTATTGGATAAAGGCAGTTAGAAAACTGCCTTTATCCAATATCCAACTTTCATGAGCAATATTTTTTTATATTCTGTTTGGAAAGTGCAGTGACATTGAGAAGAAAAATTACCCAACACTGCTCTCTGGTGATTGTAAACAGAAGCATACATTTATTTGCTTAATGCATAGTAAAGAAGTTTTTACTTTACAATATAGTTGTTAATTTTTGGCTGTATTTTTCAAAATTATATATAAAATATGTACACCTGCAATATATGAAACTAGAGGGTTGACTTTATTAAGCTCCTAAATGCTGCAAAGTTTCTTTACTTTAGTCCTGATCTTTAGAGGCAATGAAGTGCAAAGTACATTCATTCCTCTCAATGGGCTGATTTCTCAGATGTGGTTCTTTTTATTTCATATCTGAAACCAGAGTTCATAAGAACTCAACCACAGTTGGTGAGGATTTCCTTTGCATTAACACCATTTCAAGTAAAGGAACAATAGAGAACTGTGACAGCACTTGAGTATGCCTCACAGGTGAAGAATAGGGTCTGTACTGCCCATCAGGTGTGATCTTTCCTGTAGGGGTATTTCATGATTACTAAAGAATAAATCTACTCCCCCTTTGACCAAGGTCAATGAGAATGTCATCATGGGACATGCCCCTACAATTTAGTTTAGTCATCTAGACAGTATATATACACCCAGCCCCCTTGTGTACAGATCCTTGTTGGTTCTCATCCTCTCTCTTTTCTAACTTCTGTCCTTTCATTGCTGCCTTCTGGCAGAGAAACCCAATGTCTGTTTCCGATACAGTTGTGTAGATTATACACTTTCAATGCCTGAGCTACAGACCAGTGTATACCATCTGTTACTCTGCAAGATGCAGTTTAAATTTCCTGTCTATAACTTCTTTTCCTGAAAGGTAATCCAGCACACCACTGCAAGACAGTGTAAATCTGCATTGTATAATTTATGTTAAATTTGGATTAGGAAAAGAACTGTGAAGTTTTGTGCTAAAATATTTTTGGATTATTTTTGGAAAGACAAATTCCTAGTACATGAAATTGTATATGGCCAATAAAGTGATCTCTCCCTTAAGATCTCCTTTGCTCATTACTCTTCAGAGAAGTGATCCATGTTGCCAGCAGAGGGTGATGTTGATTCAGTAAGTGGAAGGTAGTGCGCAAAATAATGGCTTTGAGCAGGTGATGGGCTTTAGGAGTTTTTCTGGTGATTGTGAAATCCCCACCTCTTGAATGCAGCCCAATTAATACAGACCAGATTTAATATTAACTTTTTATAAGAAATTAAGCCATTGAGTCCAGCTGAAAATTGAGAACAGTAACATTGAAATCCATAGATTGTGTGACCTACCATATTTTGGAACATTCTTTGTGGCATTCATCTACAATTTGGATGATCGACCGGTTATTCAATTTGATGGGCTGTTGCAAAAGATCATTCTATTTTAATCCCATCCATCTCGGATTTACTGCAGTAACAAATGATTATTTCACATTCCATTTGAGTTGAAACCATTTGTACATCTCAGAGGGTTACCTGCTTGCCCTCTGCACTAAGACTTTGCTGGTCCAAGGACATGTGGACCAATATCTGGGTGAAATAAAGACCTTTATAATCTTCACTATAGAATTAAAAGGTACAATACCTTTCTAATCTGAAATTTATGTACAGTCACACAGACACATAGAGACCAGCTGTTAAAACCTTTATTCAGAGGTTTTCTTAGTACATGAAAGGATTAATATAAATTCTGCTGTAAAGAGTAAAATGAATTTGACAATGACAATCTCCTGTGTAGTATTATGTGAATTTACACTACTCCAATCTGGAAGATGCCTTCGTGTCCCCAGGTGTAATGGTAACAGATTTGGAAAATCATTCCCTCCAAAGTCTTGATCTCAAATGTTGGGTACCTCTCTTGTCTATTGAAAGTCTGCTGAACTGGCATCTTTGTTAATAATGATTGTGCCCTTCATGTACAGTTCTGTATTGGACATTGGACTGTAAAACTATTTGCTCCGAGTGGATAATAAACTTGGGTTGAATGCACATTGCAGCCATTATTGTGCCAAATAATCATGGGCGGCTCCTGACGCCCATACAAATAAATAAGCTGCACAGCACTGGGGGGAGGAAAACCCTCATTTAACTGAAAGGAAACCTCCGGGAGTCCACGGCTGAGAGCTACCCCCTCCTCCGGGGTAAAAACCTTTATTGGGTGGAGGAAGGGGGGGGGTCGAGTAGAGCTCCGGAGACTTAAAACAAAAATAGGACACAAGCACAAACACAACAGACAAAAACCTGGGAAAGACCAGGGAGACAAACCACAATAAACAAATAGGAACCAAATCAGGTAGGAACCAAAGTTCCAAGACACAGGGAGCAGGGGGGACCAAAAAGGATGGAAAGAAAAAACAACAAAAACCCCAGGGGAAAAATACAGCAGACTGGGCAATAGGCACGTTCACGCTGATATCGGAGTGGACAACCTGAGGAAAGCCAGACCGTAGTCCGCTCACAGACACAGGTGCCCGGAATGATATCCAGTGAAAAGAATGGAGGAACGGCAGAACTCACCCAGCTGACGCTGATATCGGAGTGGACAACCCGAGGAAAGCCAGACTGCAGTCCGCTCACAGACACGGATGCCCGGATATCCAGCAAACAGAATGGGAGAGCCAGCTCAACATTCAATCACTTATTTCGGAGTGATCTACCCGAGGAAAGCCAGGCGCAGGGCCCGCTAACAGGCACGGAAGATTGGGGTGATATCCAGCAATTAGAATAGAGGAACCGACAAATAATAAACAAAACAAAATAGCCCAGAGCAAGAGAAAAAAAAAAACTGCGGTAAGACAAAAAGCACCGCTCGCGGGGTCAGTAAGTGGCTCAGCATTCTGTCACGGATGTCCAAAAGGACTAACCGTGGAGAGCAGGAGAGCGGAAAAAGACCCATATGCGTAGCGGCGAAACGGGAAAAAGGCCTGGGATCGTTAGTGCAAAGAGTTCAGGAATGCCGTATAGAAACCTATGCCCTCAGGTAGCGGACGTGGGGCGACCTGCTGCTATGCGGGTCTCAGGACATCCGAACGTCAATGCTGAGCAAGGGCAGAGTGCAAGACCCGGAAATATATAGCCCAAGGGAAAGAGAGGGACCAGAAGGACAGCAGGCGGAAACTAAGGACAGGACAGAGAAGGAGCGACCTCTGGCTGCAGAGGGCGTGACACCAAAGAGTCTTTGTTCGGGTTGACAAATTTAAGATGTGATTTGTGGTTCATCTTTAATATGGTTCTGCTTCCTTCTGGAGTTCAGTTTCTTATAATCATGTTACAATGGATAAACCATGAAACAATCCATGCAAACTAGGATTTAAAATTTTCCATGTCTGTTAAAACTAATTGGTTTACCAGATGTGTAAAGGTGGAATTAGGGTTGCAGATCACAGCATTAGCTTCCACTTCCTGGCCCAGCTATGGCTGAGATGGTTTCTGGAGTCAAAGTGGAACTGGAAGACTTTTCTGCCAAAACTCCTTGCCTTGGCCAGTGCCATTTCTTATCTCCTACTCACCTGCTCTGTCTATATTCTAGGAGTCTATAGCCACTGGTTCTCCCATTTGATGACAATATTGAGATGCAATGGAGTGTCACAATCGTAAATCCCTCCTCTTAAGGATGCTCCAGCCCTTGCTCATTTATTACAGATTTCCTGCACCAGCCTCCAGTTCCAGCCACTTTCCTATAAGGGCCAGACATTCCTGCCAATCTGGGTTCAGCTTTGGAAGATGGACGCCCGGAAGCCCACCTATCAGCGAGTCCAGGAGGGGCTCAACGGCATAGGCTTCACAATGGCATCGTGACCATCTGGGTCCAAGAGTGGGAGCGTCTGGTCCCGCTACCCCTTTTTATTCCCCCGAACCTTCGCCAGATCCCACTCTGGCTTTTAACTCTTGTCTGGTCTGTCAGGATGGATCACCCGGCTTTGGACATTGGCTTTCTCTGTATACTCTCACGGGTGCCCTTTAGACTTGTTTGCCTTGGAACACAACCCCCCGAACACCAGAGCACCTTGGACACACCCCTGTTCTTCTTCCAGCCCCTGTCCTTGTCTTTTATCCTCGTGTTTTCTCGCTCCCCTCCAGATTTTGCCATCTGCATTGGGTCCTGAAAAACGTTTCGTGATATGGAGGAAGAGTGAAAACTTTGGTACATAAATGAGTTTGTCAATGTTACTCACTAGATAAAGCATGACAGGCTATGCACCCCACCTGTATGGCACCAATTGGGTCTAAATAAAAGCTTTCTGGTGATAATGTACCTTTTTTCTATAACTATATTGTGGATCTTTATCATTATGCCATGTATGTTGTGGATTATACTACATACTGGGAGCTAAACTTTCTGAATAATAGTGTCTTAAAATGGTGAATTATATTCATCAGCAGAAGCTTCCCATGAGAGGATCCCAAACAAGGTGGAGGTGCAGCCAGCTGAAACATGGGTGATAATGTGCAGGTGTTTCTCCTTTTATCATCTTTCTGGTCCCAGACTAGATACCAGCTTCCTTCTCGGAAATACAGGCTAATGGCACGCACCTATGGGGGAGTGTACTCTTAAGTGTGACCGACAGCACCTAAATGTGCTCTTTTCCAGGAAAGCTGTTTTTCAGCCACCTCTTCAATTTGGGTGAAAGAGATCTGCATCCTTTTAGTAAAATTGGCATCAGATGATAAAAACAGATAAAAATAGCTTTTATGCGTCACCATGTGCAGCTTGGTTAGAGCTTTGCTCACTGGCTGGTGCTCAGAGCATGAAAGCTTTACAGACATGCAGGTTTATTCTTTCCATATTCCTGGAGGTGTGCGGAGAGGTATGTACCTGCCATAGCTCCATCAAAGAAGCGTGCCAATGACTTTGGATGAGGGCTTTGAAGAAAAGGGTTTCTCCAGTAGCTGTGAGCAACATTAGACATTGGACTGTCAGAAAAACCTGCTGTGCTGTAAGGAACTCAGTATCTTCAAAGGGCATCCAGTGATCCTTGTAAAGTGCAAAATTAGAGCCAAGATAAGGAAAAATTTAGTGTTATGGTGACATGCTGATGTAAAATGATTTTTTGTTGCCCTAGTTCATTAGGCAGATTTACTTTTAAGAAGGCTTAGGCAATTATATGCATTGTTTTTCCGATGAGTGCAAACATTTTCACATTCCATCTTATGCAATACAAAACAGTAGATGGAATTAAACACTTATTTCCTGGAATGATTGCATTACTTTATTCATGGAGTAAAATCCTTATAGGTGACTATCTGTGCTGACAAAATATATTCTTAGAAAAAAATATTATTGGGAGGAACAGCAGTGTGGCAGTTAGTATTGGTACTGTATCTCTCCACTCTGGGAGTTTGCATGTTCTTGCGATACCCAGTTTACTGATTCTTGGAATTCTGCTTGTGTGTGTGCCTGTCACGGCTTTGGTCCTGCCTTGCTCCCTGTGTTCCAAGGATAGACACCAGGTTCCTCTGACCTTCGAATATGTACCTTTTGCAATGCCACAGATTGGTACAGCCACAAGGGTGGTGATGTGTCAAAACCCAAGCACAGGAGACTGGAGATTGAAGGAACACCCCAAGACACCCGACTGATTGAGGGTTAGGATACTCAGGGAGAAAGGGAAAGTGAAAACAGAAAGTTGATGATAGAATAATGGGTTACTGACCGGCAGGCCTAAATCAGCCCAGGCCAGACAACAATGGAAAAGAATACGGAAAAACAGAACTGGCTGGCAGCTCAGGGAAGTGAAGTGTAACAGTCTGGGGGGTGCTGGATATCGGCATTCCTGGTGACCAAAGAGAGAGGCTGACAAAGCAAAGCACCAGCCCCAAATTAGACTGCTCATTCCAGCCACCGACTGGAATTTAGGACCCTGAGCTCTGGGATGGAAACCAGCCACCGAGTCACACAGATCTGGGAGGCAGACCTCTAAGTAGCCTGGAGTGCAGGCTGGCAAACCCGCTGGCCAATGCATGGGACAGGAAAAGGCGTCTCCTTAGGGTGCAGCTGCACTTTGCCTCATGCACGTTACTGATATGACGGGTCTCACCGAACCAGTGAGGCAGGAAACCCCAACACTGTGGTCCAGTCATTGGGCCCAGGAGCTGGTGATTCAAGGTGCATGCCCTTATGGGGGGGGTCCTCTGAGACCAGACCAGGCGCACTCTATCAGCACGGTCTCCCAGGTTCACTCTCTGGCTGAGGAGCCCAGGTGAGAATGGAATCAGATACCCAGGTGTCCACTGGACCAATGGGGGGAGACATCTGCGAAGGACAGGAGGCAAGGACCCATCCTAAATCCTGTCCCAAGCTCACAGGCAAAAGGACGATGCTTGGCTATCTCGGTCTTGAAATGGTCTTGAAACGGTCTTCTTAGCGCCAAGGAAGAACGGGAATTTGACTTCAGTTTCCCAGGGTAACCACTAGCCGAGAGATGTTGTATGGGCGCAATTATAACACCTTTCCGATAGATGGGTAAAGTTTTAGTGTTTCACATTTGTGTATTAATGCAACAGATACGATTTTAATCATTTTAAAACTTTCTATCTGGTCAGGAAAATTAGAATATTAAGAAATGAAAGTATGCCATGTACTTCAAACTTTTTATATTCAGACCTCTCACGCAGCCCCCGGAGTGTTCTGCTTTCCTTTGTAAATGATGGACGTCTTAGGTTCCCACATACAGAATTTTCTTCTTGACGTCTGCTTTTAAAGTGGGAGATGGCTCAGTGGTGATATTAGTAATCCAGGGGTCAGAGTGAATAGAAATGCAAAGAATCATATCTCCTGTGCATCTGTGCCCCGCCCCCGACGCATGGTATACCTCACTTTTCAATAAGTGCTGCTGAGTCTTTCCTGAAAACAGTTTCGAATCTATGCGTGATGGTCCTAATGTTGGGAGACTTCCGAAACCTTTCTGAGTCTTTTGATTTCACAAGCCTTTGGTAGGCGGATCTGTTGTGAGCTCCTTAGGCATTGCAAATCAGCACAACAATTAAACCAGATCTAACAATGTGCGCCCAAATTGTTACATCCTTGTTTCATTGTCAGAAATCTTGATCTAATCGGCACACTCCTACTTCATTTTACTGACATTTTGCTACAGTAAGTGTGGGGTGCTGAGAATTTCCACAAGTAGGGCTTTCATCTGCAGAATATACAGTGTGTCATTGACTGCAGAATTGCTGACAATCCTGTGTCTCAATGCAATGATGTGCATTTTGTTTACAAGAAGAAACTTAAACCTCACTCATTAATTCAGTAAAACTGAAGTCCCTTTGCTTCCTGGTTTCTGTCCTTTTCAGATCTGAATCTGAATCACTGTATAATGAGCTCGGCTTCACTATATTCCCTTTAAAACCTTCTTCTCTGTTGTAATAAAGGTTTCTGCAGTCATATTTAGCCCTTTCATTCAAGTAACTACACACTTGCTGTATTATACACAAACATCTCAGGACTGTATGCTCTGTCCTAACATATACTTCCCTTGAATGTTGTGCAGGCAAACTGCTGCTGAATTTTCTAATTAACAGTCATGAAATCACTAGGCAGCTCAGATCATGAACACTGAATGTTACAGTTACCCAGAATGCAGGAACTGTAACCAACTAGGCGACCTAGAAATTTTAACAATGCTAGAACACGTCTCCCCTCATAAGCGTGATGTGGCTTCTGACCAAATTTATGATTGGGGAACCCAATTTGAACCAGAAATCTCAATATCATCAACTGCAAAGACTATGTTTAAATTATTTCTTGCACTTGCAAATTTGAGTGACACCTATAGTATATTATTTAACATGAGGCAAGTACACAATCAGAATTAAGGTAGTAATAAATAAAAATTAGGTAGGCCTAATTTTATGATTACCAGGTAGGTCAAGTGAAATCTTCTGCAAGACCAACCTGTAGACTTGTTTATAGAGCAGGGTATTTACTGGAGCAAAGTGTGCCAAGAACTTTACTCAAAGGTAGACCCTCCCAGCTGGGATTTGAACCAGTAGCCTTCCAGTCTAGAGTATAGCCTAACCACTACTCTACACTGCCACTGAACAAACAGTTAAAAAGGTATCTTGGGTCTTCTCTTGTTAGGCCTAATATTTTAATGCTGCAACACAGCACTTGGGAACAAATTCTCATTCAACTTCTTTAATTCATCAAAAGGCAACTTTAAAATCCTGCCCTGTTTCAAAGCATTAGGCTCCTGCACAATAACCCATTTGGGCACCCTCAAAGAGGATGTATTCTGAAAAGCTTACAGTTTTGTTTTAGGGGAAATTCCCATTAAGGTTCTGGGCATTCTTTCATCAAAGTATATGCTTCCTCAAGAGATGTGCACTCTTCTGATACATTGAAGGGAAACCAGAACATCATGCAGACTACAGTTCGTTGACATTATTCTGAAGTGAATGGCTACAGTTTAATACATTAGGAGTTTAATACTGGATATGAAAAAGATCTGCCTTAATCATGCCCAAGGCTTGGGGGCTATTTTGTCTTTAAGGATTCATTTAATGACAAGTGTTTTTTCTTTGATTTGAGATCCGACTTTTCTTTCCTTTTTCATCTGCTTCTCATCTCTTTTAATCAAGACATCCAGACTTCTTTGGCACAGACATTAGGACGCTTGGCAACCAACATCGATTGAACAATGCACTTTTTGCCTAGATGCCTATTAATTACCCCCCAGTCAGTGCAAACATGTGGGATTGTGGTACAGGCTAGACCAGAGAGAGGAAGAAAAAGTGTAAGGAACAAAAGGAGGAAAATATGATGTGCTATTACAACTGGTTAAGTGCATGCAGTCAGTTTGTTAATTACCCCTCACTTGTTAGGTCTGCCTACCAATAATTATGATGATTTGGATGTGTGGGGTTTGTGTGACATTTCATAAAAGTCATGCATTCATGGTCACCCAGACTGTTACAGATATACATTCTGTATTGTCTGATTCACAATTATTCTGGAAATCTTATGTCGGTGTTCCATATTTGGACACTAGGCAGCAAAGTGTTAAAATGATGACAAACCAGCTTTTAGTTACTAACAGCAGTAAAAGTGAAAGACAATCTCTGGTTTCTGTGCCTTGTGGTTTTTCATTGGTAGGCCGGTCTTCATTGAACACCTAGCAACTTTCTTCTAACCCCCAGTATCATGGTTTGTTCAGTTTATTCGCAGACTGACGCACAGGAAGAAAGGTGAAGCTTTGGTGGGGTGGGGGGGCAGTACACACTGTGGAAAGTTTGTTTACGTAGAACAAAGCACTTACTGGTATCTGCTCGTACAAACAGGCAGGCTGAGCACCGACACTTCCTGTACACAGCTGCAGGGAGCCCCACACCCTCCTCTTGCACTGAGCCGATCACCAAGACGGCCGTCTTTAGTTCTCAGCAACAGGACGCCACTCTTTCTGGCCTTCAGCCATGAGTAGGAAGCCAAGTTGAGAAAACAGACATTAAAGGCTTAGACACCCAATTTAGAGTTGATATTTCTCGTATAAGGAGGCTTAATCCATTGCATTTACATTGTTCATTTAGTCTATTCAACAGACATTATTTATTTAATTCAAGAATTATTTCATCAATGTGTTTTGTATTGCTGTATTGCTGCCTCACAGTGCTTGGGCCCTGGGTTCAGTTGTGGACCTGGGGTGCTATCTGTGTGGAGTTGGCTTGTGTTTGCACGGGTCTCCTCCAAGTTTCCTCATACAATCCATCGACCAACTGGTAGATTAATTGACTTCTGGGAAAAAAGGTGTAATTGTGTGTCTCTGTCTATGTGTGTGATGGACTGGTATCCCATTTAAGGTGTATCCTGCATTGTGCCTTTTGCTTGCATAGATGGGCTCTGGCTCTCCTGTGGCCTTGAATTAGATGAAGGGGTTAGAAAATTGATAGATGGTAATCCATCTATGAATCCACCTCATCACCAAAAAAAAGCTGATCAAATGTTAAACATGAATAATGTTTGGCCCCCTTCAGAATGATGTTTACCTTTTTAATTTTATTATGGTTTTAATCAAATGAAGGGTCTGCTCTTTTGATGTAGTGTGCACATGCAAACGTTCTTTAATGCACAGTTTAGATTTCTTTGATTTGGCATAGATTATAGGAAGACAAAAACAAAGCATGATTGTTTGCTTGGTTTTCTTGAAATGATTCCAGTCATGCTTTCAGATTGTAAAATAGGTAAAAATCATTCTGTGGAGGGGCAGTTTAAATAATTTTGACCAGGTAAATCATTTGATACAGAGCTCAGAGTAACATTCTACCAAAAGGTGTTCTGAAATAACATATGTTAGCTTTCTCTTTTTGCACCAGGCTTAGAATTAGATTAGAATTTTATACGCAGTTGATTGCAAGGAATAACTTAAACTAGAATATCAATTCATCATAATTTCACCTTTTCCAAACCATGCCTGGCCAGTGGTGTTACACCACAAGGTTAAAATCACATTAAAAGTAATCTGCTCCAATTCAGCAATTTAAAGGAAGAGGGTTAATGAAACTCAGTCCCAGCTGTGTTTGGGACACTAGCATGTCCACCTTAAAGTGCCTTTTGGGGGGCAATTTTCTCATTATACCCTGGAATAATTAGTGATCTGCTTTTCTTTAAGACCCTGACCCTTGTACTAGTAAAGGGTGAATAATGACCAGGCACATTTTCCTGCAAAATGCAGTCTGCCAGTTCTCACATGGTCTACAGCTCAGTCTCAAGTTCTGGGTGACAACAGTGCTATCACATTCGCTCCCGTCAGAACTCAGGACTATGTACTAGAAACACCATGACAATTAACTTGCATCTATCCTTGACATTCCAGTTGCGGCCAATTGATGTAACAGTTTTGGATTAAGATCAGTTCCACCTGCATGTAATTAACCATCACATCACCTCAGTACTGCAGGATATTTAAGACCAGTCTTCATGTAATGTCCTTGAGTCCATCTTGAGTCTTGGCATTCTTCGTCTTTGATCTCTCCAGGGTTTTGACCTTAGACCTTTCATTGGATTTCTTTTGCTTTTGGCTTCAGACTTTGTTTTCCTTGCTTTACCTCACCTCTTGGATTTCCCTTTTGCTTTACTCAGTGTTTTACCAGTTATGAATTTGTCTTGTTTTCTTGCTATGATTCTGTCCTGTGTTTTCTATGTGTTCTCTACACTTAGCTCTCTGCCCCTACCTACCTGCTCTAGGGTTCTCCTCACAGTTCTCAGTCTGGTTAGAGCAATGGGATTACAGTTGCAAGGTCAAGTCGCAGGGGGCACGTTGACAGCATGTCAATCCAGGGCTATTAAGGGAATTTGGAGGCCACCCAATCCTGGAGAATCTCAAACAGCCAGGTGCTATTTGGGTAATCAATGTCAAGGCTAGCTAATGATCTAGACCACACTAGGACAGCCATTGACATTGCAAGTGTTACGATCATCATCCCTCCTCTCGAGTGTGCTTTTGTGTTTTAGTTTCATTATCACGTACACCTGTCCCTGGATTCACCATTATTATTTAAACCTTGTGCCTCTGAAGCTCAGGGCTCTGCATTGGAAGATAGATGCCTAGTGGCCCGCATAGCATCAAGTCCCCCTACGTCTGCAGCTTGAGGGCATAGACTTCCTAACGACGTCCTGATCAGCTGAGTCCGGGGGTTCAGAGTGCCGGGCCTCGTCACTCCGTTTTTTAACTTCCTTGTTCCTGTTCCTGTTTATATTCATGTTTTGTCTCGGATGGATCACCTGGTTTGGATTTTGGACTGCGCCCCGGTTTTCCTACTTGGACTATTTTGGACTTGTTTGCCTGCGCTCCCCAATGCACCTGGATCACTGTCGGCACTGCCCCCCTGTTCGCCATCCCTTCCATTCCTCACCGTGTTTTCCCTGTAGCCCTTTTCCGGCCACATCCGGATTATACAGTACCATCTGCACAGGGTCCTAAACTATGCACTTCATGGGAGTCAGGACCGGCTCCCGTGACAGCATGGCTTATACAGTCACAATTTTGAACAAGATACTCCTCTGTTTGAGTTAGTCAAGAAGCCCCAAACTTCCATTATGTCCCTTACTCAGACATGATCTTGAAATGTACAAGAATGCACATACATTTCATGATAGAATAAGAGTAGAGAAGTAGAATAAGAGATGTCTGTATGCATTTGTAATGGCAACAATACGTGCACTCAAAATACATATGAAAAATGTTACAGTTCACCTGCTTCAGGCGCCAGACTGTAAATCCTGTAAATCGAATCCACTAAGAACATTCATTTTTTGCTGTGCGGTTTTGGTGTGATTCTCTAGCTCTTGTAGTCTGAATTTATCTCGGTCTCATCTGGTGTTGTAGTGGAATGGAAAATGAGGGACCATTTAAGGTCAGCACGATCTATATATTTTCCCTCTTGCAGGTAAAAATTGAACAGTGCTCATTTAAGATGCTTGTATCACTAAATTCCCTTTTTTATACTACTGCTGGAAATGAAGAGCATTAATATAAATGTTCACATTTTCCTTTCGCATCTGTCTGCTTATTCATATCAAACATTTCAAGATTTTCATACACAGCCAAGTTGTCCTATAAAGAAAACAAATTGGAGCTCCTTGTTTTTTGAACTAATGTTTTGAATATCACCTAAAAACGTATAACTTAGTTATATGGTAGGTTTTGATTCCAGTTTTAAAATCCAATACACAATATGTTCTGTTTCAGTATTGAAATTGTAGTGTTCCACTGGTGGGCGAAAGGACTTGAAACCATTTAATCCGATTTCTTTTTCTATCATATTTCCATACTTTGAACTGCTGAATTGCTTTATAGAAAATGTAATTATTTGGCAAGCACAGCAGTGTTGCTTTTATGAATTAAAATAACATGTTGGTTTCAGTTTGATTTTTACTTGTTCTGCTGATGTTTTCTGGTGTCAATTAACGCCTTTTTTTGTTTGCAGTACATTAAGATAAGCTGCTTTTATTCTAAGTCTCCAAACCTGTTAAAATCTAAGGCAGTAGTTGAGACTTTCGGTTGTTAAAGACATCTGTGACACAATCTTGTATGTAAATGTTGACAAATAATAGAAATATTACTTTAAAAGGGTTTGCTCATGGGGTTACAATAATAAAAGTGGCAGTAAAGTCAGTTATTTGAAAGGAAAACAATACGAAAAAATAAGGGTGGTGCCCTGTAAATCATTGGGACTCTGTAAATGCTTGCACGGAATTATTGTCTATGAGTTCTCACTTTTGTGAAAGCACTCTATCTGGGGTTAGCCGTGGGGGAAAGTCAATTTGCATGTCTCGGTATTATTTTCCGTGAGCATAGATAGATAACCAGGGAAAGTTTCTAAAGCAGTATTGAAAACCGATTTGAGCTTGCTTTATGAAAATGAGATGTGTTGAAGATGCATCAATGCAAAGAAAACTCCAGCCTGCTTCAGTGTGGGCTGTTAAATTCCTGTGTATACATACACAAGTCAAAGTGTGTAAATGATTTGCATAGTGAATTGCATTTATAGCTACTAGTGCAAGATTAGGTCACAGTGTGGAAGAGTTGTGTCAGTGAGTAACCAACTGTAGGAAATCCAGTTTCTTTTTAATTCTAGCTCAGTTGGTAGTCTTATAGGTAGGATGCGTTAGTGTTCAGGTTTTTCCATGTACTTTAGCTTATAAGCAGACATTGATCTTATTGTGCAGAGTCACTACAAAGTTGTGCAAACCCTTGTCTGGACGCAGTCTGTAGCTGAGCTTGTTCTAAAGTTTTTGTTCAACTCTTAATATCTTTGATCTTGTCTGCTCTCCTTTCCCAAGTGCATGTAATGCACATAACTCTGACATTTTAGCAGTTTAATCCAGTAACTCTAAAAAATCCCAAAAGGGACAGTTGAAATTGAAAAAGCCTTGTAATTCACAGAATCAATCATCCTAATTATTCCTGATTAATTTTCATAAAGAGATCTTTTCAACCTCTGACATTGAAGACTTCCATTTGTCTTTTAGATCAGAAATGAACAAAAATGATAGCTGATGGATAAATAAGGCACATGTCCATTTTAAAGGTATTTCTGAACAGTCCAGAACCATGTACTGTTGCCATTCTGTTAAGTATTGATGATGGGGACTGATACTGGATATGATGGTCATGGTATGAAAGCCAGTGTTACTGAGCTTGATGAGACAAAGCAGCAATATAGGTTCCCCTTTCTATGAAAAAAAACTGCATTTATCATTTTCAATAACAATGGCAAAAAGAGAGCATTAACTAATATCTGAGAAAAATATATTTTACCATTTATCTCAGGTTTATTTAATATTATACAGTCAAATTTATCTTTTGAATCAACACTTACAAATTCAGCTCTCAACTGAAGCTCAGCAGGGTTGAGCCTGGTCAGTACCTGGATGAGAGACCTCCAAGGGAAGCTTTGTATGCTGCTGGAAGTGGTGTTAGCGGGACCAGCGGGGGCTGCCCACCCTGCGAGCTGTGTGGGTGCTAACGCCACGGTATAGTGGAGGGGACACTATACTGTAGTGGGTGCCATCTTTCGGATGTGACATTAAACCGAGGTCCTGACTCTCAGTGGTCATTAAAGATCCCAGGCCATTTCTTGATAAGAGTAAGGAGTTATCCCGGTGTATGGGCAATATTTCCCCCCTCGGCCTCTACTGTGGCCTCCAAATTGTCCCTATGTATGATTGGTTTGAACTTGCCGTGCAATGGATTGGCACCTTGAGCTCGTTGCTTGCAGGGTAGGCTTCGGCTTCCCGGTATACCATATGGTATAAACTGGTTTGGCAAATGACGTGAGGGTCTGTACATGCACAGTCAAAACATAATTCCCCTGAGGTTTTTTGGCTACTTGTAGGTGGTTTGACTCTATCCAAGAAATGGTTAAAGTATGATGTGTCTGTTGTGTGGTTTCCCCCTGTGGTCATGTTATTTTGGGTGCAGATTGTGGGTTCCTCAAAAGCAGAGCCTCTGGAGGGGGTCTCATGAGTCATTCGCCAGCCCACCCTTACTTTTCAGATGTGTTACATATCTGTAAGGCAAAAAATGCATTCAAATTAAGAGTGCTAAAAGCTTGAAATAACCAAAAAAAGAAAATGTGGTTATGGTCTCTTTTTTTTCTTACATGTCTTAGCATGACAAAATCATCAGTACCTCAACCGCACAAAATATCATGCCCTGGCACTCTCTATACAACCTGAAAAGTGACGAGGTCATGCCAGGCTCTTCCCAAAAATTAGTATTACTGAGTGGGTAACACCCTGACAGCACCTTCCAGAGACCAGTGATGATTTTAATAGTTGACCCATATAAGAAATGTAGGCGGTGAAGTAGGTAAAGATTAAAAACGGATGCAACACATGGTCACTTGTGGAATTTGTAAGTCACTGATGTCCTGTTAATTTTCCTGGTCACCTATTAAAATGACAGTTTTTATACCTTAAGAGCCTTTGTGATTCACATCCTGTAAATTCCCGTGTATGGAAGAGCAGACAATTTGTAGAGATCATCTTCATACTAAGGTGTTCCTCTTCACCAAACTGTGGTTGTGGGTTTGTAGGGTGTGAGAACACACAACTGTTGATCAAGCAACCTACTGTATGTATTTTGTGAAAATATGATATGGTGAACCTAATGTCTTAGGACACTAAGATTCCACATACAGTACATTACCACAATACAAAAATTGAAAGACTATGTTCTGTGCTTTGCACTGGGAGAATGCATGGCTTCTTCTGGCTTTGTGGCTTTTGTAAGAAATATACAGCACTAGATGAACGGTAATATGAGATTAGAATCTCCCAAACACACTCATTTCAGTTCTGCTTCAGGCAACATCAGCAGTTGTGTTCGATAACATTGTTTTTGCAGTGTAATTGAAATTATTATTTGGAAGTTGTTTGTGCTTTAATTTAACAATCACCATATTTTCCAACCTTAGATAACCTGATTCCTGGTAAAGTAGACAATGGATGATGAAACATTTTTTAAAACTATTTGTATTGTCATGGAAAATTTGTACCCATGTAGGAAATATAAATCTAAGTTGAAATGTCCCGCATTTGATAGGAAGCAATTAACAGCAATTAACATTTCTCTCTGGGCATCTTGGAAGCCCTTAATGGTGGTGATGAAAAGTGCTCCATATGAACTATTTTACACTACTAACAAATTACTCAGATTGCAGCAAAGCTTCTGTATTATGAATTTTCCTGGCATTCATATATCTGTGCATCTCTAATAATGGTTCTTTGTATGAAGGGGAGAATTATTCTTCATTTCCAGAAAGACAGATTCTTTCAAAAATTACATGCCAAACATCCATCCTGTTTTTTTATGAAGCAGAAATCCAACATTGGTCTTGATCTCAGACATTGTGACCCTGAGGGTTCCCTCCCTGGGGTCAGTGAATGTTAAGACATGAGTCAGAAGGCAGGAGACTTCCTTCTGATGAATTTGAAAATCTGAGGATTACTGTACATTTGACTGTTAAAATTGGAGTTGCTGTTTTTATTTTAATGTGAAAGAGACTGGGAAATGCGCCCAGATCAACCAACATTTTTTGAAAACGTGAAATGTACAAGAAGACATATCAGCCAGGCATTTGTCTTATGTCAGTGTAATACTGTATATAATATATGTATAGTTACACAAATACTAAATTAGTAGACTGTACTGCATGTAAAGAAAACAATATAATGAGTTATGCAAGATGGATTTTGAGAGGAAAAGAGTGGGTGTATCATTTATGAACAAACTGGTCTGTTTTTTTGTCTCTATCAAAAACAAATTTACTTTCCACTGTAACCAGTTGAGAACGGGAGGGGGGAAAAACCAGGGCTGAAACTTCTCTCAGTAATCCATACCTAGTAGGATGTCTCTCGCATTGCATCATTAGAGTGTTAACGTTTAGCGGTTGGCAACCTCCAGATCAACGGAAAAGGAATAAACACTTTCTCTCTGCGATCCTTACACTTGGCTCCAGGGAGATTTTTTGTGCATCTTAGTTAGAACTGGTTTAGTCCCAGCATTTTGTCAGCTGGAACTTCAAATGGAAAGGAATGTTATGATTCACCAGGGAGGGAGGAAGTTATTTGTTGGTGGGACTAAAGAAAAATTGCAGTATTCCTGTATAAACCTGGATTTGATCCAGTTACTTGGTGTTTTCTAGAAGTTAGAACAAAGCTTAGAAGATAAGTCTTTACTGTTGCCTTTTCTCTGGACAAGGAATTCCTTGTAAAAAGAGCAGTGCAGAGGAGCATCCTGTAATCCTAAACATGTCTTCCACTTCAGGGTTGCCAGAGCCTTCCAGGCAAACAGGCACAAGGTCAGATACCCCTGGACAGGGCACCAGTCCATTGCAGGGCAGACACAGACATGCACATATATATAGAGTGAATTTTCCCAGAAGCAAATTTACCTTCCAGTATGTCTTTGGACTGTGGGAGAAAACCCACACAAACACAGGCAGAACATACACAATCCACACAGATAGCACCCCAGACCTGGAATTGAACCCAGAGCCCCAGCACTGCAAAGCAGCAATAATAACTACTGCCCCACCATCCAACAGTTTAGTTAGTGTACTACTATACGTCCTGTAGAAAGTCAACTGACTTCTGCTCTGTTTATGATTTGTTATGTTTCTAATGGTGGGGAATTTTTCGAGTTAGTTTTGCAGAAATTCCAAAAGAACAATGTAGTATAGATTTTTTCACAAGCCCATGATAAGGAATTTCTTGGCATTGTTTGTGCACAAATTGCTATTGTATTGCTATGCCAAGCAGTACACAATTCCCTTTTAGCACATCCTGAATATTATAACTATTTTCTTTAAATGATCTCATTACATATGGAGCTTTATTCATAAACCAAATTCATTGCACTATTAAAAAGTGAAAATTGGACATTTCTGGTGATCTCCCCATTTTAAGCAGTGACCCATTAACTTATTAAGCAGACAAGCTGCAGTGCTGTTCTAATCTAGGAAGGAGCCCAGCAGATAGGCAAGAGCACCAGTACATGACAGATATCTCCCACTATCATCCCTAACCAACTAGAGGGTGCGGATCCTGTATTGGCCTTAGAGGTCCTCTTTGGGTTCATGTTCACACATTAGTACCCTCAATTATTTATATGGCAGGCAAAACCCAATTACAACTACAGTACAACTACAATTACAAGCCCAAGTGCAGGTTTGAGCTTGTTGGAGGAATTCTGGTGCATCTGTTTCTCTGCTTGCTGCTCTAGGTCCCCTCATAGGGGTGGAGACTGCACCCAGATGTTACCATGGAAACATGTGGTTCCGCCCCTGTTGCTTTTAACTTCCCTGGCCAAATGGCCAGTATGGAACTGGAGACAACTACAATGCTGATAAAATATCTGTTCTGATTAAAAAAAACAATTCTGCTTTATAACTGTCTTATAAAAAGACAAGTGTCTTTCTTAAGTGGTTGCAGTTTGTAAGACTATACTATGTAGTACTGCTTCTTTCTTCATGAATTAATTAGAAGAGCATTTGCGTAGAGTCCAGCATTAATTTAATCCAGAATAGCTGTTAATTGAGACAAGGGGCAGAGTGGTGGCTCTGTGGCTAAGGATCTGTGTCTATGGCTGGAAGGTTGCTGGTTCAAATCTTGTAGCCGGCAGAGGAATCCCACTCTGTTGGGCTCCTAAGCAAGGCTTTTAACCCCAACTGCTCCAGGGGCACTGTACAATGGCTGACCCTGTGCTCTGACCCCAAGCTTCTCTGTCTGTGTGTCTCATGGAGAGCAAGCAGGGGTATGTGAGAAAGACAAATTCCTAACGCAAGAAATTGTATATGGCTAATAAAGTAATCTGATCTTAAAGACAAACTAGGTGATGGGTCTTTGAGAAAAATGCACAGCAAGCTGACATTAGCATAGACCTGCAAATCAAAACCGCATCAGCAGATAAGATCAGTAACACAAAAATAAAAAGGAATCGTGCATGCAACAGATACTGTTTTTTTTGTGATTTAAATATTTTGTGATATTTTATTGCAGTGGTAGTGGAAATTTGTTGTAAATAGGCAATAGTGCCACAAGCTAATTAGAAGGCCAAGGAACCAAGCTAAAATACAATTTACTTTTCAGGTTGTTTAACATTCACATTTCTTTGGGGAAATATTACTCATGTTGCAGTTTTAAAAGACTTCTAACTGGAAATGTTGGTGTCCCAAAATCCAACACAGCATGTTTCTTTCTGCTCAGAGGCCTTGTGTACCTTGTGTCTGCCGGTGCCAATCTTCCACAGTACCACTCCCAGAAACCAAGCAAGTGTGCCAACAGTGGTGACACTAGACTCTCTACCAGTACCCATTGCTTACAACATGTTTGACTGTGTTAAACAGATGTACTGTATTACTACACTAAAAACAAGATATTTAACCGACGCGACTTGGGACATAACACTCATGGAAACTGATATGAAGGTATTAATATTTATTTATTTTTTCCGTTGGTTAGAATGACCTTTCAATGAGGCTTCCTGTAATTTCTTAATGTTTTCTTCAGTCGCAGATCATGGTAACCGTTATGTCTAGGAGACAGGCGTATGTACCCAGCTGAAGTGGAAATACAGCTGTTCCCATATCCTGCATCATTGTTTCCGATTTCTTGTGCCATTTAAGCAAACATAAAAGGTCTGGGGCGAGGTGTTTTTGTATCACGCCTTTTTTCTTCTTCTTTTTCTTTCAATGATTTTTGTGCTTGAATCAAAATTCTCCACAATTCAATATATGAAAAGGGAACTAGACTTAAATTCCATTCACCCGTCCCATTCACATTTAGGGTTGTGAGGGACCTTGAGTTCAATACAGGGCACACACTCACACCAGGGCCAATTTTCCCAGAAGCCAATCAACCAACCAGTATGTGTTTGGACTGTGGGAGCAAACAGGAGCACCTGGAATAAAGGCTTGGGAACTGGGGGAAAACATACAAATTTCATGAACATAGCACCCAATGAATTGAACCCATGGCTTGGAACTGAACTGCTCCACTGTGCTACCCCACTTGAATTCCTATATTATTGAAATCATGGGGATTCGAAGAATGTACTGTACCTGATGCTTACACAGGATTGACTGTTACCTCCTCATTGGCTAGGACATCCAAACTTTAAGGTTTAAAGACATATGAGCATAGTGGTAGCCAAATCTTAGGTAATCCAGAAAATGAGGAACAATGCATTTTTGGAATCATTTCCACAGCTGTGTCCCCAGACACAGAGGCCAAATGACAGAATCAGCATTTCTACCTTTATGGACCTAAGTTGCTAAGCAAGACTAGGCCTGGTCAGACCCAGGCCACCAAGAAAAAATTATAGATGAACCCTGATTAAGCTGGTGGAGAAGTAGGTGGCGCTCATGCCTATAGTCAAGAATTTGCAACTCAATTCCCCCAATGTAGCATTCAGGGAAACTGCTATAGGAAATGAAGTTTCTAGGTTAACCCTGGTATCCTGACTCTGTTCCTTTCTGTGTCTACATAATATGAACTACCTGAAGTTCACCCTTAATTCAACATTTGAAGCAATTTTTCACTTCCCCACCTAATCTTCAGGAGTGTAAGAAAAACCTTTTTCCTTTTGTAATGAATGCTGCTTCGGAAAATCAACTATATAAAAAAATCAAAGGCAGAAAAAAAACATTAATGGTCCCTAAAATACCCGAAGTTAATAAGACCCTGTCAAAGGTCTAAGACTTACACAATTGAACAGGAAAAAAGCAGACAAATTATTTCCTATAGAGGACAGGCTTTTAGGATTTTTTCAGAGCAAGAAGGGAAGACAAGTGTACTTTGCTGTAACACAACACCAAGATCTTATGGAATTGAAATAACTATATTCCATCTCGGTGAGACATTATTGATACGTTGTTGAGGGAAAAAAGGGAATCTCTGAGGAATTTACCCTCCTCAGATTTTAAAGCTTTGGGGCATGAATGAGGAATTGGGTTTACAGATTATATTACAGTGGATACCTATTGATAGGTAGTATGGTTGTATTAGAAGAAAAATAGTATTTTAATGTATAGTAATCTGGGATCATCCTGATAAGAATTTGGTGATATTGTATTTTTCAAATCTGGATTATACAGTTAATAGGATTGTTCCGCTTTTTGTAGTTTGTTAGAAATCTTAATTTTTGTAAAGTTATCTGTGTGTCCATTAAAGGCCAGGTGGAAATTACCTGCGAGCTTTGGGAATGTTTCTATGCAACATTTCCATGTTTTATGTTGCACGTGACTTCATTAACCTCTTTTAAGTATTAAATGAATAAACTAGAATAAGCAATATTGCTCATTAACATTTAGTCAGGAAAATCTATCTTTTGTTAATTAGTAACATTCTTTGTGGGTGTAATTCAGTGGCTCATTTGTGAATACAACACTCTGATGGTCACTTATGGAAAGAATAATAAAATCTGGGTTTTTGCAGATATTGTAGTATATGGAAGTTTTACTTTAATTTACCACTGTCAGATGTTACAACCATTCACAATTAACATCTTTTGACCTACCAAGCATTGTTCTTTATTCATTATGGTTAAGATGTCCACAGACTTTAAGGAATGGCATAATGTGATCACTAGCTTGAATTCTGGCTCCACACATCCTTAAATCAACTTTGTGTGCAGCACACTTATTGACCAGAACTGAGACTAATAACCATGCTATGCAAGTTAACATTCTCTAACATGGCTCTGAGGATGTTTTTGTACTGATTTTAAGGTACTTTGTTAACATACATGGATTATCCTGACATTTGCCAACACTCTACACCCTTGTCTAATTGAGAACGAGTGTGTCATTCAATGGTCAGATTGCCTATTCAATGAGTGTATGTACAACTTATTTATTTGAGCTAGCTTCAAATATAATGCCTTCTAATAAAACCCTGTATTGAATTACCTTATTACAGTCCTAGATGCAATTTTTAATAACCTATCGCATTGCAAATTGTCTAACATTGTTACTACTTATTTCAGGAGGTGAAAGTTTTTTAATGTTTAAATCTGTTTCCAACTATTACAAATGTAGTGTGCATCTGACAGGTACAGGTACGTATTAGTATGAAAAAAAATATGCTGACTTCAACAGGAAGAAACAGCTTTCTTATAATTTCCTGCGATACATTCTGGAAACATCTTGTATTTATTGGTTTGGTAAATTGTACTTGTTAAGTTTCTCTTACTTTCTTTTTTCTTCTTCTGTGAGTGCGTGACTTTGGCTTTTACATAAAGGAACACCTGACTGGCTTGATCTAATGAGCAAACTGGTATAAAGACTCATTTAGAAAGGTTGCAGCTGAAGGAGAAAAACACATCTTGAAACAATAAAATGAGTAATAGGGTTTGGGGCTGAGCTGCATGTGAGATTCACAAACTCAACCACTGCCCACCAGCCTGGGTGAGAGGTTTTGTTTCCGGCATTTTGCACCACCGAAACCGATATGTCCCAGCCCATGAAAAAACATTTCTCATTTTAAAGCATGGTGCTCTTGTGGACAGAACAGAGTCAGAAGGGAAAGCAATCATAATGCATGCTACATCCAGAGAGGTTATGCAGGTTATTAACTTGTATTGTTTAACTATTCACTTGTCTTCCTTGGCAGAAATCGGTTTTTGGCCCTTCTTTCTGGAGCAGGAACATCAAACTACATTCCCAGGGGGTTGCAGACTCCTAAACCTTTTCACCTTCAAGTAAATTTTGGAAATCCTTGGTTTTACTGTATATGCCCTTAGCAAACAACTTGGCTAGTTGACCCAATAACAAAACCAGCTACTGTATGTCAATTTAAAACATAAGCCTAAATGAAAACCAGCATATGAGAACAGATAATCGAACATCCTGTTGTACAGCTGGGCAAAGGCTGGACAATAGGCTTTGTCCTCCCATGCTCTTGCTTCCTTAACAGTCCTGAAATCCCCAGATAGAGGAAGCCTTTGTGCATTTATTGTGCAAAGTGGACATAGGCTTTGGGTATATCAGAGCAGCGCCCAAAATGCAGGCTGGCAAGTACACACCCACAACATAAGGATGTTTGCATTTGGTCCCAATAAGAGGCATGAGACAAACCAAACTGCTAGCCAGTAATAATTTTATAATTTGCACTTCGTGGGTGGACTGAAGTTAGTCATTTCCCCAAAAAAAGTTTCATGAAGATCTTATGAAGCTCTACCAAGTCAAATTCTTTAAAGATTCATTAGCTTGTCATGTCATGTCATGAAGCTTTGAATGTTTTAATCCCATTGTCATCCACAGTTTTTTTTGTTGTTGTTGCAAATTCATTGATGGGAAGTTCACAAAAAATTGTGAACACCAAAAATTACCAAGCTGCAGATAAATGAAAAGCCCACTAGTAATTATGTAAGGAACAGCTTGTCAAGCTTCTTGTATTGATGACTGCTTCTCAGAAAATGGCAATGGATTGAGTCTCGGGTTCTTTTTTTTTCAGGGCTTTTAATCCAATTGTCTTGCCTGTGTCTGTTGGTGTATCATCATTGAGGGGTCCCTCCTCCTATCGCTTCTTTGTGCTTTCACTTTTCACACAAACCATTTTGTTTCTGATGTTTCCTGTTTTTCATTCCCTGTTATATCATTAGATGCAATGTCATAATCTCCAGACCTGGATAACTTGACATACTTCCCCTCACTGAAATCTGACTTCAGCCTCCTGTGCATGAGTTACAATTTGAGCTTTCTTATCTGATAAATGTGGTTTTGAGCTTCTTGATTGCAAAGCTCTGCAGAATGCGTCAACACACCTAAAATTGACATTTTCTGGTGAGCTGTTCTTAGAATGAATTCCCTTTTTACCTTCAAGATCACTAAAGATGTTTGTCATTATCTTAATGCCACAAACACTGAAGAATTTTTTACTTCTTCACTTACTGTTAATGGCCCGACATGTGTCCCAACGTAGGTAGGAAAGACTGCTCGCAGATACTTGGTAAGGTTTATTAGGCAAAAATGCAGATTTCTGCTGATGTTAACTGGTTGTTCATGACCATTTCTGAATAGCAAGCAGTGTTCCCAAAGGCAATAGTTGTCGAGATTTATCTGTGTTCATGCTGCAAGCTAAACTGCTTCTGTCTCGACAGGTTTTCATTTTTGAAGAACTTCCAACATTTTAAAGCTATTTTATAGAGGTTTTAGAGCAGCACACAGGGAAGGTCATTTTTAGTCACTGGCGTTTCTGAAGTGGCAGTCTCTAAAACAAGTTCTGGATTTTGGAAGATAAGAGCACAGTTCCTCTTTTCAAAAACAGGAGCGATCAACCCTGTTGAAGTTTACTGAACTTTATCAATTCAATTTATTTTATCCAATTTCCAAATAACATAAAGTGGATTTTGGTTTAAAAGCTGAAGTGGAAATCTAATAAGTAAATTGATTCTTAAAAATGTAGAGATATATTGGTGCTTTTAGATAATATATTTCAAGGATGTAACTGCTGTGCTACAGTACGTGCAGAATTTTAGAAAACAGTTCGTCAACAAAGTACACTGTTTAGGTTAGTTGAGAAGACAATGTACCAAAACAATATATGCTGTCTGGGTCATTAGAATTAGCTGAAAGTCACTGATAAGCTTTGAATAACAAATCTAGTTTTTCTTTTCTCGCTCTATGATGAAATCTGTTTTCTCTTAGAGAAAGGGGAAGTTTTAGAAGGGACCAAGTGCTGAACTTTTTTACAGCGCAACGTCTTATAAAAACCCTGTACTGCTTGTAACAAATGGAGTCTCTGGTTGCACTTGGCGAAGTGGCAGCAGGGCTCCCAATATTGCAATATTGAAATAAAGACCTTACTCAGGTGAGAACTCTCTTTTGTGGCTTCGTTGATAGTTATATTTCCATGACAAAGCATTACAGCCTTCTTTTAGAGAAGAAAAATACTTAATGACAGAGTTCTGGCTCGAGCTCCTGCTTTTTAACAACCATCTTCATGATGGTTGAGTTTTAATGGAATTGAAAAACACTTATTTTATGTCTTGGTGAGTCAGTAGTGATACTGTACATTGTTGGAAAAGGGGGGAAATTTTTGCATTTAAACCCTTTATACTTTAAAGCTTTAAGAATTAAATTAAAAATATGTTTATGGGTTAAAAGCCATAACTTGTGAAATTAGTTTTTTGTACAGAAACATATTTATCATAAAGGCTACTTAGTTTTTAAGGTTTCTTCTCTTCTGCTCTTCACAGAGAAAATAAAAAGACCTGCGTTTAAAACTCTTATACTACATCTTGATGCTAAAACTCTAGTCTTGAGAGTGTAGTCTAAACTTTTCTGACTCTCCCAGTCTAATTTTGATGTCTGAAATGGATACCAGAGGACACGGGTGGAACCTTCTTGGAAGTGCATTTACTATAAAAAGGACAACAGGAGGCACTTCTACACAAAAAGTTGTGGAGGTGTGGAACAAACTACCCATCCATTTTGGAACCATGTCGAAACTGATATCCTGGGCTGTTTCAATAAACAGCTGGATTAAATCCATTAGTAACTATCATTCAAATAGGGTAGATAGGTCGCATGGCCTCCTTTTGTTTTACCTTTCTTATATTATTCTGTAATGTCTAATTTTGAGTGAGGGATGTTCTTCTTAAACAGGATGCTCGTATCTCTGAGGCTCTACTGTAGTTGAAATTTGCTACTGTTCTGGTAATCTGTACTGTGGGCTTTGCATCTTCAATAGCTCCTTAACCATGAGGATGAGGCTGAGCAAATGTTCCCTCAGTATTGTGAAGTGTGAGCTGCTGCAAGGATGAAGATGAGGAGGCAGGTGGGGGGTGCAAGAGAGATATGCAAAGGGAAGCTCTGGGTGCAAGACTTCTATATATAGGCAAGTGGAAGTGGGAGAGATTAGGATCTAACCTTCCTCTTGAACTTTGGTTGTATATTCTGTACAGTACTGTATATCACCTGTAATTCCCAGTCCCCAGTGATTGTTACCTGAAAGGACCGAAGATGGCTGTGGATACTCAGATGCAACCAAATTTTATTTTTCTGGTTTGATGACAGAAGTCACACATTTTTTTGCTGGACGTTGGAGTGTGAGCTCAGTAAAGATATTCAGGGAAACTGCAGAAATACATTTTAATGTTGATTTAAAAACCTCAGAATGTTGCTGAATATTAAAAGAAATATTCCAACAAGTTGTTAGACTACTCCAGGATTTTATCTGAACTTTGGCTGTAGCCGAGCCATGATCATAAAGCATTGGTGTTGTTGTAGGTAGGATTACCTGACGCATCGAGGCTTGGTGGCCTGTGGTCTTATTTCCACTCACAGAAAAATCTCTAACCACACAGGCACTTTACTTTTTGCTCACCTTTTCCAGTGCGGCATGCAATTTAGAAACAAAATACACCAGCTACGTTTGTGTTCTTTCTGAGCCTTAGTTTGCTCACAGTCTCTATTTACTTATAAACACCACAACAAAGTGGGCTGAAAAAAAATATAAGGTTTTCCCTTCAGTTCGTGTCAACACTTTCAGCGGTGCTGGGTGACTTGATTGAGGTTGAAAGCTCGGGATTTTCCGAACTGGCAAGTTGACGCCATTGACTTTGACAGTTAATATCAAAACCTTTGACTAACGTGGGCTCACCTCGCCAGCCTGCCTTTTCAGCTGTTTAACTCCGGTGTATCTGAAGGCTAGTAACAAACATGATCCTTAAGATTTTGCTGATATGGTCTGGCTGAGAAACCAGTTTAAGAAAACTACTGTATAGTAGTGAGAGTACCATTTTAAAGTGAGCGCCAAGAGATTGGGAACCTTTTTTAATATTTTTTTTAAATTTTATTTGCTCTGTAATTATCCTTGATGGCACCGTAGGGAAGTGATTAACTGTTGGAGTTTGTATGACCTCCCTGTGGGTTTTCTCCAGGTGCTCCAGGTTCCTCCATACACAGTCCAAAAACTTGATTGGCTTCTGAGAAAAATTGGCTCTGTGTGTTTCCCTTCGTGTGTGTGTCTTGGCTTTGCTTGCTGGGATAGGCTCTAGCTCCCCTGCAACACTGAATTAGATAAAACAGTTAGACAGTGGATAGATAGATTGACAGAGTGATCCTAGGCTTGGTGATTTGAATGTAGTGAATGGCACCAATTTCTGTAAAATGTATTAAATCACAGAACCTGAGATTCAAACGAAAGATGTTGAATAAGAGGTAACTAGACTTCTTTTATGGTAGAGACATGCCTTTGCTTCTCACAGGAGTTTAAGTTTGGCAATAATATGCAAGCAGGATAATATGCATAGGCTTTAACTACTGAGCTGCTAACTAGCAATGAAGAATTAAAGGTTGTTAAAAGTGTGTGTCAATTTTGAAATAGAGTATATGAAATCCTTACTAACAAATGATTTTATGAGTTACTGCTGCAAACGAAAGTCACATTGCAAGTCTTGCAAGCTGTTGGTTACAGGATGATTAAATTCCACAGTAAATAGTACAGACCCATTTTAAATTCTTACACTATATCCTTATAGATCTTTTTGTGAATCATAAACTCCTATTTCATTCGTTGGGCCCTTAAACCAAACTATGCATAAATAAATTGTTGCAGATTGGAGGGTTATGTTGCATAACTTCCTGATGAAAAAGAGTTTTGTAAACTAAACAGGACATCTGTTTCTCTAGCAGATGACTAAAAACTCTCTGTGGTACAGCACATGTTGACAGAATGGCTCTGAACCTGCTCTCCTCTCTACACTTCAACACAGTGTGAAGGGTAAAGTGAGAGTGATTCAGATAATTAGGAGAAGCTTTGCACTTCTACTGTTAGTCTTTTTCTTTAATTTCTGGTCATTGGTACTGTAGCTTTGTTTTTCAGCTTATTGAAAGTCTGGGGTGTCTTTTGTAATTATGGGCTCTGTAGATAACCACATATGTATTAATGTAAACAAAATCCAAGGAATTTATTCAAACACCAAAGTAAAACAAGAAAATGGGGCTACAGTTGCACATTTGGTAGAATTACTTGTAGAAATCTACTTCAGACTTCTATATAAAAACACCACAAAAAGTTTATGTAGCAGGGAGATAGGAAGCTTTTCTATCAAGCATCAGATGTATTTTTCCAACAGATGTTTTTTGAATGCTTTGAGAAATTAAGTTTATACAGGGAATAATTCAATTATTATTGTGTGCTTGGTTTTCAGAATGGGAATTTTGTTGGTGGGGTGAATGTGGCTCTAAAGTGTATTCATATGGGAGAGTTATCTAGGGAAGATGTTGATCTACATCCTGTTTCTCAGAAAATTCAGCAGAATCACATTCCCACAGAAGCCTACCTTGGCACAGCAATTGATTAGGAACTGTCATTTTCCGCTTTTCATTGTAGGTTACAAAAGTAAAAGTCAATGGAAAGAAATCAAAAAGAATTCACAAACTTCCAAAGGGAATGAGATATCATACAGTAACTCTTGAACAATGGGGTATGATGGGACTGTTTGAAATCACCATCTGCACTGATGAATACAGCCCAGGGGATCTCTTCAAGTTCAGAAGTGAAACAAGAGAATGGGGACACACATGTAGTAGAGATGCTTTTTAGAAATCAATTTCAAGAACAAATTGCTCCACCAAGACATTATTGAATAGGGGACTGAACTAAACTCCATAAGTTGATAGACTATGAACAGTATGGTCAACACCAGAAATGGGCTGAATGGCTCCTACTCATTTGTGGTCTTTGTTTCATGCACGACTATGGAGAGGCTTTATTATATAGAGGGCGTCTCTATAATACAAGAGGGTCTCTATTACTTATAATTATTGTAGATGTACTGGTTTGTAAATAGGTTATTGACATTGGGTTAAATATGCACATTCTCACTGGGTGTGTTGAGTCAATTTTGGGAATGTAAAGGGCCTCATGGTGTTTAGGGAAGGGGAGGCTACTTTAGAGGCTTCTGTGTGTAACAACTGTGGCAAGGCTGAAATAATGCCTCCTGCACCTTAATTACTCTGGTCCACGTGCGTTTTAATGCGCTCAGATACTTTGAGCCATGTTGTCTAAGGTGTCACAGTGTTTTTCATTGAAATCCTTGTAAAAGGACAGTGATGCAATGATTATAAAATGGGCATGTTAGTGTTCAACAGATCCAAGATAGGGTAAGAAACGTATATTCTTGAGGGACCTACTAGCAGGTTCAAGAGCCCAATGATTAGCCTGAACTTTCTCAAGACTTTAAATTAATTAATATTAAATTAACAATAAATTTATATTGCAAATTCATATAACTCAAAAGGTTATGCTATGCAAAAATTGAACTAAATCATTTTTCTAATACCCGATCTGTACTAAATGTTATGTCAGTTTTGATGTATAAATAAATTCAAATGCAGGTCGAGATTTTAAGAGCTATAGTAAAACTCAAGTAAAAAATAGAAGTAGAACACAGTGTCTCACAGACTTCCTCCCAACTTGTCTTATGCCTGAGAGAGTTCTATACCGTCACGAACGCTATTCCTCCTCTTAAGGGCGCTTCAGCCTTTCCTTGTTCAGCCCCATTACCCGCACCTGTTCCTTATTCCAGCCTCTCTTCAGTTCCCCCTTAAAAGCCAGATGCAGACGTCATTCGAGGCTCTTCATTGAATTCCATTTTGTGAGAGCCCGGGTCCTGCTGCGTCTGGCTCCGTTATGGTTTTAACTTTCTGTTCCTGATCCCCCCTGCCGGTCCCGACCCGGTTCCTGGTTTTTAATCCCCTGGATGAATCGCCTGGCCATGGACTTATCCTTCTGTTTTGGTTTCCCGTCTGGACTTCGTCTTGGATTGTTCGCCCCGAACACCTGGACACCTGCACACCTGCACCCCGTCTCCATACCCGTCTCCTGCATGACTTTTTCCCCAGTGTTTCCTCACAAATCCGGATTGTGTCGTCTGCATAGGGCCTGGAAAGAACTGTTCATGACATATACTGATTAAGTACAATCATCAGGATTGACTGTGGGTTCTATTGACATTTCTCAGTGATGATTACTTCACTGCAGATCCTCAAACTCATCCAGTCTCCAGTTCTCTAACCTCTTTATCCATTTCAGGGTTGTGGGGAAGCTGGAGCCTATCCCAGCAGGCAATGGGTGCAAGGCAGGGTGCACCCTGAATGGGACACCAGGCCATCGCAGGGCACGCACAGACACAAATGTCCACACAGCAGGGCCAATTTTTCCAGAAGGCAATTAACCTTCTGTGTGTCTGTGGACTGTGGGAGGAAACCAGAGAACTCAAAGGAAATCCATGCAAACACAGGGAGTGCACTCAAATTCCATGCAGATAGCACCCTAGGTCGCTTATTTGAACCCAGGATCCAGTGCTGAGGGGCAGCATTGCTAACCACTGCACCACACTCATGTTCATTTTCACTATATATCCTTTAACACAAATATTATATTTTAGCAAAGAAGGCTTGGATGCTCGCAGAAAGTGAGATGTCAGCATTAATATTTAAACAAGCATGCAACCTTCAACATTCTTCTGTTGTGCATTTCAAAAACAAGTCTGTTAAATTACTTATAGTTAGGACCTGGATTTTGTGAGTAGGAAATAAAACAACAGGCAGTATGCAGTAAAAAATATGAATATATTATAAATTATAAGACCATCATCCATTCAATAAAAGAAAAACAAAATGGTACTGTACAATGCTTCTTCCATTACATTCAGTGTAAAACTTGTAGAGTTTAGCTTGTGTGCAGGACACAATGTGCTAATGGCACATTTGTTCTAACATTCTAGAAAACAGTTTGCTTTGTTATATTGCATATTATTTCATAATGTACATTCTTTTAAAAAAATCTGCAGTTAAATAACATTTAAAAATCATACTGCCGAGTTCTTTAGCTGCAAGCATACTACCTTCTTGCAACCAAATCAAAACAGATTAAAAAATACTTTTAAATAAATAAATTAAAAGATGATACACAACATTCCAGTTTTATCTAGGTCTAGACATTTCCTCTCAGCAGCAGTGTAAAAAAGCCTGAAAGTAAATATCTGAAACAAACTCAGTACCACAGAGTGAACTTACTTGTTATATATGAAAATATTAGACAATATGAGTACTATATGCTACACCTTAGCTAAAAAGATAATGATGCTGAATTGTATGAGTTAGCTGTTTCTACCTTTGTTCAGAAAAAGGGGAAATCAGCATTTTAAAATCAATTCAGCAGTTCTGAATTGATCTGGGAGAGTGCAGTGCAAATCTGAGTGATTAAATATTAAATAAATACTGGAAAAATCCAAAGAAAAGTATAATTAGCATAATTCTATTTTCATAGAATTGATAATTGTACTGATATGCTGTACACAATAACTAAGCAACAGTATTCAGTTTAGCAAAAGTATAACTATAAATTCTTAATAATTCCTTACGCTTACACTATACAGTATAGAGCTTTTCTGGATACTCCACTCAAAGCACGTTACAGATAATGGGAACTCCAATGTGTAATACGCACCTTGATGATGTGACAGCAGCCAAAGTGCGCTCACCACACATCAGTTATCAGTTGGGAGGAGGACAAAGTGATGAAGTCAATTCATAGATAGGGCCAGGGGGCCAGGACACTGGGGTAACATCCCTACTCCTTTTGATAAACGCCCTGGGATTTTTAATGACCACAGAGAGTTCTTTTATGGCTCATCCGAAGGACGGTGCTTTTTTTACAGTATAGTATAGTGAACCCATCACTATACTGGGGCAGTAGGACCAACACAGACTGCAGGGTGAGCACCTGCTATCACCTCTTCCAGCAGCAACCTTAGCTTTCCCAAGAGACCTCTCATCCAGATACTGGCCAAGCTCACACCTGCTTAGCTTCAGTGGGCTGCCAGTGGTAAATTGCAACAATATTCAATGTTAAATTGTATATATTACAAGTATATAGCTATGGGCACTAGTTAAGCACTTTACTTTTTCAAAAAGACAAATGATAAAGATATGCCATGCCTCATGGTTATCTATTGCTTATGGGGACATGGTCATCCTGTTTTGAGTCTCTGCTAAGCCAGCTCCATGTATTCTTCAACTTGGTTGTAGAAAAGCACAGTCCATTCCTGATAATCCTGCATGATCTTTGGGATTAAAATTTTGAAAAAGTCAATCAGATGGACTAT
Source organism: Lepisosteus oculatus (assembly GCF_040954835.1). Taxonomy (NCBI): domain Eukaryota; kingdom Metazoa; phylum Chordata; class Actinopteri; order Semionotiformes; family Lepisosteidae; genus Lepisosteus; species Lepisosteus oculatus. The sequence goes on along the minus strand of NC_090706.1, from coordinate 19,759,165 downwards.
TTCAAAAGTTCAGGTGCCAAGGAAATTGCCAAGGAAATTAAATGAACAGACTGAAAATAAGAGGCACTTCTTTATAAATGCTGTGGCTGTGAATGTCTGTAACAACCCACCCTGCTAGATATGTTGTTGACACTGATTGCCTGGGACCCGGTGAAAAAGGGTTTCTGGGATTGATTAGCTTCTAGCAAATAGGTGAGCAGAACAGGTCAGATGGTTTGTTCCTATTTTCAGCCCTTCTGTTGTTTGTTGTTAAAGGTTTGGACAGAAAAATACAAAATTTAAGAAAGAAAAAAGCACTGCTGTGTTAATTGGCCAAAGAGTCTGAAACATAAGGTTTAAGAATTAATGAAGACCAGACGTGCTCCCATTTATGCAGCAAGACCAGTTCTGGAGCGATTTGAATAAAGCATCTTGCAACAACAGAATTTAAGGATTTCAGATTAAAACACATCCAGAATATGGATCCCTCAGACCTCCTCTGCACTGCTGCTTTGTGTTGAGTTGTATAGCGTTTCAGTATGGAATTTTGTCTTATAATCATAAAATCCCTTCACTCTACATTAATTGTAGAGTTAATTGTGAAGTTAATCTTCAAATATTAAGACTGTAGTACCACTGGCTGAGTCTTTGCCTTATGCTATACTTAACACAAGAAGGATATATTCTGGTATTCTTTCAGTGTATTTTCAGGAAGGCATGTTTGCATTAAGATGGCACCAGCATTACTGCCTTGCTGTGCTGCTCCAGTCCTGGGGTGCTATCTGCATGGAATTTGTATGTTCCTCCCATGTTTGTGTGGTTTCCTTCAGTTACCTCCCACAGTCCAAAGATACTGTTTAAAGGAAGATTGATTGGCTTCTAGAAAAACTGGTCCTAGTGTGAGTGTATGCATGTCTGACTGTGTATATCCAGGATGTACCCCACCATGCTCCCACTTCTTACTGGGATGGGCTATGGATCCCCTGTGACCTTGAATTGAATGAAGCAGTAAGAAAGTGGAATGAAGAATATTTGCATTATTTGGGTAACGGAGTGGCCCCAATTGTGACCCCAATTAGAAGTAGTTCTAACAGGAAAGCTGTTCAAATATTATAGAAGTCACTAAAAAATGACTAAAAAGAGAGGAAAAGTTAGAAAACTAACCCAAATAGGACACTTTGTGCCTTCTTGATGGGTTTCTATTACGACAGAGTCCTTATATACCAGCACTCCTGGTGTACAGATACGCCAGTATTTGGAGCCAGTGCACATAAGCTGACTGTTATTGGAAATAAAGCCTAACTGTGTTTTCTTGTGTAGTAAAGGGATACACAATAAATAAACAAACATAAATACATCAGTACATTCAGAGTCAGGCATGTCATGTTTCCAGTGGAAGGCCACATTTTTAGTTCATGCTCCAATGGCTTCATCCATTTGACAATTGGCATAACAAATTCTTCATGTAATCCCGTTGATGGCTGTGTTGCTTGGGGATGTGACTTGGAAGCAGGCACTGCTTTCAGTCATTCTGTTGGCACTTCTTAAGGTCAGCTGACGAATGGCTGAAGACTTGGTTACCCAGTAAAAGACATCCAATCACCCAGTCTTCCATTATAAGGGAGAGCCACTCCAACATGTGAAGAAAAAGGATTTGGAATGGTTACCATGAATTGTTACACTGACATCTGTTGTTACTTGTATTGTTGCACCATGTAGATCCCAAAAAACGTTTTTTGGGAATCAGTATTTATCTTTGCATGCTTTGTGCATTTTACGTAGATCTTGTCGTTAGCGGAGAGTTTAAACTGACGCCCCGTGTAGGTTGAAGACAAGAACGGACCACCCGTGTGGTTGAAGCTCCTTCCCAGAAGCACGACTTCTTCAACACCTGTCTTTCGCCACACTTCCACCGTGTAGATATTAGCTGGGCTTATTGTTTGCAGGCTGATCTGGGTGTAGAGGAAATACAACCCATCATGGTGTATTTGCAGATGACCATTATGCAGAGTGAAGTTCTGTGATGGCATTCCATTCTCATCCTCCCAGGCAATGATGAACTTTCCATCTTTGAATCAGAAAACATAAGGAGAGGCGTTAAATGACTAATGGCCTGTGTTACAAAATGTATATATCAGCTGTAAGAAAAACCCATTCCTTTTCATATATTCGGGCGTTTCTCTAAAAGAGTAGGGGCGAACCCCGGCGTCCTGGCCAAATTTCCCCATTGGCCTTTACCAATCATGGCCTCCTAATAATCCCCATCTATGAATTGGCTACATTACTCTGCTCTCCTCCCCACCGATAACTGATGTGTGGTGAGCGTTCTGGCGCACTATGGCTGCCGTCGCATCATCCAGGTGGATGCTGCACATTGGTGGTGGTGTAGGGGAGTCCCCATTACCTGTAAAGCGCTTTGAGTGGAGTGTCCAGAAAAGCACTATATAAGTGTAAGCAATTATTATTATATTATTATTATATATCGCAGTTAAAAGAACAACAGATTATCTTGCAGCTTTAACTGAGCTAGTTTTAGCAAAAGATGATGTTCAGTTTATTATGTTTAAGTTAGAGTACATGTGGTCTACAAATAATTATCCATCCATTTTATAACTGCTTCCAATTCAAGGATGTGGTGGAGCCAGAGCCTATTCCGGCAAGCAATGGCTGCAAGGGAGGAAACACTCTGGCTGGGATAACAGTCCATTGCAGGACACTCACAGCAGGGCCAGACCAGAAGCTAATTAACCTACCAGTATATGTCTGGAGGTCACATCATATACAGTTTATTTCCTTGCAATAGAATGCATTTCCAAGCATGCTAATAAAACTGTCCCTTCAAATAACTTCATACAGTGTACATAACTCACAGAAGGCAAATGCTAACAACTGTAGAGCAAATGTACCGGCTATCCTCAGTAATCCCTACTCCATTACCTATTAACAATGTTTGTATTTAATCATTGCTATTATTTTAGAAATCAAAGCACTACTATAATTTTATAAATTAAAGTTTTAATTGATGTATTGATTTTGTAAATGTTTAAGCTGTAAATGTCATTTTCCAGAAGCAATAGTTGAAATTCTAATGACATTTTAAAATGTTCTGGCTTTTTCATCTACATTATGAATAACAATTTAGATGTGATAAGTGAATACTTATGTTCTTGTTTCTGTTCAGATACCCTGGAAAATTACAGATTCTGTTAAAAATCCAAATACAGATCACAGTTCCAATTACAATTACAATACGATAACAGATTACAGATCCAATCTGAAAATTGTCCAATTTGTTTTCTAAATAAAAGATATCACTTTATTTACCAGCGTGCTCTTGTGAAATGCAAAAAACCACACTTCAAAACTACCTAAGATAAAGCTCTTCCCACAATCATTTTATAACCTCAGTGGTTTACACTGTTTCTTATTAGTGTCTTGCCAGTAAAGCTCCCTGTTCATGTTCTGACTTGGGAAGTTCTCTCCTGTTAATTTCTATACATCACATATCACTGCGGATTTTGTTGGTTCAAAATAAAATAAGAAAATTGTGTAGAGCTACTCAATAAGATCAGTGTCACGGATGTGGGAAAGGATGAACTGTGGAATGGCAGGAGAGCGAAAAGACCCTATGTGTAGCAGCGAGACAGGGGTTAGCCCGGGCTCAGCTGTTCAGGAAATGCCGTATAGAAATCTATGCCCTCAGGTAGCGGACATGGGGCGACCTGGTGCTAGGCGGGTCTCAGGACATCCGAATGTCACATTGAGCGCAAGCAGAATGAAAGACCCGGAAATATATAGCCCCAGAGAGAGAGAAACACCGGAAGGAAAGCAAAGAACTGGAAATGAGAGACAGGACAGAGAAGGAGCACCCTCTGGCTGCAGAGGGCGTGACAATCAGCACACATCAGCATTATTTCCTGATCTATCCTGCCTGTTACCGATTTTCTCTTTTTAAGAATAGAAGCTGGAAAACAAATCTGGAAAAATAAAGGAATACAGTTACCTGGATCAGCACTGAATGATTCAATGGCTGCATCTGTAAAATAATACACAGGTGTCAAAAACTGCAGTTTGTTTTTTTCAACACTCTTGCAGGGACAGTATTTTTAGAACATTTTTGTACCCGTTGGCTGTGGGGAAAAATATTGTAAATATTGTTCTACTGAAGAGAATTAAAAGCAGCATTTTTTATTTCTTTCTCATGTGCTTTTCCAAAATTAATCAAAATTGTTTTTTCACCATTCTGTGTATTTTCTAGTGTTAAGATCTTTCTGTGGGACTATCCAGCATGACCTCAGTCTTCACCACAACCACAGCCAAGCAGTATGGAATATCTCAAATTCGTTTAACTTCAGTCAGCTGGACGAATATTCACTGCACTTAATAACTGCATCTGTTGCCTCTATTGCATCTGTTGGTAACAGAGAGCATTAATCTCCTTTATTAGGTTTCCTTAAAATCACAGAAATGCCTTACCTCCAAAATGTGCAGTTAGTAAATGACTGGGAAGACTCTCACTTTTGCCCTGGAAGTACACAAAAAAACTGAAGTGGTTAATCATAACATGTTTTAACTGGAATGCAGCAGGAATATTTGTCTAAAATCCTTTTGTGACTCACTGTATCCTAAAATCTCACAGAGCATCCACATCTGAAGCCCAGATTGGAAAATTGTTACTTTGTCCTTTTACCACCAAGAGGGGTGCACTGACTGATCTGGGTTAAAAGCTTAATGCATAGCTCACTATACAGTAGAGACTACTCTAGCAAAATCTTAAAGAACAATGTTCTTATCCCAGCAACCCTAATTAGTGCTTAGAAAATGGATGGATGTTCTTATCCATGGCAACTTGGAACGTATAAAAGGTTTACTTTGTGTTTTCAAGAGTGACCTGTCCTGTCCAAGTACTAGCAGTAGAAATGGTCCTGCATATGAATGACTCTATGATTCCTGCTATCTAAAAAATAGCAGACCAGGCCTCAGTGTGCTGTTTTATTATGAGAGTATTATGAGAAGGATAAGAGGTGTGATTGTTGGTGTAAGGCAACAACAGATCTGTCTAATGTGTCAATTCAGACAGCCTCGGGGGTTTGCAGGCAGTGACTGGTGCAATTCAGACTACAGGAAGGAATGGAATAAATTGGCCAAATTGAAGGTAGTGTGTGTTGTGACAAGACTAGACCTGTGTGAACACTGAATGTGCAATTGATGCCACAACATGTTGGAAAAGTAATTACTACTGGAGTGGACCCAATCCTGGTCCTGGAGGGCAAGTACTGTATGTCTGCAGAATTTCAAGGTCTTTTTTTAAAAGCACCAGCAGCTGAAGAGCTGGTACAAGCTATTAAATTGGTCAAATCAACCTTTCCATGACCAGGAAAAAAACATCTCTGAATTCAATCTATGCATTATTTGGAAAACATATTCTTCTTTTTTTGCAAAATACCAAGAGAATAACGCTCAATGGTTTGTGGAAAGTGTGCAGAGAAATGATGTGGGGTTTCATGTTTGTGTGGTTGGTTTTACTACAGAATTGTGAAACCTGCTGGCTTGCAAGGACTACAACCAGACTGCATTACCAAAGCAAATGCCTTTTTCAGATCGTCATTACTTCTTTATTATGCCACAGAGTACGTCACTCTCTCTGTGTTGTGGTTTGTTTCTTTTTTAAAAAAAAATAGGTAAAGACATCGAGTTTCAGTTCCTGTTCTTTTAAAATAGGATGCCATTTGTGTCCTGGGAAGACAGAAAGGAACTGCCTTTTAGTGACCTCTTCTATTTAGCAGAAGAAACTGAGTTTTTTTTTCTGAAGCCCATCTAGAGATTGCAGTTGACAAGCCTTGCATCTTTCTGACCTTAATTATTTCAGAAATTTCATTACAAAATCTGCACACATCCTGTATTCTGAGTCATACTGAATTGGAGTTTAAAATAAAATTTGCCAATGTGTGCAAAGGCCTGTGTTTTCTATTTAATTTAACTATCCATTTTGCACAAGTTTGCTAGTAATCTTCACACGATCAAAAAAGCACATTCCCCGACTGTCTGATCCTTCTCTGTTTTATGTGTTGCAGCACTCTGATCCTTATCTTTGTCCACACTGTCCCAGTGAAGCAAAAAAAAAATAGATTTTAATATTGTTTTAATATTGGTGATATCCACCCCCACCTGCAAAATGGCACAAAATGTAATGGATTAAGTCTGACATCCTTACTTACTCTTTGCACCTCAGATGGAATAACCCTTTCTCGTGATTGTGACTTTGATTAATTACAGTGATTGGTAAAGCAAAGCAAGGTTACAAGCTCTGCTATGCACTGTATGCAATTTATTGTGAGGAATGATTAATGCAGTGTCTTTTTTTCCCATTTGGCTGTTTCACTTTTTACAGTGCCTATAGAAAGTCTACAGCCCCCTTGGACCTTTTCACATTTTATTGTGTTACAGCATGGAACCATGATGTATTTAACTGAGATTTTTTGCCACTCATCAACACAAAGTACTCTATAATGTCAAAGTAAAAATAAATTCAGATATCTTACTAAATAAATTAAAAATAAAAAACAGAAAGTAATTGAATGTATTCACCCCCTTGCTTTGACACACCTAAATTACCTCTGAAGTAACCAACTCTCCAAGTCACAGAACTACTTGACTGTAGTCCACCTGTGTGCAGTTGAGGTGTTTCACATGATTTCAGAATAAATACACCTGTGTCTGGGAGCTTCCCCACTTAGTGCATTTCCAAGGAAACACTACATCATGAAGACCAAGGAACATTCCAAGCAGATCCAAGACAAGGTCCTTGAAAATTTCCTGTCAGGGCAAGGATATAAGACAATTTCCAAGGCATTAAATATACCTCGAAGCACAGAGAAGTCCATCATTAATAAGGTGAGAAAATATGGAACAACTGTGAATCTGCCCAGAACTGGCCATTCTCCAAAACTTGAGTGTCTGGGCAAGTAGAGCCATAGTAAGGCAGGCCACCAAGAAGCCTACGGCAATTCTAAAGGAGTTACAAGTCCTCCATGACAGAGATGGGAGAAACTGTGCGAGACAACAATAGCACACAAACTTCATAAATCATCTGGCTTGTACAAAAGGGTGGCAAGAAGAAAGCCTTTGTTGAGGGAAAAAAAACAAATTTCACATCTGGCTGGAGTTTTCCCAGAGGCATGTGAGAGACTCTGCAATTTGGAGGAAGATTCTATGGTCTGATAAGACCAAAATTGAACTTTGGCGCAAACCTAACACAGCACATCACACTGAGAACACCATCCCTACAGTGAAGCATGGTGGTGGCAGCATCATGCCTTGGGGATGCTTCTCTGTGGCAAAGACTGGAAACACATAAAGATAGAAGGAAAAATGGATGGAACTAAGTACAGACAAATACTGAAAGAAAATGTTTTGCAATCCGCAAGAGCACTGGGACTTGGAAGACGATTCATCTTCCAACAGGACAATGACCCGAAACATACAGAAAAAGCTACACTGGAGTAGCTTAAAACCAAAAAGGTTAATTTCCTGGAGTGGCCCAGTCAAAGCCCAGACATCAACCCAATTGAGCATCTGTGGAATGACTTAAAAATTGCTGTTCACAAACTGTCCCCATCCAACTTGATGGAGCTTGAGTAATTTTGTCAAGAAGAATGGGCAAAAATTCCATAAATGTGCAACGCTGATAGGAACCTACCCAAAGAGACTCACAGCTGTAATTGCTGCCAAAGGTGATCTTACCAAGTATTTACTCTGGAGGGGGGAGACTTATACATTCAAATATGTTTTAATATTAATTAATTTAGTCAAATGTCTGGATTTTTTTTACTTTGACATTATAGAGTTCTTGTGTTGATGAGTAGCAACAATTCTCAGTTAAATACATCATTGTTCCATGCTGTAACACAATAAAATGTGAAAAAGTCTAAGGGAGCTGTAGACTTTCTATAGGCACTTTATCATAAAAGTAACTCTTAATTTCACGTTTCTTTTGTTTGATGACTACACCCCCAGCAGGTCTTTCTGTATAAATCTTCAGATTTTATTATTTTTATTCTGTGATTCACAATGAACTTATTACCTAGGTTAATTCATATGTAAGTATTTAGGAATCTACATAGACAGCATCCTGAGCTGGACTACTTGAGAGAGTTTGGTCCAGCATTTCAGCAGCATTTGTATTTTTTTACAAAGATTAAGAATGTCTGGGGTTGGACAGGAAATAATGCTCCTCTTTAACCATGTTGTAATTGTAAAAAATAACCTGTCCTGTCCAAACAGCAATGAAGGTTATGGGAGTGAAGCAGCACTCCTCTTTATAGACAATTTTTGAACAAATCATGATAAGACAGGCAGGAAAATATATTTTTCATATTCTTAATTTGAATATCATGTCTTCCCCCTGGCAAACGTTCTTACCTCTGGCATCAAATGTTTAAAAAGTTGTTCCCTTATCGATTAAATCAATTAATACAAATAAATGGCAAGGGAAAATGCAATATTTCTGTGTAAACTGATTATGCTGCAACAAACTACTTATGTACAATATGTCATGCCCATGTTGTAATGAGTTATGCATGTGCATTAGATGTGAAGTGTAATGTCTTTGTGATGTATTCAGATGTAAATCTAAATCTAAACCTAAATCTCCTCTGGTGGGCAATAAAGTTTAAAGTTATAATTTACATCATAAGTGTCATTTTCATTTAATATCATGGCAATCCCTTGAAAATATACTGATGTTTCTTTTTTTTAAGTTCAAAGTAGTACTTCACTAGCTTATTATAAGATAAATGTAAGCAAAATACCTCTACCTATTCTGGTGTATTGTCTGTAATCTGCACAACAGATATTCTCTGTACCTCTTTTTCCCAGTTTACTGTTCACCTCTGACTTCTTGAAGGCCTTTCACTTTCTTCTCACAGTGCTTAAGCAAATGTATTCAATTTGACACAAGACATACTATAAAACCACTGACAGTCTGTGCATCCACTGTAGTCTGCAAATGAAGACTGAGGTTTACCTATTCTGGAATATAACCAACTTCCTTACAGCTTAAAATATCGGTAAACTCATCAGGTTTTAACCTTTAAAACTTCAGGCATGTGCTGTGCTCAAGTCCTCAAGTTAAAACTACTAGTTCATGTAAATAAACATTTAGGACTGAGATCTGCCTTTGATGCTGGGCAAAAAAAAAAAACATCTTACTAAGACCTGAGCAGTTTCACACGTTAACAGGAGTTGGTGATGGAAAAGCAGAAGCATGGTGTGTGGATCATGCTGTACTTTAGCTACAGCACCGAGAAGCTTCTCAATCGATTGATTAACCGGTTGATTTAGAAGGCATTGAATTCACTGCAGGTCTAGCTGTTATTGGTGACTGTTAAGAACCAACTGTGGTCTTACAGAATCTGATCCATTGGTTTGCTCAGCTATAAGGAAACTGTGTGTCTCATGGGAGGCCACTACAAATTCATATGACTGAGTAGGGTGATTTCAACAATTGGAAATATCTATGCAACACTTCACAATAAGTAACTGACCTACAAAGTGGGCATTAAGGCCAAGTAGTGTGGCTGTTAATTTTGAAGGGTGACTAGCAATGAAGGCCTGCAGGCCACCCAAGTGTGTCTGAAATGGAAATTAAATTTAAAGGCATGGAAAGCACACAGCAGGTTGCAGGCTTGGTGAAGGCACAGAAAGTAGAAGATACGACTGGAATCGCCCACAGTTTGTGGCGAGCCCCAGGCCAGTAAGTCATGGAAAAATATAACACTGGACATGCTTGCAGCCTAGTGTTGATGATGTCATTCAGACCAGAAAGAGATCAACCCACATTTCTGTGAATTTTGTGCCCGGTGAGCGTGGCAAACTATTTCAGGATCTCAGATGACCAAGATAGGTTTCCAATCTGAAACGGCCCCGGAAGTCATTTTCATCATCAAGCCTCATCAGCAGTGGCTGATTTGAGGCCCATGAGGGTTCTCTCTGATGTGGCAGGCAGATACTGACAACCGAAGACAACAAACATGTCCAGCAGAAAAAGCACACAGCTGCTCACAGCTTCAGCATCCTGTAAGTGTGAGTGTTAAAAACACCACACAGGCCAGCAGTTGCACTCATCTGGCCGCAGTCTACGAGTAAATCAAGGCCTTTTCCCCTACCTGTCTACACCTATGGGTTGATCCATGCTCTGTGAGAATGGAGGAAGTAAAATGCCAGCAGAGAATCTAGTGGATGTAGGGTGGCATTTATGCCAACACATTTATCATGATTAGAGTTGTAAAAATTCAGAAAAAGGCCCAATATTTAACATGGTTAGTGGCTTTTTGTAGGTATCAGAGCATTTCTTCACCAATGTCCATCAGACATACCAAATTACAATGAGGACAAGTTAATGCCGGACATTGACACAGTGAGATTCCAAATTGTGGCTGATTTTCTCAGTCTGCAGTTTCTTAAATCAGCAACACAATATACTGTACTAAACTGTATATACTGTAATATACTGATGTTGATAAATTAAAGTACAAGTCTTAGAAAAAAACCTTTAGTTAATGCTGACAAACAGTGGTTATAGCACTGCCCCTCCTTCACAGATTGTGTACAGAGCTGAATCTCTTTGGCAAAGGAAAAGACATTTATATCTTATAGCACTGAATTGCTCATGCAGTAGCACACTATAGTGGTAGTATGCTACGAGCAATTCTAAGTCAGGAAAGTGCCCTTTATATTAGAAAATGTAGTCATTTTTGCCTGATGTCTTAATAAAAGAAATGGTATGTCCTCCCTGTAAGTAAAACGCCTGTCTCATGTTTTTCTTTTGTTCAGATTCTTTGTCTGCCACAGATTTTCTGCGCTGAGTTTCCTTGCCATCACAAACCAAGACACGTGCTTTTCCAGTCAGCCAACTCTCTCTTACACTGTAATCTTTAAGATGAAACACAGCTCTGCCTTACTATTTTCCACATTTCCACCACAATGCTAATTTAATGCTAATGTAATTGTCACAAATGTAGTCTTTAGGAAATATACTTATACTGCATTATACTTTTATTTATTTTATTATATTATATTTGATCTCTAACCTTAGTCCCAATTCTCCAGTCAGTTACACTTTGTAGTGTAAATCTCATCATTCTAAAATTATACTTTCATCAAATGATATAAGTTATTGATCAATTAAGTAATTAATTGGTTCAATTAAGGGAACTATTGCCCATGAGGGTTGAAGTGTGCTTAGATCTGCAATCTGCGTGATTTAAAATGGCTTCATTCCACATTACCTCCTACCTTTATTTAATGGGTTCTGATCTTTAGCAAAAATTGATTATTTAATATTTAAATATAAATTCCAAAGGACTGTGGCTCTCCAGGACTGGTTTTCAGATGCCAAAAAGAGAATATACAAATATAAAATCTAATTGTTTAATGGTATTTTTCAACATGTTTATTTTTAATTGTTAATTAAAACAGTCTTAAAAATGCTGACGAATATGAAAAGCTTAGTACTAGACGCACTATGGTCTTATACAGTACGTGTTTATCGGTATCAGAGGTTTTACTGTAGTTTATGAAAGTTGCCAGAATGTACAAAGCAACAGGTATTTCCCGTCACCTAACCAAACGACACAGCACGCTATCAGCTTGTTATAACATCCGAGGCATTGTTTAAAAAACTGACAAAAAAAGAAAGCCGTACCTTTAAAATATAAAAATATAGTGTAGGGGCATCTACGCTACAAGAAACTGAATTTCTTCTTGTCTGAAAAAAAACCTTACTTTTGAATTTATACTTCAGATACTTCTTTGTCCTTGTAAAACGCTAAATCGTTTAAGGACAAAAGTTTTTTTTTAATAATAGAAGTTTGTAAAATACCTAGGTATGTTTCCTGTTTTATACTTTTTTTCAGAAGTGACTGTCATTTTTTCCAAGGTGTTACAGTAATTCAAGTAACGTTATCGACTTAGAAAACAATTTCATTCATTTTCCGAAGCCCTCTGTGTGTCAGGTTTCAGCAGGTAAACAGACCCCAAAAAATAATGAAGGGAATAGCATTTCACAATCAACACACCCGCTAACTTTAGCAGACTGCTGTCTTTTCTCTTGCACGTTGTGTAATTTGTCATCGCGAATACAGCCATGTCTTACCTGAAGTGGATAGACCAGCGCGAAAAAGACAGCCAGACAGACAACCTGCAAGAGAGAGAGCAAGACAACGCAGAAGAGCAGCAGGTGAATCAGTCGCTTCTGGCAGGATAGTGCGTCTTGACAGCCCGGGTCTTTGCAGTTTAGCACTGTCATCCCGAGACAGCAGGAAGACGCTGTGCTGGAGGCCGCTAGACAGAAAACCGAGTTAACTCTCGGGGCGAACGAGAGTTTTTTATTGTTGTTGTTTTGGTTGTCACTCCAGGAGCCGCCACTACTTGTACTGCAACTTGAGAGAGAAAAAGAGAACATTTGAAGACAGGAGTGCCCCTCCTACTTACTGTATGAGAAAGACAAACCACCAGGGAGAGAAGAGGGAGGGAAGGCGGATGAAAAAGGAACGAGGGGAAACGGAGAGAATTATGAGGACCCAAATGTAGCGTATCTCATTTCTCTCTTTGGGAGGTGTGTGGTCTGGCTGGAGGTCCACCTACGGGTTTTAAAATAACGCTGTTGTTCGGAGTGTTATGGTGTGAATGCCATTGTTCCATCCTCTAAAAAATAAACAACAAATAAAGAGTATGGGATCCGATCAGTCAGCCTGCCATTAATTTAAATAGTGAGGAAGTGGCACGTTTCTGCGCCAGCCTATTGGCAAGACGTGCGATATGCGGTAGAGTACCTACTGTGCTGTGTTAAGTCTGAGTGATGAATTCCAATCTTGTCATCAGTTTACGTCTTTGTTGTTGCAGATCCAATACAAAGCTGTCTGGAGCCGTCATCCTCTATATATACATCTGCGTTTTCAAAGGTGATTTATACTGTACATATGTACATATTATACATATATATGTATATTTATTCACACAGTAATTTGGCAATGGGGTAATTTGTGTTATAAGATTATTTCCAATCTTATAACACCTTTTTTTACTGTTAATCCCATTATCCAGGTGCCTAAACATCTTGAGCTAAATCTTATCTTTACCTTGCATTCCTTTGAGGGCTAAACAATATTCTAATGCTTTGACCCAATACTGTAGTTTTAAAGTGTCAATAGTATTTGTTGCAGTACAACTAACATAAAGTAATATAAGTCCCACATGTTTATTAAGTACTCCTTAGTATTCTACACATTATTGTCATAGTAAACTACTGCACAAAAAAATATTTTATCAACTGGGGTTCTATAGAGACGATATTTTTTCTTCAATGTTAAGGTTAAATTTGGTATGCATTTTGTGTTCTGACTTTTAAAAAGTACCTTTGGGTCAGAAACCTGAAATCTTTCAGTGCATTTTGTTTTTCACATTCGCAGATTGGATGCAATATTGCTGTAGATGACAGCTGTGGAAGAGAAGATGACTTGAGTCATGGAACTCATTTACTTGAACTGAATTGCCAAGTGGAAACACTGTATTTGTCTTTTTAAGCTGATTTTGGTTTATTTGTACTCATATGTATCATTACAGTGTTTGTACTCAGAATTTATTTTTCCTTTACTTGATCACAAAACAGCAGGATTATCGTTGGGTCATAGACCTTAAAGGGTTAATATTTTAAAAATCTTTACCATATCCTTTTCCCCCATCCTTTTCACTCCAGTTCAATCCTTTCTTCAGAAAGAGATTCCAGAAGGCGAGAGGCAGTACTTTCTGTTTGCCTTGTTTCATGTTAAATCATTCACCCACCCATTTTCATACAGCTTTATCCAATTTAGGTTAGTAGGAGAGCCAGAGCCTATCCTGGCAAGCAACAGGCGCAAGGCAGGGTACACCCTGGATGGGACGCATGTCCATCACAGGGCACACACTGACACAAACACTGTCACATTTACAAAAGGGATAATTTTAGCAGGTGCCCATTAGCCGGCCAGCATTTTGTGGTCTTTGGACTGTGGGAGAACACCGGAGCACCTGGAGGAAACCCACATGGGGAAAACATACAAAGTCCATGCAGATAGCACCACAAGTCTGGAATTGATCCTAGGGCCCCAGCACTGTGAGGCACAAATGTTATACACAGTATAGCCCTCATGTTATTAGTGAATTATTCATTCACTTATGACTGCATGACAGCAAATGTGAGCATGAACACCTTGGTAAACAGAAAAAAGAAACATTTGTAACATTTCTGATGTGAAGCACTTGGAATGTATCAAGGCTTTAGGTGTTTGAAAAGACCTGAGCAGTGCAGTTTTGTGCAGTGCAGTGTAGGAACCTAAGAATAGTAAGAGATGAGAAGAAGTCATTGAACCCTAACCCATGAATAGTTAGAAATTTATCCCAGATCCTGAAACTGATCCAAACCAGCGTATTGGCGTCAACACAGCTGCGTTCTTTGTTCCATACCCCCACCACCCTTGGGGTAAAAACGTGCCCCCCAAACCTTCTAGGTTTTAAATGTACTTCTGTGTCCTTTCCATTTGTGTCTTCTGGTTTGTGTTTCACTGTTCTTTCTGAAGAAGTCTACTGGGTTGACTTCATCAAATATGGAGATTTGTATCAGGTTCCCTCATAATCTTCTCTGTTCAAGACTAAAAGGGTTAATTTTTTCTGTGTGTCATTATAGGTCATTCCCTCAAGCCACAGAATGGGAATAGTAATCTGGATGGTTTTCTCTTGAATGATTCAGCTAGATAAAGATAACAGCAATATCTTTTTTACAACACGGTAACCAAATTTGTTATAAATAAGGCCCGACAAGTGAATTTAACAATTTTAACATAACACTCCTTGATTCAAATTCTGTGCCTTTAGCAATTTATTTGAACATTTTGTTTGCCTTCTTAATCGTTTCTGCACATTATCTTAAAGATATAAATGATGTGTCAGCATAAACTACCAAGTCTTTATCATAAGTAGTTTTTTTTTAGCTCAGTGTTTTCCACTTTGTATTTATAGTTGATTATTCTTCTGTCTATGTGCAAATCCTGCACTTGTTTACATTAAAAGTCATGTGCCAGGTGTTTACCCAGTGTTGAGTTTTATCTAAATCTTTTTTAGTTTCATTTCCTGCTTTACAGTTTGCGAATCCATCTAATTTTATATAATTTGCAATTTTAACTAGTTGCTAACTATAGCAGAATCTACATTCTAGTAAGTCAGTAAGTAAGTCAAATTCTTATTTTGTACATTAGCTACTTTCTGTTCATTGCATGGAGTTTGTATGTTCTCCCCATGTTCACGTGCTTTTCCTCCAGGTGCTGTGGTTTCCTCCCACAGTCTAAGGACATGCTAATAGGTTTATTGGCTTCTGAGAAAATTGGCTCTTGTGCGAGTGTGTGCATGTCTGTTTGTGCTTGTGTGTGTGCTCTGATTGGCTGGCTTTGCTTGCACCATTGGCTCCTTGTTGGGATAGACTCTGGCTCCACTGTGACCCTGAATTTGATGAAGCAGTAAGAAAGCAAATGTATGTTTAGTTCCCCATTATAGTCCCTGATACAGTTTATTTTACCTCTTTTGCTGTTGTAATATTGAAAGAACTCTGCAGGACTAATATTCCTTTTTACCCATGTTTGCAATTAATAGCACTGGACTTTAATAGAACATTGTTGTTTTTTTAATCATTCCATAAAGCACTTTCTTTTCCCTTGTGCTTTTCCAAAGTGTTTTTTTGAATTTGTTTGTTGAACCATTGCCCAGAGCAGTTCTTTTAGCATTTTCTCACTCTTTTTATTTACTCACTCCTGGGATACATGCGTTCTGAGGCAGAATCTGTTTAAACTGTTGCCATTCATATTCCACAAATTTTACATCTGTCTTATCCGGTTATCCGGTTTACTTCTCTCATTCCTTCAAAGTCTGCTTTCCCGAAATTGTTACCTTTTGCTGCTGTACAGTTTCAAAATATACTTCAAAACCCATTAATTTGTGATCACAGTTCCAAAATGGTTCTATCACCTCTGTTTGCCTTACTCTGTCTTGATTGTTTGAAAAGACCAGATTTGTACAAGTGTTTCCTCTTGTAGTTGCTCTTGTAAATTGGGTAAGAGAACGGTCATTAACCATGTCTAACACTATCGTGTTGCTGACATTTTGACCATGTTTGAAAATTTGAATTCTTCCATAAAACTTAATTTAATTTAGGTTAAAACCACAATATGCTTCCCTAAGAAAGCTCTTTGGTGTAAAAAAACAATTAACTTGGTTTATTTGCTGCATTATTTGTAATAGTGCTAGCCTATTGTTTTCACAGGAAAGCTCACAATCATTGTCGCTGATAACATTTTTCTCACTGAATTGTAAAGTTCGACATTTTGGACAAAAGAGCAAACATCTAACTCAGACCCGGGCCTCCGGCATCACTCAACAGGGACCCAGCCAGCTGAGCTAAAGGGAAATCTCCCGTCAGCCCGACGGCTGCAGTCCCTGCTATTCACAGGGAAGGTCAGTGACGTCACCGCGCTGGTAAGCCGGCTCGCACAACCTCTAATGTTGGCCATATGCATTATACTCTTCCCTGCTTAATTCGCCGTCCTCGGCAAAGGGCTATCCCACCTCGCTTATGCGTTTCAGAATTAAGGACTTACTTTATCTTGATTGGTGGAGAGACGCATAAAAGAAATGGCTGGAAATGTTTACAAACAAGAGACATTGGCATGAAAAGATGTAAAAGTATTAAGTCTTGCATTGATGGTTGCTTGGAAATAAACAACATACCATGATTAGCAATTCTTGCGAGATACCATGACTCAGATGGAAATCGAGAAGAGTGAAGACATTTATTAATCATTTTGCGGAAAGAGGAATTGACATCAAGAAAATATTTTCTGTGACGACTGACAGTGCCCATGGCCGGAAAGAAAACGGATTTGTAAAGATAATTGTGGATCACATTGGCCACGCCATGGTAAATCATCATTCTGTTATTCATCACGGAAATCTTTGTGCCAAGCTTTGAGATTATGAGCTTAATAATGGGATGACAGCAGTGGTGAAAATAGTGAATTTTCCTGTTGGCCGATCTGCCTTGACACACTGCTCCATGAGATGGACAGTGAATACAAGGACATTCTGCTTCGCTGCAATGTTGACTGGCTAAGCCATTGGAAGGTTTCGGGATGCCTTGTGGACTGTTTTGGTCCAATCACAATAATTTTATCAGGAAAGGGGCAAAACTACCCTGAACTGCATGCTGAAAATGGGTTGCAAAACTAATGTTTGTAGGCCCATCACCACGCATATGAATGAACTCCTCCATCTGCAGGATGAAAATCAAACTGTTATGGGTTTTTTCTTTGGGACATTGACACCTCAGCTTTCCACTATTTCCAACATTATAAAGAACTTTCACGTTTCAAAAGGTTGCACAATCCATGTTGCTGAGTTTTGAGTGTACATGCGAAAACTGGCATCAGAATATTCCGTTTTCAGGGTTTCCAGTGTTTTGGCCCAATGTTTTCTTTTCTGATGAAAGTAGACAGCTTTGATACCAGTGACATTAATTTTTTAGTGTTTCAGCAGATGGATGTTGAGGACTGTGGAATGCAGCTAATCGAATTACAGTGCCCAGAGTTATGACACTCAACTTTGAACTTTGCATATCAAAGTTCCAGGATATGCAAAACACACTTGAGGCTACTGAAACAATCTTAGTTTCTCTATCATGCCCGATTGGAAGTCCTTACCAGTGAATGTTGATTGTGGCGAGAAAGTGGCATTTTCACTGATTTCAGCATTTGGATTAACACAAACAAGTATTTTCACACACAAACTCAGAACTTTGTCCCTCCTATAGTCAGTTAACAATCAAACACTCAGAAGCTTGCATGCTGCTTAAAGTGTCAAGCTACCAGCCTGAGATTGTGGAACCTAGCAAGGGAAAGCAAGGCCAAGGTTCACACTAAAGACGTGCATATGTATTTATTAATTTCAGGTATTATTAGTATAATAGTATAGTGTTATTGTCAAATTATTAATCAAACTAATTATTGATGTTAAAAAAATTAACTATGGCATACGAGTCTGTAAACCTTCTGAAAAGTTGCTGACCCCTGGAGTGTCCAGTTTGTCAAGCCAAGCTTTATTGTATGCATACAAGGAACCAGGATAGATACCTATATAAGGACCATAACAGTTATAGTATCTATGGTAGTTCAAAGGGGATATGGCTCTACACAGCTTATATATGCTTTTCCCTACACCCTCCCCCTCCTGTCTTCGAGGTAACTTTCTCAAGAAACAAGGACTCAGAAAGCACTTAAAACATTCCTTTCTTATCAGGAGTTTAGTGTAAACATTCCCCATTAGGGAGTTTAGTTGGGGGGGGGGCATCTGTGCTAAAGTAAGTGTGACGGTTAGAGTTCAGTGTGTAAATTCAGCAGTTTTTCATCTCTGTTGTTTTCCTTTTTCATTGTTTAGCCATTTTTCTGTGATTCCAGTGACATCATAATTGCCTGCTCATGTGGCGGTTTCTATCACATTTGATTTGTTTCTGATACTTCTGACTTTCAGTTGGAAGCACTTAATTATTTAGTCCTTTGTTTTTAGTTCTCCCTTACTCTGTAACCTTTCTAACCTGTGGTCCATGTGGATCCTAATGCTCCAGTATAGTGATGGGGACACTATACTGTAAACAGGTGCCATCCTTCGGATGAGATGTAAAACTGAGGTCCTGACTCTCTGTGGTCATTAAAAATCCCAGGGCGTTTATCAAAAAGAGTAGGGGTGTAACCTGGCCAAATTTCCCATTGGTCCTTTACCAATCATGGCCTCCATATAATCCCCATCTATGAATTGGCTTCATTACTCTGCTCTTCTCCCCACTGATAGCTGATCTGTGTGATGATGTATTCTGAAAGTGGCGCACTTTGGCTGCCGTTGCATCATCCAGGTGGATGCTGCACATTGGTTGTGGTGGATGGGAGTCCCTGTTACCTGTAAAGCGCATTGAGTGGAGTGTCCAGAAAAGCGCTATATAAGTGTAAGCAATTATTATTATTAAAAATGTACCCTAAGAAGGAAAGACATTTTCAACTGCGCTTTCTTCTACACAGAAAACCCAAGTTCCCTAAAAACACAGAATAGCATGCTTTCTCTAACAAGGTTCAAATACTTTCTTCCAGTTAGGTTTGGATGATAATGATAATGGGCTCTTGCCTGGCGCAAGCTTCAGGTCCTAACTCCTCCGGACTCCTCTCTCCTTGTTGCCTGCTTCTTGTTTATTCCTCTCCTCTGTGGTCTTAATGTGATCTTATATTGTGTGTTTCTGTACTGCTCCTTAAAAATCATTGACCTGCAGCTTACCTAGGTATACTAAGGTGAACTTTACAATTGTTTCTGCTCTAGGGATTCCCCAGACCTCAGGAAACATCCTCTGGGCTTTGAAGCTAGAAGTGCCAAGTGTCATAAACTTTATGTAAAATCCAAGAAACAGTTATCAGTTACCTAAAGCTGTAACAATATAAACATGAAATGCTAATAAAGTAACTTCAACATACAAGTACAGTGAAAAGATTCCTAGGTTACTTATAAGTTGATTTTGATAACAAATCTCAAATAGATACATTCTGATGATTGGGAACTCTGCTGCGGTCTCCTTTTGAAAACCATACTACAGTAAATAACGGAAAAGATATTCATATTCATAACAGCATAATAACACTGACACAACCAGTAATTTCCAGAGAGATGAGATGGAGTGCTGAGCATCTTGAGAAACCACACAGAACCACAACAATCTCACAGGTGTACCTACAAGCACATGGCAAGGTGTCCCCTGTTTTGTGTTACTAGTAAACGTTATCTGAAGGATTGATATAATCAGACTTCAACAATAAGTTAGATGTGAAATGGATCATTTTTTTCTTCCTCTTTCCTTGTACCTTTTGATTGTAAGCCAATCAGATCGTGACCTAGTTTGATTACCAATATAGTACATTTTCCATTATTTTAAACGATCCATTAATAGAGCCAAGAAATCATAGCTGTTTCTTTGTTGTAATGAACCACAAAGAAGATGTTGCAGCCTGAGCTTTGACTTCAACATTTCAGATTTACAGCTAACGCCAAAGGCTGTGGAGAGAAGACTTTTCTACATCTTCATCAAGTCAAGGAGAGACGTCCATTGATCTACAGTGAGGACAAATGCCTGGAAACTCTTTTAGCATCTAGCAGTGCTATTAAATGATTTGGATGACAAATAGAGGTGCTGGTTTGGTCAGGAGCAAGAAGAGGGCAGAGTACATAAGACACAGCAGTGCAGTGAGAGGGGGGTAAAGAAGGAAGGATGTGAATGTAGCTCTTCCCCACAATGTCTCATACAGAGAAAAGAGTTAACCTACCAGTGCTCCCTTCTCAAGCTGCCTGCCTCTGCTTGGTAGAAAATTAAGTCAGACAAGGCAGACAAGAGTTCTTCACTTTCATATTTATGGACACTTGAGTGATTGATGGACTGTGCTGTGGTCAGAGAGGGGTTGACTGCGTTCTTAAGTGAAGATTCTCTCTGCAGGCATTCTTCCTTGGAATGATAACAGTGAGATCTCCTGAAGGCAAACCCTAGAGTTTGTGTGTAATGCTATTGATGTATCTGTGTTATAACTGTTTCTGATATGTAAAATTTGACGGCTTCATAATCTCTGGGGTTGTATGGTTTCTTTTCTTGTATTTATATATCTTATATATATATATTTCTTATATATTTTAGAGGCAACATTGACAGTGACCTGTTTCTGGACTGAACACATCTACACATCTACTGCTACATCTGTTCTCTTTCTCTTTCTTTTCCCGTTTACAACCGTTTTTTGTGCAATATATGCCAGGGACCTGTGCAATACATTTACATCTATATTTATATCTATATCTATATTTACATCTATATTTATATTCATATGTGGGATACGATTTTTCTGTGTACTGTTCTGTTCTAGTCTGTTCTTTATGTGTCCGGACTGTGAGTAACTCTTGTATTGTATTGTATGTATTGTACTATTATTATATAATTTGTTACACTGTGGCTGTGTTGTCTGTGTTAAGCTGCTGTTGCACTGCAATTTCCCTCAGGATCAATAAAGTATCTATTTCCTACTGTAGGGTGGAGGACTAACTGTGATGTGCCACTAGGTGGCACTGTTTATTAGTGATGGTAATGAAACATGTTTTCACCTACTTTTACACCAGAGTTAGTAATCCGTCATACAGTACTCCCAAGTGCCAATACACATTTATATAGTGCCTAGTTAGACATTATATATTTGAGGTGTATGTTTTGCTGTACTCAATTATAATTGTTTGAAATAGCTTAAGCTTTATGTATAGAGGGAAAGATCAAACACAGATGCTGTACATGGATCTGTTGGAACCGCACAAGACCACCTTCAAAACCTCAAAGCTCTAGTGAAAGTGACAAGCTGCTGCTACAAAGGCAAGGCTGTAAACGCAGATGTGTTCATTAAAACAGATTTAATGTTGCATTCATAGGTCTGCTTCAGTCTTGCTTGGCATTTTGCAAATACCACCATGCTAAACCAAAATGGTTGCTCTGTAAAAGCCAGAAGTCACAAAAAATAGAAGTGTCAAAATCTATATGCAAGGACTGACAATAAGAGATGTGTCATTCAATGGAACACTGGCATAGTAGAGACAATCCACTATGATGTCCATTTTATCTGCAGTGTGAGTCATAGGCAATTTCCATCAGGTCAGGATAATTCTAGTGAAAGACCGCTTAACTGTGCTGAAAGGTCAGACCCATTAAACTCCACACACATTAGGTTCACACGAATGAGGCTTGGCACGTTTTCTTTCGCTCTCCAAGTATTTGCAAGTGTTGTCACCTTTGTATGTGATTGACGTCACTTTCAGTGAGTAATATTTGAAGAACGTCGGCGTTCGTGACAAAGACGCTTCCCCAGGACAGCAGGAGAGGAAGCGCAGAGAAATTTGTCCGCGACGCACGCTCAACAACACAGCGAGAGAGCAACAAAGTCACAGGCCGGGTTTCAAGTTTAGAACGCAAACTCTATTTTTAGAAAACGTAAACACCTGTTGAGATGTTGGCACACTGCAGTTTCTTCGAAGAAATATCTGTGTTGTGTAACCAGATTTAAAAAGAACAGGTCGGCATTTTCTGTATGTAGAGGTGAACGAAAGCTGACGTTTCTCGCTCTGGTAAATTGAAAGTATTTTAATCTGAATCTGCTATCTGAATCTGCTCTAATGGTTACTTTCTGTTCGTCATCAATCTAAGTGTAAAGGCATTCTAATAACTGAATGTTAGTTTCCATGACAGGAGTAAGATTCTGGTTTAAGAGAGAGCAGAAATCCATGCTTATTTTGCTTCAGTTGCTTTTTAACAGAGTCATGCTCATTATAGGAATAGTGGATGTTTTCAGTCATGTTCCACTGTGATTAATTTCTACCTGCTTTACACTTTTCCATTTACTCTATGTGATTTTGTTTTGGCAGCTGCTGTTTTTGAATTTGAGGGAATCATGTTTTTTTTTACACGCCTAAATATGGGTCCAGCAACTGAAAAGGTGCTGATCTCACCACTGGCACCCAAAGATGAGTATTATGTAAAGAGCCTCTTAACTCTGAAACTCCCCGCTGTAGAGCCTTGTTTGCTTTCAGCTTGTGAGTATCAGAGCTCCAACAGGTGAGCGAGGAGTGAAGTGGCTCTTACTGCCAGTACTGCAAGATTACATGCACTGCTACCATGGAGAATTTCATTATCTCATCAAGACTGGTGTAGCCTGGTGATGTTTGGACTATTGGGCTCCAGCTGTATATTGAGCAAGTGTCTTTCCTGACTGAGTCATTGAGGACCCCCATTTTCATCAGGATTTCTCTTGTCTTGCTCTGGACAGCAAGCCAGAAATCTGGGATGAGACCTTATGTAAAGACAACAGTAGGAAGGCCATTTCCATATCCAAACCACCTAGTTGTAACGAACAGTTCTTTCCGGACCCTATGCGGACGACACAATACGAAGAAGTGGGGAAACACTGGGGAAACGTCATGCAGGAATACGGGGCTGAAGACAGGGGGGCATGTCCAAGGTGCGCTGGTGCACGGGGGAGGTGTGGCCGAGGCGAACAATCCAAAAGAGTAATCCTTAGAGAGAATCCAAACAAATGGGTAAGTCCAAAACCAGGAGATCCATCAAAACCAGGAATTAAAACCAGAGGTCGGGTTGAAACCGGCGGACAGGGAACAGGAACGGGAACAGAGATTAAAACCTTAACGGGCCCAGGCGCTTCCAGGTCTCGGACTCGCACGATACGGAAATCAGATGCAGAGCCCGGATGAGCGTCAGCGCCTGGCTTTTAAGGTGGGCTGGGAATAGGGAGCAGGTGCACAGAATAAAGTCTAAAGTGAAAGGGCTGGAGCGCCCTTAAGGAGGGGGAGCTATAATCGTGACACTAGTAGGTTTTAGTATAAAAACCTTGTTTCTATAAGTTTTAGATATTTTTATTGCATATGACTCCTTTGTCTCCCACTGCTCTCCCCTTGATCTAGGCCTCTCTGACCACTTAACCATTCTCTTCAATCTGGAATTACCTGTTTCTAACACCACCTCCCCACGCTATGTAAATTTCCACAACTGGCGATCAATTGATCACCCAAGGTTTGCAAATTCTGTTCTGTCCTCCTTATCCTGTTTCTCTTCCTCTGACCCTCTAGATGACAAAATACAGTTACTTGACAATGCTCTTTTATCTACCCTCGACACCTTTGCTCCTTTAAAAACTCGAACCATCTCCTTCTCTCGCCCTGCCCCCTGGTACAATGACCATCTGCGATTCATGAAGGCAGCCTCTCGCAAACTTGAGCGTAGGTGGCGTCTTTCCGGCCTAAATGTACATTATCAGGCCTGGAGAGATAACTTATCTGATTATAAGGTTACTATAGAGTCTGCTAGATCCACCTACTTCTCTCACATCATTGAAAATCATCAAAACAACCCCAGACATCTTTTCTCCACCATCAACAGACTGCTCAAGCCAAACTGCACTACCACATTACCTGCCTCATCACAACTTTGCAACACATTCTTAGATTTCTTTAGTTCTAAGATTGACAACATCCGGCATCACATTCTCTCCACTACGGATATCATTTCCATACCTCCTCCCTCCTCATCCAACTTCTCTGGTTCCCGTCTCTCCAGCTTCTCTCTTCTTGACTCAGCATCCCTAAACAAACTAGTTACGCGCATGAAACCCACCACATCTATTTTAGATCCCATTCTCACCACTTTATTCCAGTCCTGTTTCTCTTCTCTCTGTCCCATTGTCCTCAATATTATACATGAATCCTTGAGCACTGGCATTGTACCAACGGTCCTCAAAACTGCTGCCATTACCCCCGTGTCAAAGAAGCCTAACATGGCTCTCGACAATCTTAACAACTTTCGCCCCATCTCCAACTTACTCTTTCTCTCTAAAATTCTAGAACGTGCTGTCACACTTTAGTTACATAACCACCTCACGACAAACAACCTTTTCGAACCTCTCCAATCTGGCTTCCGTCAACTTCACACCACAGAAACTGTCCTGGACAAAGTCGCCAACGATCTCCTAATAGCTTCTGATTATAGCTATTATAGCTTTCCATACTCATCCTTCTTGATCTCAGTGCTGCCTTTGACACTGTTGACCATAACATCTTACTTTCTCGTCTTGAGACTGTGTTTAGAGTTTCTGACACTGCCCTCAAATGGTTTAAATCTTACCTCACTGATTGCTGTCACTTTGTCTCTCTCAATGGGTACAGGTCTGAAATTGGTCTTGTCAAGGCTGGTGTCCCCCAGGGCCCAATACTGGGCCCCTTGCTCTTCAGCATTTACAAGTTCCCACTTGGTCAGCTTTTAAGATCACATGGCCTCAGCTTTCATTTTTACGCTGACGATACTCAAATATACATCTATACCAAACCTGACACTGATGTGGCTGTCTCTATTCTATCTAATTGCATGTCTGACATAAAAATTTGGATGACTCAAAACTGCCTTCATCTTAACTGTGACAAGACTGAAGTCATGCTTATTGGTACCCCCCATTAACTTCGTAAAGCCAGTCCTGTAACCCTATCTGTAGATGGCTCTGTACTTGATCGTCAATCAAAATTGAAAAACCTTGGGGTTATATTAGATTCTGGCTTAATATTCGACCCACATGTACAGCATACTGTCAAAACATCTTTTTTTCACCTTAGAAATATCGCAAGACTACGCCCTATGCTATCATTAACTGTAGCTGAAAAGCTGATCAACATATTTGTATTCTCTCGAATTGACTACTGCAATGCTCTACTCGCTGGGGTATCTAAATCTACTCTGAACAAACTGCAGTATGTCCAAAATTCAGCAGCCAGAATCCTGACCAGGTCTAGTGCAAGTGTACACATTACTCGTATCCTGGAGTCCTTGCACTGGCTTCCGGTCAAATTCCGCGTAGACTTTAAAATCCTCATGCTCACCAATAAGGCTCTACATGGCTTGGCACCTCAATACCTGTCTGAACTATTATAACCCTACCTCCCACCTCACAACCTTCATTCTTCAAATTCTGCCCTCCTTACTGTCCCCCAAGCCCGTCTACATTGTATGGGCGACAGGGCCTTCTCCTGCCCTGCCTCCAAGCTCTGGAACTCTTTGCCCAAGGATATCAGAGAGTCACCTTCTCTAAGCTCCTTCAAATCCAGACTCAAAACCTTCTTCTTCAGAAAAGCCTTTACTTAACTGGTTCCATTCTTCACCCCTCTGCTCTTCTTAGTATCACCTTCCACGGTCTCCTCTATTGTTATTGTTGTATTGTTGTAATTGTAATTGTGTCTTATCTTGTTTATTCTTCTTATTTATTGTTGTAGTCTTCTTATTTATTGTTATTGTCATCCTGTAAAGCGCTTTGAGAAGCCACCTTTAAAGGCGCTATATAAAATAAAGTTTATTATTATTATTATAAGTTGCAGCTGTTGGCAATTATGGAAGTGTCTATAAGCTACAACATAACAATGCCAGGGTAACAGCTGGCTAGTATGAACATCTCTAGCTTCAAAGCAAAGGGTCTGGAGATGTACAGTACTGTAGGTGGTCCAGATTCAGTGATCAAAGCAATTGTAGAGTTTACCTTGGTTTACCTTAGTCAATTAAGTTCTGGATAAATGATTGTCAATAAACAGTCAAGAAAGACACTATATACAGATGCAGCCATTCAAAGTGCGCGGTACAGACTCCGCGGTACAGATACCGCAGGTATGATGACACGCGATACCGCGGTGCGTGATTGGTTGACCGACAGGGGCACTCGTGGTCCGTTGGTCTGTCGTAGAAAGACTTACTGTAAACGTCTTTACTGTGCCCATTGTAGATATTGAATTTTACCACTGAAGGGAAATCTTAGTAGCTGAGCATAAAAAGAATAGGAGCATACTGTAACGCGTGTGAAGGCCATAAACGATATTAATTTTGGAACATAAACATACAGTATATAGCTGGTCTTGGTACTTTAAAGAAAAAAATACACACCAGTATTCCATTTCTCCCTAAACATTGTAAGCTTCGAAGTCTTTAACGTGATACCGGAGTCAACAAGCATACTTTTAGAATTTGATTAAAAGGGAATATAATATGGAATCGCTCATCTCAAGAATTTAATAACGGTATGATTACATCCGTGTGCTGCGACAGGGCTGTGTAGGGCTGTTTTGCCTGCCTGTTCATGCGAGCTGTCTTGTAGCCTACTGGTCTAGGTGTGTGACTACCAACTTACAGGTTGTGTGTTCGAATCCAGCTGGTGCTGGACTTTTCATTTTTATTTATTTATTTTTTAATCGCGTAACATAAACATATTACCGTATGCAAACTGTACTGTATACAGTATGTATATGTATATTTAATGTCTTAACTGTGCCCGTTTAAGTATTGAATATTCATATCTAATTTTACCACTGAAGGGAAATCTTAACATAAACATACAGTATATGGCTGGTCTCGGTACTTTAAAGAAAAAAATACACACCGGGATTCCATTTCTCCCTAAACATCGTAAGCTTCGAAGTCTTTAACTAACGTGATACCGGAGTCAACAAGCATACTTTTAGAATTTGATTAAAAGGGAATATAATATAGAATCGCGTATCTCAAGAAATTAATAACGATATAATTATATTCATGTTGCAAAATAACTGCAACGGACATAAAAACTCCCTTGCATGGTTTCATTACGACCAGAATCGGTCTTGAGATATTTTTAACTTGATTTACAGTATTTGAGAGGTATGTCTTAACACCGATACTACAGTGCTTAAGTACTGCTCACGTATATGTTTCTAGGTTTATATTATGCATTTCATACGGTCAAATTACTTTTGAGCAACTAATAAGAAGCGCGAAACGGTATGCGTTTTACTTTCGTTTTGTGCTGGGACCCGTGGATTGATTAGAGATATCAAGTACATACAAGTCATTTTTTAAATGTTGTAGTTCGTCTTGAAAAAATGTTACGAGTACATCATCTATCAACAATTACACAGGTTCTGTTTCCATATTGCGGATTTTGGTTACGTAATATTATTTTCTAGATTTCCCGTTGTGTATATGATGGGATGTCTGATGGGATGTTTCTAAAAATCCATCCTCTGTAAAACGTCTTCTCTAGTTGTCCTGCATATGTATTCGCTAATGAAGCTGTGTGTTCTGAGCCTAGATCTCTACATTTCTTTATGAACCAACTTAGAGGGCTAAAGACAGCTTGTGTTTAAATTGAGTGTAAGGCAATTTATGCTTCTAAAGTCATGGTCAGCATTTATCTTTGTACTGTGCTGTAAACTTGTTCTGTGCCAAGTCACATTATTTTATAGCGTTTTTAAAGCGTTATCAAATACGGTGTTACTGTAGTTTACTGAGTCCCATGTCACATGGTCTGTGATTGAAACCTGTAAAACCGGTTTAATTCGTCACAGCCAGCACTCTTCAGGTGTGAGGGTCTTCTGCTCAGAATGAAACGCTAAAATGTTTGTGTATATTCTAATGGTAGTGGGGGCGGGGTGTGTGGGAACAGGTTTGGTTTAAACATTTTCTCTGAAAGCATTTTCTTCGCAGTTTAACCGATCTTGTTACAGCATGTTACAGTTTACTATTATTAACCATATTAATTTTAAGTGCTTAATGTAAAATCTTGTAAAAATATATTTTCATTGTTCAAATATACATTAAGTCTGACTATCATATAATAAGTTAAATACAAAACTAAAGAAAAAATAGGGTTAAATATAATTCAAAATATTTTGCTAACAATGTTAACTGTTTATAAATAATAAAATGTATTAACTAAGGAGTAGGATGGCTCAGTTGTTAGTATGTTTTTTGTTTTGTTTCTTTTTCATAAATACAACAGTAGTACCTGATGTCTCAGTGGCTTTCAAAATTAAATTATGCATGCAAACCTGTGAACTAGAAAGATAACTAAGATATCCATCCATTATATTCCATAATATCCATGAAATATATGGCGCTGAAATACAGTATGTGTGACGCATAAAAGACACCAAGGGATTGGGTGAGCTCCCATCACAAAAAAAAACTGCGAACCTGCACTACAGCGACCATAGTACAGTATGGAGACCAAGGCGTTTTACGGGAAGAGACGGGGTGCTTCTGCTGCCCCAGCTTCCAAAGAGCGAAGGGTAAGCAAATACAGCAGACTTCATCTGAAATATGCGATTACAGCGCATATTACAAGGTATTATTGCCGTTTTGAATTTTAAATTCAATTATAATTATTTCTTCGTAGCCTGTTCTTCAAGAAAACACCGCACGGGCGAAACGATCTACCACAAGGACAGTAAAAAAGAAAGCGGTAAGACGGAAAAAAAGAAAAGTTTATTTTGACTTCTGTTCCGTGACTGATGAATACTACTGTGTGACTTTATTTCTTACATGAATTATGTTATTTTGCCACAGGCCGTGGGTCTCTGCTCTCGGCCACTGGCCAGGGTGCCAACCTGTAGAAGCAGCACCTGTATGGAGACATTTCGGCAGCAGCGGGAGCATTAAGATGCATTACTGGGGAGGATTGGGAGGCTAGAGTTCCAGCAGTCAAACAGTTGAGCAGCTGTCTCCCGAAAAGTGCCTCTCCCCGCCGCGCAGGCTGCAATGCCTGGCGGAAGCTCTGCCCCCCGCAGAGCACACACCGCCTCAGGACACTCCATCCCGGCCTCTCAGTTCACCACCGCGCAGGAATCTGTTGATGCTGTCCCCGCCGGCTACGCCGCCCTCGTGTTTCGAGATCTTGTGACTTTTGAAATTTACTGGGGGTGGACCACGTCTGTAAATTTCGATGGGTCCAGAGGCAAAAGTGCCTTGCCTTGCAATCTCCGGGAAACCATTAGTACGATGGCGCATCGGAGATTCTCAACCCTTGCTGCGTTGTCAATGAAAACCGGTGTGTGTGTCTCTCCCTGCTGGATGTCCCTCTCACAAACTGCTGAATGAATAAAATACTTTTATTGAAAACGAGTTTGCATTTGTCTGGTCTTTAAATTCTGGAGATACGCGATTCCATATTATATTCCCTTTTAATCAAATTCTAAAAGTATGCTTGTTGACTCCGGTATCGCGTTAGTTAAAGACTTCGATGCTTAAAATGTTTAGGGAGAAATGGAATACTGGTGTGTATGTTTTCTTTAAAGTACCGAGACCAGCCATATACTGTATGTTTAAGTTCCAAAATTAATATCGTTTATGGGCTTCACACGCGTTGCAGTATGCTCAGGCACTAAGTAAAAGGAGATGCTTCGTATTGCTTGACTAATTTTAAAAACTAAGTTATAAATATAAAAATTGCAGGCGCTGCTCTGGTGCGTCGGCTCCTACACAGTGCCTGTCTGCCGTAAGCATTACAATATACATACAGTACCCAACACTGCTTGTACCCATCTGTCATGCAAATAAAACACCTTGAATTGAATTGAATTGAGGGGAGAAGGGGGGGATACTAAAGCCAATACTGGCTCAATGGGCTTTGACGCGCTAATGCATTGGTTTAACGGTCCGGGTGTGGCAGGCTTCCAATGTCGACTCGATTAGAAGACAATGAACATATTTTAGCCCTAAATGAATTAATAGCAAACATGGTTTACATAAAATACATTTTTCCAAGAAAGTTTATAATAATACGATCTATAGTTGAAATCTGAGCCTACTTTAAAAATAAAGGAAAAGCATTTTCAGAGAGCAATCACGCTGTGTTTATGTAGAAAAAGTGATTAGGTTTATGAGCAATCTAATTACCTATTCGCTTAAAACGCTATATAAAATAAAGTTTATTTAGAGATGAATGATCAGTGTCGCAGTTTAAATAATGTGAGTCAGGAAACTAACACAGCGCCACCGGATTTAATAACGCAATAAAAACGCTATAAAATAATGTGACACAGTACAGCACAGAACAACAATACTGACCATGACTTTAGAAGCATAAATTACCTTACACTCAATTTAAACACAAGCTGTCTTTCTGTATGAACCTCTAAGCTGGTTCATACAGAAAATGTAGAAATGCATTAGCCTGATCATGATTAAAAAACACATAATTAAACATGCGTTTGCGATTTAAATCAGAACATGATTTAAATCAATATAAATGTTTATATTGTAACGCATACTGTCCAGCCTCCATTTCTCTATAAAAATTTACTGTTGCACACACACACACAATAGAAGCAGGAACCGCTGTCAGAAGGGAAGATATGTTCAAAATATCGCAAATATCGATCATGTTGCGATATTTTGAAATATAAAAGTCAATTGATTGTCCATAATATCGCTTACCTATTTTTTCAAAGAAATGTTTGTTAAAATAAAAGTCCAGCACCAGCTGGATTCGAACACACAACCTGGCAGTTGGTAGTCATGCACCTAGACCAGTAGGCTACAAGAGAGCTCGCATGATCAGGCAGGCGAAACAGCCCTACACAGCCCTGCCGCAGTACACGGATATAATCATACCGTTATTAAATTCTTTAGATACGCGATTCCATATTATATTCCCTTTTAATCAAATTCTAAAAGTATGCTTGTTGACTCCGGTATCACGTTAGTTAAAGACTTCGAAGCTTACAATGTTTAGGGAGAAATGGAATACCGGTGTGTATTTTTCCTTGTGATATTTTAAGCTCTAGTTGAATGATAGGTGTCGCATTTTAAATCATTTTCGTAGCTAGAAATTATGAAACGCCCTGTTAAAAGCAAGGAAGTTTTTATGCCCCGTTGAAGTAAAACCTGACAAAGTATGGCTTGGACAGATTCCAAGTGCTTGTACAAATGTGCTAAAGAAATTATACTTTGAGTATACAGCTTGTCCAAAGTCATCCATTATTAATACTATTAGTAATATCTTCAGTAAAGGCTTTGATGCATAAATATTTCTGATAAAGGTAGGTTGTGTACTTTTGTCCAACTGAGCAATCTTGTTTTCATAAAATATACCAACATTTTAATGACTGATGATTAACATGCTGTAATACACAGTTCAAAATTAAAGGCTCAAATGCTGTACATGAGAGGTTAAGCTCCCCCTGGCGGTTTTACAAGGCGACGCCGGATAGTTAGTCACGTGACACACGTGAAATGCGTGATACCGTGTGATACTGTGACACGCCCACCGGGGTATGCCGCGAAATACCTCACCCATTTTGAATGGCTGCATCTGTAAGTGGATGGTGAATATGGGCGAGAACAGAGAAGACCACAAGAAAGATATTGGAGGTGTGAACACCTTGTTTCAGATCACCCAGAAAGGTCCAGAGCTTACTATTCTCTGGTTTTTAGGGAATTCTTATTGCTTGTGTAAAGGAATTCTTTGGTTTTTGAATAGGGACATAGATTCCCATTCACTTGATGGCATCTGGGTTTGGAAAGAGAGAGATTTAACAGGAGGTTGTATTCTGCTTTATGTAGAGTTTGAATACTTGGTAACAGTCTGGGATTCGATTTCTGAGTGGTTAGGATATTAGGACTCTGAAACACCTTATTTATAAATTTGTACATAGGGTAACTCATATGATGTATGTTTATTTTTTGTATAGAATTATTGCTCTTTTCACCTAAGCTGTGCCAGACAGTAAAGAATCAATGTGCCTCTAACTACAACTACAACCACTTGGGTGTATTCTTCACAGAAATAATGTCCAAGTTGGGGATTATGCTTATTTATTTTATGTATTGATTAATCCTCCCCCCCCCCATTTGTACCACTATATATTCTTTCACTTTCAAGAAAAGTGATGGTTTCTTGTGTAGAAAAAGTTTCATGTACTTGGTTTGCCAGATAAAGCAGAACTATATGAATCATAGTTTTCCATTTTAGATATGTGGTCAGCAAAACTATCAGAGGTACTCACCCGTGAAATAATAATAAACTGTGGTGTAGTAGTTTGACCTGCCGTAGAATTGCATTCCTTTTTCTGCTCTAGAAGAATGTCCTGGAAGCTAGTTTTCATTGATGACTTTTTTTTAATGGACCACCTTCCCCAAGCCATGGGACCTAATGGATGGTAGTTCAAAATTCCAGTAAATGTGACTTTTTCAAGGACTCTCCAAAAGAGTGTTCCAAGATGTTCAGGGAAAAAAACAAACTTTGTGGTCACAAGATAGAAGGCAAAAGAGAAGTAGACAGGCCTACGCAATTTCTAACACTTAAGTGAGCTAATTCAGCAGTAATTCTGTTTCTGGGAGGTGTAAATTACTTCTTTGTGAAGATTTATTTCTAAATGTGCTCTTCATATTTTTTTCTATTACAGTGCCTACATAGCCAGGACCCATATTTATAAATCATTTACCAATGTTAATTTTACACTTGATTTTTTTTTGTCATTCAGAAGGCTAATGTAATTGCCCCTTTTGCCCCCATAGACATTTTTTTAATATGGTAATACTAGGAGATTAGAATAGATCATAAGAAAGGTTACAAACAAGAGGAAACCATTCCTTCTCATCTTGTTCAGGTGGTTTCTTGAAAAGGACTGCTCAAAGTTAATTTTATTGCCAAACTAACCTTTCAGGTTTTTTTGTGGTGATCTCTATAATTAGCGATACAACAAGACAGAGATACAAAAACAAGAAACAAAAGCATAAATAACAAAAATTTATCATAGATAAAATTAAATGCTACATGCTACATTACAGTGAAGATAGAACTCCACAAAATACATGGTTTTATAACAGTGTTGAGGGAAGACTTTGTGCTAATAGTTGGTGTTGTTGTAAGTACTGTTTGTTAAAGGTTATAGTAGTGTGTGTCACGGATGTCGGAAAGGACAAACCGTAGAATGACAGGAGACCGAAAAGACCCTATGCATAGCGGGGAGACGGGGGGTTAGCTGTTCAGGGAATGCCGAATAGAAACCTATGCCCTCAGGTAGAGGACATGGGGCAACCTGGTACTAGGCGGGTCTCAGGACATCCGAACATTAATGCTGAGCCAAGGCAGAATGAAAGACTCTGAAATACATAGCCCCAGAGAGAGAGAAACACCGGAAGGACAGCAAATAACCAGAAATGAGAGACAGGATAGAGAAGGAGCGCCCTCTGGCTGCAGAGGGCGTGACTGTTTTTCTATGCATGGATTATCTAACACCTCACTACCAGATAAGGGGAATGCCTGCTCTATATTCATAGCAATGAAAATAACTTTGGGGATGAACTTTATTTTATGGATAAGAACTAGGAGACAACAAGTGAACCTGTTCAATTTGAATGAAAAGGATTAAAGGAAAATGGCATAAAAAGATGACTACAATGGTTCATGCTGTCCTGTAATCCAGATCTAATCTGAGTCATGTCATTAGCCAACTCCAACCAGAACCCTAGAGCTAGAGTCATCCAGGTGCCACAGAAAGATATTGTGCTGTAGGATATTACAGCACTACTTTTCGATTTCCAAAATTGCTCATGGTTTAGGAATGCATGATACCACATTTCTTTAAATTATGAAAGCATTTTGTATCTAAAATAGTATGTTCAGTAGTTCTTCCCCTGAAGCATAGTTCTGGACCCTATGCAGACTGTATAATCCGGAAATAAGTGGGAAAGGACGATGGGGAGGAGACGACAAGGACCTGGAGGGGTTGACAGACAGGGGGGCGTGACGATGTTGAACTGGTGCTCGAGGGGCGTAACCAAGGCAAACAAGTCCGGGGAGGGAAATCAGGGGCGAAGTCCAAACATCCAAAACTGGGCGATCCAACCAAGACGAGACAAAACAGAGTTAAAAACCAGATCGGGATCCGGTACAGGGACAGGGAACAAAAATGGGATGATGAGGCCAGGCGCTCCGAGTCCTGGACTCAGCTGGGTCAGGATGCTTCTAGGAGGCCTATGCCCTCAAGCCACGGTCATAGGGCAACTTGATGGTAGGCAGGCCTCTGGGCATCCGTCTTCCAATGCAGAGCCCAGAGTTGCAAGAGCACAAGGTTTAAATACGGAGGGGCAGGATTGGGGGCAGGTGCACGTAATTAGCAAAATAAGAAAGTGCCAGTTCGCCTTTAAGAGGAGGGATTACGATCATGACGGTAGTGTATAGTATTCTAGAATAATTCAGGGGGACACAATTGGCTTAAGAAAAAAAACAACAAATATGCTTTCAAGATCATAATTATTTTGAAAATGTACCATACAGTAATCTTTGAACACGTGTATTTATCTCAGTGTAATGTTGATGCTAGCTCCTCTATAAAACATGTAGATCAAATAAAGTACTAAATTCTGAAAGTGGGTGTTAAAATCACATAACCACACAATGTCATATGTGCCAGTGTAAATACAGTTTGTAGATTGTCAGAACACTTGTTTCTTCACAATATCTAGTCTTGATGCAAAAACAACACCATTATTGACAGTTCTTGCTGAAAAATAATGACAATCCGTCTGAAAGATAATAATAGTTCTAATAGACTATTACCAATGATTCAGACATCCTCATCAGTACTGGTTGTAGCTATCACTTGACTTAATTTTTTCATGAATTTATACTGTGCCCTCCAAAATTATTAGGAAAGGAAGGTTGATCATTATTTTTGCTTTACAGTCAAGCATTAATGTGAATGATAAATACAACATAGAATTTGTTTTCATATGCATACATTTGATCATATTAAGACTAAAAATGTTTTATGTCAACTAAAAATTTCAAGTGATCAAAAGCTTAGTGTTACATTCACTTGAATTAAATGTCAGTATTTGATTGCATATTATGTTTAATGTCACTGCTCGAATCTGAAAGTAAGAAATGATTCCAGGTCGTGAGAGGAAATCAAGTGCAGGGTAAAGGAAACAGGCTGGTGTGGTGAAAAGGCAGGCAGGGAAAAAAAGCAATCCAAAGACAATCTAGTAGGAGACAAGAAAAGGCCATACCGTGTAAATCACAGTTCCAAACACAAAGAAGAAAATCCACCTGGTGAGGTCAGAGTGAAGCTAGGTCAGGAATCCAGAAAGTTACATAAAGCTGAATGCAAGGTTAGAGACTAAGACTCAGAGACTCAAAGCAAAAGTAAAAAACAGAGTACTGCCAAGGCAGATCTTTAATAGCCTGTTGCTCATGAGACAGGTGTAGGCATTATGTGAATACAGGTGCAGCAGATTTCCTGTCTGAGTGCATAGCCACAGCAACCAGCTGAGAGACAGGTGAGTTACAGCTCCACTAGTTGCTGTGGCAATGCTAGCATGTTCTTTAGAGCTCCAGCAGGAATGAGCATGAAATTAAGTCAGTTACAGCATGATGTTTACAACCCATTTAAACTTTTTGTTTACATATTTTAGACGCTTTGCCAAGCCTTTGATGAAGCCAATTCACGTTCCTGCTTGAAAATCATCAGAATACTCAACTGTATTTAAATCTAGAGATTGACTTATCCAGTCTGCCATTGTCCACTTTTGTTTCCTACTCCTTGGCTTTTAGGGGTTCTTTTCGTGCTCAATGGTGAAGAACAAACAGAAAATAGGATTCTACAAACCTACTGATTCTATTGCAGTCATCATTAATTAAATCCTCAAGGAGAAGTGAGCCAGTTCTAGAAGTCGCCAAACATGCCCAGGCCATGACATTACCTCCACCATTCTTCACCAATGAGGTGTTACAGTATTCTTAAGAGCATCTGCTGTTCATTTCTTTCTTTACCTTTTAACTTTTCCACCAAGTTTTATGTTGGTCTAATCTGTCCATACAACTTCATTCCAAAATTTCTCCTGAATAATCTGTTTGTACTCCCATGCAAATTCTGAAGCATTATGGAGACTATGTCATGGCCTGGGTATTGACATAATATCTTGCACAACTGGAACATTTTATTACACTTCTTTTATTGTTATTTTAAATTGAACATCTCAGCTTCTAGAAAGATGAAAATTTTAAACAGATTATAAAATGAAATGGGGAAAAGCAAGCCTCCAACATGTCAAAGAGCCAAGAACAGTTAACAGGTTCAGATTCATAGTACTATTTGTCCAACTGAAGAGTTCAGTTGTGTAAATGGAACTCAACTGGAAGAGAAGTCAGCAGGTGTGGAGGTCCAGAGAGGTTGAAATTAGAAACTACTGAACTGGGGTCCAGCCTTTATGGTTTTGTCTATTGTAGAACAGAGCTTCCCTGTCCTGATTCAAAAGGACTGAAAAGATTTGATGTTCAGTATTTGGTCATTTGTGGAATGCCCAGTAGGTGTACTCTTGAGTTGCTCTTGTTATAAGAGAGTGTGTTATAAGCCATGAAGTGATTGTCTAAAAGGATAATGGGTGAGTCAAAAGTTGTCATCATAAATATTTTGGAGGATCCATGGATAAGCTTTGGAATGCCATTTATGGTCCCAATGGACCTCATTTAATAATTTCAAACGTCACAATTTCTCAAATCATCTGACTCAGGTGTTTGAAGTGAATCATTCTAAAGTATTTTTCCACAATTTGTTCTGTCTTTTTGGGATTGTCATTTTCTTTCATCATACGACACTCAATTGGTGTAACATCTGAGCTCCTAGGCAGGGAGATTTAGGACCTGTAGATGTTTCCCATCCATGTGCCCACATGTCAGAGACATTCATTATTGGATATACCACAAGCACTGCAATATATTCAGGAGACTTGTTGTTGACTGGAGGCATGTCTCATCTCTAGTTGATGTCACTGCCAGCATGTAAGCACTGAAAAAATCCCAGGAATAACTGTTTCATTGATAGCATGGGAGATTGCAGGCCCACTGCAAGCACTCAAATCCATCAAAGTCCATCTTTCCATCTTTTTCAAGTGCCAGAACAACATCATTTCAAGATGAAAGATGAATCCGTACAAAGCAAGTCTTTCTTGTTTAACCAAACAGTTTTCTGACCTTCTTGCTGATAATCATGTATAATAGGGGAATGTGAAGGATTTAATTTCTAAACACTTGTGCTGTGCTGTGCCATCAGCTTTTGGATCAGGCTTGCTCCCATGGTATCCATTCATGAAAATAGGCTTCCTTACTGATCGGAAAAGTTAAGCTCCCACTGGACACAGAATACAGATATCCTGTGTAAACAATCCCACATTTCTGTATTTATCCATCTAACTATTTTCGAACTGCTTCTTCCCATTCATGGTTGTGGGGGAACCTGAGCCTATCCTGACAGCAAGAGGCACAAGGTAGGTTACACCATGGACAGGATGCCAGTCCATCACAGGATGGACAGATATAAACATGCACATAGATTTCTCAGAAGCCAATTAAACTACCCCTATGTTTTGGATTGTGAGAGGAAACCAGAGCACCTAGAGGAAATCCACATGAATGTGGGGAGGCCATATAACTCTGTGCAGATAGCACCTCAGGTCCAGAATTGAACCCGGGACCCTAGCACACCACTGTGCCACCCACATTTCAGTGTTTATATTTGTATAAACGAGTATTTATTTATAACAATATTTGTATAAGTTATCTAGGTGTCACCTTTCATTTGCGTCTGTTCTTATCTGTAATTAAAGCAGGGTTTCAACAAAACAACATGGGTGTAATACGGAAAACCATTGCAAATAGACAAATTTACAAGTAATCAAGTCTACCCCTATACTGTTGCATAATGTACTACAGTATAAAGTATGTATGTTCAAAACACATGAATAGCCATTCCTTACATGATAATTAAAGTACTAATGCTTTAAGTTAATTAAAATATTGATCCAGTAAAACGAATAAATGCAGTTAAAAATGTATAGTTATTAGCTAAAATAAATAACATGAATGCCTCACTGCATTTTCTCTTTCTGCCTCTGAATAAGAGCATGCATCACTGTAAGGAAAATTACCTACATCACTGTAATGAAAAGCACAATACAAAATTTCAGTCAGCTTGTAATGTAATCTCCAGCGTGTCATTCTGTTGACACAGAACCTGGAGTGTTTGATACAACATAAAAACAAGACCATTTGAGATGCAGATGCTGGGCAGGGGGTGTAGAAGACTCACACATTAGCTCGATTTGTCTCACGATCCTAGTACATGTACTGTATGTTGTTCCGCTAATTTGAAAGGTGTACTTAACAACCTTCAGCTCAATTTCATCCTGCTCTGTTCTACTTCCATCCAAGACCCTGTCGACCAGAATCTCAAATAAGCACATTTATTAACATTAAATTACCAAATTCTGAAACCCTACTGTATTACTAATAATATAATAATAAAATACAATAATTGCTTACACTTATATAGCGCTTTTCTGGACACTCCACTCAAAGTGCTTTACAGGTAATGGGGACTCCCCTCCACCACCACCAAGGTGCAGCATCCACCTGGATGATGCGACAGCAGCCATAGCTCACCACACAACAGCTATCAGTGGGGAGGAGAGCAGAGTAATGAAGCCAATTCATAGATGGGGATTATTAGGAGGCCATGATTGGTAAGTGCCAACGGGAAATTTGGCCAGGATGTCGGGGTTACACCCCTACTCTTTTTGAGAAACACCCTAAGATTTTTGATGAGCACAGAGAGTCAGGACCTCGGTTTTACGTTTCATCCGAAGGACTGCACCTGTTTACAGTATAGTGTCCCCGTCACTATACTAGGGCATTAGCTACACAGATCGCAGGATAAGTGCCCCCTGCTGGCCCCACTAACATCTCTTCCAGCAGCAACCTTAGTTTTTCCCAGGAGGTCTCCCATCCAGGTACTGACCAGGCTCACACCTGCTTATCTTCAGTGGGCTGCCAGCTGGGAATGATGATATGACCAGCTCAGTATTTTCTTTGTTTTTTTACCACTTCTAAAATCATGGGGACTATCTTATTTGATTATGTCTTACCAGCTCTTGAAACCTCCAATATGTTACTAAAGTAAGGGTCATGAATGTATTTGAAACACTTTGGTAATTCAAGTCAATCTAACACCAGGGATTGCTGTGCCTACTGAAAAGATCACCAAAATCAATTCTTAGCTCTGCTTAGTTCATGGATAAGCCATTGTTTTTTCTCAGTGAGTCAACCTTGTAACCTTGTAAATAGATTTCTTCCTTTGCATCAGTGTGGCAACACAGACACAATTCTTAAGAATTAGATACACTTGTGACATCATTATGTACTGGACTCATCTTAAAAATGAAAAGTACATTAAATTATGGAAATTAAATAATGGAAATAAACACATTTAGTTATTTAAGTTGTAACAGAAGTGGCGTTATCTGCCAGCAACCAGGTTTTAACCAGCAAATGATCTTTTCATAGTTTTGAGTCTCATTATGTATACATAAATAAATGAAGTCTACTGAGTTAATTAAATGCATCAGTTATCTTTATAGTTTTCTGTATTAAAAACTTTAAATGATTAATTCTTCTAGCTTGTCAGTGTAAGGCATCCTTTTAAGCCGGAGTAATTTACCTGGATGCTCTTCTTTGAACTGTTCTAAGAACTGCAATACATTTTGTTGTAATGTGGTGAGTGCAGTTGTACATCCATCCAGTTTTGTATCCTCTTCATCCACTTCATGGTTGTAGGGGAGCCAGAGTCTATCTGGGCAAGTAAAAGGCAGGATGGATGTCTGTATGGGGCAATAGTCCATTGCAGGACACACACTGACATGACCGTGCACACAGTCACACCAGGGCCAGTTTTCTTAGAAGGCACTTAAGCTACGGTGCCAGTATGTCTTAGGAGTGTGGGAGGAAACCAGAACTCCTGGAAGAAACCCAGGAGAACACAGGGAGAACGTAGAAGCTCCACTGTGATAGCACAATAGGAATTGAACCTAGGGTCCCAGTGCAGTGCTAACCACAGCACCAATGTGCTGACATATTTTCTTTTGTTCAGAAAATATGAAGCACAAACAAACTAACCAGTAAACAAGAGAACTGTGGATCTTCTACTGTTTGCTCTGCTTTTCCTTGAACTCTGCAGTTTTCCCTCTCAGACATTGTTTGTGTGCTTATTGTTATTGTAAGCAGAACCATCTGTACATCTGATCGTAACATGCGTAGGTGAGTCAGAGAACATTATTATGAATGATAAAAAAACACTCCCACACAGTCTTTTGCAAATCTCATTTTTTTCTTTTTCTGAAAGTGTCAAAACAGTTATCGTTTCACTCTTGCAATTTTCGTCAGAGAAAGCAGAGGGTGAACAGTGAAGGTCTAGTGATGCTGTTGCCCCCAAGTGGATGCTGTCTGTGCACATGGGAATGTCCTCATGCCTCCATTCCTCCATCCATATTCTAATTTGATCTTGGCAGTGAAGCTAGAGCCTATCCTAGCAAGCAACATTGCAAGGCAGAATACATCCTGGACAGTGTGCGAATCCATTGCAGGACAGACACACAGACACACAGACACACAAATACTCACACTAGTTCCTTTGCAGCCTACGCATGCTGACGCAGCTACCTACTTGAACTACCCAGAGGAAATCTGTAATGATCAGTTCTTTTCAGACGCTATGCGGACGACACAATCCGGGATGGAGTGAGGAAACACTAGGAAAAAGTCATGCAGGAATATGGGGATGAAAACAGGGGGGCATGTCCAAAGTGCGCAGGTGTCCAGGGGGTGAGTCCGGGGCAAACAATCCAGTAGAAATCAAAAGGGGGAATCCAAACATGAGCAAAGTCCAAAGCCGGGGGGTCCATCCAAGAATAGACAAGATAAAAAACTGGAAAAACTTTAAAATTTAAAAACTTTAAATGATTAATTCTTCTAGCTTGTCAGTGTAAGGCATCCTTTTAAGCCGGAGTAATTTACCTGGATGCTCTTCTTTGAACTGTTCTAAGAACTGCAATACATTTTGTTGTAATGTGGTGAGTGCAGTTGTACATCCATCCAGTTTTGTATCCTCTTCATCCACTTCATGGTTGTAGGGGAGCCAGAGTCTATCTGGGCAAGTAAAAGGCAGGATGGATGTCTGTATGGGGCAATAGTCCATTGCAGGACACACACTGACATGACCGTGCACACAGTCACACCAGGGCCAGTTTTCTTAGAAGGCACTTAAGCTACGGTGCCAGTATGTCTTAGGAGTGTGGGAGGAAACCAGAACTCCTGGAAGAAACCCAGGAGAACACAGGGAGAACGTAGAAGCTCCACTGTGATAGCACAATAGAAATCAAAAGGGGGAATCCAAACATGAGCAAAGTCCAAAGCCGGGGGGTCCATCCAAGAATAGACAAGATAAAAAACTGGAACTGGGTCGGAACCAGCGGAAGGGGAATGGGAACAGAGAATAAAACCTTAACGGGACCAGGCGCTTCCAGCACCTGGCTTTTAAGGTGGACTGGGAACGGGCTGAAACAGGGGACAGGTGCAGAAAATCAAGTCCAAAGTGAAAGGAGCGACAATAATCGTGACAAAATCTACATGAACACAGAGAGAGCATACACACACCAAGCAGATAGCACCCCTGGTCTGGAATTGAACCCAGTTCCCTACTGCTGTGAGGCAGCAATGCTAACCACAGTACCATTGTGCCACTGTTCGTAAGTGTACCAAATGTTCTTAGTCCACAGTGCTAGGTGTTGACAGCACTGAGATCTAAAAAGGCCAACCAACTTTTTAAGCACCAAACGTCCTCTTTGTTTTACCAATGGCTGCAATGCAGTTTCAGTCCTAATACTATTAGTGAAAGTAAAATAAATGTGATATCTTAGACAGTAAAACGAACCGAAAGTATGTACTGTGGAATTAGTGTTTGTGCTCTTTGGCAGAACACACAAGTGTTATTTACTTTTCACTTTAACAGGATATCATTGAGGATAAAGTGTATAGAGAAAAATTAATTAAGAGATGCCTGTTTCAAGTAGATCACTAGCTGAGAATCTGGTGGTAGTTGAGTTTGCATTGAAGTGGCTCAGGTCAGCTTGATGTTTAATTTGCTTCGTGTACAGTATGTTCTTATTTATAGTATCTACTGCTTTGAATCTGTGGACTGGGCTGTGTTTAAAAGTTCATTATCGAACCTGAACGTGTACACTACAGTCGTCACCGATTTTATTAAGTAATGCGTGGATGACTGTGTGACTGACCACAAAGACCATTCGTTTTTTCCCCAAGCAAAAACCATGGTTTAACATCGACATCTGAATTAAGCTGTGGGCATGATTGAAGGCTTTTAAATCTGGCAACCTGAACCTTTATAAGAAGGCAAGGTATGACCTGTGGAGAGCTAAGAGGGACGCTAAAAGGCAATACCCTAATAAGATAGAAATACAAGCTGCCTCTGTGGATGTGCACCAAATGTGGCAGGGTATTCAGACAATAACAAACCATTAAACCAAAATAAGCAGTGTTTCTAGATTCCGCTTTTTAATCACATACTCTCCCGGATACAAGAATGTTAAAGCTGACACCCTCTCCCGCCTTCATTAACCCCCCTGAGCTAGAGAACATTTCGGAACCCATCATCCCTCCCAGCAAGATTCTCGCAGCCGTCAGGTGGGACATTGAAGACAAAGTTAGAGTGCCCTGACTGGTCAAATGGTCAATCCCCTTTGCCCTCCAGACAAACTCTTTGTTCCAAACAACATCCACTCAGCAATCCTTCAGTGGGGTCATGACTCTCATGCTGGTCGTCCTGGCGCTAAACACACACTGGAACTAGTCTCCATGGACTTTTGGTGGCCATCCATAAAACCTGATGTTGCCGAATACGTGCGGGCTTGCTTCATATGTGCCAGGATCAAATCTCCCCGTAACAAGAAGACGGGGTTCCTGCAACCTCTTCCTGTTCCCGAAAGGCCTTGGTTGATTTCTGTTGATTTTCTCACTGATCTACCCAGGAGCCTAGGAAAAAACACTAT
The DNA here is from genome assembly GCF_040954835.1 of Lepisosteus oculatus. Lineage (NCBI taxonomy): Eukaryota > Metazoa > Chordata > Actinopteri > Semionotiformes > Lepisosteidae > Lepisosteus > Lepisosteus oculatus. Next base: position 19,715,790 of record NC_090706.1, on the reverse strand, counting down.
AATGGTCATTGTGCACCGCTTCTCCTAGGTGGCTTACTTTGTTCCCCTTCCCACCCTGCCCTCGGCCCAGGAAATGGCAGACCTGTTTGTCCTCCGTGTCTTCAAACTTCATGGCATCCCGAAAGACGTGGTCTCAGACAGAGGCCCTCAGTTTATGTCAACATTTTGGAGGGCCTTTTCCAGGTCCTTGGGATCCTCTGTTTCCCTCACCTCAAGCTATCGCCTAGAGGCCAATGGGCAGAAGGGAGAGAATCAATAAAGACCTCCTGAAGTTCCTGAGGGCTTATGTCTCCGCAACCCGAGACAACTGGGTTTCTTTGCTCCCTTGGGCCAAGTACGCACACAACTCCCTGAACACCTTCTCTACAGCTATACCTCCTTTCAGTTGCTCCCTAGGATACCAACTCCCATTAATTCTGAGGTCCCATCTGTCCAAGAGAACATCACCTCACTCCGTAAACTGTGGAAAACCGCCAGACTCGCACTACAGAAAACAGCCCATCGGCATAAGATTGCAGCTGATCGCCACCGACAACCCTTTCCCAGACTCAGATGAGGACAATTTGTCTGGCTCTCCACTAGAAACCTACCCCTACAACAACCCTCATACAAGTTGGGACCTCACTACATTGGCCCATTTTGGGTACTCACCCAGGTTACACCCATTTCCTATCGCCTTGCTCTCCCTCTGACCCTTAAGATTCACCCCACTTTTCTATGTCTCCCTCCTCAAACCCTTCCACAGATCCCCCATCTCTAGACCACAACCATGTGCAGCTCCTCCCTGGCTTGTTGACAGCATCCCAGCCTTCACCATCCATAAGATTCTGGATGCTCGCTGGCACAGGAGCTCCATACAATATCTTGTAGAGTGGGAAGGATATGGTCCAAAGGAGTGCTCCTGGGTTCCCAAAAAAGACATTCTGGACCCCAGTCTCATCAAGAACTTTCATCGCGCTTTTCCGGATCACCCACTTAGGGTATCAGGAGCCGCCCGTGAAGGGGGGGAGGGGGGTACTGTCACGGATCTCACTAATCAGACATAAGCCCAGGCTACTTCCCACAAACTCTGAAGCACTATTCAGACACAAGCCCAGGCTATTTCTCAAAAATGCCGACACACAACCTAATTACCCAACCACGTCCCTCATCCTGCACCTCAACTCCCGACAATCACTACTAAAGGGCTACTCATCTACAGTCCCATGCTCAGTATTGAGTTAACCCTCACTGAGCTACCTTCGCCTCGACTTCTACGTCTGTGAAATCCTTTGTCCTGTGCTACCAGCTTTTTGACCCACGCTTGACCTCGACCACGAATATTGACTACGCGTTTTGGATAAGTAAACCCGACTCCGCTCACTAATGATTCCTCTGTTCAAACATTGGCTAGCACCTCATAGGATCATACCACCTTTTCACAATCAGCTATTGCTAACAGGTGCGCTATTGAGAGTGTGCTCACATGTGGTATTACAGCTTGATTTGGCAGGAGTTTGTTGTCTCAATGGGTCATTACAGGTGGTGATCAGGTCAGCTCAGTCCATCATTGGAGTACAGCTCCCGTCTATTTCAGACATTTTTACAACTCGCTGCCTCAGGAAGGCTGGAAGTATTGCTAAGGATACCAGTTATCCTGGTTTCTCAGTTTTCTCCCCCCTTTTCTCTGGTAAGTGTTATGGAAGCATAAAGGCGTGAACCTCCAGATTCATAGACATTTTTTTCCCACAGTCAGATTACTAAATTCTACCCCTACAGTACCACTGGCTTACACTGATGTGTTTTTTTTTCTATAATGTATGTTATTTAACTTGTAGCTGCTGCTGTTCTGTGTTTATGTTTTTGGTGTTTCCTTAATGTATCTTTGTATTCTTTGTATTGGAGCATACATGCAAATACGCATATCATTGCACTTTTTTAAAAGGTATTGTGGTAGGGAAGCTCTGTTACCTCTGGCAGATGAACGACATCGAGATTAACAGATAACACAAAGATCCTGCATGGATGTGACTTTAATGTGGTTAATGTGGTACAAGGAAATAATATTGCACAGTCCTAAAACAAGATAAGAAAACAAAAGACACTTAGCTCAAAGTTGTGAACTGAATGATTGTGTAAGTTTGCCTGTCAATTTGGCAAGATCGGCTGTTCATTTCCCCCTTTTTTTGTTGCACCTTTCCATCCACAATGCTGTTTTTCCACCATTGATGGTGTCGAAAACTCAGTCTTCACTCAGGTTGGGAGATTGTCAACAGAGATCTTTAATACAATCAGCTGAAGGGGAGCACATCACAGAGATAGAGTTTCCCCTAGCACTCAAGACATGCTCCCTGGACTGAAGTTATACTTTCCTTTTTATACATTAAAAGTAGGTAAGACTTTAACATATCAAAGGAACATAAAGGGAAAGGGGCAGTGTCAGAAGTCAAACAAACAGGACAGGAAGATGCCATTTGGCATCCTGCAATCTGTTTCATTTTTCTCTGGTTGAATGGGTGTGAGGAATCACAGGCTTTAGTTTGCACCTAAGACAGTGGTCTTAGGTGCGAACAGAAAACATTTCCCGCCCATAGTCACTGTCCTGACCTTTTGACTCGGTCTTCCAAAATGGCAAAAGTTCATGAAATAATTTCTGTAGTGTTTAGTCTTCACCCGTTTGGTATTGGTTTTATTGATTTAGTCTATCACGGTAAAAGCCTGAAATTGTAAATGCTTCAACAAACTTTTTCTGATGTACAGAATACTTTACAGGGGAGGAACTGGGAATGTTCAACCACAACACCACATGATTTATTACTCTCTTCAAATACATGATATGGAAATGTGAGTTAATCCAAACCAGACAGCACTCTGTCCTGTATTTGCCAAGTTCTTGCTAATGAATTCATGCTTGGATTTCTGGATAAAAAAAGACTGCCGATAAACTTTCAATGCCTGACAGAAACTAAAGTATGTGCAGTTGCTGTTTTCCCAGTAGACCCAGGATTCTCTCCTGTAGGAAAAGAACCAAGGTCCTGACCTTTCTTAGGGTCTATACTTCTGCTGCACAGAACAACTGGGCCTCACTTCTCCCCTGGGCAGAGTACTCCCACAATTATCTCTCCACCTCTGCTAGAGGTATGTCCCCTTTCTTTGCTCTCTGGGCTACCAACCCACCCTTATTCCTGATGATTGTCCCCCCATGTCCATAAAGTGCCTCAGTATGGCACTATATTTCCAGAATATGGAAAATCTGGCAAACTGCCAAACATTTCCTCCTCTGAACAACGCAGCCTCAGATCGCCTCAGCCAACCACCATCGCCGCCCCTCCCCCCTATACCAAAGAGGACAATTCGTCTGGCTGTCCACTAGGAACCTGCCCATACGACAACCATCCCGTAAACTCGGTCAACGTTTCATTGGTTCACCATTTCACCGTTCTTTAATCCAAGAATTCCATCGGGCCTTCCCAGGCCGGCCATCAAGGGCGCCAGGAGTCGCCCATGAGGGGGGGGGGGGTACTGTAACAACTCACTAATTGATCCTCATTATCTCACCACGCCCCTTCTTCCTCTATTTAAACCTTCACCCACACTGAACTGGTGCTTAGTATTAGGAGAACCTCCAACCTCGAGCTCACTGCCTCCTCGGCATTTCACTCACTAAGCTTGTTCTATCTTGTCAAGATTTCCCGGTTCCTCCACGACTACACGTTTTGTCTCTGTTCCTTCGGATCTGTTTGCCTCGATACACACCACGATCTCTAACCTGCATAGGGTCCTGTACCCACCTGTTTTTAAAAGTATCTGATCTTTATCTTTTGTACCATTGTCTATGACTATGTTCAAAGTTTTTTTTCCGTTTCTTACACTAACTGATTCAAACTGTTTTGGAATTGGTTTTCTTTGCAAAACGTCAGCTTTAACAAACCTTCTGAGTTTTTGTTTTTAATGTCCTTTTGTATCATAGAGTGATGGTACTCTTTGGATGAAGAAAATGGTCTTTGATGTTTATTTGTTGAGGGCTTGATGGCTTTCGTTCAAGAGTAATGTATGTCGATCAAAAATAAGGTGATCTAAACTTCTAGGCATAAATTATTCCTTTTCCTCAAGTGATGTAATCAATGCTTACTGAACCCAGTAAATGTAGAAAGTTAAATTGAGCAAAAACATGTTTTACCTCTTGGCAATTCTTGCTATTAATACCATTTTAACTGTACAGTATTTGGTTTATGTGCCTTAAAGGTAAAAGTGTTATGTATTTGTGTTGCAGCTGAACAATTATTCTGATACTGACAAATGCATGACACACATTTCCTTCCTTAATGACTGTTTGTCCATACAAGTTTTTGTTTATGTAGCATGTCAAACTAATTTAATTTTTTTTCTGAAAATGAATCATGTAGAATTACTTACTTTGCCAAAGTTATTGTCTAAAAATACTCTGCAGTCATATCAGTACATGTATAGCTTTCCTGAGGCCTTACTGTATTTGAAACTATATTGGAATTGGTCAAAACTGGAAGGAAAATCCAAAAGTTAAAAATAAGTTTTGTGTTTTCTCTTCAGAAGTTCTAGTTTCGTTTTCGTTTTCGTAACATCCTCCTGACATTGAGAGTGCAGGCCGAGATGGGGGTTGGTGATCAACACTCTCTGTGTGACCTAAAATATATAATTTTTTTAAATTGCAGGACATGCTTAGCAGTTACAGTCATGTGAGGGGAAAACAGGAAGTGAGGTAGCAGGTATTTCCTTTACATGTGGAAAGTGCTTCCCTATCAAGCACAGCCTTTAGAACATCCATGGAAAGAGGAAGTCCAGTTTTCTCATTCTGAGACTATTGAATGGAAGAATATTTATCATCCGCAAATATTTCACAATCAAGAATTTATGTAACATGACAGTAATGTAAAATACTTCAGATCAAAATGCAGATCCACAATCTGTAGTTTTAGGTTGTCTCTATCTAGGTCTTTGAACCCAAACATTTCCTGCCCATGCTCTGTAAAAGTGCTGCAGTAAAGACTTACTGTACTAAAATAAGGATATAAGAAGCTTGTTTGGCCTATCTAAGTTATTTGGTTTCTACTTGCTTATTGGTTGATTTAAAAGTTCATCTTTCTTAAATTAACCCAGTTAACCACTTGAACATTTTAACTCCCGGTTCTACTTATATTTACTAGTGCTAATCTCATTTTTGTACTTGTAGTCCTCACTTCACAAATGTTGAGTGTTTATATCTACAGTACACCACAAAGTCTTGTTTTCTGAGTGACTGCACAAATTCAGTCTGATTTATGGTGTCCTTTGCAGTTTGGGAATTATTCAGGCTGTTGTGTGCTCTTTACAGTAGAAACATTTCAATGTTTTCTTTCCAGCTGAAGTACTTTGTTTTCACCATCCCATTTTTAGATTTTTTTACATTATATTGGCCCTCTGGAAATTGTGTTACTCAGTTTTGCATTGCGTCGTACAGTTCTCCTCCCTTGATTTTAGTCAGTGCTTTCCCAAAAGTGGCACAGCTGGTGAGAGCTCTCACTCACAGTCCAGGTTTAGAGTGGGTCATGTCTCTAGTCTACTGTGACTGCTTTTCCCCTTAAGGTGGCACACAAAACTCCAATGCGTGTAATATTGTTATCAGTGACCCCTGAAGCTTTCTGGGCTCCTACAGACTTGCAGTGTGGTCTGAGAGTGTCAAATGGTAAGCAGCTCAACATCAGCACTGTGGTGGTGTATGCGAGCAGTCCTCTCTTTGCACCAGCGCATGATCAATAGGAGCCAGCTGATTACATGAATAATTAGTGGTTCCAAATATGAGGGTATAAAAAATGCAACCTTAAATTTCCACTTTAAAAGGAATGTATAACAATTTTACAGCTGAGGCTTTGAATTTTTAGGATAGACTGTCTTGCAGGGCTGCAGTTTCTGAGGGTTTTCTTTCCAGCTCTGTTCTAAATGGCTTAATTGGCCCAATTAAGCTCATCATTAGGGTAACTGGATCAATTTAGCACTTCACAAAGGTCTTAAGTTGTGGATGATTTGAAGAGAAACTGCTGGCTTCTGGCTCTCAAGGACTGAAGTTGAGAACTTATTGTTCCAAAGTTACAATAAAGTGTTATTAGACTTAAAAACCACCAGAAAATGCCCAACATTTCTAATACATTTTTATTTCCACATGTCTGTCTTTTTGGTCTCTTCAGTTTCTGCCTGTGTAGATTGTTACCTTCCTTGCTACTCACTCCAAGAGCAGTGATTCAGTCAGCTCAGTGCTGCTCTGACTGCTTTTACTAGAATCTCGCACCACTTACTGAGCTCAGCTAGATTCCCTTGAACTGGCTACTCTGTTCCCAAATTGAAGTCACTCTGCTCCATCTACATTCTCCAGCTGCCTAGAGACAACACCATGCAATTTTTGTGACTCAGCTAGCCACACACCTATATTTGTAGTGAAAGCTGTGTGTGTGTTAAATGATAACTAACTGGGTTTATCCCTGACACTAGAACAGCTATCCTTTTTCATTTTTGTTTTGTGTGTCTTTCTAGTTTATCTTCTGGGGAAAAAAATGACAAAGGATATCAAACAGAGTAGGGGATCAGGTGATGACCTCATTCCAGATGTCCACAGCACTGACCTAATTATGTTTTTAAGTTAGACAGTGGACTTATGCATATCCCACCCCTGTTCTGCTTTCCATTTCTATACATTTTAGAGCCCCTCTCTTGCTATCCAATATATAATAGATGATATTCCCCCAGTAAGAAAGTAAACTATATACTCCTGATGGTATTCACTAAAGTATTTTAGCATTAAAAGTAGTGAAATCTGATCATGATAATATGCTTGCCTGAAGATGAAGACTATGGAGGGTAAGAAACTGGCCTGTAGTGGATAGCAATGTCCTTGCTATCAAGGTCAACTTAATTGGCTTGTAATCTGTCAAGCTGTTAAACCCTGAAATACAAAGTTCCACCATGACCACAAAGTAAAACGGACAGTTTTATTGTAGTTTTCATACATTCGTCAATAGTTTTACCGCCTGTGGCTACCAGCAATTAAGAAATGACAAGAAAAATCATTCAGGTTGCATTCAACCATTCTGTTCTCTTGTTATGAATGTGTCCGCATATAATCCTGTACGTGGGTAGGTGTGATGGTCTTCATTTGGGCCTAGCATCTCTTAATGCAAAAATTGCCATGGAAACAGGTTTATGCTCAGAGGTCATGTGGAGGTCAAAAACGACATACAGTAATGGTCCGCACACTACCCCGTCCTGGTAAGACCCTGAAAAGATGTCCCACTTTTTCTTTTACAGATGTAGACTGAACCATCTTGTGCTGCATTTGAAAATTTAACTGCGTGGCTCCCTATCCTTTAGATACAGTTCACTCCAGAGCTGATCTGAAATATTAGGACATAAAACAGTAAAACAGAATGAATAAAGTGCAAAGAGGCCTGTTTTACTGGGATTAGGACCAGATATGTTTCACCACAAAAAGAGACCCATATTACAATGATGCTCTGTAAAGTAATTATAATTGCTTACACTTATATAGCACTTTTCTGGACACTCCACTCAAAGGGCTTTTCAGGTAATGGGGACTCCCCTCCACCACCAACAATGTGCAGCATCCACCTGGATGTAGGCTTGATACAGAGTGTGGAGGTTTTAATGGCAAAATTAGAGTACTCGGTTTGCAAGTAATAGGTAGTAGTGCTTTGTCTTACACATAAATATGTGCACAAATGTGTATATATTAAAAATAAATACATTTTATATAAACAAATAGTTATATAAATATCAATAAATAGTAGCAAAATGACAGTGCTTTCTGAAAACATTACAAAACCACAACTGAGATGGAGATTTGTTTGTCCCTGTTATTGTCCAGAGCCAGTCTATCGTACAGCTGGAAGGATTCCTGTCCTTTATGGCACATAACCAGTCCTCAGCCCCTGTGGGTTATAGCTGTTTGCACCCAGAAACAGTCCAGCTTTCAGAAGGAAGAGTCCCTTTGCTGCTCCCTCTGGCAGGCAGCAGGAACTGCAGCTCTGGCTGCTGAGGCTCTGCAGCGCTACTCCTTCTCTGCTACTTGTCGAGTCCACCACTCCGCGTTGGCGAAGACAGCTCCATTTATCGGTTCAGCTGATCGATCAGGAAGATCCCGAAGCCCGATCGGTTCTCATCCAGCTTCCAGTCTGACTGCTCGGTGTCCACTTTCATACTGGCATGGAGTTGGCTGTGTGAAGACAGAGTTGTAATGTTCCAGCACTTTTGCACCTGTGTGTCAAAGGTGTCCGGGATGTCGATGCGGCAGTCCAGCACAACATCGTTCTTATTCATGAATGTAACAGTCACCGAGCCGCTCTTGCAGTTGGCTGTGCAGGTCAGCACCAAATCGACGTACAGGTAGAACATCCCTTCCACGGTGGGCGAAATTACGCCTGTGATTTGGTTGAACGTAAAGAGGGTCCCCACAGGGTTTCCCCCAGCGCTTCTCACGGATCGCCACTTCATAGACTGGTTGGAGATCTTGCCTAGAAGGATACAGGAAGAAGAGGGGATTTTAGTTTGGAAGCTTTTAATAAAACCAGTTGACAATGGGATTGTGTATTGTCTATTCTGTGAATTAAGACAATAGTTTTATAGGCAGTGGCTGAGTAAGTTTACTTTATCAAATGAGTCTTTAGTACATGGAGTGTTACATGTTCAGTTCATTCTGATGTTATTTTGCTGGTGCATGTCCCAGGATAATTCAGAGATAAGTAGACAGAACATGTGTGGATTCAGCTCAGTTCACAGCTCAACACCATCCTCTAGAGGAGAGTTTCTTGAGCTCCCTGTTGCATTTTGATCTTTTAAGACTTTGAGCACAGAAATCCTGGCAGATTTTGCAAATGCAGTAAGATGTAAAAAGCTGGTGATGTCTTGCAGTAATTGACAAATTCATAATCCAGTTCTGCATTCTTGATCTGCTAATGTGTTGATCTGTCAGCACTAGTGATCATGAAGGCATGGTCACTATACCTTTCTTATAACAGTAACAGTTTGCAAATGGCTACAACATGATTTATTGAATCTTACACTTGGACAGCATTAACAGATACACAGTTCATAGGCACTGCAAGACAAACTACCTTGAAAGTCAATATCTGGACAATTTTAATGCATGCAAAATAATAAAAAGAGACAAATATTGGAGACTCACCTGTGTCTGCATGCACATATGCAATTTTCTGTAAAAGAAGGAAAGACAGTGTTAGATTTTTATAAAGGTTATTTTAAGGATTAGGTCAAATGATCTTTACAGTGTTATAAACCAGCCTGTACTGGGGCCACTATGTAAAAAGGCAGGGAATGTTATATGAATCTGTCACTCTGAAGTGTTCTGCAGTGTTGTGGTTTCCTATACAAGAAACAAGTGGGCAATACATTTAGTACCATTTATTTTCAAACATAAAGTGAGTCAGAAAACTATTTTGCATTTTGGCTTTAAATAGAGCTCACAGTATAATCTTAGAAAATAGAGCAAGAAGAAATATGGCATTGGTTTGATTTTTGTAAAGGGGATGTCAGTCTCTGCTTAATTCTTATCCTGTTTAAATGCATATGTTTAAATCATTACTATAAACCCAAGCTGTAATTTTTTACACTTTTTCAATGTGTGCAAGGAAAACACTGCCACCACTGCTACTGCCCATACAGTGCTGATACCTCTGTCCAGTTTTTAACCCATCTGAGGCTTTAAGCTTGGTAAAATGAATTAATACATTCACCAAAAGTACTAGAGTCATTACATTTCTTCACTGGTACCTTCAACTTTAACACTCAGGGTTACAGTGTGAGTGTGTGTACAGTCAAGCTGTGTTTACCAGAATCATGCTGCTGATCTCTTAAGGAAATAAAATTAATAGGTCACAAAACGATGCCAAAAATAAATAGTAAAAAACATACTGCATTATGACCTACTGTAGAACTTCGTGACTGGCTTATTCATGCAACAGGAACTAGCAGTAATTGCCAATTAACAATTAACAATTAAGGGAAAGGTACTCCAAATTTATACTCGGACAGACAGGTTTGTGGCTCGTCTTCAGATTATTAGATAACTGAAATGCTTCATTTGTTTTACAGTGTAAACAGTTCATTACATGCAAGGATGCTTAATGCTGAAGTTCTGTATGGTAATTGCTATTCGCTCCGATAGAGGAGAAGCAACCAAGTGCACTCTGTTTACCTTGTAGTAAGGCTCCCCGGGTAGCGCTCGTCTCGAACTGGGAGTGGGGAGATCCGCGATCCTTTCCTCACTACTCTTCAGGTTCTGGAGAAACACGGCCGCGCCAGCTGCGGCTCCGAATACCGCCAGAAACAGAAACACCACAGAAGCGAGAAGAAATTTATCCAGGCAACGTCCACGGGAGCGCTCCACCAGACTCTCGGGGTCGGCGGCTGTCATGTTTGTCGCAGCTCAAGGAAACAGCTAAATCCAATGGAGCGTAGTGTTTGCTTTGCCCGTTTCGAGCCGCTCTGTTATTGTTTTGGGCTGTAGATGAGTCAGTCCTCACTAGATACAGCAAAGGCTGCAGATCATTGTCGTGTTCAGCAATTTTTAAGCTGTAAACCATACATGTGCCCGTATTTATAGGTCTATAGTCTGAAAAAAAGGAAGTGCGCATGGGTTTCCCCTGAGACTACAGGACTCCGACAGAAAAAAAGAACTCGAAATTTTCCGCTCTCGGTGTCATTGCGCAAACAGTGCTGAAGACACTAGTGAATGGAAAGGAAATCCAGACTAAAATAGCAGGAGGTAACAAATGAGTAATGGATGAAAGTTAACTGAAGATGTAGTCCCTATGGGTGTAAAACAGAGTTTTCCTTTAATCTCCTTCGGGCAGAAGACGTGTCCCTTCATCTTCTCTGGTCCCGTTTTGTGCCTTAAATCTGAACACTTAAAATGTTTGAAACTCTTCAAGGAGCGACACCATATTTATCTCGCGCTAAAATTAAACAGTGGATTTAAAAATCTGAGATTAGTTAACAGGGGTGTTTAGAAAACATAAAAAATTGGTACTACATTCCCGTGCGGGGAAATTGTTTTAGCTATTTTTTTCTTGTCCATCAACCCCAAATGTATCAGTGACAGACTTGTCGTCTGGTACTGTATGTGATAAAAAATGTGGTTGTGTTAAACATGACGTGTATTAAATAAAAAAAAAGATGATGAAAAATATCAACTTAAGAACCGCTCCAAATTGGCACCCGAACTTCAGACATGTACTGTATCTAAAAAATTGCGTTTTCCAAAAATCAGTGACTCATCGACTTGTCGAAATGTGTTCCATGTTGCATTCTACTGTTCAAAAACGGGTCAATTACTTACAAACTTGGTAATTTATTCTATTGACAATACAATTAAAATAAAATAAAGTAGAAAGTGGCTACGTGACTGCCACCTTGGGAAATTTCAGACCTGTTTTGTATAAAATTGGCTTAAGTGGTATTATCATCCCTGACATTAAAAAAAATCTTAAGTTCCTACTTTAACAAATGGGTGTATTGAAATTGCTTAATGAATAGCATTTCATATTGTTACTGATTATTTCCTTGAGTCTTTGATTTCTTCTTCTGGTTATTATTTTTAAGTTGTTAAGTTTTATAAATTATAAAAAAAAACATTTTAAAGCCTCACAAAATTATACACATCTCTCCCTTGGTTAACATGTTTACATATTATTCATTTTTAGAAAATGCCCTTATCCAAGGCCACTTAGATATTTGCAGCAACTCTGTTTTAATCTAGTGGAGTAATGTTATTATTGTTGTTTTTGCTGTTATTACATTAATTTTGAGATGTATTTTGAACATCAATGTTCTGTACATGTACTTAAGTTGAGTGACATTGCTACATCTCAGTGCTAGTGCCCTGGGTTCAGTTCCTGGGGTCCTATCTGTGTGGAGTTTGTATGTTCTCCCCATGTTCACATACTGTAGGTGTCTTCCCACAATCCAAGACATACAGTACCTCTAATTTTGACTATTATGACTATATGACAAAATTAGTCATACAATGACATGATATAGCCATTATCATCTACCCATGACCCTGCAGTAATAATCTGGCAGACAATCCAGTGTCACCTGGCAGCCATTATCTTCCTAATGAGATTGTCTCATGCAGGTGTTTTATGTGCACACAGATAACATTTTGACCTTTCTGGGAAAGCTGGTATTTGGCCAGTATTTGAGCCACTGACTTTGTGTTTAATTTGCATGACACTGAAAATAGAAATTTGAAAAATAGGTTTTCTCGCATAGTAGCTTTGAGCACATTTAGTTGCCAAATTCTCAGCTAAATTGTCATACTGCCTCATTATAATTTTATGGGTTTATTGTAATCAGCTTCTTTACCTCTATAACAATAAGACCTTTCCAAAATGTTAACTGACCAAAATATACATTCAATACATATATGATGACATCACTGATGTAAGATGACAAAAATCTCCAGACAAAAAAAAATCTCCAGACAACTACTGGCTCTCCATTTCCATCCATCATTTTCTAACCACTTCTTCCAACTCAGGGTAGCAGTGGAGCTGGAGTCAATCTCAGCAAGCAACTGTCTCCACTAGGGTACACCTTGGAGAGGATGACAGTACATTGCAGGGGAGACACAAACACAGACATGCTTATCAGGCCTGATTTTCTACAAGTATGCCAGAAACCTACCAGTTTGTCTTTGGATTGGGGAGGAAATCCACATGAACATACAAACTCCTCACAGATAACACTCTTGGACTGGAACTAAACCCAGGGCCCCAGCACTGCGATGCTGCAATACTAACAACTGCATCACTGTGCCACTCCACTCTGTAGTGTAAAAGATTTAATTTAATATACTAATACATTCCAATAAGTATTTGAAGGGCTAAAAAGGGAATCAATAAAAAGTGGAAGAGGTGTAATTTATTATAAAAGAGTTTTACTCTCACCAGTGAATACCCTTGGTGCCAGGACTTACTGTATGTCTACAGCTTTTCATAATTAGAAAGTATTTTATATTTCTGTGAATCTACCATGCTGTATAGGTGTGGAAATAAGGTTCATTCTTGGTATTTTCATTCCTACTGTAATTTATATTTACTGTACATCATTTTAAACCACAGTACTATTCAGCGTACTTTATGTGCTTCTGTTCTGGGAAGTACTGTACCTGTTACACAAGCCCTGAAGCTATTTTTAGTAAGAAACGTTTAGGCAAAAGTTAGGGATTTGTAATTATTGGTATTCACCTCATGCCAAAACTAGATCCATTCCATTGTCAGGAAAGTATATTTAACTGAGGAATCTAGTGAGATAAAGCCATTACAGGGGCTTGTTTTAGCACATTGTGTGTGGTGATTGTGTTTTCAGGGAGAGCTAAGCATTCTGCATTTTTCATGTTATGGTAACTGTTCACAGGAATGCCAAGGAATTGTGTCAACATGAATTGAAGAAGGAAAAATTTGATCCACAGATGCTGGGTTTTAACATATGTACTCAATGTTCAAAGTCAAGATAATGTGACCTCTGGTTCAAAGTGCAGAGTGTTACTATGTCTGAAACGTTTTGTGATTAGTGAATGTCAAAGTGCTTCAAACTTTTATATAAACTGTAAACTAGTTTACATAAAATCTTTTTTCAGCAAACTTCCCATATTAACCTTTTACATTGAGTGTGACCAATGTTATTTTTACTCACTAAATTCTCACAACATTCATAGAACAAGAGAAAAAAAACTGATGAGATTTGAGATTCTGAAAAACAAAAGTTCAGCCCATAAGCATGAGGTTTGAAAAATGTTCCTCAGTAGTGACTAAGTTTTTGTTTTAATTGGATCCTGGAGGATTTATTTTCCTGTGTAAATCGCTGTGTGCTCAAGATTTCAGGAATTTTTAAATTGGCCAAATTAATTGAATACTTTGTGGAGCTAAGCTCAGCTGTCATGAAACTTACAAGGGTCCACAGTCATGTGTGTGATTTCCTGGGACCTCCTCTACAAGTGTTTTTTTTTTTATAGATAATGAATTTTGCTGACTGTGAAACTTTCCAAAACTTTTGCCATGCAAACTATTTCTAGTATCTGCCCTCACACACTTAGAAGCTTGCAGCTAATGTTTGGGAGCATTTTATCCACATATGAATCCAGATCACCTTCAATAACATGAACAAGCAGCCTGTTCCAGACATCTACCGCTCTTTGCATAAAGAAGTGTTAACTATTCTCAGTCATAAATTCATTATCTTCCACTTTACATTTGTTTCCCTGCAGCCTTGTTTCTATTGGATTAAACATGTCAGTACCGCGTGGTTTTTTAAACACTTGTATCAAGTCCCTTCTTTTTTTCTTGACGACTGAAAACAATTTTTTCCCTGTCTGGTTTTGACATACTTCTTAGAGGAAGAATGGCAATAAAAATCCCTTTGTTTTCAATCATAGCCTTTAAGGCTAGCCCAACATTGACGTGAAACTGTTTAGAAGAAGTTTTTTTTTTTCTATTTCTTTGCGTAGTGCCAGTAATCTGGTGAACCCATAGGAAATAAAATCCAGGTAAAATACAGTATTTATCAGAATCTGTAATCAATGTAGTGCGAGTGCAGATATCCAAGATAGAAGTCCAAATAGGCTAATAGTGGTTGTTCATTTAATCTCTGATTAACAGTTTATTCCTTCATTAATCAATAAGGTGATGGTATTAGTCATTTTTTAATAGTTAAAATAACTTCATATTTAATTATTACATTTTCCAAAAGTTAGTTTAATGGTACTTTTTGGAGAAAGCTTTATTTCATGTATTGTCAGCCGCTCCGATCTCCTGTTAATTTGATATTTTAGTAAGCATTTGCCCAGATGTTCTTCATCATCTTCCTTTTTTACTGTCTTAAGCACATTATTTCCTTATTTCATTATTATTTTATTTTTTTTTTCTATTTCTTTGTTTAGTGCCAGTAATCTGGTGAACCCATAGGAAATAAAATCCAGGTACAGTATTTATTATTTCCCAAAAGCAGCTGACTCAGGTTTAAAAATAAAATGACAGATTTATAAAAAACACTGTATCTCTGCCAAAATAGCAGACATAGCAGTTGATGAAGATAAATACTATGTGGCATTGTATGTAAATAAGTATATAGAAGCTTTTGTTTACAAAAATGGATGTTGAGAGGTTGATGACATCATTCCTGTTAGAGTGTATTTAAAGGATAGGGGAATATTGTTTCTTAAAGGTTATTCTGTGGGCATCACACTGATTCTGGACATTCTGAGGGAACATTTCCTCTGGCAATGCCTACAGAGCAAGGGCCCTGATTCGCTAGACAGACAGAGGTGAAAAAACAAAGGATTTACCCAAAGTCCTGACTCGTGGTCAGATGTTTACAGAAACTGACAGTCCTTTTACAATGCTACAGCACTCAGTTCCCTTCTGAAAGTGATACTTCGTGTAAGCCATTAAGGGAAATTTCAGGCCCTATCAGGCTGCAGCCTTTTTTTGAGCAGTTGAAGGCTGGGCTGAAGGACACTGCAGAAGTGTGTCGTCATACCTTTAAGCACAATACCTGCTCTGACCAGAGAAGAGCCTGTGTTACTAATGACGTAGTGCAGTGATGATCAGAAGACAGAACGGGCTCCTAAAATCAACTACAATCAAGTTGCAAAAACTGACTACAGCCGAATTTAAGAAAATTAATGGAAGGTGGGCTGACAAGAGAAACTAATGATAAGCTAGAAAGATTCCCTGCAATCATCTCTCCCCGTCTGTAACACCTTTTGTATTTTTTAATTACCATCGAGATATATTTAACACTATTAAGAACAGGATTTCTGTGTATATATAAATATTACTGTATACATGTCACACTGGAAGATGAAGCAGTGAAATCCCCTGCATATTCCATGTATTCTGGGGGACACTTCTTCTTTGCACAGTATCTTGAATAACCATCACATTCAAGGCTGTAGATCAGTACTGTACAGTACAGGCTCTGCTTATTCGCTTACAATAAGCAGAGCCTGAAAACATGGGAAACACTGGTCAGTGATGATCTGATTATGGTCATCATGGGCCCAGATAGACTTAAAACCTGGAGACACACTGGCCCACCAAGAATAGGATTGGCAATCCCTGCTGTAGGTATGTGATTTACAGCTCACTGACAAAACAGAGGACACCTGGGAACAAACTTGTTCAATGTCCATCCATCCGTTTTCTAACTGCTTCATCCAATTCAGGGTCACGGGGGAAAGGGTGCCTTTCTTAGCAAGCAACAGGTGTAAGGCAGGATACACCCTGGACGGTATGTCCGTTCATCACAGGAAACACACAGACACAAACAAGGCTAAATAACCTTCTAGCATGACTTTGGCCTGGAAAACAGAGCACCTAGAGAAAACCCACATGAACTCAGGAAGAACATACAAACTCCACACAGATAGCTCCCAAGGAATTGAGCCCAGGGTCCCAGCTCTGTGAGACAACAACTGTGCCACCCCAGTGTTCAAATTCATCTTACCTTATGGCCTGTAAATTAGATTCTGTGCCATCTGAAGCTGGGCAGAGTTTAGTGGCGCCTCTATTAGGCTGGGGGATACTGACAGGGGTGAAAGTGAGGCCGCAAATTGTAAAAAACTGAGCTTTGTGTCACTTTCTGGCCCACCATGCTGACAACAGCACCAAGGCCAGAGAAAGACAGGGAGTAATCCCTCTGAGTTTAATTTGTTCCTTGAAAACTACTAAGGTTAAAACTCATGTAACAAAAAGTTCCCATTGCTTTTTGTGTTATAACCTCTGATTTGTTCCAGAACTCAAAAATGCTACCTCAAACTCCCAAACTTCACCTTAATACAGCACAAAACTGTGTCTAAGCACGAAAACAATTACATTCTTTATTAACACACTTAACATCATTGGCTAATGCATACATAGGAAGGAAAACAAAAACATGCTGCTCATTTAAAGTACAGTCCAGCAGTTACAAATGCAGTTATAAAGCAGCTACAGTGCAGATGCATTACGTACAATCCTATGCCATATGCACTCAACACACAAGCCTTTATTATAAAAAAAACTTAATATGTAATAAAAAAATAAAAAGTTAATTCCTCAACACAACACTTCATAAGAAAAGATTAGCTTAGATTTAGATTTGCCACTTCAATTCTCTAAGAAAGTGGTGAGAGTTATTTTGTTAAAAGAGTATTAGACTCTCCAAATTAGCACTGCAGCCAGATACTTTGTATTGACTTTGGATCTTGAAAATATCTGGGATAGAATTTGCTAGAAAGGGCTTTCATAATATTTTTCCTCATCTTTTCTCAGACTGTTAACATAGTAGAAGCCAGGAGCATTCTAAGGAGGAACCCTCATTTCAACACACTTCATAGGTCAGTCTGTGGTGAGGGCCGACCCACGAACCACAAAATGTAGCTCTGAGTCAATTTGTCACTTTAACACTTTCGTGTTTGAATGGTCTGTCACAATATCTTACAGATATATACCAGGCTCCACAATGTACCAGTTCTCCCCTTTTGTAGTGGCCTGCACAGTGGCCTCTGTTCAATTACTTATCCTCCAGAGCTTTTAAGTAGCACAATCACTTTAATTCCTCTTTCACTCTTCAGACACCCTATCTTCCAACTTTACTTTAATCAGTACTAATCACCTTCCCTAATGACACTGAATCCTTTTAAAGTAAATATTGAATCTGGATCTTTCAATACACATCACAAATCCTGAATCTCAACCCATTCAAGTTCTTCATTCACACTCAGAGACTGCAAGTCAGGCTTCTGGTAGTGAACTACAGGAGCCAAAAGACTACACCTGTGGAATCTAGACTCCCTACATTAATTTCCCAGTTCTCACTCTCTTCCACTCTACCAGGAGCCAGGATTGATCCCTCCTTGTGCACGCTGCTTGCCGGGATAGGCTCCTGCTCCCCTGGGGCCCTGTATTAGAAGAATCAGTAAGAGCAAGGACAGATGGAAGAAGGCTGCCTGACCTGTGTTCTTTTTAATTCTCTCTCTAATTCTCGGGAAAGCTGGGAATGTGCTAATATGTCGTTTATCCATGTTTGTCCTGCAGTAAAACATTAAATCTGGGAATAAAACCATGGAGCCATGGGTGTGATTTAAATGCCATGAGCTGACACCTGTTTTTTCAGCTTCTTGCTTTTCTGCAGGAGTTGAGAACAATAATTCCCAGGCTGGGAGAAGCCCAGAAGCCTGAATAAACAAAAATGTTACCGCAAGAGGACTCAGAGTTGTGTACTGTTCACTTTCTATACGTTTGCATCACCTGACCTTTCGGAGAAAGGAAGTGAAACGTTGTCATCCCACCCACACTGTGAAGGAGCTGCTCAACAGTACCTCTGTGTGCACAGGAGTGTTATCTTTGAAGACTCCAGTATACTTTCTCTGCTTTCAGTAGCTGTGATGGACTGGTATAACCCGTGGGCCTGTAATGTTCACACACAAATATGAGAGCTTACTTTGTCCTTCCTTCCTTAGATCCATTCTCCAGAAATCCTATTCTAGTATGTATTGGCATGCAGGGTGTGCAGGCATGGCAGACTCTGAAATGAATCAGACTGCGATTTCTGGAAAAGGATGGATGTCTCTTAGTTATGGAATTTGTGACATAATGTTTGTAGATAGGATTGTTGGAAATATATCAATCTATCAATTTTGTAACCTCTTCTTCCAATTCAGGGTCAGGGGGAGCTGGAGCTTATCTCGGCAAGCAACAGGCACCGAGTGGGTTACACCCTGGATGGGACACCAGTCCATCTCAGAGCACACACAGACACAAACATGCACACACTCACTCCAGGGCCAATTTTTGTAACAGTCAATTCATCTACAAGTATGTATTTGAACTGCCGGAGGAAACTGCAGCACCCAGAGAAGCCCATGTAAAGAGATAAGATAGGATCACTTTATTAGCCAATTTAACAATTTTTTTGCCTTAGGAATTCATCTTTTCATATACCCCAGCTTGCTCTCAATGAGACACAGACATTCAGACAAGGAGAGAAGCTTGGGGTCAGAGCACAGGGTTAGCCATTGTACAGCACCCCTAGAGCAGTTGGGGTTAAGGGCCTTTTGCTCAGGTGCCCAAATGAGTAGGATCTTTCTGCCAGCCACAGGATTTGAACCAGCAACCTTCCAGCCACAGGGGCCCATCCTTAGCCACAGTACCACCTCTCTGCTCAACATGGGGAGAACATACAAACTCCACACAGATAGCATCCCAGGAATCTAATTCAGGTTCCCAGGTCAGTAAAGCAGCAATACTAACTGTGCTGTCCTGTAAGTATATTAGAATGGCAAATAATGTTGAAAATTAACAAAGAAAGACCTTACAGTTCACTATTTTTATGCGTAAATTTATGGTCTGTCTGTTTTCAGTAAGAACTTCATCTTTAGAGGATCAAGGCACTCTACAAGCTCTGGGCGCAAAGCAGGGCTACATTGTGGATGATGTCCCATTCCAGGGTATATACACACACACATACTGTACATGGGGGAGTAATTCTAGGATGCCAAATAACTGGGAAACCGGAGGAAACCCATAAAAACATTCAGTAAGTACCCTAGAGGAGTAGTATTTCCCTTTTTTTGTGTTGCTGTGGACAGGTCTTCTGTGCACTGGGATAGATAAGCTTGTCATTAAGAGTTATAAATTAAAAAAGAGTCACAGAACAAGCCATCCTGTAATTGGGACTGTATCTCATTATTCTGGGTGAATTCCCCATCATCTTCAGTCACAGTGAACAGAATTTTTCTAATACAGTGTTCGACAACATGGAAGACGTCATTCTGATGACCTATTTTTTATGGTTAACAGATGCAGTGTAAGTTGTTTCCATAGCTACGTAACGTTACACTGATTTAGCATCACTGCCGTGAAGAAAAATTAGGTTACATGATAATATTGCTGCACGGCAGTATTGTGATGTCATATAACTATGGTCAGGTATTTCTGTACATATACATCAGGCGTTTATAATGCTAACTTGCAAATAATCTTCACTGAACCGTAAATGCTTCAGAGAGAGTGAAAACTGAGAAGATCTCTTCTTTAAAAAAAATAAAATAAATTTGATTAGAACCTGAAACACAAAGAGACATCAGGAATGAAAAAATTTGTGTTAAGTATAATGAAATTATTTACACAGCATTGAAATTACCAACTATTGTTTTTTGTAGTTAAATTCTGAATTTGAAGAGGCTGCTTATGAAAAAGACTGTTCACGTTGACACATCATAATAGCCTTCTCTCATTTGTCACCATTCTTATGTTAAATTGCATCTTTTGTCTTGAATGGTAGCACACTGTAGCCTGTTTACTGACAGTATGTTTATGCTATTTAAACAAGCACTGGTGAAATGGGTAAGTACAAAAAGAAACTGCATCATTTTGTCTTTATTCGGACAACATCCAAGATGTGATCTCAAGGAAGGGTTACCAGCACACACCTGTCAATGTGACAGGGGATGTCACTCTGGCAGTTGGAGACTCTGCCTTGCTTGACCTTGTAAGCCAGAAACTGTGTGGAACTTCATTGACCGCTGTAGCTAGCTGGTCCTCACTCTATTTGATTAATCCTGTAAAAATAAGAGCTACACTTTGTTTGGCAAAATGGGGCATAAAATCTGAAATAATCAAACTTGAGAATGCTGATGTGGGCTTGAATATTGTCATGGAGGTCAACGCTGCTGTCTTGAAGCTGTTGAGTCCTGGGTTCGATTTCAGACTAGAAAAACTCCTTCAGACTCGAGAAAGCTCCTTCTGTGTGGAGTTTGCGTGATCCACCCTAGTTCACCTGGGATTTTTTCAGGTGCTCCAGTATACTCCAACCTACCAAACACATGATCTATTTCACATGTGTGTGCCCAGATGGACTGGTGTCCCATCCAGGGTATAATCCTGTCTTGCTCCCCATTCCTCTGGTATGGGCCCTGGGTTGCTAAGATCCCTCCCACTCTTAAACAGCTTTCTGCTGATAGATGGATGTCTTTCAAAGAGGAGGACTCTGACATCTCAACACACACCAAGCATCTTAATCTTTTTCATGCTTCCCAAACTGTATTTATAAAGTGTTTACTGCCAGTACAATATTTTGCCATTATCTATGTTCAAAATTTAATATCATACTCATTTGTGAATATTGTCATATGAAACCAATTTTTGCATTTCCTTTGCTAGTTGTACAGTATTTGCAATACCTTTGAGTATTACCCGCAAATTTGACAGGTGTACATTTTTTTCTGAAATTGCTCCATGCGTTTTTTGAGGCCAGCTGCTAATTTAAGCATCTTCTAGTTTAGCTTCTTTGTGTATCATTATCACTGCAAGCAGTTACATAAAAACCCTTCTGATCAAACTAATTTACATGATCTGACTTGGTAGGTTTTGAATGGAAGGTTGAGGAATTAATATTTTGTGTGCATAACTTCTCAGTGTGCCTCGCACCTCTGAGACCAATGTCACATTACTGTATTTTGGAAAACATATTTGAGCATTTTTTGTTTCCTTACTGAAAATTGGACCCTGATGAAAGACCCCTTTAAAACATCTAATCTTTATTTGATTGAAAGCAGTTTCTACTTTCAAGCATGGTTGTTTGAGTTGCATCTTAGATGTCTCTGCATCCTTTCAAGTAGTGTGTCTGCTGATTATGATAAAAGAAAGGTGCTTTCATATGGTCGTCCTAAGATCTCATCAGTCAAGCGATATCCTTGTGTTTCTGGTCCTGCAGTCCGGGTTCAGCAGAAGGAGGTGAACTGGAAGTTGAGAGAGGTGATGCTTCTGTGTTTTTCATCATGAGTCATTTACTGTGTACTGCCTCTTATGAGACAAAGGTTTATTTGTCTAAGATAGACACAAACATTTTCTTATATACTGTGTTTTGTGTTTTAAACCAGGAATCAGACCCAACAGGACTGTTGGTTAAACTGCACATACACCCAGAAAAAATATGATTTGGGCATCATCTGCAAAAGTAAGCTATTTCTGCATTTATAACATAGTGTTGTTATTTCTGTCTTTGAAGAATGTAATTGAACACCTACTTGGATAAGGAGTGGAGACACTGTGTGAACGAAACAAATGTTTCCTCCCATATTTTCTGACATGTTATCTCATCAGGTGTCCTCATTGTGAAGCCCATGCCTGCTGAGGTTCACAGAAATAGCTGTGAGGTTCCCTATAGCCCAAAACTTTAAAAAGATGAGCGAGAAACCGCCCACCTCCTGTGAGATTGGTTTCCAAAGACCTTTTGTATAACTGAAAATGAAACACAAGATAAAAAATCCATGTATATAATACAGTATTGAAACTAGCACAGTTTGTGAGCAACAGTGAAACATATAGCTCGGAATAAACAAGGTGTCAAACCTTTGTGTTACTGGAACAGACTTCCAACTGCAGCTTCTCAGACATTTCATAACCTTCTGGACCTTTATTCAATCTTTCTGGCTTTGCCAGTGTCTCGTGTTGATCTGGTGACATCACTCCCTTGGTTTGTGGGAGGTGTGAAGCATTGTGAGCTTAGGGATGTGTAAAATGGGTTTTGGGGATGGGAATGGAAATAGGAGCAGGTGTGACAGTTCAGGACTCTGAGCACAGGTGCCTTCTTTTGAAAGAATTTAATAACCTGCAAAACCGTCAATATCAAAAGAAAATGTTGATTGTGGCAGGCAGACCATAACGGCTTAACAGTTTAGCCACTGTTTTGGCTATATTCAAACTTAGACTGTTGTTAATCCACTGCTCACTATGAAAAACAGGCACCTGGGGAAAGGTGCTCAGTAAATGTCTTCTTTATTGTCTCTTACCCACTTTACATCAGTCCATTTTCTAACTGCTTCTTCCAATACAGGGTTGCGGCTTAGCCAGAGCCTATTCTGGAAAGCAAAAGGCACAAGGCAGGATACATCCTGGACAGGACACCAGTCCATTGCAGGGCACACACAGACATGTACTATACATACTCACACCAGGGCCTACTTTGCCAAAGGCCAGTTAACCTACAGTACCAGTATATTTTTGGACTGTTTCAGGAGCACCCAGAGGAAGCCCACACAAACACAGGGAGAGCATATAAATCCATGCAGATAGCACCTCAGGTCTGGAACTGAATCCAGGGCCCCAGAGCTGTGAGATAGCAATGATAACCAATCTACCACAATGCTGCTTTCTTTAAAGTTAATGAAATCTTGCAAAAGTTATTGCACTTGCAGTACATTTCAAGTTTGTAGTAGCCTTGTTGTCATTATAGTAATGTATAATAATAATAATAATAATAATAATAATAATAATAATAATAATAATAATAATAATAATAACGGCCCATTTAAATCCTGCATGTTTATGAAAGCTTTATAGATTTGCAAAGGTTTGGCTGATTTGCACAGCAGAACGTGGTTAAAAGCTGTGAAGACCCTTTTAACTCTTTCAAAATGACTTTTGTGGTTTGGCATCTCTTGTAAATAAACAGTTTAATCAGAAACAAAATGTGGTAACCATTTATTTTAAGATGTGTCAATCCCTCTTTATAAGGTCATAATAAATAGCTGTTAGCCCAGATGTAGACATTGAAACATTTTCACATGACAAATATTGGAATGCAGCTGATAATTATGCAATTAAACATTAGTAAAGGTAATTTAGTGTCAAGTTATTGTTGAAGATAATGTACAGTATACCTTTCCTGTCTTACGTTATTATGCATGTATTTGCAGCTCCCACATCTATGCTGTGTTATCAGCATGTTTTCAAACAAGGCAGCTATGGACAACACCCTTAGTATTCATCTCAAATACCTGACACTTTTTCTGTTTGTTTTTATAAAGGCTTTAAAATAAAGACTTAACATGTCTCAAAGGGAGAGAGTGATATTGGTAATAGGCAGTTGTTGATTCATCCGGGGATTTTTTGCAAAATATTTTGAGGTCCTCTGAGAGCGATCGAGCTGCTGTACAGAAACAACTTCACACTCTTTCACCGAACCAGGCTCGTTCGCAGTTAAATGTCAAGGGTAAACTGTTGACACTGTTGAATTTGTTCATGCAAGGTTTTTTTAATAAGGTTATACCTGCAGAGGGATCATATGATATGTTATCAAGCTTGTTATGAAATAAATTAAGCCTAATATACAATGTCAGATACAACCTACTTACTGGGTTGTAACTCTTGTGGGGTAGATTCTAAATTGACAGATGAGCCAAAGTCACTCCTGCTATTTAGGGGTCTTTAAATCCTTAATGGCTCAAAGTGAGAACTGTCCAGTGAGATTTTGTATGGACTATTGACAGTGAAGCACCTGGTCTTGGGAATATCAGGCCACAAATTTCCAATGACTTGAAGGTCTTCAACCTGAGGACAGTGGAAAGAGACGACTCCAGTGGTTTAAAGAGCTCATCCAGCAGTAGTGAGACTGGGGCGGTTTCCGCGGTAACAGCGTTACACTCAACAGAAACTGCCGGAGCAAAGGGTTTGTGGGGTTTGTGGGGAAGGTATGCCTCAGTGGAACTTAGCACCTCATTCCGTCACTCAGAACTTCGCCGGCGTTTTCACATAGCTCGTGTCGGTAGACCTACACAAAACCTCCTAAGACCTAACTGCGCAATAAAGGCAGTGATGTTATTTTGTCTTTGTTTTTCCTGTTGCGTCACTTCTGTCGTCCTTTGTTTCTTTCCTTTTTTTCGTGATTAACAAGTGACTGCCGCTTTTGCATCTGTGATGAAAACATGCTGACAAACCTTTCCAGTGAAATAAGATAGCTTCTCAAAAGGTGCTTCCGAGCTGAAAGACAGCACAGAGTCCCTAGGTCTACTTTTGAAAGGCAGTTCATTTCACATGCACCTAAATCCCAGGAGATGCGCATCCTGTGCATCCTGTGTTCTCCTGTGTCAAGGGCTGGCTTGGGAAGATGACACTCTGAAATAGAACTTTTAGGGGAGGTCATAGGAAGTGCATTTGGTCAGATCCAAAGTTGAAATATTAAAGAAAATGGCAGTAGTGACTAAATATTTAAAAATGGATATATGAATATGAATGAAAAGGATATTTACGGAGAACACCGAAGAAGATATACATATGGTGTATTCCCACATGGGGCTATGAATCCAAGCAGTTCTGCAGTAAGTTTTATAGTCAGCTCTGGTCGACCTCTGTTATTAGTATAAATGGGTGTATAAAAGTGACAGTTGTGTATACATTAGAACTATAGAAAATACTTTCAAATATGGCACAATGGCCACTTCTTAAAATATTATCCCAGCCTTTAGTTGTTTCTGAAATGTCACATACAGCAGGTGTCTGTTTAAAATGCACCCAGGCCAGGTCGGGTATGAACCCAGGTGAAGTCAGGTTTCTACAATGGACTCCCTTCTTTGTCTAAACTGGAATTAACTCAATTTCAGTTGTATGTTTTTTTCCGGGTTTGTTCTATGAGATGCTCAATTAATTAATTAGCTCATTGCGGCTCACTCCACAACCCCCTTTCCTATATAAAGCACGGTACAGAAGTCAAAGCACGCATTCCCTGTTTGAACAGAAAAGTCATAACTTTAATTTTAGAACAATACTAGTTCAGAAATCTCCAGAAAGTTGTAGGGTGATTACTGAGGTATCATGTCCTTAATAAAGAAGTACAGAAGCATGGTTCAGTGAAAGATCAAGAGTCAGTCACTGAATCAGCATCAAATATCTGCGATATATCCAGTAGGCAGTGCTAATTACATGTCTTTTTAAAGGGCCTACAGAGCAGAAATGTTGTATGATATTGTGACTCATCCAGCTTTTATTGGCAAAGTAGTTGAAGCTGCTGTGTCTTAACGTTTATGTCATAGGGGCTCATATAATTCAAGCATGCACTGTTTATCATGAAGGAAGTATTTGAGAGTGTTTAATAGGTTCATCTTGAAGTCAGTATTAATAAACTGCTACTATGATTTTAGATGTTACGCATTGCAAGGTGATGCTTTTGTGAAGTCTTAGTTACCTAGAAGAATGCAATTTTTTTGGTATCAGCGAATGTGATTCTAAGAATGCTTTTTTAAACTGCAGGCATAATGCGTAGATGTTTCAGTGCAGATAAACAAAATGCTTTCCCTTTGGGTCATGGCACTGGTGCTTGTGTGTCTGAGTACCGGTCTGCCTGCAAATGCATGTCAGGAAAAATAAATTCCGGCAAAACTCCAGGATGTTACTTTTCTGACCAACTTTGGCGTTGGTTTCCTACAGAATGTCCCACTGAGGGCGGCAGCAGTGGCGCCTATTCTGAAAGCTTGCCCACCTGCGCAGCCGTTGTGGTTGACTCAAATTTCTGATGGTGGTGGCTGTGCCTCTCCTCTCCCCCCCCCCTCAGAACCACTGCCATCACCCTGGATGACTTTTTATAGCCATGTTTCCGGAGCGAGGTGCTGCTCTGCACTCGGAGTGCTGCACAGAGCCCGTCGGAGTGTGGCCTTCTCCTTTCACACCTCTCGCTGTCTTTGGCCTCCTTTATTCCACCTCTTGTACCTCACCTTGAGTGAGTAGGGCGCCTTGCAGCCACTGTAAAGGAAAAGCGGGGGAGTGACTGACTCAGACAGTACACCGTCTGCTGTTCACATCAAAGGGGAAGATGGTTCAGATCGCACCGCAAAAATAAACAGTGACGTGGCGCCCTCACCGCTCGCTCCTTCCACTGCCTGCTGTCTCTTCGCTGCCCGGGAGCGGAAGGCAAAGAGCCGACCCCCCTCCTCCCCCTTGCTTGCCAAAGTCGCCGTTGCTGTTTTTATTGTTGGACTGTAGCGTTCGCCTTCACGGGTTGCCACACCAACGCCAACTTCAATCTCAAATTCTTACTCCCACCATGGGATAACCAGTGCTTGGAACTAGAAGAATTCAGGGCTTGACAGTCCTTGTCATACAGTGCATTGACCTTGCTGAGATGAAATAAGTATTGGCTGAATGGAAGAGATGTCACATTGAAGTCAGAACAATTTAACAAGTGAGCGTTTCATATGCAGGGTGCCAAACTCAGTTGTTGTCAAGTTAGTGATGTTTTCAGCACTTGCTATTGTCATTTGTCACTTGTTTGTATTTATGAATAAGAGAGCTGAAATCATCACTTACAGCAGTGAAAAAATATTTTGCTATGAACATTGGCCCAGCTGCGTCTAGTGTGCGAAGCCAATCTTGCACTGCAGAGATGCAGCAAAGCTGCTGTTTACCTTTCGTGGCCGACAACATTTTTAGCAACGCATTGTCATTTGGTACATGAGACTGACTCAGAAGAAGAGTTTTGCAATTTCCTTTCTCTCTCCTCACTTTTTCTCTCTTGAAGTGCTCCCTTCAATCTAAAACTCCGTCTTTTCCTTCATGTCGGTTGTTTGAGAAGCATTAAATCTAAGGTGATAATGGTCAGCAGTACTTTGATTTTAAGACTTATTTTAAGACTTAAGCAGTGGTTCAAACAGGCTGTTTAGCTTTGCAAGCTGCAGTCATCTTGTTCAGTTTTTCAACAGAAGTGATTGAAAATCCTACATTGGCTAAAGCCAAAAATCAGCATTACCATCTTTAGCAGTGAGATGGAAAGTCCTTCATACAGTATATTTGGCACAGATAGATTGACAGGGTTCTTCTGGATATTTATAACATTATAGAAGCAATACAGATATTGGGTATCGAGCTTTGAATGGGCAGCCCAGTTTTATCTGATGGTTAAAGTCTCGCTTTCCTGTTCCATTGAAGTTTCCACTGCTACAATGACAAAAGGAAATTTCTCACTTCTCTCTCTTCCTCTACCGGCCCAGAGCGTACAGCAATTTCTCCGGCCTGACCTGGGTTCGCCACATTACAGGAAGGTGAATTTGGAGACAATTTAAATAGTTTAAATATATTTTTATTTTACTCTTCATCCTTTTTGTTGTGGTGCTACTCTTTTTTCTTTTTTTTAAACTGAGGTGGTGTTCTGCTTACTTATAGATGTGATTGAGACTGATCCACAGTGAGGAAGACGAGACTTTTATTGAAGTTTCCAATGAAATCAAGAAGCACAACAGGGTGATTTGATTATTTGAAGGAGTGTGAATTGGAAATTGGAGGTTGGCAGAAAAACTGTTTGGATTGCAGGGCAGCCCCAGAGCGTATAGCATATTGCATATTCAGTTCAAGCTTTATTGTCCCCTAGGGGAAATTTGTTTTATGGTACAGTAAAACACAACACAATGACAAATAAACATCATCAAAAGGGAAGAGAATACAACAGTATTACAGGAGAAAAGAAACAAGAGACAAGGTAGGTACTTTGCATTGTTTAAGAGTGTAATTGCAGTGGGAATTAAAGATTTCCTGTGTCTGTTGGTTTTACACCTGGCGTCTCCTAGATGGGAGAAGTGTGAATTCAAAATGGAGGGGGTGAGACTCCCTGATACTTTTGGCTTTCTTGGTCAACCTGTTTGTTAAGCGTGCTTAAGTTGATTTGATCATTTGATTATTTTGCCACTTATATTTACTAATTTACCCAGCCTATTACAATTACCAGTACTTATGTTGCCAAACCAGCAAGTGAAGCAGTATGTTAAGACACTTTCAAGGAATGATTTGTAGGAAAGCGTAAGAGTAGTTTTATCTAGCTGAGTTTTCTTAGAAAGAAGAGTCTCTGTTGGCCTTTTTTATAGATAGTGCCACAACATTTGTCCCATTTTAGGTTTTTGTCAATGACCAGTCCCAAGTACTTATAGTCATTGACAATTTCAACAGGCTGACCATCAATTATAGTGGGTTGAGGGGTTGTGGAATTTTTCCTAAAATCAATAACCAGTTCCTTTGTTTTTTTAACTTTAACTTTAACTTTAGGGAGAACTCATTGCACCAGTTAGTAAAATAATTTAGAATGTCCCCATGATGGTATTCCGTGTCCTTTAATAAACTGACCAGGGCTGTGTCATCAGCAAACTTAATGAGATGTCTATCTGTGTGCTTGCTTATGCAATCATTGGTGTACAAAATGTACAGCAGAGGGGACAAAACACAGCCCTGTGGTGATCGAATTGATGTGTTACGAATGTCAAATAAGCACTTCCCCAATTTGATCTGCTGAGACCTGTTAGTTAGGAAGCCTAGCACCCACCTTAACAAGTTGCCATTCAGACTGAAGTACTTTGAGAGTTTCTGTGCAAGCAACAGTGGTTGTATTGTATTGAAAGGAGAGGAGAAGTCAGCAAATAAAATCCTTACAAAGGTCCCTGGTTGGTCCAGATGTTGATAGACCAGATTTAACAATGTGTGTATTTAACATGTGGACGAATCTAACTTTTTTCGGTCCTCTTGAATCAAGAACTCAGACAATTTAATACATCATCATCCCTTTCACAGAGCTTCTAAAGAACAAATAGGCATCAGAAGCAAAAATCATTCTTTACATTTTTTCATGTATTTTCTTAGCACTCAATAATAAAAAATAGTTTCTTTTTAGTGTCTCCATTAATTTACAAACTCCTTCCTTCTGCACTTTCTGGAATTTGCTGGCCATATTTCTTTCTCTTTATCCTCATTCACACATCCCCCTACCCTCCATCTCATGATTTCCGCCTGCTGCTCTCTCCTTCTCTCTTCCCCATAATACTGTTTTTTTCTTATTGCTCAACATAGAATTGACCTCCTGTTTCTTTACATAATTATGATACTAAACCAAAGATCAATGTTTATTCCTCAGGAATAAAAGAAGCTTGTCAGTGTGAGTAGAAATGACTATTAAACCTGCAGTCAAGCTGCTTGAATTATCTGCTAGACCCAGTGTTCTAGAATACCTGCCTGCTTTTACCGAGCTGTGAACGAGAATTTGCTCTTACAGCGTGGGTTTCGCAAGAAGCTAGAGAGGGGGTCTTGCAAATTCCGGGAGCTGAATGGTTGAATGTGCATGTTGTCACAAACCATCTGTAAGTGTAGTAATGGCTGCCATTTTGATGTAACCCCGTCATGCTGGGGCTGTGGGAGTTCCGCCACTTACTTTCACATTCACTCACCGCTCTCATTGCCCCACGTCAGGGAGAAGCCTGCCACGCAGGAAATTAATCCGTTTGACACTCTTCCCCTCAACTCTCCCCACTTCCAAGTCAGCTGGGCATGCTTACTCAGTTGTTCACACTGTCAGGGGGAGCCCTGTTGGGCTTGGCTCAGAGTACAGCACAAGACAGGAACAGATACAATATTTCACAATAATATGTTTAACACAAATATTTGTCTCTGTTAGCTTCTCTGAAATCTGATTTTTTCAGCTCAGGCTCAGACATATAGAAATATGTCACCAGGAGTACTGGAGATGTATTGGATAGTTGGATACAGTATTTAAAGCTTGATGATTTCAATGCACCACAGTGTATTTTTCAGGGAGCACAAAAATGTTCCTGTGTCTCTGTCCAATGACTAGGGCTTAGCAACAGAACAGATAGACTAGGAGTAGTTCAAAGAGCAGATAAAACTTATTGCTTGTTATGAAAACATATTGATTGAAGTCGTATGCATAGAACAGATGAGGATCAGACACTGGAACTCTGTCTTTCTTTGCTTTTGCCTGCAAAGTAAGTGCAATATAGACAGTAGAACAGAGCCAGAATAAATCAGAGCTCTCCTTGTTCACCTTATAAGACTCCAGTGGGCTTTATCCTTTCATCCAAAGAGAAGGGACAACAAAATTGACTTGAGGTTTACTGATACTGAGACTGAGATGTTGATTTCCGTGATCTAGTTATGAAATCTGTTTCTACTTTCATAAAAGTTTCAAAGTCTGATACAGCCAAATCTGAAACCTGGTTAGTGTACAGGGTAAAGATTTCTGGTCTTCTCGAAATGAAATAGGGAAGTGGTTCATCGGTAGCTATTCAGTTTTTTTATATACAGTATAATTAAAGCTATCTATCCCATTGGGTGATGCTGAGCAGAGAGGAAGAGGGGAATCCCACAGAAGTGCAGATTTTACTCCAACGCTCTTACATCAGTACCAGGAATCCCTTCTATCAGCACAGCATCAGACTTGGGGCTGAAAATGATGTGAAATTGATCAAAGCTCCTGATCTTGCTGCTGAAATGAGTTAAGACAATTGTTCTCACTGCGCTGAGAGCAGATCCGTGTCCGTGTATCTCACATCTCTTCCTCTGCGGTGGTTCTACTGAAAAAAGCAATACATGCTTATTTTTCCTGTTTGATTTACCGTCAACTGTCCAAGCTAATTCTGGTCAGCGCCAACAGCTATCAAAGTCTAAACTCTCAGGCAATATGTCGCCTGTACTTTTATCTGACCATTAAGTTGTGTTTTTCTGACTAACGTATTATAACTTGTTATAATACAAACCTTAAATGCTTCACAAAAGTTGTATGTATTCTGATAATGTTGTCTCTCTGGTATTCAGATATTTTACCTATGGCAAGTCCTTCTGTGCAGATATATTACAGTTTATTACCGAATTCATATTTTTGTTTCTTTGACCAAGTTAGGTCATCAATTCCTTACAAAAGAAAAGGAATTGGTTTCTTCTTAATCAGTATGTCACAATGTAGCCACTGATTAAATATCACTGAGAATATGAATGAAACACTATGTTTGAGAAGCATTTCCTTCAAATCACGTCTTACATTATTCCATCAGTTTTTTTTTTTATTATGGTTGCATCAGTGCAGGAGGCTTCTTGCAGCCATGGCATCTTTACATTTAGAAGAGAATTTCCGTGTCATTGTACAAATGGTTTCCGTCTGCTCACACCTGTCTGATTGTGCGGAATGTATGGGAGTCTAGGCAGACCTAGGGCACGCCGATGTCTGTGGTGCTGTTTGCTCTACAGGAAGATTAGAGAACCGTGGACTGGAAAACTAGTGAGAGTACGATGTGGGAATGCATGGGAAGGAAGCAATGAGCTCATAATCTTGTTTCCTCTTGGGCTGGCATTGTCCTACTGTAAGGGAAGATCGTGACAGTGCTGGCTTCTGTTTCGAAACTGGAAAATGGTTTAGGAACCCACATTCACATTATAATAATAATAATAATAATTGCTTACAGTTATATAGCACTTTTCTGGACACTACACTCAAAGTGCTTTACAGGTAACGGGGACTCCCCTCGACCACCACCAGTGTGCAGCCCCACCTGGATGATGCGATGACAGCCATAGTGCGCCAGAACGCTCACCACACATCAGTTATTAGTAGGGAGGAGAGCAGAGTAATTAAGCCAATTCATAGATGGGGATTATTAGGAGGCCATGATTGGTAAAGGCCAATATGAATTTTTTGGCCAGGATGCCTGGGTTACACCCCTACTCTTTTCGAGAAACGCCCTGGGATTTTTAATGTTCACAGAGAGTCAGAACCTCGGTTTTATGTCTCATCCGAATGACGGCACCTGTTTTACAGTATAATGTCCCAATCACTATACTGGGGCATTAAGACACACATGGACCACAGGGGGAGCACCCTCTGCTGGCCCCACTAACACTTCTTCCAGCAGCAACCTTAGTTTTTCCCATAGGTCTACCATCCAGGTACTGACCAGGCTCACACCTGCTTAGCTTCAGTGGGCTGCCAATTGTGAGTTGGCTTTAAGGCCTATCCTTTCTTCTCTGATAGTACATGGACTCATAGTCCACAACAAAACCCTAAACCTTTTATGTTATTGTTAGTGTTCTTGCTACTACCAAGACAAGAGGATCTAGACATCTCCATCATACCATTCCCCACACTGCTGCAGACACAGAGCTGGCAGCTGATGTTACAATATGTTCCTTGCTGGGCACTTGGACAGGATGCAGGGAGTTGCTCACTCATTAGCTAGATTTCTCTCACCATCCTAGTCCATTGTGCCACTCATTTGAAGGTTCCTGTTAATAACCTTCAGATAGGCTGCAATCATTATTATAAAGGTCCTCTGCAGTCCAGTGGTTCTCTGTAAAATGTTTTTTGTGGGCTTGAACAGCACAGAGTTCAGAAAAAGGTGGTTCCGCAAGTACTTGATGCAAACACACAACTTGAGAATATCCTGACACACAAACTGTGATGTGTAAGATTGCCTTCTAAACTAAGCAGGAAAGGTTCTTGTGAGAAAAAAAGCAAAGTGGAAATGATTAGTAATCTCTAAAAAATGTGTTCTGTTAAAAACCTATTCAGATCAACCCAGATCGTGCTGAAGATCTATAGTGTTCACCATAGTAAACTTATTTCCTAACAGATTGTGTCAGAATAATTGTAGGTCTGTGAGAGGTTAGCAACATAGAAATCCAAACTAAAAATACATTTTAATAAATGTATTACTGGAAATAATGAAGACTTTTGGGGAGATTTGGCAGATGATGTCTGAAGATTGTGAATCTTGATCAGGTAGGAAAAATATCAAACCCCAAGCCACTGCTTCACACAGAAACCCCAATTTGAGGTTAGAAGTGGAACTAAGTATGGGTGGAATTGGGAGGCTTTACAAAGGTACAAAGATCCTTATTTTTCCTTTGCGGTCAAACTCTGGGCAATCTGCCCATACCGTGGTATAAATATTATCTGGACACATTACCCAGACTGGTAAATTAGCCATAAGAAATTGTAGGACTATGAAAACAAGAGACCTACAGAGGAATAGATTTTAGAGCTTCTCTGATCAGTAATTTACAGGCACACTTGGCTAAATAGCTGGGTTTTATCCAATACAATATGTGCAGTGAGTGTTTGCCCATAGTGCTTCACACAGACCACAGCTACTTTAGCATGAAAAATCAGTGTCAGAGAGATGAAAAGTTTTGATTCTAAGTTTGAGGAGGACTTTTCCTGGACAAAAATGCATAGTGGATTGACTAGGATGTTCTGAAATACACTTTATGTAATATTTGCTGATGAGACAAGATGAGCCTCTTTTCTTAGGTGAGTCTGCAAGCAACTTTCATATGGAAAAAAAAACACAAAAGTGGCTGTGTATCGCTCCAACAGCAACTGTCACAAGTTCCTGCTCCATTGCGTAAAGACTGGCGTGTTAATTTATTCTTTTAACTAGTCATTAAGAAAACTTGTGCAGTGAAACCTTCTGGTTAAACCAATGACTCTGTAAATACACAAGTTCCTGCTTTATTACGTAGAAAATGGGCAAGTTCATTAATTCTATTTCACACTGAAAAAAAATCCTGTGAAATCTTCTGGTAAAGCTATAACATTTTCTTGTCAGTTACGTAAAAGACTCAAAGTGCTATCTATGTGATTTGCTGTGATACGCTACTTAATCTCAGAAGCTAATCAAGGCTGGACAGCAATCAGATGGGAGACATTTAAGAAGAATCAGGTTGCTGATGTAATTGGTGCTGGTGGCCCACACAGTATTTTTGTAATCAATGCTCATGTTTAATTGTATTGAGGAAGAGTTTTCTCATCCTCAAACACCTCTGCAATACACTGAACTTTAAAAAACACTGTAATGGAAGTAGTAGATTGGTAGCACAGTGGCTCAGTGGTTAAAAGAACGAGTTCAGATGGGCAAAGGAACAAATAGGGGCAAATTTCCACATTGTGTGAGCAGAGAATCTGAGTCCTATATTAAATGCTCACTGCTAAAATACATTTTAACAAAGTAACGCCTTAAGGAAAGATGCAATGTTTTAACTGAGGAGGACTGCTAATGTGTGCTCAATTGGTGCTATGAGATAGAAGAGGAAATTAAATATAAATATATATTCATATTTATTCTTAAACCAATGATTTCAGGTAGGGATACAATGAATAAGCTGAAAAAGATAAAAAATACATAAATTAGATAATTAAATATAACGTAATACAACGCTTGAAGCAAGGAACTTAAAATGATTAAAATGATAGATTCTAAAAGTACAGCTTATACAGAATGCAGCAAAATCAGAATAGCCCAAGGCTCTCATTCTTTGCCCCTTACGTATTTGACAGAGTAAAATACATGAATAATGAAGAAAATAGAAAGCCTATACAGTATCTCGTTGTGCTTTGGGGCAGGATTATGGAGAGCCCCAGTCCATTTAGATCACCCTTAGTTGTGATTCAAAGATTAGGAACACTTAGAAATGATTGATCCGTTAGTCAAGTAATTTGTCCAATGAAGGAAACTCTGTTCCTTTGGGCTTTAGGGTATTTCAGATGATCACTCAATGTCTATATGTCCCGCTTAATTGTTCACGTAATTGTTCGGGGTGTAAAAAATTGCTTTCATCTTTACCTATAAAACCACCACATAAGGGCCTTCAGGACAAGGGTTAGAGATCTCTGTAGGATAAACCCTGTCTTGTTCTTGGAAGATACCCCCTTTTACCCATTTCAAGACTGAGATTCAGCTCTCTTAACAAGTCTTCATTTAAGCCAAGAATTAACCTTGTTCCAGAGCTGTGATGTCCTTTTATGATGTACAAAATATACTACTACTTCTCCTTCCCTTGAGAGGAATAGAGGAGCCCTGTGAAGACAATGAAATTTCAACATCAGCAGCAATTTCCTTTTCATGATGCAGTGGTTACAATCACATACAGTAGCACTGTATTCTACAATTACAACATAGCTTCCTTTGAATGTCATTTTACACACCCCCTTTCATCTTCATTCTTTATTTAATTGCTTCCTCACATTGTCTGGGCCAGGCCTGGATACCTGCACGCAACCAATCCCGAAACCTTTTTCATAAGCATTGTTTGTTATCTTTCTCATCCTCTTAAAGTTCTTGCTGCTGTTTGGCATGGACGAGTCAGTGGCTTTTAGAGGAAAAGAAGCTGAGAATCTGCTGTTCTGGCTGGCGTGGGATGAAGCTCAGAGTTGACATTTGAAGTGGGCATTCCTGATGGGGAAAACGGGAGGAAGTGATCATGCACATTAAGGGGAAGGTTCCTCACACCTTTGGCTACAGTCTAGCTTTCAGCCATGTCCTTTGTTTCAGTTTCAAAGTAGAGCCCAATGCATGTGCTACTAGAGCAGCACAGGCGCAGTGGTTTGCACTGCAGTCTAGAGTCCTGGGTTCACTTCATGGGGTGCTGTCTGTGTGGAGTTTGTATGGTCTCCCTGTATTTGTGTGGGTTTCCTCCCACAGTCTGAAAAAAAAACTACTGGTAGGCTAATTGGCTTCTGAGAAGATTGGCCCTGGTGTGAGTGTGTGTTTACATCTGTGTGTGCCCTATAATGGACTGGTGTCCGATCCAGGATGTGTCCTGCCTTGCGCCCATAGCTTGCTGGGTTAGGCTCTGATATCCTAGGTTTAATTGTGAAAGATGTACGAATCTAAAATCCAGAGCTGAGAGGATGAGAGGTGTCATATGCCTAATCTTTCTTCAGTACTCTTCGTGGCAACGTGCTCAACAGTAGAGATAAATGGATTAAAAATATTAAAAATTGGAATTGTTCAAAAATGTCCAAAGGTAAATGGAATGTGCACATTAATCTTTAACGTTTTATTTATTGGGTAGCCTGTAAATGATCTGTAGAAGGCTGTGCCTTGAGAATTAAATAACTTGCCATTTACAATAATTTTTAAAAATAAAACAACTTTGTTAACAGTCACTGCATGTGTTATTATTATGATTATTGTTTAAGTAACAATTATAATATCAAGACACTTTAAGATTTTGAGACTTGTAATAATTATCTAATGTACAATAGTTGTATGCATGTAATGATAAAACACAGTACTTTTCCAATTCTGTGTTCCTAACAGCTATGGAAATTACAATACTGAACTACTGAACTAAAAATATTTTTAACAAGTGTCAATTTATCAACAATAGATGAAACATTGTTTTCATACAAAAGTTATGTGTTTCTTTTCTTCATCACTGAGGAAATATTCGTTAAAAACCCTAAAATACTTAAAAGGAGTTATAGTTCTTTTTCCTGTCAGCTCCTACATCTGTTATCGGTTAAGTGTATTAATTAACTTGGTACAAGTGAAAAACAAGTTGAAAACTAAAGAATTAAAGGTGCATTTTTCAAGTGTTCTGTTGAGCTCTATGATCCTACTAGTACAGTATATAGTCACACACTATACACTATATAGGAATTACGGTACTAAGATTTGGCAGATTTAATCTACCAATTTAAACAGATAGCAGATAAAATGGGTATATAGTGAGGGATGTTACTCTGCCTGTCCTGTGCTATAATGCTGACCTGGGTTTCTCCACACATGCTGTCTTCTGTCAGGTCTGTCAAGTTCAAAACAGCATCCATCAAGTCTAAAACTAGCCTAGTTTTCTTGCTGGATGTGACAGTACATAATGTAGGAAGGAGGATTAACACTTTTTCTGCATTCTTTCTAAAACTAACATTTCCGTTTTGTCACACACATAAGAAACCTGCTTAATGCAAAATTCAGCAATGGAGTAGGTTGGAAAGACCCTGGTCCACAATAACATTTCAACACATTAAGGACTTGTCATTGCTGTGGGTGTGTGAAAAATCCAAAATGTGCTGGTGAATGGACATAAAGTTGAACTTGGTCTATGATCTATTTATTTCCTGTGTCACAAATGACGATGTGTGAGGAATTGTATTGGTACTCACACAATTTGCAGTCTAGCAGAGCTCTGAAATTACACACTTTCACCAACAGCTGTTTTCTATTTCTGATCTTTGTAGATGAATGTGTGATCTGTGACCATCGTCGATGACGTAGGACATCTTCTTGTTTTATAAAATAAAATGAATGATGAATTAAAAATGAAACCCCTTAAGTTGTTCTGATTACTGAACTTGGGGCTCCCAATAATTGACAAAACTTTTATCTAGATCTACATAAGATGTAAAGCAATGCACAGATCAAACATTTTTTTATATTTGACTTATTTTTAATTCCTATTTTAGAATAACTCCTTCTCAGAATAAATGTCTG
The DNA here is from genome assembly GCF_040954835.1 of Lepisosteus oculatus. NCBI lineage: Eukaryota > Metazoa > Chordata > Actinopteri > Semionotiformes > Lepisosteidae > Lepisosteus > Lepisosteus oculatus. The sequence goes on along the minus strand of NC_090706.1, from coordinate 19,677,914 downwards.
CATGTTTTATTTACTAAACTGCAAATATACATTACATGTGACAATGTCTCTTTTTCAATTTCGAGGTCCTTGGGGAACAGAAGTGTGTTTTCAAGAATGAAATTCACTTGAATTCACACCATAAAAACTGTTTCTCTTGTTTTAATAAACATTCTTTTCTTGGCACTAATCTAAGGGAGTCATGCTTTAAGGCACAAACTCAAAATTCAACAGTACTGTATTTCTGAGACATTCTGCGTTTGAACCCGTCTGTGTGCTGTGATCTAGAGTCGACAGGTATTTTTCCCCAGATTCCACACACAGGGCAAGATTGGGATAAGTCAGCCAGGGCTCTTTCAGCATAACAGTATTCCCACGACTTCCTGTGTGCCTGCAGGTTTGTTGTGACATAAGAGAGGGATGTGCTGCTCCTCCAATTGACACTGAACTTTCTCTACATGGCCGGGCATCCTGTGACGTGCCCAATAAGAAATGATGCAGGTCTGCGAAGCCTGTCTGCACTCCACCCTTCGCCCCTGTGTGTGGTTGCAGTGTTCTTCCCCATTACATGCATGAAGACGACTAAAAACTGGGTGGGTATAATGAAAAATCTCCAAAAGCTCCAAGAAAACCCAATACTTTCTTGTCTGTTCCCTTATTCTGGGAAGTTTTTGCTGATTGTGTCAGCAGGCAGTTTGCGGGTTTATACAGGGAGAATAGTGCTAAGAAAAGATTAACATTTTTCTTGGTGAGAAAAAAGGAAAGGCATCCATTCCTTTGTTTCAAACATTTCGTAGACAGTTCCTCACAGTTGTATGTAATGTTTGATGTTAAAGCATGTTTTGCGGACGGGTATTTGTAAATTCATGACAACTAGACATATACTGTACGTCCCCTGTGTGGGGCACATATACAGTAGCTGTTCTGCCTTTGAGTGCCCGACTGCAGACACTGCCATGTTTATTCTGCAGAAAAGCTCTGTATACTGACAGATCCCAACAACCCAACCTGTGACCTTAATGGCTGGAGGTAACCTCTGGGTCTTACCCAGAGCTCAGTCACGTACTGTAGTCACGTAGTCGGCTTTCAGCCACAAAACTTAGGGAAAAACTCCATCCAATTGAGAATGGGTGTGTATTCAATTCAATTCTCAGAGTAACTGGCAAACTCATTGTTGTAGGGGTGTGGGACAAGTTCCCCAAAACTTACTGTCAATAAAGGGCTCTCCTCTCCTCCTATTAGTTATGGGACTGTGGTGTCTGTGACATGTGGTTCAAAGATAGGTGGGGTCAAAGAAGTCTGTCTGTGCCAAAATCTGAAAAACAAAGCAACTGGATATTCCAAATCACATGCGTTTATCCTTCTCCTGACACAGTCTGTCTCATGCACATGTTTACAGCAGAGATGGGACAGCAATGCTTTTAACAATGAGTGAAAATAAAGAACAAGATGAATCAGGTGTAATTAAAAGTAATCAAAAGATCATTGATTTTAGATTAGATATTGCAGTCAATCATTCTCTGTGTTACCTGCAGGAAATATTCTGATATTGTGTGTATTGTTTAAATGGTGCCTTTGAATTCTACACTGTACTACATGAGAGCTTACTGAGGGTTTGACAGCAGGGCAGGTAAGATAATGGACACAGGTGTGTTTTATTTTTTATTTTGTACCTGTTATAAACCTGATCCTGCCATTGATTGCTCCTCCTGTCTTGCCCCTGCTCTCTTATTGATTTGACACACCTCGTGCTTCAGCTCTGCAACTGGCGAGTTATTTTTTTAGCAATCTGCAGACACAACAATATAGTTTCAGAGAATCAGCTGAGCCAGCTGTGCTTCTCCGCCTGGTTTTCCAGACGAAACCGAAATCGAACAGCTCTTGCAGCGAGTGCTGCGATCTCAAAGCCAACCTGGCCGGCCACAGCGGTTCCCATTGTGCTGCAAGTCCAAGAAACCCTGGCTGACTCAGGGTTTGGCTCAGCTCTGGCCACACTTGGGCTATTATGTATTGCTTTCCTGGGGAATCCTGGTTGCAGTCAGCTAATGGGACTTCCTTACAGGCTGGGGAAAAATAGCAAGGTCAGCTTGCCTGTGGGACAGGCTCTCATGCTGGCTGAACTAGAATCCAGATCTTGTGGACCTGTTTCTCCAGGATTAGCCCATCGCCTTTTGTTACCTGTGAAAATTTAAAAGGGATCTGAAAATGCTATTCATTGCTTACAAAAACATGAAGCAGCATGACACCCAATTCATATTCCCAGCCTAATTCCCTATATATCACCAAGTCTGTTCCTCTTTCCCTGCTCCCAGCATTGGTATCTGACACATTTGTCCCTTCATGCCTAAACTCTGAAATTTAAAGCTAAAATCAGACTTTCAGATATAACAACTTCTACATGTGGTTTATCTGGTTACACCATAAAATGAATTTACTTTGAAATTCTTACAATTAAAGTGACTCCTGGGGTGGCACGGTGGCATAGAGGTTATCATTGCTGTCCTGAAGCTCTCTGTTCAATTCTGGACCTGGAGTGCTGTCTGTGTGGAGTTTGTATGTTCTCCCCACGTTTGTGTGGATTTCACTCCCGGTGTTGTTTCCCCTTTCCACATTTTTTTGCATCCCGCCTCCACCCCATCTGCATCTCGGCAGCTGCCCCCTGGTCACTCCTCACTCTTCATGATAGTCCTAGCCTCCTCATCCTGGCCAGGAGGTCAGCCCTCAACCAAGCAAGTTAAGCCCAATTTTTGTCTAAATACTCCATGATCCTTTCATTACACTTCATCCTTGGGTGTTGTTACTGTATTCCTTGTGAAATTAATTCAAGCCAGGACAGGAGTAATGACCCCAGATCAGAGTTAGATTTCAATACATTAATTATTAGTTGAAGGTGTAGAGGTCACTTGATGAACTGCAGTGTCCATGGGACAGAAGGCTGAATCCAGCTGCAAATGAAGCAGGTGAGCAGGCAGTTTACAGGCAGGTGAAACTTAACAAAGTCCAAATTCGGAGTCAAGCAGGTGAGGGTCAAAGCTGGTAGATCACAGCCCAAAAGCACAGCGAGATATGGAGGCAGCAAGCCAAGTCCAAAGCTCAAACTGAAGAAGCACACAGGGAAATCTGAAGATGTGGTCAAAACAAAACGCAAATATGACTCTATGACTGAGCAGGGAATACTGTCTTCACGGTACTTAAATATTCACTTGCGAGAATTGTAAGCAATTGTTAATAATGCCCGGAGGTATAGACCTGTGTCCTAATCTTGTTGTTATAGTTACTGATGAATTGGTTGGCTAAGTTGAGGGCTGCCTAGTGACAGAGGAGCTTTATGTCTGCAAACTAGCATTTGTGCGAGAGCAGGAATCTCAAAACGCTAATGAAATACACACACTATCAACTAGTTTTAATAAGGTTGTACAATTAAAAAATGAACAATCCGAGTGAGGGCCTAAAAACTAACAGGACTTTTGTTTTGTAGAGTCATGCTGGTTTAGCTTACCATTAGAATTTTCTTGGTTTTATAGTGTGACTTGTACTTCATGCATATTTGGGATTCGTATTTCTGTGTGAAATACAAAACACACTGTAAACAGTTACACACATTCTAGAGTCTATATTATATGAAAAGCCAATTTCCTTCCATCCATTTTCTAACCTCTTCATCCAGTACAGGGTTGTGGGGGGCCAGAGCCTATAAAAGCAAGCAATGGGTGCAAGGCAAGGTACACCCTGGACACACACAAACACAGACACACACTCTCATACCAGGGCCAATTCCCCCAGAAGCCAATTAACCTGCCAGTATGTTTTTGAACTGTGGGAGGAAACTGGAGGATATGTCCAAGACTTTTTCATTAATTTCTCTCCTTGGCTGTCCAGCTCTAATTCTCTGCAAAGTCGCTCTCAAAGGCCGAATCTGCATTGACAACAGCAAATAACAGGTGGCTGTGGAGGACTGGCCACGGACTCATCAGCTTCCTTTTATCACATGGCGAAGTGGAGGCAGTGTGTAGATGTGCGAGAGGAATACGTCTCAGAGGTTATCTTTATTTTTTTACTTTGCCTCATAGTATTCCTTTTCATTTAGTTCTCTGTGATTCTAGATTGCACGGTACATCATTTATTGTTTGTCTGTAACAGTGTCAGCCCAATAAAACAAAACAATAATAATAAGCATGGAGGAGGCATGACAGTGAGATCTGGCTTTGATTTCAGCCTTGGGGATCTGTATGTGTGGAGTTTTCATGTTCCCTCTAGAGGGGGAAGGGGTTAGATAGATATTCCAGTTTCTTCCTAGCAACCCAAAGCCCTGTGCTTCCAGGATATGCTCTGTCTTGCTCAGTGTCCCACCAGGCTAAGCTTGTTTATGATGTCTGATGGATGGTTGATGTTAATATTACTAGTAATTAGAAGAATTTAGGGCCACAGCATGCACACTGGGGACACTGAGGACACTGGGAGTACACCGTCAGGACACAGTGCTGTATCTTTTCTGCCCTTCTCTGGTTTCTGCTCCTTCTGAACTGTGTTTGTCCCTGCAGTCAGTAATCAGCATGTCAGTACTGCAGGGAGTATTGTCCATTGGTCTGTTCATTCTGCACCTGACTTTGACTTTTAACCCCACACTGTAATCATGGCTGCTGACCAATTTACTGTACTCCACAAGCATATTCATTGCATGTGATCTAGCATGTATGCTTTCATGTCTTCACACCAGCTGCAAATTACAACACTGGTACTTAATGACAACGTCTTGTTTCCCTGGGGCTTCTATCCAGTGAGAACCTGCCATAATTCCGTGGGCTTGGAATTTGTAATTAATGGCCTCTGCACCGATTTCCTGTGGAGTTCTCGAGGTGTCCGTCTCCATACGGTTGTAAGTCATTCACCAGTGAATGCTAAAGACATCAGAAGAATGACTTGGCTGGGGGGGTTCTTGGAATTAGTATACTCTGGTGTGGAAAAAAAAATAAAAACATTAAATAGTGAAATCAAAGTGAAGAAGAAGAGATGATGTCATTCTTCCAGCTGCAATCATGAAAAGCCTTGAGTGACGCAACTTTCCATTTGCGGATTGTTCATGGGAGCCTCAGCTGTGTGAAGCTGCGGGAAATATTTGAAAACTGCACTACCGCCCCCAGCTGTCCAGACACATTTTCACAGCTCCTTCGTTTGAGCTGATCTCTCACTGATACACAGGAGCAATACTACAGGAATTTAAATAAACTGACCCTTTCACTACCGAAAATACTACCAATACTCTATATCTTTATCTATATATATATTGCATATATTCTACTGTATTGTGGTCATTATTTTGGTTCTTATAATAATAAAGCTTTTTTTTATTATTGTAATAATTTAAAGCTTGATTAAGCCATAGATGCTCAGATCTTTCTTTGTATCTGTGATGTGGTTTTTATTTTGTCTCTGAGTCACCCCAGTCTTTCATCACTGCTCAGCAGGAAGCTGACAGGAAGCAGACCTCCGCAACCACAATTCCCAGAATTCTATCATGGTGTGCCTCTGGATTTCAGCAAGAATTTGAGCAGTGTAGGTAACTTTTAAAAACCATGGACTTAAAGTCATGATGGACATTATAATAATAATAATAATTATAATAATTGCTTATACTTGTATAGTGATTTTCTGGACACTCCACTCAAAGAGCTTTACAGGTAATGGGGACTCCCCTCCACCACCACCAATGTGTAGTCCCACCTGTATGATGTAACGGCAGCCATAGTGCACCAGAATGCTTACTACACATCAGCTATTAGTGGGGAGGAGAACAGAGTAATGAAGCTAATTCATAAATGGGGATTATGATTGGTAAGGGCCAATAGGAAATTTGGACAGGACAGCGGGGTTACACCCCTAATCTTTTCGAGAAATGCCCTGGGATTTTTCATGACCATAGAAAGTCAGGACCTTGGTTTTATGTCTCATCCGAAAGACGGCACCCTTTTTACAATATAGTGTCCCCATCACTATACTGGGGCATTAGGACCCACATAGACCTCAGGGTGAGCACCCCCTGCAGGCCCCACTAACACCTCTTCCAGCAGCAACCTTAGTTAGTCCTAAATTCATGTTCTAAGTCCATTCCAAGCCAGCTGTTAATGAAGTAACTCAGCTAACTGCTGGCTTAAATGGTAACACTAAGTGTTCTCTTTCCTGATTTATAATGAACTTCTGTCCCCTTTGTTTCTTGCATTGTTGAGTTTAAGATTAATGTAGTAATCTCAAAGTCAAGAAAAGCTCCTGGTGTCCTGGTGTTTTCTCAAGTGTTATCACTCTCAGGACACTGTGCAAGGCATCCTGACTGCCTACAAATAGATCATCTCTCTCTTCTTCTATAACAGGTGTAGCAGAGCAAACATGTCAGAACTGCAGAAACTGGATCGCACCACTAGAGAGCAACATTGCGACAGTCCCAGGGATACTTTCCCACATTCACACAAGGAAATCAGGGAATTGGCTGCACCTGGGGATGCCAGCTCCCTATGAAAAGCACTTAGTGTAGAGGCAGAGTTTGCCTGTCAAGACCCTTATGATCACTAGGCAGTGAGTGTGAAAAATCTCAGGGTGAGGTCTTAGGGAAGGATATTCAAATCCCAGGTGGATTTAAGTCTAGTAAAAATTATTTCTATCAAGCAGCAGCTTTGGTAATTTCCGGGTCAGCTAGCTGGTAAGAAAGTAGATGGGCAGGAGTAAGAATGGCCAAGTGGAATTAACAAAGTGAAGAACTTCTGCTGCTACAGGGGTTGTAACAGTGAGCTAAACGGGCAGTGGAAGAAAGACCACAGGAGAGGCTGGGGAGTGTAACATCAGGGTGGTTCCCTGGGCCGTTTAAACTCTCATACTGTTGGTTTAGGTTTATATGCAGATTCCCTTGCTACGCTACCATAAAGGGGGATCTGTTACACCAGGGTATCGACTTCAACAACATGGCTGGGCAGCTTGTCCCATTCTCCTACAACCCTTTGTGTAAAGAAGTATCTCCTGTCCTCGGTTTTTAATGGACTTTCATATAGTTTACACTTGCATCCTCTCATTTGTGTTTCACTGTTCATTCTGAAAAACTCCACTGAACTAACTTTGTCAATACCTTTGAGGATTTTGAAAAGCTGTATGCAATGCCCTCGTAATCTGTAATCTGCTCTGTTGAGATTAAACAGGTTCGATTCCTTCAGCCTGCCATGGTAGGTCATTCCCTTAAGCCCTAGAGTGTACAGTGCTTTGCAGAGGTATTCAGACCCTTGCCTAGTTATAAACTGTGTTGCTTTAAAGCTATGCATTTTATGCATTTAAAATGCATTTTAAAGAAGCATTTAATATTTGTAATGCATTATACACAACGCACACACATTTAAAAAGACGTATATAATTAATATGAAAGAAAAATGGAAAACTCTTGATTGCATAAGTATTCAAACTCTTTGCTGTGACAAACTTAAACTAAGTGCACAAAATTACCTCAATGAGCCACACAGTTTCCTCTGTCTGTATGCAAAAACAGTGGTTCTCATGATTTCAGAATTTAAACACCTATTTGAGGTTTCATGGTCAGATAGTGAGTTTCAAGCAAAAATTAAACCAAAAAGATTAAGGAGTTTTCAAGGCAATCATTGTCATTAAAAATACAGATCAGAAAGTTACAAAGAATTTATGTCCCTAAATGTCCCTATGAGTATAGTCTGCTCAATCCTCAAGAAATGGGAGTAGTATCTTACCACCCAGACTTTGTCTAGATCAGGCTGTCCTTCCAAACTGAACTGCCGGGCAAGGAAGAAACTGATGAGGGTGCCATCAGAGAATGAAATCTTTGAAAAAGTTCAATGGTTGAAATCGAAGAAAATGTGCATATCAACAATATCGCAGTTGCTCCACCAAACTGGCTGGTATAGCAGAGTGGGAGCCTGCTTTTTTTCCTCCGTGGAGTTTGCAACAAAGCATCTGAAAGGCGTTGTGGTCATCTGAGACCAAACTGAAATTTTTCTAAATTATATTTAGTCACAGTTCAATACAACATACGTCACATTAAACACCATTCTTGTAGTCAAAAATGGTGGCAGTAACGCTTAGGAATGTTCTGCTCTTTAGCAGGCACTGAAAAGCTTGTTAGGATTGAAGAAAAAAAGTCTGAGCAAAGCACTACAGGAATACCTTTTTCAGTCTGCTAAGATTAACAACTGGGGTGAAAATTCAGCAGGGCAGCTATCCAACACACAAGACCAAAGATGCACTGGAGTGGCTTTAGAATAAGAAACTAACCCCAAAGTTAACATGAATCCTATTGTGGGTCTGTGGATAGATTTGAAAACTGCGGTCCATAAGTGATCCCTAAGCAGAGAGAGCTTGATGTAATGTTGTGGCCGTGGGGCTCAGCTTGAGTCCTGAGTTGGCACCATTGTGGATTTTAAACTTCGCTGCCCAGACACTCATCTGGTTGTTTCCTTCCTGCCACCTCATTACAGTCATCCACATCTCTCAACAGTTGCATGTATCCATTTGAAAACATTGCTTCTTGCCTATTGCTGTCTGCTCCAGTCCTTCATTTCTCCCTACATCCCAGCACAGCCAGAGCTTTCCACACAGCTCACAAAAGGCTCAATTTCATGAACCTGCTAATGGTCTGGAATGTAAAGCTGTCAACTGTTTGAGAAGATGTGCATTCTTAAAATCTGTGCATTCCTAAAATCTGGTGAATGCCAAATGAAGATACTAGTTTGAACAAAGAAATTACCTGTATTATTGTATTTTCATCAACCCATTTTCAAACTGCTTCGTTCATTTCAGGTTCATGGAGGAGCCAGAGCCTATCCCAGCAAGCAATTGACACAGGACAGAGTGCATCCTGGAAGCCAGTCCATTGGAGGGCAAACAGACACAAACACACACACACACACACTCACACGAGGGTCAATTTTCCCAGAAGCCAATTAACTTATCAATGTTTTTAGACTATGGGAGGAAACCAGAGCACCTGGAGTAAATCTACTGGAACACAGGGAGAACATACAAGCTTCACATAGACAGCACCCCAAGTCTGGATATGAACAATGCTAACCCCTGCACAATCATGGTATTTAAAATTGCTAATTAAAAATATTCACTGATAAAATATTTACTAATTTGAACTGTTGTTAGCGTATTATCAACAATTCTGGCTTGAAAATGCTTTTAAAGTGGGTTGCATTGATGTTATGTACTTGTCACAGTTAAGCTATGTAACATTCACTCTGTCCTGCTCCTCAAATACCTCCAGCACCTAGATATTTGCAAATTAAACCACTGGTTTATCCTAATCCTGAAATGAGAACAGATCTTTTAAACTGCCAGAAATGCATGTTAATTGCTTTCAACTCCAAAATTCGGCAGCCAGAATCCTGACCAGGTCTCGTGCAAGTGATCACATTACTCCTATCCTGGAGTCCTTGCACTGGCTTCCTGTCAAATTCTGTGTGGACTTTAAAATCCTCATGCTCACTTATAAGGCTCTGCATGGCTTGGCACCTCAGTACCAGTCTGAACTATTATCGCCCTACTCCCCACCTCTCAACCTTCGCTCTTCTAATTCTGGTCTCCTTACTGTCCCTCAAGCCCAGCTACATTCTATGGGTGACAGGGCCTTCTCCTGTTATGCCCCCAAGCTCTGGAACACTCTGCCCAAGGTTATCAGAGAGTCACCTTCCCTAAACTCCTTAAAATCCAGACTCACAACCTTCTTCTTTAGAAGAGCCTTTACTTAACTGCTTCCATTCTTTACCCCTCTGCTCCTACTTTTCTTAGTACCACCATCCACAGTCTCCTCTGTGTATTGTAATTGTGTTTTATCTTGTGTATTTTTTATTTATTGTTGTTGTCATTCTGTAAAGTGCTTTGAGAAACCACCTTTAAAGGTGCTATATAAAATAAATTTTATTATTATTTTTTATTGTATTATTAGTCGAATCCCGAGAAGTGGACTCAGTTCAGGAAGCAGGGGATGAGAGAGCAGTAAAACTGGTTACAGCGAAGATTTCGCAGAGTTCTCCAGGTGCAGGGCCGTCGCCAGAACAATTCGATTGGGTGGGCATTTCGTTTTAATCGGGGGGGGAGGGGGGTTGTTAGGGTTTGAGCACACATAGTAACTATTTTTTCTGAGCTGGTATGTGTTAAGGAGAGTGGAAATTTCCTTGTCATTTTTAATGCGCATTTCATGCCATGCAGGTTAAATGTTCCTTTGAAGTGGAATGTTTATGAAACCCTTTGTCTCTCTCTGTGGCGTGTTTACTGTCATGGTACCCCCTTACTGTAAACGTTGAGTCAGTTGCGTGGGCACTGTTGAACTTCCTACAAGGGATAGCAAAATGCTGCGTCGGCTTTGACGCTATACTCGAGCCATTCTCGATTATGGTACCACGAAGGTACAAAAGAGAGTCTCCTACCCTGAAACAGACAAACAGGGTATTGATGTACAGTAGAATGACCTGTTGGGTTTTTTAATCCTTAGGTCATCAGGGGGCTGCGGTAGTGGTTCACAAATGACTGGACTGGACTTAACTTTATTGGTTAAACTCCTATTTGTTGCTCTGTCTTTAACAGCAAAATTAGTATGGCTGGAATTAGCATGAGCACTTTTGCCGTTGTCGATGTCGAGCACCATATCTTCTTCCCTCACTTCTGCTCCATTTTCTTTTTCCCCACTACTAGCCACCCCTTTGGTGGTAATGGAAGATGGTCCTGTGAACCATTATTTAGACTACTGTTAGCCTCGCTTCCTGAATAACAAAATGAGATTAAACAATTTCTGGCTACAAAACTGCCTTGTGTGTTGCATTATAAATTCCATACTGAAACCTTGTGACACATGGCCTAGCTACGTTTTTTCAGCTTTATTAGAAAATTATTTGTTGGGGGTGCACATTAGCCCACGTGGGGGGGGGGGATCACTCCCCCCTAATTCCCCCCCACCTTAGCGATGGCTGTGTCCAGGTGTTTCTCTGCGCTGCAGGTGGCTGCAGTGTGGGTTGTGGGTTAATGTGCTGTTGCTTAGTCTTTTCCTTCAACTTAGTGCTCTAGTGAAGTCACATGACTGTAGTTTAACTTTCATGTCCATCTCAGTGGCTTCATTTGACTTCATGTGGACTGTAAAGTTAAGAAAGTACAGCCCAAGACCACTGTGAGGGAGGTGCTGTATAAGCCTGCATAGACTGCCAATATATGGGACGAGTACAGGTCTGCTCTGTCCCTGTCGTGATTTAATCCCTGTCTCTCATATTCCAAGCATGCACAGCAGCAATCTGGCTCAGCCCTGTAAGACATGCTCTGATTTCCCCTTCTGTTTGATCAATGGCACCATTTATAACTGCTCTTGTAAGTTGAGCTCTACAATTTGGGAAGTGCACAATGCAATGAATTTGTAAAGAAACTAAATGTCCTGCCAATCAGGGCAAACTTAACATGCAACAGCTCTGAGTTAAATAAGAATAAGACTATAGATGATGATTGATGATGACGGCATAGTGGAGCAGTAGTGTGCTGCCTCACAGCCCTGCTGCCCCGGGTTCCATTCCAGAGCTGGGGCACTGTCTGTGTGGAGTTTGTATGTTCTCCCCTGATCCACATGCATTTCCTCCAGGTGCTCCAGTTTCCTCCCCCTGTACAAAAGCAAGGTTAATTGTCTTCTGGGAAAATTGGCCCTGGTGTGAGTGTGTGCATCTCTGTGTTGCTGTCTCTCTGCCCTGCTATGTGACTGGTGTCCCAACCAGGTTTCTCCACATGACCTGCCTTGTGCCCATTGCTCGCTGGGATAGGCCCCAACTCTCCCATGACCCTGAATTGGATAAAGCGGTTAGAAAATGTATGAATGTGTTGTTAGTAGCCTATTGATCCAAGGATTTCATCCAGCTGTAAAAGAACCCAGCGTATAAACTTTGTTAACACAACTGAACGGTGTGTTACAGACACCCCCAAAATTTTGTGTAAATAATTCCTCCTATTCTCAGTTTTAAAAGCATTTCTCAATAGTTTGCATAGGCTTCCACTTATTTTACCTACCTTGTGGTTTTACTATACATTATGAAAAAGTCCATTGTGTTGACTTTGTCAATACCCGTGAATATTTTGAACACTGTACAATATCTCAGGTGCTCTCATAGTCTTCTCTGTTGAGGACAAAATGCATTTAAGTCTTCAAGCGTGTGTGACTAGGACATTCCTTTAAGGCCCAATACTGTATCTGGTTTCTATTCTTTGGACGGATTCCAGATCAGTAATATGGTTTTTATAATGAGACCAGTGTTGGACTGATTATTCAGAATAATATTGCAATAGTGCACTACTCAATTTTTACAAAACATGTCTAAATTTTTGATTGACTTTCTACAGCTCCCCCACATTTTCTAGAGAATGGAAATGACATGTTTGTTTAAAAAAAATAACTTTTTAGGCTCCATTTTAACACAGTTATTATTTATAAATGTTTTTGCTAATTACCTGTAGCAGTTCCTGATCCCGATCCTCCTACTTTGGTAGAGTAGTAGAGGAAAGGAGTTTATTGCTGTATGTACATTATTTGCACCAATCTCTCAGGATTTGCATAGTACAGCAAACGGTACAGTATGACAGACAACACCACACGATGCAGAGAGTACATTACACAATGGCACATAATAAATAGTAACAACCAGAACAATAAATATGTTGTAGAGAAGAATAATTATTAGTGAAAAAAACATGGTAGTCCATGCAAAAAGTGCAGAGTACAGAGGTGCATTGAGTACTGAGGCATTGCAGTTAGTTGTTAAGGATGCATACTGCTGTAGGGTAGAAGCTGTTCTTGAGTCTAGTGGTCTGTGCTTTAATAGTGCGGTGCCACTTGTCAGAGGATAGGGGGGAGAACAGTTTGTGACCAGGATGGTTGGGATCCTGAATGATGGATTGGGCTTTATTGCAATAGTAGATGCTGTGAATCTCATTGATTGATAGTAAGTCACGTCCTGTAATCACCTATCCCTTTGCCACAACCCTCTATATTTATTGGTATCACTGATAAATGTGTCATGTTTGTTAATTAAACCAAAATTGAGATAACTGACATACAGTAAATGATGAAGAGCAGTGGTCATAATACAGATAACCCCAGTCTGTACTCTTTCACCACTTATCTGTACTCTGTTTTCTAACCCTTGACCCATTCTCAATCCACACACATTCAGCCACTGAAATGTCCAAAGTGACAAATGTGAAGTTGGTTCACTGATGAGCCAGGGTGACCCCTCACACTCTGACAGTGTGCTTTGCTTTAGTGTGCTTTTGCTTTGCTTTGCTGCTGTTTAATTTTTTTAAAGCAATTGTTGTTTAGTTTTATATCAGCCGTTAAAGCTTTTGGGATCATCATATGTTCAGGAACTCAGCCAAGCACAAGAGACATGAGGACCATGCACCCTCAGAAACATGCACTGTCTAGTAACCTGACTCATTGGATAATAGGATGCCACAGTACACTCAGTCATGCATCTCCTGGACAGCTATTACAGTTCTTGCAGTTGCCTGGCTGGCCACAAAGGGCCACTGCTGCAGAGAAGACAGAGGATACTGTACCTTGTCTGATTTCAGTCCCACACCACCAAGCTAATAATAAATCTTACACTTATACAGAGGGTTCTCAATTTACGTGAGTGTTGCATTCCGGAAACCCACGCGTATTGTAAATTCCACTCATTTTTTAAAGAATTGTTCCTATTTCAAATAATGGTAACTGCTATAGTTGCGTTCTGCGCGCGTAGGTTTGACCCTACCTACACCCTATAGACGTGAATGATGAGCGTGCCATACACTAAATACCTTCAATACATCAACTTGTAACATGCATAAAATAAAAACACAGTTTAAAATAATATATTAGTAAACATCAGTTATGTTTACTGTAAAGGGAATTTGGGAGAGTGAGAGAAAATGTGAGAAAGAAAAAAATTCTCAACAACAGCATCACTGTGTACCAGCATTCCTAACGCGCCAACGCGACACTCGCCCCATGAGCATCGGGCAGCCAAAGGCGTAACTATATGGCACGCATTATTTTGACTCGCGCTGCGGTATTTAAACAAAAATATACTTAAGAGTATATGGCGTTATTTTAAAAATGTGCATTTCGAACTTACGTAAAACGTGAACCCACTGTATAACACTTTTCTGGACACTCCACTCAAAGCACTTTACAGGTAATGGGGACTCCCCTCCACCACCAATGTGCAGCATCCACCTGGATGATGCGACAGCAGCCATAGTGCACCAGTACACTCACCACACACCAGTTATCAATGGGGAGGAGAGCAGAGTGATGAACCCAGTTCAGAGATTGGGATTATTAGGAGGCCATGATTGCCAGAGGGAAATTTGACCAGGACACCAGGGTAACACCCCAACTCTTTACCACAGAGAGTGAGGACCTTGTATCCAGAGTTCCACACATCTTGTCCAAAGGACGGTGCGGTGTTTTACAGGATAGTGTTTCCATTTACTATATAGGGGTGTTAGGACCCACACAGGCCGCAGTGTGAGTGCCTCCTACTGGCTGCTCTAACATCACTTCCAGCACTTGACACATGCCTCCAAAGTAATTAATCTTTATTACTTTTCTAATAAAAAAATCTATTTAAACTCTCTAATTTTTATTAAACTTCTTATTAAACTTTTAAACACTTGCAGGGTTGCTATTTCTCTTCCATTATGGCAAACAAGGAAAAAACAAAAATCTAGCTCTATTTTAAACTTGAAGTTTTTTTTCTTCATTTTAACACAACAAAAGTCTTAACATCTGAGGAAAAAATGAAGACATCATAACTTATGATCTGGTGTTCAATCATAACGCGGCTCTGCCCCGGCCTCCTAGCTGTCAACTGGGTCAAACTGCAATGCATGCTTTACTTTCGACAAACCCCTCCGTGTTTCCTAGCAACGTCTGCTACGCAGTACGCACAGTACCAAGCTACGCTGCGTGTAAGTTAAAAACATCTACCGGTAATGCATGGAACGAAGAAAATATGTAGGCCTATGTTTGTTAACACAGTCTGAGTACCTAATAAGCAAAACAAAATCCGGGACAATTTTTGAAATTTTATAAATCCCGGTCAGACTGATATTTTAGGTCTCAAAAAGAGGACATGTCTGGGAAAAAAAGGACATCTGGTCACCCTAGGTTAAGAGCTTTGCTCAGGGCCCCAACACAGTAGGATTCCTCTTCCAGCTGCGGGATACAAACCGGCAACCTTCCAGCCACAGGCACATATCCTCAGCCATAGAGCCACCACACCGCCTGGCCAGGCTCACACCTGCTTAGTTTAAGTGGGTTGCCAGTTTTAAGTTGTAGGGTGATACAGCTGTAATGTTCAGCTAGTGTCCAACCACTGACCTCTGTGTGGAATACAGGTTACATAGACCAGGGGTAAAACATCTGATTCTGGAGAACCACAGTCCCAGAGGTGTTATAACACACATCCATGTCTAAAGATGGGATCATGTGGGTTTTATTCATTTAATGAGTTGATTGTTTCTTTTATGCATTCTTTTTTGTCAAGAATGTCCAGTTGTAGTCCATTTACTCTTATTATCTGATCAATAATCTGCTTAATTGAACACATCTCATCCAAGGATCACAGCCAGGTAATTCGGAGTATTCTGAAATGAATAATTTAACAAAATTCTGAGTATTCTGAAATGGATAATTTAACAGCGGACCATAAAACCTGTAACCCCTGACAAAAGTGTGCTTAAACAAGTATGGCTTGCCCCTTTATGTGTAGTCAACAGATTTTCCAAGTCCCCTGCAGTTCATGATTTCAAAGATGTGCTTTATTCAAGACAACTGACCATAAATCATTCTGAGAACTGGCCATAAATGTTACATTTGTTTAATTAATCACATAACTAAAAGAAGTAAAAACAAACTCACCTCAGCTTTTTGTGGAAGATATAAAATACTCCTGCTCGCAGGGGGTCCTGGGATTGAAATTTCTATTTTTGAATAAGGTGACATAGAGTAAGATGCGGTAAATGGGCGCCAGGGGGCCCTGTTTCCTTGTTCCCTATATTACAGTATTTAAATAGATAATACTTTATTAATCCCGTAGGGAAATCGATGTGTTACAGCAGTCCAGCCCAAGACAAGCAAAACATGTGCTTCAAATACCGCCTTCTTATTTTAAGACCAAACCCGGTTTTCATGTGTAAATTGAGAAGCAAAATTGGTTTAAAAACCCACTTTGTAGTTAACGTAGTTAACCAATTAAGGGCACAAGTGACTTATACAAGAGAGAAATATAAAAAAAATAATTCACCGTGTCAACTTAAAACTAGGCTCCCAATCTTTTTTGGGTGATAGTGCTTGTCCAAATAACCTTTCACATCCGGATTTCCCCTAATTCACACAGAAGGGGGTCGTAAAGTTGCCAAAATGTTCTAGGTGCCTGCTTTCCAGTATGTGAACCCGCTGACATGTGGTTACAGAATCAGTCATTTACTGCTGATATTTTCTGTTTTGTCCTTCATTTTGTCCGTCCTGTTCGCTGTTATCGAGGACACTCTGGTCTGTTTTTGACTCATGTACTGTGTTGATTTTTTTTTTGCAGTAGCAAAACAGGCATTGTCCTCTTAGTATTGATCGTCAGTGATGTGACTGGAAATTGAGGTTGCTGCTAGGCCGTCCCAATACCTAGGATAGGATGAGACGAAATTCTGACTTTCAAAGCACATCTGATTCACGTTAGACCACAGTGCGTTCCTCTTACAAACAGGCTTGTTAAGGGCAACTGTAATAATACACATTGAAACAAACCCTCAGCCAATAATTGTTGGTTACAAAATTAGGTCACATTACTGTCATGTTTCTCTGCGTTCTGTTTTATGCACGGGTTTGTGCTTCATTGAAGACAGAAAAGCTGTGCTTGGCTATAACTGGTGTATCCTAGATTTATCGGCATATGGTGTTTTACGTTTTCTATTCAACGCTGGAGTGCAAATACATTTTAATGTTACTTTCATTTTATGGTGTTAATGTGTGGATGTCGCAGTCCAATATCCCGCCTTAATGCATCTGGCTGCTCATTGATTCTCACCAGTGCCTGATGCATGTTTCAGAGGCTAAGAGGTTTAAATTCCTTTTTTTGACGACCTTGTTAAAATACTGCTCTGATACCCTGAGGCTACTTTTTATACAATATGGGTCATTTTCTCTGATGTCCTCTTTTCTGTTGTGGGTTACACGCTCATTAACAGGAAGAAACTGTAAAATATTTCATGGAGTTATTAATCTCTGTCTTTGCAAAACTCGATTTTTTTTACAAACAAATGTATAAGATATTTATACACAAAATGATCACATAGCGCCTTTCTTCTTTTAAACGCAATGGTTATGTTTGCTGGCTTCAGAACATCGTTTCGTGTCATAGCATGCTTCCACTGGAAGTTTAAAAACTTTAAAACTATTCTGTATTGTAATCTATTTTTACTATTGCTCTTCGGTCATTTGCCTGAAAGAAACTGGAGCTCTTCATTGAAAAGCGCGTTCACGTAGAGCACCCTTTCAGCGTTAGTGGATTTTATTAATAATTGTCGTGGCATGTCACTGTACCTACACGAAGTCCCGGACACCTACTGAGCAACTCGGGCGAGGCAGAGGTACAGGGACAGACGTTAAACTGAAGTTAGGTTTTGTAAAGAAGATTGTATTGCTGCAGACAAAAGCCATAAATCGCTGCTTTTCACACATGGTCTTAATTCAAATTGGAATCCTCTGCTAATGGCAAAGAGGTGTAAATTCGTCGCGGGAGCGAAGCGAATACAGCAAAAAAAGTGGTGGAGAAGGACAGGAAGGAAGGGAGAGAGACGGGAACCGATGAGATTACATACTCAACCCAGGATACACGCCGAGAGTTACTGTACAACTGTGTCGGGTAAACACTGGTGTTATTAAGATATTGAATCAAAAATCAACGTCGTTTGCTGGTTTGACTCGGAACAGATGGTACTGCGCATTAGAAGAATGTTGCAGAAAGATTCACTGAAATACTAGACTGCCCCCACCCCCCTCATTTTAAACCATTAGAGGTAAAGAGGGGCACGGGAGGTGGGGTGGGGGTTAATATTAGGACTAGGCTCCTCAGACACTACGCTGTGACGTTCCCCACTCTTTTCATATGGTCAGGCTCGCTATCAGCTGTAGATTATTAACAAGGAGAAAGTTTTCTGAACTCAATAGCGCAGACGTTTTCTTGCAGAGGAAGTTTGGGGCGCGATTCAACAAGTCTCATCTGGGGTCTGAGCTAAGGAGCTGCGGAGAAGAGCGGAGATAACAAGGTTTAAAAAAGCCGCTGTCGAGAGAATGATAAATGTCTGTAGATTGGAGAACACGCAGGAACACCAAGGAGAGTGAGCACAAAAGTTCTGGCGAACTTTTAAACCGACAGACACGGCTAATTTAGATCCTTCAGAGTTTCGCAAAATTAGCAGAAACTAATGCTAACATGTTTTCGCAGGGGGCAGCAATTGGATATTTCAAAACACTTTCTCAAAGTGCGGCATAAGTGAAGTAACAGGGATTATTTTTTGCTTGTGACATAATTGACTCTCCGGGATTTGTATACGATTTTTTTTTATTTCGTATACGAAGATTAATATCTGAAAAAGATCAATGAAACTGCTCTGGACTTCTTTTAAACATCTGTGAACTACAACACTTACATTTCTTTTTGGTTTGCTAACTCGTGGGGAAAGTGTTTTATGACATATATGTATATTTTAAGTTCAGGAGAAAACGCCACTAACTGATCCGATAGAAAAAAAAGTCGAAGGTAAACAGAACAGTTCTGAAAGAGATGCAGAATTACAAATACGGTCCGACTGCATCTGGAGTCCTGCCGCGGGACGCAGAACTTCACGCCCGGCTGGGAGATCTTGGGGAGTCCGGGAGTCCGAGGGAAAATGGATCGGGCAGGAGTCACACTGACTGCTCAAGCCATGCACAGCAGAAGAGGAGGAAAATGCTGGTGTGCTTGGACGTGCTGTGTCTTTTCGTAGGTAATAAACGTTCCGAATTATTCTGCCACTCGTAACACAGCTAAACACAGCTGTCAAAACACCTTGAGGTCAACCAGGTTGGACTATACACTTTTCTCAATGGCTACGGTTTCGTGATCGTCTTTACTGTTCTTCAACGAAAAACAGTGATCTATACAATTAAAAACGAAAAGTGTTCACAATGTGAACACAATGTACACAATGTGTACAGATACAGTATATTTACTGTATATATACATACTTTTGTCAAAGTGTTACAGCTTTGAGTTTGTTAAGGCACTGTGTTTACCTTGGAGCGCGTCTGACGTGAGCGCCTTGCTCTGTAGCAATAATAAAACTATTAAATTATTACAGTGAATCTTGATGCCAGGAAAGCGTTGTTCAGACTTGACAAAGCGATAGATCTGGCTAATTTCAAAATTGAAACTACAAGACGGAAAGTAAGGTGCGAACAGGTTTTGAGAGGATATCTGTAGGAACGCTCAGAAATCGCGTAATTTCACAACAGTCGTTATCTCAGAGTAACAGCTTTTAATAAAAGGGTCCAACAGGCTTAAAAACATTGCAAATTGAAACTATAGCGTTGCATAAAGAAACTACTACTTACCTTTTCTCAATGTTTATTATAGGAGTACGACCAAAGTTGTTAACTCTTACACAACATGTATTTGGTGGCACTGGAAAATAAGAATTAAGTGTGAGAATTTCTTAAAGTTTAACAATATATCTTTCTTTATTAGGTTTTTGTCTATATGATGACAGTATTTTAAGACCATTTGTTTACTTTTATAAAATTACAATCATAAACAATTTGAGTAACACGTACACCCCATTCTTAAAGTCGACTCATAAAGTTTTTAAAATCTTCGTTTACATTTTTCAAAAGCAATGTTTCTTGGTAATCCTAAACCCAGAAAAACGGGCAGGTGGTGTTGGGGCTCTGGCGATCTTACTGTACCTGCAAAGATTCGCAGCAAATCAGAGCCGGACGCACGTGCTTTGTTTACAAGGAGCAGCAGGCTGGTCCAAGGGTTTCTGCAGTTCCCATGGCAACCGTTTTTCTCAAGGAAAAGAGACGCTGGGGGAATTTGTATAATGTATGTGTGTATTTTCCAATGAGCTGACCTTTTGGTCCCTTAATCCACTAATTGTTGTTTTGTTTGAACAGGGAAATCATATGTCCGTGGGTGTTTGAACTACGTAAAATGGGTAGTTTCCCCGGCACCACTTACGTTTTTGTTGTCCCTTGCAATCATTCTACCTTGAAGGTGGAAATCGGCCTGTAGCGTGCACTGGTACAAGTGATAAAGCTAAACAAATAGACGCATATTGCCTTCTAATTACGTAGTATGTAAATGTTGATCAGGACCTGGTAGTGATGTGAGGTTAATGATAACCAGAGTGTATTGTTTTAATTCTCCTCAATAACCTATACATTAATTTTTAAACTACACTCTGTTCAACAACACAGTGAGTGGTTACATTTTTTAACTTTGCAAATCAATGTTTTAGATAGCCTTTTGATACCGACACCACCTTTTCAATGAACATGTAATGTTTATCTCAAACTTGGGTACCGGTGGCAGAATCTGATGAAAAAGTAAAGCTCTGTCTTAAGTTAATATTCCCCTTGATGGCATTGCATAAAATACAATTAATTTCATTGCTTGAAATAAATTCTATACTTCTGTATTTTAAACACATAATGTCAGAAAAAAGCTTCGTTATTTATTTTCAACACTAGCTCTAAAAATTGTATATTTTAAGATGTATTTGTTTTAATATGTATTATAAACAGAAAGCAGTAAAATTTCACTTATTGGAGTTTGAGAAATAATACACCCAAAATTAAATGTACTCAAGCACACACACTTTTTGTAGTGTAAAACAAAACTACAGTACCTTTGCACCCTGTTGTTTAGTCCAGCTCTGTTTTATTATGGGCTGGTTGGAACACCATGTGTTAGACTTGTCAAAGCAGCTAGACAGGTCTCTGTGCTGTCAGTTATACTGCACTAATTCAAGTTAACCAGTTGCTTAAAGAGGACTTATTTTCAGGCATAAAAAAGTTTGCCTCCTTTCCCCCAGGCTAGCCTACATACAGACTATGCTGTTTTGATGTAATCTGTTGCTCCAACTGTCACTCTTTCCAAAGCACCTTTTTATAGAGAAACCTTATAGAGTAACCTTAAAATAGGTTCTTGGATTTTAGTTCTCTGACTCACAAGCTGCAGAGAAAATGCTTGACTTTATAATAATAATTGCTTACACTTTCTGGACACTCCACTCAAAGCACTTTACAGGTATGGGTTTTTGCTGTAAATGCTTTTGAGGATTTGGAATCCATTCATCAAGGTCCCTTGTAGACAAGCTTTCCGTTTCTGAAGGTACAACAAGACAGTGGCTATAGCTTGTTTTCAGAGGTTTGAATGGGGATCTGCAAAAGAACAAGGAGAGATTCCCATGGATTTGTCTTCAGATAGTTTTAAAATTGTCTTTAAAGACCTTCAGCAAATAGTCTCTGCCTCTTAATGTCTGAAGTTGGCCCATCACATATCAATTTCTACAGCAGCTGCTCTCCAGCGCAAATAGTTATAAATGAAAACATTACATATAATTTAATCTGTTAGGCTGCAGCTGAGTAACTCATGATTTTATGTTTACAACACAAGTGAACAATTTGATCTGTAACCTTTTCTCATCCAGATGTATTTGTTTTTGTTATTTTTTTTTTGCCAAACAAGGGCCATTCCACTGTAGCGCCACTGTTGGAGTATTTGATTTAAACAGCATAAGAAAGGGGAACAGGATGAATTGACATCCAATCCTTTGCATCCCATTTTTTGGGAACTGTTTTTAAAATTGATTTGAAATCGCTCCAAAACAAAATGAAACAAGGGCAGAATGGTCCAAAATCACTTTCCCCCCTTCCAAGTTTCAAAAATAGTTAACAGATGTGTAAGGAATTGGGAGACATGGTCTGCAAACAGCAACATACTGTAAACAGCGACATGCAGTATCGAGTACTGTTGACAGAAATAGGGGCAGAAGTACTCAATTGACTAATAGCCTGAGGTAGAGGCTCCAAAGACTAGGCAAAGCACAGGGAGGGAATGCCTTTTGAGGTAGTAAATCGGGAGGAACTGTTGTTGGTTCCTAACAGTATTACTGAAGGTTTGGTAGATAAAATACAAACCATATCAATGAAAACCTGAACCCAAACCCATATGATCTAGACCATTGATGGTCTTACATAATGTGGGGTCGAGTTCTTTATCTATGTTTAGTGAAAGGACAGCTCAGTTATCAGACACAAGTGGCTCCATAATAGCATCTGTTTGCTTGTGGTCTCCTAATTTAATCATGTAGATCTTCAGCCACTGAGATGGTGTCCTATGCTCCAGGTGGTGTCAGAGCACATCAAATACAGAACTGTTTTGTGTTTTCCAAAAAGAGGGCAGTGGCAACATCTCAAGTTCAAGTTCAGTACTTTATTGTCATACCAACGAGTTGCATGGAATTTGGTTTGGTGAGCTCAATTAAAATTTAAAGACCTAAAATACAGCCAGCAGCCATATCACCCTGCAACTCACAACTGGCAACCCACTGAAGCTAAGCAGGTGTGAGCCTGGTCAGAACTTGGATGGAGACCTCCTGGATAAAATTAAGGTTGCTGTTGGAAGAGGTGTTAGTGGGGCCAACAGGGGGTGCTCACCCTGTGTTCTATGTGGGTCCTAATGCCCCAGTATAGCGACGGGGACACTATATTGTAAACAGGCGCTGTCCTTCAGATGAGGTGTAAAACTGAGGTCCTGATTCTCTGTGGTCATTAAAAATCCCAGGGTGTTTCTTGAAAATAGTAGGGGTGTAACCCCAGCATCCTGGCCAAATTTACCATTGGCCCATACCAATCATGGCCTCCTAATAATCCCCCTCTATGATTAGGCTACATTTCTCTGCTCTGATGTGGTGAGAGTTCTGGTGCACTATGGCTGCTGTCGCATCATCCAGGTGAATGCTGCACATTGGTGGTGGTGGAGGGGAGTCCCCATTACCTGTAAAGCACTTTGAGTGGAGTGTCCAGAAAAGCGCTTTATAAGTGTAAGCAATTATTATTATTATGATTATTATTATAAGTAAAATACAGACAGCATCCATCCAACACATCTTTTCATGTCATCCCAAACACCAGTAATAACTCACAGAGACTCCAGTTAAACTAACAATACAAACATTGCAAAATCATAGTGCACAGTTCATGCATTTCACAGCCTCTGGGTCGGTCCTGTTACAGAACCTGATAGTCTCTCTTTCTCAATGGCAGTAGGGATGGCATCAGTGCCAGGAGATTTACAATGTGTCATGTCCTGAACTGCCTCCATCATCTGGGATCTGTCTTCACGACCCATTTTATCTGGTTTGATCAGAGCTGATTGTTGATTTCTGAACCTCTCCTAAACAGTCAATTACTGTTTAATTCAAGGCAACTGTAATTAAGGCTCTTTAGTATTCCAGATAGACAGATACAGCCTGCATTCAATTGAATTCATCTGATTTTTTGGTGGACTCCGTGTTAATATAATGATGAGATGTTCCCCTTACCTATAATTTTAGGTGTAAGAAAATGGCTCAGTCCAAAATTCACTGCCTCTTTTATGTCCATTTGTTGTTCTGACCCTTCAGGTCATTGCTGAGTATGGGTATTTTTTTTTGGGGGGGGTGGGGTATTCCTGGGGAATATGTTTCACACTTGTCTGTGTATGACATTCCTGTTCAGATCCAAGTTGCAAGGAAGAGCAGTGCTCTCCTCACATGCATATATCAACCTTCATATCAGAATTGGTAAACTTCACAGAATCGTCATATGAGACAATCTTAATAACTACTTCACTGTCAGCACTTGTCAGGAAGCATACCTGATAGTTGTGAGTAGTTGTTCCCCTCAGGGCAGGATGCATCATCAGAAGGCAGCAGGAAAAGCTCCAACCTTTGTCCTGTATTGTAAAAATTATTGCAGATTTGACGTTTTGTGTCTGATGTCATTAGATGTTGTATTAATTTTTCCAATTATACAGTAATCAAGGTCATGTGGTCAGGCATTATGGACACATGATGAGTCATAATGGAGACTGTTTCCTTTTTTTTTAGGAAAGATTTGCAACAGTTCCTCTTATTGTAATCTACTGTGGTCATCCTTTATTCCATAGTACATAATTTTTTACTTGCTTAATTTCTTTCAGTAACAGATTATTAGTCATTTTAGAGTACAGCTCTACTAGACTGAGTAGTGGTGCAGTCTAAATGTCGATGTACTTCACCAAATCATGTGCCTCTGTGACATCTTCAGGAAACAGGAAACTCCAGGGTCAGTAGGGTTACATTCATCAGCCAGGGAAAGAGAGAACTGACCTAAGGCTTCAAAGTGATGTGTGATTGAAGCCAGAAATAATAAATAAATAGTGAAATATGACATTTTGGTTGGATTTTGTGCAAATATCAATTAATATTTTAGATTTTTGTGTGGTGTGGAACAATGTGGGAATATGCACAGGAAACCATAATGTACTGTAGTACAGAATTTATCAGAATTGTTTAATTGTCATCCACATTCTTTGTTTTTCACTGTCAAAATCAATGTACAATAACCTCCCTCATGTCCAGAAGAAATGTGGAGGAAGGGGTTCCTGATATGAAGATTTTTCAAGATAGATGAGAAAAAAAGCAAACTGATACACAGTGACACCTAACCAGGAGCAAAATGTTTAGGACAACATCACAGTGACATAACCCTGAAATTAAATTAATTACAATATAATAATGTAATGTAAATGTGGTAAACAAATAAGGTACTTACCCCACAAAAAATATGATACTTATCCATTGATGATGCTTCAGTAACCTTATAAAGTAATCCTGGGCTATTTTAATTTTGGCACCTAACATGAAAGTTACAAAACAATTCTTAACATAACAGTCATTAACACTGAGTTTTTGCACATTTATACCTTGTCAGGTTGTCAGTAAGGTCTGAGTGTAAAGGCAGAGATGCCGCTGGAGAAGGAGAAGGCTAAGTGGAGATTGAGGGAACTAAGCAAAATGCATGTGAGATTCTAACTTACACTATTGCTGATACTATTTTTTTATTTTAATGTTGGCTTTTGTTTATTATATATTTTTTTCAGTCCCCTGAGGATTTCAAGATGCATGATTATCGGATATGAGGGAGTTTACTGTATTAAAAATAAGTTGTTGGCCTTGAAACAATAAATTGTGCTGAAACCCATAAACAACCATCAACAGGATTTTCTCATTTCATTTTAAGTTACTGTATATTCTAGCCTTGTTTATTTTTGTCAGAAGCCTAAGTGATGGTCCAAGTGCTTCAGTTAGTTCAGGTTTCCACTGCTGTGAGATTTTGTGCTGTTAAGATTTTGTGGAGGCTGCAGGTTCAAATCCAGTGCCACTGGCCCACTGTGGGTAGGACTTGCCAAGGAAGGAGGCTGAGAACCTATCCAGTTCAGCAAAGCAGTCCAGCTCTCACTACGCATGCCCGACCTTTGGCAATGGCTGGGCACCTGCGAGTCTGAGCATTATCAGACCTGGTATCAGTCCTGTGCCCCAGCATGAATGGCATGCGGTTGGCTCTCTGGGCCCGTGGTGCTAACAAGTCTTCAGATGGCTTGCCAGTAAGCAAGTCAGGGGACGCCTACAGTACACAGGGCTCAAATTGAAGGGGGTGGAGATGTTAAAAGAAGCACTAGCTACGTGTTCCTCTTGTTACAGGAAGCGGTCATGGTAAAATGTTCCCTTCACGAAACATCCTTGAAAATGTTGTCCCCTCTAAAACAAAATAATGCTAAGATGAGATTTCCCTGAACTGGCGATGAATTCACAAATCCTCTCCCCCACATACAAATATTGGTATTCCTTTATTTTATTTTAGAGCACAGGCTCTGTGTGCACATTGTACTTGCCTGTCCTGGCCCATCATAGGGGCTGTAGCTGTGAGTTGCATAGAGCAGCAACAGGGAAACACAATCAACAATTAGGATAATGGTATTTGGGATGTATGATACCCTTGGATTGTCTTGTCTGCTCTATCACCTTTATAACACAGTGCAAAGAAAAATACTATTATTCAAGAGGATTGCTTACCCATTGTGGCTCCAGACAGCTCTGTCCCTTCATTCAGTTTTCAGATGTAATTAGCTCAAAGCAGGAGGCAGATCTCTAGTAAGATAGAGTCCGGGTGACCTAAAAGAACAATCCACCTTTATCCCAGAGACCACATACACACTTTTAAAACCCATAATAAAATGCAAAGAGAATGCAGAAGACCATTATAAGATTAAGAATGAGGATAGATAATTAAAATCCATCCATCCTTCCATTTTCTAGCCGCTTTATTCAATTTAGGATCATTGGGGAGCCAGAGACTATCCTGGCAAGCAGTGGGTGCAAAGTGGGGTACACAGGGGTCACACAGACAAACACACACACTCACACAAGGGCTGATTTCCCCAGAAACCAGTTAACCTACCAGTATGTGTTTGCTCTGTAGGAGAAAACCATAGTACCCAGAGAAACGCACTACAAACAAGCAAACATACATACAAACAAATACTGGGAGAACATACAAACTCCACACAGATAGCATCCCCAATCCAGAATTGAACCCTAGGCCCTAGCACTGCAAGATACCAATTCTAACCACTGTGCCAGCACACCGCCTCCAGATGATTAAAATAGCCATGAGAAATGTCGCTTCTCTGTACCATTTCAGAAATCGCCACATTAATTTGCACCACACTTTTAACACAGCACAGGGAAGGAAGTATATTCTTTGGTAAAGTACTACTGCTGCATGATGTCAATGTTTTTTCTTCTATTTTATTTCAATGCTTTTCATTTGCTGTTTTGCAGACCTGTGTTTCTAATTAACCTCATGAACTTGTGCTGTAATTAAAGAAACTGTTGTAGAAGGACATTCAGTACCAAGGAACGGAGTCAGAATTGAGCAAGATATGTGTTGAGATATGAAATATTTGCCTTTCTTATGCCACTTATGTTTAAGGAATTCAAATTTTTCAAGGCAGCCTAAGAACAAAACATTCCATCTTATTCCTTGTAAATGTGTTCCCTCATTTACAGATGTGGTTTTGAAGGATGGATTATTTTTCTCTTTTGGTAATGGATATTGTGGGTGGCACAGTAACACAGTGGTTAGCATTGCATTGCTCAATGGCAGACCTGGGGTGCTATCTGTATGGAGTTTGTATGTTCTCCATCTGTTCACACAGTAAATTAATTGGCTTCTCCCACCTTGTGCTTTTCCTGACTCTGAATTGCATGAAGTGGTTTGAAGATGGTTGGATGAACACATCCTTGGGCTTGTCACAGGAACTACTGTAACTGCTGGAGCCAATGTTAGAAAGCCCTGCACTGGATCTAGTCATTCCCTAAATACTGTATCCTTTCCTATCCTGAAATTCCAGGCCAGAGCAGACTTTGAGCTCCATTGATCGTTGTGAGTAGTGGAACTGCTCAAATCTCAGTTCTTGTGATAGCATAGTTACCAACCATTTGAAACTCACCTTAAACATGCAAAGCTTTTCAAAAGTGTCACAAGATATTAAAACTAAATGAGGAACTGAAATATGAGTAGTGGCATATTTTATATTTATTTAAATATGTATTATTAAACCTGGAATGACAAACTGCTATATGCATATACTGTAACATATGCTGTGTTTAACCAATTACTGTTCACTTCAGACTAGAAATTAATGTAAGAACTGTGAGCACACTTCAGTTTTTATTAATACCATGTTCTAAGTTATGGAAATAGTTTCCAGGCCCTAAATTGCAGGTTTACGTTGACATTTCTTAAGCCTGGTAAGGTATGGTGAGTGAATAATGAGTCAGATTAAGTTTACTGCTAAGTGTTGGTTCTCCACAGCAATGTGGTCCTATACTTGTATCCTTTTTACACAGGTTTTAATGTGCAGTTTGTGAATTATGCATTGAGTTCATTCCAATGTGCACTGCAAACTAATACAACTGCTTCCTTCTATTCAGGAGATGAATCCATGGGTCCTTAGACCTGCGCCTGTGCTTCATAGGTAACTGTAGTTCCAGCAGTGGGGCAGGTCTCAGTGGTAGCTGTGCTCAGGATACAGGGAGGAGAAATGTAAAGGCTGGTCAGGATTCACTGGCTCATTGCGCTGCCCAGGCTGTCTGGATTGATAAGTGCAAGGACAGGACACAGAGCAGAATTTACAGTCATCAATGCTCTGACACCTCTTACATCAGTGTTTTTATGTTTTCTGTGTATCAGTACATCAGCACTGGGGTTGATTGATATGTTATGAATATTATGATATGAATAATATGTTAATGGCTGCAGTTCAGAAGTGTCCTTCAGTTGTAGTGGCTGTACATATTGCATGTTTTCCTCTGTTTGCTGTCTGGGTTACAAGGCCAAAATTGGCAATGTGGTTTTATCAGATTTGTAAAGTATCTGGGTGGCAGAGCCTGTCTCTGGTGTTTGATTATCTTTTGATTAGGGTCTCATAAAACCCAGGACATGCTTACGGGATAGTGTGAACTCACCTGCTGTATATTTTCTGGTGTGTCTCATGATGCATTGATAGGTACAGGGCCAGTACTAGCTACTGTCACCAATTCTATTTTTTTTCTTAATCTTTCATGGGAGGCATAATGGTGTAGTGGTTAGTAATGGTGCCTCGCAGCAATGCTAACCAAGGTTTAGTTCCTTGGGTGCTGTCTGTGTGGAGTATGTATGTTCTCCCTGTCTTTACAAAGTTTCCTCCCACAGTCCAAAGTCATGCTCGTAGATAATTTGGCTTCAGGGAATATTTGCACTGGTGTGACTGTGTGTGTCAGCCCCTGTGTCGGTGTGTGCCCTGCAATGGACTGGCATCCCGTCCGGGGTGTATCCTGCCTTGTGCCCATGGCTTGCTGAGATAGGCTTTAGCTCCCCCGTGACACTGAGTTGGATGAAGAATTTGGCAATTGGATGGATGGATAACCTTTCAATCTGGAACTGCCGTGTGCTCACTAGATAAATACCTGGTCACGCCCCTCTCAGCAGCTCCCAAGACATATGGCCTGAACACACAAAGCCTTCTCAAACAGCCCTGACACAGTCTTCACCTTTTTTATTCTTCAAGTACTCATCACAAACAGCAAAGCCAGGCCTAGGATGAGGACAAAAGTTTCTCCCACTGATAGCTCTACAATCTAAAAGGCAGGCGGCAAGTCAGTAGGGGATCTGATTTCAGAGCCACTTGGTCATTTGTCAGCCTCATTTGTAGGGCAGTCAGGCATTAACACAGCTTTCAAGATTTGAACCAGCAATCTCTAGAATATGTGTTACATACTGTAGGTAACGAATTGTGTTACTCAGGTGTCTCTCACATTGCTTTATTTAAACCCTTTCTGTCGTGCAGACAAGATGATGGGCTTTCTCAGATTCCTACAGATTGAAAGCAATCTTTACATCTCCTAAAATGAGTTGAGTGTATGCAACTCTTTTTCTCCCCTTGGAAAACTGGGGTCTTGCTACTTTCTTGTAGTGTGTTGAAACGTGTGGAATGCAATGCTTAAATAATACATTTAAATCCACAACTGACTGCCAAAGCAGTGTTGAGTTTCCTCCTACACCAATATTTGACATTGGAATTGTTAAAAAACCCACATGGAAAAACAAATATTGAAAAGTTTTACAAATATATTAAAACAAATATTGAAAGTGTTTGGGTATATTAAACAACGTACCCAGCCATGGTGTTGAAGCTGATGCCCTGATTTCTTTGAAGAAATAGCTGGATTTCTTAAA
Organism: Lepisosteus oculatus; assembly: GCF_040954835.1. Lineage (NCBI taxonomy): Eukaryota > Metazoa > Chordata > Actinopteri > Semionotiformes > Lepisosteidae > Lepisosteus > Lepisosteus oculatus. Next base: position 19,648,012 of record NC_090706.1, on the reverse strand, counting down.
GAGGGTTAATTTGTAACTTCTCTTTCGTAACCTTTCTTACATTTTTCTTGAGTGAGTGTTGTGCATTCAATGGGCACAAATGCTAATTGGCTTTTGCTGTGTCAAGATTCTTGGCATTATCAGTAGATAATCATATATTATATTATTAATTATTAATAATTATGAGTACTTAATAATCATGCCCATAATTCACATGTTCTTTAGAAACTTCCCCAACCCCAGAGATTTGTCATTTCTCCCACTGTACAGCATATTCAAAGTTTGATATCACTGACATAATTGAGACTGGACACCTGACACCCACAAATTGAAATACAGGCAGATGTGCTTAATCTCTGGTGAATGAGGCTGAATCAGGCACAGAAAAAAAAAACACTTTTGTAATGCCATGACAGAATGTGAGAACACTCTTTGTGCTCTCACAGGTACAGATGTTGGAAAGATTCTTCTTTTTATACCTCCGCACAGGCCCTGACATTGCTTTATCCCTTCCAATTAGAAACTGGGTGTGGGCATCAGCTTTTCACAGTCGGTGTGAAACAGATACTTTTCCCAGGAAAATAATGGGAGTTTAGTGACTGTAAATTACAGCCATGCCCCTGTTTTACAAGGCTTGGCAAAGGCTCACTGCAGCCTCGTTAGACCAGGAAAGACGAGTCCAGCACTGACTGCAAAAGGTCAAAGGTCTCCCATTCTTCTGAGACGTGAAGCACCTTAGAAAAGCAGGAGGCCATACTGTTGGAATAGTGCCAATATAAGAGAATGGCAGGGTGTGCCAGACGAGGACAATATGCCTCCAATCCCAGCACAAAGGAGGGCTGGGCTGGGCTAGAAAAACCAATGCCCACAGTAGCGTGACATTTGAACACGTGCCTGACTTTGCACACACGCACCTTGTATGTTAACCCTGTGTCCCTCTGCCACTGGTAATGCCCACATCGGTCATCACTGGACCCGCTGGCTGCCTGCTCAGTAGGGGTGAGCGTATCATCCCCTCGGCAGCAAGTCTGCAAGGCTGTCTCATTCTCCAAACTCCAAAGTAGTACCTCTCTCCACTTGGGACCTAATTAAAGAATGAGTACTCAGATTTAAAGACTTTCACTTTGAACTCTGACATGTTGACATGCCTGCGATTGTGTAGCGGGGTTTCTTCCAAGTGAGTGCTGAAAAAATGTGCTGGCATTTGTTCAGACAGCACCTTGACAGAAAGCAGAACCCACGGACCCCATCAATCTGAGGCCCTGAATGCAAGTCTTCCTCCCCGATGAATCAAACCAACATGAAAGGGCCACGGCCTGCCTTTCCTTTCTCTTCCTCTCTCTTCTCTTTTTCTTCCGCCTAATTGAGTTTGTCCACAAAAGGCGTGCTGACACAGAAAGGCCTTTGTTCCTTGGGCAGGTATTTTAAAGAGCCTTGCGAAAAGCGTCCCGAGATGTGGGAACAGGGAGCATGTAGCAGCGCGCCCAGGCTCCTTGGCAGGAAAAGCAGTCGGGTAGGTTAGCCCAGTCTGGCCTGGACAGGATACAGCAAGCAGGACTGTTCCCTGGAATGTAGCCTGTAGTCCGTGAATGTTCCACGCTGTGGCCAGGCCACCCTCTCTCAGGTTTCCAATAATGCATCAGAGCTTTATTTGTCTATTATAGTAAATGCCCACATAAAGCCAGCCCTCTAGGCCACTGTTTAACAGTGTGGCTCAGAGATACCTATCTGTTCCAGCCTGAGGCGAGGAAAAGCATTAACCCAGATAGGTAGATTAACTACCTATTGTTGAAGAGCAAAGTATTGACAAATCCATTTAGGCTTGTTAATTTTTGTTTTCAGGGCTGTTGTTTTTAATGTCCTTCAAGCTTCTCCCACTGGCTGTATATCTCCAGGATTGAGAATCTAAGAATCATGACTGCATTCGTATTGAATGTAAACCCTCTCCTTCAGTGAGTCAGCGTTAGAAATACAATTCACCTGTTTGTTATTATGGGTCCTGATTTGTTTTAAAGGTTTCAGCAACATGGAGTCATATCCTAGGAGTATAATGTGATTGAGGATAAATTGAAGGTGCTATATGGCACAATAATTTAATGACGAGCCCTGTTAAATCTATCAGATTAGATCCATGATCCTTATAAGATTCTTTAACTATGCTATGTATGCATAGTGTCATTCAAGTTGTGGTTGCTGTACATATTGCATATTCTTCTCTGTTTACTGGCTGGTATACAAGGCCAAGACTTTGAAAAGCAGAAGGAAACTGGAACACCATGCAAGCTCCACACCCTAGGATCCCTCCTTTAAATGAAACCAAAGTCCTAACAGCAGAAGCCTGCTGATAGTGATATGAGTAATTTTTGTGTCAAGTGTTCTCTGTTAGGTATGGCTAGGGTTAAACTATCAGAAAAGGAGCAGCGATGTACAGCCTTTTAAAGAATGAATTTTTTTTAAATTCTTAAATCTTCTTTTGGGGTGTAATGCAATTTCTCAGCTTCAACAGTAGTTTTTTTTAATTATTGTGAGATCTTTCATTACTATAGCAAAGGCAATTGGAGATAAGGGCCTCTAAATAATCATCCACAGCACAGTGTAACAACAAGCATTTGCAACTGATATAATGTAATTACAATGTCTTACAAAAGTATTCATCTCCTTCCAATGCAGACCCATTTTGTTCTGAGTTGCATCTGCAATTTTTTCAAATGTTTTTAATCCAAATTTGAATGCTCATACTGAACATTTCTTTTATTAATAATTGCAGTTATTAAAACTAAAGAAAAGAAAATTAAAAGATTAAAATGTTGATTACCTAAATATTCACCCCTTTTGCCATGGGAAATCTGGATTAGTTCAGATGCACAAATGTATTGTGACAGGTCAAACAATTAAATGAATAACCTCTGTGTGCATGTGGTTCATATGATTTCAGAATAAATACACATCTCTCTGAAGGTCCTCAGTTAGGAAGTTAATTTCAATCAAAGATTTAACTGTAAAGACCAAAGAGCTTCAGAACAATTCAGGGACAGATACAGATCAGGGGAAGGGTATGAGGATGGTGACAGGTTTGTTATTGAGCTGCTTTTCATAAGGAGGGACTGGAAATCTTGTTAAGATTGAAGGGAAATAACTGCCACATCCATCCAACCATCCATTTTCCAGCCACATCGTCCAATAAAGGGTCACAGAAGAGTTGAAGCCTATTTGACAAGCAATCGGCGCAAAGCAGGGCACACCCTAGATGAGATGTCTGTCCATGGCAGAGCACACACAGACATACACACTCACTCATGAGCCGATCATCCCAGATCATGGGAGGAAACCAGAGCACCCAGAGTAAACCCATGCAAATGTGGGAGAACCTACAAATTCTGTGTAGATAGCACCACAGTTCCGAAATTGAACTCAGAGTCCCAGCACCCCGAGGCAGCAAGGCTAACCATTGCACCACCACACTGATTACTGTGAAGTTTAAGAGCAAAACCTGTTGTAGTCTGCTAAAGAGCTAAAACTACAAAGATAACTTGACATTTCTCCTGGACAATGACTCAAAGCACAAGGCCAAAGCTACACTGGAATGGCTTAATTATTAATTAACAAGAAAGTGAATGCCCCAGAGAGGCCCAGTCAAAGTCCTGACTTGAATCTGATAGAAAATCTGTGGAAAGACTTAAATGCAGTTTCATCAATAATCCGTAACCAACCTGATTGTCTTATCCAAAACGACTTGCGACTGTAGCTGCTTCCACCAAGTCTGGACTCTTGTGGATGAATACTTATCCAATCAACATTTCCTTTTTCATTTGATTACTTACATACAGTATCAGAAAAGGCTGAAAGTATACATTTTTGGGTTGAGTTTTCATGAGCATTCACTATTTGGTTTAAAATATTTACTTTAAAAAGGTATATCTGTAATTTGTAATTCAATGAAAAGAGACATCACTGGTAGGAGGTGAATACTTTTGAAAGACACTGTTTTGTTCACTTGGCTATCATGGCTAAATTTGAACATTATTGAAGAAAGATAATTTTTACATGTAAATGATAGCAATTGGCATTTTGGTTATTTGATGTGAGCAATTGTCTCACAATAATGAATGATTTAGATTTAATTACTAGGAATATACAGTACCTAAATGTGTTGTTTTCTGCTATCTGTTTTGGTAGTCTGCTGTCTGCACTTCACTATTTTATTTACACATGAAAGTATCTAATATTTTTACCCAGTTTGGAAACCTAATGATTAATTATGAGAACAGGTATCCTGATTGTTGGGAGTTTGTGTTTCATTGATAATAGTGGCCACTTTGTGCTGTGATTCACAAGTGGTTAATCCTTTAATGAAAAATGCTTACGGCAGATGATAAATATAGAATAACTAAGAATATCTTGAAATGTTTAAGTAAATGTTCTGCACGTCAAGCTAATAAAATTAAATATCATATAAAAGTCCCCATAAATATATTTTGGTTTTCAAAGCATAAATTCCCATGGCTTTCTAAATCTGCCTGTTAATTTTTTGCAACTGCATGTAAATTTATTTTCCAAAAGTGTCAGCTGGTGGGTACAGAAGCTTAGCGCCACAGAGAAAAAACTTGTTTACACAAGAAAAGTATCTCATTTATGCCAGAAAATTATGATGTTTACATGAGAAAAGTATTGGTCATCGTGAATGTGTTCCATTCAATTTTTAAAGAGGAGGCAAAAACCTATGTACAGGACATGTTTCTGCAGCTTCACATCAAGAAGAACATATGTTTGGAAAGTCATGTCATTTCTACTTGTCAGAGAAACGGCGAAAACAATACGTGTTTAACCTGGGAATTCTTTTTTGACACAGTGTTGTACTTCATGTATACAAAAGACAGAACACGTGCTGTTTTAGATTATTTTTTTCAAAAAAGAGAAGTGTGAGATATTCTGCTGTTGTTAAAGTCAATGCTACTTTGCACGGGACAGTATAATTGCATGCACAGTACAATGAAATATACAGTATTGATATAGTAGGCAACATTGTTCAGAAATTAACTATTGTGTTTCAATGCGATAATGTTTTCGCATAAACGAGATACGAGATACTTTTCTTGTGTAAACGCGATACTTTTCTCATATAAATTAGTTATTTTTTTTCTCAGTGGTGCTAATAAGCTTCCGTAGGGAATTTCTAAAATTCTTGTTCATATTAATTTATTTTTTGCACTGCTCATATGGTGACTCCTGTAGGCGTTAGTACATCAATTGTGTTTCTGGGATATAGGAACTGCATAGAGAAACATAAAACTTGTAAGTTACATACAAAAGAAAGTAAGCAGAATTTACTTTAAGTTTTAATGACATTTATCTAGTGCACTTACAATACTCCTGATAACTATATAGGGCAACATGGTGCTTTGCTGTCTCACAGTTCTTGCATTTTTGTTTCTGTTCTGTGGTGAGGCACATTCTGTGCGGAGTTTGCATGTTCACTGAGTGGTATGGTCTCCTTCTACCTTAAAATGGAAAATGATTAAGGTTAATTAGTGTCTCTTATTTGGTGAGCTTGTTAATGTGGAGTCTGGAGTGCAGTCTAAGCTTAAGTGACCACTATTAGGATTTTGTGGTTTTCTGCTAATGGACATATGGATGTATATCTGATGTACAAATTATTAGACCTTTAAGACTGTTGAACTTAAAAATTGTATTAATGATAGCATGTTGCATTTGTAGAATCTTATTCACCCCAGATGACTCTAGATTGCTATGTGGAAGAGGGAACTGACTTCGTCCCCCTCAGAGATGCAAAAATCTCAGGGGTGACACAGCAGCTGTTCTGTCCCAGCAGCTCAGTTACGCAGTGGATGAGTTGAAAAACTGAGAAGCCAGTAAGGAGGGAACTAGAGGGGGGAATTTGCGTAGGCTAGTTTGAGAAAATCTAATGGAATTTTAGCCAGGGCAGCAGGGTTAGCATCACTTCTTTTATGAAGTGCATCATGGGATCTGTATTAATCACAAGATGTCAAGACCTCAGTTTCATGATTTATCTAAAAAAACATAATCTCCTGACAGATTGGTTTGGAATTTGTAACAGTTGGGCGGAGGCCTACGCGTAACCAACCCCACTTGATTTTCCTAAGAGAACTACCCTATCAGGCATCAAGGTGGCATAAAGCCTGAGAGAACATTATAGTTACTTTGATAAATTAAGTGGCAAATAAATGCATTTTTCAGAAATGCAATAGCTCAAATTGTTAATCCCAGATCCCATAAAATGTAAACCTTGTGCGGAATGTTACCTCGTGTCCAAGATTTACACTTTTTCAGGACAGATGGATAGGTCACATGGTTTGGCTGCCAAGCTGGACTGTGTTCTGAATTAGTCTGGAATGATATTTAGTGTACATTGACTAGGGTGACATTTAAAAACATGGCCTGCATGAGCCAATCAAGATCTGCATAGCATGTATATCTCTTCATCTGTTGCGGCATCCTATCAATAGTATAACATTGTTGGCTTGTGAATAATCACAGAGGAATAGTGTGATCTATAGTCTTTAACTGAATAAAACTGTTTGGTCATAAGATATGGAAGCCAAATAAAACCTCTGACTGGCCTCTTTTGGAAAAATGAAAAATTAAACTTTTAGCTACAGAAAGAGTGCAGCTATAATTGTGCTTAGTGTGGATTAAAAATAGGAGAATCTTATTTCATAACCTTTAGCCATTCATGAAGGCTAAATGAAGGATTTTATAACTTGTGAAAGTGCAGAAAGGGTCATAGCTACCTGTATAATAGTACACATGAAGCTATATTGTATGTGCCCTATCAGAAAATGTCCTTACCTGTGACCTTTGAACACTCTTGAAGTGTGGCAAAACTATGTTCTAAAAAAGTGGAATACTTTGGTTTGGCTACCAATGATCACTGCTTTTAGCTGTATTTATTAGCTGTATTTATTATTATAATATGAACAGACAATTTGAGATCTTATTAAGTTGGTCATACTGTATATGAAAAGATCCATCAGCAGTCCTCAACCAGCTTGCCTGAGCCTGAGCAAATTAAATTGCACCATCCTGATATGCAAAGCTGGTAGAGACCTATCAAAATAGCAACAGTTACAGCTGTGAGTGTAAGGTGATTTCATCAACTATAAACTTGGGGAGATTATGCAATCAGCATATTTTTGTTTTTCCTTTTTTTCAACTATAATAGTCTTCACTTTGAGCTTTCAGGTCTCTTTTAAAAATATTCACTTTAAAAGTATGTAGATAATTTGTGAGCCAATAATATGAGTCATCAGTAGGAAGGGGGTGAATACTTTTGCTACAGTGTAGCAAGTTGTAATTTGTAGTAGTACTTCTACATGAGTGCTGTATACATTTAACTAGGGCAGTTGTAGTTTCAACAGAAAAAAATCTTTCGTAAATGCAGATTAGTGTTTTTATCAAATAGTTTTGGTAGTTTTTAACCTAGCAATGGATCTGTATGTACTGAAAATCTATAACTCTGTACTTTCATCTTTGGCTTATATCATGGGTGCTACAGGGAAAACAGAGGCAAACAGTACAACAAGCATGAAACTATAACACTGCTAAGTACTAATGAATCAACATTAAAACTATCCATGTTACTTAGGGTTTTTAAAAAATGCAGCAAGAGTTGAGACATAAATAATTGCCATGGTGTTACTTTTAAGATGTATTTCAATGGTAAAAATCAAGCTTCCTCCAGACAAAGTGGTTGGCCACAGCAGTTTTTTCCTGTGGGAAACATGACATCTTATTCAACACCCTCCCCTGAGAGAACCTGGAGATTCAGCACAAAGCCACCACAAGCGCATAGCTTATCCTGTAACTCACACATGCGGTAATGTCTTTTGTAGTGTTACAGCATCTTGTGAAGAGACTGGGACGTCTTTGGACTTGCCCGCTTTTGGTCTTTAACTCCCCTACTCCCCTCCCCTCTTCCTTTCCCGAGTCTGCACACGCAAACTCCATCTCCACTCCGAACAAACTGCAGTTAGTTGCCACATAATGCCTTTTAATTAAAGAATAACACTGTGGATGGCATTCCTGCAAACAGCTAGCCCATCTCATTAATTAATTTTCCCAAGGAAAACAAAGCTAGCTGGAATCCCTGCTCCTTCATGCATTGTGTGAGGAGGGAATTCATTAGAAATCTGATGGGGACATGTGAGCAGGGGAGAAGGCAGAATCTCAGTGCTCATTAGCCTGCTTGAACACCACATGCATTAGGCGCTCAGAACAGTCCTGTCCACATGTTGGGAGACCAAAAACTGTGGCCGCAAGTGTGCATCATGAGAAAATTGCTTGCCGAGAGTTGTACGTTCTCCGCGCAGGTCTGCAGGGAAGAGGAGTGGATTATATTGCTTGAATTTGTTGCAGTGATTTTCTGCAGAAACCTGGCACCGAGCCACAGAGCAACTGCGCCCAGTAACAGAGTATGGAAATGCAAAGTACAGCACAAGTGATTGACCCAGGAAATTCAGTATACAAGTGTAATACATTTCCATTCAAATTAATTGGGTATCCTTTACCTTACTAAGAAAAATCCTCAGTTCCAATCTAAATACAAAATACACATTTAATCAATGTGATATGAAATACGAAGATGTGTCTAGACAAATGTTTATTTTTGTGCCTGATCATAAGGTGCTGTGTGATTATTTTGTTTCTCTTACTGTATTGTTTACTGAGCTACAATGTAATTGGGACAATAGGACGTACAGTGTACAGTATGTCTATTGCATCATTGTGATTTAATGAAATCACATGGACATTAGTACTATATAGTTAACGCAGTTAGACTTCACAAATCAGAAGCCTGGTGTCATTTTGTGGTTATTGCCTTGGCCCTGTTTATATGTATAATTGAATGTTTTGTCGGCTGCCTTGAATCCGGTTTTTTGAATGCTTGTCTTAGATAGAATTTGCAGCATCAGTCCTTGACTGTGCAGTAGCTACATGTCTGACTCCTGATCGGAACTTTGTCTGTTCAAGTCATATTGAAACCTGGCAGGGTGCTACAGTATATGTACTGACAAGAGCATGACAAGAAGTAATGTCAAAAGGCATTTTTAATGGAAAAGCTGCAACACTAAAGATAAGTAGAAAAAAGACAATCAGTTATTTAGTTTTCCTTCTGTTCTCGATGTGACCCAGGGTCATCGCTAGATCCCTTGCGCCCTCAGAGGAAAGAGAAAGATAGTCATGCATGTTTGTTCCGAAAACCTGTGCTTCTGAGCCATCTGGCTGTTTTTCATGCAGCAGACATCAGTACCGCTTCCTTTAGAAATACGATCTGTCAGATTCCTCACTGATCCCATTTTCAGGCCCTCTGGTACCTGGCAGTGCAGTTGTTGCTGTTTTAGAGGGAGCAGAAGAAACCCTGACTGACTTCAGTCCAGCTCAATTAAATCCACTCAACCTTATGTCAAAATGGCAGTCCCAGCCTGCTAGACCAGGTTCTAACTCAGTGATCGCTGGACTGGAGGACCCAAGTTGTGCTATGACCAGAGCCTTTGTTAACATTTAAGACAATCAGTAGCAGAAAGCAGATGCAGTAAGCTGTAAAACCAAAATGAAAGCAAAATGTGAATGATACTCACTGCTCCTTTAATTGATAATTCTCCTATTAGCTGGCTTCTTTCTACAGCTGCTAAGCCTCCCTGTCGCTCCGCCCCCTGTTGGTGAGTCTGTCCTGTCAGGACACGCAGGCCTGGAGCCTATAACACCTGGCAAGCCCTGCATTAAAGACTCCTTTTGTGCAGCTGTCAAAACATGAAAACATACCACCAGCTCCCCAACAAAAGACCCCATCGCTTCAAACGTGTAATCTTAAGTGATCCTGGAGACACACAGGAGGCGGAAACATCCTGCAAGCTCTCTTCTCCCGAAGTGTCCAAGGTATTGAAACCTAGAAACATCCCAGCCGAAGTGACAGACCCTCAGGAAGGTGAAAATGATCTCCTGAATGTTACGACCTCTTCAGTACAAAACAAACAGACCTGCTAGTAATCTTCTAAGCCCAACTATTCTGTACATTACTTTTTTTTTTCTCTCAGCCAGAAAGTCCTCAGGTTGGGATGTCTGGAGGATACTAAGCTTATCAGCTTTCCACGTGTTATCAGTTCCCAAATGGACTGAACTGTAGAACATTCCACCAGCAAGGAGGTGTCTTGCCAACCCGAGTCTAAATTCCATTTTCTGCCAGGGCAGTATATTTGAATGTGTGTGCTCTTAAGAAAACTGATGCTGTGTTCTACACACTAATGTCACAGTAGCATATTCAATGTGGTGTCAGGGTTCAGGACTCTGCAGAATGAAAGAACTGAATGGGCACTGAGCAGAACCTCACATTTCCTGTTTGTGATAGATGGCGCTGTGTAATTTCCAGTGGTTTAGCTCTGTTCACTCCCTGCCAGTGTTCCCGGAGAAATCAGCAGGATCCGTATGCTTGCAGATGTGTGTAATGGACGCTTCTGTGGCCAGAGGGAAGGACAGCAGACAAAGATGGATAACCTGTGTCCTTATCATTGTTTGGTGGCAGGATCAGTGAAGGCTGAGAGTGAGATATGAACATAAAAAAAAAATCATAACTGCCCTACAATGTCTTTTTTTTTCTGCAGCTCTATTTTTAAATTGTCTGAAAGGGTAGGAAAAGCAAAGGGGATATTATATTGGCATGTCGTTGGCACCTTTTTCACCTGTAGAAGGACAAAAAACATAATTTTCATTTTCGTTACCATACAGTGCAAAAGTATTTTTGTCAGGGGATATTCCAGAATCGCAGAGAAGCATGTAAGTTGTACCATACGATTACCTTCTGGAAACAAGCATGTGGAAATCCAGGATTATTGCTAAGTAGGGTTTTGAAGTAAAAACCCCTAGTTAATCCATTACCACTTGGCCAGGGCATATTATTGGCCTGTGGTAAATGAAAGAATGGCCCTTTTTTTCTTATGGACACATGTTGCTTGTAGTGTCTGATTTATGATCCATAGAGTCAACGCAAAACTTGATGGAGTGAGAAATGATGACCCCTGAGCTTATGAGAAACAACAACTGTAGTAATATTTCATAATGACGATACGCAGGCAAGACGTTTTCAAGACTCATTGACTTTTATTCCCTTTCGACAAACTTCTGAGCTCTATGCTGACTGCACACTGTTGTCTTTTTTATTACACATACCCAACAATAGCTCCTCCAGATGAAAGCCATCCTCTCTTTTTGCGGAAGCTGTGGTAGTGTGAGGAATAAGGGGGCTGTCCAGCACATTCATCTCACTCGCGTTGTTTAAAGTCTCGTCCGTCAAACAGCTGAACAAACTCCTTGTCGCACGTTGCAGTGCCTGCTCTGTACTGCACTTCTCTGTTTTCTACGCATAGAGGGAAAGCCGGCTTGTGGTTCCTCAGGCTTTATTGGGTCAGGGTTATAATTATCTCTGTATGAACAACCACAAGGCCCCAGAGTGTGAGAGACCAGGACGCCACACATTCCTGCTTGCACGGCATCCTGGGATAGCTCACAGGCCCTGGCTGATGGCTTTCCCAGAGTCGTATCCTTCATGTGACCTCCTGGGGGTTTGGGGAAGTGGAGGGCAGGAGGAGGGGGGATTTGAGAGGGAGGAGGGGGTGAATTGGCTCTAGTGGAATGAAAGCTTCTACATTTACTGTTGTTTTTGTTCTTTCTCTTCTTTTTTCAAATCTACAGGGTTCTAACCTCATGTTCAATTTTACATTTCAAGCTGTATTTATCCTGTGCCCAGGCGTTTCTTTCCCCTTGAGCTGTGTAGAAAAGAAAGTTGACCATTTCCCTTAACCTCAGTTTGGTACTGAATTCAACCAACTGTGCTCCTGGATTGCATTAGTAGAAAACCTGCTAACTGGAGCAGCCCTTGTTCACAACTTGTTTTACATTTTGGTTTTAGCATAGTCGTTTTGCTCTCATACAGATTAAACACATCAAGGTTCTTCTTCTGTTACAGTGACAAAAAGGATGTCCACAAAACACCCTATTGTGCTTGACCGAAAAGTGAAATAAAAACAGATCACGCGGAAATTATTTTTGTGATGACACCTAATCCGTTCTGAGGAAAAGCAGTGATTTTCTTCTGTTTTTCCAGGTGAGAGCGAACATTTAGGTGGGCTCTTTTCCTCAGCTGAGCTGTGTGATATTTGCAGCAGGTAAAGGCGATGGCTCTTTCAGTACTCTTTGTGTTTGGGTCTCCCGAGGGTCATGCCCAAGAAACACTTTGGGTTGTGGGAGTGTGGAACCAACTATCCAGCCATATGGCAGAAGCTGGTACCCTGGCTACTTTCATGAAATGAACACAAAGGATTGCAGGAGAACTGTTCCACAGGCTACCCAGCTGTGTCTTTGAGGCTGATACTTTGGCTTCATTCAGGAAATGATTGGTGATTGGATGAGGTCATTTACTGCTAAAATTCAATTAAATTGATTAGATCAATTAACTACTACCAAATGGGCTAGGTGGGCAAAATGGCCTCCTCTTGTTTGTTACCTTTTTTATGTCCCTTCAGTGCAAAGATTCTGAATCATCGGCATTGCTGGTCTGAGATCAGTGTGTACCGTGGCCTATTGGAGAAGATTCTCTTCATGAAGGCACAAAATTAGCTACGCCATGAGGAATGTGGCTTTCATTGATATGTTCGGCATATTATGTAATCACATGGGCAGACAGCATGCTGGTGCATTAGTTAGCATTGCTGCCCCACAGTGCTGGGGCCCTGGGTTCAGTTCCAGACTTGAAATATTTGTGGATTTCCTAGGTTTCCTCCCACAGCCCAAACACATACTGGTAGGCTAATTGGCTTCTAGGTAAATTGGCCCTGGTGTCTTTGTGAGCCCTGTGATGGACAGTCGTCCCACTCAGAGCGTATATTCCCTTGTGCCTGTTACTTGCCAGGATAGGCTCCGACTCCCCTGTGTCCCTGTATTGGATAAAGCAGATAGAAAAAGTATTTCTGGGTTATGTAATATCAAGCTCTGTCTTTCACATGGGGTCAAAGAGCATCTTGCCTCACATCCAAGTGATACCTAGGCCCCAATCTGTTCAGTTTCTCAGATCAAGCAAGGTTAGGAATATGAGGAAGAGTGGGGCTGCTTGGGGACTGGTTCCTTTGTGGTGTGCTGAGCTTACCCCGAGCAGAACTCTATCTTAACTCCAATCTTAAAGTAAGATTAATTATAACTGCACATTGGCCTGTCACCACTGTAACTAGACTGCATGTCTTTATCCTGTTAACATTAAGAGCTCAGTAATCTGTATATGAGCTGAAGGATGCGTATTTTATCTAGAGACTAAATTGTGTTTACTTAAAAAAACCTAACATGTCAAACTCTGTATCCACTATTAGCGGGATAATCTGACCTATGCATTCCTGGCCCGTCTCTAATTGCATCGGTTTGTTTTTCTCGAGAGAAAGCATGGCCAGATCTTTTCCGAACCCTCCTCCCCCCCTTTCCCCCTCCTCTTTTTTCTTTTCCTCTTGTTTTTCTTTCTCCGTTAGATCATTCCGGGCAGCGGCTCCGTAAATTGGAAACAGAGCTTTCGACCTCCCCCCTCCCTCCCAAGCCCGAATGTTTACTGCGAAATGCTTTCTCCCTGCTGGCCAGCACAGAGGATGTTCGCAGCTGGTTACCAGATTTCTGTGCGAGGGGTCGGGTACATTCCTGCCTGCGTTTCGCATCGTGTTGCGAGCCAGTCTCTTTTGAAATGCACTGCTCACATCCAGCTCTTCACTGGACGATCGAAGGTTAGGTTTGCTGGATCAAGGATGTCATGTGTGCTTAGAGGTTTCAGGCGTAGCTAAAAGGCAGTTTTCACATTAGTGTTGTTTTCTGCTCTGCATTTGTCGGTGAACAGGAGGCACTTTTCACTTTTCTGTGGGTGTGTTTGTGTGTGTGTTAAGAGATCTGCAGTCGATTAATCAAGCCTTGGGCAGAAAAGTATGTTTTTTCAGTTGCACAGGATTTTCTTGTTCTGGTCGACCGTGTGTGGTACTCCACGTTAAGTAGGCAATTATGATTCTAGACAGTCCTCTGTGAATCACCTGAGAAACATGACAGATGTCGCACTGAGCAGCAGCAATGACAACTGTCTGGAATGTCATTAACCCTTGGTGGGCTGGTGAAGTGCGTTGTTTGAGAATCAGAGATTGTTAACCAGTGCTGCTCATGAATAAGCAGATAAGGATTTAGAATACATGAACACATCCTCTGCATTGTACTCTGGGTTTGGGTGGAGTGGTGGCTCTGTGGCTAAGGATCTGCGCCTGTGCCTGGAATGTTGCCAGTTCAAATCCCGCCGCCAGCAGAGGAATCCTGCTCTGTTGGGCCCCTGAGCAAGGCCCTTAACCCTTACTGCTCCAGGGGTGCCATGCAATGACAGACCCTGCGCTCTGACCCCAAGCTTCTCTCCTTGTCTGTGTCTCCATGGAGAAAAGCTGGGGTATGCAAAAAGAAATTGTAAAGGGATAATAAAGAAAAAACATTATTATTGTGAAGCAACACTCGGTGAGGGCTCTGTAAGATGATAGACCTTCAGCAAGCTACAAATGTTGGTGTTTTATAGCCCTTATAATCACATATGAAATTTTATTCACATAGCCCTCTCTGGGGACTGATAGCCTGTTTACAAGTGCTTGAGGAAGCTTTTATAAATGTGATCCATAGGACACAAGTGGAAACTACATGGAAGCAAGACCAAGAGGCTTTTCTTTACAAAAAAGGTTTGTGGAAGTGTGGTACAAACTATCCAGGCATGTTGTTGAAGCTGACACCCTGTCTTGTGTCAAGAAATGACTGGATGAGATCTTCTATTAGCTACTAACTACCAAATGTGCTAGCTGGGGATGAATGACCTCACATTTGTAACATTTCTTATGATTTTATTCCCCATTCCCACAACTCTGTAGCACAGTTATGAGATCACACTGCATTATTTCCTTGATTTATGGAAAAAGTCACGCTGCGTCTTGTTACAGGGAGCCAAAGCGTGCTGACACTGGCACAGCACTGTGTTGCCCAGAGTGACAGTAGTGTCCGTTATGCTGCCACTAAGCAGTATGGGTAAACAGACAGCTCCATGGGAGGATTGAGAAGTTAAAGCACTGATATAAACAGAGGAGAACATGACACCCAGGAGCAGCCACTTCCTCCACTTGAAAACATGTATAGCATTTTCAATATTAAGAAGTAGCAGAAAAGCAAGAAAAAGCAATGATTTTCAGTAGTGGGGTTCATTTTCTGTTACTGATTTTCTCCTGTAAATTTCTTGTGTAAAAGCAAAATCATTGTTAAAAGAAACAAATCGCTTTAAAATCTCCATCTTAAAGCTTCTACGGTGATAGCTGTTATCATAGTGGCTGAGATCTGTATTTTTGGCTGCTTTTTCTTACATCCTGTGTGGTGTATGCCATGCTGGCACAGTATGTAAATAAAAATGTGGAAACATGATGCTAACCAACATCTTCTGGTTTATAGGTCCCAACCTGCCCTCTGAGCCTGTACTGACTGGGCCTCATGGGAGACTTCCACATAGCCACTATTTCTGTGAATATTAAAAAGCTTTAACATATTACTCACAATTTTGCAAGGCCTCATCCCTACGAGGCAGAAATGCCTCTTGATAATTTCCCATGATGTGCTGTACTTGGAATGAAATATGTGACCATCTGTTGCTGTGCCTCTCCTCTCAGTCTCATCTAACTGGAACAGCATGAGTTGAGACCCCTCTGGGCTCAGGCTGAGAAAGCTGCGTGCAGGGCCTTTCAACAGTCTGCCAACAATCTTCCTGTCCATGAGCCGTACTGTATATGCCTGAAGGAATGGCCCTTCTTTCAAGAAGAGGAGCTCCTGTGATAAGCGAGTAACTGTCAGCTGAGCTCTGAAATGCACAGACACGCTCAGAGAGAATCTGCTCTGGGTTATCAGCGCCTGCATTCATTATGTTATTCACTTGGCTGTGTTGTGTCTAGAGCAGCTGTTTTGCATTCTAAGTGGATATGGCTGCTGCTTTCCTGTAATCTTAAGCGACCCCAGTTCTGAAGGTTAGTGCTGCTTTCCTCCTGACACCGATCCTCCAGATTCCACTCTTGCTGTGTTATTCAGAGCTGGGTAAGGATGGCAGTGTACTTGATCACAGATAGGGAGTTACAGATAGGTGTGCCTTTGTGAGCCCTGATGACTCCACCGGGCAGTAGCAGTCCATGTCTGTGGAGATGGACGGTGAGAGTTTCTCTGCCTCTTTCTGGAGGGAAGATGATGCCCTGTGATGATTGTGCGCATTATTGATTGAGTTTCGGAGCTTGTTTTCCTCCAGCACATTCATTTGTGTTCATTTTGCATGAGAATTGCATAGTGATTACCTTGCAGCTTTGGGTTGCTGGGCATCTTTTCGTATGGAGTTTGCATGCTTTCTCTGTGGGGATGTGGGATTTTGCCAGGCAATCTAGTTCCCTTCTAACTCCCACGGATGTGTAGTTAGGTGTGGCTGGCTGTATGAATCCCCCCTTGGGGCTCATCCTCCCGATACAGCTACTTGTGGTCTCTTCCCTATGGCTTGTTCCCAACATATAGGACAAAAAATATAGACTGTATATCCATCTGATTTCCAAACCCATGATTTAGTGGGAAAAATAAACTTTTGGAGTACCTGCATTGTGCGTGCTTGAATTTCAGTTACTCCCCTTTGTCCCTGAGGGTTGGAAAGGAAAAAAGCCATTAAGCTGGCAATGGTATGAGAACAATAAGTACAAGATAATTACACAATTTCTTTAAAAGAGTGCCATGATAGGAGAATCAATATTATCTTCCTTTCTTCTTTTATAGTATTGTCAATAAGGATATTTTTATCTTAATGACTATAAGATGGGCCTGGCCATAAATGGACATGACTGTTTAATTACTGCTGAATCCAGTTGTTATCTGTTTATTGCCATGTGTACCTGGTGTTGATGGGAAGGTGGCTGCCTGATTTCTGTGTGCCAGCATCATAAAAGCCAGCCTGCAAAAAATGTTTATGACTTGACTGTTTACAGAATCACACATCAAAGCTGTAAATACAAGTGTGGAGTTTTGTGTTGTTAATAGAAGGGCCTGTGTGGTTAATGTTTTAAGTTTTATTTTTTTTTCTAAATGTCAGGATGTATGCATTTTACAATGAGTGAGAGATGACGCTAGTTTGAGTCAGGATCTTGTCAACAAGCCAGCAGCTATATCACTCTGCAACTCACAACTGGCAACCCACTGAAGCTAAGCAGGTGTGAGTCTGGTCAGTACCTGCATGGGAGACCTTCTGGGAAAAACTAAGGTTGCAGCTGGAAGAGGTAGTGGGGCCACCGCTCACCCTGCGGTCCATGTGGGTCCAAATGCCCTAGTATAGTGACGGGGACACTATACTGTAAACAGGGGCCGTCCTTCGGATGAGGCGTTAAAACCAAGGTCCTGACTCTCTGTGGTCATTAAAAAAACCCAGGGCATTTCTCGAAAAGAGTAGGGTTGTAACCCCGGGCGTCCTGGCCAAATTTCTCATTGGCCCTTACCATTCATGGTCTCCTAATAATCCCCATTGATTAATCGGCTTCATTACTCTGCTCTTCTCCCCACTGATAGCTGATGTGTGGTGAGCGTTGTGGGGCACTGTGGCTGCCATCGTATCATCCAGGTGGATGCTGCACATTGGTGGTGGTACCTGTAAAGCGCTTTGAGTGGAGTGTCCAGAAAAGCGCTATATATGTGTAAGCAATTATTAATTATTATTATAATCTGCCAGCTGTGACTGGATTCCCCTTGTGGCAGCGCATAATTGACGCAGCATCATTGAGTGTGGGGTAGAGTAAGTTAGTGTTAGAAAGACAGATCTATCTGCTATCCAGTGAAACAGTGATTCCTGAGACTTCCTGGACATCTGCAAGCCTGCAGTGATGTCAGTTAAAGACACACCCCCTGCTCCAATCAGTGCTGTCTCTCCTGTCAGGTGCTGTGGAGCTTGTGTGTCAAATGATGAAGATCTCTGTAAGATGGGCGTGTCAGGGGACCATGTCCACACGTCAAACTGCCTCTCATGCAGGTGGAGGAGTCATTGCTGCAGAGCTGAGCCTTGGATTGACTAGTGATTTTAAAACTGAGTGGGTACATGATGGAAAAAACTGGGTGATTGTAAATCATGGAAAATGAGTGAAAGTAAAGTGCTTTATGATGCAGGATTGAGAACAGTGGTGTCACTGCAGTGATCCAGTAGGGCTACAGTCCATCTGTCCTCTTGGGATGCATTGTGGGTGAGCTATAAATATGTCGTTGGTGGCAGGATTGCACTCTCTGAGGATGCTGCTGAGCTTTGATCCCCTCCTCCCCAAGGGCAGCATGGCAGTTTCCTCTTCAATTTCCCTAACCTGTCTGTGCGGAGCAGTCCTTTACAAACATGCAGCACAGCTTTCACAATACAACATGCACTTCTGTCATCACTGATGAGAAGACACAATTACCAAATGGATGCTGCACATTTTCTTTTAATCCTTTCTAGCTGGAAAAAATACCCAATACCGTATCAAAACAGACACCGTCACATTGTCTGTATAAATGTAGACATACAGTACTAAGGCTATTGTCTAGCAAACAGTAACTATGAGGAATGAAAAAATCAACAGTGTCACCATTCTTGGCATGAGTCTTTTGAATGAAGGTGTGCAAATGTCTTTGTTGTGTAATTTCAAGGATATATTTGGTATGGAACAAATATTACAATAATTGCACTTGGGTAAAATGGAACTTATTTTTTAGCTATTTCCCTGTTTTTGTAACTAGCAGTCTGCAGTTCATGGTTATTATTATACTGTCTTCAAGGGATTTTCTTGTGCATTTCACAAAGGAGCATAATACTCAGAGATTCATCTGGTCAGGGCTTTGTAAAAGTGTCTGTGTTCTTTTTTGATGGGCTGCTCACTTCCAGTTCTGTGAAATGACACTTAAACATTTGGTTGCCCAGTATACAGTACCTCTCTCTGTTTGTGAGAGGAAGCTTCATGGCCTTGCAAGGAAATCAGATCCGTAACTTTTATCCCGTAGTCTGGTAACAATAGTTTTAATAGAGATCAGCTCAGATTCTCGCATCCAGGCACCTAAATTGTAACTGACCAAGTAATCTATGATTGGGGTCACATTGCCCTAGAATTACACAGCTTTGAGAGCTTGTGTTGTAACAGTCATTAATTACCTCATGAGCTAACTTCAGACTGCCAAAAGGCATTGTCCTGCTTTAGTGGGTTTTGTGAGTTTCTGAATGCAGTCTTAGTCTAACTTGTATGGCAGTGCATCTAGAAAATAAGAGAGAAGAGGGATCCTTCCAGTGTCAAACTTCATGACAGAATGGGCTTATAAGGTCAGCCTCTCCTTCTCTCTCCGATATGTCAGGACTATTTCTAAATCAGGAAAGAGCCATAACCCTTCCAATATACATGTCATCCTATCTCATATGTGGCACATATGTCTCTTTTATAAGAGACAGCTGCTTTGTAAATGATAGCCACTTTTAACTGCAGGCAGTTCATGACGCATTAGCACCATGTCTGCTTTGCAATCTAGACTTACTAATTAATAGAAAATTGTGAATTAAAAGACACTTTCAGTTTTTTCCATAGAGCAGGTGACAATTGGGACAACTCAAGTTAGTTTTTAGTTACTTTTACTAATAACTAAATAGGGTGATCGCTCATGACAGTTTGCTTGAATAGGCCAAGATCTTGTATTTCTCTTTGTGATCAAGTGAAGAATATTCACTTTCAGTATAGTACTAATTAATATATACTAATTATTATGTTGTGTTGAAGCAGGAGCAGCATGGTGGAGCAGTGGTTAGTATTGCTGCTTTGCAGTGCTGGAGCCCTGGGTTCAATTTTGGACCCGGGGTGGTCTCTGTGGAGTTCGTATCTTTTAACCCTCATGTTTACAAGGGTTTCCTCCTGCTGTCCAACAACATAGTGATTAATTATTCGGCTTTGGGGAAAATTGGCCCTTGTGTGCCAGTGTGTGTTTGTGTCTCCCCTGTAAAGGACTGGTGTCCTCCTCGGATCTATTGAATCTTGTGCCCATTGCTTGCTGTGATAGGCTCTGGTTCCCCCACAACCCTGTATTGGATTAAACCGTTAGAAAATAGATTTGTTGCAGCAAGGTAATATTTGTAAATGGGTTTCCATTTGTTATTATTCAGATCCCTGAGGTTTTGTTAATTTTTTGCATTTACTCTACAAAAATATGATGTTTTCACACAATTATCACACACAAAAAATTCTTGGAAAATTCTTGCTTTTAATTTTCTGACATAACCAGCATCTTTCTTTTAATGAAAGCTTTGTCGTGCTCTGACTATGCAAAGGGTGACCTTATTTCCAAAAGGACGTGGGCAGAGGGAAATATGAAAAAACACAGATTATTGTGAAATGCTGAAAGTCTGTCAGAGTTTTAAGATTTTAAATATTTTCTTATTGTTCCAACTCTGTATCTAATTTACAATCCTTCATTTACATCTGTGTTTCTCTGCTAAGTGGTTTTGCAGTTGGCAAGGGTGGATCCCTCTGTGGGTGATTGTTTTTGTTCCTAGTGGGGAAAAGGCTACTATTTTTTTTCCAAAATCAACAGAATGAAAGGACTTTTGAACCAGAGGAAAATCTACCTTCCCTCTGGAAAACTATGTTAATGAATGTAAAAATAGTAACATATTAAGTACCTTCAGGTCAGTGACTTTACAGGTTTCAAGAATAAGTAAATACATACAACTTTTTACCTAAATTGACTTGGAATCCACTTTTATGATGACAGTTGGCAATATCTGAGAATTTTTTCAATTTCACTTGCTGCAGGCCGAGGTTTCAAGTCCGTCTTCAATCATTTACATGTGTTTTTGCTGTCTGTGCCAACAACCCTGTGAGATGTCTTCAGAATATAGGAAGCCCTATTCACTTTGAGGGTGCGTGATCTCAGAAAGTGATGAATCATTCTGTGATTTCAGTGGATCACCACCACCACATATTCTTCCTCGCAGAGATGACAGGAGTCCTTAGCCCAGTTTCCTCCAGGTCAGAGAAAGGAATTTCCCTTATGGTTTTTACGTACTCACCCTGTGTCAACCACAGTCCCATGCCATGATTTCAGCAACGTGTGCTCCCCCGCCAATTGCAAGTCAGAAAATACCAAGCTTCTTTAAAGAAATGATTCAGGTGCGTGTTCAAGAGACACTCACTGGCATTACCAGATGCATACTGTTCTGTGAACGGAAATACATTCTTGTGTTGGTTTTGGCATTCTGGAACAGAAATCAATATTATGAAAATATCTTCTCTCCTTGGTATAGCATTATGGCTTGTCATATAATGCACATATATATGAATAAATCACCAGATTCTGACATTCACATTGATAAAACACAGAATTTAAATTGTACTGAGTTGGTCATAGCATTAGTTAGGACACAAAAAATAAATTTGCCAGTCTTTTCATTTAGTATAGGATTGAGATTTCAAGATCTAGAGGCTCCAGTCTCTCCTAGTCCCACATAGTCCGACTGCCCCTCAAAGGATACTCACTTAATCAAGAGTGTCTAATATATTGGCCAAGGAGTGCAATATTATTTCTCTTGCATTGATATGTTTATACCACATTAGCAACATCCTCCTATTATAATATCCTGTAGTCTATCTTTGCTTTCAATTTGTGTATTTTATGGTGTTGGATTAATATATAATCCCAGGAAGGCTTTTATTGCCATATGCTTGCTTTGCTGTGACTGTTCACCAGTTTGTACCCACGCTTCAGTATGATGGCCAACATTGTCTCTGGCTTTGCCTGTGCTTTATCTGGTCTATATTAACTGCATCTGTTATGGGTAACCTGTCATTTTGTCCTTTGTTGTCTTGCTTGTAATTGCAATCTCATCACCATACCTTTCATGTCGATTGAGTAAAATTTAAATGAATTGCTGTGACCCAGCAGTGCCTTTGCCAAAACTGCCTCAAAGTGCGTCACATTTTTATCTTGGTCTTAGATAACTAAAATGTTTTTTTTTTCACAATGGGACACAAATGAATTGTACGCATTGCAGGTACAAAGGTCCCACACCTCAGTTTGCTCTATGGAAATTTGATTACTCCCATTGTTACTTAAAGATTAGGCATTTAGGTCAAGGTCAAGGTCAATGCCATATAGGAGAGCTGAGGCTCATTGGGTCAGAGTTCATCCCAGTTATTGTAGAGTTAAGTTGACTGTATTGTATTGTATGCTGAGAACAAATGAGTGCCTCCCTGTTTTGGACTCAAAATTCCCCAAAATGGTGGTCCCCACTTTACAGCAGGGCTGACTAGAATCACTGAAGTACCTCACTTAACATACTGTACAACAGCAGTGTTCGCAGCGAGGACATAAAAACAAAATCAGTCTGTATATAAGCAGAGTATCATCGTCACTGAGAAGAAATGTAATCCTTTTTATTTGTGAGTCTCCTTAACGCTACAGAAACCAGCAGGAGTTCTGGCCCGATTATCCCCTGTGACTTCACCTGTTTTATTTATGAAGGTGACAAACTGTGGTAACAAACGTGGTTTAAATGTACAGGAAAGGCTCATGTATAAGCATTAGAAAGTGGGTGTACAGCTGGGTGAGAGTTCTCTAATTCTATAACTTCTGCTTCTTGTGCATGTAAAACCAAAATATTTTTAGTGAAAATAATGGTGGAAAAGGGCATAATGAGAAAACATGGGCATTGTTAATTTAAAATAAATTAGACAGCTAGAACACACTTATTCAAATGGACTACTTTTTTTGGAGGGGGGTCTTTTGGTGTTAATGTAAGGTTGGACATCTTTATACAACATCTAGAATAATATACGCAATATTATATATTCCAAAACTGGTCAAAATGTGTTTTTAGTTTTAGTTTTGTTTGTGTTACCTGCATTTCCATAAGGTGCCATATTTGTAGTAAAATGATTTGTGTGTCCATGTGGACATGTGATCGTGTGTAGTATGTTGTACACAGAAAACGATGTAAGGCGTCCTAAAAAAGCATTTAAATGCGGCAAGGCTCTGGCACTGCAAGCGCATTATACCGTACATACTCAATTACCACCGAACTTTCCCACCATGGCAACAGTGGAAACACTGTTTTTCTAACATGGCAACTGCTGAAAATCCAGAACATAACACAATACTGTCAGTGCAGGGACAAAATTTGGGAAAGGTCCTCATAAAAATACTAACTCCAAACAAACAGGTGATATTGGAGAATTGAGGACAATTTAAATCGCTTATTTTAAAAAATGTCTTGTATTTGTATGGCTAATACAGTGAAAAAAAAGTTTTATGTCATTTTTAGAGTTTCTTTATTTGCTGTAGTTCATTATAATCTATTTGTCTACATATGTTTTTTTGTCCTCTCCTCATCATGATCAGCAATACAAAAAGGGACCATTTCCACATTTAAACAAAGTCTTTTCTCCTGGTTAACTAATTTGGACAATAAGGCAGGAGGGGGCTCAGCTTAGGCAGCTTAATTTCATGCCTCTGCTCTTTTTTGATTCAAGATCAGACAGTTTATTCCAATTAAGGTAAATTTTTGGAGCAGGTTACCTTTCAAGAGGGTGAACTCTTCCCGAACAGAGTTGATTTCAATTTTTATCTTGCAAGTAAGTCATTGTATGGGTAATCCTTTAACTCTCCCCCACTATTTTTGTGTTTCAGCCTCAATCCCTTTTTTAGCCTGTGAGCTGAAGACTGTGGAGCCATACAAGCGTGGCTTTTTCTGCAAGGATGAGAGCATTGCCTACCCTTATCTGGATACAGAGTCCATCCCTGATGGACTTCTCATCTCTGGGGGCATTATCATCACTGGCCTGAGTGTGAGTCTCCATCTGTCACAATCCTGTAGCTCTTGAGACGTCCACCTCTTAGCGTTTTGAAAATGTTAGAAAAGTTACAATATTTGAGTAATGTTAAATGAGTACAAATGCACTTGTCTTATTCTGTGTCCTATTCTTCTTACTACCTTGCTCACTTTGTCAGGTGCTTACAAGATTTTTACAATCTGATTCGAAGTTCCCCACAAAGCCTTCTTTATTGGCTGTTACCTTAAAAAAGAGAAAGACATTACCTGCACAGATCCCTCATCTTCAAATCGGTGAAAATCTGTCTCTTAGAACAACACTACTTTATTTACTGCTGCAGGTTTCTGATTATCATTCAGCCCTGTGACTCTTTATTTGAAATTGAATATCTCTTATTATATATCCACCCAATCCACCCCTAACAGCAATCAGTCATCAGTGCATGATTACTAGGGAAATTGCTGTGGCAATCAGTTACTGACATGAGGCTCAAACTGACAAAAATGGACCATAGAACTCAACCCGTACTTGAAGTGAGTTTCCTTTACAGGTTGAGGCATTTGGTAGCTTCTTAAACTATTTTTGACGTGACCCCATTCATTTCTAATGAATATAGAATGAACAAAATCGCACACTGCTGCAGCTCGTGCTAGTACTGAAGATTGTGACATATCCTGTTACCTCACTGTGCAGGCAGTAGTAATGAAAGTGACTGGATATTGTAGACCTAAGAGAGAACGAAGGCTCAGCTCAGGCAATCTCTGTCTGGTCCTGTGTAGGCTCAAGCTTAGTAAATGAAAAGAATCAACTCAAGTTGGGAGACGACAGAATCCAGGGGATGAATTATAAAGGGCAATTCTGATTGATACTTTTTTCAATTTTAAAAGGATTAGATTCAATTGAGTCAAACTGTTGTTTCAAATTAGAGGATAAAATAACTCATTGGGGGTGGTTTAACAACTGATTCTTAGGTCAAAGAAAAGTCCAATTTAAAAGCAAACAACATTGCAGTGGCAGAATCACATTATATATATAACACAGTGAGCAGTGTTGGGCTGAACGGCCTGTTCTTGGCAAAAAATGTAACTTTGTTAGAGCTTGTTTGAAGTTTGTTGTGCTGGGGTTGATAGTGAATGTGCTTAGCTTTATGGCTGTTTTCTTCTCCCTCAGATCGCTCTGGGTGAGTGTTACCGGGTCCGATACCTCAACGTGAAGTCACGGGCCTTCATCACCAACCTGTACGTGTCTACGCTGTACAAGGAGATTGGCAGCTTCCTGTTTGGATGCTGTGTGGGTCAGTCCCTCACCAACATGGCCAAGCTCAGCGTGGGGCGCCTGCGGCCCAACTTCCTATCGGTGTGCGGCCTGAACTACAGCAATCTGAACTGCACAGAGGGCAGCTATATTGTTAATTTTGAGTGCCCATCCATTAAAAATAATGAGGAATACGCAAAGCTGGTGACAGAAGCCAGGTCAGCACCTCTTCACGTAATATATTCTCCTATCCTTATGTCTTGTACTCATGGAAATTTCATTAAATGATCTTTCTCTGTCAGTTTGTCATGCTTTTCACACAGTTAGACTATTAAAGTGATGAAATTAGCATCCTGTGTATAACTTAAAAACACCCACTTGAAATACAACTTCGGTGTTAGTGTTACAGCTGTATCTTCTTAGTTTTCAGAACTGAGCTGATGCTATAGCTACATCTCTTAGCTGATGGATTTCAGCTATCTTTGCATGTGTGAGACTCAGAGACAATTATCGCTGTGTATATATAGTGGAGTAAAAATGTAAGAACAGCTTTTGACCATTCCTCTTGGAATTCATAACATAGTAGTCAGGCTGCAGGTAAAAGTTTAGTTAAGATTTCCACTTCCTGGTCAATGTTACTGCATGGAGTGTTTAGTGGCTGCAAAATCTCCTTTTTTTCTCTTGCAGGAAGTCCTTCTACTCTGGACACGCCTCCTTCGCTATGTACACCATGCTTTACCTGGCGGTGAGTCTCTTTTCTGCTCTCATACACCAGCCTCACTGCTTCAACTAGAAAAACCCCTCTGTGATCACAGTCTTCACAGTCCCTTTGTTGCTCAGTCTCTGATTGTATTGATCAATGTATCAACCTCAGTATTGTTTCTCAATAGTGTATCTGAATGCACTCAATGTTTTTAACTGTAGCTCTCAGCTTGGAAAGCTCTGTGCTGCCTATTGGGTCTCTCCATGATTTGAGTGACAAGATGTTATTGTTCCACCTGATATGTAAAAATGGTCTTAGCATTTGGCTATGTTCAGGGCACAGGACAGAAATAAATCCCGGTGATGGGAATTTTAATATTCCGAAAACACACAGCGAGCTGCTTTCAGCCAGGTTTTGCTCTGGAACTAAGGAGGAAACCTGTTTGGAGAATTTCACTGCACTAAGTAGTACTACACAACCGAGCTGTCATGGAAGTACTGATGTTCTGGCTATATGAAATCAATTCTTTAGAAACTTTTTCTGATTTGGAATTCATCTACTGGATTGTTTCAGTAGGCGTATTGTGTCCAAGCAGTTAGGAACAATGTTGAAGAAGCACACACTAAACAATGAGGAATGTAATTTTTTATTCTTTAAAAAAAGTTATTTGGATAGCATTATCTCAGACTTCAATTAGCTGAATAAGCCTGTCTTTCTGTGATAGCAACATAACAAAGTTATAGTGTTGCCCTTGCTCACTTTTGAACTCAAAACTGTATAGAGCAGGGGCCACAGGTCCTGGTCACCAGGTTTGATTCACTACTTTACATCATCAACAGCTTCAGCTCTTTTGAGAAACTGGGCTCCTTAAGTCTCAACTGGCCTAACTGAACCCACTTCTGGGGTCTTAAGCTTTAAAAGGTTTAGAAAATACGCTGGGTGCAGAACTGCACTAGAAAAGCTTTGAGTTACAGTCATCTTCAGCTGTGCTGCTTTGCAGGTTGTTTAGTAACAGTAAAAATAATTGTTGATTCACATGAAAGCATTAGTAATGCTCAATAGGTTGTTCCTGATTTCTTTACTTACTGGTTTCCAAACACAATAACCGATTGTGTACATTAACAGCCCTGTGTGTCAACTTTAAGCTCTCATCTTAAGATGGAAACTTGTTGTAATTTGTTTGATACACTGGAGATTTCCAAACAACAGTATGAAGGTTTCTGTACTCTTTAGTTTGTCTAGTAATGCGTTTTCATCTGCAAACTGCAGCAGTAGTAATGTTAGCGGCTAGCTGAATCACGGTTTGCACCTAACCGTGACTGACGAGGATGTTAGGAGTCTTGGAAGTGTTGCTTGATCGAGTTTAAACACGGTGAGGTGTGTAGAACGCAGGAAAAAAAATGTTAGCTAATGGGGCAATCAAAACCTGCAAAGCTACCAAGATGGAATGTAGCAGTGGATTAGTGTGCTTGAAGCTCAATTCTCACATAATCTTGACTTTTAATGAGTTCTCCTTCTTCACGCCAGGGAAAGGAATTTCAATTTTCTAGGGGGAAGAACTCCTCTGCCAGGCCCTGAAGCTGCCAGAGCTACATTAGGGCTCCAGAATGCCCAGAATGTAGCCTTGACACATCAATGGGTTTAAAAAGAAACTCAACACAATCATCTATAAAGAAGCACTTTCTAAAAAGGCATTTGTTAGAATCCCTGTAAGAAAAAAAGTCTCTTACTTTGGTAGCAAGAACAGCTACCAAACCCCCCCACCCTGGACAAACAGAGCCATCTTTGTTGGGAGACGTGCAGGCTGTTGGCGTGGGGCAGGGATGGGGGATGTCAGCCCCGCTGGGAAAGACAGACGGGCCTCTTTCAGAGACTTGCGGCTCTGTCTGTTGGCCATTGTGAGAGAGGGAGGCCATTGCAGGGGTGGGTGGAGGGGATCAACCAGGCTTTAGAGTGACACTTGAGAATAGCGAGTGAGGTTGGAGTCATTCACAAAAAGCTGGGTCACCATCTCTACCTCTCCTTTTTTTTTCCTTCGCAACTCTCTTTCTTTTCCTTGTCTGTCTTTTCTCTCTTTCTCCACCTTCCTGTCTTTTCTCCCCTGAATTCCTTTTTCTTTTCTGCTCCCTGTGTCCTATTTCTTTAAGTCTGTAAGAAAACCGAACGGTAGGCTCAGCGTGACGCCACGTTTAAAAGCCTTTGAACAAATTGGAGACGATAGCGTGACATTTCACCTACATTTTTCCACCACTTCTCTTAATCTGATGTTTTCTTGCTGGATTCTGACATTACTTCATTCTGCCAACTGTAGCAGATTTTGGAAGATTTACTACAGGCACTACTGAAGCAGTAGCAAGAAGTAGAAGATGGTTTCCTTAAAGAGAAAACTCACATATTGAATAGTGGAAGGTGTACCTCAAAAATGTCTCTCCCCTTGTTCCCAGTGCTGTTTTCCCTTAAGGAAACAAAGAGACACAAAACACATTGTTAATCATTAGACTGTGATGTGGACTTCTTAATATAAAAGGGTTCAGAATGCATTTTACAATTTCTTGGTTGTTTGAAAGAGTGCATTGTAAAAGCATTATTTATTCATGCTATGATTAAGCTTGCATTAGTCCGGAGTAGAAAGAGGTAGGTCACAAAGAATGATGCAGTCATGCTTTGAAACACCCCAAAATATGTACACGTTCGCATTTTCCTCAAACACAGCTCGGCCATGAATGGCCTATTGTTCCTGGCAAGCCAGTGGCACGCAATGTGAACGAAAGTAACTGTTCGCTGCTCTGTGGGTATCCTGTCTGTGCCAGGGAACCCCATAGGAGAGCTCAGCCATACAACTGAGCCAGAGCTCGTGAGGAGTTGGGGCTGTTTTATTATTTGTGGGGTGGAGTGGGCAAATAGGGGCTCACTCACAGCATTCACTTCTTTCTGGAGGTGGCTTCCCAATCTTCCAGGGATGAGGAAGGTTAATCTTTCATGATCTGTGTCCCTTTTCTCGTTTCTGGGCTGTTGTCCTTTGGGGGAGGGGTGTCAAGCAAGCTCCTCTGGGAGGGATTATGGTGATCCTGCTAGCATAGTCTGTTTCTTTATATCTGTCAGAAACTGGGGGTGGGAGGTGCACTGCATTAAAAGCTAGGCATCTTATCGTACCCCCCACATCAACTGTGTAAAACAGGATCAGGGATAACATTTTCGAATACACCAAGAATAGATCATATTTAAACATGTCTGCACCCCACCTGTGTATGTTTTTCCATAGCTAGACTATTTAATGTATTCAGACGCTTTGTTCAATGGTTACAGTCAACACTTAAAAGGAAAATTAAGGGGTTACATTTAGCTTAAGCTGTGTTTCGCAGCTGTAGCCTTAAAGATTCCTCTTGAGAGTTAGTTAAGAGACACAGCTGAAAAAGAGCATACAAATTAGAAAAAAAGATGTTTGGCCATCTCCAACTTTATTTGTTCATGTGGATAATGTGCACCTCTTTTTTGTGTAGTAAGTTAGGCTGTGGCTCGACACGAGGAGCATCTTTATTCAAAGGGTTTTGGGAGTGTGGAACACATTCCCCAGCCACATGTTAAAGCTGATAACCCTGGCTACTTTCAAGAAATCAATGGATGGGATCCTATTAAAAATTCTACTATAATATATTATATAATCCACTATAAACCAAGTGATCTACATGGACCCAATGGCCGCCTCTTCTCTGTTACCATGATCTGCTACAGTATCACTCCAGTTCACAGAAGGCTTGTGCAAGACGTTCGGCCTCATGATGACAGTACATTTTTGATAAAGGGACAGACAACCTGCTTCAATACCATATAAATTATAATTCTGTAACTTTATAGATAAAGTGATTGTATATTTTTAACATGGCTTTAATTTTTTAATTATTTAAACAGCTGGTGGAAATGTCTTTTCTGGCTGTACTGCTTTTGTAAGGTGATTCAAAATGTCTCTTTTCTCGAAATGTTGATTTGGAAGAAAAATGAATACTAAAAATCAGCATTTGTCACTCTTCCATTTGCTATGCAAAAGAGAGCAATAGATTACACACGAAGTTAAAAGCAAGTACAAGTGACATTTTGCAGAGCAGCTAGGCCCAAGTCTAGGGTCTGAAAGTTCATGAGGAGGAGTTTTGGAAAACCAAAGTTCACACTTACAACAGAAAGGGAGACCACAGAAACACCAACGAGGTAAAGGTTCAGTTTCAGCCAGACACACTTACACTTGCAAAATGTGAGCGACGGAGAAATTGCTTGGAGTGTTCTATACATGTCCTGATTTAGGGACTGAGCCTGAGTAGCCATGCTTACATCAGCACCTCTGTAACTTAACACTCACCAACGCCTCCTGCATTTCCTAATCACAAGGTTGAGCTTTCACTCACATGTCCTTTAACTGAGTCACATTCACTTCCCAACCTCTAGACAGGATATTTACTGTAACTGAAGCAGGTGTGATTTTCTTATCAATCTGGGAAAGTAATTTCAGTGCAACCTTTATTCTCCACATAAACCTATCGTTTGGGTAACACTACATTTACAACCACAGTACTTATAAGAATAGATGGAATGTACAGTTTAGTGATTTCGTGTCCAAAATTGCTTTGTTGGGTGGATGTTAATGTTCCTTACATTGCTAGCAGATATTTTTGTCTGCCTTTACAATGCTTCAGCATTGTCACACAGATATTTTGGACTGCCTTGGACAGGAATGATCTACTTGTGTCATGTTGTGAAATCTCTCAAAGCCCGTTTTGTAATTTTGCTGAGTTATGAATGCGTGACAAGCGGGGGAAACCAGAATCAGTGCTGTGGAGTGTGGCATTGATGGGAGGCAAGTGTGTGATGCGTTCAGGCTGCGTGCTGAACTCTGCCCCAGCCCTCTCTGTGTGTCTTGGCAGCTGTGGAGCTTCTAACATGTGACCTAGCTGGGGTTATCAGCACCACACAGGGATGCGGCTAAGTATATAATACAGACTCAGTTGGACCCTGCCAGAAAAGCAAGCAAGGGCACAGTCACCCTGGCTTGTTGGGGATGGGTGTGTTCATGTTTGTCTGTGAGGGTGTCCTTGTATGATTTTCTGCACCCAAACTTTCTCATTCGCTTTGTTTAATAAATTAATGCAGCCCTTCCTCCTCTCCCTCCCTTTCTCTCAATCCTAACTATTGTTGTCATGGTCTTCTCTTCGGTCAGCATGAAGCATGTACAGGTGTCATTTTTTAACTAAACTCAGTCTCTTCCCTACCCCTATCTCCAGTCTCACTCAGTGATAAAACTCATCAGTTTTGTCATCTGTGTGATGTAACATGTTAATACCAACAGTCTAAAGAAGTAGACCTGAAGGTTAGGGAAGTAGCAATTACAAATATTCAGCTGTTTTGCAGCAGGCTTTATTGTTTTCCTGTAATTTACAAATAGTTGTTTACTGAGTGACTGATAGAGAAATTTCTTGTTTGTATATCACCTCCTCCACTAGTGTTTGCATGTTATGCCACTGAGCTGCTCACCCAGAAAAAGCCCTTTGATGACCTTGGTGGCCTCTGGTTCAAATCCAGGTTGTGCCTTGGACTGACTAATTGGTGGTCCCAATTACATGCTTCTGCTTAATTGGCAGAGAGCTACGAGATTTAGGCTGGGGTGGAGACTGTGATTAGTGTCTTCAATATGAGCTCTGTCAGACCTCTGCCCACTGTTTGTGTTCTGGGTCTTGTTGTGTTGAGCAATTTTTGCCCACAGTTTCTGCTTGTTTTCTCCTTTCGTGGGCTGGTATGGAGTTTGTAGCAGTACTCTGAACTGAACAACGATTGCCACTTCCAACACAGTGGTGGTAATTATCAGCTTGTTAACACGTTTTGTTACCGAGAATTGTGTAAAGTCATATGAGAAATCCCTTTCCAGATATCAGTGCTGAATGCTGCAGAGGACTGCAGGAAGGCTGTGGGCTTGCGTGGCTTCTGCTCCTCACTTCGATCAATGAGTCTTTCCATCTCTGCTAGAAGGCGAGCTTAAGCATCATGTGGAATTCCTGGACCTTACCCCTGTGTCTTTTCTTTCCCTTTCTTACAGTTTTATCTGCAGGCCCGGTTCACCTGGCATGGAGCCCGCCTCCTGCGCCCCCTCATGCAGTTCCTGCTGGTGCTCCTGGCAGTGTACACAGGGCTGACACGGGTGTCCGACTACAAACATCACCCTTCCGACGTGCTGACTGGCTTCCTGCAGGGGGCGCTGGTGGCATACTGGGTGGTGAGTGTCTGTATATGGAGGCTAGTTTGGGTAGGGGGGCTCTTTCAGCTTTTTTGCTGTCATAGGATAGATATCTGGAGGCACGGTAGTGCAGTGGTTATAACTGCTGCCTCACAGGGCTGGGGCCCTGGGTTCAATTCCCCAGGGTGTTGTCTGTTTGTAGTTTTTATGTTCTCTGCGGGTTTGTGTGGGTTTCCTCTGGGTGTTCCGGTTTTCTTTCATAGTTCAAAACATACTGGTAACGTTAATTGGCTTCTGGGACAATTGGGCCTGCTGTGTGTCTGTCCTTTGATGGACTCGTGTCCCATCCAGAATGTATCCTGTCTGGAACCCATTGCTTGCCGAGGTAGGTTCCAGCTCCCCTGCAACCCTGAATTGGATAATACGGCCAGATAGATGACAGCAATTTTCAAAAATTCTGCCCAACCTATACCAGAGTGTGAACCACTGCAGAGATCAGTAAAATAAATTATGTCTTACCGGGTGATTGTCAATGAAACACTTGATTTGAAAGACATGGCAAAATTAAAAAAGTGCAAATTCAGTTCCTGCAGAAAAAAGACAAACATATTTGTTTTGGAAAACTAGGTGGGATCTATTTGCCAGTGTATAAAATGAAGCAAATCCAATTCCACCTGCCTGGATAGGCTCCAGCTCTCTCGTAACTCTATATTAGATAAAACAATTACAAAATGGATGGATCAGTGGATGGAAATCCAATAGAAAAACAAAAAAATGTTTTGAATATCATCCTATAAATATACGTACATTTAGAGGGGGCAGATCAATAAACCTCCAATTAAAAAACGAGGTCCAATTGTTCGATTGATCAATTGTTCTGGAGCATGATGGGTCTTTCTGCCGTCTCATGATTGTACTCTTAGTAATCGAGAGATCTGTCCCTGCCGGTGGGACTTTTGCATGGGCGATGTGGGCCTTCATGTTGAAAATGAGGTGGGTGGGACTTAACACCTGCCAGGAAGCTCCTGTGCCACAACACTGGAGCATCTCTCTAAGCCCAAGTAGTGTTAGACAAGTGCCAATTTCTAGTTCTGTATTTTAACACGGCCTTCCTCCTAATGCTTTGGACCTTTCTCTGTTGTTTCAGGCCTTTTATATCTCTACCATGTTCAAGCCTCCAAGCCAGGAAACGACTGAGAACGTCAACTCACTGGACAGTCCAGTGTCCAGCCAACAGACTGTATGTTAGCCCTGTGGAGAGACAGAAGGAGAGATGGAGAAAGAGGAAGAGGAGAGTGAGCGCCATAACCACACAACAGACTTGTATGTTAGCACTGTAGATAGAGGGAGACAGAGTAAGCCCTAGAACCTACTGAGCATGTGAGCCCGACTTGGAGAGGGAGGAGAGGAGAGGGGGAGGCAAGACAAATGAGGGAACAAGAGACTAAAGAGGGGGAGGAAGGAGGAGGAGGCCTTGCATCTATCTAGTGGACATGACTTAGCAGCTGGGAGAAGAAAGAGAGGAGAGAAGAGAGTCCGTCCATCTCGCTGTGAAAGGGGGGAGAAGAGAAAGTGATGGAGTGTGCGGAGGCGAGGGGGTAATGTTATCTCCCACACTGGGAG
The DNA here is from genome assembly GCF_040954835.1 of Lepisosteus oculatus. Lineage (NCBI taxonomy): Eukaryota > Metazoa > Chordata > Actinopteri > Semionotiformes > Lepisosteidae > Lepisosteus > Lepisosteus oculatus. The sequence continues at coordinate 19,614,330 of NC_090706.1, read as the reverse complement.
AAAAAGGGGCAGGCTGGCCACTCTTCTGCTCCAGAGATAAAGAGTGCTACCTGTTGCCTGATTGCTCAGAGGCAATGGTCCTGTTCACAAAGCAAGAGGACACTGTGCTGCCTTTGTAGCAGCTTCTTACTGTTTTCTGCAAAGGAAAGGGGGTGTCGGTATCCAGTGGCCTCTCAAACAAACAGTGCTGACAGGGTGATGTTACTTTGGGCTCCAGCCATGCTGTGAGCTTGTCATTTTGACTTTTATGTTGAAAGACAGTCAGAAGTGCTCACTTTTTTCTCCATCCAATCGAGTAGTATCCGATAAGAGTGTGCTTTTTGATGTTCAGAAATCAGCAGACCAATGGAATACCATTTGACAGACAAACTCCCCAAAGATGCCACTCAATGTCAGCCTGTTGGACTAGCAGCCTGTAGTGCATTTGATGATGTTTATCTGCCTGTGAGGAAACAAGTGAGACATTCCGTGTTTCCAAGCCAATTTACCCAACATAAATTAGGGAGGGGCAAATGAACTTAACTGAGCTATTTATTTGAAAAAGAAGAAGTCAAATCATCTTCCTTTTGAAATGTTAATCAGTTGCTAATTTTAGAGCACGATTCCCTGTAGCTGCCTGCCTCTGTAATAAAACCTCTCTGCTTGTGGTATATGGCTGAGGTACCACAGGCACTGAAGTGCCTTCCTCATAAATTTTAAATGTATATTTAAAATGTAGATGTAGATTTTCAAAATAGCTTTCCTTATCCCACCTGTGCTTAGCTTTGTGAACACGACCAAGGGCTTTTTTAATGAACTGAGTTCTAAAGCACTTTTATCCAATGAATGAAAAGATTCAAAACAATGACCAACTGACTCTGCAAGCCTACTGAGCATGAACTCTGGAGCCAAGGTGTGGAACGCCTGTCCTGAAAGTGACGTTGTAAACTTCAAAACTTCATACAAATATATAAATTTATATATAAATATATGTTCTATTTTTTACAAAAGGGTCTTCTAGCTCACGCTGCTAACTATTATTTTTTTAAATAATCCTATTGTTTTGTAAATAAACTGAGTAAATCAGTACATGATAAACAATATTAAATAATAATAACCACAAACCTCTCCTAAATAGTTAGGAACTTTTTAATTCTATATTTAAAAAAAATAAAATTAGACTACCTACTCCAGATAAATTTCAACCCAGGGCTATTCTTCATCTGAAGTGCTAAATAAAAACCTGCCCTTTTCCAATATTACAAGACCATGAAAATGTGTTTCTCAGATACAGACATATATAATGTACATGCAGCTCAAAGGTCTTTGAGAAGAAGCTGTTCAGAATAGAAAAGATTGTTAGATATCATCATCATAACATTTTAAGCCTTACATGTTTTTACTTTGCTGCAGGGACATGCAACAGCAGTGTTTTCTGAAATGGGACACTGTGGCCTCTGACCCCAATTTGCTTGCTCACTGATCTATTAAGCAAGGGCAGACAGCGCTTGATCAGCACAGGCACTTATCTCCACTCTATAATTCTGCTTTCCAGTGGTCTTTCCACTGTCTGTTGCTTGCATGCACAAGCCCACCAGAACAGTATTAAGTGTTTGTTGCTGATTGGAAATTATGTTACAATAGCCTGCAGATCCCCACCCCAACTTCTCTTTGTGCAAGGTCTGAAGGGGGCACTCCCAGTCCAAGTCCTTGTCTTTGGACATTTTTTTGACACTCAGCCTTCCTTGTGTTATACTGCCTAGAGAACTGCTGCATTGTTATATGCTGTTGGTGATGCTTTTGTTGTACTGCTTGTGTTGTAATGATGATACTCTTTTCACAGGACATTGTTTTGGGAATATGGAATTAAGTTTGGAACTAGAGGCTGTGTATGTTATCAAAGGGTGGGACTTCCTATTGGCTTGACTAGTTAAGGGGCTTGCTTACAGTGCAAATTGACCCTTATAACTCAGATGTCACATTTTCTAGCTGTGACCACACAATGGCCTGGACACTGCAAGAGCTGACTGGTCTGCACACCTCAACTCCTGGCACCTGCTGGATTAGAGTTGTTAGAGTTAGATTTGTGGGGAAAAAAAGATTTTATTTGTCATTTGCAAGGAGTAATCGTTTTTGCATTTTGTGCCCACCTCATACAGATACAGTAATTGTGAGCCGGCTCAGTTTACTGGTACATCTTCTGTGCTGCAGGGGGGAGTAGGAACCTGTGCAAACCCTCTTCTGAAACATCTCAAGCTCCATAGTGCCTTATAGGAGAGTCAGCACTGCATCTCCCATTGGGGTCAGTGCGTGTTACCCTAACTACCCCATACTGCAGGAGCACTCTACCATGACAAAGCCTTCAGGTTTATTGAAGTCCCCTTGAATAGACTGTTGTTTCATATAGCATTTTTGTAAAAAAAAAGATGAGGCAATCTTGGACTGTGATCTTCTAATCTGTCACTGATATTTAAACATGCACACATTGGTTTATATATGTTGTGCTTTTCATAGTTTATACACAAACATAAATTACCCCTTGGGCAGTGTATTGGAATCAATCCTGCATTCTCCACTTTCAGACGCCAATAATAGACCACTATTGCAAATCTCCTCAGTGTGGAGACTGCTTTTCAGAATCACACATTCAATCCAAGGATGTAGATTGGGGGGGGTTAGTTACTTTTAAAGAAAAATGCATTTCTTTGATATACAAACTGTGTTTCTTTCTTGCACAGGGCTCTTGTATTTATATTTTCTCAAAGTGCATAATGTCTAAAACTCCATTAACGTTCATTCAGTGATGGAAAGATCTTGCCAAGGGGCTTTTAATGTGAATGTTACAAGACCTTTTCCGGGTTAGTTTAGCTTCCTGAGTGACTACAAAAGCCAAAGCAATCCTTGCCAGGGCTGGAGAGTGAATGCAATTACCTAGACTGTGTTTTGTCTCTAAGTGAGCATCACAGCATGATTTTCGGGGAAAATTCCAGCCCTTGTTCCTACCTGGATAGAGGGCAGAGATAGAGGCAGAAACCCAGGTCAGATCCAACTTGGAACTTTCCTCAAACTCACAATGGAAAATAAGATATTTTTAGATCCACACAGAGCAGCATAGTGACCCAGGGGTTAGCATTGTTGCCTCGCAGAACTGGGGCTCTATATACAGAATATATTTTATATAATATATTTCTCAAATCACCTAGCAAAAGCTGTGACTGAATCTCATTCTGGTCTTTTTCTTTTTGAAATAGGCACACTTGTACCTTGGATTAAACAAGCAGCTATGCAGTCAGTAAAATGTATAAATGCAATGTGATGTGTGTAACTGTCAGTAATGGCACTTGAAAAAAGAAATAGAATTTAAATTCCAGACCTGGGGAACTACATTGAGTTTGCATGCTCTCCTCGAATTTGTGTGGCTTTCCTCAAAGATATACTGCTAGGTTTATTGGCTTCTGGGAAAATTGGTCCTGATGTCAGTGTGTGTACATGTTTGTGTGCGACTTGTGATGGACTGTCATCCCGACCCCGACCCCGAAATGAATTAAGTGATTGGGAAATGGGTGGATGCATAATCCACATAGTCCAGTTCTGTCTGAGAACTGTTCTGTCACCCGCATAGTTCTTTTAAATGCATTTGTAGGAGGAACACCACAGAAATATATATATAGTAGTAGTTCAGGTGGGTAGCTGCGTCAGCATGCATAGGCTGCAAAGGAACTAGTTATAGGTTTATTCCATGCTGAAAAAAAGAAGAGAGAAAAAAGAGGTGACACCTGAAGAAGGCTCCACGGCCGAAACGTTGTGTTTTCTCTCTTCTTTTTTTCAGCATGGAATAAACCTATTACTTGCATATATATAGTATAGTGTAAGCAACCCGGTACAGTATCTCTGCTCTGGTGCCTATTAAAGCGAATCACAGGTGTGCTGCTGTTTCCCGATTCCCCATTTCTGATAGATACAGAATATATTTTATGGAATATATTTCTCAAATCACCCAGCAAAAACTGTGACTGAATCTCATTCTGGTTTTTTTCTTTTCGAAATAGGCACACTTGCACCTTGGATTACACAAGCAGCAATGCAATCAGTCAAATGTGTAAATGCGACGCGCCATGTGTAACTGTCATTAATGGCACTTGAAAAAAGAAATGGAGTCTTTTTTCCTCATGTCACCAATCAGTATTTTTTTTAACTGTTTTGTAAATTTCTCTTTTTTTCTTTAGATTCAATGAATGTAAATAAAGCATTATACACTGCCCGAGCTTTGAAAGTATTAGTCCAATCACAGATATGCTTCAATCAGGTACTGTGCATTTCAGTTGTTAATGAATATAGAGACTGAGCCAGCTATAATAAACTAGAAAAGCTATATTTATCTGTTGTGTTGTTTTTTGTTTTGCTCTGTAAAAGAAAGGGAGGAGCGAGCTAACCACTGTATTCTTTATTGTCTATGTAAAACAATAAAATTGAATGTGACAGTTTTTAATCGCTGGGTCTTCTGCTCATTTTGTTCCTTTGTCTTGTGTGTTTCAATGGCAGAGACTTGTGTTAAAGAGGTTGCACAGCGAAATCTGTGCATGGCTGTGGGACGCACTAATCACTAATCTGCATGTTAATGCCTCTCTAGTTTTCCCAGCAGTGCCCTCAGGCTTCTCTAGCAAACTGTGTCACGTCAGGTGAGCTGAGTGTGAGAGGATGCTGGAGAGAATCCAGACTGCATTACATTGGTAACAACATTCCTGAAGAGAAAGGGAGAGAAACAAGATGAAATTGAGCCATTTTAAGCTCACTTTGGGTCCTGACAGCAATGATTTTGAACAACGGGGACAACCATCCCACAACCCTTTGGACCAAATCAGAATGTTTCACTGTGTCCGAGGGGCAACGCAAGTTCACTTCTGTCAGAAAAAAACATGGAGACCACTTTGATGGTCCTGTCAGTTGCGACACACCCAGTGGTTGACATGGTATTACAAGTTATGTGACCTAATTGGGCCACATGAAGGGATCGGAGAATAAGTATTGACTCGAGTTAAGGTAAGATCTACCACATATCATAAGATATTTTGAAAGTTCTCTCTTAAATATTAAATGAGGCCTAACTGAGACATCAACTTTGACCAGGAACTCAGTTACACCTCTTGGGGACAGAGGGGGCACCCAACCCAATTCAACCAAAATTGAATTGGTTTGGGTGCCCAAAAAAATGAACACATTCTGCTTTACTATCATCTTCCATTGTTTAGCATCAGTGGCTGCATCTCCAGCCAACAGCTGTATGTACAAGCTCTTCATCGAGGAATACAACAGTATATAAAATAGCAAAACAAGGCTGAGCATCTGGACATATCAAATTGCGGAGTTTGTTTTTCCAAACATTGCCTTAAGCTTCCCTGAAAGTGGGCCCATTTCCCATTTGAAGTTCTCCAGGAGATGAGCTGCAGCTTGGAAAGCTCCATGTGAGAACTTAAGCCAGAAGAAAATGGATTGTTTGGCTGAACTGGCTGTGCTCGTCCAAAAAAAAAGCACACACACGCACACACGGTGCTGAATTTTTGACACGAGTTTCAGCTGAAGGAAATTCCCCCACCAGCTCGGAGATCAGAGCTCTACTGGCACAGCACAAGGGTTTGCTGAATCATATGCAATGGACATGTCAGAATCCCGACTAGCTGATGAGAAATGTTTCAGTTGGTTATCATACTTCCAGGAACACATACTTGCAGGAACACATGCCTGGCCTGCGCAGGGAGTCTTTTTTAGATGGTAAATTTTTGCAGTTGGAATTTGCTTGTATTACAAAAATGTTCTCCCTGTCTTTAATTGTTTCCAGGTTGCTCCACGTTTGCTGTGCATGAAGCCCTGTATGAATGTCTCAGTGAAGCAGTCATTTTCAGGAGAATAAGGACAGAAGGGAAGGCAGCGGGAGAGATGACCATCACCTAGTCCTGTTCTCCCACTCCCTACATCGTATGAGAGCAGACCCTTCGCTGGAAGTGAGATTTCCTTGTCTGAGAGCAAGGGCCAAAGTCCCTCCTTTTCCTGACAGCCTGTGGAAATTCCCCCGCTCACCCCCACCAGCCTACTCCACCCCTCCTCCTCCTCTTCTTTCAAGCCAAGCCCACCACCTTGTGTGGCTAAGGGTCAGGGATTGGCATTCCCTGGCTGGAGATGGGAGGTGTGACCCGCAGCGAAGCCAAAAAGCTGTCCGATAAGGAATCTTTCTTTTTTTTCCTGTCAAAACTGAAAAAAAAACGGCCTGTCAAGCAGCAGAAAGAAGAAAAAAGGCCACCGTTGTGCAAAGGCCTGCGGCTGAGTTGGACTTTTTACGCAGTGAAGTGTACCTGAGGGAGGCCCAGGGGGGACAGGCAGGCCAGGAATGAAGAGGCCTGCACAGCAGTTACCGGCTGCCGGCTGACTTCTCAGAAACACAGGGGCACAGTTGTCTGTAATCCAGCAGTCTGCTTCCCATCATCCCCTTAGCCCATCTTAGAGGAACTGCTTTGCTTTATATTGATCATTGGAAAAGCCTTTTGATATTCCGACCAGCTAGCACAAACCCAGCACAATTCTAACCATATTTAAAACTCACTAGGCTAACAACAAAGTTCAATTTGCTTTCATATAGCACTAATTCTACAGGCATCACAGGAAATTCTATAATCAAACCTACATACAGCAGGAACAATCTTTTCACTGCATTATGTAGATACTGTACCTGGCGTGATCGTGCCAGCAAAACCTCTGGCTTTGGCACTGGTTCACTGAATGAAACCTATCCAGCTCGGAATTAGGGAGCAAGGTGTTACAATAACCCAGCCGTGAAGACCTAAGATTGTGGAACAACATTCCCAGAGTCTTTATCAGATGGAGAATAGACCACAGTCTGACGATGCAGAATGCAGCCTTTATGGCGAGCCTTAATGTGGGTGTTCAGACATGCCTGTGAATTGCAAATAATTCCTTCGTTTTCTTACAGGATTTGATGGAGTTGAAGGGTTAAGTACCATCAAAGAAATTCCAGAATGGGATGAATAAACTATACTGTGTTTGTTATTGAAGGGAATATTGTGATGCATAGATTCCTTTTCAGCCCAGATTGGCATTATATTACTACTACAACTGCGATTAGCTCCATTACTGCACTGTCATATACTGCCATACTTCTGCTTCTGTGTAGAATCGCCCTATCTACTGTACATTCAGATATAATAGAAAATATATGTTTTGACAGGCACTGTTTTTTTGTTCATTTTTATCTTAATGAGGTTGATATGTAATCGCTTGGTGCAGTTATTTTTTCTTCTTTGGTGAAATATGGGTTGTGTGCCACACAGTAAACATCGATCATCAGGTACAGTATGGCTTATTTGGCACATGACAGAAGTTGAAAACCTACCAGAATGGCTTGTATGTTGTAATATGTACTTATAAGCCATAAATGAAGGTGTGCACATACACTGCAGCAAATAAAGCAGATCATGCTCTGTCAACTGTCTGCTTTTTCTGCTTTTCTTATGGTGAGTGAAGGCATCTGAATGTGTCAGATTTTATGAAGGCTGGTGTAGAATTGTTTCTTAGTTTTTTGACAGTGTATTGCTAGCACCAAAAGGGAAAGGGGAAGTCAGAAGGGAGGCATGAAATGCATTACATGAATCTCCAGGGATGTTCGGGGAGTGCAGAGAATTGGAGGTCCCTGGTCTGTGTTTGTCAGAGCAATTGATCTAACTGTTGCTTTTGTTGTTACAATAAGGAGTGCACTTGACAAGTGATTAAATTAAGAACTGCACTCTCATGCATCAGCAATCCCCATAACTCACTGAAACCATTCCTTTCATCTCAGTAAAGTGAATGGCACAAATGGATTTGGAAACAAGTTGGGACCTGTATAAGCGTTACTCCGTCTGAATTCTTCTCTGTGTGCAACCCTGATTTGCTTCCCCTCTGCCTTTTCCAGGATAATCTCTGTCTCTGTCTCAGTCTCTGGGATAATCAGGGACAATGATAAATGGCACCTGAGGAGGAATTAGCAATGCAGAATAATTCCGAACAAAACGCTGAGTGACTAGCAGGAAATAAAGTGAGGAATTATGAACTCTCGACTGCTGTGGATCCTTGGAGAAAAAGGAAACTTTTATTTTTTACCAGTCAGGTGTTTCGGTTAAGAAGGTTCCACAGACATAGAGTTTCTCTCTCCAGTTGCGCATTTTTGGAATTTATTTATTGTTTTACAGCTTTCCAGCCTTCACTTGGGACTCTTAAAGACATGCTTTATGGCTTCTCCGTGTTGTGATTTTATGAAATGAAGAACACGAAGCTCGTCCCTGCCGCAGCAGCTGACAAAGAACATGAAGCAACACGCCAGTCTCCTTGAAGCAGGCATTGATTTCTCAGTCTAGACTGACTTCCTGCCACAACTGTCAGGACTGTGCAGCAGCACTGGGGCTTGTGTGGTCAAATAAGGGGATGGGGGGACACTGAAGTTTAAGCAGTTTGAATATTGGTAGTGTCTGCACCACCAGTTGCATCAAACTGTGCTTCAGCCAATTAAGCTTTGCTATTTTTTAAGGATCTGCCCAACAGAATCAATATGAATGGGGTAAACTTCAGATAAGGGCTCTTCTCTTCAGTTTCCAGCATATTACAGTCGCTAGCCAGAAAATAGATATTGTATAGACAGTCTCATTGACAGGCAATGTGTGGTGAGATTCAGGAGACAGATTCCATCACCTCTTGTAGCCAGAGCAACACCGGCAGATCTTAATCTCAGTCCTCAATCTGATTGATGGATATGGGGCAGTTCAGTCCCACCCACCCTGACTATCCACACTGAATAACCTGGAGGTGACCTTGCAGGATGGGACTTGGCTGCAAATATTTTGGGCGCTCGTGGAGTGCATGCCATGTCCTGCCCAAGCTGCTCTTCCTGCTCTCTGATTTTTCTTGGAGGTTCCCCCAAAGTTTTGGCCCATGAGCATGTCTGTGACATGAAGGTAGCCTGACTGCACATGAGCTGCCATTGGCTGCTGTTTGAGGATGCACAGAGTGTCCCTTGCCTGTGATGTCTCTGCCATGTGTAGTGAGGTCGTTTCTCCTTTTGATTTGCAGATAGAAAGATCATCCTGTGGCTGTGCCAACTCAGCAGGCAGAGGTCCTTGATCCCTGTTGTACCATTTCTTTTGCTTGGTCTATATAGCTCCTCTGCCTGCACTGTATAATCTGTATCAATCAGTACAGAATCCTTAGGCTACTCTGTGTTGATGTGAAACTGTTTCATGTACTGCATTTGTTGTGAGTACATGCAGGAACATATCAAAGGTTACAATTTAAAGGGGACTGGCCGAACTATCTCGCTTGGGAATCCTTAATTCACTATTTTATTGTTTTGTTTCCTCTCCTTAGTAAAGTGCTGTTTCAGCTGTAAAAACACAGAATCATTCATCAGTTTTTCTAGTGAGTAATAGCTGGAAGGGCAGCACTGTGGCACAGTGGTTAGCATTGCTGCCTCTCAAGGCTGAGGCCATGGGGTGCTATTAGTGTGGAGTTTGTATGTTTTCTCCATGTTCATGTGGGTTTCCTCCAGGTGCTCAGGTTTCCTCCCACAGTCCAAAGACATGCTGGAAGACTTCTAGGAACATTGGTCCTGCTGTGAATGTTTGTGTGTCTTCCCCACTACAGTACAGTAGGTTCTGGGAAAATTAGCCCTGGTGTGAGTGTGTGCCCTGTAATGGACTGGCATCCTGCCCAAGGTGTATCCGTTGCTTGCTGGGATAGGCTCCGGGTCCCCCATGACCTTGCACTGGATAAAGCAGTTAGAAATTAGATGGATAATAGCTGGAAGTCTGATTTCAGTTGAGGAGTTTTTGCTGCTATGATACTGTACCTAACTACAGACTGGTAATTAACATTGCCTTACTGTATCTTGCACTGTAGAAAGCACTCGTGCTTGGACTTGCCAATGTAGCTCCAGGAAGTGTCCCTCTATGAATGTGTAAACTCCCACAGTTTAATAAGTAACGTTTACAAGTTACAAGAGTTAAACCTTTAATTATATCCATAGGAGGCCAAAGTCAATAACCTTGGAATAACCCACTCAGGATCCAGATGAATCTTTGAGACCTCCTGAAAATACTGTGCAGGATAATTCCACAAATCTATATATTTTTTTGGTCTGTGAAAGTTGTTCTACAGGATATCTGCATTTATATAAATGGATAGAAAACATACAACAGAACACTGTGCGTTTGGTGTCAGTTATTAGATTGACTGCATAGATTAGGTGCTTACATGATAAAGGTAAGAGCAGGAGTCAGATTTATTCTCTCTGTTATGCTTTAAATAAGCACATGTATGTAATGAAATACATAGTGAAGTTGCATTAGTTAAAATTGGATGATATATGATATATGATATATGATATATGATATATGATATATGATATATGATATATGATATATGATAAATGATAAATGATAAAATCACTGAGAAGAGGAGGTTATTCTTTACTCAAAGAGTGGTGGCTGTCTGCAGCACGCTCCCCTGTCTAGTTATGGAAAATTGTGCTGTTCAAAAATACGTTGTTTGCTCACAGTGCAGCGTCCCTGAACATGAAATTCTCTAACACCAACGCTCTGCTTTCTGAGCTACTATGTTTCTGTTGCAGCAGATGTTTGCTGTGACTACTCATTACCTCACCTTCAGTAATTATCGTCCACCCCTGTTTCCAATAATCATCAAGACTGCAATTTAAATTGCCCTCCCAGCTCAGTCCCTGTTTGGTCTTGAAGCTTGTTTCAGACTCATCAGTCTCTCTGTCTTCTCCAGTTACAGTATGTGCAGTCTTTGGGTTTGCCCTCTTGCTTCCTCGGGACTTCGACTATTTGTCTCTCAAATTTGACCCTCATTTGTTTTTTGGTTACATTTCTTCCTAGGATTTCCTGAACTCTGAACTGTGCCTATCTCCTCTGTTGGCAGATCCTGACACAGGATCCCACTGAACCAGCACTGCTTCCTTGTAGCTGAACAAGAAAAGCTACTTCCAACCAACATAAGGATGAACCTGTCTCCCCTTGTTGGTTATCTTCCCTCCATTCTGTTCATTTCATGGAATAAATGCTGTCTGGAGAATCCTTCACTGTAAATTTTATAGAGTTCTTTAACAGCCGGTGCATCTTGTTATTTATCACGATGCAGGTGGGACTGGTCCTTGTCATGATCAGCTGACCTCTTACAGACTTGCATAAAAATTTGCATAGCATCATGCCAACTGCATCAGTTGAAGAAGGCCCCTCTAACATGTGTTAGTGTAGCTTAGAAATCTGTATGGCGCCTTGTGAGCACTGTATGAATGGTGAACTAGTGTCTACAATAAGTAAATACTATATGTGGGTCACTGGCCTATAAGAATTCCATGGAATGCATAAACAGCTTCTGAAATGAAAAATATTGTCCAAGGAGAAATCCTAGTTTAAGGATTGTTTATTGGTAGAGAAAGTGTCTTTCTATTGATGTTTGGTGTTATGGAGGCAGTCAAAAAAATGCTATCTCTCTTCATCAAAGCCATACAAACAGAAAAAAGGGCTTGCGTTCCAAATTGATTTTTGCAGCAATCATTTTAAATGTATTTCTTTTTTCTATTCGTAAGAACAGTCAATCTCTGACTGCCATTGCATTTATACAGCGGTGTACGTAGAACATGGGTACATAAACCAAAAAGTTGTAATAAGTCCCTCACTGATATTTGTACAGAATTATTCTTTGACAGAACAAAATGTCAAATATCATTGAGGTGGCTGCAAAGCTGGGATATGTCGAACTTCAGACTCTCTTTGTGAACAGGAAGGACTTGGAGCAGACTGGGTGACCTGTTCTGGTCACAAATACTCTTAAGGTGAAGTTCATAAAAGGGACAGCAATTCCTGTTTTGGAGAGCTCTTTTTAGTAGAGGATTTATCTTTCTTAATTGCAATCTTTTTGTACTGAGTTGTTAAAATTGAAAGCTTCCTTTCCTGTATACTATATATACATTTGTTTCTTAATAGGATATGGCCTTTGTGTAAAAAGAAGAGTAAAAGGGTCTTAATATATTATAATGGATAGAATGAGGTATTAGTGGATGTTCTGTTAATTCACCAAAGTGGTGTTGCATTTTGAAATATATAAATAAATGACCATGCTTTCTTAAAGGAAGGATTTATATGTTGTCCAGTAAATAAAATGGGAAAATTAAGGGCATTAATGCAACTTTCCAATGCTAATAAACTGGTTTCTGGTTAAAAGATTTCACACAAAAGACAGGATTAATATTGTACATCTCCTGTACAGTATCTATTCCTTAGATGCTACCATGTGCAGTGTGACTGATCGGGGCTGGGGAATGAAAATAACTTTCATAAAGCTTCATGAAGCTGGCCCCCCTGCAAACAGTACTAACAATGAAACCCACAGCATTCGTTAGACCTTTCGTTAATGCCATTGAATGTGGCATTTGTCTTTCTTTCATTCTTGAGATATAGTGTCTACCTTTTTGGGGGATGTAATGTCACTAAGCCCCTACAATGATGATAAGATTCACATGACTCCCCTATACTGGTACTATTTCTATAATAATAATAATAATAATAATAATAATAATAATAATAATAATTATCATTATTTTTATTTTCATTATTGTTATTATTGTTGTTATACTTATACAGCATACTCACCACGCATCAGCTGTCAGTGGGGACAAGAATAGAGTAATGAAACCTATTGACTCAATAGATGGGGTTATTAAGAGCAAAGATTGTTAAAATCTAGGGGGAAATTGGCCAGGTCACCAGGGTAACACCCCTATTCTTTTAGAATAATGCTCTGGGGTTTTTAATGACCACACTGAGTCAGGAACTTGGTTTTATGTTTCCTCTGCAGGACAGCAACTTTTTTTGTTTTACAGTATAATGTCCACATCACTACACTGGGGGCATCAAGACCCATGTAGACAACAGAGTGAATGCTCCATACTGGCCCCACTAACACCTCTTCCAGCAGCAGTTTTCCCAGGAGGTCTCCCATCCAGTTACTGGCCAGGCTCACACCTGCTGAGTGTGGGTTGCCAGTTATAAGCTGCAGGGTGAAATAGCTGCTGACATCTTGAAAACAAAAGCACCTCAGATGCTAATTTCAATGGCAAAAGCCAACATAAACAAATGAAACCTGAATTCTGAAGGGGCTGAGTGATGTCACACCATGAAAAAAGAGAACGCTATGTCTCAGGAATGAAAGCAGCACAAACAATAATTGCAAAAGCACAAACCATCACAATGTTGTGGTGCGTTTCATTGTTTGTGCTGTTTGTAGGGGGGCTGACTTCACAGATTTTGTTTAGAAAGGGAGGTCTGTGATTTACAAATTTCAAGCTGTTTATGGTTTTGGATAAATATTGACATGTTTTGTTTTCACCAATCTCTCATTTATTATTAGAAATAAGTTCTCCATCATTGAAGGGTCTTCGATGATGGCTCTGGTCCTGGGATCCATGTTTAAAGTTGTCCAGCTGTGTGAGGCTGGCTCTATATTCCAGTCCCAGGAGCAGTGGTGCTGGAGTCTGGAATTCTAAGGGGTACACTACACTCCTTTGGAAGCAGCTGCAATAACAAAGAGGATTTTTGTTCCCAAGAGGAGGCACAGCTGGCCATGGCTGTGCACAGCAGCTAAGGGCTGGATGTGAGGTGAGGGGGCACTGCTGTCCGTTATGGGGGAGCGTTGGCATTCCCCAAATGTCAGGACTGTATTTGAGACAGGTGGAGGCTAGCTCACCCTGTGGAGTCATTGCCTATGGGATTAGTCCCTGGCTGAACCACAGCACACAAATGTGGCAATGTTGTTTAGGCACAGAAAAAGCTAAGCTGTCAGCATGCTGCTACAGCAGGATTCCTGCTTGAAATCTGTCAGATATCATAACTTTATTTTTATTTTTTAACCACAAAAAAAATCAGTGGATCAGTGATCACCAACTGGTATTTGAGCTCCCCCAGCATGGGGGCACTTATTACTTAATATAATGGAGGATAAGGGGGGATTCTTAGGTTTCATACTGATCTTGCAAAACCGTTTAAAAACAGTTAGTACAGAGGTTTCATTTGAATTAGGTGCCACTTTTTTAGATTTCTCAAATTAAATGACATCAGTTTGAACAAAAAAATAAGGCAACTCCCTACTGATGTTCTGATATGTACCATGATTCCTAACAACTGTAATGTAGTAACGGACCCAACCCGACCCTTAGGTTTTAAACTGGGATGATGTATGGAAAAAGAAGACTGATGTGTGTTGCATGGTTTTAGACCTAGCTACTGTGTCAGTACAAGCAGATATGCTATTCCTATCGCAAGCTGAGGTGCATCAACTGTTACTGGCCAACCGCTCCCATATAACCTGAGACATCTTTGAACATGATCTACTGGAATTAGTAATGCAGCATGTGATGGTTGTAATTGCTGAGAGGTCTCGGTTTCCTATCTCCACGACAGCCCTCACCTATAGAAATGATGCCTGAGCACATTAAAACCCACAATGACATGTCTGATGGGCAAACTCAGCAAACTTGAATGATGAATTCCTAATGCAAGAAATTGTATAGGGCTAATAAAGAAACATTACAAATGTGGCATTTATACAGTTTCACTAATTATTCAAAACCTGCCTCAAGTGAGACCATTTACAAATATTAGGGGCTTTACCGGCCTCTAGTGGCAGGTCAGTTGTAGTTACAATCCTAACTACAGCTGCTCTGACACAATCTGTTCTTACCCAATGGCTGATTTCTAGCTCTGGCCTTTTTACAGCATACAACTCACATGCCGTGGAGCTGATAGTAAAGTCACCTACATCATAATCACCTCCTGTATCTTCCATGCCATAGGCAGAGTGCAGAATGTGCTACTCATAGGATAGGGGATAGTGTTTGTTTGTAAGCAATACTCTTGTGACATTCACTGGCTTCTAAGCTTGTGCAACTGCCTTGTTCGTTAGGTGGGAGTAAACCTATCCCAGCTTCACGTGAGTGGCTCAGTGCACTAATCTCCTTGAGCACAGGGAATTAATGCGTTCCACAGAACAAAACCATCTGTGTGCGGGTCTGTGTGCTCAAAGTCCAACAGGAGGGGCGTTTCTTGAAGAACAATGTGCAGCATTTTACGGCTGAAAAATTACTCAGAGTTGCTCCCTCGTGTGATATCTGGCCTCGTCTTCTTCAGGGCTGATATTGTGCTAAGTGTTTTCATTCGGTGTCAGAATTCAGCTGGAGAGGATGCACTTCACCCCCGTTGATCCTGAACAATCAAACACTGTTAGACTCATTCATCCAATCATTTTCTGACAGCTTCTTCCAATTCAGGGTCATAGGAGAGCTGGGGCCTATCTCAGCAAGCAATGGTAACACGGCAGCATACACCCATCGCCGGGCAGACAGACACAAACACAGACATACACACACATACCAGGGCCAATTTTCCCAGAAGCCAATTAACCTATCAGTATGTTTTTTAACTGTATGAGGGAACCCATAATCATTCTTTGGAGTTCATAATCCCAAAAACTCATCAGACCTTTTCTTGAAAAAAGTTTGGAAAATGAGCATAAGAGCATATGAAAGTTTACAAATGCAAAGGACATAACTTGTGGGACCAGTCCATTAATCCATTGGTCACAGATGAGTAACTGCTTGATCAAGGGCCTTTATCTTGACATATCTGAATGGAAGTCAGGATTTCACACTCCCACAACCCTTTGTGTAAAGATATTTCCTGTTTTCCTCCACTGTTTTAAATGTAGTTTTGAAAACATCTGGCTGGTTTACCTTGTCAGGGCCTTTGAGGACTTTGAAAACTTGAATCAGATCCCCGCCTAGTCTTCTCTATTCAAAATGAAAATAATTCTGCTTTTTTAGCTGGTCCTTGTAACCTGGTGATTTTATTAATGTTCATTATCTTAAAGCACACGGTTGTTCAGATTGTATTCTCTGGGTGTGGATTGCTGCTTGCCAAATGACTCCAGATCAAGCAGATGTTTTGAAACAGGCTGGGTCTTGATTTTGCCTCTAAAATAACACTATTTCCATGAAAAGTGCAGATAATTAAATAATGTGGTGTGTTCTGCTTTTGTCAACCAGAGATTTAATGAACAGCTGATCAATGTTTTTGACCCCGTGTGAAAGTCTGTGAATCAGTGCAACATAAGGAAATTGCAAAACAATAGCAGGGAAATAAAGGAAACAGTGCAAATACAAAACAAGATGACCATGTGAAGGAATCATATGGATTCAGTTTACAAGCTTGAGAAACACAGTGTTTTGACATGGAAGAGGTTTGGTATTGATTTTACTGTTCATTGCTTGTCAGATTGTTCCACTTATACAATCAGTACTTAAATCTGAAACTGCTTTGCTCATGCTAAGAGCAAATAAAACCTTGCTGTGTGACGTATGCCTGTCCTCTCTCTGAATATGTACCAGTTTCTTTTATTTACCCCCAACAGAGTTTGGCTTCTACAATGGAAATTCTTGTTGTGTGTTTTGATTTTCATCTTGCCTGTGTCATGGGCTTCCTACAGATTAGAGGCCAGCAGGAAACATTTTGGGTAGTAGTCTAGAATAAGATACCCAGGCAAATTGTTGAAGCAGATTTTTTTTCAAGAAAAGGCAAGATCAGATCTTTGAATGAATAAGCTACTAACTAGCAAATGGGCTAGATGGGCTGTCCTTTGTAACTGCTGACAGGTGCATAGATCTGTCCTCATTGAACACCTCTCCAGCATACTGTAGTTTATCACCTGTACTGAACTGGTCAAGTGAAACAAATAATCGAGGAAAAGGAAGAAGGGAAATTGCAAAGAAGCACTGGTTCAGCTGTCCTGCATTTGAAGATGAACTTGTATAGCAATAGTTACCTCATCAGCGCTCTATCATTCTCACTGCTGACCTCTCTTCCTGGGTGGTACTCTGAAAAACCTCATTTCAAGATGGGGTACAATGAAACTAGAACATGCAGGAAAGGCCTAAAACCTAATAGTCTGGGAAAAAACAAGGGTGGGAAAGTTCCAAAGGTTTTATAATGTATTATCCAGGTTTTTGAAGTGCTTCATTTAAACTAAACTGGAATGAAATGGGTTTATGAACTGTACAGGGTTTTCATTGGGTGCCCAGATGCACTATCCTGTGAAAACGTACACTTATCATTAAAATCACTTGCGTGTTTTAAATAATCCAGCTGAATATTGGCAATTGACTTTATGCTTGAAGATTACACAGAATTAGTTTCTAGTTGTATTGGCAAATAAGTTATGTATGATTTACTTTTTGGCAAGACATACCCTTCAGATGCTTTTAATAAAAGTAAAACCTTGTATTGTGCTCATTATGGCTTTGTATATTAGTGGTAGAGACTGGGTATGAGAATCAGGGGACTGCTTCATAATAAACTGAAGCCAGAAAGCAACAAAGTTCAGTTCATATTTATATCACAATAGATGTATTTTTATTTTGCTTTTGGTAGTTTTTATGCTTTGAGTTTCAATTTCCTATGGTACTTCATCAGATGGCATTTAAGTTCTTGCAATCTTATGGGGGAAGCTAATTTAAATTATGCAGTGCTCTGAAACCTATTAGCAACAGCTGTGCCTCACTGATACACTCCTTCACCTTGTTTTCTTACATTTGCTCCTTTCAGAAACTATTTTCATTGCAAACATTGTCACTAGTAAGCACTCTCATTGGAAGACCTCATATGTGCATTAACATCTTATAATTAAGCAAGGCTAGGCCTTGTCAGCACTAGGGATGGGATACCTCCAAGGAAAACCCTGCTACTTCTGTAAGTGTTGTTCAGCTGGTAGGTTGCGCTCTTCTTCCTGTACATGTATTTCCAAACTCTTCCATAATAGGGACCAAGGACAGTGTGTCACTGACACATTTCTTCAAATGAGATGTTTAACCAAGGTCCATTAAAATGTCATTAAAAATATCAGAGTAAAGGTGTTAACCTAAATTACACTTTGTGTTTGCACAAACTAGCCACCCCTAAATTCCTCCCCTTAAATCATTAGACTAAGCAATTTCTCACCTCTTCACCAGCTGCTCAGTGGGGCTGCTGGTACACATCAACCAAGTGGGGGCTGAAAAGCTTCTTGAGATGAACAAGGTTTTCTCCATTTGCTCTGGATTCCTTCTACAGTCCAAAGACATAGTGTACTGGTAGTCTTGGTTCTGGTGAAAAATGGTTGTCCCATCCAGGGTGTATCCCACCTTATGCCCATATTTTATAGGGATAGGCTCTGGCTCCCTCAAGACCCAGAATTGCACAAAGCATTCAGAAAATCGAAAGATGGATTTATTGATTGCCAATCATAATCCCTTTGATTGACCCCTATGTTATTGGCAAGAAAATGCTTCATTTCCTTATTACACCTGGATGCTCTTTACAGCAAACAGGTGTAAATCCCTGACGATCTCCAGTGCTCCTTCATCAGCACCCTCAATCACCCCAGTGCATTCCACACCAAGGAGCAAGGAGCTCATCAGGGCCATTGCTAACGAGATCAGGCCGGGCTTATCAACCTCGTTAAGAGCCTCGCACACTTTTTAAAACCTGAGGAACCATTACTCGGGGCTCTGCCATTAAACTGACTAACAAGAGTGTGCGTGTGTATTTTGTTCTTTGTTTCCCATTCCCATTGTTCCTGTTTGCAACTCTACCACTTGCTAACTGTCTATCATCCCCCTCCTGTTTTCACCCCAGATTCGACTGCTTCCCCTGAGCATCTCAGCAAGCTGCCATTTTCCTTTCTCCTTCCCATTACTGCATTATCACCCAATCACATAACAAACTCTGTAATCTTCACTGCTTATCCGACTCTCAGGACTCAGGACTCATTACTTTGCCGTGCCCTTTTTCTTTCCACCTACAGGCCCGGCGTAACACGTTTGTAGTGTGAGATGCATCTCCTCAGCAATGAAGCAGCACTTTGCTCTGCCTGGCTGCTCAGACTCTTGGCACATGTTGAGTGTCATTCCACCTCATAGAGAGCAGGAATCCATCCCACTGCCGAATTTTTTAAAGTAACCCTGAACAAAATGTGTGCAAAGAAGCCCAATGTTTACACGGTGAAAGGTAATGCTTACCTTTGTGACAAAAGCAGAATGATGTTGGAAACTTAGGGAAATGTTGATAGAGGAATCCTCTAGCACAGCAGCTCATGGGGTCCTGGTACCTAAAAAAAATAGAGAGCTATTGGAAAAAAAGGCACTTTTAGCTAATCCTCACATTGCTGCAACTGCAAAAGACTTTCACATACAGTACCTGCCTCAGACTAGCTGCAGTCACTGCCAGTTAACAAAAGATTGCCCTAGCTTCTGCAACGTGACTGCCATTATTGGAAACACTTTAGAAACAAAAAGAGGTGTAATTTATTGTTGAGATGTAACTAAGGGTACTGTAAAATGGATCAGTGTTCAAAGACATTTATTTTTCTGAAGAATTTTGAAAGAATTGTTTGTTTCAGCACAATTCCCAATGATTCACTTTACAGGATTACACCTTGTGTACTAACAGCATTGGTTTAATGAGAACAGTTTGTATACTGTAGTTTGTTCCACCTGTTGACTTAAAGAGAATTGTCAAAATCACTTAAAGTATTTTTCTTTATTGTTTTGCTTTATTTTAGCTGTTAAATCAATGGAAATAGTCACTGTAAACTGGGATGACCAATACATAATTTTCAAGGTCGATCAGATTTATGTATTGTCTTAGGGCGGTAGAGGGATTCAATCTCTCCTTGACTCACTCAGTTGACGAGCTTTTGTTAGAGATACTGTATTAAGATCTTTCCAGGGATTTGTGTGGACCGGACCCTCTTCCACAACACTTTGAATATTGTATGCGCAACATTTTACTTAGCATAAAAATTATGGCAGTTCCGATCAATCCAAAAGGAGGATGTGGAGGAAGGAATTGAGGGAAATCACTGGGAGATGAAAGTGCTCCGGCTGAACTTTTGAGATGTGGAGGAGAACCGACAGTAAAAAAGATAAAAGTCAAATATAGGAGACCGTCTGGGAGTCTAGACAGCAAATGGAAATAGAATAGATCAATCATGTTTTTAATCCTTTCATCCTGGTTCTCCAGCCAGGTCCTAGATAACTCCAGTTTTCTGGTTTTGCTCCAGCCATGTTCATAATCACACGCTAATTTAATTTTCTTTTTGAAACCTTTTCATTAAGAAATGAAATTGATCATCGGTACTAAGACTGGGCAGATTAGCAATTTTCAGGACTGCCCTTCCTCACATATGCAAGCTGAAATATATCCAGTCAAACTTAAGCAGAAGGGAAAACTGACTTTGCAATATTCAAGCTGAGTTGTCCAATACTGTGTTATTTCTTTTTGTGTCTGTTCATCATCACTGGACTGCCTGGTAAGAGCTCTATTTAATTAGCAAGCTGAGAATAGACTGCATAAAGTTTTTGAATCCAAGGCCTAAATGACAACAAATGTCTAAACCAGCAAACCAATCAGTTACAGGTGCAAATCAGCACTGATGATTAGGGTTCCAGTTGAAAGAGAAACCAACAGAGACAGGGTTACTCCAGGACTAAAAGTGAGAACCACTGTTCTAAATCGCCATGCTTCAACAAAATAGAGCTACAGAGCTCATCGAAATGCACACTAAATCTAGTAAATACGTTTATTCTCTCTAAAAAACAGATTTACATCACATAGGGATTCTGGGGTAGTGAGATGTGGCTGTGAGAGAGTGGACCCTATAAATATAAGGAAAAATAAGGAATGCCAGGGTTGATTGGATACTTGGTACTCAGAGGCAGTGAGACTCCCTCTTCCACTGATGGTACTCAGAGGGAGTGAGGGAGTGAGATGAGGGAAATATGCTATCCCAAAAGGCCTGAAAGTGAGAGAAAGTAGCTTCTTCCACAACAGGCCTGTAGCATTGGAGGGAAGAACAGCATCCTATGTTCCTAATGTGTAGCTGTTTGTTTACAAGGATCAACGAGGTTGAAGTATGCTACTGAGGATCAAGGATGGCCAAGCTGAACCATGGCTGACTGGATGTGATGGTGGAGGAGTGGGGCATCACCTGGCAAGTTGGGCTTCACTTACTGGCAAGGTAGCAGCATGCCTCTCCCCACAGCTGAGAGAATAGTCTAGATAACACATGTAGAGTCCTGAGTACTCCCTGACCTTAACATCAACAGACAGATGTCCATTCTTGGCAAGAGGGAGAACAACAAACCCAGTATTGCTACAACAGGGGTGCAAGGGTTGGTTATAGAGAGGTATCCCTGGCCAAACAGGATCAGTCAGCATACTCAGTGATGAGAACAGTGAGTGTCCTGAGCACCTTGTGCTTGGTGAAGACTGAGCAAAACGTTGAAAGAGTAAAAGCAAAGAAGTGGATGAACCATGATTAGTGAATGATTGGTTTTCTGGGTGAAATAGAGAAAATCAGATTGTATAGTCCAGCAATGGATTGCATTAGTAAAGAGTAAATGAGTGGAACACTGAGATTACGATGTAGAACACTAAAGTTGATGCACTGGTAGGGGTGTGATGATGGAGGTGTGCTCTGGTGTCATAGCAAAATTAAGGACATTCAACTTTAGCACATTCCAAGGAAATTGAAAAAGTAAACAGAACAAGTCAACTCAGAAAAGGTTTCTAATGGAGTGAATGTCTAAGAGAACATTTGATTTTTTGTCAAGATGGACTTGATGGAAAATACTGCTGCAGTTCATCATCAGCTCAAAGATATCTGATGCAAACAGTGGCTCTACAGTAAGGGAACGAGAGTACATCGATGCATATTCAAGATGACTCGTCCATCCATTTTCTAACCACTTCATCCAATTCAGGGTCTCAGGGAAACTAATTCAAACTCCAAATCTTATCCTCCACTCCAACTCTAACAATTATCCCAGTCTTAACATATCTTAACAATATTATTTATTGTTATAGTAACCTACGTACCTGTTCATTCTTTGTGTGGTAAAATCATATGCAGCCTCTATAAATGTGTTGTGCTGGTTACACGAGACTGAATTAAATCAAAATGTGATGGAAATAAACACTGAAGGATGCAATGATTTTGCAGATGCACGATTTACAATTTCCAGATGCCGTAAATGAGCCGTAAAAAGACAGACAAAATATTAGGATTTACAGAATTTAAAACAAATGCTGATGTTAAATAAGATTAAGTAAGATTGCATTTAGAATTTTGTGTATGATTCTGGTTGCCAGGATTTAAAAAGATATTAAGATCTTAAGATAAACTGCTTTCGGATCAGTCGAAAAAGACTTACTCAATACCATTGTGAGCTCATAGGAATGATGTATGTGAAAGGGCTCATAGAGCTGAATCCGTTTAGTCTTGTTAAGAGAAGACAAGGAGGGGACATGATTTCAAGTAATTAGGATCCGCAGGGGCATGGACAGAAACAACTCAATGTGTTTCCTCCAGAGGCCACAAAGGCTAACCAAGGAGAAGAGCACTTAAGCACTTATAACAAGCAAATTCTGCAAGGGAAAGCAGGCAATTGTCTACAGAAAGAAAATGTGGTGTTTGGAACATCAGCCCAGGCACACTGGGCAGATGTTCTGTAGCTTCTTTCAAGAATTAGCTACAGAAATTCAAGCAAGCTTGATGGGCTACGTGGCTGCTTCTCATCAGTAAATGCTCTTATGAGAGTGCCAGTACACTCTGGACAGAATGCAGGCAGTGCGGGAAGTTAGAATAACATAAGCAGCTACAGAAAGACCCCATGCAAAGCACCTCACAGTACCTTGTTGTATCCCTGACAAGCTGCCATTCCAGTTCTGAAGGTTTATTGCTGACTGGTCTTCATGTCTGGCTGTTTTTTTTTTCTCTGGTGTTGGCTTGTACTGCAAACTAAAGCTGGAGGTATTGAGTGGAGGTGTTATAGGAGGGTCTTTGTTAAACAAGGTAGTGAAAGATACCTGTCTGTTGGGTTTACAACAGACTACAGGAATGCTAACACACAGCTGCAATAATAAAACATGTTTCTTCCTCATTTTATTGGAGCCTTTTTGTATCCTTTCTCACCATCTTAACCACAATGTCCTCTGAAACAAGAAAGAGTGCTAAGAAAGGTAGAAAATTATGTACTAAAAGCATACAGTATGTTCTAAGTATTTTTAGCTTAGATCATTATATGCTGGGGCTGGAAGGTCTCACAGCCAAGGTAGATGCAGATCTGTGGTCTGCCTGCCTGCAGTGTAGCTACAGCACAGGTATTACAATGACATTCTATTAATAAATCATTAAGAAAATGCAATAAAAATTAATGTCAGATATGACACAGTTGAATGGGCTCCTCCTGTTTATTCAACAGGTGCTACAGAGGCAATGCACATGTTTCAAAGTGTTTTCTGCTATAATATATCCTGATACTAAAATATCACCTCTTCCGTGTAAATTGAGGTTGGATTGATTTTGTGACTTTTATTTGCTGATGTTGTATAACTCACTTTTTAAATAGATGCAAGCAGGAACATATACTGTACATAACTGTATTTATAATGTTACGTTTTGTGATTCATCTAACTACAGGATAACACATTTTTCACATGAGAACTAGAAACAAAGGAAAACCTTCAATTAACTGCAAGTGAATTACCTGAATCACACTTGCAACCACAGTCCCAGATTATTCTGTGCAGTAACTGCAAATTTATACACACATTAATCATGAATACATAGAAGGCATCTGTCCCATATAGAGCAATGCTGCAATTATCCAAAGATAATATGTTTTATTACCTAATTGATCAAGGCAGAATATGATGAAGTTAGAAAGTCTCAGATTGATGTAGATTTATGATCTGCCTGTCCACAGATTAGCTGCAGCACAGGGAATACAATGTCATTCTAATACAAAAAGTCTCATTAAGGAAAGGCAGTATAAACAAATGTCAGATAAATTAAGAGGAAATGGTCTTTATAATGTATAATGTTCTAGATTCCAGGGTGTAGAACCTGAAGACTTGAATAACTTGAGGTATGAGTAGTGATTCAGGAATGGTTAATCAATCATTGCTTTTGTGATTTTGTTGTACATATTATACATCAACTGTTCATTACTTAACCATCCCAAGTGCAATTTCTCTTTTTGGGCAGTGATGTGATGGACTGCCTTTTCGCAGATATCAAAGATCTCATTGACACTGTCACTGCATAATGCCCGAGCAGCCCCAGGAGAAATGCTGGTACCCCATATAAACAAACTGTCCTGTCACTCAACAGAAGAATGCAAAACACCAAGACCATTGGATGGAGGCTCTCTTTGCTAGAGGACCCTGGAAGATCAAAACCTCAGTTTGTAATATGCAGCATCAACAACACTTGCAGGAAAGAGACCAAACCATCAGCCTTCCTTATCTGGGCAGAGCACTGAGGGACAGGTCAGTCGTGTCGCACACAAAAGGAAGGAAGTACAAACAACCTACTGTACCACTGACCTTCAAAAGTCTAAGATATTTTACACTTAATATTTTCCCTCTTGTATGGAGGAATAGAATTCTAGGTAACTGATATTGTTGCTAATTTGGGTTTAGCTAACAATTACGGAAGACAGATGTTGCAAAACAAAAAGAATCCTTTTTAACTTTTACCATCCAGCTTTAAACTGCATCTGTAGAGAGAAACAAGTTGAGGAACATCTAACGAGTCTGTGACAAAGTGAATTGTCACCAATTAACTTATTGCTTTTTTTCTTATTGCATGCTTAAGATAACAAACTTTGTGGTTGTTTTGCTTACACAGTTACTTACCCATGGGTGCACAAGCAAGTTGGAGAGACAGGCAGAGTAGATACTGGATTTAGATTAACACCTTAAGCCAAGTGTAGAGGAAAGGCAGCATATAAACTTTATTTAGTATTGTTTTGCAAGTTGTTTTAGCAGGTTAATAAGTGAGGAAACTAGCTGCCAACTTCCTCCTACAGAGCCCTTTACGAGCTTGTGGAGATGACAATGGAAATTTACCAATACAAACAGAGTAGGGGGGTGATGCAACACATGCAATGTGTTGGATTATGAAGGATTTGATATATGTTTATATTAAGTGTGTAACAATCTAGATTGTTAATGTACTGTATGTTTGATATTTGTCTGTTTTATTAGTTATGTTTGTCCATTGATAATGTAAATTGTAAATATTGTAAATATACTGTAATGTGATGCTGGGAAATGTTTAGTCAGTCAGTAATAGTGACTAAGAGAGAAGAGCTCTAGGAATATTGAGCTATGTAATGTATTGAGCCCATGATTACTTATACATTTTTGTGGTTACTGTACGTTGTCTATAAATTATATTTTTGTTATCTTTCAAATAGATTCGCAAAGTCATTTTTGTTTTAACCTAACCGTCATCTTGCCATTGTGAGCCTCTTTCACTAATGCTTTGATCAACATGCCCAGTGGCCAATGCTACACACACAAGATCATGTGTGACAAAGTCAATTAAATCTGATCAGTAAATGGAATGAAACAGCTACTGTACTGCATTGTATTGGCTGCTCCAAAGTAGTTTACTATGAGTTATGATCAATCTGATTTCAAGTTTGTAAATGGCAAACTTGGTTTCTTCTCACTTGAACTAAGCTGTCTGAGGAATGCTCATTGCTGATACTCATAACATGTATATACAGTATTGTGACTGCCTGTGGCAGCTCAGATGTTTATGACTTTTGCACAGTAGTGCTTGGAATTACTTACCACAGGTCAGAAGAGGTAAATGATACAGCTATTCCAAGTCCTATTTAAATTTTGGAGGAAAATTAAAAATTGGATACCTGAGTGCAATGTCTTTAGAGCATAAAAATGTGATTTGCAGTGATGCCACATAAACCCTATCAGCAGTAATATTTACAATGGCTCCCCTGCCCTCATGAAAATCACATCAACTCTATCACCCACTCAAGCACAGGAACATGGGAGATACAGAAGAAGGCAGGCCATTGAGTTGAGATGGCAGTCATTAATTGATCCCAACAGTTCATTTTCTCGAGAGATCCATGTGAGCTTGTCATGCCCTCTGTAGCCAGAGGGCGCTCCTACTCTGTCCTGTCCCTAGTTTCCTGTGCTTTGCTGTCTCTCTCTCTGGGGCTATATATTTCTGAATGCTGAGCCATCTTCAGCCCCGCAAGTGGCGCCTTTTGTTTATCCGCAGCCTTTGCCTTTTTTCTCAGGGCCTTTTTTTTCAGTTCTGTGTTAATCACATGATGCTACTCGTGACTTCCGTGCCTGTGAGCGGGTCATTCTGTGTTATGCTGTCCCGACATACACTCATGAATACCTAGCTTTCCTCTGGTTGTCTCTCCCGGCATCCGTGTTTATGAATGTTGAGCTTGCTTTCCTATTCTTATTGCTGGATATCACTCCGGACATCAGTGCCTGTGAGCGGGCTTTGTGCCTGGCTCTCCTCAGGTTGTTCATTCCAATATCAGTGATAGAATGTTAAACGTGTTTTGCCCAGTCTGAATTATTTTCCCCGGGTTTTTGTTTTTATTCTTGTTTTTTGCTTCTTTATGGTCCCCCTGTCCCATGTGTCTTGGAACTTTTGGTTCCTATCTGTTTTTTGTGGTTTGTTTCCCTTGTTTCCCAGGTTTATGTTTGTTGTGGTTTGTGCTTGTGTACTTGTCTTTTTTTGTTTTAAGTCTCCAGTGCTCTACCTGACCCTCCCTTCCTCTACCCACTAAAGCTTTATACCCTGGAGGAGGGGGCAGCTCTCAGCTGTGGACTCCCGGAGGTTTCAGTTAAATTAGATACTTTCTCCCCCCAGTACTGTGCAGCTCACTTATTTGTTTGGGCGTCAGGAGCCGTCCATGAAGGGTGGGGTACTGTCACGCCCTCTGCAGCCAGAGGGCACTCCTACTCTGTACTGTCCCTAGTTTCCTGTGCTTTGCTCTCCTTCCGGTGTCTCACTCTCTAGGGCTATATATTTCCGGGTCACTCATTCACCTCCGCTCAGCATTGATGTTCGGATGTACTGAGACCCGCCTAACACCAGGTCGCCCCATGTCTGCTACCTGAGGGCATAGGTTTCTATATGTTATTTCCTGAACAGCTGAGCCCAGGCTAAACCCTGTCTCGCCGCTATGCATAGGGTCTTTTTCGCTCTCCTGCCATTCCACGGTTCGTCCCTTCCAACATCCGTGACAGAGCTGGCTAGATAGTTTGTTCCAGACACATCGTAACTGTCTGAGCAAACTTTTTTTTCTGTTCAGCTCCAAGGTGTTCTAAAGCCTGATAAGGTTCTTTGAATTAACTTTGTGATCATCTTAATTTAAGTTCTTTAGGCAACTCCCACTGCAGCCTCCTCTATTTAAGAAAAGAAGAATTAGTTCCTGTATGTGGCATGTTGGTACAGTGTTTAACATTGCCGCCTTGGAGTGCTGGGGCCCTGGGTTTGGTTGTGGACCTGGGATGCTATCTGTGTGGCGTTTGCATGCACTCCCTATGTTTGCATGGGTTTCCTCCGGATGCTCTGGTTTCCTCTCACAGGTCCACATCATACTGTTGGGTTACTTGGTTTCTGGGAAAATTCACCCTGGTGTCTGTGTGGGTCCGCCCTGCAATGGACTGGCGTTCTTTCCAGAGTATATCCTGCCTTCTGCCTGTTGCTTGCTGGGATAGACCCAGGGCTCCTCTATGACCCTGAATTGGAGGAAGTGGTTAGAAAATGGATGGCTGGAGATTTAGTTCCTTAAAGGTGATTTTGTATTACTTTTCATCTCCTTCTAGGGTTTCAGTTTCCTTTTTAAGTTATATTGAGACATAAATGCTGTTCAAGAATCCTTACTGGCAATTCTGTATGTGTTTTCTCTGTGTATCATTTGGCCTTTAGATTGTTTTTATTGATTTCAGACATTGTCTAGGTGAACACTCAACTAAATGGCCTTCTCTCATTTATAACCTTCTTATGCTTGGAGACTGAGACTAATCAATAGAAAACAACCCAAAGGCTGCTTGTCCAGCTTCAGTACTGTTCTTTTGCCTTTTATAATCTATTGCATTCATGCTGCCTCCACATGGAGTTTTGAAATTGTCTACATTAACTCTCACAAGCCAGGTGTTTGCCCATTTTGTTATAGGCTTGCATTAAATCAAAACTGCAGCCTGCCTTCCGATCTAACTATGACACCACGCACACAGCCAAAGAGGAAGAATGCTGATACACCGGGGTAGCCAGCTGACCGAATTATAACTGGACACTTGGAGATGGCGCAGATTTCTGTAATAAATTTCTTCTTGACACAGATTACTTGCTGTTTTCTGATGGAGAGCTGCCATCATGCATTGCACTGGGAATTTGTGACCGGCAGATGACTTCATCTGACTCTTCCCAAATTTCTAGTCAGGATGTACATTCCTCCCTCATTCACTTCACAGCAAGCAAGCACATCCAGTCACATGCTCTGTCAATGCTAACTCCCAGGGGCAGCCACAACTATGGACAATGGCTCCTCTGTCTGCTCTCTCTGATACTATTGTGCAATTCATGTAAACAAACCATGGTCTAGGACTGTGAGCCCTACATTAGAGATGGGATTTGTTGTGAACAAGGTTTGGGGGTATGTGGTCTGGGCCAGGGAATGATAAATGCTCTGTGGTTCGAGGACCAGGATGTTTAGGGGGATAAGGGGGTTAGTAGAAAAGGTGCTTGAGGATTATTGTAGATGGAATCAGTTTGGTACTCCATACACGCACAATCTTTGGCTTTCTCTTGATCTTCTACCTTTATTCTAAACTGCTACATCTGTTTGATAATTAATGGCAGTTCCTCATATCCAGAGACACCTTCTCCGTTTTTTTGCAATGCAGCCTCAAGGCAAACTCCTCAGTTTTGTACACCCCTGTGATATGTAAACTTTTCACCCTTAAATGTAGGCGGCTTAACTTTTTTTTTTTCCTTGAAAATTTAAAAGGTGCCAACCTAGCTGATATTATTTTGGACCTCTGTGCAAACACAACAATCCAGAAGGACTTTCCTTAATAACTTAACTAAGAACAAACTTTGCTAAACTCCTGTATTGCTGAGGTAATCATTTCTCCTGCAGCCACAAAAACAAACATTCCCAACCTGATTCCAACTGATTTGGGCTGTACTTCCATGAAAGCTGCTGCAGCTGGCTGATTAAAACATTTTTTTGGTTCTTTGTGATTTTCCTACACATGGCTTTCTGCCACAGGGGGCAGAGAAAGGCAAACATTTCCCAAAATCTTTTGAAAACAGAAGTGCTTTTTTTTCTAATAAAAGTTCTTGATTAGATTTTGAGCTTTTAGTCTTAACTGAGTGAAAAGGGTGAAAGTTAATTGTCAAATGAAATGAAACAATGTATTAAACCAAAAATCAAAATTAGTTTCTCATTTTTATGAACTGAGTCACTTCTTTGAAGATATGTATTCCCAGGCAATATTAGTGTTGTTCCTGTGCTTAAATGCATGTTGTAGGGTTAAAGAAAATACAATGGTACATTTCTGTATTTCGACAATTGTCAGAAGGATGATTTGAAAAACATGTTATGAGTGTGCTGGCTTTTCTCTCTCCTAGGACATCATGCAACACCGGGATGTGGACAATAATAATAAATTAAATGCCATGGGAATGTATGTTTGTTCATATTTTGACATTTCTGCATCTTTCCTGAGGGCCAATGTGAGAAATAATTTATAGAAAAAGTGATTTCATTTCTTACAGAGCTGAAAAACCGCAATGAAAAGGTCTGTTTGAGCTTCCTTGGGTGTGAAAAACAAGAGGGACAGTGATTCATTATTCACTGCAAGAGTAGGTGAGGGAATACTGTGGGAACATATGAATGCCAGCTCAACTGAGGCTCCGTCTGGCCAGCTATACCACATCAAAACCAGATTTTCATAGATCTCGGAGACTCTTCATATTTGGACCTCGTACTGGAAAGGCAGGTATAGAAAATCATAATGGCTCCAAACAGACAGCACCTCAGGTCCAGAATTCAACCTAGGCCCTAGCAACACAATGTAGCAATGTTAACCACTGCTCCACCATGTCTGCCTCCTTAAAATCTCACTGCTAAAGAAATAAAAGTGAGTAAAAGTAATTATCTAAGAGCATTCTATGTGTACATTCGATGCAGTTTAAATTGAACAGTACTTGTTTCTGTAAAAAATGCCACAGTGCCTTTTAGATTATTGATGTTGAATTATCAATGGGTATAGACATTTGTGGGTTACACAACCTTATGAATTCTATGAAGTTTAAAAAAAACAGTAGTCATTGCTACAGAATTGCATTTTTACGTTGAACTCATGAGTATTTCTTACTTTACTACCATTTAAAATCAAGGTGTACAGTGAATCCTTCAGAGGAACAAGTAAAGGTTTATTCCAAGCTGAAAAGAGAAGAAAAGAAACACAATGTTTCTGTTGTGGAACCTTCTTCAGGTATAACCTCCACACAGCCACAGCCACTGTTTCTTTTGTTCTCTTTTCAGCATGGAATAAACCTTCACTTGCTCCTTTGCAGCCTATGCATGCTGTCACAGCTACTGTACCTACTTGAACTTCTGTGAATCCTTCTCCTGTGTGGATCTGATTATACTGTACCCCCAAAAAATGGGAACAAATACCTGTTGAAAACATTTGATTACTCTATGTGTGGTTAGAAGTGGTCCATCAGAAGTAGTATTTATTATTTTATTAGTGCTCTTACAAAAATAATGGTGAGAGGGTACTGGTGTCACGATTATAGTCCCCCCTCCTTAAGGGTGCTCCAGCCCTTTCACTAAAGACTTCATTCTGTGCACCCGATCCTTTATACCTAGCCCACCTTAAAAGCCAGGCGCTGACTCTCATCCGGGCTCTGCATCTGATTTCCATATCATGCGAGTCCGGGACCTGGAAGCGCCTGGTCCCGTTAAGGTTTTAACCTTTGTTCCCGTTCCTGTTCCCCGTCTGCCGGTTCCGACCCGGCCTTCGTGGTTTTAATTCCGTGTTCTAATGGATCTCCTGGTTTTGGACTTACCCTTGTGTTTTGGATACTCTAAGGATTACTCTCTCGGATTGTTCGCCTCGGCCACACCTCCCCCGTGCACCAGCGCACCTTGGACACGCCCCCCTGTCTTCAGCCCCGTATTCCTGCATGACGTTTCCCTAGTGTTTCCCCACTCCGTCGGACAGTGTCGTCCGCATAGGGTCCGGAAAGAACTGTTCGTTACAACTGGTATAACTCGTAGATTTTAGAGAGTATGAATATCACTGGTGTCAACCAAAATATATTCCTATTATAACATACAGTACACCCAGCAAGCTTACCAGCATTCAGTCAATGGTGTGAAATATCCTTACTTACAGAAATATATTCCCAAAAGTGCCTTTTGCATTTGTACCTCACTGTAGTGTTCTCCAGCACACAATTCTCACAGACCGGTTGTATCAATTGGTAATCTCATTTTATGAACACACTGGCCAACAAACCATTTAACAGGAATCTTATGTGTGCTCTGCCTGTTTCAAAAAAAGTGACCTCATCTCAGCCTAAAACACCCCCGTGAGCTTGTAATATTTAAGGTTTGTGATATGCAGTACTAAGCTTAAAAGGAAGAAAAATCACTACCGTTTCCAAATTGTCAAAAAATTACCCTGGATCTGGGACCCAGTAGCACAATTACAATTATGGGATTGTGGGCCAGACAGCCAGAAGGACTGTCTTTTTAGTTCCACTTAAACAGCTCACCAGGAGAATACTGTCTAAATCAGTAAGGGTGACACCTCTCTGAAGTTGCTAAATGTCTTGGCTTGTTGTTCATCTATGAGGTTATTGACACAGATAATGGAGTCATCACTGTGAGTTCTTTATATACAATTTAAAATAATTATATATTGTTTGAGTGTACAGTATATATACACATTATAAATCTGTTATATAGAGTACTCAAAATAATTATGGAAACAAAGAAAAGGGGGTATATAACACAAATGACACATTATAAACTAAGAATGTCTGTGCAAAATGGGCTGTTACTTAATATACTATTGATGTGGTGCAATATAACTGATGGTCAGGCCATTCATCAGAAAGGGCCATATCATAAGAAGGCCTTCATGTGTATAAGCAATGATACCTTTTAGGAGTTTCACATATATGGTGAAGGCAATCTCACATGATAGGATCATAGGAATCATACCTGCAGTTATTGAAGGTGCCTCCAATCATCAAATTACAGATCAACCTCATGTTTCTCCCAGTGCTGTGTTTCTTTCTTCTTTACTACTTCAGTTGTCAATGGAATCAATCACAAGCCACTCACAGACAGCACTGGTGGAAACCTGAAGCTGGGAAGCTGTGTGTTAATAGCATTAGACTTCTCTTTTTGTCGTGCAAGGTTGCCTTACCATAATATTCACCACAGATATACCAAGGATATATTGTAATAATGTACCCACTTTTCCTTTTGTTTTAACAATTATTTTCAGTGTGGATTTAATTAAAAAAACAGTTTTAATGATATATTTACATTTTGAATAGATGCTGCCTTTGAACTTTTCACTTCATTTATTGATTATAAATTTATTGCATTGTTTGTATGTGAGTTTAAGTCACCCCGAACAAGGGCATCTGCAAAGTAAATGAATAATAATGAACTCTAATAGCTTTCCCAATTTATTGTTCATTTGCTATTACTGCCGCATGGCTCGTTAACTTTCTACACTCTGGATTACCTTTGCTTTTGGCCTTCCAGTGAAAACGGTCTGTTGCATCTCCTCATGATTTAAAGTCTGGCGGTCAGCAGCTTCCTTGTACTTCAAGGCATGCCGATTGTAATAAGACGGGCTTGTGTTTCCAATAACAAACCTCCTGTTACCAGGAGAAGGGAATATGGTGCTGAGAACTGGACTGGAGTGCAAGCAGGAAATCCATATTTTTTCTGCATCAGTTCTGTGGAAACAATGTGGCTGTATAAACATCTTAACAAAAGCATGTGTTTCATATTGAGCAAGATGGGACCAACCGCAAGGAATAATGAGTGCAGCTGGGGTCAAATTCAATTCACTTTTCATGGGCAGCTCAAGATGTCAAACAAGACTCAACAATTTGATTTTCAGCTTGTTTTAATTGTGCTGGGTTAGTGTTTTTCAAAATATTTATCTGTTTTCTTCTCATTTTTTGCAAAGTTTAGGATGGAACCTTTAATAGCAAAAGTATTTTATAGAGACTGGTGAAGTGCGAATCATGCAAACTAATCTACCTTCAGAAATCTTCAGCAATAAGCTGCCAAAATTGATTTAGACTAAAAATGGGATAAATGTGCATTGCTTTCCAAAAAAGCCAACGATTGAACCTTGATAGTGATCAAACAGTTACTGTATAACACATCCACAAAAGAAGTCTGTTCCTGTAGTCTGTTGTGTCTAGACCTGCCTTCTTGGGAACAGACTATTTAAGGTCTGCCTTGACAGAGCACTGGGCTCAGGATGTAAAATGAGTTTTGCTCTGAGCCTCCTTGAGTTCCCCTGGTCTCTAGATTCCTAGTTCCCTGTCTTGTGTTTCGTTTGAATTCTCAGCTCTACTTTGTTTGAACCTTGTTTCCTGGATATTCCCTTATACGTCTATTCCCTCAGAAACAAACCTTGCTTGCTTGCCTCATCCTTGCCTTTAGGGTTCACCTTTGGTGCAGTTGCTTGGTGGCAACTGGCTCTGAAGTTTCCTTGCTACAACCACACATCTGCACTGTTAACACACTTGCCTCTGCCTGCTAATATTCATTGCATTGGCTTATACTTGAACTTGAACTTTATTGCCATACTGTATGTAACTGGTACTGGTACAATGGAATTCTTACTTACAGAAAGTCTCTCGATTGTAAAACAAGTGTAAAAAACAAAACAAAGTGCAAACAGTGCATCAAGACAATGTACAAACAAACAATAGACAATGTGCAAGTAAACATGCAGACAGTTTGAATGTAAACAGTACAGACATGTAAACAATGACTGGAGACGTACAATAAATAAATTACAATGAGGTAGATGGTGATGGTGTAGGTGTGGTCCGAGGGGGATGGCTAAATGTGTTCGCCAGTCTCACTGCTTGTGGATAGAAGCTATTGAAGAATCTAGTGTTAAGTGTCCGTATGCTCTTATATCTCTTGCCTGAGGGCACTGGGGTGAAGAGCTCATGCCCGGGGTGGTGACTGTCCTCTGTGATGGCCAGAATTCTGCCACGGCAGCGGTCCTCATAGAGCTGTTTAATCTCGGTGAGACCGCAGCTGATGATCTTCTGGGCCATATTGACCATTCTCTGCAGTGCCTTTCTTTCTCGCGAAGAGGTGTTGCCATACCACACGGTGATCCCGTTGGTGAGGACGCTCTCGATAGTGCAGCGGTAGAAGTTCACCAACACATGTATTGGCATCCCCCATCGCTTGAGGCACCTCAAGAAATAAAGGCGCTGCTGAGCCTTCTTCATGATAGAGTCAGTGTTCACAGTCCAGGTTAGATCTTTAGAGATGTGAATTCCCAAAAACCTAAAGCTGGTGACTGTTTCCACTTCCGTTCCATCAATACTGAGTGGGCTGTGAGTGTGTGGCCTGTGTCTCCGAAAGTCCACTATTAGCTCTTTCGTTTTCTTTATGTTCAAGTCCAGGTTATTGCTATGACACCACCTAAGCAGCTGTACAACTTCATCCCTGTAAGTGGACTCGTCATCATCACTGATCAGTCCTATTATAGTGGTGTCATCGGCAAACTTGATGATGCGGTTGTTGCTGTGTCTACTATATACTAAATACTACTATATTACTACTACTACAATTTACATTTTTTTTATTAAATGCCTTTCCAAACTCAAGGACCCTGTACATAGTATAAAGAAAAAAGTACAGTAAAAAGAAAAAAATAAAACTAGAGATTACAGGTTTATATAGATAGAATACAGACCAAACAGACCCTGATAAAAAAGGTGTGTTTGGATTTGAAGAGAGTCAAAGAATTTGTCTCTTGTACAACCTGAGGAAGGGCATTCCATAACAATGGAGCAGCAGCAGAAAAAGGCGTGGTCAACCAAAAGCCAAGAGTAGTCCTAGGAACAGTGAGTAGAGGAGCAGTATCAACTGAATGGAGCCTATGGGAGGGAGTGTGAAAATGGAGGAGTTCAGTGATTGAATCAGAGATTGGGAATAGTATATGAGAATTTGATTCAAGTATTTCAATATTTAAATAATAATAATAGTCATTATCATCATCGTCATCATCATTACGGAGAAGCACAGAGGATTAGAAATGTAGTGGAACATGCAATGAGCAGACACAGGCACTACTTAAATAAAAGCCTTTTTGGAAGAAGAAGGTGTTGTCTGGATTTCAATGCATTCAGGGATGGTGACACTCTGATATATTAGGGGCGGAATTACAGAGCTTTGGGGAATATCAAAAGAAGGCCCTCTCCTTACAGAAAGTAAACGAGTTTTGGGGACAAACTGACCAGAATCAGGAAATTGAAGGTTGTGTGGTGGGGAAGATACAATGTGTCAGATAGGGACTGAGGTGTCCAGCCAAGTACTGCCTTATAGGTAAACATGAGGGATTTGAATTTGACACAAAACCTGATAGGAAGTCAGTAAAAGGATTGCAGGTCAAGAGTAATATGATTGGTTGCATGTGACCTGGTTGCAGAACTTGACATTCTGAAGTTTGTTTATCAAGGATTTAAGATACACCAGCGAGTAGGGTATTGCAATAATAAGTTCTAGAAAAGACAAATGTGTTGACCGGTTGTATTGTTACAGTCAGAGACAACATTGCCTGGCGATATTTATGGGATGGAATAATGATGTTTTTACAATATTTTGCACATGTGGGTCAAAAGTCATGCCTGGATCTAATATCACCCCCACGTTCTTCAATTTAGATTGAAACTCAAATGCAGTGCCATCCATAGATACATTAGGATTACTGCATAAGCTTTACATATGTCTTCAGTCTTGTTGCTGTCTAAATTAAGGAAACTTGGAGTCATCCAGGATTTTATGGCAGGGATGCAATTAGAGAGTGCAGGAGCAGCTACTTAAGTGTTAGGTTTAGTACGGACATACATGTATATGTATAGGGATAGCCAAGCTTACAGGTTAAAGGGTATTTACTTCAGGCTGCATTCTGTTTTAATGGCAGAGGTTTGAAACCCACCCCTGACATTCTGGCAACTGAATATCTCAATTCTTTGAGAGCATCTAATCCAAGTATTTAGAATCTTCAAAGGCACAGACCAAGTCAACCCAATCAACATTTTCCAGCCTCAACAAGGAAACACAAACCCGAGGACACAAGTGGAAACTGTATGGAAGTGCATTAAAAACTGAATAAATACCTGGAATAGTTTGAGGAATAGTACTGAAGCAGCAGCCCGCTGGTTCTGGAAAGGCAGGCTTGTACATTCTCAAACATCCTCATCTGGGATTTCAAGGCATTTCATACAAGAGGAGATTTTAAGATAGCTTATTTTATGACTTATTTTTCAAAGTTATCAGATGTGTTTTTGTATTCTTTTTCCAAATGTTAAGTGGACACTTTACTTCTAACTTGCTCTTAATTTATAACTAAACTTACAGTAATGTATTGTTTATAATTTACTTTATTTATAATCATGTATTGCTAAAGGAATATAATGAAAATGTACATTTCTCTACCTTTAAAAAATGGATCATTGAGCTATGAACAAGATGAACCAAATGAACTCCTGTTGGTTGTATCTGTTTTCATTTTAAATTTTGACACCGCTCTTCCACAAGCATTATCGAAATGTATATTTGCTATCATGGAAGTATTCACATTTTCTTGACATAAATATACAGTATGGCACAATCCACTCGGAAAGAGAACACCATTTGACTAGGTATTGGGTCAAACCTGCAGAAGATGAAAAATGAAGTACTTTCTGGCATATCCCAGACAAACATGACAAAATCTGTTATTTCACTTGAAAATCATTTTTCAAGTGAGCAGGAGTGCGCTGTCTCCTGGTGTTTGGCCATTTTTCACTCTTTTAGAGGTTGAGAAGTTCCAGATGGTGAATGCTGGAATCTTTGCAGTCCCGTCAGGGAAGTAGTTGGTTGCTGCTGCTGTCTGTACCTGTACTTGTATATTTGTTGATAAGAGTGGGGCACCATGCCTTCTCCTTAAATTCCATTCTTTGCTGTTTGCACAGAAAGGTTCTGATACACCATATTCATTCAATATCTTCTTCTGCCCCCTATTAGGATGAGGAGATAACCTTTAGATAGCTGCTTCCTTTCTGTCATGTTCGCAGGTAGAAGATGGAGGAAATGAGAAGATTCAGCAAGCGCAATCTTGAAATGTCATGTGCGGTGCAAGTGGTCCTCATGTCATACTTACAATACAAAGGGTACCCAGCACCTAATTTATAGGAAAAGGGGAAATCCTCTGGATAAATTAGAAACAGAAGCTTTTGGAGCTTCTAGGGTCATAGATTTCCCAAAATGTGTTGTTCCAGTCTGCTGTTGTATCTCCTCTAGCAAAAAGTGTTGCTGATGAAATTCCTTGTTACTCACCCCTTCACAAATATTAACAGTGATGAGTGAGTGTGGATCCAGCCCTCATTTTCTGTGAGAAAGAACCCTGCAGACTCTGCAATCTCTGCTTGATTCAATTTCTTATTAATTTAACATGCTGATGTCTTATGTACAGTTACTTGCACTCGAAAGAATTAACTGTGAATTATTAATGGCACAAAAATACATGATTTAGGCAAAGATTAATTCAAGTAAGGCATTCATGAAAGACTATGACAACCACAACAAAATAAGGTAAGATCAAAATACTAGGCAACAAAAGTCTAAAGCAATGTCATGCAGGGCATGGAACATACTGTATACTGATACTGTAAATCACACAGGTTGTAGTTGAAATCTGTCACAGGTGCGTTTTGAATAGATGGTCAGAGATGGTCTTTTCCTGGTGTTCCTTGGTATTTCTGGTTCCACCACAGGACTGACAGAAAGCTGAATGAGACCAAAGAGAAGTAGCAGCTACTGAAGGTGACCAGCAGGGCAGGATACCAACAATCTTCAATCCGTCAATCTTTCTTAGTTATAGCGCTTTTTGCAACAGTTTGGCATACAGTGCTGTAGAGATTATACAGCAGTTGACTATAGTGACCAGCAGCACTTGGCTGTGTGTAGCATGAGGACAGGAGAAGGAAATCCCTCCGTGGCAGACAAGAAACTTCAGGGAGGGGCTATGATTTCCCCCTCTGTTCTTCTTTGAATGAATTGTAGTGCTTTAAATCAGCTGAATGATACTGATGGAAAAAAGAAACACAAAACCTCCTCCTCCACACTCTGGCCTACCCGTCTACGTGGAACAGACTGAAGAGTGACTAATCTGTGAAGAGGACCTGATGCCACTGCTGATGAGTCCATCGCAGGCTCTGTCTGGCCCAGGCCAGTCAGGTGTGACATCTAAGAGGTGTGAGCAGAGGGCTTCTGACAGGTCGCCATGATCTAAGGCCAGCAGCATGGAGCCTCACTGTCCTGTCACTAGTGTGGACATTGTGTCTGCTGGCAGTTTCAGTAGCAGTACAGTGGGCAGATCTGAAACAATCTCTCAGATGGACAAGTCTGATGTGTTGGTCCTGCTCTGGTGTGGTCATTCACGGGCAACCGGATCTCGGATGGTCTTCTGTCCTGCCGGTCTGCTGAAACTTTCTCTGCAGTCGAGACACAGTGGAGCAGCTTACTCCTTGGTGTCTGGCAATGCTGGCACATGACTGGTCTGCCTGCAGCATACCAGTTGCCCTCTCCCTTGCGTCTGGTGACATTCAAGGCATTATGGAATGCACAGAAAACCTTTTTAAAGGTGACCTGATCAGGCATTGTTTCACCTGGACCTCACTGGGTAAAAGTGCATCTAATGAGCTTTCGTGTGATTGGAAAGTTACAATGCCTCACTGCACAAGCTGTATTGCTGGTCAGTTTATGTACTTCTTGTGAAAGTACATAAACTATAACTATAGTATTCTCATTCCAGAAAATGTTGAGTTTCTTTTTTTCCGTCAGTATATAGCACATGACATATGAATCAAAGATTTCAAATCAAATCATTTGTTTTGATAAAGACCACAATGTAAGCATATTATATAATCTTTTGGACAAAGCTGGAAGAATAATTTTGAAAAACATAAAAATCCTTTGTTTTCAACATTATAATATTTATGATCACAAAAGCATTTAGGGTAATATCTCTTTCCTGATTGAATATTGTTTGTTTGGATAAGAACAAAAAAATTCAGGGAGGTCATCCCGTCAGGTCTTGAAAGAGGCCAGGGTATCAGCTTTAACAGCTTTTGGTGGGTTAGCTTATTTTCTACTATCACAGCAGTCTGGGTAGAGATTTGACCTCTGTTCTTAATTTTACAGTACATGCACTTCCCTATAGTTTCTACTTTTTTCCTCTTATTCATGTTTCACTGTTTATTCGAAAGTCCATTTGGTCTACTTTGTCAGTGAGGATACAGATCATGCATTACTTATATACAGTATATCATTAGGTATTGAAACACAGGATACAAATGTGTATCATTATTATGGTAAATGGTCACATGGTCACGTGCCAAACCACAGGGTGTGGTGAAGAATGCTCGTGATCACTTGGTCCAGCCGATCAGAAGTTGCAGATTATGGAAAAATGAACAGTGTCACACAAGCTCCACTGTCACCTTCTGGATGGAGAGTCAACCTTTACGGTCTGGCATGAATTTCACGATTAGCCACAGTCAAAAACAATTTCAGCACGTTCAAACAGTTAACTGCTTTTAGTGATTAATTTTGTGTAACAGTGGACCCAGACAATGTATTGCGTAGAACCAATGTGCATTTATTTTAAAAACATTTTTGAAAATTATAAACAATTTTTGCTGAAGTTGCCCTACTTCTAGGGCTGAAGAGACTTCCCCCTAGAGCTTGACTATGCTTACCACTCCACTAACAGATTCGATTTTTTTATTGCTTACCCAGTTTTTCTAAGACCATGCACAATTTCAGGAGAGGGGCTCTGCCTCTGGCAGGGAGTTGTGTTCCCAAGCCTCTGACATGAATGTTCTGTCTTTGTCCTTTAATAGATCTCTTTTCAAGCCCACTTACATCCTTTGATTGCTGTGAGGTACAGTAACTCCTCCTAGAATTCCATTCAGAAATGCAAAGCGGTGGCATAATCTAGGCCCCCATTTATTTGGGGGGAGGGGGGCAAAGTGAAGCCTCTTCTTTTTGCCTTGAACTCATCTCTCAGGTTTTTTCAGCCTCATTGCTCACTGCTTATGCTTCAATGTCCTTTGTGAGGTATTGTAATGCAGCATGGTGTACCCTACCAAGGCTTCATTGCTGTGAAGCATACTGGCTCTCTATCACAGTGCTTAAACATACAGTACAATATAAAGTGGAAGGATGAATGGAACATTTCTGAGCTTAATATAGAAATACCAGAGACAAGTGCTGTGACAGCTGTCTGTGGTCACTGTCTAGCGTAACGTGTGTGCACCAGAGTGCTGAGGCACAGCCTGTTGTGGGAGTCCAAACATTAACAGGTGCGCTTTGGCATTTTGGAACAAGCAGATATGAGAAAAACAATTCCAAAGTAAATATTGAGTAAATATTAGTTTGCTGGAATAAACAAAGTGTCATGTCACACGGTCAGTTTGTCCATGAGAGAGAGGGCTGTTCACGTAGGAAATGTGTGTGGTAAGAGTTGAGTTTTCCCAATCTGACAGATGTAAAAAACAAAGATGGAAAACGTCTGAAAGCAGCTGAGCACAAAAGAGCTCTTAACACTTATCAGGGTTCAGTGCAATGAGAATGTTGCAGGAGTGATGATATTGCCTTGAGATTGCTGCTGTGTAAGGTGTTGTGGTGTGCGTGCTTGGAGCCTTCAGGCATCTGTGCTTGAATCCCAGCAAAAGCAGAGCAGAGCCACGTTTCATACATAGGTTTCATCTAGGTTTCAAAATACAAAAAGGATTCAAAATACTAAGTTTCATCATAGGTCCTTCAGGACAAATTCTGAATAAAGATTGAAATTGTTCTAAAGAAAGGTTGAGAAACTCCAGTCTAGTTTTTGCAAACCAATGTTGCGGTGTCACAGGCAGATGAAAGTATAAAAAGACAACAAAAATTATCAGTTCCATTGACAAAATACAATTATTAAGACTAGAATCTTAGAAATAGACTAGACTTATGTCCCCTAAATGGGATTTGTCAGTTGGCAATCATCTTGTGTTAACCACAGCAGCCCTTGCTCCAGTGTAAGGGAAGAATACCAACATTCTCCCTAAATGTGCATGATCTGCTGTGCTTCCTTTGGCCAGCTGTACGCTGCTGATGTGAGGATCCCCGTCAGGCTGTAGGAGTGATGTAGCCCAGGCTCAAATCAGCAATGTCTGGTATTCAAGCTGAACAAATGCTATGACCAGTTGAGGTCCCTGTGAGTATCTAAACTTGCATTTGCAAAAAAATGGCTCCTGTACAGAGTTAAGTGAGTTTGACGATGAGATTTTTTGTTGTTCTCTCTGTGTGCGGATCTGTAGCTTGGTCTCTGAGCCATCTAACCACACTGAGGATTGTGTGGCTTGTTAAGTGAACTGGGGTTTTGAGTTCACACTGGCAGAGTGATTAATCAGTCCCTACATGGCTCTCTGACCTAACAAAGGAGTTTATTGTCTTGGCAGACAAGCACTTTTGACTGCAGAGTGGGCTGTTTACAACAGTGAAAGAGACAGTTATCAGCCCCTACACCTCCTGCGATATCTTCTTTAGAGCTGCTTTAAAGTGGTGCTATATGAAATCCAAGCACCTTGAAGATGTGTGGCCATGATATCATAAAGAGAACATAATGAAATACTTGAGCTACATGCCTGTATTTCTGTTTTCTTTTGTTTTGGCTGCTTGGTTTGTTCGTGGTATGTATTACAACCTACTACATTGTTTATTCAAGAAGCACTGCTAGAATATAATCACCTGGGCTATGTTCATGAGCTGTTTGCCTTCAAGCTAAATTCTAGAAAAAAGATCAAAGAGCTTGCAAGATGTGTTATGCTGTAAATTTTCCAGGATGCTAATTCAATGTATTTGTGCTTTCTTTGGTACAATAGTTTCCCTTGAAATATCTTTGTTGTGGTGACTTATGCTGTCTTTTCAAATTAGCTTTATCTGGATAACAAATCTGCTTACTTATATGAAACACTACAAAATCTTATTTAACTAAATAATTTATATATATATATTCTCATAATGCATAAAATGGTTTGTATAGCTAGGCCATGCAATAACTAAAATTTATGAGAATAAAGATCATAAATAGACAACAAACTGGCCTCTATATAAAGTACCCATTTTGCTGGATGACATACGGTACAGTACTGTATATGTGAATAATTGTATTTGATGCTGAAGTGTACAAATAATAAACCATGTGCTAAAGGAGGAGAATTACAGTATTCAAGAGATATCTTGTTAGTACTGTACATGACTTTGATTACAAGATGAGATGCCCATATAAGGCTCCATGTACAAAATCACTAGAGGAAATTTAAATACTTAGTTTTGGCTTTGTAACATGAGGATTTTTTTCCCTTTTGATGGAAAGAGGTCTAAACATTGTCTGAATGCAAAAACACCTTTGTCTTTGTGTTTTGTTATACTTTTGTTGAAATAAGAATAACAATAGGGCTTGTCTGGTCTAGAAACATTAGCATTTGTTACAGATAAA
Source organism: Lepisosteus oculatus (assembly GCF_040954835.1). NCBI lineage: Eukaryota > Metazoa > Chordata > Actinopteri > Semionotiformes > Lepisosteidae > Lepisosteus > Lepisosteus oculatus. The sequence goes on along the minus strand of NC_090706.1, from coordinate 19,571,527 downwards.
TATTTTAAAAAGTACATTGAAGGAAAGCTATGAAGGTGGTTTTCTGAGTTGACTGTTGTAGGTAAGCTTGCACGCTATGGTTTAATGGTGTTGGCATTAGGGAAGAGAATTGAAAATATGAGTTACGGACAGGGCAGCGTGGAGGAAAGGCTGCAGAACAGATCATTATCTGCTTTATGCTAGGTTTAGCAAGGATGTTTTCTTTATGGAGAGTGCTGCACAAAAAAACACTTCAGTGTAAAGGTCTTGCCCGGTGTGCTATTAAAGCAGCCTTAGGATGCGATAGGTTTTCTAGAAAATGAGAAAGCTATTTTCTGGGTCAGCAGGTTAGTTATAGTAAAGACTGTATCAAAAAGTGTCAAAAGGATTGAGGCTATATTGTAAGTATTACTTGTATGCTCAAGCAGTTTCTTTAACACTATTTACCTAACCCTAAAAACAGCTACTTTTGGACAGCTAAAGCTGAATTAGTGATTCAGATTGAATGTTCAACAAACACAGGAAAATATTTGTTTGGGCAAATAGTAGAATTGCTTTAGCCCAGATGTTTGTTAAAATATAAAGATTTAAAATTTGGTCAAAGAAGGGGAGTAGCAGAACATTCTTCTTTAGCAATTCTCAAAAGCAAAAAGATTGGAAGAGTAGAGATTTCTTGGCTTCACTTTTCTACCAGAAAAGAATACCTTTGCTGTACTGTATATCTGCGCTCCACACTAGTACTGTTTCCTTTTATTTTGGCTTAATAGAAGTGAATTCATCTATTGATTAAAAGAAAAAGAGAAGAAGTGAATTAATCTATGGATCAATTCGTTTTTACTTTATAGTCTTTTCTTGGTAAAAATCATCAATTCTTAGAAATCCCATCTATGTTTATGAAATCATTACACTGTAGCATGCTGAAACATTGTGGAGCAGGAATAATTGTGTTCAACTATTACTTCTTAATACATTATTACTGAAATAAATTTGCTGCGGCTACCACTGACATTTTTAAAAGCCTTTTAAATGGCTAAATTAAAATGTCCCACACTGGAGTTTATGTGGCTACTGTGGCCAAAAATTAATGAATTCAATAATAATAATAATTTTAGAGATTGTATTTTTAGCTTTTTATTAGCTTGTTTAACATCTATTACATGACAATAAAATCACTCAGTGTTTTTCCTTCTTTATACAAAACAGAATTATGTTTTTATCTATTGACATTTCAGCCATTTAGGTTTAAGCTGACTATTAATACTGATACATCTGTATTTTCTAGTCCAAAAAATAGCCTTTTAACTTCATGGGTGTTTGCACCCACGAAGAACTATGATGAACTAATGAACTAATGATGTTAATGAAGAAGAACACCTGACAATGAGACAGTGGTATCTGATTAATAGTAACTGTAGTTACTGCAATATTTAATTTTGGTTGCCCATTCCATTCCTAAAGATTGTTAAATGACCAGCTTGGTTTCTTCTCACCCCAAATAAACCACATTAATTATCCAAAATTTGATAAAGTACTGGAAAACACTAACAAATTAGTTAATAATACTTTAATTATAATTGGTTACACTTATATAGTGCTTTTCTGGACACTACATTTAAAGCGCTTTACAGGTAATGGGGACTCCCCTAAACCACCACCAGTGTGCAGCATCCACCTGGATGATGTGACGGCAGCTAAAGTGCGTCAGAACGCTCACCACACATCAGCTATTAGTAGGGGAGGAGAGCAGAGTAATGAAGCTAATTCATAGATGGGGATTATTAGGAGGCCATGATTGGTAAGGGCTAATGGGAAATTTGGCCAGGATGCCTGGGCTACACCCCTACTTTTTTCAAGAAATGCCCTGGGATTTTTAATGACAGCAGAGAGTCAGGACCTCAGTTTTATGTTTCATCTGAAGGACGGCACCTGTTTACAGTATAGTGTCCCCGTCACTATACTGGGGCATTAGGACCCACATGGACCGCAGGGTGAGCGCCCCCTACTGGCCCTACTAACACCTCTTCCAGCAGCAGCCTTAGTTTTTCCCAGGAAGTCTCCCATCCAGGTACTGACCAGGCTCATAGATGGTTAATGGTAAATGGTAAAGACTTTTGCACAGCAGTGAACATCAATACATTAGTACCTAAGTTTCTAAATGCATTATCTAATACAGGGTAACAGGGAATGCCAGAGTCTATCCTGGCAAGAAACAGGCACAAGGCAGGGTAAATCTTAAATGGGACTGCAGTCCATTAGAGAGCACACACAGGCACAAATACACATACGCTCACACTTGGGCCAATTTTCCCAGAAGCCCATTACATTACCAGTATGTCATTGGATTGTGGAACATCAGGAAAATTCCCACCAGGGCATAAGGAGAACATATACACAGATAGCACCTCAGTAATGGAACCCCAGCATTGAAATGCATCAAAGCTAACCATTGCGCCACTCTGCTGCCCACTAACGTCTACACTTAAGTGATTCTTTTGGAATTGGGCTAAGCTCAAGAAGTGACAGATTGCAAAATGCACACCACTCTATGGGATGACTGCAATAGTGATTAAAAAGGTGAGCAGTGAGAACTGATAGCATGACCCTGATTTCAGTCCATTCTCTGCTGGCTAGCGCAGCTCCTCTTTCTAGGATGCATCCCTGGTTCCCTCAGGCCTGACTGCTGGCTGCTATTAATAGCCAGGCCAGGTCATTGCGCTCTCAGAGTCAGAGTCTTCCCAGAGACTGCTTCCAAGATCTGGGGCTAGCATCAGTATTTCGGGTGGGGGTGGGGTTGCAGCCACCAGGCACCCATCCCAGCGGACAGTAAAGCATGTTAGTCTTAAAGCAAGGTAGTCCTACAAGCGCATGCTCATGTCATTGATGAGAACCATCATAATTTGTTTTTCCTTAGTACAGTGTAGTAGTAAATGGTAATATATGGTGATATCTTAAAATGGGTATCTAAGCTCTGATGTCTTATCTGCTTCAGATGGTTACTGGAAAGTCACTGGGGCTGCTAAATTGTCATAAATAATTATTTCCTCCTCAAAGTCATATCTCTCTAAATGTAGCGTGAATAGAGGTTCATATTAGAGCAGTAAGAAGTACATGCTAATACAAGACAGTCTAAAAATGTTTTGGTTTTTTTCCTGCCTTGCCTTGTGTACAGAAGCTTTTGTAGACCATAATGGAAACAGCTGAATGGCAGATGTGCTTCAAGTATTTGCTGCACAGCTGGCCACAAGGAGGCACTGTAATAAAACTTGCTGGTTTGGTCTTATCAGTCCTTGAACATCTGGCTGTAGTGGGCAAAGTTCTCAAACTGGACTAGTGCCAGAGATCCTGCAGGACTAACATATGTTCTTGTGGGAAACTTAGACAGGCGATCATAACATGAACCAATAGTGCACTTTTTCTTGGGGACACATCTGGACTCTATCTGCAACCCTTCACTCTTCTTGCTCCTGGAGGTACACTAGGCAGATGATGATGCAGTTACACATTTGGGCAGCTGGATAGGTAAGAATTCAAAAACTCCTCGTAAAACATACAAAAATAATTAACACTGTAATCTGAAATTTAGGTACATCCAGAGAGCACTCAGCAACTCTAGGGGATCTTATGGGACCACTGTAAATGAGAACTTTTACTGTTAGAACTTTGTAATACACACTGCAGTATATGTAATGCAAACATGTTTAAAGCTCAATACAGTAACATCAGAAAGAATTAATTTGATTTTACAGATCTGTGAAACTGATAGAACAAATGTCATGTTTTAATTAGAAGATAAAGGATCAGTCAGAACACTTTTTTTTCTATCCGTGTTCAAAAGCAAAGATTAAGTTTCTGTGGGCAAGACAAAAGAAATTATATAAAAGAAAAATATTCCTACCCTTCTGTGGGCCTCATTCCTCCTCAGACTACGATGACAGTAGAAAGATCCATTTTCCAACAGCAAACTTGCCAGCATATATCAAATTGGGCACAAAATGTCATTTTTCCCAGAAATGAAAGGCACTAACTCTACTTTCTTAGGACTGTCAACATCAGATCTCTCTCAAGGATCATGTACATTTACGCCTGTCAAAAACCCGACGCAATTCATGTTGGTTTTTAAAACTCACATAAATTGGGCTTTCTTCATCACTGTTACAGCACTAACTGAAGTTTACAGTATGTGCTATACTTTCCTCCATGGCAAAAAAAAAAAAAAACACTGTTGATGAATGGCAAAGAGCAGAAAAATCAGACATCTCCCTGGAGTTACTCTTCTTCTTTATACAGTAGATTCAGTTCTGATTCTTGAATAGGGGCTTGTGAATCCTAGCAGGTTCAATAGGAACCTGGAATAAGAGAATGGGAAAGGTATGTACTGTAGATCTATCCAGAAAATTATGGTGCCTAATAGCATCAACTAAGTTTAGTTGGATATCCATAATGACAAGCAATCCGTCTTGGATCTCCAATGCTGTGATTGTGAATTTCTAACAGAATCAATGCTGATTTTAGATAAGCTGTTGGAGTGTATCAAATAGCCATGTCTAGAAAAGAAGATATTCAGCAATCTTGGGAATGTGAGTCCCTGTGCTAATGTGGAGTGATTGACAGACAGTGAGACGGCCCTGGCTATGCGCCTCTCAGCTGTGATTACCGAGCAGTCAGGTACACACACGCTAGTCTCGCTCAGCTGATGTTTGGAAAAACATAAAATAAATGTCTCACTGCCAAAAGCACTCAAGGGCTCCTGTTTGGACTTGTTTTGAATGGTTGTCTGCGCAGAGACTCACAGTCCAGTCAGCTTCCCAAAAACCTCAGTGCCATAAATGGGACGGGAGATGAAATAAGCTTGTCTCCCATGTTTTTCCTTTTGTAAGAGTGGAGTGCACCAATGGAGCAGTGGAGCGAAATATGTATGTCACTGCATTTTCTTCATAGAGTTAAACAAAAAGTTTCAAAAATTGAAATATATAAAAAAATCCAGATGGATACATCATTCAGTGGAAACTGGAGGCAAAACAATTTAGATAAAGAATATTTGCATGATCAAACTGAAAATACCAAGACTTCTATAACAGCCAGTAAGTGCAGTTCTAATACAAGTGGGTAGTTTGTTGTCTGATGTGGGCAAGTGAGGATGTTGGCACACAGAGTTGCCTTGAGAGATGGCAGGTACTGTAGGATTCCAGGTCCAAATGCACAACCTACACTGATTCCACCAGGAATGGGGGGAAGAGTGGAACCAGCATGAGAGGTTAGGGGAGTAAGGTCAAAGCACAACCAGGGTACCTGTAGAAGTGGAGAACAGAAGAGGTGAGCAGGCTTAAGCAGCAATAAAAGATTGCAAAATGAGGAGAACTGAGTGGTGCAGAGAACTCCAGTCTAGATGAGTAATTATCAGTGTCTAGTGCCTCCAGAAAGCTGCAGTGTTGACAAGGTCTTTCATCTGAGTGTACGGTCTAATGGAAAGACTTGTCCTCAATAGCCAAGAGATAAAATTTGGCCAAATGTAATGTCCGTGACCTGAGAACCTTTCAGCTTGAATAGATTTGCATGTTGATGGATGGAGTGCCAGAGCCAGGTTTCCATGCAGACACGCTGCATTCCCTTGCCAGGACACGCATGCATACCTTTTTCAGAGTGATGACTTTATTCACCAAGCTTTCCCAAGCTGGATAACTCTTAATGAACAGGGGAAGCATTCATTCATGTCGTCAGTGCTTCTGATGATGACTAACAGGTGCACCACAGGCCACTGCTTAAAAAAAACACCCCACAGAGATAGTAGTTATAACATCTTTACTGTCATGGTTATTTTGATGGATCCATAAAATGTTGTAAGTGGCAAATATGGAATCCAACTGGAGTGAAGGAACCAGATGTCCGTGTCACTTATCACTTATGATGTCTGAGGACAAAGTGGAGTTTATTCTGAAAGATCAGGAGGGTTCAATCAGCCCCAGCTGTCAGTTATTTCTAATCAATTCTGATGTCACTTCATCACCTAAAATATAATAATTACTATACATGATCCAGTTTTCATATGTCATTTGCATCTTTTCCTCATGCTGTCTTCACATTTACAGCTCCCCTTGGTCACTCCTCACTCTTCATGGTGTCCTATCATGTGGCCAGGAGGTTAGCCCTCAATCAAGTGAGTAAAGACAAATTAACTGTGACTAAGAAATCTTTTAATACCCTTAAATTCTGGGGCATTGTTATTCCTAAACATTTGACAACTGTTGCAATGAAACACTGTCCATCTACTTGACAAATGTCAATAACTGCTTTAGTTACACTTAGGTTTATACATTCAGTTTCCAACATGGAGCTTAAAGACACATTATTATTCAGAACATATATTCCACATTCAGTGTGAAGTTGCTCTTGCAGCACATGGCATCAAAAGGGAAATAAATATCTTGCTTGATTCAGATGCAGAAATGATTTAAATGCTATGATGTCATGTCACACAGGAAATTCTTCAATTTACTATAGTGCAGAACGGAGCATTACCTGCAGGTAGCGAAAACAAACATACAAAATATAAATCTACCATGGCAAACACTGAGCTTGAAGTTATGGAGAAAGGGATTCATCTATGATGAAACCTCATTTATTCATAAGGGGAAATAATAAAAATGCAGACAGAACATTAGGACGTTTAGATAAAAATTTAGATGTCAGATCAAGGAATGTTGTTAAAATTGAAATGTCTACTAGTAAGATATCATTTGCAACTTTGTGTGCAGTTAAAAACAAAAACATTACTGCATTGCAATCAGTCCAAAGCACATTCCTGGGTTTAAAGGAATGCCCTACTCTCATAGATCAAAAGGGCTGAATCTTTTTAGCCTGAGACAGACTATGTCTCAGTCTATCTATCTAAGTCTAAGAGTGAGAGTGATTCAAGAAGTATTGAAAAATTACTGACAAAGCCTAATAAATTCATTTAAATGTATAATGTTTCTTATGTTCATAATACTTTCAAGAGATTTAAGTAACATTGTACTTGAATGAAGTAAATGTGAGGCACTTTTATATACAGTATCTCCAGGATAAAGAGACAAATTACAGGAGTCATCTTAGGTCAATATCATTAGTCGAATAGTTTGGGACATAAATGTGACTCACCATTTTTATACCAGTGTTGTATTCATTTTTTTTTAAATGGAGCATTCATTTCCTTTCCTTGGCTTGCAAATTTGTTCATTTGACAGCCAGGTCTAAAATTAGCCCTTAAATTAGAAAATTGCAATACAAACCCATTGAACATTCTATGTATTGTACAGGGGCATCATTTTAGAGCAGGACACTGTAGAAATGCAGGAAATAACAGGACTTGGGACTGCTTTTGCAAGGACTCAGGGACATAACTAGAAATACAAGATGCTGGATGTGTCATGTGTCATGTGGAATCACTCTGTGAATCCAGTTTTTTATGTGTTTATCCTGAAGGATTTTTTCCCAGTCAGGAAATGTGTTTATGGGATCAATGTTGGAGAATTAGTGGAAGGCTGTGTGGCAGAGTGGCACAGTTGTTTGCTTTGCTGTCTTGCAGCTCTGGGGCTATTGTGCTATCTGGGGCTCTGGTTCAATTCCAGACCTGGGGTGCTATCTGTGTGGAGTTTGTATGCATTCATGTGGTTTCCTTTGGGAGCTCCGATTTCCTTCCACTATCCAAATACATATTTGAAGGTTAATTGGCTTCTGGAAAAATTGACACTGGTGTGACTGTGTGTACAGTATGTCTGGGTGTGCCTTACAATAGACTGGCATCCCAGGGCATACCCTCCCTTGTGCCTGTTGCATGCCAGGATAGCTTCTGGCTCCCCCATGATCTCGAATTGGGTACATCAGTTAAAAAGTGGATGGATGGATTTCTTTCTTTCCATCTCTGTGTTCCATGTGATCTGGCAATATTTCCTTTTTTTACCACACCTTTGCTAATAGAAGTTAATAGAGTTGCTTTCAAAGCGAGATCAGATCTTTCTGACCTCAATACAGTGAAGATTATTACCCATTAGTTTGTCCCCACATTTTTTTCTTGCTAATTTAATATTTTTGTTTATAAAATTTCATGCCACGCAGTGCTCAGACAGATGCCTTTATAATTGTAGAACTTTTGCCTGTATTTCAATTCTCCCTCTTGTCAGCAACTCTGGCTGGCTTTGTATACATTTATTTTTAAGTTCAATAGTTTAAAGTGTGGTATAATAAGTTCAAATATTAACAGTTCTATTTTTAAGGGATTCTCTGGCCTACCATAGTTTATTTACAATGTTTATCCTTTACTGACAAATTCTTTCTCCCACGGGATAAGGAGATTACTGCGAAAGAAAATATGAAAATATTTTAATGACCTGCAAGTTGTCACGTGTAATGTGATGAATGAAATTAGAAATGTGAATTGATTTAAAACAGTAGCAGCGCATGAAGTAACCCTGCCATGTTTATATAATAGGTGCTTCAAGTTTAGTCTTTAGGCTTCATGGTGGCAGACGGAAGAAAAGTTCAAATTCTGTTCAGTTTTCTCTTCTGGTTAGTTACTGGAAAACTCTGTACCTCTGATTCCACCAGAGTACTATTCATTTTTCTTCTGTTCTTCTTTTGAGGTCTTTAGATTTTCACACGTTTTGGGACAGTGTAATTAAAAGCAACCTTTTCTTTCCAGCTCGTGAAAAATCCCACCTGCAATAAAACCTGGGGCTGGTTGTGGCTGTGGGAAAGGCATACTAACTTTATATTTGTGCTTCAACACTGCCCTCTGCTGCCAAACACCAGACAAGGCAGCTCTGATCTATGGTTTTAAAAAGCTGTAGAATTCCAAGTAGATATCAACCAATCAGCCAGACCCAAATTGAGAAGGCCTGAAGTCTCTGTGACCACTAGATATCATGAGTCCTTCCATTCCAGGAAAAGTTATTCATACAGCAGTTATGTTTTTTTTGTAGTTATGCCTTAGATTATTTTGGATTACCTTAAATATTTTTCAATGTGATTTTAGGCCCTTTGTTCAATTTAATCCAATTCAATTCAACTTTATTTGTCATTATACGTACATGGGTGCATAGTATAGTGAAAAGTGTTTCTCATTAGTCACTCAGGTTCAGCATATAAATAGAACAGAAGACAAGACAAAAGACGGTAACACAATAACAATAACTGTAATAACATAACAGTGTAATCAAAACTGTGCAAATACACAAACAGAAAAAATAATACAACAGGACAAAAACAGTGCAAAAGTAATTCGGGAGACAGTGCAAAAATAAATTAATAAATATTGCATTAAAGCTTCATACAACTTAATGTCTTCAGCGAGATCTATTTCACCTTATTTGAAAATTGAACACTGTTAAATGGCATAATTTGTTTACCTACAATCTGTGGAACTCTTTTTGTTCTTTCTTTGAAATCTCAGCTTTGTTTCCATGCTCTTCGCTTCATAGTTTTTCTGATTACCTGAACAAAAGACTCTTGATAGGAAATACCAGAGTCTGGTGTTTTCACAGCTACAGTGTTTAAAATAATTTTGATGTGATTAATACATCAGAAACTCACCTTAATGATGATAAATGTCATTTGTAGCTAAACTGTAGTAGTTTTGAACAGAGAGGGAGGTGCAGGGAAAGTCTGGTTTCTCTGGGTGTCCCATTTTCTGATGTTTTAATGGGTCCAATCTAAAGATTTGGGGGGTGAATGAAGAGGGCCGTTACCCCTGTGGTCCAGCAAGGTGTTCTAAACTTTATTCCAGCTATCTACCTAAAGCTAGTCATAACTGCACCAACGTAATCCTATTTTCATATTCCTGTAGCTGTATGTGACTTAAAGACTGCTGAACGTCTTGGATGGCAGCCATCAAATTATTGCGTGTTGCTGTCTTTCATGAGCCCTGAATGCGTGCGCATGTGGTGGGCAGGTTCAGATTAGGAAGGAAAACAGGAAGAGAGCAGAAAGCATACAAGGAAGTTCACAAAAAGAAGTAATGAATTTAAACAATTATTTTGTCCTTATTCTTCTGGTACATATGGATCTTTATGGTGAGTAAATTCCCAGGTTCATGGTTTCTTTTTGAGTTCACTGAAATCCCTTCAGTGCCCTGTAAATGAGTGTATTTTGTTCTGATTTCGATATGGCAGTAGCAGGCTTTAACAGAGCCTGATTCTGTTAACAAAGTTGTTTTTATATTACTGTGCAGAGATGGATTGGTTTCCAACTAAACGTTTTGTCCTATTAATGTCCCTCTCTGAGAGCTGCAGCACAGTGAGTAAAAAACTCAAATATTTTCTACAAAGAATTTAGATGAAAATTTTGAGACTAAGAACTTAGGTTTTATTACTATGCATCTGCTTTCTCTTGTTGTGTTTACTTGAATATTCATTAATTCAGAAACTACCAGTGATGTTAGTGATTTCTTGCAACAGTTTGAAAAAAAAAATTAAGTTATAACTTTTGTGGGTTGAATGTGCAAACACTGTAAAATGGCGGGCATTGAAAATTAAAGATCTGAAACTCCTTCTGATGGCTTTGCTGTTATTACGGTTCATACTATTCAGTCATTGTTGCTGTTTTTCTTTGCCAGTCGTGGTATGCGGAGCGCCGCCAGGTGGTATGCCATATGACCCTGGAACTTTGTTGTGTGCACTGAAAAATTGGGACCGGTTTTCATATTTTCTATTTTAATAAAATTAGTTTGTGTCGAATACACAGGCTGCATACTACGATACAGCGCGCACTAATACTTGAGTGTACAGAAGAGCTACATTGTAATTCTATTCCATTGTATGGGAATGCGTGTGACCAATTGTATTTAAAAAAAGTTATATCCAGCAAATAGGTAGGTACTGTAGGAGAATGTGCGTGATTTTGGAACAATGCCTGTTGTAAGCACATGAAAGCATAGAAATGTGTACTGCGAACACTGGCAATCTTGTGAGTACAGGAAAGCGTGATAGATAACAGAAAAATATTTAAGAACTGTTCTAGGTTAATTTGAGAAAAATACACCGAGCGTATCTATGTTTCACTCCCATACGCATTAAATAAAAACTTCTTTTAACTTCTGAGACAAACTCCTGAAATTGAAACGGGGAAAAATGCAAGCTTGCAGATTGCTAAAGCAGGTAAGCCCCACACTACTTGTAAAGAACTTTGTTTACCGTTAGCAAAAAAAACCTGCTGAACAGCTCTACCTGCTGCCCCCTCCAAAAGTCACTCATAGAATTATTGTAATGGCAGATAATGTCAAATGTATTCTGATAGAGCGCGTTAAGATGAACATATGCTTTTCACTGCAATTAAATGAATCTATAAATGTAGTTGATTTGACCAATTTGCACATTTACTTTCGATACAAGTTTGAGGGCATGTCCTATGAGTACTTTCTGTTCTGTAAGCCACTACCAACAGGAACTATACAGGAGAGCACATATTTCAGCTTCAGAATGAATTTATTGAAGAGAATGGCATCGACTGGATAAAATGTGTCGGAGTTTGTACAGACGGTGCTAGAATGATGACAAGCTGACACAGTGGTGTAGTTGCACAAATTGGAGAGGTTGCTCCAGATATGAACTGCAGGATCCACCGCGAGGCCTTGGCCGTCAAGAAAATGCCTGACGATTTAAAATCTCTTAGACTGTTGCGAATTGTATCAAGGCTTGACCAATGAATTCACATCTGCTTTGCTTGACTAAACAGGCTCACCCCTCTCACTGAAATGGTGCCTTTTTATTATTTTCAATTGTTGTTATTTGTTCCTTTTATCATTCTGTAAAGCCACCTTTAAAGGCGCTATATCAAATAAAGTTTATTATAATATTTATTGTATGTGTATGTGAATTTGTGCGCACACGCGCACTCATGTTGGTCATTGAGAATTTCTGGGGTTCCTATGAGAAGCTGACTTGTAGGTGCTTTGGTTTGATCAGGGGTGGAACTTGGTCCAAAAAGTTTGAGAACTACTGCTTTAGAATGTAGGGCTTGGCAGGATGCAGTTGCGATTACTGTGAGAATTTGGGCAGTGCTTATCAAAAAGTGTGAAAGCAAAAAGTGCTATGAGGTTAGCTAGATAGGGATGATGAATATCAATGAGGCCTCTGGGTAAATCTGGGCTTTCTGCAGTCTCCAGCAGGATTCAGAGAAACTACTCTTAAACCACATCTGAGGAAAGTAGCACCATAACAATTGGAGCCTCTTGATATTGAAACTGAAGCTAAACAGGTGTGAGCCTGGTCAGTACCTGGATGGGAGACTTCCTGGGAAAAACTAAGGTTGCTGCTGGAAGAGGTGTTAGTGGGGCCAGCAGGGGGCGCTCACCCTGCAGTCCATGTGGGTCCTAATGCCCCAGTGTAGTGATGGGGACACTATATTGTAAAAAGGGTGCCGTCGATCGGATGAGACGTAAAACCGAGGTCCTGACTCTCTGTGGTCATTAAAAATCCCAGGCTGTTTCTCGAAAAGAGTAGGGGTGTAACCCCGGCGTTCTGGCCAAGTTTCCCATTGGCCTCCTAATAATCCCCATCTATGAAATGGCTTCATTACTCTGCTCTCCTCCCCACTGATACTGTAGTTTGTGTGTGGTGAGCGTTCTGGCGCAGTATGGCTGCAGTCGCATCATCCAGGTGGATGCTGCACATTGGTGGTGGTGGAGGGGCGTTTGAGTGGAGTGTTCATAAAAGCGCTTTATAAGTGTAAGCAATTATAATTAAAGTATTATTAACTAATTTGTTAGTATTTTCCAGTACTGTATCAAATTTTGGATAATTAATGTGGTTTATTTTGGGTGAGAAGAAACCAAGCTGGTGTAAGCAATTATTATTAATTTGTATTATTATCTTAAATTCAGTTCAACAGTAGAATAGACTGGAAAAAGTCAAACCTGGGTGGTAGAAAGTGAATCAGACTTCCCTGAAACCTCCACTTTTGAATAATTTAACAGATTACACAAACCTATCCCAAACTTATAAATGAAGCCAGCTCATGCCAGTAAGGAACATATACTGTATCCTAATGCCTGCAGTGTTTTACAGTACCTGGTATACAATACATTAACAATGCATCATTTTATATTGAAATCAAATCATATAAGATTTACAGTACTACAGTATACTGTACATGTAAAAACAAGTCAGGATACACGTTGTATGGGACACCAGTCCATTGCAGGGCACACACAAACACAGACATGCACGTGATCACATCAGGTCCAAATTTTACAGAAGCCAATTAACCTGTTAGTATGACTTTGGACTGTGGGAGCAAACCGAAGGAAACCCATGCAAACGTCAAGAGAACATACAAACTCCTCAACAACTCCATTTTGAATAAAGCTGTTAGAAAATGGATGGATGGTTAGTGGTGTGACTTATAAAACATAGCCATTGTTTTATTTTTTAGGCTCTAGCACAGTGGATGTGCAAAACACTGATATCACTTGTGATGATATTAAAGAAAATGAAAACTATAAATATTCTTCTAACCTGGACATGAATGATATTTCATTATCTGAAGAGACCTGGGAAGTGAATGTAAGTAATCTAAATTTAGTTGCTCTTGTAGCTAAGGAGAAATTACTAGACATAATGTCTCAGTGTTTTTCATTTTAACTGCAAGATTTAAATCAGTAACCAGACAAGCCGATACCCAAAAGGACCTCTGGTTACAGTGTGACTGATGTCTTGCCTCTTGCTGTTCACTCAAACAAATCTTTTGATGGATATTTTGACCAAATTAATTCACACTCTTTAAATATTAATATGTCACTATTCCTCCTAGTTCCATAACAGGGATTACCTGTGTTTTTTTTATTTTGAATAGATCAAAAGACAAAAACCTTGAAAATAAATATTAGATGTATATTTCAACTCAAAGTTTGCAGCTATTTTTTCCCTTGTCTTTTGGAAGCTAATTCTCCTTAAGATGTATATGTATGCATTTTTGCCTTGGCATACAAAATCCAACAGGTTTTCTCTTATAAATCTGGCAACAGTAGTAGTTTATGTATCTATTCCACAGGTGTATAATGTTGGTTTTTGAGATTCAGAAACAAGCTGTTTTTCTAGATCTCTTTACATCAACATAAGTTATGTTATGTGGCTATTAGTTGGAGGAATGAAGCAGCTGTCTCACTGACAAGACTGCAGGCATGTAGGTGCCTGGGAAGTCCCAGTGGAGTCAGTGTTATCCTGCAACCTGATTTCAGAGATTTGCCTCAGTATTTGAATGGTTGAAATCACTCTGATGTTTTTATGTTTTGGGATTTCTTTACAGAAATAACATGCTGCATTTTGCCTTCACTTTTGCAGGGCAAACCTATTGCTATTATTCATTATGATGACACTTCACAGATTAATTTCACTGATGATGTGATCAGTGCTGGTTCTGGGACCATTATCCTCTGCTGCTGTAGGAGTATCAACTACACAGCTCTTTTTACTGAAAAAACTAAAGGCCTGCGGGTGAGTTCCTTTTTTTAAATTTAAACATCACACAGACAAAGCGCTTTCAGATCCTTGACAGTACATAAAAACATTAGGGTGCATTTTCCATGCAGTGGTAAATAAAAATAATTACAGTATATGATTGCCCGATTGTTGATGGTTTGAAATGCTGGATATGGATTTGGGATTTTGTATAGTTCTTCATGGTGCTTTTCACACAGCATTGTTATATTTGTCAAAGTAAGGTTAGTAGACCAGATAACAAATGTGGGACAGGCCTCAGAAAACTGAAGAGTAGGGCATTTCTTTGTGGCGGCAGCTTCTGTTTCTACAATGATTATATTGTCTCTATGTTAAGCTATCAGGTAAAAAGTTTTCTGTGGGTCCTTCTAGCACTGCAATCTAAAAGTCAGTTTTCTTTATCTGTTTCATCCTCACTCTCTCCAATTACTGCAATGATGAGCTGTTACAGTCTCACTGCTAGAATTCATGCCTCAGTACAGCCCTCCTACTACAATGATGGACAAATACTAAGCCTGTTACTGCCATGATAACACAGTAGAACCCTTTCACTTTACCCAGTACAGTCCTTTTACTGTAAGAATTACCCAAGTAGAGCCCTTTTACTGCCAATATGACCTCAGTACAGCCAGTCGACAGTACCATTTAACACGTGTTGTTACTCACCTGTTGCTATTCCCTAACCCCCATTTCTCCCATAATAGTGTCATTATACCTGGTTGATGTCAGCACATTCCTTCCTTAGGCCTTTCCATCACTGCAATTTTGTGATTAGCTTGAGCTCCGTAAAAAGAAAACGTTCACCTACTAAATTGTTTGTCTTGTTTTGTCCGTGGATTCTCCTTCTTATATCCAATCTTTTTTGCTTTCTTATTACAGGAGAGGAGAATTTACTATAAAGGTAAGGCATTGCTGTTATTTCCCTTTTGAATCTACAAATAGAATTGTCCCATGCTGAGAGAAGGCAGCTGACAGGAGATGGTCACTAGCTTTAAAAACACATGAGGGAAGAAACAAAAGACCTTAAGCTGTTAATATCTGATTACATGTGATTGTAGTTTTTGCTACTAGATGGTAATGATCACGAGAATGATCACGATTTTTATAATGCCTCACTGGCCTTTGACCTGGTCATTCAAGATTCCCTTTTCTACACCACCTTATTTATTGAACTTACTTGAATGTTGTTTGATTCTTCACAAGTTTTTTCTACTTAAAGGTTGGAGACCTTATATTACTTATGAAATAAAAAAGTAGTAATCCTCCAATGTATTTAGGAGTTGAGAAAAAGTGAAGAATTCTACTATTAATCTCATCATTAGTCCCATTACTGAGTTAATTATGTAAGTGAGAGCTTGGAATATCTAGCAGGATTTTAGGTCCCCAAGACTACGGCTCAAGACCCTTGCTCTAATGCAACCCTCTGAAACTCAGCTTGCCTGGTGAGGGAAAGCCTGTGCACAAACATACCACACAAAAATATGTGCAGGTCAGTGAGAATGGAGAAAGGGGTGAATTCAAAATGCACATCCGGTATTCTTAGGGGTAGTGCCATTGACTATTCAGTCAATTACAGACAAGATAATTTTACAAGCATCTTGTACATTATATTTCAAAACAAATATGCTGTTGGTGTAATAATAAAAACACGCAAAATGTACTTTATTTATTTTAATACAGCTCGTGAAGACAATGATCATCAATTTAAGAAGGATGAAGAGTGCAAATCCAGGAATAGGTGGATTATTCTTGGTGAGTGATCAGAGTCGTTCAGAGGGTGAGCAGCAGCTCAATGGGAATCGCAAGCACTGGGATTTTAAATGGTAGAGTAAAGGAACTATCTGAGGCTCAATATATTTCTACTCGTCACAGACATGGCTAAAACAATACACGTTTAACCTGGGAATACTTACTGACACAGTGTTGTACTTCACGTCTACAAAGGACAGAATACAAGCTCCTTTAGATTTTTTTTCCAAAAAGGGTATTGTGATGGTATTCTGCTTCTGTTAAAGTCAATGCTGCTTTGCACAGAACGATACTATTGCATATACAGTACAATGCAATACATAGTTCACAAATTAAATATTGAGTTTTGACCCATTTCTTGTATAATGAATGGAAGAGTTGAAAAATATATCTATCTGAAATCAGAATGGGGAGGATGAGAACTAGAAGTAGATAACTTTGAGATCTAGGGCTTTATGTTTCTAAAAATCTTTTTTTTTCATTATCTTTCTCTTTTGCAGGTACTGTTTTTGCATTTCTTATTGTGATGGTCTTGATTGTCTTCTGGATAAAATGGTGAGTGGTGAGACTTAACAGCTTGCAATCTGTCAAGTCATTTACTTATATCTTCAATCACCCAGGCTTGTTGTAAGTGACATTAATGATGACATATCTGCCTATGCATCACAACAGAGTCTTAATGCAAGCTCCCATTTAGAAAACAAAAATAATTTAAAAAAAAAAAGATCTGGAAGAGTTGCAATAAAGATTGCTTAAATGGAGCCTAACCTCAGGGACTAACTGATGGAAAAAGCTGAAGAGAAATGTTTACTTGTCTGAATTGTGTAGTGCAACGTTATGGAAATTAAAGAGCACAATCCTCCACTGTTCCATTCCAGGCCCTGCAGGAAAGACCCCAATAAGAAGCCCGTGGAGAATGTGTAATCAAGCCATTACAAGCAGGCCTGGTAAATGTAACCTCATGCAGGACATAGTGTCGTTTCTCTGTGCAAGAAAGCAAGGAGTCTAATATTTTTCCTACTTGTTATGACTGGTCTACATTGATCATTTGTTAACTATTGATCATTTGTTACCAAGCACTGAAAGCAGACTTCACTTACATATATTTTTAATGGCCTGAATGATATTAAATATATCTCAATTTAATTCCATCCGTGCATCATTCTGGTTTTCTAACCACTTCATCCAATTCAGGTGGCAGGGGCACCGGAGCCTATCCCAGCAATCACCAAGTGCAAGACAGGATACACCCTGTACAGGACACCACTCCATTGCAAGACAGACACATAGACACAGACACAAATATGGACAAATATGGACACATACCAGGGCCAGTTAACTGTCTTTGGCCTGTGAGAGAACCTGGAGGAAACCCATACTGTATGTGAATACTAAAAGAGCATACAAACCCCACACATACAGTATAATATCCCAGGTCTGGAATTGAATCCAGGACCCCAACACTGTGAGGCAGTAGGTAGGTAGGTCCCTTTTCAGGCCATAAAAGCCTATCGGGAATGGGGGGGCAAAGGCCATCATTTTTCATTGACCTTTGGAACTGACGTGGTCAGCATCACGTTCCGGCCAGCCTACTACCCCCAGAAGGATTAACCCCCAGTACTCATTTGGAAAGCAGTAGACCTGGGAGCCATCTGGAAGGAGCCAGAGCAAGCTACATCACTTGCCCCTACTTGGGATTGAACCCTGGACCTTCCAGTCTGGAGCTAGATGCTCTTGGCGCCTGAGATACCATGGCTCCACTATGAGGCAGGAAAGCTAATCAAAGTGCCACTCAATACAATTAATACTTTTCATTAAAGATATTAAGGAAGTCCATACCAAATACACCATGAAAATGAAACCAATAGTTATTTTCCAGTGTGCCCCTGATATGAATGCACATTCTGAATTTTCAGAACACACATTCTGAAGAGTTCTGAATCCTGAACATTTTAATGTTCTTCTGAAATTTTACAGTGTTGTACTTTGTCTTTTCTTATTTTGCTCCACAGCATTTAAGAAATAAAGACCAGGACGTTGTTAGGAAGTCTCTTCCGGTGAAGCGTGGAGCTTTGCAGCACAAAATGTCCAGATGTTAATTTTTTTAATGAGCAATAAAATAAATTTAAAGGAAATAATTGGTTAATGATTTGCTTTTATTTAAATATATATATTAAAGGACATTTTGTAGTTCTGGATTGGGAAAATAAAGCATTTTTGTATTTTTAATTTGATGGTAATATTCAGTCTTACTGTAAGACAGTGGTTACTGTATGTGTAAGGGAATCATATCTTCTCAGGCCTGGGGAAATAAGCCTAAGAAATAAATAAAGGGATTGGTCCTGGGTGCTTAAATTAATATTTGTGAGCCCTGTAATGTATTAGTATACACATACAATAACTAAATTGCCCTTACAGTGGATGCTTTTTTCTTCCATTTGAAAAGTCTTACTTATATTTTTTTATAAAATGCAAAATTACATTAGTCTGAATACATTTTAAATAAAATAAACACAGCATTGTTAGTAAAACCCAAACAAGGGTTTGAATTGTGTGATACCACAGACAGTAGAACAACATTGTATTGTGGGCATTTCCATGAATGCTGATGGCAAAAATATATGTTATCAGATACTTTCAGAGAAAAATTATCAGGATCTGAGAAAATGCTTTATGGAGAAGCTGTTTCTTAGTCTATAATCATAGCCCAGAGATCAAAATTCTGTTGTTTTGTTGGTATTACTGTAAATTGCACATACTGTTGTTTCTAAGTTAGGAGGTTTTTCCATAAATGTTCTGTATTGAGTGTTCCTTGCTCTTTTCTGCGGAAACCTCTCCAGTAGTCCCACTCAAATGTGAGAATTTTCTCCACTATTAGTGGAGTTTCTCCACTTCTAGTTTAAAAAAGTGTGATACTTACTGTAACACCAATAGTTTAAAATGGATAGTTTCTGTATTATTGTCCATTATTAGGATACAGTTGCTTAAATACTGTACATTAACCAACAAAGCACCCTCAATCTGAAGTTTTCTTATTCTTATCTCAATGGGTCACTCTTTGGCTGTGGAGGGGAAATATAGTGGTGATATGATATGTCAACATTAACATGCTTATGCTATGCTTATGTTTAAAGGTTTGTGCTTAATATGTGTTTAACAAAGTGAGAAGTGGTTTTGCTGAAGCTGGTGTCTAATGTACAACGTTAGCCTGTAAGCAGAATTTTATACCTAACAGAGATGCCTATTACATTAATAAAATGAATTTGGTTTTGGAAGTGGGATGACAATTGGAAATTAAAGAAGACAATGAAAAAAAAAAAGTAAGCCACCTGAAAAAAATAATAAAGAAGGCCACATTCACCTTTTCTGTGGAGAACTGTATGGAACATGCATATGATCATCCATGGTGAAAATTAAAAAGGAACAGTAAAATAGGCAATCTCTGAAAGCTTTTCCAGCTTTGCATTATTTTTTTTTCTTTTTACTTTTCAGCATGGAAGTAACCTGTACTTGTTTCTTCACAGCTCCCCTGTCTAATTAAGCAATATGATAGCAGTATGGTGTAACTGATTCAGAGCAGCGAATGAGACTCCCTATGACTAGCAGGTTAATGCATTTCAGGTTTTATAAATGGTTTTCAAAAAAAATACCTGGAATGTTTATGGCCTTTACCTTTTTTTAAGGGTAACTGTACAGAAACAAGTGAATTTAATGCTGTTGTAAACATCACTTTTCTGTTCCAACAGAACAGAAATAAACCAAAATATTGTAATACTTTCTATTACTGGGAAAAAACATTTTCAATTGGCTTACAGTGCTATCAGATATTGTTTTTTTCATATTGTATTTACTATGAAATTTACAATAAAAATGCTGCATTTACAGAACAGGTTTTCCTGTATGAGCTTTTCATTTCACAAGTGCACTCTTAAATATTTTAAAATATGCATCTTCTCCCATTTGTTTAAATAGCCCATGCTACTGAAAATGGATTTTCACATTCTGTAGCAATTTCTGAATAAATTAATATATATATGTGTGTGTGTCCAACTAAACAGCTTCACTGCCAAGCGAGTGCCCTCTGATTGATCTCCAGCATTAACCTGTAACTACGTATAATTAATGCTGGCAAATACAGTGCATTTTCTCAATAATGTAAACTCCTACCAATAGATGGTAAGTATCACTACAGACATCAAATCTTCAGCTTATATTTTGTTTTGGATGTCCTGAAAATTATTTGTCAAAGCCATGAAAAGGACACAGGAAATAGTGTCACAAGTAAGTCTTATGTAAATTCCCCTTTTCCATCTCTTATCTGTTAGCAAGAAGCTGCTTATTCCTCATAATGCAAGCTCATGCATCATTCAATCCTGAAAACAGGAGCACAAATCCGGTCTAAGCCTAGTAAGGGATACGACAGCATCACAGATGACTTAAACACATACGATAGCTGAATCTAGCAAATATGTCAGTGTCGGATGGAAAGAAACTGAAGCAGCGAGGGAAAACTCACATGAATACAGGGGGGTCATACAAGCTCCTCATATAAGATGTTTGGGCAGAAAAACAGTCACTAATACGGGAGGAACATTCAAAGAAGGTGCCTGCACCCAGAAAACACACACAAACTCAAAAGGAACATGCAAATTCCACACAGAAGGACCCAAGAGCTCAGTAACATGGTTGCTGTGTTTACTTGCATGGGAATCACACATCTTCTTTAAGTCTGAGAACACAGTGAAAATGAAGGTGTAAGACATTTTTGTGGATACAAAACATATTAAAAGGATGCCCCAGAGTGGGAGAAAGAGCACAGGTTCCAAGTAATATTAAAACACATTGAAAAAAAAGAGACAATAAACACTTTAATGGAAAATACATTTTCTAAATAATGTAAACCCCTAGCAATAGCAATCACAAGAATTTTACAATCTTGATCTGCCTGAAAACTGTGGAATACAGTATTTGTAAGCTTTTTCAAACAAACTGATTTGGTTATATGGTCTGCAGCTGGTGCAGGTCCTTAGGTAAGATGAATAAAAAAATGTATTACTCATGACAGTATATCCAATATAGCTTACACACAAAACAATATTATTATTTTTTTGTTAGAACAGAACATGTTCACTTATAAAAAAAAATCTAATTTGACTAGAATTAAGAAAATGTGGTGGCTCTCATAATATGTGAATCAAAAATAAGACTCTCATTTCAGAGCAGTGATCCAGTTCAGGTTTTATAGACCGCATTCTCTTGTACTAAAGAAGAGGTGTAACATTAAACATGTCCTTCATGTTACTGTAACCCCTTGTCAGCAAGACTAAATGTACTCAGAACGATGTAACAAGCATTTACAATCCAGCACCTGGTGTGAGATTACATAAGGCTCCATCATCAGTGCTTGTTGTTTATAATTCTTTGAAAGAGCTGGCAGCTCAGAATGCCCTGACATGCTTATCACATGTCATCTATCTTATTTATAGGGCCTCCTGTACTAACCTGCTAGCCTCTCATAGCCAGGGATGCTCATACAGTATCTGCCACTCACACAGTGACCTTATTACGGCTTGATGGTCGGCTGGATTTCAGGTTGTGTCCTTTACCCAGCTGAGGTGAGTCGTCCTCCTTCAGGGGCATTGGGGCCACCAGCAGTCCACCATGGGCTCCTCTCTCCACCCTGCCCTGCTCTGTGGCCAGATTAACCCAGTTCTGCTGGTTGGCCAGCTTGTTGCTGAAGGTCTTGAGCTTGGGAGAGTGTCGGCAGCTAGAAGCGGAATTGGTGGGCACACAGGGTTTCCAGCCAGACAGGGACATGTAGCCCATCTTAGGCCTCTCTTCAGCTTTGGCCTCTTGGGACCTGTGGTAGAAGGTGCTAGCCAAGCCTTCCTTGATCTTCTTCCAGCCCAGGTGGTACATCTCCATGAGGTTGAGCAGCAAAGAGATGGAAGCCACCGTCAGCATGAAGATGATGAAGACGTTCTTCTCCGTGGGCCGGGAGACAAAGCAGTCCACAACGTTGGGACAAGGCCAGCGGCTGCATTTGTACATGGCCTGAAGGAAGACGCCGTAGATGAAGTACTGGCCCAGGATGAAGCCCACCTCAAAGAGTGTCCGCGCCAGGATGCTGCACACATAGGTGTGGAGCAAGGAGCCGCGTAGTCTGAAACGAGAGGCCTGCTCCTCCCCAGGGACACGTTTGCCATCCCTGACGATGATCAGCAGGTCCCTCTCCCCCTTCTCCTGCTCTGCCTCCCGCCTCTTCTGCTCCATGCGCACATGGTGCAGCGCGTGGCCCATGTAGACCAGTGAGGGCGTGGACACGAAGACGATCTGCAGGACCCAGTAGCGCACGTGCGAGATGGGGAAGGCATGGTCGTAGCACAGGTTCTGGCAGCCGGGCTGCTGCGTGTTGCAGGTGAAGCCCGACTGCTCGTCCCCCCACACGTTCTCTATGGCCGCGCCCAGCACTAGCATGCGGAAGATGAACAGGACGGTCAGCCACACCTTGCCCACCATGGTGGAGTGCTCGTGGACCTGTTCCAGGACTTTCAGCAGGAAAGTCCAGTCGCCCATTGCCCCCCTGACCTGTCCGAGTACTGCTGACAACACACTGGACCTGTGTGGAAAGAGAGTGGACCCCTGAGGCAAAAAGAAAAACTCAATCATCGGAATGTAGAACACACAGGCCAGCACAATACCGCATAGCATCGCATAGCATAGCACAGGGCACCGCAGTACATCACAGCATAGCATTGCACAACACAACACAGTACAACGCAGCACAGTGCAGTGACACACAACATAGCATAGCACAGGGCAGCATACAGTACTGTATTCAATATAGCCAAGCACAGCATTGCATTGCATAATTTAGTACAGCACAGAACAGCACAGTGCAGCACAGTACAAGATAGCATAGCACAACACAGCATTTTATCACAGATGGCACTTTGGAGTTTGTGTTAATGGAACAGTCACAGCTACTAGAGAATTTCTTTCTCCAATGCAGGCTGTGGTCCTGGAAATCTGTATGGAAATTTCTCTATCAACACTTCAACAAAACCCAGTAAAATCAGGGGCAATTATTATAATAAGATATAGGTGTACTTTGGGATGGAAATAAAAGGCACTCCTTTAGACAAAGAGACGTGGGTATCTAACACAAATCACCTATTAACATTGTTGAAGCCAGTGTCCTGGACTTCTTCAGGAAAGACTAAATGAATCGTGGAAAATCTCACTCAGAGATTTGTGTCTTTTTTTTTGCTATGTTAACTTCACATTGACATCTTTATACCCATCCCCACGTCTTTGAACATAAATTAGTCATTTCTGTGTCTCTGGGGAGAGTAAGTACAATCTCTGTTTCATCTCCAAGTGCACAGTTTGTACTTGCAAAGGAAATCTAAACAAATTAAAATAAGCATAATTGAATAGTTAATCAGGTTGAGAGATTTCTGAAGGAGATATAACCAGAGATAAGCCTTTAAATCCATATATTTGGAATGTGCAAAACATTATGTATTAAATACCATGCCTGCTTAATGTGAAGTATAATCACAGTATTAAATTTACAGAACAGCAACCTCAGGCATCAATGTCTAAAATGGACCATTTGAACTATTGAATCATGTGTTCAAATTTGTTTCACTTCAGCATCTTCTGTCCAATGCTCTGTATAGGAAATTTCCTTGAACATTTTGTGATTATATGAAGGTTTCTAGTGTCTAGTGCATTCACAAGCTAGTTAATATTTTTTTATAACAAACAAATAAAGAGCTAAACTGTAGTTCAATTGACCTATCACTAATTCATTAATCTGAATTACCAAACAATTTCTTCAGAAGAACCAATGAAATCAGGTTTAGCAAGACCTAGACTAAACTGTTATAGATGCTTGTGCACACAGATGCAAATCTTGAATAACAATGGGTATCATCAGCTGAGCAAGTAACATCTAGAGCAACTCAGCAGGTAGGTGTTACTGTACATCTAGAGTTTCAACATGTTTGATTACTACTTGACCAGAAACTGTTCATCTTTTATTTTTGACACTGAACAAAAACCAGAAATTCCAGAAATCCAAGAGACACATTCATCAACAACATCATCACTGTTTCTGAAGACAAAAAGCTAAATCTGAGGATTCTGACATCTCTTGTGGAGTGTTATTAGCTGGAAATAGTTAAGAAGGGTTGAAAGTGAGGAGGGGTTAGAGAGTCTGTTGATGAAGGTAAAAGAAGAAAGTGCAAAATCTGGCCTGCTGCTTAACATAAAAAAATGAAGATTACGTCAACGGCTCATATTAATACTTTGCAAACAGATGGAGAAGAAGTGGAGGTAGTGACAGATTTTATTTTCTTGGGCTCAAGGATCTCAGCAGATGGTGATTGTAGCCATGAAATCTAGTCACTTGCTTCTTGGGAGGAAAGCTATGGCAAATCTGGATAAGACATTAAAATGCAAAGACATTACATTGTCAACCAAGATCCATATAGTGAAAGCTACGGTCTTCCGTAGTAACATATGGACGTGAGAGTTGGACTATAAGTAAGGTTGTGCGTCAGACAATCGATGCTTTTCAACTGTGGTGTTTGGAGAAAATTGTTGAGAGTTACTTGGACTGCATAAAGATCAAATCAGTCAATACTCAAGGAAATAAACACAGATTGTTCATTGGAAGGATTGATAGTAAAACTAAATCTCAAATACTTTGGCCATATAATGCAAGGACAGGATTCAATGGAGAAGACTCTGATGTTGGGAAACATTGAAGTGAAAAGAAAAAGGGGGTGGCAGAGGTTAAGATGGATAGATAGTATAACTGAAGTAATGAATATGAATTTTCAAGAGCTCAGAGAAGCAGTTGTTGACAGATAGGTCTGGCATCATAAAGTCCGTGAGGTCACGAAGAGTCGGACTCGACTAAATGACTAAACACACAGTGTTAAGAAGGGGCTCATGGTTCCCTTGTTTAAATGAATCAGGTGAGACATCATGGGTAACAGTACCAGAAAAATCTTATTGCTACAACTCTAATACTGTATTCAATAGTTCCAGCAAATTCTAATTATGAAGAAATTAGCTGATGAACATAAAGCATTACAGATGTCAAAAAGATGTAGGAGAAAGGAAATGTGAGATTAGAATTTGATCTCCTTCCGAGTTACTTCTAAATGACGTCCAAAAGACTTCACTTCCTGGTCAAATGTCACTCTTCTGTAGCCGTCTGACCTTTGCTCCAGATAGCCTGAACTGTGTTTGGAAGAGATCACTGGATCACACAACACTGAAAGGGGCACTGGTCATGTCTAATGCAAGTTTGGATTAATATTTAAGAAAGAACAAGACCTCTGAAAAGGCAACTCCATCAAGAATTCCATTCTGCTGTCAGAAATTGCGGGTCTGTGGCTCTACCTTTTTCTCCCTCTCAATAACACTGTCTGCAACTTAGTTTCAACTTGTTTTATTAAAACTTGATTTTCAGGAGTCACTTGTACAAGATGTCCAGTAGAAGGGTAATAATATTCTGCTCAGTCTCAAGGGAAAAAAAAACAAACATTCTAGGCACATAATGAGCAGATATAGCAGATACAGAATGGACAGGTTTAAGTATCCATGTCAGTTCATATGAAGGCTCAAGAATAAAATGTAGTTTGGGTTGTCTTATTAGGCTCCAGTATTTCTAGGTATCACTTAGATCTGTAGAAGCCCCTATCTAGGTGCGATTGGTTTATTCTTCCTTAGTTTTCTCTCACACTCTTCAGCCAACACAAATAGATACATTTCGACTTGTTTTTCAGCCTACATCATGTTACATAACAGGCTCCCAATCTTGGTCCTGAAGGCCCAGACGGCTCTGGTTTTCATTCCATCTGATCTTAATTACTTTATTGAAGCCTTAGTTTAACTAACAAGTTACTTGCTTGGACTATGTGTAAGTCTTTCTTTCTACTCTGACTTTGGGATTTTATTTTACTTATGAAATTTGAGAATTGAGCACCATGATGGTGCAGTGATTAGCATTTTAAGGTTCAATTGTGGACCTGGGGTGCTATCTGCGTAGAGTTTGTATGTTCTTCTCAACTTCACTTGTGTTTCCTCTGGGTCCTCTGGTTTCCTCCTACAAACCAAAAACATACTGGTATATTAATTAGCTTCTGAGAATAATGGCCCTGGTTTGAGTTTGGCTATGTTTGTGTCTGTGTCTGCCCTGTGATAGACTGGCATCCCATCCAGGCTATATCCTGTCTTGTGCCTGTTGGTTTGTAAAATAGGCTCCCTTAATTGGAAGAGCTGGTAAGAAAAAGAATGGATGTAATGTGATAGTTAACAGGTGACCTCCAGTTCATTTAAGAGCTGGAAGCTCTGTCAAAACAGTTCACATTAATCCTATTATCAGGTGAAATAGGTTTAATTGCAAAACTGAAACCTTGGCTGGAACAAAACCCAGCAGGTCTGTGGGCCTCCAGGACCAGGATGGAGAAACCTCTGGGTTCAGTGCAATGGGGCCACAAAAAAACTAGATTTGTGTGTGTGAGGAGTTCTCATATAATGAAGATTGAGAAAAAGGAGAGGAGGCGTTTCAAGAAACAGTTCCAATAAAGTAATTTAGGTTTAAAATAACATACTGTAGAAGAAATGCTGCTGTAACAACCTTTCTTAAAAAAATGCATGACGTGTGCTTCAAACAAAAAGTAAACAAACATACATAAGTGTCTTATTTTATGTATTTATGTCTTATTGTCTTATTGTCTTATTATCTTATTTTCTTTCTTTTGGTAATTCAAATAACTTTTTTCAGCAGTAAATGTAGTTCGACATATTCTGACACTCTGTATACTTTTTATGTTTCTGTAAAACTACTTAGACCATATTTTCCTATATTGTAACCTCATTATTTTAGGAGTGAACTTGCTTTAAGCCTTTAAACTTTAACATTTAGTTTGTAGTGTACTGTACACAGTTCACAGCTTGTACAATTCTTTCATAATCTGCTTTTTAAAAATTCTAAACTATGACTGCAGACTCAAGATTTAGAGATTTAAAGCATACATCGTAAGTAACTGTATTATGACACAATTGTCTAGTGGCTCTGTGACATCTGTTCCCTGAATTACTGTATATCCCAGTTGTTGGAAAAGTCTAGTTTAATAAGACCATATTTCCAAGTAAGGGCCCTTACAAAAATGGAATACTAAGCAACCATTAACCATTGCAACCATATCAGTTTCTGCTTCAGTATTTTCACTCCTACATCCCTACAGATTCCAATTTATGCACGGTAAATGTAACCTCTCAATAATATAAAACCTCCTGTGTTACATACAGTACTTTCTCTTCCTCATCATACAGTAGGCTATGTGTGTACATACATACAACTAGTGTTTAATCATACTTCAGTTTTTTGCTTCGGTTCTCTACCTTTCCTATGCAGAGAGCCTTTCCAAAAAACATGTACATTTCTTAATTTTACATTCAATCCCTCTCACCATCCTTAGCCTTTATTCCTATAACATCATTATCTGTTAATGCTATAGCCTTGAGATAATGCACCTTGTTCCTTATTCTTCTAGCACTAAGGTATAAGAAATGACCTTTGAGTTCCCTGCCCTACCAAGTTTAAATACTGTACTCCTCCATACCTCAGTGTCTCTCAGATTCAAGTACAAACTGTCATTGAAACTTCCATTTACATTCACACAGACACTCACATATGCCAATGATAGACTATCCTGCCATCATTCTGATTTTTCTAAAACCTTCAATGTATACTGATTGGTTATTCAAGTGAAATTAAGTGTTTTTATTGGTGTCTAGGTATGGGGCAGCTATGATATAAATGACCATTCCAATTAATATAAACACATCCAATGTCTTTTAACCTGCTAGTCTTTAGATCTGAGGAGCAATAAAAGTCTAGACTGTCATATTTAACAGATTAGCTTCACTCTCTACATAGATCACATAGTTTAAAGGTTAATATGATAAGTTTCGCTGATCGAAACAAAACCCTTCATTCTTAAACTACATGCAGGGGGAAATAAAGGTCACACTGACAGACAGATTAGGTAGCAGACTTACCTTATAAAACACAGAAAAAATGAAGCAGGATGTTATGTAACCCAAATAGAACCCCAGCACAGAAAGACAAGGGTAAGGATAGATTAACTAATAATTGCAGACTGAGTGTAAAATCTTCTCATCTTCATCCAGCTGCACAGCTGACTGGCACTAGGGATCCTTGTCCCGTAAACTCAATGCTGTGCTCATCCTGTGACACCCCTTACCTAAAATATCCCCCATTGTTTGAATGCCTATTTTAGATCTTAGAGTATTTGAAAATTAGGGGGGAGAGGCAGCTGTCGCGCTTATTGAACAATAAAAGTATTCCATTGTCAGGCACCCTTCCCCCTTTAACTTAACCACATGACTGACAGAGGCAGAGCTACCCAGGCACAGAGCTGTGCCCTATGGTGTGAGATTATTATTAGCATTGCAGTGCATGGTTGCTTAACCTTTGACCCTGCCACCAGGACCACAGCCTGTATTAAGCTTGTATTACCGCAGTGAAAATAAACATACTTCCTCAAATTAATTAGACACTTTCTATGCTTCCCATCTTTCTAAGCCCAAAATGGTTTTCCAAACTGGACAGTGACTGAATAGATTTTACTGGAAAATCAAAATTTCCCAAATTAAGCTTTCAACTATACTATACAAAAGAATAAAAAGCAATTCATGATTTCCCTCGAACTCCAGATTTTAGTCAAAAGCTTAAACCAGAATCAGTTGGATCCAACCTCTTGGATGGAATAAGACCAATTTAGTAGCCCAGTTTAACTACAGCATCTTCCTCTTCTTGGTAATTCTGCTAAGAAATTAGGTTGTTTAAAACAATCCATGTATCTCATCCACAATAGAAGCATGGCTTAAGATCCACCAAATTCTTCAAAAAAAAGTTTAATTCTCTTTGCTTGCTTCTTGCTTGCAAAATTAGCACAATTATATTCCCTTTCCCAAAACCAGTTATGTACATGCAGTTATGTCAGGTACTGTAAGTAAAGCAAAAATTACTTTAATTTCAGTATTACCTTATTATTCAAAGTTTTCACTGTATTCCTTAATCAGTCAGGAAATGGGCACGTTGTCCAAAATATACAGAATCGATGCTGCATTAGACATTGCAAAGTAGCTATTTTTTGGGAAGTGAGCTTCTGATTTTTCTTTAGACAACTCATTACAATTCTGGACTTCTGAATGTTTTAAAACTTTTAAATGTTCAAATAATTAAAAAATCCAGTTATTCAGTACAAAGTTTTACACCACATACTCTACATTTCACTCAAGGGATGCTTTCTCTTATGGGACTTGGCAATACTAAAATATGTCAACGCAGCAGTGAATTAGTACCTGACAATCACCTACTGTACATACTGTACTTTCAGGAAATGCTACCCTGCTTTTCAGTTCTGGTCTCACTTTACATTAACCCTGTCTGACATCCTTGGCACGTGTATTCCTCTTGACGCTGTGTTAGGTTTTATTGGGCATCCCAGTAAGCTCAAAGTCTCAAAATACTCTTCCAGTGTCTTACTCCTGTCATGTACTGTAGCTAATATGTTTATATTATTTAACTGCAGGATAAATAAAAATGATTTCTCTTTCATAATGGACATTAAGACTGAAAATCTTTTGCTTGAGAAACCTTTTATGTCTGTAATCAAATGCTATACTTGGTTGCCATTCATGAATTATTTTAATTTGGATGGGATGAATGCCTAACCATTTATTACTAATAGTATTAGATTTTGTATTTATTCTCTGATCCTGAATATATTGGCTCCCCTCTTCATCTTTATTCTATTTTCCTTCATTTGCTATTTTTGCCTTTACTTATTGCTGAAGTATCTATTCTTGCTTATTCTGTTTTTATTGTGTGATTTGCACAGTATGTTTTTTATTTTCGACTCAATGGCCTTTGGGGAGTTGTAATGTATGTTTTATGTATTATGTAAATACAAAGAAAAAAAATAGTTCCAGGCATTGGAAATCGAATGCTTATCATCCAAGGAAGGCTTTGGATGAATGTGTCAGTCAATTTATAACATGGGCCTTTTGCAGTCCCTTACTATTTCATGTCATACATGCAGGTGTCTGCTTATGCTTGTGTTCTTTTTATCTCATGACAGTTTGCCAAACAAAGGTTTAACAAGTTGCACTCCTATCTAATTTACTCAGGACTAGCAGCAAACAGACAATAAAACGTCCACAAGAGGATGTTTATAGTACTGAAGATGTCAAAGGGGGATCAAATCCAGTATGTGCAAGTGTGGAGCATTTATTTTGTGAATCAGGAAAAAGAGATGGTTAGTGCAAGAGTGATAGCGGCTATGAAGGAGATGGACCGGTAACACTGGCAGAAAATGGAGAGTAGGCATTTTGTACCTGTAAGATAGCTTAGTAAAGCACAATCTGGGTACAGAGGATTGTGGGTAAAAAAACAGGACAGATAATAATAATAATTACTTAAACTTATATAGCGCTTTTCTGGATACTCCACTCAAAGCGCTTTACAGGTAATGGGGACTCCCCTCCACCACAACCTGGATGATGCGATGGCAGCCATAGTGCACCAGAACGCTCACCACACATCAGCTATCAGTGGGGAGGAGAGCAGAGTAATGAAGCCAATATGTCAATATCATAGAGGGGGATTGTTAGGAGGCCATGATTGATAAAGGCCGATGGGAAACTTGTCCAAGACGTCAGGGTACACCCCGTACTCTTTTCGAAAAACGCCCTGGGATTTTTAATAACCACAGAGAGTCAGGACCTCGGTCTTACGTCTCATCCGAAGGACGGCACCTGTTTACAGTATAGTGTCTCCATCACTACACTGGGGCATTAGGACCCACATGAGCCGCAGGGTGAGCGCTCCCTGCTGGCCTCACTAACACCTCTTCCAGCAGCAACCTTAGTTATTCCCAGGAGGTCTCCCATCCAGGTACTGTCCAGACTCATACCTGCTTAGCTTCAGAGGGTTGCCAGTTGTGAATTGCAGGGTGATATGGCTGCTAGATCCATCACATCCAATAATGAATTGGATGTGATGTGAGAGACATGCAAAAGACCGACATACTGCGATGTGGCTCTTACTAGATACAGTAGGACCTTCTACAACCTGCTCTGATTCTTCCATCTCTGTTGACATCAATCACTACAAATACAACTGCAACAATACCTCCCTGCCTCCTTCCCCCCCTCCCTCTGAATCTGTCCTGCTCTGCTGTCACATTCCTTTATTCACCAGCACCTCCTATGGGAGTCTCTGGAACTTCCATTCCTTTTCCATCTCACAGAGAAGCTGGGTCGGTTATAATTCTGAGAGGTGGGTAACAGTATGTGCAGGAGTATGTAGTTGCACTACTCCTACATTCTGTCGTCTGCCTGGAAAGGATCATTGACACCACACTCAGAGCAACACTAAGGCAAACATTTTTCCCACTAACAAGGCTTGATTGTTCAAGGTGTAGTGCAGACCTAACTGCACACACTCAATATGGCCGTCCTTTTCATCATCTGTTGTTTTCAAAATTGCTTAGGAGTAATTACAGTATATTAAACATTTTAATTTGAAATCATCATGTAAAAATTCAATGCCAGAAATAGCTATACTATATAACTATACAAATATTACAGCTTTGAAAAATATCACTGTAGAATGCAGTAAATCTTTATGTAGTTTAAGACTGTAAATCCCTATGTGTATCAGCTGGACTACAGCTATCGATATTTAATTTTTTCATTGCAGTTTCAATGCCAATGTCAGTAGATCTCTGACAGTTGAGTAGTGTTGTCTCACAGCTCTTCTAGCTCAATTGGAATTTTGCATGTTCTCCCCGGGTCTTTGTGAGCTTTTCTTAAGGTTTTCTCCTGCCCCCACAGACACGCTGGCTTATGGTGTCTCTAAATTGTGTGCAAATCTATAGAAGTTCTGTTAGGACAAAGCCATTGTAATTGTCATAGTAAGGAAAACATTGGTGATGTAATTATAGATTATATTAATATGCATCCATTTAATTTTATACTGAAAGAGAAAAAAAAAACCTCTAGCTGATGGTGTCCTTTCAGTAGACCATGCATGACAGAAAACGAAAGTCCATGCATATATATTATTACAAATTAAGCAGATAAGGAAATACGAATCCCAGCAGGATATTTAATAATTAAAATAAATCATTTTAACTGTCAAAGGTATGCCAGGAATATACCTGAAAC
Organism: Lepisosteus oculatus; assembly: GCF_040954835.1. Classification (NCBI taxonomy): domain Eukaryota; kingdom Metazoa; phylum Chordata; class Actinopteri; order Semionotiformes; family Lepisosteidae; genus Lepisosteus; species Lepisosteus oculatus. The sequence continues at coordinate 19,539,050 of NC_090706.1, read as the reverse complement.
TGGTATAGTTTGAGGCATTTATGTTATTTTTTTTCTGTGTCACTGATGTGGCGAAAGAGTAATAATTCAGTGGCAAATTGTGATAACCAAATATTTATTAATACTGATAACAACACAAACTAAACAGTACAAAAGACGATACACATCATACAAGTTAGCCTATTTACAAACAAGATGTTTCAGAGGCCTACAGTACATCCTGACCAAACAGAAAACCCCAGATTGCTAGCCTAGCACTCCAAAATCCTATATAATGCTAAAGAAGGCTCACAAGATAATTCCTTAATAACCAGACCAGCATCCTAAATAAAACAGAATATGGCCAGGATCTAAATCATCCTTCATAGAAAGTTCCAAAGTGGCAATCTATTCAAAAATTAATTACTAACCTGTAGATAATGTCTTTACACTGGGCATTCCTTAGAAAGGAAATCAGTTTCCTAAAATAGCAGAACAGCAAAGCATGGTTCAACATGGCTCAAATGCTTAGCTAGAATCTGATCATTAAGGTTGATTAGAACCAGGTCTTCTCATCTAACATGTTTCTTCTTTCTCCTATCATTCTGTTGTCTGTTTCCTCTTCCTTCCCTTTTCTGCTTCTGTCTGTGTTATTATATTGTGCTTCTAGAATGTTGGTGACTCTATTGACTACCATAACTCCTTAGAAACCCTTCTTTTGATGTTTGCCTCTCAGACCACATAAAGCCCCGTAAAAACATTGTCTTCTAATTGTTTCTAGATCTACATGCAAAGGTTTAGCCTAGCATATACTAAAAAAAGCACATGATTAAGAACTGCAACAGATTCACAGTTATTATGAGGAATTCTTGTTTGTAGCAGGTGCAGGAAGTTTGCTGAGCAGACATGACACAGACAAATTTGTTCTGCTCATTAACATTTGGCATCAACACCGTCACAGGCTAGTAGTGTGTGACCACCGCTGGAAGCAACACATACTGCACATCTGTGATGCATCTGTATTTACACAGTCAGATTCTGTTTATTTAATAGCTCATCAAATGGAAAATGCCATGCCTACCTTGTATGTGCTGCTGAAATAAAAGCAAACGTATTTCCTTGTGCACAACCTATAAACAAAAGAGGCAAGGCAGTGCACCATTGTAAGAATGCAAAAGCTTTACTAATGAGGCTGCCCCCAGGTCCCAATAGTCAAAAGTAAAAAGGAATTGAAATGAACTAGAAAGTGGGGTTCAATTCTAGAACTTGGGTGCTATCTGTGTGGGGTTTGTCTGTTCTTTCAGTGTACTGTATGCATGGCTTTCATGGATGCTTCTTTACTTGTAAAGAGATGGTAAAACACTAGTCTTCATAAAAAAATCTCCTTCTCTTCATTTTTGCTGAACCCAGAAAAGTTTTGCTTTATCTTATTTACCATTGCCATTTCCAAATGGACTGACTATACAGTATAAGCCTATCTTTAACTTGCACATTTACAGCTCTTGCTAATGATATAGTAACTGTGGTCCCTCCTCTGTTAAATGTTTTAAAATATGCTGTGTTGTGCCTACAGTACATACTGTACCACTGACTAGATATAAGAGAGAAGTTAATCAAGTGGTACTGCAAAATTGGAGATTGGGTGTTTGCATGATATACTCTACTCTATGTACTGATGGAAAAATTAAATGTAACACCTCCTCCTCCACACTCTGGCCCTCCCTTCTGCGTGGAACAGGCTGAAGAGTGACTCATCCATGAAGTGGACCTGATGGCACTGCTGACGAGCCCATTGCAACCTCTGCCTGGCCCAAGCTAGTTGAGTGTGACTAGGAGGTGTGAGCAGAGAGCCTCTGACTGTCCTGTCACTGTGTTTGCAGGCAGTTTCAGCAACAGTACAAGTGGCCGATCAGAATCGATCTCTCAGATGGACCAGTCTGATGTGTCGGTCCTGCTCTGGTGTGGTCACTCGAGGGCAACCAGATCTTGGACAGTCATCTGCTGAAACCTTCTGTGCAGTCGGAACACAGCGGAGTGGCTCACTCCATATGTCTGGCAATGCTGGCACTTGACATGTCTGCCTGCAGCATGCCAATGGCTCTCTCCCTTGCTGCTGGTGACATTCAAGGCATTATGGAATGCACAGAAAACTGACTGAAGTGTGGCCTTTTGCTTGCAGTGACCTAAGTTTTGAATTAAGACGTTTTTAAAGGTGACCTGATCAGGCATTGTTCCACCTAGACCTTGTCAGGTAAAAGTGCACCTAATAAGCTTTCGTGTGATTGGCAAGCTGTGATGCCTCACTGCACAAGTTGTATTGCTGGTCATGTATAGTGCTGCAGCCATATATAGCAGGGTGGCATCCATGGTAAACATGGTGGCATCCTTGGTTCAGTTCTTGACCTGGGGTGCATTTGTTTGCAAATTCTCCCTGTGCTAACTTTGGCTTGCTTTTGGATGATAATGTTTCCTCCCACAGTCCAAAGACACACTGGTACAGTAGGTACTGGTTGGGTTCTGGAAAAATTGACCCTGATGTGAGTGTGTGCATGCTTATGCTTGTGTCTGCATGTGCCTGCAATGGACTGGTATCCCATCCAGGTTGTCCCCTGCCTTGTGCTTGATTGTTATTAGACTTTGGCTCACTAATGCGTCCTTTAATTGGAAGAAGAAATTGGATATACGGAACTCTTCCCTAGATATCCTGTATAGCCTGTCTGCTGAGATAGTTTAGTGAATATTACTTAATTGTTCTATTTATGTAAGGAATAGGATCTGAAAACTTGGGCTGTGTTACAACAGAAAAAGGAATGTAGGTGGCAAAGTAGAATAATCATAAAAAAGATTTGTGGCAAGGTAAAGGTATGAAAAGAAATGGTAACCATAAAACTCAATAAGAATAAAAAACAGTTTTGTCACTCTTTGGATTACCATTAAGTTTTAATATAATTAGTTTCAATACCATTAAGTGGTTTCTGGGATAACTGACTTTAGTGTAATTGTTTTTGAATATGTGCCTGTGCGTGCCCTGTGATGGACTGGCATCTCATCCCGGGTATATACCATCTTTCACCCTTGCTTGGCGCGATAGGCTCCGGCTATTCCATGACTCTGAATTGGAAGAAGTGGCAAAAAATGGATGTAAATATAGCAAACATCAGGAATTATTATGATTTAGAACAGCTGGACGAAACCGATTTGTTTGTTGTTATTCAGGTAAGAACTTCCATAATGAGCTGCTTTTTGACAGAGAGCATGAGCCTCACCAGTTTCACTGATTCTTTATGACGTCTCAGGTGCTGTTTGCACTGAATGTTCTATTTCCGTTCCTAGGGGATGTATTCTTTACACAATTGTGTCCTGCAGATGGTGTTAAAAAAGCTGTCACAGGTGGGAGGTAAACAAACACCTGATGCCTGATGTTAGAAACGGAATGCAACAGTTTCTATTCATAGCTTTAGAGCCTGTTTTTATTTCAGCTCCGAAGACAGCAGTGTAGAACAGTTCAGTATATTCATAAGTTAATTATATTACCCTATTGATAATAACTTCCTGCTGTGAATGGTATATTAATTTGTTTTTGGCTTTTTAAAAAAACATTAGAACAAATTATTTTTATATCCCACAAGCATAGATATATAAGGATAGAAAATCAAAAGGAAAAAACACATAATTAGCACTAGACAACAAAACTACACTTTAATTGCAACAGACATCGATTCAATATGGTGTCAAGGGGGAACTGTGTCTTGAGCCAAGTCACAAGCACAAGGCAGGATACACCCAGGATGAGACACCAGTCCATTACACACTGATACAGACATGCCCACTTTCACACCAGGGCCAATTTTCTCAAAAGCCAAGTAACCTACCAGCATGTCTTTGGACTACAGCAATAAACCAGAACTTGCAATAGACAATTTGGAATTAATATTAGGCAGTACACTGCAGAGAAAAATATTGTGTACAATAACACATACAGTATAGCAGTGATTACAGAACATTATTCAGTTCTACCAGGCTGGCAATGGGACGGGAAACTTCATAGGAAATTCAGTTTGCTGTTGTAAGTGGTGTTATTGAACCAGAAGGTGGCACACAATGCCCAAGTGTGGAACAGGGGTCATTGCTGTAGGACATAAAACATCCTGTTGGAACTGTTTGAAACAGCAGGGGTATTAAACCCAGTGTCCTGGCTAAAGTCCACTCAGGACTTGCATCGTCTGGCCTTCCTTAAAGTCCCCCTTCAATTCAACTGGTGAAGCAAATTCTCCCTTGAACCCCTGGTTTGCTGAGCAGCTGGGTAACTTTTGCCAAATGCCTGCTATGCGTCATCCAGGTACAGTGGGTGCTGTGCTTCAATGGTGGATGTAGTGGGTCCCCTCCTATATATGATGCTTCTGCATGATTAATAAAAATATTGCTACTATTAGTACTATTAGTATTAACAGTTGTAGTAGTTATAGGAAACAACTACACGTTACACAATTGAATTATGTATAAATGCATATGATAAACTGAGTGATCTATGCACTACAGATCACAACACAATACTAAAACTCCATGTGTGATTTAAGTAGGGAGCAGCAGAGATGCAGGGCAAGTAGACGAAGTCCTACTGCATAAGACAGCTCTACAATGAGTGCTTGTGATCTGATCTTCTGTAAATATGCATTGTACTGTGTAAAAGTAAAAAGTTTAGCATTCCACACTGTGGACAACAGACAGAAACAAACCGCCTGGTTATGCAAACTTCCTTCAGTTATCCTGGGCCTTCAACAGCATACACAATGCCAGTACTGTTGAAATGTCATCATTGCCCTCTTTTATGTCCTGATGTCGAATTCAACGGGCTCTTTAATTTGAAGCCATTAGAGCAACTCATTAGCTCCCACTGTAATTAGGCTGCCTTTAAAAAAAACAATAAAATAAGCTGCCATGGAGTTTTCACACCTGGTATCTGGCATACATTATCTTCTGAGTCATTAGGGCTTCTTAACAGGATCTCATTGCTAACACCTTAGCACTTCTCACAGCCAGTACCTTCCTCACCTCGCTCTGCCTATACAAGGTCTGTGAAGGTCTATAACAAAGGGATTTGCACAGAGCGTGGCAGTTAGTATTACTATCTCACAACACTGGGACCCTGGGCTCAATTCCTGACCTGGGTTGCTGCCGTATCTGTGTAGGGTTTGGTATGTTCTTCCATTGTTTTCCTGGGTTTCCTTCAAGTGCTCCAATTTCCTCCCCACAGTCTAAAGACATATTTGTAGGTGGATTGGCATCTAGGAAAACTGACCCTAGTGTGAGTCTACAGTATGTGTGTATGTCTTGTGATGGACTGGCATCCCATCGAGGTGTATTCAGCCCAGTGCCCATTGCCTGCCAGGATAGGTTCTGACTCCCCCGAGACCCTGAAGGGGTTAGCTAATGGGTGAATGGTTTAAAGGAATACAGTACATCATCGCCATTATCAATGCTATCGATATTATGACAAGGCTGGTTTCAGGCTCTTGAAAATCATATGAAAATTCATTTAATCTGAAGACCTTGATTTAGAGTATGTAGTTTTACAATTATGTTTTGTATTTTATAAACAAATGGTGTCCTATACATCGTGACAATAGACACTGTATATTTTGCAAAGTAAAATCAGGGAAATATCAGATGAGATCCAGGCATATTTTTGAAAAAATGTGCGCAGATTGCCGAATAATGTGACAAATTGCTTTTACTTCCTGTACAAACCATTCTAAATCCCCTAGCACCCTATGTATAAAGATAGAATATTCTACCATAGATAAATAATGCACAAAAGGCTAACACAGTATATGCAGATTTTGAAAAGCTGAAATTTGATGGTTTATGATAGTCAGAAGTTTTCAAAGGCAACGTTTGCTAAAATAACGTATAGTTAATGTAGACCTAGATTCATCCATAAGTAGGCCAAATGATCCCAGAATATTTTACAAACAATCCAACATTCATCACATCATATGACAGACCTACAGTGTATGTTTCTTCAACTAGAATCAAGTGTGAACATGAGAGGACACCATGTTTCACAGCTGTACCTACAGTGCTTGCTTAGGGAGAAACTGTACACTTACAGTACCTGTCAGCAGATTTCCCTTGTCTGTGGCAGCTGAAGGCCAGGTAAAATAAACAGAAGAAAGGGACTTTTAAAAAATTAGAAATGTTGTTTCTGTTTGTAAGCTGTTAGTCAATTGGAACAAATGTGTAAATATGTTGAGAAAAGTCAGGATTTTAAATTTCACAAGGCAGGATTGAATTGTATCCATTTAATTAACTATAACAACATATCCTCTACTATTAACCTTTAATGGGGCGGGTTAAATAAAAATTAACCTGAATTTGAGGATGAGAGCTGAATTCACAGAGCAGTCAGTCTCTTGCAAAAAAACAATGTTAGTTTTCTTCAGGGATCCAGCTGACATTTGAGCTTTGTGGAGAAAATGAAATTTTAAAGATCGCCTTTTACGGTTTGCTGATACCATTTAGCCTGCAAAGTATACTTTACATTCACAATATCTAAAGACCATACATTATAAATGCTACTTGTTAGAGTTAAGTGTTAAAAGAAACTCAAACTCTGGTTATGGGGCCGGGATTCCTTCTGGTTGGTCCTGTTTTTATTGTGTTGGCAACTCAGAGCTCCTCAATTAAGCAACAATACGTCATGCATTAAGGAAAGTGATGTTTGCACTAAAACAATTTTTTGCATGCATTCATTATGTTTCCTGGCCATACATTACTGAATACCATCAAACAGGGTAAGGGGTACCAAATAGGGTTTCATGATATACAGTAACTGGTAATCTCATATATAATTCTGCCCACTGTAAAAGGAGGTTCTGTTCCCTGCAGCTATTCACCCTGTTCTAAACATTTCTTGCAGCATTTCCTAATATAATTGGTTCTCAGACTGCACAGACATCCTCATTAATGCCAAATGCGGATGACTTTTTTTAAAAGAATATCAATTCACAGCAGTAATGTACAGCTAAAAAATAAAATTCTAGCCTAAAAAATATAGACATTTTTACCTGGCTTAAAACTGTCTGCAACTTGTAGGGTGGGTCATCTATATAACTTGATTTACACCATGAAATGTTAGGAAAAAGATAATATCCCAATAAAGTAATAATTCTTTATTGTGTTGATGATTCCACCTCCTCCAGTCTTACTCTGCTCATACGTCTTTTTGATTAAAATTAGGGAATATTTTTATTTAGAGGATTGCACTACGCTGTATTGTACAGTATCACGGTGGGTGATATTCTTGTAGTTTGTCTTGACCTGCTGCCAGGTCCTCCCATTGTGGTCCAGCTACTGTAAATGCATAAATTACTGCTGCATTAAAATAATATCATATGACTACACATTGGCTTGAGGAGGAGCTCCACTTCAATGTCATAAAAATATAAATTAAGTAATTACAACACTTGCATGCTCTCACAATTTTTATAGTTTCTTTTATCTTGAGATATTTAATCAGATTTCATAATTAACTTCCACATTCAATTTATCTTGTGATTCTTTGTCAAGCATCTTCTCTGGTTTTGGCTGCAGTATAGCTCCTCATTTTACACCAGGTTATAGTCTCATGGTTTTCTATAAAGAGCTGTAATTCATTGTCAATCAATTAAATGCATGTTTTATCACTGTGGTTTTGCTGGCACGGATGAAGGATTCAATGTTTGACCTTTCTTGTCTACTGAAGTGTGGCGTGAACGCGCAGTTAGTCAAATGGATTAAAGTGAAGTTACTGTACTTGGATAACTTAAAACGAGTTTATAAAACACAGTTAACCTGAACTCAGTTATTGAGTTAAGTCTATGTGAATAACTTGCGAAAATCCCGAATTGTTTAAACCCGCTTCATGAATCACCCTCTGCATTTCGAGGTCAAACTACAGGGACAAAGATACAGCCTGGGAAACAGTAATTGGGAGCCCCCATCCTGCTTCTACGGTGCCCTCTAGTGAAAGATACCTGGACTTAACCATCCATTCAAGCATCCATTCATCCAATTTCTAACTGCTCTATCTAATACAGGGAATGTAGGGAGGCCTAACCTGGCAAGAAGCAGGCGCAAGGAAGGATACAGCCTAGACAGAATGCCACTCGATCATAGGGCACACACAGACACACACATGCACACTCATGCCAGGGCCAGTTTTCCCAGAAACCAATGAACCTACAGTAATAGCATGTCTTTTGACTGGGAGAAAATCAGAGCACCTGGAGGAAACCCAAGTAAACAAGGGGAGAACATACATCCAGGCAAGATGATAACACCCAGTTCTGGAACTGAGCTGTGAGGCAGCAATGACAACCACTGCACTGCCCCTGTGCTTAACTATTTTAATTACAATGTTTGCAGAAAATGTTCTTAAGAAACAAAAACAAATCTTTATGGGCATTGTGTAGAAACAACGGTTGTTCTTGTGTAGTGTAATTATTTTCTGGATATGCAGTATGTACATACTGTACTGTATGTCAAAGGAGCAGATGTGTGGGGAAGGTAAATTGTCTGGAGCTTCACAAATAAAATGCAGACATTGAGCTCTCCTGGAGAGTAGTTCTCTAACAAGACTTGAAAGAGGGAGGAACTGTGTTCGTGAAAAAAAAACCTTTTTGCTGTTTATAGTTCCTATTGGTTGTGTTGTAAATAAATAATCATCTTTTCCAATGCTTTTGTTGTGGACTGGCAAAGCCTGACTTCTGCCAGGTACTGGGTCCCAGGCGACCACTCAGAAAGGGACACTGACAATTTGTAAAATACCGTACAATTTCTTTAACATTAGACTTTCCATATCGCTCATCTTGGATTGCTGAAAAGACACAGAACTATGTTTAATAGGAAACATACTAAATCTCACCTCCAGCAGCTGTAGAGGGGTTGCACTTTCTGAAAATATGTGTAATAATTCCTTACCCATATACTGTATACTGTACCTCTTTTCTGGATACGACACTCAAAGCACTTTACAGGTAATGGGGACTCCCCTCCACCACCAATGTATAACACCACCTGGATGATGCGACAGCAGCCATAGTGCACCAGTACACTCACCACACATCAGTGGGGCACATCAGTTATCAGTGGGGAGGAGAACAGAGTGATGAAGCCAATTCATAATGGGGATTATTAAGAAGTCATGATTGGTAAAGGCCACCGGTTAATTTGGCCAGGATAGGACCCCTACGCTTTTCAAGAAACATACTGGAATTTTTAGTGACCACACAAGACCTCAGTTTTATGTCTTATCTGAAGGATGATGCCTTCTAAACTATAGTATCCACATCAATATACTGGGACACCCACACAGACCACAGGGTGACCGCCCCCTGCTGGCCACACTCACACCTTAGTTTTCCCAGGAGGTCTCCAACCAGGCACTGGCTTTAGTTTCAATGGGTTGCTAATTGTGGGTTGCAGGGTGATATAACTGCTGTTGGAGAAACCATTCTCATAATCATCATCTGTGCAACACCACAACAGCACCACCTGCATGTGAATAACAATATTAGGCAAATTCTAATTATATTAGACAGCAATTTTCAGTACTATGTAGATTTGTGACTCACTGTTTGCAAACACTGCTGTAGCTCATGCTTTGATGACGGTCTTCATGAATCTGTTTTATCACAGATGAACAAATGTCCGCAGCATAAGATTTTGAATTTAAAGTACACATTTGTTTAAAATACTTTTTTCATGAATTATTTATGATCAATTTCGACAAACTTGAAGTACTGCACAGTAACGCACATGTTCTGTATTACTCAACAATAGCAAAAGTAATTGAGAAAAAAAGACAACAAAGAGACTTTTTGAGGCTAAAAGGAAAACCAGGAAGACTTGAGGAAAAAAATAACAATAAAATCATCATTGAAAAGATGGGTGCTAGAGTGATTTTTGAAAACACTGACAGTTGCAACCTAATAGAGTAATAGTCTTTAGTGGATTTAGGAAGCGAGATCCACAAAAATGGTGTTGCACATAAGAAGTCTCTGTCATCCACTGGAGTCTGGTCATAAGCAGAGTGAGAAGGTTCTGTGATCTACTGTATGAGCCTGATCTTCAGCTGAGTGAGAAGGTTATGTGATTTACTGTATGAGCCTGATCTTCAGCTGAGTGAGAAGGTTCTGTGATCTACTGTATGAGCCTGATCTTCAGCTGAGTGAGAAGTTTCTGTTATCTACTGCGTGGTGCCCGGCCTTCTGTTGATTGAGAAGGCTCTGTGATCTGCTGTGTGGAGCCTGAATTGAATCTGATTGAGAAATCATCAGGTCTCAGAGTAACAGCTGGACAACACCTTTGCAATAGATTTTTAAGAAAACCTATTATAGAACTAGATCATCATACAACTAGATTATATGTACATCGTATATATGAGCAGGAGCCAAATGAAGTCCATTCTGTATTTCACTGGGAGCTAGTCCAGTCTAAAAAGAACAGGTGTTAAGTGCTGATTCAGATCCACAGTATATCAAGAAAAAAAGGCATGTGTCAATGTGTTAACATTAAAACAAGCAGAACAAGGGTATGAAATGGACAAGGTGGAAGAAAGATTGCTTGTATGCATGTCAAATAATTATGCTGGGTCAGAAATGACACCAAGGGTTCTAACGTCTATCAAAATCTTAACTTCAGTACAACACTAAGTTGTGAAACTAGTGATGGGAGCCTACTGTATGAGCATGAATCTTGTCATGTCCATGATGGCAAATGATCTGACCAAAAGGCATCTGGATTGGTAAATACAAAATTCTTCACCCTGAGCCAGTGGATTTACAGTAAATCACATTTAAAACAGCCAAGATTTATGAATTTCTCTCTCCACATGGAGTCAATTTAAGTGTACAGTGGATGGAATGGTCATTATAGATCAGACACATACTGTAGAACGCTCAAGTGTTATTTCAGTAAATGTGGAAACATCTGCAGCAGTGAGTTTCATCCATCTACTGTATCTTCTACTTGTTTCTTCCAATTCATATCTTCTATTTGTTTCTTCTAATTCAGGGTGCAAGGCAGGGTACACCCTGTATGGGACACCAGTCATTCACAGATGACACACATACACACTCACACCAGGGCAAAGCTTCACAGAAACCAATTCATTTTCCAGTATTTCTTTGGACTGTGGGTGAAAATCAGAAAACCTGGAGGAAACCCACACCAATATGCGGAGAACATAAAAACTCCCCCGTTCCAGAATTCAACCCAACGCACAAGCACTGCCAGACAGCAATACCAACCACTGCACCACAATGCCACCACAGTGAGTTTCAGTGTTTCATTATTTAGAATTGCCCATGAAATTAAGGAATGTTAGCTGTACAAGGAGTACACATTATAGAAGATGTATTTAATTGGGATTGGTAGGTTTATTACTGAGGATAATTCCAAGATATCTAAAACTGACCTCACTAATGTGGGGCTTATATTGTAAATTGATCAGAAGTCCAGCTTCTAAACTTCTACAAATCATCTATAGAAAATTTAGCTCGAATATGAAAAAAAACAATGAGAAAGTTGGCAGATGGAGTAAAAGACAGATAGCAAAATAAGTAAACAGGAAGGCAGGGGGGGAGTGGAAGAGTTCCTATTAATTAGAAAAATATCAGTGGAGCGAGAAAGGAAAGGCTGCCTTCTTCACACTCAGATGAGAACCAAGCCTTTTAATAAGGCTCTTTAATTAGTGACTTCACGCGTGAGAGGGAGAGAGTGCGACGTCACAGGGGAGTGCATCCGTGCATCCTCTGTGCCCCCATTGAAACCACGTGCCAGCTGCACCCCTAAACAATCGGCGCTTTGCTTAGACACAGGCATTTCTTTCCAGGAGTTTAACAATAACTGCTGGTAATACTGTACTTAGCCTGCAACCCAAATAAAGCTGATACTTCCTGAGCTAAAAATACACAGCAGACAAAACCAGTCTAATATACACAAAGCTCCAAACCCATCACATGAGTTCTAGGGCTGGAGACTCTTATATGAGCCAACTTCAGATGTCTTAGACACAAAGGCTTTTTAAGACACACAAGCACAATATGAAAAAAGTCTCATTCATTCAAGGCAGCAAAGGCTGTCATGAGATAATAATTTCAAACAGAACTTAGATCCCCAGCTATTCAAAAGCTTTTTAAATTGTACTGAGGATGGCACGATCAGGCAGGCAGAGACTGAGGAGCTTGGAATCACTTCAGCTGAAAATCACCAGATAATTTTCAAAGTCCTTTTGTGACTTTGCAAAGTTGGTTCCACTTTATTTGCAACAAATGACCCCCAGTTAATTAAACCAGAATAATATTCTCTTTTTAGGATGGTTTTCAACTTATATGTTTAAAAATGTTGAGCACATCTCTTACTCCAAATAGAAAGAGGTTTCAGCATCAACAAGCATTTGGAAGTATTCACTAGTTCCTCCAGGAGCGGCAACAACTCAGTGGACACTAGAGGGCAGTATAAGACTCAGCTCAAGAAGAGAGAAGGAGGGAGAGAAATGCTTCAATCAACAGCCGAAGCAAGGGGTGGATTGAAGGAACAGTTCATTAAAGTACTGCATGGCATCTGTTCTCATTCCCTCCTGTCAATAGAATCAATAGCGAGAGAAGGAGCCTCTATGCCCCCCTCTCTCTCTTTTTTCTTGTGCTGTCTTTCCTTCAGGGAGCCTGTGCCATAGCTCGTTTCCACGGCAACCCCGGCCCACCAACTCTGCGGCGCTAAATGAACAATAAAGAGACAAGCTGTCGACGGCGTGATGGGAGAAGGCAGGGACTGTGGAGGACGGGCTCCACTCGCACGCCGACACTCGCTCTCTTTCAGGAATGGTTGGACAAGCACCTGGCTAACAGAGGCCACAGTCACAGGAGGAAATGCCACAGAACCGGCTCTGCTGATGACAATTTGCCCAATCGGTACAAACTGGAATGGGTCACCTGCTGTGCCATGTGGCTCGGTAGGGATGAGTGAACAGGAGACACAACAGGAAAGGGAAACTGACCCATTTCAGTTTTTACATGCTGTAAAAAGTGCTTGTGCTGTGCTATTATGTACATGCATGAGCCACTTATCAGCAGAAACTCGCTCAGAATAAAGAAACAAACTTGGAGCACATCCCAGTTCTAATGTCTCATTCCTGTGCATATCCTAAAATCTGAAATTGATCAAATAACTAAACAACAGGACTCATTTCTGCATGATACAGGGGGCTCCAGAACAAAGCATCTGCCATGATAACTTTATGCTTAAACGGTCTAAAAACTATTGGCTGGAAATTATTTCCTTTGGGGGAAGGGCTGTCTCATACTTGTTAGTCATTTTGAACCCAGAAGGTGTTTCCAGCTGCTAGGTGGTGCAATGTTTTCCATTGCTGTCTCACAGTGCTCGATACCTGGACTGCTATCTGTGTCAAGATTGTATGTTCATGTGGGTTTCCCCTGGGAGCTTCAGTTTAATCCCACAGTACAAAGACATATGGGTAGGTTAATTGTCTTCCAAAGGACATGTGCGTGTTTGTGTCTGTGTCTGCCCTGCGATGGACTGGTGTCCTGTCCAGGGTGTACCCTGCCTTTTGCCTATTGCTTGCTAGGATAGGCTCCAGCTGCCCTTTGTCCCTGTACTGAAAGACATGGGTAGAAAATGGAAAGATGGATGGATGAAGGACTTCCACTCTGTGATCACAATGGATGTACAATGGAGCTGTGGCTGTGTGTCATACAGACCACCTCTGAGGCAGTAAGGGAGGAAATCACATTTTTAGAATTTTATCAATGTGAGTTTGAGAAAAGAACTGAGTAATACATAGTAAAGTTTATAAATAATTACTTTTATTTCACCAGGACAATTTTTAGGAATGGAGGATCTCAAGATGTGTGTTAAGCAGTAAATGGGGTGTCTCCATGAGTAAAAGAGTGTGATGGTGAGGCAAAGACAGCAGAGTGTGAGGGTGAGTGGGAGTGGAGTGTGAGGAAGTGGAGTGCCGAAGTGCCTCTTCAGACTCAAAGAGAGAGAAACATGTGAAGCGAGAGAGAGATATGAGTACAGGCCACAAGGGAACAAAGGTACTTGTCACAGACAGCAGTGGGAAGGGTTTATCTGAGCCTTGAAGTGGTCACCCCCAGGGAGCAAAGCAGACACAGAGTTACAAGCTTTAATTAGCAGTATTAAGCACTCAGTGCTGAGAGCAGGACAGAAGGTTTCTCATGGCAGGGACAAGACAAAGAGAAGGATAGATAGATAAGGACAGAGAAGGAGGTTAAGGACATAGCAAGGCAGACTGAGGTTGAGACACGAGTTGCAGAGAAGGAAGAGAGAGACGGTGAGGGGGAATGAGAAGGAGAAAAGAGAGGAGGGTTCATAGCAGAGAAAGAGCTGAAAAAGCAAATGGCAGAAAGACAGTCTGTCAGGAGTGTATGACAATGAAAAGGGACAAGACTTACTTAGGCAGTGAATCTTTTTAGGATAGAGAGGGAGGGGGGAATGGAGAAAGGTATTAATAAGGGGTAGAAAAATGAAAGTATTGAAGAGGCCAGAGAAGTGGGAAGATAGTGGCAGGAAAGACAGGAAGACAGAAGGAGAAAAGAGTGGTTTGAAGAAGATGGAGAACAATAAAGAGACTTTTTTATAGACGAGGGCCTGGGGAGGAAGTGAAGTGAGGAATATAGGAGGGATAAGAGGGAAGGAATTGGCACAGTAAAAAAGAGAAGAAAAGGAGAGGGAAGCAGAGGAGAGGACACAGGATGGGAGAAGAACAGTGCAGGGAGTGAAAGGGAAACAAGGAAAGGACAACAAAGCAATGACAGATTCAGAAGCTGAGAAGTTGGATCGTGACTTCCATAGTAATGGAATGCTGGCTGTTGAACCTTGACACAACAGTAAAGGTAGAAGAAATCAAGCCTGGGTGGAGAGGGGGGAAGACAACAGCTGACAGAAGAGCACCATAACCTTGAAAAATTTGGACCTCTGCTTGGACATCTTCTAATACCTATATACGTCCGTACCCCTGAAAGTAAGTTATGTCACACTGATGAGCCAAAATAAGTGTAAAATAGCTGTCTGTGGCTGCTAAGTTTGATTTTACGTGCACTAAAAGGCAAAATGAGATACTGTAAGACAGCTCCATCAGTTTCTTTCATTTTGCAGGATGGTGCTTGATGCTGCTTTGCTGATTGATGCTGAGAGAGAAGTAGGGAGAGAAGAAGAGGGGATGGGATAAGAGCAGTGAGAGTAGGGGGGTAGCAGCAGGGTGGAGACTGTTTGAAAGAGCTGTGGGGTGAGCTGGCGGTCAGTATTGTATTGTGCTCCAAAGGGACTGACATCCATAGGGCGCCCAACAAATTCTGGCACCTCATGTCACGCAGCACTGAACCACAGAAAGAAGAGATAGATCTTCCTTTCAGGACAGTCAGGAAGCTGGACTACTGAACTATTTGAATATTCCTGTTAATGAGATTAATTTAAATTATCATCCTTTTTGCAACGGTGGATCAAGAACAGCTTTAAACAGACCACTGAAATGTGCCCCTAGCAATCTTTGGAACCTATAATAAAAAGTTTAAATCTTAGAACTTAAAAGTATTGATTGACCAGATTTTTCCTGAAGATAATATACTGTACATGTGTCATACATGGGTGGGTCTAATTATCTATCATCAATTGGAAGAAAAGCTCTTCAAGGTTAGGTTGGATATCAAGGACAGCAGTGTATTATGGGTATAAATATTAGAGATAGAAATGACTTCATATCCATAATTCATTTCAACTGCTGCTCTTAACTCCCACCATAACCTTGAAAAACTTGAACCTCTGTTACTTCTAATACATATACAGTATAACCCCTTACCCCCGATGAAAGTAAGTTATGTCACACTGATGAGCCAAAATAATTGCAAAAAAGCTGTCTGGTGCTTTTAAGTTTGATTTTTTATGTGCACTAAAAGGCAAAATGAGACGCTGTAGGACAGTTCCATCTCCTGTAGAACTGTAATTGAAAGAAGATCTATATCTAAGAATCAGACACATGGGGGACTTCCATGACTTCAGAAAAGTCAAGCTAGTGCCAATGATTGAGTACAATTAATGGCCTGTCAGTAGCTATGGATGGATTTATTTATAGAATTTCTTTAGTCCCTCAAACCCAATAAAAGATTACCAGAAGAATGAGAATGAGACTGAAAACAATGCCAATGCAACAAAAGAAGTTAATCAGGGACAAATATAAAACTTTTCACTTGCTGAAAAGAAGGCTGAAGTCAGAAACCTGCTGGAACAAACAGCAGCTTAAAATGGCTCTGCAACAAAGCCTTGGAAAAGCATCTCAAAAGAACAAACCAAGAGTTTGTTGATGTCCAAGGGTCACATTGCGTGTAAAACATTTGCAACCACATACTATGTTTTATACTGTTTTATTTCACTTTAGGTTAATTTGTTCCAATGATTGTGCTCACCAAAAATGCGATTGAAGAAACACAAAAACTGGTATTTTTCTAAAATGGTTCAACATACTGTATTAGCACATAAAACTATAAAATAAAGGGGTCACATTAATTCTTCTTAATTATCACATCTGCCCTAATGAAATGCTTTGAGTGACTGGTCATGAGACAATGGTACCTGAGTGCTTAAACCCCCTGCAGTTTGCATATCTGTGTAACAGGTCCACTGATGTCACTATCTCCCTGGCTCTTCACACTGCCTTGGCTCTTATGGATGATAAAGACACATCTAGACTAGTCAGCAAGCTTAATGATCTGGGTATCAGCACCTCTCTATGCAGCTGGATTCTAGATTTCCTGACTGACACAGTCTGTGAGGGTCAATGGAAAGCTTTCTTGCACGCTGACTACCAATGTATGTGCCCCTGTGTGCTTTACCCCTGCTGATTTCCTTGTTTACTCACAATTGTTTGGCCAGACAACTCTATCTACACGTATGCTGATCACACTATTATCATTGACTGAATCACCAGCAATAATGAGCCAGCTTAAAGGGATGAGGTCAGGAGCCTGGTGGAGTGGTGCCTTAACAATAATCTCTCCCTCAACGTCAGCAAAGCCAAACAGCTGGCTGTCACTATTACAACACAGGGTGGGGACCTATTCAATAGGGGACATCCCTATTCACATCAATGGGGTGGCTGTAGAGATGGTTAGCAGCTTCAAGTTCCTGGGTACGTTTATCACTAATGATTTAACATGGTCCCAGCATGTAACTGGAGCTTCTAAGAAGGCACAACAGTGCCTTTACTTCCTCAGACAGTTGAAACAATTTGATCTATCTTCAACTATCCTTACTTCATTTTACAGGTGCTTATTGAGAGTGTGTTCACACGTGGTATTACATTTAATTTGACAGCACCTCTTTGTCTGACTGAAAGGCATTATAGGGGGTGATCAGATCATCCCAGTCCATTACTGGAGTACAGCTCCCCTCTACTGTGGACATTTTTACAACTTGTTGTCTAAGGAAGGCTGGAAATATTGCTAAAGATAACAATCATCCTGGTTTCTCACTTCCCTCCCCCCTTCCCTCTGGTAAGCAATATAGGATCATAAAGACAACAACATCCAGATTCAGAGATGTTTTTTTCCCACAAGCTGTAAGATTACTGAACTCTACCACTATCACTGACTCACACTGCTGGTCTGACTTGTATTTAAGTTGAATGTTATTTAACTTGTGGTTGTTGCTGCTGTTCTGTGTTCATGTTCTGGTGTTCCATTACTGTCTTTGTATTGGAGCATACTGTACATGCACATAAGCAGCATTTCCTTGCACTTGTGAATATGACAATTAAACTGAATTGAACATTCTGTGCTTTTGTCTCATATTCATCTTTTCCTCTCAAATCTGAATTGCTTGAGTCTACAGCAAAAATAGCAATTTTGACTATGAAGGATTGGATTGTAATTATGATAACTAAGGGGGAAAATGGGAACTGGTACATAATGAAAATAACAGATTATAAATGACTAATGTGTCAATGGGTATGTAGGTGCACAGACGTCTTTGCTGACAGGGGAAAATAAAGGCAAAGTTTCCAGGCAGCAGGAGGTTTTCTGGGACCAATTTGTGCTAATTTGCACCTCACTGTTTGTGAAGAAACATGAACATCTGTCCCTGAAGCAAAGATATTTTCTAAATTTCCACTGGAGCATTGGCATTCACAAAGAGAATTCCTTCCCAGGAGTAACAGGGTTCACATACTGTACTTTATATAAAACACTACCATGAGAACTTCAAGCAATGTAGCAATTTGTATTTGGATGCCTGACCAATGATTTTGTAACAATGTCAGAAGTAAAACTGTATTTTCAGGTTTACAAAGTCTAATGATCTATAATTAAGACATTGCATTTTTAAATATTTCTCCATGACTGTATATAATATAAAGCTCCTGTGACACAAGAAGACTGTCCTGGTAGACAGGAAATTAGATATGTTAGATATTATTAGATATCGGGAGTTGCCTATTTGTCCAGTCTTCAGGTTTTAACGTACACCTACATTTTGAACATTAAAATGGTTTCACTGGTTAAAAAAAAATCAAGACCTTCAATTACAGAGATCAACTTTAAAGCACAAAACGTTTCCCTTTACAAGCCAATCTACCTTCAAAATCCAATTACTAGCAACTGTAGTGCAGTCAGACTGGGCTTAGTTACAGTAAGTAAAGCAGGAAATTGCCTTCAGAGCTCCTTAAGTTTGCCAAGAGAAGTGAGAACGATAACCAGAGCTCTGAAAAAAAAATACTCCAAATATCTGCATTTTTGAAAGTATACAAAACTGAAGTCAAACAGATAAAAATAACCTGGATAGTAATCTTGTGAAATGTGTGGTTAGTTCTTTGTATTATACTGATGCATTTTCATGGGGATTTATCCTGTAAAAGTCTGTCACCACACTGCAACTAGGGCCATAGTTGTGTCTTTAATTGAACCCTGCATCATAGCCTTTCTTAATGTAGAATTACCTGTTTGTGTTCACTTTCATATCCCCTGGATTTTTTGAATGGCCAGTTCTTCCTAAACTTGACACACCCCAAGCTAGCACAAGAGAGATACAGGTGTGTGTGTCTTCTGAAAAAGGCCAAAAGATACCTTCAACACAGAAAACTCTGATGCAGCTCTCAATGAAAACATAGCAATCTTGCCTTTACATATCAAACCAGAGGTGGGCGCTGGTGTGAGACAAGCAGAGGGCTAGGGTCGGCTGTCCACAATTTCACACCTGCTTATTTTGTTCTACCCATAGCTTTTCTAGTTTTCATGCAATGAAATACTGCAGGTGCTGGAAACTCAAAATGTATCCAGCCATTTTCCTACTGCTGTATCCAATTCAGGGGCGTGGGGGAACTGGAGCTTATGCTGGCAAGTAACAGGTTGAAGTCAGTGTACATCCTGGACAGGTTACCAGTCCATCACAGGGCACACAGAGACACTGGCATAATGGGCCAGTTTTCCCCAAAAGCTGATTAACCTACAGTACCAGTAAAATACAGTATGTCTTTGGACTGTGGGAGGAAAACAGAGCATGCAGAGAAAACCCACACAAACATAGTGAGAATATATATAAGGAAGCAATGCTCACCACTGCACCACCCCGCCTATGAACAAGTACAATTTTTACAATATTTTGTACTAAAGAAATCAACTGACTTTACAGTACCACTTCAATTATCCACATTCTCTGACAAACATGCAGAGTAATAGGAAACTGACTAACTTGCAATGTAGCTTAAATGAGATCTGTTTTATTCAGGCCTACGCTTTTTCTATGTTTATGGTTTTACAAGCCAATAATTCCTATTTTTAAAAAAGGAATGTTTTGTAGAAACTGGATTTGATGCTTGGTTGAGGGGTATCTGGGGTGGGGTAGGGTGGGGGAAAAATTGGATTGTCTGTTCATCCCACTGTACTAAATTGGTTTTAATCCTAAAACCACAATGTGCCTCAAATCAATTTATTCTGTCAAATCAGGAAAGATATGCATTTTCTCAATCTTTTTATGTGCTCTGTTGAATTACTACAATAGGGAGAAGATCATTTAATCAAAACCTTTCATTTTCTGGCTTTCTTTAATTTCCAAGAGCGTCAGTGCATGGTGTTATTGTTTTTCAGCATCTCAAAAATAGATTGGAAATTAAGTGTTCAGATGTATTGGACAGTTAACAGGTTTAAATGAGCTATTCAACAGACACTTTTCAGATGAAATGGTATTTTGTGCACATTTAAAAAATAAATCCTGAAAAAGGCACATCGATGGTTTTCGGCATTTATTATGCTTCTTTGATCATGATTTTTTTCTGTTTTCCCATATAAGAATGATAAAAAGAAATGAATAAATAAACATGTTTTTGAGACTGGAGAGAGCTGGTAAAAATAAATAGGTGATTGTTCAAATCCATTTCAAGCCGAGCCATTTGTGCAAATGGAATCACACACAAACTAGAGGCTTTTTATTCTGAACTGTGGGAAACTCTTGCCAAAGGAAAGAATCAGAACCCAAGTGAGATTAATAGTTGAAATTACAAACTGGATTGTCTGAAAATCTGTTAAAGTGTACGTGGATTAAGCAACATTAAGAAAAATCAGAAAAAGCAAGAGAAGCTGTGACATGACAATGAATGCATTGGACTCCCCTGACACTTCTAACATCTTCATACACACATTGCTGCAGTCAAAACCCAAGACGGAGTAGAAGAGGTGACAGAACAGCTGCAACTAAACAGACAGAAAAGAATGAGAGGGAGATTTTAACAAAAGGTCTCCATCCGGCTGTTTCAGGTAGTATTTTTATTGCAGGATGAGTGTGACACTTTTTCTCTCTTTTGAATTTGTCTCTGGGTTGCCTTTCAGGCTATATTGGAGCACCCACTGAGACTGGAAAGACGCTCAATCCAATTGAAGCTTTGTTAAATTCATTCAAACAATCACAGATACTGTAGACAAACTATACTTATATGTGGGAATACCATGCCAGCACTATTGAGGAGTTTATGGGGACAGACCAGTGAAATCTAAACTCTAAACTAAATATAGTGCGCTTTAATATAGTAAAATTATACATTTTCAGTGATTTTTGACATTCACACATAACAAAAATGCAATGAGGAGAAAAGGAAAATACCAGCTCCCAGAGAAAGCAAAGTGAAAAATGTTCAAAGGAAGAACTAATAGGATGACAAATGCATGCAGCTTTCCACCATAGATCCCACAAGGCTCTAATTCAAATTCAACAGGCAGTCTTGTTTGTATTACCATAACTCAGAATCTGCTGTGGCATTTCTGTGGCCATGTACAGTACATCTGTGAGGCAGATGGTACAGCCAGAGGTTGGGGTTCAAGTACCATCTGGCTGCCCCACCCACCTCATTACCTTTCAATGTGAAGAGGAGCTCTCCTCTTTCTCTCCTACTCGGAACTGGTAATGGGACTGCACAAACATTCAAACACACCTGCTAGTAGGTGCTGCTGGTCTTGATGGCAGCTTAACACAGCATTTCTATATTGTGAATGGGAGAGAGAGATGAAGAACTCTCTTCATATGAAGAATGATGGGAAGGAAAGAGAAAGTTGTGTAGGGTACTACCCAGACAGACAGGAGATCTTTGAGAAACAGCTAGACAAGGAACGATCCAGACAAAAAGAAGATCTTGAGAGACAGCTTAGGCAGGGCACGATCCAGACAGACAGGAGATATTCAGACATTTGCTGAGAGCAAGGCAAAGTGGAACTAATGTTCCCTGAGATCAGATACCCTTCTGCTCTTCTCAATACTTAGGGCTCCCCAGCTCCAGAATCCTCTTAAAGCCTGAGGTTTCAGCAGGGCCTGAGCTTGGTGGAGATGGGCAGATGGGCACCTCTTGCCCTCTTCCCCAGGATGGCTGGGTGACAGGAATTGGGTTAGGTGAGTTTGATGCTTGTTGAAAACAGGTAAAGGGCAGGCCGCTGGGACACCTCTCTCATTTCATGACAGGAGAACTGGGTTCAGGTAGTTGTCTTTAGCCTCTGAGCTATAGGGCAGCAAACACAAGCCAATCTCTCCATTTGTCACTTTCAATCTTTAAGAGAAGTCTCATGCGTGAAGCTACGGACTGAGATTGTCTTGTCAAGAGTGGAAACGAGCCTTGCTCTGTCTGTGTCTGAGGCCTATGTTTGTGTGTGTGGGCATGTACAGTATTACTATCAATGTGTGGTTGAATTCTGAAACGATGGCCCCACTGAGACTTCTGACAAACAGGTGATATTAGGTCTGTAGAAACTGCAAGGGATCATCTTTTACAGTAAAAAGAGCCCCATTTATTAGTTTTGCTCCTGTTTTCATTGCATGTGGACAATAAATATAAATTCAATGACAGAAACAAGAAACACATAAACAGGATAAGAAATGTGTGCAAAGGCCTTGTAATCATAGAGTGAATTACGAACCAGAAAGCCAGGAAGAAAACCTGAAAGCTGGTGCTCTGGTCCTTTTGCTAGTAAATTTTAGCCACCACTGTTATCTGATGATACTGCTTGCTCTTGTGATTCTGTTTTCACCCTTTCCGAATATGTGGCAGGATGAAGTCCATTCAAATCAAAGAAAATGCCTTGAAGCCTTCACGCCTCAGAGCATTAAGAAATCTATCCAAGTGCGTGGCGTGGATCACTGAAGTCTCCTTATACACTGGTGCCCAGCAGCCTACTTCTTATTCCATAGACCTCCAGTTCCCAATATATTAAAGCCAACCCATTCATCTATATCTGCTCCTGTGCTTTATACAAATCAAATTCATACCAAAACATCTTAAACCTTCCATTTTTCTTACTCATAAACCTTGCTTTCTTCACAGATTCTGTAATAATGCAGCATAATTACAAACACAATCCCTGAGCTATGCTTTAAAACGGTGGTGGATATATTTTTTAAAAAGCTGCTCAGCCTATATCTAATTATAATACCACCCCTGTTGAACATATAAGTAAATGAAAAACAATCATATTCCTATGACTACACATTGAGAGGGGAAGGCTGTCTGTATCGATCATATTACATATTTAATTCTCTACACAAAATCATAAAACTATTATGATCATCCACTTCATTTCAGTTTATTAGTATTTTGATTCTCCACTGTTAGTTTATTTTTTTATGTTTCATAGCTCAATCTTGAATGGAGAGGAAGTGCACAACAATAGTTCTTTATTAAAAAGGAGGTAATGGAGGTTACTCCATTTTGACTGAATAAATATATTGCTTTGGTGGGGTCTAGTTGATTAGAATTCTCTACGCATTTTCCCAAGCTGTGATCCCGACCTGTGTTCTACTGTCCTCCAGGCTTTACAGGGAACTCACCCTCCTCAGTACGTTAAGGCTTGTCAACAGTTGCATGGTAAAGACAATGAAGGTAGCCGTTGAATCCATTAAAAGCTCAGGGAGGATGAAAAAAGGTCTCTCCTGGCCTAGGACCGCAGTGTCTGATTGTGACTCCATTCCAGACACCTGTCCCGAAGAAGCTGTCATACTTCTCCAGGTGTCAGACATTGTAATAATTCTTCATGAAATACAATTGTAATACTGAAGGAAGTGGAGTAGCTGGTTTGATTTTTTTGTGTACTATGCATCATTAAGTGGTGGCACCAGAGTTAGCATTGCTGCCTCACAGCACTGGATTCAATTCTGGGCCTGGAGTGCCAATTGTAGGGAGTTTTTTTATGTTCACCCTGTGTTCATGTGGGTTTCCTACGGGGGCTCAGTTTCCTCCCACAATTCAAAGACATACTGCTAAGTTAATAAGCTTCAGGGAAAACTGGCCCTGGTGTGAGTGTGTGCGTGTTTGTGTCTCTGTGTGTCCTGTGATGGAATGACATGTTGTCCAGGGTGTATCCTGCCTTGGTTTCTGGAATGGACTCCCCCACTTCCCCGAGTTGGAAGAAGTGGCTAGAAAAAGGATGGTTGGATTGACTTTTACAATACTGTATTTAATTCTAAGGACCACTGGTTAAGTTCATCACTTTTCGCCTTTTAATTTCAGAACTAATTTTTCCTGTGTTCTTTCCTACTAACACTGTTATGGACATGATACAGAATGTATTGTTATAAGATGTCCCACTTCTTGTACAAAAGTGTGAGATATTGTTTGAGGATTTTTGTTTTTGAAGAATTCTTAGAGGACGTTAGATTTCTGAAGAGTAATTGGGCCATACCAGGTGAGCTCTGAGAGCACACGGAGGGCCCACGAGTACTCCACTCACTCTGTCCAGACATGACTCTGAAACACATTCCTCCAGGCACTGGTCTAAGGCACCCTCTCAGTTCTTACTAAGGACTGCAGGCTGTCTTTCTCAGGAACACCCAGACCTCCTCCTCTCAGATGGGTTTAGTGTGTCGATGTTCAGAAACACACAGAACGGCACAGGCAAGCAATTGGACAAAGTGTAATCTTAGTTCAGGTTGGTAGCTGCGTCAGCATGCGTAGGCTGCATAACAAAAGTAATAGGTTTATTCCATGCTGAAAAAAGAAGAAAAGAAACACAACATGACTGTCAGCCGAAACGTTGTGTTTCCTTTCTTCTCTTTTCAGCAAAGTGTAATCTTGCAAGGTTAGGTGCATATGTAAAGAAATGGCAGTAATGCTTCCAATGCTTCCAAGAAACTCCACTATCATTGCACTACAGAATCTGAGATGCCCTATTCCCACCTTAATACTGAGACTCAGACACCCCATTCCCACCTAAATACTGAGATTCTCCTCACACCCTATTATTCACACTGTGATGCTCTATTCCGTAGCATAATGATGCTAAGTCATTTTTCTATTAACACCAAAAGACAATATTCCCACACATATAAATACTCCATTCTCAGTGTTTTCCAGTGCTGAACCGTCTCTGTCTTCTACCATAAGCTGAGTTTTAAAATGTCATACCTACTACTCATGTCAGCAAATTACACAAGAAAAAACTCCACTGACATACCTGTAATCAGCATTGGGCTCCTTAGACATCTGTACTGTAGGTGCCCTCTCTACCTGCCTCAGTTTAAACTTTGTATTATTTGGAGTCTCTCAGGAAGTATACATTTAAAAAACATTTCTATTGTTGTTATTCCACAGAAATTCCCGTCACGTATTCAGATTCAAACTGAGAGGAGAAGACTACCATGAATGTCGGAAGGGCAAGCAGTGGAATGACAAGGAGAGCAATAAAGACCCTATGTGTAGTGGTAAAAGGGGCAACACGGAGGTTAGCCCAGGCTCAGGGGGTCAGACGATGGTGGCTCAGGCCACGGACAGGAGCGACCTGGTGCTAGCCGGGTCTCAGAACATCTGTACCCTCAATGCTGAGCAAGGAGCAGACACAGGAAGTAAATAGGCTACACAACAAGACACACTGGAAAGACAGGAATAAACACAGGAAACTAGGAACAGGACAGAAGTAGAGCGCCCTCTAGGTGTACTGGGCGTGACAAAGACGAGAGATGGGTACCCCAAGAACCATCCTAATGGAACAGTCCAGAAGGTTCTGAAGGTCATCTAAAAGTAGGGACACTTACTTAAAAGGACACTTTTACAGTCCTGTAGGGCCTTAAGGTTTCCATTTTGTGTTTTGTTTTTCCACCTGAGCCCTTAATTATATAATGAAGCTCTCTATTTACTGAATTGGACAAGTTCTTGTTTTTAAGAAGCTGGTTTTAAAAAGAACTATAAACCCTGCTGGACATTACCTCTTGAGGACCTGGGCATGTCTCCCTTAAAAAATCCACTTCTTCTGCCCTTTTACAGCAACCAATTAAGCAATAACTGAGGTCATTTCCCATCTTCCTGAGGTCTTGTGCTGTTGGTGATTTAAGGAGATTGACCAAGCTGCCGACCTGTCTCCATCAGAGCATTGATGAGGACAATGATGAATAAGAGGAGGGAGAGAAAACAGTGAAAAAAGTAGTTAGCTGTCTTCACCTTGTGCGCACGAATAAGGCAAATCACACCAGGAGGAGTAGGGGGAAGGGGAAGCCAAAAATAGGTTGTGTTCCTTTTTAAAATTCCACTTGAGCTCCACACTCCCTGGTGTAGCAAAATGCTCAACACATTTTTTTCAGTTCATCACGGATGAGTTCTTCTCCTTTGGCTGGGAGATCAACTGACGGTGATTGTCATTTTCCAATGTAAAAGATTTTTTTTTACCATGTTCCTGAGTGGGTGTCTTTTGTTTTTTTTTTCTTCTTACAGTTATGGTTCAATTCACAATGAAGAGTTCCGCTTTTACAAGTTCAGTTTGAGGTGTGAGGCAAGCCAAAAGTTAAGAGCCCAGCAGATGACAATTTAATGATGGTTCGTTCTTGGCTTGTTTTACTGTAACATGCGCAATTATTAGAATGCAGAATAGGAGTATGAGAACACTTACAACTGAAAGGAGATTGTTAGGCCAATCTAGTCTGTTTGGTTGGTAGGTATGTTAGGTATGTTAAAACAGCATTTATTTCTAGTAAATTCAAAAATTACCACAAATTAGCTCAATAAAACACCTTCCTCCACAAAATACGTCACATCAAAAAAGGGTACACCCTCCTCCCAATTTAACAAAAGTGATCACCAGTAAACCTCTGCAATCCAGTTTTGTTATCGACTCCAATTCCTGTCCCCTGGACTGCATCCTGTGGAGTCCTCTAGTCTGAGTCCCTCAGTCTCTGTGTCTGTGTCTGTCTAAGCCCTCTACCTATCCACTGGACTCTACCTCTCTGACCATAGCTAGGCCATGACTCTGGATTGCTTTCTGCTCAGGGTCCTCAGTTATCAACGTTTGTAACGTATGGGGCTTGTAGTACAGTATGTGATTGGCTGGACAGGTGTGTGAGGTGGAGTACATTCTCCTTCCTCATTCATGTCTTGAAATACAGACGCCATTGCTGCGCATTGATAAATGAAAACAAAATAATATTTAAAAATGAATGCTAGTACAGATGAACCTTTTTTAAATAAAATCTGAAATCACATGTATTTTCTATAGCTTTACCTTGAAATAGAACTTGTATGGAGCTAATGGATTTTGTAATTGTTTTTTTATTATTGTCAGTGCTTTGCTTAAAGAGCACTAATTTTTATTGTACTTTTTAAAAAAGAACTGCATGCCTACTCTATCAAAGTCATTAATAAAATTAAATGTTAGCTGACCTGTTTTGACCATTTTTAAATGATTACAGCAGGAACCACAGAAAATCAATATAAATAATAAAATAAGTATTCTGACATACCTGCACTTTGCAATGCTGAAATGCTCATCGAAGAACCAGATACCAAAGACATTCACAAGTAAATGTGTTAAACAAAGCTTTAAATTACTGATTCACCCATTAATAACTAGACTAATAATATTAATAATAAGAAAGACTGTGTCATTACCCCAGTATATTCAGATGGAATTATTTTTTCTCATCTCTGTTTCAATTGGTATGTAGTACCAAAAAAATAAGAGACATGTACCATTACCAACAGGATTGTGAAAAGATGCCCCACTACATCTTTGATATGGATTCAGCTTTTAGAAACAGAGCCCTTGGACTGGAACCATTCAGATGAGTAACACCACTGAACCAATCGTGGTGAAAGATTTTATTTTGATAGCAACAAGCTCCCTCCTTAATGAAGAAAATGTGATAAGAGTGCTCAGTTCTCTTTTTCCATTCTTGCTCCCTTGGGCCACAGTGTTCTGTAGATGAATCTGGGAATTTCACTGTCATGATCGTGCTTTTTAGAACTGAAAGTTAAGGAGTTTGTTTGGAGCAAAGGGTGAGGCCAATAGACCAATAGGAATTGCCTGTGTTGGCCAGGATACCCTCAGTAGCCCCAGAGGTGTGGATGGCACCTGAAGCGTAAAAAAAGGTGTCACCCAGACCTCCAAGTTGATGAAAACTCTACTTCAGGCACTGTGGGATGATTTTGTATGATATGCAGGGTGATCCCAACTTGTGCAAACAGGTATGAAACTTATCTCCTCTCTGTATTCTGTAACATTCATAGCAGTATAAGCTAATTGATGTTAGGCAAACTGGGGGTACTGAATTGAAAAAAAAAATACAGAAATCATTTAGAATATAAAAAAGGTTATGATGGGTTTTGAGAAGACAGTAAGGAGTTGATGCATGCATTTTAGACTCTCTTACCCAATCATTGCCATTTCTTCTTGCTGGGAGCCTGCATCACATGTCTTAGCCAGCCAGGTACTTTTTTTTAAATTGAGTGCCATCTCTATACTGTTTTAGAGAAAGGGTATTCGTCACAGCCCTGGTCATAAGAACATAGAAATTGTAGGCTTCCTGTCTAATCTCTGAAAAAGAGAGATGGCAAAGCCACAAACTCATCTGCATCCCATTGTGTCACTGCTATTCCTCTTACCTCAAAGTTTGTCCTGTATCCTTTAGTACTTGGTCTGTGTGCCTCCACAGTTGCCTGATAACTTCATTACTCAGATGGGGTTTATGATGGGGGAAGTTAAAAACGATTGATCTCAGGAGAGCTTGTACATTGATTTATTTGTTAGTATTAGGCAAGCAATACCAGTTGTGCAACCCAATGAAAATTACTATTATTTCCTTTAAAAACAGTTTTACATTTCATTAAGACTCAGTCAGCCATGGGAGTATGTGTAAAGAAATACCTTCCTCTCATTTATTAAAAAGGAAACATATTTTTGTTAATTTCTTACCATATAGTGCAGATTTAATGCACACAAATCGAAGCAGCTGTTCTCCATTGTGAAGTGTTAATAAGAAACTTTTAAGGCTACTCAGTCTATGAGCTTTAATCACTGTCCTGTATCCTCTATCAGGGAGGACAACTCCTGTAATCAAGGGCTGCAGGAACCTCTAGCTTTTATCCTGGACTTCAAACCCCAGGGCATACAGTTTCACTTTCTGCAATAAGTGATCCTATTGCTGCATCTGGCTTAGTTTGGAAAAAATCACACAAGTCACACACTCAACCACAAGTCTGGGCAATGTGCTCTATACATTGATAAAGCTCTGTGTCAAAAACCTATTGGTGTGAAATTGAATTTTAACAAGTTTCTAGTAATGTCCTTTCATTCAGCTCAAAAAACCTAATTTGAAAAAAACTCCTGTGACCAGCCATACTTATTGACTTTAACATTTTGAAACCTTCACTCAAATCTCCTCTTAGCTGTCCTTTACCGAAAAGATTCATTTCTGTCAGTTCAACAGTTTTCATCTTCTTTAGCCCTGAGATGAGACTGGATGTTCTGTTCTGGACATTCTCTACTACTATAACCAGCATATAAAAACAAAATTAGGTAGGATCTTTCTAAACCTACTCCAAGAAAAAAAAAAGATTGATTTGAAGAACTGTTATATGAAACTCTTCCTTTGGGAGTTTCTGGTGTGGTTTCTGATGTCCTGTGCTTCATAATGCTTCCATCCATACAGGAGAGAAAAGTTTAAGGATGCTAACTAAACAGGGCAGGAAAGTGGTATCGAGCCAGATGAATCACTTTAGAAAAGGAAAATGATGTTCAATCAGGCCCATTAAACAACTCACTAGAGCAGCATGATAATCACATTTCAGTCACTTGCCACACCAGTATTGCCAGTGTACAGGCTTCAGTGAAACACTAGAACTTTAAAGGGGTTGAGGCCCTCCTTTTGACTGGTTAGCACACTGTGAAAAGCCAGTTTTCAATCTGTTGTGTTTCAATCTCTTTTGTTCTAGGAGCGTAGGGGCATCGGGCAAAGCACCTAAAATGCCACGGCAACCAGTCAAGTCTCTGCTCAATCTACCAATGAGTTGGTTACCATGATGACTCAATCTGAAGAGGGTTTGATTCCACATGTGCTCAATTAAATCATTACTCACCTTAACCTCAAAGATACAGTATTTAAGAACTGCATAAAAGTACCTCCTCGCTTAGTCTTAGTGCGCTGTCTCTAGTCTCAGTGTTCAGGACTTTTGTGCTTGTTTGATTGTATCTACTGGCTTATTACACACTTGTTTTCTTATCTACATCTCAGGACTACCCCTGCTTTACTTATATTCCCCCATGCTTTTATCCCGGCTCTCAACCTCAACTGCTCCCTTGGATCTCCTGTTTGTGCCTTTTCTCTGTGAGCATAAAACTTTGCTTTGTTAATGACTATGACCTTGGATTTCACTACGCTGATAGTTTGCTACTATCCAGGAAAAGTCCTGTTCCATGGCTCTAAAGTCTAAGAGCTAACTTTAAATTACATCTTTTGTTGACCCATAAAATGGACCAACCTTTTGTGGCAAGATGTCAAGGTACATACACTAAACAACAACTTGAAAAAGAGACAATGATAAAAGCACAATAATGGGGCTCCTAAGCACTAAAAAAACAATGAAGGGCTTACAGACACCCAAATAGTCACAGGTGTGACTGTTGTAAAGGAACTGAGATGGTCTGGGCCTATGTCAAACCTACCCAACAAGATGGTTTATAAAAAAGAAATGGGAGGGAAGTTTTAACCTGTTCCCCTAACCCCCAAATCTCTAATCATGCTCCATTAAAATTCTGTATCATCAGTTGAGAGAAGCATCACTTGAATAAATCCAGGATTGCAGTCAGTCGTTGCCTGCATGGCATTAAGATGAGCCAGTAGTGTAGATGAGCCACATGAGAAGTGCACTGCATTCACTCTGCTTCTTTTTCATCTGAAGTTTCAAATAACTTTTTTATTGGTGTGTTCTACATTGAACTTATTCAATGGAGTTTTGTGTTTATTAATTGTACATTTCCTTCCTGACTATAAAAAATGGGTCCACGGTATGAGTCATAGATTTAATAAAAGTTGCATTACTAAACCAGTTTTAATTTGTTTTTAATTAAAGCACTGCACATGGAATTAACTGCCCTATATTAGTTTTGCAGGTTCATATAGCAATTAGTTTTGAAAATCAACACTCCCATTTTTGTAATTTCCTTATAAATCTAATTGAATTACTTTTTACAATGTATTTGAAGTCTGAAATGCTTCTCTCTGAAGTAATACGGGTGTGTCTAATTAACTACAGTGTGATTTAATGACAACATTCTCTCTCGTTAAATATTCCTTAGTGGCGACAGCATATACAGTACATTATTACATTAAACATTTCGAAGAAAGCATTTTGAACAATTTGAAGCAAGAGTTTTTGCTTTTGACTGATGACCACAGATTTTCTGTTTTCAGACATAAAAAAAAAGAAATCAGGCGAGGTCTCTGGTGAACTCTGGCAAAGGCTTTGTTTCAAACAGACTCAAGATCCTCGTTAACTTCTGAATTGGACATATTTTTCTGCGAGTGATGGGCCCTGAAGGGCTCTATCATGCTGGAGGGCAAAAGGTTTGAACTTGGCTGCAATTAAAAGCTTTCTCCCTGGTTTAATTAAGAAACAGCTTCGAATCTTATAAAATGAAGATGAACAGAAAATAAAAATCGAATTAGCTGTAAACCATATAAATGAATTATTAGAAATTCAGTAATTCAAAACATTCAAAAAACAGGAGATTTCCCTAACCAGCTACAATTACTTTCTACTTACTGTGTTTCTCATACTGTAGATGTATAGCAGTCGTGTTGGTTACAGCATTCTGGGTATTGTAAAAAGCCATAGACCCCTGAACAATAATTTTACTCCATAAAACTCTGATATGATTAGAAAGATCAAACGCAGCAACAATTGCATACATGAAAATGTTCTCCAGGCCTCTTTCATTGTAGATGAAAATTCCGCTCCTCTTTACTAAAATCCAAATTAACAAGCCACACTCAGACATACGGTACAGCAGTGAAGAGAAGTGGTGGGGGTATTTAAATGGTAATCAGAATACTGCGGGTTCAAATCTCAGCTAGGGCACTGCTGTTAAACACCTGAACATTCTGCGATTTTTAAATTAGGGAAATGTCCTATGCCGACATGCTAAATGAACGTTCTAGTCTTGATTTTCTTCTAACAATGATCTTTTTAGTCTTGAACAAAGAAGAGTTACAAGAGGACATGAACCAATGATTCAGAAATCCTCCAAAAGGAACCAGAAAATCAAGCAATGCACCACGAACCAGTGGGAGCAAACAGAAAAGATGCAAAAGTGCATTTCAATCATAAAGCAGAGTGCACTCCTTTACACAAACGGTTGCAGGAGTACAGAACAATCTACTCAGCCATAGAGGTGATGCTGATACCACTGGCTGCATTCAAGAAACAGCTGGATGAGATCTTTGGATCAATAAGCTACTAACTACCAAATAGGCTAGATGGCCTCTTGATAACAACTTTTTTTATGTTAGTGACTTGGTCATTTTTCAACTGCTACAATGGCGGCAAAATATTACATGGCATCCAAACAACAATAAACTGCTAGAGATTACTGTAAAAAAGATCCCTAGGCAAGAGAAAGCAAACAAGGGGTGCCTCACTTTGTTACAATACAAAGGCCTCACAGCACTAATATCTGAAGATAATAGAGGGGTAATAGGGGAGTTTTTTAGAGTTTTCCCTCAATTTGTTATAATACCATCCGAAGCCCATGTTCTGTGGCCAATCAGTCAGCATCATTAGAGATTGGTGCCGTTGTAAAGATTCACTGTCTGTTGCAGGCTACAGAGGGGAGCAGTCTACCTGGCACACTGCCCCTCCTCTAACTCACTTATTTGAGATTACCCTATTCGACTCTCACTCTCTCATCCCTTGCTTCTTTCATTCTCTATTATTTTAAGGCCTCACTATCTAATCATTATAAAAAGGAAACTTTTTTTATTATAAAATCATCAAGTTTAGCCTTTCTGGTTTAGAAAGAGTGAGATATTTCAAATAAAATCTATTTAGTTTGGTTTTATCACATAAACTCTACATACACTATAAAAATGGGGCTGTAAGTATCTGTTTACAACAGTTCAACTCACTGGCCTGTTTACTTATTTACAGTTCTCAAAAAGTGGACCTTTAGCAGTGTCACGATCGCAAACCCCTCCTCTTAAGGGCACTCCAGCCCTTCCTTATTTGCATCACTCCCACCACCTGTTCCTTGTTTCTCTCCAGTTCAGTTCGCCTTTTTAAGCCAGGCGCGCACCTTACTCATGGCTCTCCATCTGATTTCCATATCGTGCAAGCCCGGGACCTGATTGCACCTGGCTCCGTCATGTTTTTAACTTCCAGCTCCTGTCCTTGTTCCCCCTGCTGGTCCGACCCGGCACCTGATTTTTAATCTCCTGTTTGGACGGATTTCTCAGCCTTGGACCTTTTGCTTTTGTTTTTTCCCCTTTTGGATTTATTCTGGACTGTTCGCCTTGGCTACATCTCCCCGGATCACCAGCACCGTATGGACGCGCCCCCCTGTTCATCCCTGTTCCTGCATGACTTTTCCCTAGTGTATTCCTTCCTCACTATTCTGGATTGTGTCGTCCGCATAGGGTCCGGAAAGAACTGTTCATCACACAGTCTCTTTTGAACATGATATGGATACAGACCTACTGCTGCTTTAAGACTTAAAAAGATCTAAACACAGCCTGTGTGGCATGCTTCAAGGACTCACAAAAGCACAGCTGAGTGTTTCATTTGGAGCAATAAATAAAGAAATACAGGTTGTGAATTTCATCTGTGCCATGTTGGGTGACCATACAACCTGTGAATAAAAAGTGTTAGATTAGCTATTAGAAATACATTAGAAGTTGCAAGGAACAAGGGTTAGTTCTTATTTTGTTGTACAAAAAAGGAGTCCTGCATTGGATTTGTAAAACAGTCACTGTGATAAAAATGTACAAATTGAAACATTGTTAAAAGTCAAATCATAGCTCTTGCAATACTTATCTGTTGAGCAGTAAAAGACAAGAACTCGAACAGCTCTATGTAGCATCAGCAGCTCAGGGGCCTGCCGAGTACAAGAAGCTGGCAATAATGTCTAGAAGCAACACAGAGAGACCACAAGAAATATTTGAGTGTTTTCAATAGCTTTTGATGAGGTACTGACATGAGCATTAATGCACAATTCCTCATTTGTATTCAGGAAATGACAGAAGACATTCAAATTTCACTACTTGCTCTCGAGGGCTTCACAGACTAAGCAAGAGGAATCAACATCTTTGATGCTGTGTGTCACATGCTTTATAGAAGGAATATGGAGTTGTCACCTCCTCTTGGTGTTACAATGATGAGAGGATGGACAGGTGTTGAGGTTTTTAAATGAGAAAGTTGCTCAAGATGAAGGTGACGACGTTATTCATTACCACTGTGTTATTCATTAGGTAGCTCTTATTTCATATGTCCTCAAGATTTCATTAATGTTGTAGGCAATTGTAGAGTATAAAGCATCACAGACAAAGGCCTAAAATGAGCAGAATCCCTAAGTGTAATACAATGCAGACAGCCCTAATGTGCAGCACTTAGTGTCAGAAAAGGACTAATGATGATATTTTCTGGTTAGCCAGAGCAACTCCCAGATGTTGGATGTTCAATCCTATGGAAAAAGCAGAGCATTCAATTCAGCCCCACTTATCATGAATATCACAAATCCATATGAAGATCTGGCTAGAAAAATGAGATAGGATTGTGGATGAAAATATTTGGATACTTCAGGGTAGACGTTGTTTTTCAGAGTTTTGGAGCTCTGAAAGAGTTGGGGATTTCAATGTACTTAGACGCATTGATAAGCACTTGGAAATCTGTAACTTTTTAAATAAAATATCCAATTAAGGAATTTATTAATGCAATTAAGTGAGAGCTGGATGGAAAATGGAAAATAGAAACTACTTGATCTGCAGTGACCAGAGCAGGGAAACTACATTATGTAGTGAGCAGTACTGCGTGATGACACTATATTACTTGAACTAGATTACATACTCAAGGGATTCAGAGGTACGTCAGGTGCCTTAATGCAATATTAAAGTTGCTAAAGGTACCTTGTGGTCTGACACAGATATACAACAATACAAACAAAGCAGCCAGGTTTGCTTCCTTTGAGATGCTCTAGTATGATTACCCATCCAGGCTCAGATTCACCCTGACATCATCATGATGAGCTCGTTAGCCCATTTGCATCCCATTCTGATGAACTCTGATTGAAATTGTTTCACAGCAGCTTATCTATCTTTCCCTTTCATCTGACTATTGCATACAGTTTACTGCTGATTTGCTGCCTCACAAATCTATTGAGATCACACGTCAGTGTGGAAGGACTCAGAAAGAGTAGGAATCATGCCTGAAATTTCACCATGCTTCAGTCGGAGCATCTATGGGAGAACCTCTCTCGCAGCATTGGGCACTGTATTCTATCTAGTTTGGCAGGATTTATATGCTTGCCTTTTGTTTTTTGGTTTTCATTTTCCCTGCTTCACGCTGCTTGGTCTTAGAAAGTCCCCACTGGTGTCCCTGCATGTGAAGGGGAGATAATCAGTGTTGCACAAGCTTTCAAATGGTCACACTGGAGTACTGGGTTTCAGAGAGCTGTGTGAGGCTAATATCTCTCCCTTGCAGGACTTTACGAAGAAGAAAAAATAAAACAGCATGAAAATCAATAATACAAATCCAACTGAATGCTTTCCAGCTCTTCTCCTTGATATTGCAGAATTCCAAATATGCTGTCCTTCTCTACACCATGTTTTTAACTGAGCTAATATTTTACATGATCAGCTCTAATTGTTCATTTTCCACTCATCAAAGGATGAAGTCTGAAGTCTATGGTTTTGGGTGGTGTACTGAAACTGCCATGTATTCCTAAGTGCTAAAAATAAACTGTAGGGATCTAATGATGTACATTCTGAGATCAAGAGAAGGTTCAGATAGGTGATTCAGCTGGGATGTAATTCACAAAACACCAGGGTCCTAAGGATCTGGTTTGCATAACAGCCCAGGTCTCCACAGAAACAACAAAAGGGTATTCAGGGGACACACACAACAGACTGTCAAACACAGAACATGAGGACTCCCATACCGAGAGTCAAAATAGTAACCAAATTATTACTATGCAATCCAGTGATTGAGCAGGAGGCAAGAGAGGAAGATGCTAGTTACAGTTTTGGGGGAGGTGTGATTTGTCCCCTGAGAGACTGTAAAATGGATTGACAGTTTGCACTGCTCTCAGTCTCAGAGTGCTGACTCGTCACTTTTTCTTAACCAGAGAGATTTTTTGTCTTTCTGTAATACTACAAAGGACAGAGGGGGATACACTTCTTAAAAAAATTCCAAGGTTTTACACCTTTTAGGATGTCCTTTTCTCATGACAACCTCAACTCACCCTAAAACATAAAAACAACTTTGTTTCCCACCTGGACTGTAAAACACAGATTTAAAGGCCAAATAGATAAGACCTTACTTATCCAATGAAAATCTTAGTTAATGAGATCAATCAAAATTAACCTAGAAAGCTTGTAGTTTCTCCAGCCATCAAAATAAATGTTGAGATTGGGGAACCACTATTATTTAGGCAGAAATAGATGTCTTTCTCTAGGGATTAGGACTATTGATTCCCAGGCATGCTGGCATTATGTGAAGGGTCAGATCAGACGGGGGCATTGTGCTGAGCAGGAGAAGGGCAATTACTTTTATTTCATTCGCGCTCAACTTACGTGCTTCCAATTTTGCCCCCCTCCTTCTCTACTTCTCTGTGTGAGAAAAAAAACAGGAAACGTGCGCCTCAGCTGCCTCGTGAAACATATCCCTCAGCAGCACACTGTGCTCTGCAACGCAAGACAAACTCCTGTCAATCCTCTTCGCTGTGGAACGGGTGCCGTGTGCACAGCGTGCGGCTGACAGCGCTGTTTACCGGACGCTTGACTGCCGATGCCTGAGCGCGTTCTCTCCAGACTGCCTCGTTTCTGACAGCTGCCTACTGCAATCCTGCTGAACTGAGAGCGCCCCGTTGCCGGCTTGTCCTTCTCGCTCTTAAAGGGGAACTGCATTTTTATATTTCAGGGTTAGAAAGCATTGGAATTAATGAGCGCATTTCAAATCACAATGAAAGTAAAATGTGCACAGTAACGTGTTAAGCCTCCAATTTACATCACAAAATAGACAGCATTTCCAGGTATGCCCAACTGATTTCTGCGGTTCAGAATAACGGAACCAAACTTTCAGTGAGGTAAAGCCGCCCTATGACATTGTAAACAAACAGGCTTGCGAATATATCTCTTTTAATCCAATTGAACTATTGCTCTCGACTTCGAAACGGTTTTGCCGACAAATACAACATACTTCTTTAATCTGCATGCAGATCATATTGGAACATTTCATTGGCGAAATGTCTGCTGCACAACCTGTACTTATTTGCTCATAAATCACAATACATTAGTCATTACCGGGACTAGGCCAGCAGCCATATCACTGCAGCTCTCAACTGGCTACCCACTGAAGCTCAGCAGTGTTGAGCCTGGTCAGTACCTGGATGGGAGACCTGCTGGGAAGCTATGGTTGCTGCTTGAAGTGGTGTCTGTGGGACCACCAGGGGGCACCCACTATGAGGTCTGTGTGGGTCCTAATGCCCCGGTATAGGGGCGGGGACATTATACTGTAGTGGGTGTTGCCTTTTGGATGAGATGTTGAACTGAGGTCCTGACACTCAGTGGTTAAAGATCCCTGGGCATTTTTTCTATGAGAGTAGGAAGTTATCCCAGTGTCCGGGCCAAATAGCCCCCCTTGGCCTCTACTGTGGCCTCCAAATCGTCCCCATGCATGATTGGCTTGCACTTGCCCAGCGATGGACTGGCATCCCATCCAGGGTGTACCATGCCTTGTGCTCTTTGCTTGCCGGGTAGGCTCCGGCTTCCCGTGACACTGTTTGGTATAAAGCGGTTTGGCAAATGACATGACATGACATTACAGGGACTAGTGAGCAGGAAGGGCTGCCTCATGTCTCATTTTGCACAAACTTGGTCTTGCTCGTGGCGAGACCAGGAGCCTGGGACAACGTGGTGACCACACTGTACCCTGCTTTCACAAAGTTCATGATTTTGTGCTTCATTTGAATTTTGTATGTTTTTGCAGTACCGTCAATGAATTTATTTTGTTACCAAGATTTAATAACAAGTCTGAGAAATTGGGACTGCAGTTACCCTTTAAAACTATACCACAGGCACAGCTAACAACACCATTTTCTACATCTGCATGGGATCAAGATTGTCTTGAAGAAGCTTACATGCTCTTGGAAAATGTGCACTGACAAAGGAACAAGTAAACAAATTATACTGAAAATTATGTGATCACTTCACCCATGCCTTAGGAAATACTGTCAAAATACAGTGCCTTGCGAAAGTATTCGGCCCCCTTGAACTTTTCAACCTTTTGCCACATTTCAGGCTTCAAACATAAAGATATAAATTTTTTATTTTATGTGAAGAATCACCAACAAGTGGGACACAATTGTGAAGTGGAACGAAATCTATTGGATTTTTGAAACTTTTTTAACTAATAAAAAAATGAAAAGTGGGGCGTGCAAAATTATTCGGCCCCTTTACCTTCAGTGCAGCAAACTCACTCCAGAAGTTCAGCGAGGATCTCTGAATGATCCAATGTTGTCCTAAATGACTGATGGTGATAAATAGAATCCACCTGTGTGTAATCAAGTCTCTGTATAAATGCACCTGCTCTGTGATAGTCTCAAGGTTCTGTTGAAAGCACAGAGAGCATCATGAAGACCAAGGAACACACCAGGCAGGTCCGTAATACTGTTGTGGAGAAGTTTAAAGCCGGATTTGGATACAAAAAGATTTCCCAAGCTTCAAACATCCCAAGGAGCACTGTGCAAGCGATCATCTTGAAATGGAAGGAGTATCAGACCACTGCAAACCTACCAAGACCTGGCCGTCCCTCTAAACTTTCAGCTCAGACAAGGAGAAGACTGATCAGAGATGCAGCCAAGAGGCCCATGATCACTCTGGATGAACTGCAGAGAACTACAGCTGAGGTGGGAGAGTCTGTCCATAGGACAACAATCAGTCTTACACTGCACAAATCTGGCCTTTATGGAAGAGTGGCAAGAAGAAAGCCATTTCTCAAAGATATCCATAAAAAGTCTCGTCTAAAGTTTGCCACAAGCCACCTGGGAGACACCCCAAACATGTGGAAGAAGGTGCTCTGGTCAGATGAAACCAAAATCGAACTTTTTGGCCACAATGCAAAACGATATGTTTGGCGTAAAAGCAACACAGCTCATCACCCTCAACACACCATCCCCACTGTCAAACATGGTGGTGGCAGCATCATGGTTTGGGCCTGCTTTTCTTCAGCAGGGACAGGGAAGATGGTTAAAATTGAGGGGAAGATGGATGCAGCCAAATACAGGACCATTCTGGATGAAAACCTGTTGGAGTCTGCAAAAGACCTGAAACTGGGACGGAGATTTATCTTCCAACAAGACAATGATCCCAAACATACAGCAAAATCTACAAAGGAATGGTTCACAAATAAACTTATCCAGGTGTTTGAATGGCCAAGTCAAAGTCCAGACCTGAATCCAATCGAGAATCTGTGGAAAGAGCTGAAAACTGCTGTTCACAAACGCTCTTCATCCAACCTCACTGAGCTCGAGCTGTTTTGCAAGGAAGAATGGGCAAGAATTTCAGTCTCTCGATGTGCAAAACTGATAGAGACATACCCCAAGCGACTTGCAGCTGTAATCGCAGCAAAAGGTGGCTCTACAAAGTATTAACGCAAGGGGGCCGAATAATTTTGCACGACCCCACTTTTCATTTTTTTTATTAGTTAAAAAAGTTTCAAAAATCCAATAGATTTCGTTCCACTTCACAATTGTGTCCCATTTGTTGGTGATTCTTCACATAAAATAAAAAATTTATATCTTTATGTTTGAAGCCTAAAATGTGGCAAAAGGTTGAAAAGTTCAAGGGGGCCGAATACTTTCGCAAGGCACTGTATATACCATATGTTGACAGTTTTTACATGTGTTGGCTATACATTTCTCAGTGCAGATTATACAGGATGTTGCGGCTTTGGAAAACCTGAATTATATTGTTGTTTTTTTGCAATTGGAGTCTGATTTGTTTCCATGTTTCTATGTTGAAGTCTCTGATCATT
The DNA here is from genome assembly GCF_040954835.1 of Lepisosteus oculatus. NCBI lineage: Eukaryota > Metazoa > Chordata > Actinopteri > Semionotiformes > Lepisosteidae > Lepisosteus > Lepisosteus oculatus. The sequence continues at coordinate 19,499,047 of NC_090706.1, read as the reverse complement.
AGTTATTGCTTGTGTCCTGCTTAAGAACACAAGAATCCACATCACAGATAATTCCTCCTGCCATGCTTGAGTGTATCATCTGACTAGGCTAAATGGCACATGAAGGATCTGATTTGTGGCTCTTTTTAGTGCAGGATTGGGATTCAGATCCATCTGGATAAAGACTAAACAAAACAAGTCGTGTAATTTAGGAACAGGTAAAGGTTAATTCCACGGTGAAAAGTAGAAAGATCAAACACAACATTTCAATTGTCTAGCCCCCCTCAGGTGAGAGTCAAAAAGGACAAAATGCCATGTTGTTCTTTCTGCTTTTCAGTGTGGAATTAAGCTCTTCTTTTGCCTTTGCAGCCAGTGAACCCCCCCCCCCCCACTTCAAGATCATTGGGTTATTTAGTTTTTGTAGGCTTAACTAAAACCACTGCAAAATCCCACTCCTAATCATCCTTTCAGACACCAAAATGTAAATGACATATAAAGGTATACTTATAGCCTTTTTTCCTATTCCTAAATTAAACAAAAATGTTGAACAGCTGTGGCATTTTATGAACATACTGTACCTTAAAGGAAGTTGTCTGATTGTGTCATTTTTTTTCCATCACGAGCGACAGACTTCTGCAACTACAGTTAATTAGTTATACAATATACATAAAATAAGTTTTAAAAAGTCCATATATTGCAGCAATTTACTGGAAATTAGTTCTTTAAAATATTTTACCTTTTTAACTTGGCAAATCTGAAGGATTGAGTTCTGTACCATGATAAATAACAAGAAAGTAACTGCTTTTTTGAAGACTATATACTTACGCAATGCTATTTGATCAAACTGTAGTATGTCTAGTGCCTTTTGCAGATTTGGAATACTTGAAATTTGAATACCACTTGTAATCTTCTGTGTTCAAGGCTAAAAAGGTTCCAAAGCAGCAATATATTTTCTATAATATTGTGACCAAGATTGTACCCAATATTTTAAGTGAGACTGAACCAGTCCATTACACAATTTTAACATGATATCCCTTGATTTAAATTCTATAATCTTAACAATATATCTGTCAAAGAGTGAAAAAGGTTGGAGTTTGGGCACCAGGTGTCAAGAGATGAATGGATGTTAAATTGCAGTGATGGGCCACGGTAACCCTAGTGCTGCTCCAGTTTTATGCTTATTCTGCATGTTTCCAACCCTGATCAAAGGCTCTGTTAACATAAGTGCCGGGCAATTACCACACCATTCAGGGGTAACATGGGGCGTGCAAACTGGTTTAACTGGACCTGTGATTGGGGGGGGGGGGGGGCTACAAATAAGATGCAATGGAAAAAGCATCATTAATAATAATAATAATAATTGCTTACACTTATATAGCGCTTTTCTGGACACTCCACTCAAAGCACTTTACAAGTAATGGGGACTCCACCCCACCACCACCAATGTGCAGCATCCACCTGGATGATGCGACGGCAACCATAGTGCTCCAGAATGCTCAGCTATCAGTGGGGAGAACAGAGTAATGAAGCCAATTCATAGATGGGGATTATTAGGAGGCCATGATTGGTAAGAGCCAATGGGAAATTTGTCCAGGATGCCAGGGTTACACCCCTACTCTTTTAGAGAAACGCCCTGGAATTTTTAATGACATCAGAGATCAAGACCACGATTTTGTCTCATCAAAAGGACGGCGCCTGTTTACAGTATAGTGTCCCCGTCACTATAATAAGGCATTAGGACCCACATAGACCACAAGGTGAGCACCCCCTGCTTGCTCCACTAACACCTCTCCCAGCAGCAACCTAAGTTTTTCCCAGGAGGTCTCCCATCCAGGTACTGACCAGGCTCACAGCTGCTTAGCTTCAGTGGGTTGCCAGTTGTGAGTTGCAGAGTGATATGGCATTATACCTGGTCATCTGTGTAATCTGTGTACAGCCGTTTCCTGAAAGAGCCCCAGCATTGCAGCTTGACCCTGCAGATGACACTAACACCAGGGACTCAACAGGGAACAGTTTAGCACAGCTCAGGCATCATCTTCCTCCCCACCAACCTGAAATCAGGGGGGGGGGGGGGGGCATTAGGAAACCACATGTTGTACCAGAAGGACAGAACTGCTGGACTGCAGTATTTTGGAGTGCTTGTGGCCACTCTGGATTGTGTGTCTTTTAGTGTTTTTCTCAAATGTGCTCTGGCTGTAGAGTAGACAGTGTTGGATTTTGTTAACCACTAGAAAGGCTGCTTTAGCCATACTAGTGTCTGTTGCTGGTCAGGGCATATGCTGGTGATTCTGAGCAATAAATAGAACCCATGGCATTGCACTGTCAAGACAGACCCGCTAAGGTAACGGGAGGATGGTCCCTATGCGGTACCTAAAGAGTGAAACGAGAGGTGGAATCCGAGCAGGGTTCCAAGGTCTGTGAGGGAAAAGGCAAGAGAGTAGGTATCCAAACCAGAGAAGGGCTAGGCTGGGGTCAAAGTCGAGTACAGTAGGTAGATCCAGAGGTCAGAAGGAGGAGAACAACGAGTGGGTTTCCAAATCCATGGGGCAAGACAGTAGGCAAAGTCAAGGTAGAGCTCCATAGTAGGTAACAAGGAGTCAGAAGGCAAAGCGATACAAAGGCAAGGCAGGTGAACTAAAGTACAACCAATACCAAGCAAAGAACAGAGGGGTTCAAGTACTGTGTGAAGAAGACAGTGCGTTGATTGAGAAAGTGTTGTGGTTGGCTGATTTGCAGGGGCGGTGTCGTTTGGCAGAAGTGCTCAGGGCTGGGGTGTAATTAGTGCGGGTGCATTTCCATGTGAGAATGCGATGAGTAGAGGGCGTGACATGCACAAAGCAATAATAATCCTTCTTTAAGGGGTCACCTATCCGTGACATCTCCTATAAAGCATTGAGGGTTTGGAAAACTGCCCATGATGTTTTGTTTGTTCTTTATCTTTCTTACATTGTGAAATGTAAAATAGTAAAATCATGCCATAAAAACCACAAATACCAAAAAAAACACAAATAAAAAGACTGAGTGCACAATGTGTAGAAAGTACTTTGAATCCAGCTCTTATACTGTACCTGTTGAGTGTTAATTAATGCTTCAGAGTATACAATGTATATAAATCCTGTACCTTTTTCATATAATTTACATCTTGTGTTTCATTTATAGAAATTAGATAAGCGTGGAGAAAATCTGTATCAGGTGCTCCCCTTACTTTAAACCCCAAATTACCATGCTCCCAATTGGAGCTGGAGGAGGGGCAAATATATATTTTTCTTTGATCCTCTAATCATTCTTTCATTTTTATTTCAAGTGATTTAATAAAAAAGGTTTTAAACAAAACAAAGGTGCCTCAAGCAAGGATGTATTAAACTTCTTCACAGCCATTATCAAAGATGCTTTAAAAGAATACTCTAGCCTGTGTTTTTGTACACACTTAAAGAAAGATAATATACACCTTGATGTGCATTATAACAGGTATAAAATATTGGTATATTCATTTATCAGTATTGTTTATTAGTAAATATAATAAATAGTTAATTCATATTGAAATAAACACAGGAGTATTATGCAATACACTGATTTTCATTTTATTTTATTGTAAGCCATGTGCCTTGAAAATAACTAGGCTTTATCTTTATCTTTATCTTGTGGAATTTATCTGCACAAGGTAGAAATTCACCCGCTGATCCCATCATAAGATTTTTCTGTTTTCCGGAGATGAGTGGGAGGTTGGCCAACTGTAGTCTAACCCTGAGTAGGAGTTAGAAACTCTTGAAAAAAAACAATGGAGGTGTTTTTGGTCTTCATCTGCATGTCTTTTCTCTTTATTTTCCTTCTTTATTAAAAGGAATGCTGGAGGAAGGGTGGAGGCAATTTACATTTTACATATGTACATCCATTAAATAGTAAAGAAAAAATTGACAAAGTGTTTTGTTGAGTTACTTTTATTTTTTTACATTTTTAGAGGGAAAAAGTTTGTCATCAAAGCATGTTTTTATTTGCAATATAACTGTCATGACTTAATGCACTTTGAGTGTAGTCATTATGCAAATTGGTTTCGTTCTGTAGTTCTCAGATCCAAAATAACCTAATTTTTCTCTCGGGGCTTAAACGAAGTGCAGGGTGCAATATCTCTCAGTACAAGACTCAACCTTGCAATTCCTAAAACGAATAGAGCAATATCAACATTAACCTTGTACACAGTAGCACTGACATTAAAGGTGCAGTAGCTCTGTGGCTAAGGATCTGCGCCTATGGCTAGAAAGTTGCTGGTTCGTATCCCATGGTTCAGAGAGGGACACGTTGGGCCCCTGAGCAAGGTTCTTAACCCCAACTACTCCAGGGGTGCTATATAAATGGCTGACCCCAAGCCTCTCTCCCTTTCTGTGTGTCTCATGGAGAGCAAGCTGGGGTATGTGAAATAATCATTTTAAGTTTTCTTTTTTAATATACAAAATCCAAAATGTGCTACTTTCCCATTAATGGTTATGGGTCCTAAGTGAAACATGCAAAGTGGAGCAATAGTACTTCATGCTCAACTATGAAGTAAAAAACAAAACAGACAAGAATGGCTTTGATTTTATGACTTTTTTATTAATATGTGCTGATATAGAGGTGGCACACACCCGCAATCACGCAAACGCTCTGTAAAACAACCCCTTTTGGCCCAAAGAGCTGGCAAATCAATAATAAAAAAGAATTTGACTAGATAAATAAATCGATTGAGAAATAACAAATAATTGATTGTAGAAAATGGCACATTATGTGCCCAACCCCAGTGGTGGCACAAATGTTTTTGCAAATTGGTGCCCAGATTCACTGCAGACTGACCCTCTTTCTCTGAAGTCTCTGAACGGTCTTCACCTACTGCGCCTGGCCAGGCTTGCTTACAGCTGATAGCATCTTTGTGCCACCTACCCCCTGTGGTTACTATTGGCACCATTTCCATCTCCTGCTCCCTCCCCCGCCTTCTATCTCCCTATCTTCCCTTTCCTGAACATGTGCAGTGTACCCCAGCGGTCATCTGACTGGGAATCAGGGTGTCTACAGCTGAGTACCTGGAAATCCCTCACAATGTGCCTCTGAAGGAAGAACAAGCCAAGAGTCTACAAGTGTACCATAATCACATTGCACTAGCCCCCAAGGGTCTTCACCACATCTGAAGCCAGACAGTTTGAATACCAACAGCAGGTCTAGCTGGGCTGAGCCCTTGTCAGCAACATCATACTTTCCCCTGACACAGTGAGGCATCTGTGCAGTGTGTCAGTGCTCAGCGGAAGGATTTCCAATCTGAGTTTGCCTCTGCCTACATTCATTGGGAACCGCTGGTTTAGACTGAAAGACAACTATGTACAGACAAACAGACAGCAAAAAACCTCACACGGGGTCACGTCAACATTCCTGCACAGCACCCAGAGATATAGCTTTATATTTATATATGTATATAACATTTGACAAACAAACTAGAAGCTTTGTAAAAAATTCAGAAATTTATGGCAAATTAAATCAAAGTGATGGAAAAAATACCCAAACCTGATCCTATTTTTCCCTCAATTTGATGGTTTTGACAATGAAACTATTAGGTTGGCCCAATGACAAAGAGCACCCATTACAGGTGATGTCACACAGGTAAATAAATTTGAGACATAATTACACACACATAAACAATGTTCTTTTACAACTTTCAAGTACAAGGACTAATTGATATTGTGAATGCTGTCCTCTCCTTCTGTGCCCTACTCTGTTTGTGCTGTCAGAAGATTCAAAGTTTCTTCAGGCTACAGTATTTTATGTAGCTTTTCAAAAGATATCTTAGGTATCAGGATGTTTTGAGGGACCTACTTGAGTGTTGCACATCACTCACATTAGTTTTGCAGATGGAGCTACACATACATATTTCCCCACCTTGTTTCTGTACTTCCAGCTTTGAAGAGTTAGCAGTTCATTGATTTCTGAAATTCTGTATTTGTAAAGTGAGGAATGTGAAAATGTGAAGATTACATAACACAAGTTATGAAAATTAAATACATTATATAGCAGGAAAAACAGGTGATATATGCCATTACCTTTCTTGTGATGTTTTTTTAAAGTATGAAAACAATGAGATAATGTGGTCACGTGCTTTGCTCAAAACATTTCTTTATATTCATTTGTATTTTGCTTTATTTATGGATAATCAAATATATTCTTAGAATTGCCTAGGATCACAACAACAGAAACATTCATCTGAAGAAGAAAGTCATTTTAATATAGGCAGAAATCAAGCCCTGCATTTACCCAACTTATCAGACCACAATTAAAGAGAGCTTGTGGTTAAAACAAAACAAAAACACTTTGTTTTCTTTCCTTTTCGTCTTTAAACTTCATTATTCAGATATATGGCCTTCCTAGTTGAAGCATACAAATTAATACCCAACACATTCAAAGTGCAAACAGCAAACATTCTAAATTACAAAGAGGACAGGTGCAATTTCTTAAGAACGTGCTTCAATTTGAATTCACTTTTCATAGGAGGATCCTAAAGTCACTGATTGGGTTGAAAGGCATTGCCTGTCATCGTTTCAGGGGCATGTAAAACAAGAAAGGAGACACTATAGATTTTGCAAAGTAGCAATTTGATTTTCTCCCCTTGTTTGCTAGTGCAAGGGACAGTTGGAGAATTAATTAATAACAGCTTGCAAAACATAAACAACAACATGAATTGTAATTGCTTTCCTGCTTGTTGCTTCTGAATATCTGAGACAGGAAGAATCTCCTGGGGCTGGCTGTTGGTGCTGGCTACACATCACACACTTAGAGTGAGACAGCCCTCTCAAGGGGCCGATTGTATCATTAGCACATCTGGGATTTCTGTTTTTTTCAAGGGATGACATTAATGTCATTTCAGCTTCTCTCCTAAATTTTAAGAACGTTTCAGGAATGGAGGAGTTTAATTTCAGACTGGGACTGGTTTAAGACTAGCTGCAGGACTTTCTCAGTCTTTTCTATAAGTCTGGCATTTCTAATAACTTGAGTATCCAGACCCAGAAGCTCTAGGAAGAAATGTGCAAATTCAGCTCAAGTAAACTAAAATGGAAGTTGTGAGATTGGATTTAGCCGTAGTGGAAGTAGCGTCTCACATTGCCTCAGAGCAGAGCTCTAAAGACATGCTTGGCTGTAGACCAGATGTGATGTTCAATCATGTAGTCCCATAGTTTTCATTAAAAAAGCCCAAATCATCTAAATCTCAAATTTCATGCAGGTAACACTCGAAAAGAAACCACACCTGTGAAATGCCTTGCAGATAGGATTGAGATAAAGGGATTAGATGTGTGAAAGCCCTGATCACTGATCACAGAGTGATGGCAGGCAAAGATAATTCCATCAAGGGTAAAATACACTATAAAAGCACCCTTATGTGAGCTTAATAGGTTCTTTAACGCCCATATGCTCCAGTGGGGGAAGGCTGGAAGGTCTTAGAGCACCTCAGATCAGATCTAGCTGATTCCCCACTCTCCAAAACACACCCTCCCCGATTAAGCCACAACTGAAATCATAGTTGCATTCACTAGTTAGAGAGTTACACATATAGTACTTAGCTCACAAAGGCTCTCAGTGATGACCATGACTGCATGCACACAGTAGCAATCAAATGCTGACTGACAGGAGACCTGATTGATAGAAAAAACCTTGGGAAAATTGCAGATTTTCAGGATTTTTTTAATTTTTCAATGCTGCTTGGAAAGAAGAACATAGATCCATGGCATATAATTTAATGGTTCCGAATATGGGTAAATAGTGGTTGACTGACTGAGACAGGGAGATACATTTTTCCCACTTCACTTGACTTTTCCCTCTGTCGTTTCTCTCGATCATCGGACATCATCGTATTTCTCATTCCACGTGTCAGAAGACTGCATTTAGAAATATTTGCAAAATGGCACATCTCTGCATCCTGTAATTAATAAATTCCTTTCAGTCTTCAGTGTCAGCTGGAGACACATTAAAGGGGGAAATCAGGGTGGGAGAAGGGATCCTGAGGGCAGCTTTGAAAAGAAAAATGTGTCTAACTGGTTGTAGTGTTGGGCCTTGTTTTGTCAGTACCAGCCTAATAGAAGTCGTGTGATAATGCTAGTTCAGGGCCCTGTAACAGAGCAGCCACATGAGTTGTCTCAAAATGAAACACTGCAGAGTCAATGAGAAATGGGTATTCTAAATCTATATGAGATAACTAAGGGGTTGATATCAGCAGTTGAGGGCAGATTTTCCCTATATAAGGGGTTTAGTGACTATGTGACGGTTGTACACTTGGGTTTGGGTTAGACTCTCACTGTCAGGAGTGACAGTCAGAAACTCAGTCAGCAAGAGTCTTGCTGTGAGACTTTTAAGAGTACGAAAGATCAACCCTGTAAGGGGGCCAGTTACTGCAGCAACCCAAGAGGGAAATGAGCAATATCGAGTCTTGTGATGAGACTCCAGGTTATGTACAGACTCATAGGGAGACTACTGGGTAGCAGTCTGAAGGTCATTAGGTTATAGAGCAGGGGAAAAGTTCTGCATAGCAGCTTCAGTACATGCTGTGTCTGCCACTGGTAAGGTTATTAAGACAGTAGAACAGATCCTGCCAAATGAGACTGACCAAGATGAGATCATTTACCACTGCTACTATTCTGAAGGAACAAGATGGTTACAATTGACAGACCAATTTTTGGTTATAAAAAGACTAATAGAACCAATGTTGTTTCTCATAATTTAGGCTATACTCTACATAGGGGGTTAATGTGTGCAGATTCCCTGCACTAGGCTATAATATAAGAAGGATATTGCTACAGGCAGCAATGTATTTTTAATGCAGATGTGTCTACAGTTACATTAGAATAAAAGGCCCTTGATGATTCAAGGTTTTATTAAGTATAGGACAGCCACCCAAGCCTCATCCCTATGGTTCTGAACCAAAGTGAAGCTGAAAGCTCTTAGGCTTTCATACAACTTTACAGCTCTCCTTAGAGGCAAGATCATTACAATTGGCACCATTTCCACCTGCCACGCTTTTCTTCCTTTATTGCACTTATCCCCAGACTGTCTTCACAAATCGCTACCTAAAGGGCTGCCCAGCTGAAAATCAGGTCTCTTTTTTATATACCTTTCTTGAAGCTACATACATGTGTCTACTGTATAATAACAGCTCCTCTATCTAAGAACTTTTGTTTTCACAATCACAGCCCAAAGCACCTGTGCTTGTTTGCTGCTTCCAGAGGTTTGCTTCTGTAGCTACTTTGTTACTCTTTAACAAAGCACAGCTCCAAGCTCTTCTCATGGAGTTTATAACGATTGTTCAACCTGGGATGATGGCAGCCAAGTTTGCTTTCACTTCAGCTGACCTACATGGTAATGATTCAATAAAAACTCTAAATACCACATGTAACCTTTTATCCTTTTCTCCAGCTCCTCCTTGCTTCACTCCTCACTCTGCAGCAGGCTCCTGACTTCCTCATCCTACAGCCAGGTCGCTGGTCCTCAGCCGAGCAAGTGGAGCCTATTCTTACCATGACCTAGGTCTCAATAAACACTTTCAATACATTTAATTCTTTGTTGTTGTCATTCTTCTGGAAATTATCCATATTAAGGACAAGGACTTGAGTTCTCATGGAGATTTGCTGGATGCAGGAGATCCTTCTGTGTTCTGTACAGTTCTGACTGGTTTTGTGACACATACTTATTGTCCTTATGACCATGTGTCGAAGCCATGGATGGATTTTTGTTTGTCGGCAAATTATGGAAATTCCATGTGTCCTATTCACGTGTGTTTCCTGTGGCTTTTCACAAAGTATAAAGCAACTTTTTCAACAGATTTGCTTGATTACCATTAAAGGTCTTTTAACTCTACTTTGTAGCTCCAAACTGAAACTTCAGATGCAATCTGAAACATTTTGCCCTTTCATCTCCCGAAACTGGCAGCAAGCAGACACACTTCTGTGCAAATCTTTCTGTAATCAAGCAGATCACGTCTTTCTCTTGCTGTGGCATTGTTTCAATGGCACTAAGTGATCTCCAATTGGCCACCACTAGGGGGAGTTTGTATTTACTGTATGACATCACTATTTCGCCTACTGTGTCCTCCCCCCACCTCTTCTCAGGAATGCTCAGCCAATGTGTTATTTTCAGTCAAGGAACTGCCAGGATTTGAACCTGAGATCTCCTGACTGTAGCGCTTTTTCTATACTCTAGTCAAAGGCCTTTTCTTTTTTATGGAAGATAGTGAGAGTGGTGAAATACCTGACCTTTTGCTCTCTTTGTGCAGTCACAGGGAATCCTAATTGAAAGTGTCTTTTTGGATAGAAAAATAAATAAATAAATAAATAAATAAATAGTTGCTCAGTTCTCCATTTGTACAGGCCACAAGGAGCTTTTTTTTTCTTCTTTTAACCAGCATTACAAAACAAATTAGAAAGAACACATAAAAAAAGGCAATTCTCAGACTCCTTACATATAGAGAACTCTGAGAGGGGGGGCACCTTTCTCACCTTTGAGCTTTGCTGCTTTTCTTTTATCCAGACAAAAGTTAAGATTTAACATACATGTCTGAAAAAGTGAGAAATCAGGAAATCCCCAGGCTCCAGGCCCGGAGCAGGCCTATCCTGTGAGAAATGCTGGACACATTTTACATTATATCATAATTTAACACTTTTATTTTTTGCTATTTATATTAATTGTTTTATATATATATGTGTGTGTGTGTTGGTAGGGCTTTATAAAGTTGCCTCAAGTTCAAGGCGTATTGCTTCTCCTGGCAGAGAGCAGCTCTGGTTAGTTCCATGGATTCTTGATGGACGAGGCCCCTGCAAAGAAGCCTGGTGTTTGTGTAAAGGTTCTGGCTATCCTTCCTGGATTTGTGTGCCTGCTTGTTGTGTGGGAGGGGGGAACTGTCAAGAGACAACTCTAAAAGAGGGAAAAACAAACATGAAACAGGGATGAAACTCAGCTGAAAACAGATTTGTGATGTGTACAGCATTGATCACAACAACTAAACTCAACGTGAACTGACAGTAGCTTTCCATTGGTAACTGACAAAAGCGTATTAGCAGTGTGTCATTTACCATAATCTTTGCCCTCATTTTCTCTTCCCCAGCACAGTATGTGTTTTATTTTGTGCTTTCCTTTTAGATTTTGCCCATGTCATTGTTTTAATAGAGTGCTTTCAAATATTTTCCAAAAATATTTTTAGAAGTACTACCTTATCCACTTTCTTCCTAAGATATTTACCCATTGTCCATTTGCAGAACTGGGTAGATGAAACTGTGGGTTGTCCTATCCTGTATGGGAAAACATTAACACCTTGTCTTAACATTTAGTCAGTAAGTTGTCAGCTGAAGGAACTGCACTTTTTATTTCTAGGTTCCACCCAACCATTTTCAAACTGCTTTATCTAATTCATGGTCACAAGGGGACTGGAGCCTTAGCAAACCAGGGGCACAAGGCAAGACACATCCTGGATGGGATACTAGCCCATCACAGGGCAGACACAGACACTCACACCAGGGCCAATTTACCCAGAAGCCAATTAACCTACTAATACACTATGCTTTTGGACTGTGCGAGGAAACCAGAGCACCCAGAGGAAACTCATGTGAACACAGGGAGAACACAAACATCGTGCAGATAGCACCCCAGGTCCAGAATTGATCCAGGGGCCCCAATGCCGCGAGGCAAAAGAAGCTAACCACTGTGCTGCCCCTGTTTCTAGCTTCTTCTGGAATAAATGACAGTTAAGGGGTTAATGTGTGCTGTCAGTATGACTAAGAAATGTTTTGAAATTGCTGAGATTCTTAGAGAAACTAAGTTGTTGCCATACTTATGTAAATCTCTAACTGCTATTTAACCCAACAGATGCAATATTAAAAACTAAACTCAGACCGATTCAAGATGTGTTTTGGGGGGTTTTTTTATAACATGTTGACTCGTGTATATACTGTATATATAAATTTTATATTGCTGTTCATTGTGTTGGATTAGCACAGTGTGGTCATTATTTAAAATGAATCTTAAATTTCTGGTATGCTACATCAGAATGCTCTGCTAAAAGGAGGGGTTTACAAAGTAAACTGTAAACCAATCAAATGGACTTAGACTGTATTCAAGCAAATCGATCTCAGGTTGGCTGGCCTGGCAGAAATCTAACAAATGTTCAAAGATGAGAAAGGGCCTCCTTCAGCTCTGGTCCTCTCTCGACCAAGAAAATAACGCCCAAACCAGGCCTCCACAGACTAACCCACAATCCTCTAACTGGCAGTGAGAACAGCCCTCCCATACCTCTTACCCAGCACTTCCTGTTTGGGAATGTCAAAGGTCAAACATTAACAACATGTAATGGAGTATATTACATAAAAATTGTGCCAGGAAGTTATTTCGCTCATTTGTCTGTTGGATTTTTTTGTTCATTAGTTTTGCTTTGTAAGTAAAACCTTTCTCTCCTTCTTCTCTCTCACGCCCCCTGCCTTCCTTTACCGAAATGGTAAAGGCTATTCGAGGGCCTAGAGATAGAGAGAAAGAAGGTAACAGAGAGAGTGTCAATCATGTCACAAACTCTATACCTTGTTTCTTATTTTTGTGCGATACAAGAAATTTGTTCTCTTTTTTGTTCCTATTTACAGCTTTGATTAGAATAATAATCAGAGTATTAATAACAATTAGAATCCTCGTGGCAACGAAGTGTCCGGTTCTTGTCCAATTTCCACGACAGACCTCTTTTTGTCCACCCCCCCCCATGACAAAAGGGTCAGTCTGGGTTTCTTGTGGCCATTGAGGTGGACATGAAATTTTGTAAGAGGTCAGCTCCAACAATGCCCCAGAAAACATGACAACGCTGGTCCAAGGGTCCTACGAAGAAGGGAAAAGTGGCCAGATGGTTGGCATTCCAGGAACTTCCTCTCTGCACTGGGCAGCTGGGACATCCTGCGGATGTGTGAACAACTGCAAGACCTGGACCAGTCTGTCCCAAACTTTTATCTCCCGTTAAAGAAAGCAATGTTCCCAGGATCAAGAGAAAAAAAGTTCAAGGTGACCACTAAAGGCAAAGTAGCAGCTCAGTTTCTAATGGTTCTGCACTGAGACTGTCTGGAAATAATTTTTGGCAACATTTAAGAGCTTTCAGAATCTATGGTATCGATGTGCCCCAACTGCAAAGAAAAACAAAACAGATGGATCTTTTGTTTGGGAGAAACTCCCCCATCCCCCAGCCTGCCCCACCCTGTGGCTGGAAAATGACACTGGCCCAAGTTGCACAGAGAGCCCTGTGCTTCTGGGAATTCCTGTGCAGGGACATTTCAGTGGTAGCTGTGCTTGTGTTGTCATGGACCGTCTGAGTAAAAGAGGAGGGGAAAGAAAAATCTGGAAGGACACCGCTGAGGGTGGTGTGCAAGTGCAGGGTATTAAGCGTGGCTGGAGAAGAGATGAGCCGAGGAACCAGTGAGTAAATGAGAGGTCCAACCCAGTATCACTCCTTCTGTTCTGTGTTTGGAGCAGCGACTCAATCCGGGAAAAATAAGGCAGCTCCAACCCCGCTGACTCAGAAAGGTTTCTGGGAAATCCATCAGTGGAGGAAGATGGCAGGGCTCGGGGGGGCAGCCGCCATCACTGGGGTCCAGGGCTGGCAGGGAGAAGAGAAGGGAGGGGAAGAAAGGGTAATCGTAGGATGTAGTCAGGAAAATAAATGGTAGTTTGCAAATGGGAGAGGGGAGGGTTATATTCCTTTGAAAATGTTGTTGCTTATTGTTGTTGGAGGGTCATCAGAGACTTGTAACCAACTGCATCTGCCCATCCCCTTCACTCATGCCCGGTTCCATGCCCACCTGCACTAGGTAGCCCTCCCCGCTGGGCCGGCGGGCCTGGGGCTGGTAGAAGGTCTGCATCTGCCCGCGGGATCCCATGGCTGGTCGCCCTGAACCATAGTACAGCTCCTCGGGGGGCTGGGCAGAGCGGGGAACCACCTCCAGTGGTTCGGGGCTGCTGTCAGGATAGGGCGAATCCCGAAGGTTGGTCATGCTGGTGTAGAGGGAGTCCCTATTGGGCGACTGCAGCTGGGCATCCAGTCCTTCCGTCAGCTCAGCGGTGTAGCTCTCCGATTCCTCAGGGTCGCTTTGGTACAGGATGGACTGGGCCCTCTGAAGCAGCAGGGGCTCCTCCAGGGCTTTGTACATCAGCTCGATATCGATGTTCTCCTGGGGGGCGTCGGCCACCATGGCGTCTTCCTCCCCCCCGCCACCTCTGCTGCTCTGCCCTGACTCTCCCCCCGCCCCCTGACCACTGCTGTGGTGCCCCTTTGCCAGGCTGCCCCCTCTCTCCACTCCCCCTCGCAGGTTGTTGTGCACCAGCTCGGAGATGATCATCTTCTCGAAAGCGGCGGCGTCGCTCAGGTTGCGCCGACCTCCCAGGTTCTCTGTTCCACGGGGATTCAGGAGAGGGGGAGGACCCCCAGAGCTGTCGGAGCTGCCCCCCCCGCCTCCCCCACCCCCAGCCCCGCCCCCAGCCCCACCTCCTCCCAGGAAATCACAGCCGCCTGCACCTCCAGGACCCACGCTACGCAGGGAGTAACTGTTGTTGAAGTTGCCATTGAGGGGCAATGTCTCCATGCCACAGGTGTCCCGGCTCTTCGACAGCGTGCTTTCTGCGCAGAGGGAGAGGGAGATGGAAAAGGTGAGAGAGGCACAGAAGAGATCCGATACAAAGAGGAGTGAAAAGTGCGTGTTGAAGAGCAAAAAAGAGAGATGGGGGGAGAAAGAAAAGCAAGCACTTGGTCAGATCTCCCCATAGCTCTACAGAGTGCTACCTTGAAGCCTGAGCAGTACCAAAATCCTTCCCATACAATTTTCTTATCCCCTCTCCCCACAGAAACCCATATGGAGCAGGCACTACAAGAGAGATTAAAGTCAGTCCAAAAGCCGTGTGGTACAACCTGACATCTTCCATTTTATCACTTTTATAATGTGGCAAAAAATTCAGCGTTTAAAAAAATAAACACGTACTTTACACAACTGCTCTGTGTAAAATAAATTGAAATAAAATGAACCTGCACCATCCCAATAAATATTGGTATATTGTTTTGCGCTTTGTAACTGAAGGTTGGAAAATCAATAAAATGTCTGGAAACTTTAAAACTTTTTTATGTTTAGGCTTCCTTTGTGAGTGTTTACCATGAGGGAATATATTACACACTGTTGTTTTACAGTAGTGCTGTGATTGTATCTTCTGCTACAGCGTAGTATTATTTCACACGCATATAATGACAGCTGTAAAATGCCTTAAACACTTCTGTGGTAATATATAATAGTATTTCTATAATCAAGTGAAGTAAATTCAAGTGAATGTTTGCTGAATCAAAAGAATACCATTGCAATAGGAGTAAGAGCCACTGCCTCACAGCTCTTGGGTCATGGGCTCTATTCTGAATTGGGATACCTTCTGTGTAGAGCTTACATATTCTTCTTGTGCCATTTCAGTTAGATTAATTGAAGCCTCTGAATTGTCCCTGTGTGTTTCCTGTGATGGACTGGTATATCATCTAGGTCTGTCTTGGCACCCTGTGCCTATGGGATGAATTTTCCCAACCCATACCAGGAATACACTGCTTTCTGGTAATGAATGACTGAAGCTTTTTTTATCTCACTGTGTTTTAAATAACTCTCTTCTTAACAGGGAAAATGATTATCTAGAGCTAATATACAAGAACTCTATAGACCTCAATTGTTTAGAGTGTAGAAGACATTCAGGATAATGGTAGTTTTCTGAATTGTTTTCTGCATTGCAAAAAAAAAGTGTAACCCCCTTCACATTTAAGAAAAAGAAAGATTAATTCATAAGAGCCTCAATAAGAGATCTTTCAATAAGGTTAACTGTAACTGTAGAACAGTTGTCCAGCGAAGGCCATAAAGAGGGGGCCAGTGATGGACTACAGTATATAATCCTTTCTAGGAAATGTGTTTAGGCAGACTGCCCAAAGGAAGAATAGCCATGAATTACAGCCTTTAGGGTTAACATTCTGATTTTCATGTTTTTAATATGCTGATATGCATTAGAATATTTCCATCTTATTATTTGGGCCTTTGTGAGAATGGATCCATTGCTTTATTTTTTAATTTTTTCCCAATACACAAAATGCATTGATGTCAGTGGAAATTAAGCATAAATGCCTCGACAAGATGAGACCAATTATCTACAGCACACTTGGGGGGGTTGAGTTTTGTCATTTCCAATTCAAAATCCTGATGGACTGGTTTCTTTTGGAAGGCAGTAGCACATGTGAGTTCATCCAGAGACAAAGAGCAAGACAGCCTCTCAGAATGCCCATTTATCCAAAGCAGAGGGAATCAAACAAAAGGAAATGACGTACTTGGATCTCGGAATGTCCCTGCATGTTCCAGGAAAGGCACAGGAGGAAAGGAGAGAGAAATGAGAGAGAGAGGGAGTCAATAAGTTAGACAGGCAGGCAGGCAAATCAAAACTGGCACTGGTGAGATTAATAAGTAATCACGTGGCAAAGAAACAAATTCGATGTGGCAGCTTAGCTTAGCCAACTCAGCTGCCTCCTCAAGCGCACTGCCAAGCAAGCACCAGAAGAGCAGTCTGGACCTCTGAGCCAAAATCAACACGTGGCCCTGAGCTATATCTTCAGGACAGGAGAGCCCCGCAAGGGGACTCTGTATCCTGTGTCTTCTGCACCTCCTTATTCATTTCCAGGATTCTTGCTTGTTATCATTTCCATTTAGGTTGTTGCGGTGATATGTTTCTGCATCCTAGAGTTTGCTCCAGAATGGGTGACAAATAGTGAAATTGGTTTTACTGTACTTTTGAAAAAAAAAATCCAAAACAACAGCATTCTTTTACCACTGCAGCACGCACAGGATAAGAACTGCTCGTACTGGGACACCCTAGTAAGTAACAGACAAAAGTAAACCAATTTAATAAACTTATAGGGGGAAGGGGTGTCTGTTATTGCTTAATGTCTCTTAAATCACCAATTATGTTATCTCAGCCCAAGACACAATATCATATGACAATTATATATATATATATGTTTTTGGATCTTTTGACTTATTTTTCAACAAATAAATCAACATACAGTAGTAAATTAGAATTATTCCAGTGATTTTTATAATAAATATTCAAACTCTTTATTTTATGTGTTGTAAAATGTATAGAATTTGTTAAAGCATAGCAAATTGAAACTTAAGCAACACACATTTAAGGGTCAGTAAGCAACTGATCTCAGCCTACAAGATCACTTTGTCAGCACTATACAGTTTCTTGTATTAGGAATTTGTCTTTTTCACATACCCCATGTTGCTCTCCCTGAGACACACAGACAGAGACAGAGAAGCTTGGGGTCAGAGCGCAGGTTTAGCTATTTATACAGCACCCCTGGAGCAGTTGGGGTTAAGGGCCTTGCTCAGGGGCCCAACAGTGTTGGATTCTCCTGCTAGCCGCAGGATTTGAACTGGCAACCTTCCAGCCATAGGTGCAAATTCTTAGCCACAGAGCCACCACTCTGCGGTGGACACAATATAGGTCAATATACTGTAAGAATATTGTATAGGAAATCCACAATATAGGAATATAGGACACAATTTATATTCCTGAATTTTTAAGATATTATTTATTTTTACTTTGTTTTAATATTTGTGCATTGCACCGTTATTGCAGGGAAGGTCTGACATTTTTTATTTTTCAGACCAAATTCCTCAGCACATTTTGTCCATTACATACAAAGTTTGGTAAAACAAAGTCTGTGAAACCAAGGGCTTATTGTATTCACATTAGAACTGAACTGCATAATCATTAGAGATTTCTTCACTTGTGCCCTGTGTGGTTTTCACTCAGGCATTCATTCTGACGGGGTCCGTGTCCACTTTGATAAAACGACATGCTGTGGAAGTGGAAGTGACAGCAAGGCGAATCAGTGTAGTAAAGGGCATTATCAGCATGGCACCAGGCTGTGGGCTCAATTCTCTTCTGTTCAGTCTTTCAAAAGTGACTTCTGTCAGCCACTCTCTGGATCATCTTTATGAACTACCCTCTGGCTCCATGCCCTCCAGTTTACAACAACCAACCCATAAAAACCTGGAGGATGGGAAGTGGGTTTATTCAGGAGACAGAAAGTTACCTCGGTACAGAGTACACCATATGTGGGGTAGGAGCTGAGATACCAGGTCACTCCAGAAACTCCAGGGTTTGTGTCTGATACTGAGGAGGTCATAAGGACAGAACTGCTGCTTTTACTTGTTTGTTTATTTTAAAACGATCACCAATTACTGTACATTAAGTTTTAGCAAGCTCGTTCCCACTGGACCACTGGGGTGCAAACTAGCACTGACATGGCAGACAAGCACAACTCCTCTTACCTGTCAGTCTGAACCATTTGTCATGGAAGCGTGTTCTGACAGGAAACCTGTTTTACCTGGAGGCAATTTACAACCACAACCCCTTCACGGGGTGCATAATATATAAAATATGCTCTCAGACTACTTGGAACTCTGGAACAAATGATATTCTCTATGATATGGAAAGTAGGTTCTAGTCCTTGCTCTGTACCTCAGCTCAGCTCTCTAGCTTTGCACTCCCTCCTCGAATTTCTCTTGGCCTCACGGCACTGCTCTCAACACTGCTTCATTCTGACCTTGACTTTTGGATTACCCCAGCGTCTTGTTTATAGAGCTTGTCTTGGATTCAGCTTCACTACAGCACACAGTGTCTTCCTGATTACAGTGTCTTCCTGGCTTGAGTTTTGCTAGTTTGGATAACAACTATGCACTGTGTTTGTGTGCACGATGCTCTGCTTATGTCCCAAGCTGGATACCACTCCATGCTGACTGCAGTTTCTCTGTTTTATCTCTCCCCCTACATGTGTGCTAAACTTGTAACTCAGACTTTTGCTTAGGTCCACCTTAAGCAGCAGGTATCACAACTTTCTTTCAGTAGCATTTCCATGAAGATAACCAAAATGCTTGCTATTAAAATTAATTAAGTCTGTAATTTAAAGCCCTGGTAAAACCAGAATTTCTCTTTGGTTTCCAACAACTTCTTTGCCTTTAATTCAGAAATGTCTGTAAACGGCGCTACATTTTGATTTCCCACGCTCACCTCTTACTGCTGCTGTGTGTGAAGGTGCCCAGCAGTAGTCAGCATTTCCTTTTCAGAGAGCAGCTTTACTTCTTCTGGGGAAAAGCCCCCACCTCGTGCCTTTTCTAGGACATAAATGCTTGCATCAAGTGTCCTTACAGTGCTTTTTGTTTCCTGAGGTTTCTAATTAGCAACATGACCACCATCCAGCCTGATGTAATCAGGTATAGGAAGATACACAATACTGTTCCTGGTCAGTACAGGGATGGGAGTATTTAGCAATGCTAACTACCATTGTTAATTGTCAGTACAACAAACAGGTAGCTACTTTAAGTAGTGTAGGTGGTGTTTCTCTATCTAGTGCAGACTTTCTAAAATGATGCTCCAATATGGGTTCATTCTTTCTTCTTACAACAACAGATTATAGTGATATGATGCCATTAGGTTTTCAAAACCTCATCGGTTATGTTATATGATCAGTTACATAAAGTAGATCCTGGTGCCAGGTGGTATTTTTGCAGTACAGATAAAAATTGCAAACATCTCTGTTATACAAATATCATATACAGTACCGTACAATTACTACAGCATCACAGACTTGTTGCAAAAGACAACAATTTAAAATGTAGTGCACATATCTGAAAACCTTGTTCAATGTCAAGTAACTACATATTTGCAATAAAGAATACTGAACACAGAACAGAAAATGATAAATATTAAATGTAAATGCAGAATGCTTTTGTCATTCAGTTTTAGCAGCACATATTAGAAAGTGTCTTTTTTTTGTTCTAACTCGAAAGTGATCAACAATGTCCATTATTTCACACCTCTCAGCTAGGCAAAACACAGCAAATTAAAACAAAATAACAAACTGAAAAACAAGATACTTGGCTTAAAAAAAGACAGCCTGCAAAAATGAAATGTCTGACAGCACCGACACATGGTGTCTCAGAATCTAATGTTTTTTTTTTAAGCGAGCATTTTTCCCACAGCTTGTCTTTCAATTCCCAGTCCACTTGCAAAAGGTAGAGCAGTGGTTCACTCCGTGGTCATGTTGCAATGAAAGGTGTTGTCCTACACAAACAACAGAGCCTCTTTCAACTACAGTAGCTGTTGTTGAACTGAGTCTTCAGACATTGTGTGGGGGGTTACCTGACTCTTTAGACAAATTCATTTTGGCGGAGGAATTCATATAATAATGATTAGTACATGAGTCTTCACCGAAGCATATAATCTGGCAGCCTCAATTCCACTATGTCCACTTTTTTCCTAAATAAAAGAATAGATTTTATCATTTCATTGATGTCTAACCCACAAAAGTCACACTTCCTGCTTTCAATCAAGGGAATTAAAAAAAACTCACATTCTTCTATGTTTTTACAGCTTCGCAGAGATGGAAAAGAAAAATGCAGATGTTTCCATGCCTGTTGTTTTCAAACTCAAATGCAAAAATATAAAAAAAACGAAACCTGAAAAGTGCTGAACGCTAAGGATGTGTAACAAAAAAGGGAGCCCCTTGGGAATACAGACAACACTGTCAGTTTCTTCAAAGGGCAGAGTCCTCATTTTCTTGACCTGTCCTAAGAACAAAGGACATGTTTGTATAGAAGTCCCAGGAGATGGCTTTCTTAGCTCAGAGTTGAATGACAGCATAGTTAATAGGCGACGTGTAAGACCTAACACTCTAAAATGCAATTCTAATAATGGTCCTATCTAGAATGAGATTTTAATAAGCAATTCGGTGCATCTAACCGTTTCAGAGATGTCACTGTAATTAATGAGTCTAGCAGTAGCAAGCAGTATGAAGTGCCTAAACTGTAGAAAGACTGGATGGAAGAAAAATACTTCTACAAGAGACATTTTCAGCTGATTTCAGGACAAGAGCTTCATCACGGCCTAAGTGGCTCAGTAATACTGCTTCATACAAGTATTTAAAAGAGCGATACCATTCATACTTACATGTAGTGACATTTCTGACTTATGGCTGCACTAGCGACATGACACGCAAAAAGATCCTTGCTTGTCAGGAGAGAGGGTATGCTTTGCATTTTAAAACAAATGTTTTATTGTAAAATTCATGAACACTACAAAACTGTACGCAATATAAAGGAAAACTGTGATGAGAAAGCTTTCGAAGTGAGCAAGGTCAGAATACAATACAAGGTCTTAGACCTTGCTACTGTGGTTTCAATGAAGGAACAAAGGTTATTATAATAATACTGCTAATAATATTAGTTAATGTAATATACATAATATAAAAAAAAATTATATTGTTTTTGTTGTTGTTCCTTTATTTGAACCACTGGCACAAACTGTAATACAAATTGTATATATCACTTTCACAGATATATGAGGATCTGTGTTTCACTCACTGCTGTATCCTTTTTTATATTTTTCATTCAGTTTTAAATCTACTACACTATATGCATGAAAATTAATTTTTTAAAATCAATCCTTAAACACCCAGACTCACAGCTACTCTAACAACGTTTATGTCTCATATTGCATTCCGTAGTTATTTGCAGGTGAATAACCTGGCTATAACAATCATAAAATGCTGAATATTCTGCATATAATGAAAGCAGTTTTGACTAGATGGCTATGGTCTTCTTTATAGGCTCCATTGCAAGATTTCCAGGTAAAGGTAAGATTTCAATTAGAAAAACAGTGACTTGTACACATAATGATTCATCATCTTCTAATGATATCCCATCCATCCATTTATATCTTCTTCCAAGTCAGAGTCGGGGGGACGAGGTAGGGTACACCCTGGGCAAGAATGCCAGTCATACTACATTACTGTACCACCCTTAATGATGTCCTATTTGTTAAATTAGAATTGATGTATACATGTCTAATTTTGTGTTTAAAAAATCTACAACTCTTCTTCAGGATATCCAATGTCTTGTATTGAAAATAAAACATACAGCATTGCCAATTTCTGGAGTGGAATATAATAAATTAGATCATATTCTAATAGAAGAAGGTTTGACCTTGAGCTTCAGTTCGAGTGCTATTCATTATGTTTTAGAATTTTAGACAGATTCTAAATAACTTTAAAATCCACTCTTACTAATGACAGTAGTAGAGAAAGTTCCCCAAGGTAGTGAGCTACTGTACCATGTCTTTGCTATCTAGTCTGGTTTATGGGTTTATGTCTGCTCAAGGCACTTGTATAAAGTTATTTGAGAGCCTTTATTCAATCAGCTTAACTGACAACCAGGAAATGAGCTCAGTTAGGGAGACATAAACTAAGTGCCCACATGTGGGAATTGTAGTAATAAATCTGTAAGATTCCAATCTACCTGCCATGGGACTTCTGGATACAGATGGCATTTCTTTACCATGTCTGAGCACCAACACCACACAGCTAATACATCTTTGTCCAACTCAAAGTCTTTGACACAGATTACGCTGTCAGATCTCTTAGCAGTAAGGGTGTGAGTGATTTTTAATTAGAAAGTCTTTCTGTAATTTCGGAGGATCAAAAACAAAAGCATTAACTGTGGAAAACAATTCTAGCTGACAGCCAGAGGAGAGGACACCCAGTTGTGGAAGAAAAGCAGAAGTCACTTCAGAGCAGTCAGTTGTTTAAAAGTCCAATAAAAAACTCAATGAAAAAATGCTAACATACTGTACATATAATGTTGGTTTCATGCAATACTGTGTTTCAAGTGGCTATCTTGAAGGATATATCCATACATTTACTTCAACCACATCATCCAATTTAGGGTTGTGCTGGAGTGAGCGGTGAGCACAAGGTGGGGAATACCCTGATAGGACAACAGTCCTTCACAGGACAGACATACAGGCACAAACACACACACAAGGGACATATTGTCTCACAAGCCACTTAGCCTATCAGTATGTTTTTGGTCTGTGGGAGGAAACTGAAGAACCCAAAGGAAACCCACGCAACATGAAAAAACTCCATGCAGGTAGCACCCCAGGTCTGGAATTGAACCCAGTGTTTCAGCACCATGAGGGAAGCAATGTTAACCAGTACAACAGTGTGTTGTCCTTAAAGAATGCATACATATGAAAATGCTTCTATCAAAATCACAACTCTTAAACCTATCTCGATTGTGATTGCATTTGGCCTATTTTGTTCATAAACCTGTCAGACGGTAAGCAATGTAAGAGAATATTGCACATGCATGACTTTTAACTGAAGTTACCAGGAAATGGTGATTTCAAAATATCCTATTTTTTGGGCTCCATGCTATGTGAATTTCAAAGCACTTTGATTTAATGTGTCTACTGTATATGCTTTTTTCAAGCATAGTGTTGAACATAGAAAGCATTATTTCCACATTTTGGCAACCTCCATTAAGTAATTCAGCTTTACTGTTGCAGCTCACCTGTCACCATCAGATCTATCTCAGAAGTGTTCACTGCTCCCCCCATGCTTATAGCTGAATGAGCATCGACTGGAGGCAGGGTGCAGTTCTGATTGAGAACACTCCTTGGCAAAACACTGGAGTTGCTAGTGCAAAGCAAGCTGGGGACTCCTTGTCTGTTCACAATCTCACCCAGTCCCGAAAAACAAAACCCCTGAGATTTCAACACCCTCACAACCATGGTGGGCTAATGATATAACCAAAATGTGAACCACCGTCTCTGAAGTCTCCCTCACAAGCACGCACGCTGATGAGCACCCAGGTTCGTATTGCGCTGCAAAGAGACAGGATGGGACTTTCCACAAAGGGGTTAATTAGAAAAATCAAACTGTCAGAGCAGACGAGCTGCCAGAGTGTGCTTGTTAGACACGCGAGAGCAACAGTTGTCAGCAGCCACTTCACGCTGCCATTTGGTGCAGCCTTCATTTCACAGCTATATTTATCAGCGCAAGACAGAGAGGCAAGACGAGACACCCAGGCCCAGGCGTGGTTCAAGCTGTTGCATGTTCGCAAGCTGGCTTTCACCAGACCCTAACAGCAACAGAGACTGCCTCACACATTGCAAGACAACAAGGAAATTCAAATTAAAGAGCAGCAACATGACTCAGACCTGACATTTCTAACAAATGCTCATCAGAAAGAAGGCACTGACGATCCCACAATCACTTTTTTTGAAAGCAAGAAGAGGAAAATATATGACATTCTAAAGTCACACACAAAAAAGACATAACATGGAAGTTTTGAGAATCTGCAGACCCAACACCTAGACCAGCACAAATCCTGTGTGGGTCTCATAGAATGAGAGATAAAAGCAGAACCATATGAAACTCTACTCAACCTGCTTCTTTAATGGCCATTCTCTAAAATCATTTCTAGATTTTAGATTACAGATCTGCTCTCTTCAATGATGACTATACAGAACCTTTTAAAATTCTTTTTAGTCCTCTTTTCATCTGCTTTGTTGAAGCAGAACCATTTCCATGTTTCGTTTATGTACTCTCGTTTGATAAAAATTTCAGCAATCCTATCTGTACGTGCTTTGAAATGGTTCACAGATCAACGCAGAGCATGAGCCGCAGGGATTCGTGTGGCCTGTTGGCTTTCTTGTCTTCTTTGGCAAATGGCCTCCAGAAAACATTTGTCCAGTTCAGAAGCAATTTTTTTAAAACGAATGAACATCAGTGCAGCAAAAAAGTCATCTAAATCTTTAAAAAACAAACAAACTTGCATAATGCATTAAGTCCACGGTGTGCATCATTAAATCTGTAATGATCTTCTCATCATTGTATTTGAATAAGTAGTAATATGTTGCATTACCACCCTACAGCTTCCCATAAGCTCAGCATGGCTGGCCCGTTTTGTACTGGGATGGGAAACCTTTAAGGAAAACCAGGTAATTGAGGAGACGTTTTGGTTTACCAGTGGCCTACTACAGTAACCCCAGATACTGTTATAGGAGGTGATATCAATCAGAAGTCCTGCCTTCTTGGTTGTTAATGATCTCATGGCACTGTTCATTGGAATAGGGTGTTAAACCCCATGTCCTTGCTAACGTCTGATCTGACCTCCCTAGATTCCCCCTTTAATTATTTTGTGGGGCACATTCTCAATTCTCTACCTGATTTACTCTGAAGCACACCTGTACAGTACATTACCCACATGGGGCAGGATTCCAGAAGTGTCTTCCCTTCTATATGTAAAATGCTATGAGATTTGTCTGGAAAAAAAGTTCTATATACTGAAAATGCTAGGAATTAATATCAAATGGCAACCAGGGATGGAATTCTAAATGGCTGTGGCATGTAGTCATTTTCACAGCATGGAGTGTCTCATATTGTAGAGGCATGAATGATAATTTGATACTTTTTTACATAATTGCATGTTGTTGTTTTTTTTTCTAAGAGACATACTGAAGATTAGGAGCAGTGATCTGTTACAGGTGACAAAAGAATCCATGTGTTAGTTTGAGTAGGTTAGTGGACAGAACGGACTAGGAGAAGAGGGGCTAATTTCCTGAACAGAATTTTATGGATTTGTGATCAAGCTTTGGATTGTGTGCAAACAAAAGAGAAAAAACACTTAATGAACAGGTATTCCCTGATTTCTGAAAAGTAAAGTGGTTTGTAAATTGATAAATTATTGAGTTTTAGGCATTCCCTAAGAGGATGTGGCATCGTGCAAGAGAATCACAGAATCTTTATAGTGGAGTTTGGTTTTCATTTAAATTCATTTCATCCAAGAAACTCACCACCTCACCACAAACATTGATTGTTTTTGAAAGTTGGAGTGTGATCAGCATTATTTCAAGGATCTGTATGAAGTAAACAGGAAGAAAGAAAGCACTTCTTGATGTTTTCTTTCAATCTTGGACATCAGGCACTGCAGGCACTAAGGAAGAGCTTTCCATCCACAATGATTCAAATCAAATCAAAATCAAATCAAGGTTTATTTGTCAAATGCACAACAATACAGCATGCAGCAGTAGTTGCTGGCAATGAAATGTCTTTTCTATGAGCTCACCGGGGCGGGGGAGGGGGGGAGGGATTAAGGTGTAAAAATCACAAATTAAAGTTAATAAAGAAGGTTACATAATAATACATAATAGTACAATAGAAATTGAATAAAATAAACTCAGACAATACTCAATATGAATAGAGCTGCTACTGTATGTGTCCATGGTGTATGCAATATTTTACGTCCAAGTAGTGCAGTATGATGAATACAATGAAAACTGTATGTCCATATTCAGCCCAACAATTGTCACCTCTAACCCTTTAAAATACCTAATCTCCAACCCTATAACAACAGTAATCTCTCCAACATCTTTCCAGTCATCCCACAGATATTTTTACCAAAAAAGGTGTATTAGTTTTGTTTGAAACCTCTTATTATTCAATCACTTAATTTCTGCTCTTTCATTGTTTTTGCAACATGAAAAGAGATATACAATAAGTATCCATGATTGTGTAAGGACTAAAGTTTAAATGGAGGATAACCAAATTCTTCTGTCTTAGATTCAATTAATTAAGTTTGGGATTTCCCATATTTCTTAAAGAGCCCAGCTTTTCTGTAAACCAGCAGAACCCTGGAAAAAAGATTTTTCCTCTTGGGAGTGGTTAAAAAAAATTGACTTTTGGTTAAAGAACTACAGGACAGCCATGGGCTTTAACACAGTGACAGACTGGCTCACCGGTGGAATTGAAGACATTGGGAGACGGAGGGTTGAAGCCAACGGATTCAGCCAGGAGAGTATTGTAAGGACTGGTGCCAGAACGAGTCTGAAGGACAGGATTGGTGAGTAAGTGGTTTCCCATAGTAGCTGTGAGAGAGAAGAGAAAGAGAGAAAGATTAAGACAACATCACAAGATATATATGGTTTGAACCTACCAGTCACCCCCTGAAGATCAGAGATATGTGGCAGGAAACTCTAGCCGGCACAGTGGTGGAGTGATTAAGCAGTGAAAAACTCCTCCTCTTGAAGCACTTAGACCCTGGGTACAACTGCAGAACTGGGGTGCTATCTGTGTGGAGTTTTATATACTTGTTATATCTGTTATACCTGTGCTTACATGGATTTCCTCTGGGTGCTCTGGTTTCCTCCCACAGTCCAAAGAATTCCTGGTAGATTCATTGGCTTCTGGGAAAATTGACTCTGGTGTGTGTGTCTGTGTCTGTCTGCCCTGTGATGAACAGGCATCCAATCCAGGATGTACTCTGCCCTTTGCCTGTTGCTTGCTAGGATAGGCTCCCACTCCCCTGTGATCCTGAATTACAGTAGATGAATCAGTTAGAAAATGGATTGATGGATAAACTCTGGCTCATGTCACTGTTAAAGCATAGCAAGCTACTGTAGGCACTGTGCTGGGATTGGTATGTAATGAATCACTCATTGGGTCAGACCTCCTTTTGTTTTTTATGGCATTAAGCAAAGAAAGACCACAAGAGTGTCACATCTCACACTCCTCCTGACAAACGACATGGCATTCCCAAACCTTCTGTTTCTCGTTTCTCATCTCACGTGCACCAGATTCCACAGATTCTCACTCCTAAACCAATTTCCTAATCACATCTCTCTCCCTTCAGTATTTAATTCTCTCTCACTCGCCAACCCACGCTCACCACTGAGAAGCCTTCCGTAGAGTTCTCTAGTACACATACTGACCTTCTCGACTGATTTCCTGGTTCCTGATCTTTACTCCTGCCTTTTCGACCACGCATTTTGGATATCGTTTTACGGATTGTCTTTCTCAGATTTCTCTGGTTACCAGACTCATTGCTTCTCCTATCGCCCAAGATATTGTCCCTGTGTTACTCTGCATTCCACAGGGTTCACGGCAATGCATAAGGATCCTCCTATTCATCAATTTAACCAATTTCCCTACAGGATTAATAAAATATTATCTAACTATCTATTCAACCTTTTGGTTCCTGACAATGAGTCCCACACTAAATGGGTTACCTCTGTACTGCAAGGCCTAACTCTAGCAATATGGTGTCCCATTTATACAGAAGGGTGGACTGGAGAAGTGAGGTACAGGACCATGCTCAAAGTACTGTACAATAGCATGTCTTCATGGATGCAGGAGCGCCACTACAGGTTCACCTCTTTTTCCAATAGAACACAAATGTGACAGAGTGCCCCTAACATAACAGAGTGCCTCACTGAGGGCACTATGCAGAACCTGCCACTAAAATACAAAAAACTGAGTAAATGTAAAAAAAGTACCTAAAAATTAGCTACAGACGTACTGACAGTCACTTTATCGAAGAACAAGAAGATAACAGCATATTTTACAACAGTATTCAGAATGAATCCAGGTCTCAAACATGTATTACAATTGTTTTTGGCTTGGAACAAAGACAACTTTTAGGAGATACAGTACTTCTCCTTTTTTTAGTTTGAAGGAATGTTCTAGACTGACAGGTTGAAATAATTGAATACCTTTACTGACAGCAGTGAAACACGAACCAGAGTGAACACAGCTGAAAGCTAAATGGAAATATTACGTTTGAGAGCAGAAGGCACTGCTTTGCAAAAAGTTGGGTGAGAGCCACCAGCCTGTCAGCCAAGTCATTGAAACCGAGGTCAGTAAACTACAAGCATATAAACAAGCTCCATGGGCCAAATAGCCTCCTGTCAATTTCAGCATTTCTAACATTACCGTGTTCAAAATTCGAGAGATAAAGTCAACTCACTGCAAACGTGGTGCATTTCTGAGAAAAAAAAAACAGGAGGCACTTCTTTACACAGAGGGATTGTGGGTGTGAGGTGCAGACTGCCAAGTCATGCTGTGGACATTGAGTCACAAGAGGGCATTTAAAAAGAGCACTGATGGGACTTCTGGGATCATTAAGCTCCTGACAATCCGATCATCCAGACGGTCTGAATGATCTGTAATCCATAATCCTTTTTTTATGTTCTATTAAGTGATATGGGGCACATAGCCAGGGCTGAACTCTGGGGATATTGTGTACTTTTGGTTTTCCATGCACAAATTTATTTTTTGTTTTGGTTAAATAACTGGTCTCTTTTGTCTGTTTGTAAATGCGCCTTTTATTGTGTTCTCCACATGATCCATCTGCAGAACTGATCTCTCGACATGTTTTGTTTCAGCCGCGCCAGTGCAGCTTATTAACAGAAAACGAAACTGAAAATAACATGAGAGTGCAAGAGTGAGGAAGGACAGGGAGGGAGTGATCGCTGGAAAAACAGCACAAAACTGCAACACAAATGCAGCAATCTGAATGCAGAATAAGCTCTACAATCACGGGTTTGGGACTTTTGGGACATTTTACTAGATGACTGCCTGGGCTTGTCCAAGTGATTCCACACAATTGGGAAAGTGTCACTCAGCGTAGGGTGGGATTAGTTGGCCAGGACTCACTTGACCTTTAACCATACAGTGACCACCTCAGCCGTCGGGCGCCTTGTAGAAAGTGCTCTCACTGAGTGACACAACTCTCAATCAGCAGTGCATCTCCGGAAGGGGGCAGTGCTGTCAATGAGTGACATGCCTCTCCTCCAATAATCTTCACCTCTGGAATAGGGCGGTGTTGTCAGTAAGTGACATGCCTCTCCTACAATCACCTGAACTTCTGGAATAGGATGGTGCTCTCAATGAGGGACATGCCCCTATTCCAATTAGCATTGCACCTCCAGAACGGGGTAGTGCTGCCAATTCAAAAAAACAATAGATAGGCAGGTTTTTGAAGGTGGGAAGGTCACATGAGTTTATCCGATGTATGCAGGTACAGGGTTAATTGCTGAAAACAAAATCAGGTTGGTATAATAAAATACTTGAAGATCCTAAATTAAAAAAAGGAAATGAGTTCATAGATATCCACTTAACAGTCATAGTAATTATGAATTTAAGTCATAGTAACATACAAAATGCACAGGTAAGACCTCAATTTGCTCATTGCATTACAAAAGGACATTTTTGCACCACTGCATAGACAAACAGCATCATTTATTTCTAAATTTGAAAGAAAAAATATATATATACTCACAAACACAGTTGAAGCTGTATCTACTTAGGGTCCAGCAGTGCAAAACTACAAGGGGGGTTGTATTTAATTAGAAAGTATAAGGATGTGCATATAGGAGTCTGGAATAAATGAAGCAAAATCCCTAAGATCCTTGTTGCCAGCAGCCATATCACCCTGCAACTCACAACTAGCAACCAACTGAAGCTAAGCAGGTGTGAGCCTGGTCAGTACCTGGCTGGGAGACCCCCTGGGAAAAACTAAGGTTGCTGCTGGAAGAGGTGTTAGTGGGGCCAGCAGGGGGCACTCACCCTGCAGCTCATGTGGGTCCTAATGCCCCAGTGTAGTGACGGGGCCACTATACTGTAAACAGGCGCTGTCCTTTGGATGAGACGTAAAACCGAGGTCCTGACTCTCGGTGGTCATTAAAAATCCAAGGGTGTTTCTCGAAAAGAGTAGGGGTATAGCCTGGCATCCTGGCCATATTTCCCCATCGGCCTTTATCAGTCATGGCTTCCTAACTATCCCCTTCTATAAATTGGAGTAAATTCATTACTCTGCTCTCCTGCCCACTGATAGCTGATGTGTGGTGAGTGTTCTGGCGCACTATGGCTGCTGTCGCATCATCCAGGTGGATGCTGCACATTGGTGGTGGAAGGGAGTCCCCATTACCTGTAAAAGCGCTTTGAGTGCTATATAAGTGTAAGCAATTATTATTATTCAGTAAAAAGCTAATGTTCTCCTAATTCAGAGTAGAATCAGTAGACAGTGAAGGGGTGTGAGTCTGAAACTCTGCACCCTACTAAGACTGGTTTATGCACTTTGAGAGGCTTGCAAAAAAGTCAGACTGGACTCCCGGAGGGCTTCCACTCCAACATCCTTCATCCTTTACTCCAACAGGTTTTCCGAATAATATATAATTGATTTAGTCTGAGAAAAAAATCCAATGCAAGGCTTGTCCGTTTCAGCCTCTCTGGTAATTAACTAGGAGCTCCAGTCACAGGAAACCCCAGGAAAATACACAGTTGATTTGTACTGTCAGCACCTTCAAGGTGCAGATCAAGCAGCCCATCAATGTTCCCTGATGCTTCTTTCGATTAAGATCTCCTCCAAGTTATTGATCCTATTGGAGTCTTCATATTGTAATTGTGGTGCCAGGGTGGAGGTACTGAGATCAGACCTCAGCTAGGAATAGCTGGAAAATCCATGGGGCATTAATGGATCAAGTATTGGCAACAGGTCAAAGGATCAGAGTGTGACAAGGCTTAGTTTCTTTTCTTTTTAGTTATACTGATTTTAACAATTTAGCAATCAATATTCTTATCATTACTAATAATTGTAATTGTACTAACTACAGTTTCTGTATATTTCTGTCATCATTTGTGATAATCATCTTTTAGCAACCAGTGAATTGTGCAATTATAATATTACTGCTATCTTTATTAACCCAGCATAATGTTAATCTAGTCCGCAGTCTGCGATTAACTGCAGCTGATTAAGATGTAAAAAGGCTAGGACCTGGGCGCATTCTCACAGTCACTGCTCTCGGGGTTCTTCATCTGGGAGCTTTCTTTCATCTTCAGCTTCCTGCTTCAGAGCAGGAGAGAACAAGGGTCCAAATTATTTGATCAGAGGACCATTATCAGCCTGTGATGTTGACAGTGACATCAATTCTTTTCTGATCAGGGGAGCATGAGTTTATATGCATGTAGCTGACTTTGCCCTGTACCACAACTGCTACCACAGGGCGGCTTAGGACAACTAACTCAAAGCTGACTAAATGTATATGTACATGCTTTATAGTCATGCCTTGAGGCTCAAAAGAATCATAACACTCAGGTTTGTTAATTATTTTAGACAGGCATCAAATAAATAATGAATAAAAGAACAAAACTGCAGGTCAAGGAACCATGATAGGTCTTCAGTAGAAAGTCAAACTGAAATCACAAAGTTATATTATTACTGTAGGTATGACCACCTCCATTAGCACATTCCATACAGTGTTGACCATTAGACCCAATCAGCATCTGGACAGACTGATGTGGCATGTAAAAGTTGAACCCACAGATGTTTAATTTGTCTGGAGAAAAGCTGAGTAACCTTGAAACCTTGCATTTTCCTGATTGGATTGGTATGCAAGAAGGATTAAAGCTGTTGGTTCAAGCATCTTTATCAACCAATTACTGAGCAGTGAGGTTTCCCTCCATCTGCTCCAGAGCTGTTCTTAAAAAGAAGATTCCTTCACACACCATCATACACACCCCAATTTTTGGCTTCAGCACAGATTCGTTGTTGTTGTTCATCTCCAGACTCGTTGCCTTCCATCAGGTCTGTCCAAAAAGCATCCATCGGTGTACAGAATGCTTCACTCTCTCTTCCACGATCTCAGTTGTTCTTTGGCCCACAGAAGACAGAAATTTTCTTTCTCAGCTTTACACATTAGTCCTGAATGTCTTGTGTGGTTGCAGATCATCTTCCATCAAATGGCATGTACCAGTCACTTCGTCCTGACGTTTTACGTGCAACAGTCAATGCAGTCTGAAAACAATTATTGCAAATGAATCAGGCATCCCTTACAGAGCCTGTCTTGTGGTTTCTCTTGTCTAATGTGCTGATTGTTGAAGCATAGCATTTCATTCTGTGGGCATCACCTCTCACAGACAGGGCATCTTCAATCACACTGATAGGCATCCAGGAGATCTTCATTACTCAAGTGAGACAAAATTGTATCTTTCTCTGTTCTTGCATTAATTAAAACCATGTCCTTGGTGAATGGCTTTTAATTCAGATTCTTTATCAACCAATTTTGGCAAATTTAACTCAGCTCAAATGCTAAATTAATTAATGAACACCTGGTATCTTTATGAACTCACATGATTTAAGAGCAATAGCCTGATATTGAAATGAAATCCCAACTATCTTCTCCCTGTTTCAAATCTAACATTATAAACTGCCCAATGAAGTACTGATGTAAAACACACAGATTCAGACATCAGAACATATACAGTACATGCATTCATTCATAACTGCAGATAATCCAGAACATTAATATTTCTATCAGCTGAATTTCTAAGACAACCATGCACTGAAACCCAGCAAGACACCTACTTGGGTACCTACTCTCTGATTCTCACATCTGCAGGTGTAAATTTATGATATGGTAATGCGTAGAGGTGGAAATGTTCACTGACACTCAGGAATCTAAAGTGATAGGTGATACCATCAAGGGAGCAGGGGTAGTCAACTTTTCAATTTCCCCCTGCTGAATGATAGGATAAAAATATCATTGAGTGCAATATCTTTTCTATAGGGTTAAAACACTAAGGTATTAGATACCTGTAGTGTATACTATCATACTGTATCATTCACAGAAGCCTAATAAATCGTTTATTTTCACAAAACACTTCATTTAATTAATTTAACACCACTGTAAAGTGCAATCACTGTCAGATGGTAGTAGTTCAGGTGGGTAGCTGCGTCAGCATGCGTAGGCTGCAAAGGAACAAGTAATAGGTTGTTCAGGTCTTCACCTGAAGAAGGCTCCACGGCCGAAACGTTGTGTTTTCTTTCTTCTTTTTTTCAGCATGGAATAAACCTATTACTTGTTCCTTCTGTCAGATGGTTTGTTCCCCATTATTTAATTCTTGGCATGTTTAATGGCCTGCTGTGTGAGTTTTCTTAGTTGCTCCTAATTCATATTTCTGTGAATCTTTGCTGCTCTTCTACCTTAACATTTACAATAGCATATCTTACCTTGTGAATACCATCAGGAAATGAAGGTGTGTATGTGTTGAGGTGAGTAACTGAAGAAACCAGCACCTTATATTTAACAGTTCCCTTCCTACTTTGAAAAAGCACCAAGAGTCACAGTGGAGATCAGTCGTGGCTCTTGTAGGGAGACATACATACATTTCTTTGCAAATGTCTTAGATATGTTGCATATTTTGTATTCAGAAAGGCAGTTACTGTATTTGTGATCTTCTATTCACATTTTTTTTATTTGGTTTTATGTTGACATTAAGCCCAGTAGACATGATGTTATGTTCCAGATTATTGGGAGGAGCTCAAATTCTAATCCCACACTTCCACTCTCCTACATACAAGTACTTGCCAGCTTCCCACAGCTCTGTATGCATCTTTTTAAAACCCTCCCTCTACCCCAACTGCACCCTTGTAGCAGCTCCCTAGTTCATTTCTATTAACTGAGCAGAGTTCCACAGTGGGATGAGTTAACACCAAAGTTTTAAGTATAAAATCCCTTTATATTTGTATTTTATTAGATTTCTTATTAGAATTTGAATGAACTACTGACATGTACTTTGCAATGCAAAGAGCAGCCTTCTTTTCATGGATGTGCAGAGACCAACAAATGGTGATAATGATGAGGAACTCCTGACAATGAGTCAAAATGATCTGATTGGTAGTGTAAATGTGATGGATTAGATACTGCAACAACTCATATTGGCTGCTGATCTGTCGTTTACCTGGGGTTGTGGTGAACACATTTTTATAGATCTGATCCATATGAATCCCCCCCCCCCCCTTAACAGCAGTCAAAGTTGTTATAATAAAAGAATAAATTGTGGAAACTGTGATATGAGTATCAACAGTTTATGTTAAGTGAATGTTTTATCCTAAATGTGTCTAGGAATTTTAAGTAAGCAAAAGAAAGAACTATTGTATAGTGCATGGTGCAGTGAAAACAATTTTGGAAAGATTTTCAATGTGATGTTTTCTTTTCACTAGGGAAGTCAGGAAGACATTCAAAACCAAAGCATACCCAGACCTGCAGAAAGCAAATACTATCGTAAGCCAGATATATTTCTATCGTAAGTAAGAAGTTAAGCATAACAAGGGGAAACAAACAACTGTTCTTTGGCGTCCTCAACTTATTATCTTAGCAAGAAAAACAGCTGACACATGTACTATACAGTATGCCAAAATGAGAAAATACATTTTGCAAAAAAGTATTCAAGGGTCAGAGCAGGCCAGTGCTTTAAGAGGTAGGTATTTAAATCTCTCTCCGCAGTAGCTCAGCTCTTAGATAAGTGGAAATAAGAACAGCTGTGCAGAGGTATCTAAAGAGCCAGTCAATTGCATCTTCTGCAAGCTTTTAAACAACAGCACGGGGGTGGAAATCCTCCTTGTTAATGAGAGACTTGGGTAGTTAAGACAGCCTGAGGACAAGCTGGCAGATGCTAGCATCTCAGTGCCCCCGGGGCACTGACTGAAGCCTGCTGCTGTTTGGCGGAGGATGCAGGCTCATGGGAACATGCTGGAGGATCGGCAGGGGCCAGAGAGCAGTCAAAGAAGCATTGCCTGCTTCTTTGAACACGACATAAGAAGGAGCAACTGAAGTCAGAATTTCACCTTCCCCAGACTGCTGCTGTTTGAATAAAGGGAATTCAGTGGACTTAACATATCCCTGAGCTGCTTTTATGGTATTTGTTTTCCATGTCTTCTTTGTTTCAAGTCCTGGGCTTTCTTAAGCTCTCTCTCTTTGTTATTTATGCTGGGAACTGTTACTGTATGTGCTGCACTAACTCAGCGCTTCTGAGCTTCTGAGGTGAAACAAAGGGAGTTATCACTAAGGAACTCTGTTCTAGAGCACATTTGATCTGAACTGGAATCTTACCAGCTAGTCTGTGTTTGAACTGCATCCATCCATTTTCTAGATGCTTTTTCTTAGTCTGGGTTGTAGCAGAGGCAGAGCCTTTTCAAGCAACAGGCACAAGGCTGGATATACCCTGAACAGGACACCAATCCATTCCAGGGCTGACATACAGAACAAACAATTTTCCAATAAGCCAATTAACCTACACTATCAGTATGTGTTTATATTGTGAGATGAAACTGAAGCACCTGGAAGAAACCCATGTGAACATGGGGATCACATATAAACACCACTCAGATAGCACCCCAGGTCTGGTATTGAACCCAGGAATGCCAACCACTGTTGCACTCTGCTGCCCTGTTTATGAACTTTTACATTTTACAGTGAATGGCAACACCAAAAAAGAAGATATTTCTAGGAAAAAAAACTAGAGAAGGTCAGCATAAGAGACTTTGACTGAACGCTCATAGGTTAGGGTTGACCCCTCGGACGGAGAACAAGGAAGTCAGGACTCCCATAGAGAGAGAAGGGGGAGCTTCACAGATGGAGAATGAATGCAGATAGACAAATACAAGCTAACGATGGTCTTTCTGTGGTATTTAAATCTTTTCAGGAAGTGATGTTCTAAAGGGCTACAAATTAGTAGCAGAGGCAACCATGTTACAACGTTCCATGTATTTTGTGATTGATTTTCCCCCTGAACATTGCATTGATTATTTCATTTTGATTAAGGTCTGTAATTCATATTATTTCATATAGTCATTGCTACCAAATTCAGTATGAGCAATAATGAACAATATCTCCCTTCATGGGCTTCTGAGTACTGTGTGATGCTATTATGATGTCCCAACTCGACATTCTCTGAGTGGGCTTAGGTGAAATGTTTTTTGCTAACAATGCTATAGTTAGACTTCAACAATTGCCCTTTTCCCACAGCTGGAAAGTGGGAACAATGAGAAGACAAGAACGAAACTGAGCTACATTTAAGAGGAGACTTGATTAATGGTGTAAAGGATTTTCACTCGATTAAGGGGGTAGACTTCAGTTTAGATTTCTTGAGCTCACACACTAGTTTCAAGACTGAGCTTGACTGACAGAAAGGGCAGTCTCAAAGTGCTTGATCTAGCCTGTTCTTTGAAAAGTTTTCTTATGCTTAAAGAAGCAGGGTTTGGTGGGATTTTAGAATGGAAGATGGAAATCTGAAGTGGAGCAGTAACAGAGGACAACATTACAAATGGATAAATGGGAAAATAACTTTTCAGAACGTTTACATCTGTAAATACAAGCTATTGGTGTGGTCATTTCTTCATTGTACAACATTTTTGTTTGTTTGCCCTATACTTTCACTGTTTTATTGCAACAGGATAATCCAACAATTTACTATTATAATTCATTTTTATAGATTTACTATAAGATAAATCAATGTAAAGTGCAGAGAAAATGCTCCATCAAAGACTAAGATACATTTTAAATGGGTATAGATGCTTTAAGGAGCACCATCGAGTTAAATCTTCACTAATCTCCTAATCCACTCAACTCTGGGGATTTTTTTTAATTGAATGTCTATAACAGAAAATCACAGTATTTAAGACACAGAAGATGACAGAATCATGCACCCATCTTCTAAAATTATTTTTAAAAGATAGACAACAGTACAAGCAGCTGGAGAGATAAGTTTGATTGACATCCAGATTGTTCTGTTCTGCAAGCTGTTTTAAATTATTTCAATCATTTAAAGGCTCTCTGAAAAGATAAAAAGTCAAACAGCTTTTAAAGTACATTTTCTTAATTCTTGTGTCATGTGACACAGACGCCATATCTAATTTTTGACAAATCTTCATTAATAAGTGTTTTCTTTAAACTCCCTTTTTAATTAATTCCGCATCTCTCTCTTTCGAAAGCACAGCAGATTTTCTCAATGGCTGCGTTATTAAACCTTCTTCCCCAAATTATCTCATAATCAGCTGTAATGGCAGAGATGGGCCCACAGTTATTGCCTCTAAATGAGCTTTAATCTCCCCCTTAAATAAAATAAATTAACGTCGTGCTCATTGAGTCAGGTAATCAATTAATTTAAAAATGGATTAATTTATGCCACTCAAAAACAGAATGGTTATCTTGCCCGCAAAATTTGCCATCAGAATTCTAATGACTGGCAGGAATCGGGTGTCGAAGCTGCAGGAGCTTGATTTAAAAGAGACAGCATAGTTTAATTTAACTCTATACACAGACAGTTTTTCCAGGGGATTCCCAGTTCAAGCCTCATCTCATTCATGGCCTTACTACTTTATGTCGCTGAGAAAATTACAGAAAATCCTTGAACTGGGATTCAACTGGGTAAGCCATCAAACTGACGTTCTGTTGTATGTGACCCTGCAGTAATTGCTGATGTGTAGTTCAACCTCTATCCTCTGTGGGGTTTTTGTTTCTGGACAAGCTGCAAACTAATTGAGGTTTCATATTCATTTAAATGGGCAGTTGCACTCCAAGAAGTCAGCTCAGGCTCCTTTATAGGAAAAATGGGGAATAAGCATATAATAACATAAATGGTCAAATGGACTCCTCTCTTTGCAAATGAGAGGAGTCCATTTGACCCATCTAACTCATTTGTAGTGGCTAACTGATCCAAGCATCTCCTCCACCCATTTCCTGAAAGGAAACTTCAACTTCTTGGCTGGGTAGTTTGCTTTACAGTAAATTCCCTCAATGCATTGGGTAAAGAAGTGCCTTACTGTTCTTGGTTTTGCACCCACATAGTCTCTATGTGCAGAATATAAGAGTGAACACTGTGCCTGTGGACCACTGAAAACACTGATTTGCTTCTCCAACACAAACACTAGCTAAAACAGTAAAGAAAGTTACCCACCTGATTTAAAAAGCAGAGCAAACCAGAGATGCACATCAGACACTTCCAAAGGGAAGTAATCCAACATGTTCTTTCATACTGAACCATTTATTATCTTACCCAAGTCCAATTTAAGAGCTGATTGGTCTTCTGACAACTAGAAATTAACCAGTAATTATTAACCATGTTCTCCTACTCTTGCTTAAAGAACATAGTACCTTCTTATCATTATGACACATTTTTAAATGTTACAGGCTCTTCCCCTCCTACGTTACGCTTGACTTATGCCAATTAGACTTGACATAAGACCACCATAAGTTAATTTTAAAACTGGAATGATGGGATACATACTGTAAGTGGAAACTACTTAAGGTCACGTAGCAGTTCCATAAATAACTTTTGCTTTTTGATCCATTAGTTTTTTATTATTATTCCTGCAGACTCTATATGATCCAAGATTTGTATTCATTTTATTATAGACTACAGTATATTAATTATGCTAAAAATGTATGCAGTGCACAAATCAGATAGGAACCTTCAACCATCAAAGTATAAAATTTTAAATTAATTAATATCAAATCTTCACACAGCTCAAGAGTGAAATCCGACTCATGTAAAATTTGAATTACTGTATGAAACGGTTGCTGGATCTGAACTCTTATATGTAGCCACATTTGCATTTAATATACTAATGAATAGCCACATTTGCATTTAATAGCCACATTTGCATTTAATATACTAATGAATAAAATATAACAATATATAGTATGCATAGACATAAAGGACATAAGTTATCCTCCCATATATGACAATTAAAGTATTAATGCATTGGCTTTGTTATGAAAATAACATTGATCAACTAAAAGAAACAACAGTAATCACAAACTAGTCTACTAAAATAAACAGCATGAAACCCTCCCCTGTGTCCTTCCTGTATGTTCTCTCTCTGCCCTTGTGATTAGCATTCTTCACTGTAATGAAAAGGGTAATAAACTCTCAGTGAGACTGTAAAGTCGCCTCCAGCCTACTATTCCCCACATTACCGATACAGAACTTTGTTCGAGTATGAAAACAAGAACACGATGAGATGCGGTGAGGTCAGTGCCCTAACTGGGGTGTTAGTGCGTAGCAGGGACCTCAGCTGCCTGGGCAGAGGGAGGTCTCTTTTAGCTCATGCGGCTGGTTCCCTGTTGCGTTACGCTGGAGACCCGGGTTCACGCCCCAGGTGCTGCGGGACATGTATTAGAATTGAATATAGCACCTTTCATAGTATAACATCATTTAGTCTGCTCAGGACTGCGTGGCCTAAGGGCTGCTGTCTGTTTGTTGTTACTCTCAGCTGCTGGAGGAACACTATTCTCCAATCGTTCGTGCCACAGAAGCAGTCATAAGAATGACAGACAGCCCCGTTGCTGGACAAAACAGAATCAAATATCTTAAAAGAGAGAATGAGGAGGACCTGTCAGGATGTGAATAATGCTTGGACAAAGTGCAGGCAGGTTACAGAAACAGCTATAGCAGCATGAGATGACATGCACTGCGTACCAGAAACCCAAGCCTTGAAACCCAACCTTTAAGGACCGCGCATTGGCGTTTCAACTCGTGTTCTTGACAGACGGGAACATGGAGCTGAGCCTCAGCTCAGAGTTACCTCGATTGAGGGAGGGCGTGCTGTTGATGTCCCCGGCCATGAAAGACGACTCGGTCTGTTTGCGCACCGTGTCGTTCCACATCCTGCGAATCCGGCTCTGAAAGACATGGAGGGGAAGAGAGAAAGGGCCAGGAGAAGGGAAGTGAGTTATGGGCCATTTTATGAATTCACAGAGATGGCTCAGCAACAACACAGCTGTATCTGATTTCCCTCACCTACTGTAAAGACAGTTAAGGGGTGACACATGCATACTCTGGGCTACAATCAGATGTGCTGTTGAAGATTGAGCACAGCCTGTAGTCTTAGTCTGGAAATCCAGCATAGGAAGCACAGCTGTTTAAAAGGCTGTGCTGTTGCTGTTAAGAAATGCAGTAATTTGAATATTAGAGCCAAGAGTTAATATCAAAGAAATGGACGTTTTATGAATTAGATCCCCCTTCCTCCACAACACACAAACACACCCTGATGTGACTGAGACAGGTGTTACTGCTAACGGCATGTGCATGCTTGGTCCACTGTGGGAATCTGGTCATTTAATCTTAAGTGTTTCCCTTTGACATAGTACTGTGACTAGAAAAGTGCAATTTGCTTTTTTTTTTTTGCTGTAACTCCCAGATGAAAGCTTGACTTGGAAGATCACAGTTCTTTTGCAAATAGGTTGACCACAGTTTTGCTGTAGTTTGAATATGCTTTCATTGTACTGCACTGCACCATGGGAGTGTCATGACTACTGGACCATGATAAGTGCTCCAGTGTTCCTATGGTGCAGTGGACTAAAACGCCGCTACTAAAGGCTTGTTGAAATAATAGGAAACCACAGCACAGCAATGGCAAAACCAGGACAAGAGTTCTAAAATACTATTGCAGCCAAAGTAAACTCTCAAGATGGTATTTACCATAACAGAGTCATATGCCTACCAAATATGTGTTAAAATTGAAGGTTCTCTTGACCTTTTATAGGTTCCTCAATTCAAGACACAATAACAGTAAAGAATTCAGTAGTTTTTTCCAAAACTAAAAACTAATTAAACAATTCAATCCACAAAAAAACATAAATTTATTTGAAATTGCATCATGGCAAATATTGCCAAAACATGGCATAGTTTTGAGTAGATTTTATAGTAGAACAATAGTAACACCAGCAAAAGAAAGTCCTGCCCACCTGAAAGAACAGAAGCCAAATGAGTAGAATTTTAATACAATGTTGATGGGTGATGGGAGTCAGATGTTCGTAACTTTATTGGATTTTAAGTCTTGATTGCTGTGATATGCGGCAGTTATTTACACCTGCTTAAAATGTGTGTGAAGGATGTTGATGAAACCACATCTGAGCAAGGATTATATATAATGGTGTAGTGATGTGCATGTCTTGCTTCATCTCTCATGATGAAGTCACAGTTGAAGTACAGTATATTGGTTGAGCATTTTTTGCTTAAATTATAAATTACCCCCACACCCAAGGTTAAGAGCGCCATATTAACATTTGTGATTTTGCCTTCCTGAGTGCTAATAATTATTGCTTTTTATAATAATAACAACCTTTGAATATAGCACCTTTCATAGTATAACATCTCAATACATTGTACAACAAAATAATATTATTATTAATACTAATACTAATCACACCACCACCTACAACAATAATTACCATCATCATCATCCTAAATCCTACCACCATAAACACCATAACATTCCATATCAATTAAAAAGCCTTGAGCAGGCACCAAGATAATATTTATTAAAATGCAATAAGACTCCAGCTCATGATCCTACAAAGTATGTTTCATATAAATGTTATACCTGCACTAGTTAAACAGCTACTGCACAGTAAAAGAAAAGCCCAGATGATGACTACTTGGGCCCGATAATGAATTCTAAGCCTCCCAGGAAAATGAGAAGCAATTCTGCACATTTTCTTATAAAATGAACTAGAAATGAATTTGGCATAGATTGCAAGTTAGGAATTCAACTGTGAGCACAATAAGCACTTGGTTTTTCAGAACAGTGAGCACACGTATTTGACCTTAAATGCATCAGATCCTGCTCAGTTAATTTAAAATTGAAAATTATGTTCCTCCTCTCATTTTGTCCCTCAGTGTGAGGGAGCCTGTTTATATTTGCTTGCAGATCACAGCTGCATTTTTCTTTCTTTCTTCATCTCAGCGGTCCCAGCTGTCATTGATCAAGCTGTATGTTTATGATGAGGCAGAATAAGTGATTACTATTTTCCAATCTGTGCCACACTCTTAGCCTGTACTGTCTAGTTGACTAATACTTGGTGCATTCAGGACTGTATCCCCAAAAAGCATGTCCACGTCATGTGTGAACAGAATTGAACTCAGATATTTTGAAAGTAAGAACAAGCAGGCTAAAACAGGAGGAGAAGCAGCAAGTTCCTTTTTGTTTTAAGCATCTGCCTTCAAATATTCAAAAAGGGAAACGCAAATACGGTCTTGTGAGAAGAAAGCAGATCCTCGTAGTATTGTTTTGTAAGTAATAGGCTTTAGCTGATCTCTTTAAATCTCGAATGAGAACCGATATTTGCATTTGTGGTGATCCTTGAGAAAGGTGCTCTACATAAATAAGCATCTGTTGACTAACAGGCCCACTACCTGTCTGTGTGCTGATCCGTGCCGTGCCTGGCTGCCTGTGTAGTAGCGGTTGTTGGTCCTCATGGCTGAGGTCTTGAGGGAACCATGGGAGTTTGCATTGGAGGTTCGGCTACAGCAGTATGAGTGGCGCAGACACTTGCTGTACTCCTTGTGGACCTGCAGCACAGGGTATATGTCAAAGATGAGCCACCAGATTAAATCACCGTTGTCAAAGGATTGAGGATCATCTTTAGTCTTTAATGGTGGATTACAAGGGGATCCAATTCTACCAATCCAAATCCTGAATTGGAACTAATAAAGTCAATCCATAGAAGTGCTTTGGATTTCAGGATGAAACAAGCCCCTGAGTCTTGACAAAAACAAAAGCAGGCATCTGAAATTCTACCATAAATAGCTTTATTGCGGCACTGATTAGTTACTAATGGAATGAAAAAAGTATGACTCCACTGGTTACATGTCTGTATGAAAATTCACGAATAACCCAGGCAGACTTCACTTGGAGGCAGCAGGAAACCAAAGGTATCAAATTAAAGGTTAGGTGCAAGTATGGGGGAGAGAGTATGTGTGGTGAATTGGTACACACAACTGGAGTGTGGAAACATTTTTATATACAAAAGCACTTCACAACTTCTAAAGAAAAGGTCTTGATATCACACCCAGGATGTCCCAGGTTGGTTTGTAGAGGACATCACCTACACCACAGGGTGTGATTTAGCCAGATGGGACTGATCAATGAACATTTAACCACACCACACTTCTGCATCCAAGGTGCCCA
This sequence comes from Lepisosteus oculatus, assembly GCF_040954835.1. Lineage (NCBI taxonomy): Eukaryota > Metazoa > Chordata > Actinopteri > Semionotiformes > Lepisosteidae > Lepisosteus > Lepisosteus oculatus. The sequence continues at coordinate 19,455,602 of NC_090706.1, read as the reverse complement.
TGCCAACTGAATTGGAGTGAGGAACAGATGGAGACATGAAGAGGGAGAGACGGCTTTGTGAGGCCTTTTGAAATAAAAGGTACTGCCCAGAAGAGCCAGAGGGGATCAAGTGCTCTCCTGGTGTTTATAACCTTTCTTGTGCTTTCTGGATCTAATTAAATAAAACATAAATGAAGCAGACTATGAGAGTCACTCACTGTCTGCTCAAGTTCTTTCCAACAGATTGCTACCCTCAACCCTTAAATTTCTTTAATTGTCCCTTTCAAATTGCTTTCAGCCCTTGTACAACTTGTACTTGGAGAGTACAGTAGGTCTTCAATATGTGTAGGCCTCATTGTATCTAGGGCTGCAGGTTTTCAGAATTTATTTCTCAAATTAAATGTGTTTATTTATTGTCTACATTCATTAGAAATTATATGATTATATTTATGTGATGTAAGGGGGTCTTAAAGGTACCTTAAAGCCTATCATGGACACTTCTTTGGCCTTTTTGGTGATGGCACACACTAAAGTGAGCTCTCTTACAAGGACACTTTTTTGGTCTTGGTGTTGGTCCATACCAAAGTGACCTTTCTTAAAGAGTCTTTCTCTTTGGTCTTGCAACAGATGGTGCAACTGACCTTCTTCTGCAGGGCGCAGTGGAAGATGAAGATGAACATGCCCTGGAAAGCGTTGAAGGTTGTGAAGAGGTAGGCCATGATGACGGTGTTTTCGTTGATGAACAGAAGACCAAATGCCCAGGTCAGACCCAACAGGAAAAGCAGAGCAATCGCCCCCAAAGCCCACGACCTGGAGAGGCGGAGAAGGAAGGAGAGAAGGATTAGAAAGTGGTGGTAGGGTAGGAATGTGATAGAGAGGAGAGGCAAGGGAAAGACGGAGAGGAGGAGAGGGGAAGAGAAAGAGAGGTGGAGGAGGATTGGAGAAAACATCCGTCAAAGGGCAGAGAGAAATGACCTCACCTCCACCAGCTGCTACTAAAACAAGTCTCCACTGCTTTTCTCTGTTCTGATATCAGCATGCCAACAGGCACAAGCTTGCATTGTAGAGAAGGTATTTCTTATGGTTTAATTTCTACAATTCTGTCTCATATGATCCCATGGAAATGTAACCCCAAGCCCCATATAAAAAGAACATGAAACATTTTTTGTTTAAAATCAGTGACAGAAGAACCCTGCTGAAAATCCACACTAACCGCGTTCCACACTTTCTGCAGCCTTTTGTAGTTGGTTTGATCCCCTGTTGGCACTGACAAGAGCTGAACTACAACAGGGACTGAAAACAATGAGAACAGCAACAAAAAAAACTTATGGAATCCACACAGTTTTACACAGCTCCCTTTCTGTCCAGGACCAAGGTGAATATGTTAAGCTCTGTGAGCTAGCTTCCATCTGTAATCCCCCAAACACATACTGCCTTTCTTGGGAGGAGAAAGAGTTGGAGCTGTACACAAGTGTGAGGATGTCATGTAGACTCCAAAATGAAATATCTGCACCCAGGGGCAGAACTGAACACATTACTTTTAGCTGTAAGGCAGCAGGATTATCATTGTGCTAGGTTTAAAACATGACAGGATAAATTCTGGGAATATAATATTTGGAACATTGATAAGAAAGGCCATGCTGCCTCTTTCCGCAATCCCCCAATCTGCTCTAAATCCCAATCGCCACTATGGCACCCTGTCCTATACTTAGTGAGATTCTCCCCACACAGGGACTCACAATTGCCTCCTCTCCTCCCTCCTTCCTCCTGCTCTCCATGTGGATGTGCGTGGCCCCCTTAACCTAGCAGAGTGAGTGCCAAGCCACATGCCTCCTGCCACCTGCTCACCAGCACGCACCAAGATGCGTGGCAGCACACTCCCACCGAGCTCTGGCTTGGCTGGCTGGCTGGCTCAGGCTCTTTTTGTGATGCCAGGGCTGTGGCAGCCACACTGCAGCTGTCAGGATTAAGAAGCTGCTCTGAGTGGGATAGAATTCACAGCTCCGTAAAAGCTGGCCATGATTTCTGAACCAGCAGGGGAGAGGAGTGGTGTCACCCCAACATCACAGAAAGGCACTTTTAAAAAAAAAATCTGCTGACACCACTGCTGCCTGATGCTCACAGCCATGTGATATGTTAATAAAGGCAACAAGAAAAACAACTCTCACCGTGCCCCTCACAATGATTTCAACTTTTTATTTTCCAGAACGACAAAGAAAGAGAGCAGTGCACAGGGCACACAGGGGAAAGAATAGGCTGTTTTTCCTCTCTCTGCTCCTTATTTGGCATGGCACCGACTTCTGTTTTTAAAAAAAACCTTTCAACTATGTTCTTCTTATTGCTCTCTCTATAAATAGAAGTTCCAGTGATGATTACAAATTGTACAAAGCTCCTTTTTGTTCAGTTTGTGCTAAGCTAAGTTCATTATTTGCTATTATGCTCCTTTTATTCCATTTTGCTTTATGTAGAGAACTATAAGCTGTTTTATCTCATTACAAGTCAATCTCTTAATATAACACATTTGGAGTTTTGGCCCTGGGGAGTCATAATAGAGCCTAAGACGTATCTGTACCTTTCTTTTGCTCAGAGCTGTTTTATGAGTCGGCTAGGCAGTACGAACACCATACTGTAGCGCCCCTTCATTGCAGTTGCCTTTTCTAGTCATATGTGCTTTGAGGGATCATTGTCTGTGATTCTAAGTGTTTTTTTTTCCCAGCTAAATTAGGAGAAACAACCAGGTTGGAGGAAGCACCTCACTGTTGCACCTGCGTGACACCGCCATACTCCCCCCCCCCCCCCGATGTGTGCTTCTGACAAGCTTCCAGACAGAAGCAAAAGAAAGGGATTCACAAGAAAAAAAAGGAAAGAAATACGAGAGTAAGGTAGATGATTCACCATGACTAACCATGTGAAGCTAGTGGACTTTCAGAGCTGCTGACAGGTACCAGGACATCCTGTCCCCCATTAAGAAGAAATAAACGTCTCAGCCAAGCGGGAATTTTACAACCTGCTGTAAATCTGACAACATACACACAGCAAAGCCCCGCCATGGCCCAGTCGTCTTCACAGCAGTTTACGAGCTCAGGCACCGAGTCAAATCCCCTATTGATTTCCCATTAGGACACTGACACTGACGGCCTTAAGCCAGGAGATCATTTATTTAAAGCTGCATACTGACTGCTGCTTTGAATTTGCGGTTTGTGGTAATGAGGAAAGGCGGTTCATGCCTTTAAGAATGCGTGCATATGTGGGAAAAGAAACAGAAAATTTACTGTCAGAATTATGATAAATATAACAGGTCACACTGCCTGGCAGATGGTACAGAATCCAAGCAGGACAGGCAGTGAAAGCCCCCCATGTGCCTGCAGGCCCACCAGGTGGCCACTCGGGGGCAGTGTTGAACTGCAGTCCTGTCCTTGGGGGCTCTTAACTGCAACTGCTACAGAACTCCTGGCCAATGCTCAATGCTCTGTAGAGTGAAACAGGCTCAGGACTTCACCCCACACTCTGAGCAGATTTGCAACATTGTAAAGCTCATTTTCATTCCTTTATTGTAGCGGGCAATCCTGATACTTATCTGATGGTTAACAAGAAAAAGAAGAGAATAAAAAGCAAACTTCAAACCATGACATCTTTTGTGATCACAAATGCCACTGGTCATGTAGCAAATGGATTCCCCACACATTAATAATGCTGGAGCCTAGGAGCTCAAGAGGTTAAGGAGGTAAAGGTGAAGGACATCTAAGTAGGAGATACCAGGTTCAAACCTCAGATGAGCTCTAAAGCCATGGGCCTGAGGTAAATCATCCAGCTGTTTCCCATAAGTTGCTTTGAATAAAGGTATTCTCTTCATAATCATTTTCTTAAAGTGTTGGTATGGATTCGAGTTAGTGCAAGTTCATTGTCAGTTAAAGAGAATTAAGGCTCAGAGAATTGAACTCTTTTAAGCATGTCAAGCTTTATTTGCAATCATTCATCTCCTTCTCAGTTCATGATTGCACTTACAAATTGCCCTGTTTCTGTGAGATGGTGTTGTATGGAGTTATGGCAGCCCAAGTTCTCATCCTGGAAAGGTAGCAATTTAGTACACAATGTCACCAGTAAAGCTTGAGAAAGCGCTGGAAAACAATTAGGCCAAGCCTGACAGGATGGTCAAATGGATGGCTCCCATACTGCCTGGGAGATGCTGCTTTGATTGTCCTAGTTTCCCGCACTGGGTTCTGATCGGTGGTGAGTCTGGTACCACTCTTCTTACTGTCAGATACAGCACAGCAGCGCTGGCCTCGGTCGCGCATCAGTCTACCAGCTGTGGAGGCATTGGCACCAGAATTTACAAGGGAGAGTGCCTGCGCTCTGGTTGAGCACAGCCTGGCAGCTCTTCTGAGGAATCCTGCCACACACCCACCCTTGCCAGCCTGGAGAGGCCTATCTGTGCTTCTAATTGTCTAATTATGTGAGACTCAGAAGACAGGAGACTGCACAGGAGCCACCAGAGGTCTGGGAGAGAGATCGGTTTGCCTCAACCTTTGTTCGGCACCAAGAAAAGAACCCTGCAGCTTGGCTTTGGCTGGGGAAGAGTAAGTTTTCAGTATGTTACTGTTCTAGAAATTTCTTATCAATCAAAGTGGTCTTTCACTCAATCACAAACATACTATGCTGGCTTGGAAATGACAAGACAACAGTCAGGTTTGCAAAAGAAAGGCAGCTACAACTTATTTCTAATTCTCCAGTAAATTATGTAAAACATTATTTCTGAGCACTCCTTTCTTAAAAAGATCATTCATTTTCAAAGATTTAGAAATACCATGTGCAGAGAGGATGAAGAGGAAAAATTATTCTCCCTTCTCCTGCAGTGCAATATACCGATATGTCTGCATCCCTGAACAGATCACAGATCACTGGGCCATCATGCAGAAGTCACCCCAGACATTGATGTCTGGCTTTTTGCTTTGTCAGAATAGCCATTTGTGAAAGATGAATGAGTAATCGGTGGGGGAGGTGGGAACTCTGGTGCCCTTACATACAGGCAGGCAGTGGCAACTTAGAGACACCAACTAACCCAGTCTTTGGTAAGAAAAAGGAAAAGAAGGAGTACCTACAGAAAAACTCCATAAACATGACAAGAACATGTAGCCTCCCAGCAGAAAGTGTTCCAATCCAGAATTGAATCCAAGATCCTGCAAGGCAGCAGCATTTAAATCCATGCTTATGTATTGCCCCTATTAGTAGATTTTATAATACACATACGGTATATTATGTGTAGGTTATTTATTTGTATACATTTATTTATATCCAGCAACCTGGGCTCTATAAAAGCTTCTTTGCTTTAAAATTAAAAAGAGACTTGTGCTTCTAAAATTGCTGTCAAACTAAATTTCCCAAGATGCCCTTGGCATACGGATTAGGTGCATGAGGAAAACAACACAGAGTTTTTAACTGCCAAAACCTGCTAGCTGTTGTTCAGTGAGGTACTGTATATACAAAAGACTGACACAAGGGATCAGAATACTAAAATATGAAATGCAGAGAAGGGTTAGTGTGGAAACCAATAAGAGCTGGTTATCAAATCCCTCAGTGTAAATAATGACCTACTGTAGATAACTGCTCTCATCCCATATGTGTCCAAAGATATAAGCAGAAAAGTGCGTAGTACCATAGTTAAAGTTTAAAAAAGGTATAGACAAATAATGTATATGTGGCTTCAGAGAAACCCAGGTGGTAAACACCTCCATTTGGCACAGGGTGGACTGTAGAAGTGTCTGGTTCAGCTGTGGACACCTGGACCAAATCTGACTTCTGCAGAAAACTCTGAGCCTGTGCTCTTACTTCTCTTCTCCATCCACTGCCTCAGCTCTGCTGCTTGTGCTGTAGGGGCTCACAATGTGAAACATGTACAGTAATAAACAAATTACCGTTCAAAGACTTTTTGGAAGGAAATAAGGAGGGGAAGTAGATTAGTGATGCACAGCCGTTGGCACAAGACATACTGTACAGCATGTTTATTGTCGGTGGATTTCTTTCCCTGTGGATCACTGAAGCAGTCAGGGTATTGAAGCAGACCTAGAAAATAGCAAGAGACGTATTTCAAGATGGGACTCACTTGATGTTGTCCAGACGACTGGAGTCAGGTTTGAGGGCGGAGGTGTTGCGGATCATCTTGTGCAGCGTGATCATCAGGAACACCAGGTTCAGCTGCAGGGGGCAAAGGGCAAAGGTTACCCAGATTCATTAAGGAGAGAAGGTGGATTTACACAAACAGACAAGAAAGTTCACATACTGAAACCTTATTTATTAATCATTAAGTACAGTACATAACTCATATCTACATCTTAGGAAACAACAGGTGTACAAGGTGTTTAGTGTCACCTAAACCTTTCACAATGTTGAGAAAATCAAGGGAAAGTTTAACATGATGGTAAAGTGCTTTTATAACATTTTTTTATTAAATGTGAAACAACATTGCTACAATACAAAAAAAAAACAGGGTAGCTAATGATTTCATACAGAATGTGAATGTTAAGTCGTACATAACTTACAATGCCCCAGGTCTCTACTGTGCTGGAATTACAATAGCATCATGTAAATAAGTGGTGTCTATCTCCATATGTATAATATCAACAAAATGGATCCGAATGTGGACTAGGGTCAGGTCACTCCGTAATCAACTCTTGATCTGATTTTTTGGCTGCAGCTAACCCAGTTCATTCTTAGCTTGAGATCAAGAAGGGGGTGGTCAGAGTAGAAGGCTAATGTCAAAAGACTCAGCAAAGTCTCTAACCATAAAATGCTTAGGTTGTGACCCGCAAATGTGTTAATAGTTGTTGTGCCATTATATGTAACTCATTTTTTAAAGCTGCTGTACGGAAGACAACGCCAAGCCATGTTAATCATTTTAGGTGAGCAACTGAAAAATATTGTTTGGTCACCTCCCAGTCTGTAAGGCACACATACTGCACATGTACTGGCCTTCACATCCACTTTTAGTTACAATAAGTAAAGAGGCATGAAGATGCTGTGCCTACAGTGTATGGAGAGAAAGACACTCACCATGATGACAAAGGAGACCGGTCCAATAAAACTCCAGATGAAATAGTTATCAACTCGCAGCCAGCATCTAAGAAATAGAACAGACAAATTGCCACTCCTCTCTGTCCCTTGATAATGATAAAAAGGCAAATCTTAATACGGACAATGTAGCACTCCAACTTATCCTGCCCTTAATACAGACACCAAGACATGCTATTCTCAGCTCTTAATACTGATGCCAAGGCACTGCACTCTGCCTTTGTGATGATACCATCCTAATGCTCACTTTCCTCCAATTTAATCTGGAACATTTCTGACAGGACACTGTATAAATGTACACATCAGTGATGTTACTTCAGGATCCAGCTGGACTTTTGACATTTTTCATTTAGTTGGGCCAGCTGGACTGGCAGACACTGCATCACTATTACTCTCTGCAGATGAAGAACCCTATTATGTCCATTATTAAGAAGGGATGAGGTGTGGGGAGGGGGTGGTAGTGCTTTAGAAAGAGCTAAGGAGCTGTTAGTGTGATTTATTTCATTGTGTTTTGCACATAAACAAGCTGCATTTGTAGTTTACCACAGATGAGTCATGTACAGTATGTACTGTATACAGCTAGTATAGAAAGCCACCACCCCCTTTCAAAATGTTCACCTTTTGTTGCCCTAAAGCCCAAAAAGACAAATAAAATCAAACTTTTTCCAGTTTTATTTATAAATTGTACCTTGCAACATCCAAGTAAAAAAAGAAAGCAAAATGTCTGAAAAAATAAAAATAAAAAAGTAGAATAAGTGGGTTGAATAAGAGAACACCCCCCAAGTTAATATTTGGTGGAAGTACATATTGCTTGAATTACAGCCTTAAGTCTGTTCGGATACATCTCTACCAATCATCTCCTGACTTGTGCCTTTCTACAACTTTTCTCTAAGTCCTTTTGAAATCACCTTTCTGTAGATTCTTTGCTTTGAAATGCACTTCCAAGCAGTGAAATCTTCTTGAAACAGCTGCTTATATTCTGAACTAATCGAAATCACCACAGTTGATCACCGGTGGGAGCCCATTAGTTTCTTCTGTGATCTGTAAGGTGATCGGTTATACCTGAGCAAATTTACAATTGCAATTGTAAGGGGGTTGTTCACTTATCCAAATAAGGTATTTAACTGTTGCAATTTTAATTAATTTTCAGACTGCTTTAGAATTTTATTTTCACTTGGCTAATGTGGGTTACTGTGTGTAAATAAAAATGGAACAAGCCTAATTTAATTTGTTTTTATTTTCAGAGTGTCATACAACAAAAGGTACAAATTTTGAAAGGGGGTGGTGGCTTTCTATACCTGCTGTACAGTATATACAGTATATGTGTGTGTACATACAGTATGACTTGGTGATTAGCTGTACAGTGTCACATACTGTATATGTATTGTAGTAGAATATTGCAACAACCATGCACTCCTACACACAGCCTGAAATAGCTGCGTACCATGTCCTTCCTCTCATGAGCCCCATTACAGATGCAAACAGTGGTAACGAGGAGCCTCTTGATGTGCAATTCATTGATTTGACTGTCATTTTAATCCAAAGCAACTTACATTAGTAACCATTTATACAGCTGGGTATTTTACTGTAGGGAGGCCCAGTTGCACAGTGGTTAGCATTGCGGCCTTGCAGTACTGTGGCCCTGGGTTCAATTACAGACCTGGGGTGCTATCTCAGTGTATTTTTTATGTTCTCCCTATTATAGTGTGGATTTCCTCAGGGAGTTTCCTCCGACAGTCCAAAGACATGCTGGTAAATTACTTGGCTTCTAGGAAAACTGGCCGTGGTGTGACTGTATGTGTCTTTGTGTGCCCTGTGATGGACTGGGATCCCATTCAGGTTGTATCCCACCTTAAGCCCATTGCTTTTTGGGATAGAATGCGGCTCTCCTGTGACCTTATATTGAATAAAGCAGTTTAGAAAATGGATGTAAATGATGGCGCAATTCAGGAGATGTACCTCGCTCAAGGTTACAATATCAATATCTCAGCTGGGATTTGAACACATAGTCTACCGGTTACAAGCCCAGAACACTAACTTTCCCATTATTTTACCAAGTTTCGTTACTTCATAATGAGGTCAATAAATGTAAGAAGCACACTTAACATAAGAGTACAGTAACATAAAGGGCACTGCTGGTTTAATTAGTGTCTTTTGTAGACGTGTGCTGTATACCTGTAGATAAAGTGGAGTTAACTTTGGGAAATGGTCAGAACATGGAACCTGTTAGGAAAAGGGGTTTGAGGATACATACGCTTTCTTGGTGCCATAGCTACGGTAGTCAATGGCTGCTGAGATGCCCACCACCAAAGCAGGGAAGCAGTAACCGCACAGATAGTAGTATTTCTTGCGGGAATACTCGCTCTCAAAGACCTCCACCAACATCAGGTACAGGTGCACTCCTTCCAGGCACATCCAAGAGAAAGCAGCCAAGAAGAAAAAGTGCAGAAGGCCAGCGAAAATGGGACAGGCAATCTGAAAGAGAGAGAAGGAGACCAGGGATCTGTTCAGGCCAACAAATAATTATACACTTGCTTACACTTATATAGCGCTTTTCTGGACACTCCACTCAAAGCGCTTTACAGGTAATGGGGACTCCCCTACACCACCACCAATGTGCAGCATCCACCTGGATGATGCGATGGCAGCCATAGTGCGCCAGAACACTCACCACACATCAGCTATCAGTGGGGAGGAGAGCAGAGTAATGAAGCCAATTCATAGAGGGGGATTATTGGTAAGGGCCAATGGGAAATTTGGCCAGCACACCAGGGTTACACCCCTACTCTTTTCAAGAAATGCCCTGGGATTTTTAATGACCACAGAGAGTCAGGACCTCGGTTTTACGTCTCATCTGAAGGACGGCACCCGTTTACAGTATAATGTCCCCATCACTATACTAGGGCATTAGGATCCACATGGACTGCAGGGTGAGCACCCCCTGCTGGCCCCACTACCACCTCTTCTAGCAACCTTAGTTTTTTTCCCAGGAGGTCTCCCATCCAGGTACTGACCAGGCTCACACCTGCTTACCTTCTGTGGGCTGCCAGTTGTAAGTTGGATGATAATACTCCTACCTCATTTTAAGGGGGATCCACAGTACAATCTTCATTTTTTTAGGGTCATCAAAAACACCAGAATATAACTGATTTATTATGTGAGACATGGCCCCTATCCGGACCACATTCCCAGAATTCTCCAAGGGAATTGCTTATTCTCATTCAGCTGACTAGTTTCAGAAAAAAGAAAAGAAGGAAGCAGAGACTTCCTGTTTCGGTCAGTGGAATGCTGGGTGCAGAAGACAGACCACTTGTGCTCTCCACAAAGGGAGAAGGATTAACTGAAAACCAAACTGAGTTTAGTGAAACTGACCTGTGAGTTTTAAGCATTTAGAAGTTTTGAGGGGAGTCACAGGGGAGACTGTGTAAATAGTAATACCTGTGTAAATACTGATAAGAACTTAGCAGATCAGCTTCGATAGACTAGTCATGGACTTTGTGAAGATGTTTGATTAGGAGCTAAATAAAAGAGGTTGGTTTGGTTTTGTATTTTTTCCCCTCACTATAAATTGCTCTGATGTTTTTATTTAACTCCCCAGCTGTATTTTTGGTGTATTTTAAAGATCCCATTACAACAAGTCAATTGGGCTCATATGTACGGTGGGACTACAATCGTGACACATGGTTGACTTTCTGATATGCATTGTCAACTGAGTGTCCTTATTTAACAGGCACTTTGCTTCTGAAATTATGTCAACCAACTGACCATAGGTGGATTCCAGCCAAGTTTTAGAGTGATCTCACAAGGAAATTAGAAGCTCAGTGATGCTAGACCTGGGCTCAGTGTCATAGTAAAGGGAGTGAATGCTTATCAAATCAAGAACATTTCAGTGTTTGTTTAAATAACATTTACAGAGTTCCCAAACATTCATTCCACTTTGTCATTGTATAGATATATGCGTAGATCAGTAACAAAAATGTCTATTATAAATGTAGGAACAAGTAAAGGTATATTCCATTAAGAAACACAATCTTGCGGCTGTGGAGCCTTCTTTGGGCATTATATTAAATACAATATAAATGTATTTCTATTTGAGTTTGCAGCAGAACAAATTCAGAACATTTTCACTGCCTTTTGATGTTGTCTGAAGACACTGTACAGTATCTCTCTTGCACCCACAAAGAATGGTGAAACATTCTTATTGCATAGAGGCTCATATTGCAGTCTGTCCATACTCACGTCGTATTGAGTCTTGTCGATCCCAATGAGAAACAGCAGCTCTGCGATGAACAGGTTGATGCAGAGGTTCTTGTGGATAGTGTTGCGGTCAGTCTGCAGTCCACGGAGGAAGCAAAAGGTGGAGATGCAGATGGCCAGACACACCAGCGAGATGACGATGCCCACCCAGGTGATGACAAACAGGATTAGCTCATGCATCCGGCCTGGGTACTGAGGGGCATGGGGAGAGAGGGAGAGAGCCATCAAAGAACTGAAACCACTGATATGTCACGATATTAGTTCCCCCTCCTTAATGGTGCTCCAGCCCCTTTACTTAAGACTTTATTCTCTGCACCTGTTCCCTATTTCCAGCCCACCTTAAAAGCCAGGCGCTGACGCTCATCCGGGCTCTGCATCTGATTTCCATATCGTGCGAGTCTGGGACCTGGAAGCGTTTTAATCTCTGTTACCGTTCCCGTTCCCGTTCCTGTTCCCTCTCCGCCGGTTCCGACCCGGCCTTCGTGTTTTTAATTCCTTCTTCTGATGGATCTCCTGGTTTTGGACTTACTCGTGTGTTTTGGATATTCCCTAAGGACTACTCTCTCGGATTGTTCGCCTCGGCCACACCTGCCCCGTGCACCAGCGCACCTTGGACACGCCCCCCTGTCTTCTGCCCCGTATTCCTGCATGATGTTTCCCTAGTGTTTCCCCACTCCGTCGGATTGTGTCATCCGCATAGGGTCCGGAAAGAACTGTTCGTTACACTGATAAAACAAATTTGCAGATTTTCCAAAGCTCCACAGCAGTGCAGCACGTGAACTTAGTAAATGAACACAGTATGGTTGACCATACTGTAAGTCTGGTTGTATGAGTGTGTTTGCAGCAAGAAATCTTGCACTATGAAGAGTGAAGTGATTTACTGTGTCTGTGATTTATCATGAATGCACGAGATACTCTGGAATGTAGAGTGTACACATTTGTTCTGTGCATGTGTGTCAGTGTCTGTCTCACTTTTGTGTATCTCACAAGGTGCCCAAGAACTCTCTCACTGTGTCTGCAGACAGTGGTGAGTGAGAATGACCGTGCCAGTGTTGCCAGTCCTACCACAGGGTCGTGGTGCGCCATGAGCACGGCGAAGTTGGTGAGGTGGCTGCATGAACAGGTGGTGTGGGTCTTGTTGGTCTCCACCAGTCGGCAGCCCTGGGAGGACCAGTAGCCCATCATGGTGCGCTCTGAGTAATTCCAGAAGGTGCAGTTGGGGCTGTAGTGGTTCTCCAGCTGTAGAGACAAGGAGGGCAAGAAGGACAGGAGTTCAACAAAAACTGCAGAATTTAGTTTTAATTTGCATACTGAAGCAGACTCACAAGGGCAGTGGAAAAGAGAGGTAAAACTCTAAATGTGCTATCTAAAAAATCAAACATCAACATGCTCTCCTATTCAGTCTCTTTACATCTGTTTCGTGGGATCTGGAGTACTGGGGACAATCAGTCACTTAGAAAGCAAATTAGACTCTGCTGATACTTGGACACTACCATCTCCAGAACCTGGAGAAATTATGGGCCTATTAGAATTGTTAGGCACCTATAATGTATGTGTTGAATGAGAAAAAAATGTGCCAGGGAGTTTAACAAAACCCTTATATTTATAGCAATGACTTGAACTGCACTGCCTTCTGCTGATCCTGAGATACTACGCAGTAAGTCATGAAATAGTATATTGGTCAACATTACACAGTCTTGTTACACAGTGTGCTTGAATTTAAATAGGAGTTCATGGCTTCTGGTGAAGTTTGGTAATAAACAAGGCATTGCTCCTCTAATTAAAATATTCTGATTCTTCCCACAAGCTACAGTAATTAATTCCTTGAGATCAGAGGTCACAAGCAGGTCTGTCTGTTGTTAACTAAGCAGTGTAGCTTTGCTCTCATTTTAAACATCAACTTGTTTGGACAGGAAGAGTAACCAAGTGATTTTTTTTTAAATTGGAATTTGTGTGTTATTATTTTGCTGTCTTTAAAAAGCCAGTGGAAGTACCTGGAGATGCTGCAGGGTGAAGATGACGGGTTCGGTCAGGTAGATACGGCTGGACTCCTTGTTGATGGAAGCTGAGATAACATGGGAGTTGACCACCAGGCCCTTGTTGGGTGAGCCAGGCTCTAGTTCCATTTTGACAGAGGCATTCTCCGTGGACAGGAACGGTCCCAGATTCTTGTAGAGCAAAAAGACTACCTTCACAACCCCTGTGCAGAGAGGAAGCATCAATAACACAGGTTCAGTGCTGTGACAGAAAAGTCAGGGGACAGATTAAACAGGTGCCACTTTACAGAGTCAAGGATTCAAATCCCACAATCAACATCACATACTGTACCTGGCTATATATGTGGAGACAAATACCAGAAAGCAGTACACAGAAATAACTTTTACTGAGCTGCAGATAATCTCCTTAAGCATTTTTCCAGCTCAGCCCAGCTATTAACACCTTGCAGAGAAAGCAAAAAAGACTGAATGACCATGGCTTGAATGACCAAGATTTTGAAGTTTTATTATTCAAACAGCTCGGAGTTAGCCACGTCATTTCATATTTCTGATGTGGAGATTTACTGTATATTAAAAGAAGACTGACGCGTTACTGTGTAACTTGAAAGTGTCTGAACTTTACTAGAGGTTAATAGTTGTATTGATAAAGGGCAGAATGTTCACATTTAAATGTGTACCTCTGTCTCTATCATTTTTAATTTATTCCGTATACACTCTGCTGGAGAAAACAGACATTCTACAAAAGAGTCATTCTAAATGTCAGGGCTAACAGCTCAAAGATATCCACATCACAGATGTGCGAAGGTGAGGGACCAGGAAATTCTGTGATGCCACACCATATGCCTGAAAACTGCACTCAAACACCTGCCTTCCCTGCCAATAGCATGGGTGAAGGTGACAATTAACCCTGTCTACTGTCTCTTTCTGAGAGTCTTCAGGAAGGTAGAGCACGAGAGCTGTATTCAAAGGCACGTTGCAAAGGCATGTTGGTTTAGAACAAAGAGACCAAAGTTCTTGAAGTAAAAAACAATTATTGAAAAAAATGTGCTTGCACTAATAAAATTCACACACACAAAAATACTGTATATCACCCAAAGTAGCACTGGCACAGGGGTGATTTGTTATATATTAATTTATCTGAACCATAAATAAATGAAAGGCTCTTGATTTGTTTTTTCAAATGATGGGAATCGGGCACAGGGAAGCAGGTGAATAAGGAAAGAGGGATAGATGAGAGCGCAGGATTAGACAGCAGGGAGATGGAGAGAGAGTGAGAAAGGGGAAAAGAGATAAATGAATAAGAGCCTTTTTAAAATTGACTGATTTTTTTTCTGACAGCGCGGATAATCTAACACCGTCTTTCTCCTTTTTTATTCTAACAAAATGCACGGGGATGATAAGACAGATGAGAGGCACTCAGTGTAGCTGCTTATCTTCTGCCCAATACCTACCCCCGCACACAAATCTACCCTCGCCTCTCTCGGTCCCTCACAGCCTCACACAACAAAGTGAGTGACAACAGGAGGGGCGCACCACACAGACTCCTCTTCCTATCTCGTTGTCTCTCCATCTTTCCCTCATTCTCTCGCCACGTGCTTCTTCAAACAATTACTGTACATACTGTAGTCCTGCAAAAAACTCACTCCCAAGCCTCGTTTCTCGCTAAATTGCATGGGCTTGAGCCTGCCATATCTTACTGAGGTCGTCACAGAGCCACTTGAGCCAGAACACAGGAGCGATCCTTCAACAGAGTTTGGCTCATCTTTGTTATCTGATGGGTCACAGTGTAATGTTCCCGGAGCCCCTCCAAGAATTCTTCAGTGTTCCCCAATCACAGCATGGATGGAGCAGTTTGTTCCACAAACCCATAGAAAAGCCTCCTGTTGTCACTCCTAAGCTGAGAGCTGCTCTCGTTCCAACAGGTCTTATTCTAGTCTTAATTGACTATAGCAACATCCTGGGTGACCTGGTTCATTTTAGAACGTGATGTATTCTGGTTTGTTAGAGTAGCTCGTACCCATTGCTTTCAAAGAAATAATTCTGAGGAAATGAAGAAGTGAAAAGGGCTGTGCTAGCTCACTCAAAAGGTTAACTGGAACCCATTCCTCCCAGATAAATTATTTAAATAGATTGTTCAATGACGTGTTGAAATCTTCAGACCAACAAACAGGCTTCTAACAACTGAACGAGCAGCTGGGGTCAAGTACCTTGCTGTTGCTGTATGTGCTACCGTTACAGAGCTCTTATGTTGGGGATAATCAGAGACAATAATTTGAGCCAAATCTGTGCTCTTGTGCATTAACTAACACCATCCTGCTTATTTCTTTTCTTCATCCATCATGCATGTTGGGAGAATCAGGTGCAGTGTTTCAGGACATTCAGGGCTCCTGGGAAGCCTGTTGTTGAGACACAGGGACATGTCCCCCACACACACTTGAGATCCCCCCACTCCTGCTCTTTGTTTCAGAGGATTTCAGTCTTCTCGAACAGGCACGTTTTGGGAATGACAGAAGCCATCTTATCCACTCTGCCTTTGCGAAAAGCCAAATGCTTCTCAAGTCTCAAGTGAAAACCAAGCAGGGGGAAAAAATATGCTGATTTTTAAATTCTCCTCCAAGTTGCATCACATGACCCCACGTTTAGCTTCCCCTAATATTTTGGAATCATGAAGTGGCTGAGCCCTGTGGAGATGGAACAGATGCAAAAGTGTCAGCCAGCGCAGAGCAGCACACTGATGTAGCTTGAAAGTCGGATTGTTGTTTTCTCCCCAGTAACGTTTTTGTTGTTGGTCTCTTTTCAGCTTTTTTTCAGACTACTTCCAAGAGCTCTGACATATGAAAAGGGCAGCCTTAACTCAAAAGAAAACATCCCTGTGTCAGAACACTAAGCACAAAAGGGAGGAAGCACAAACACACATTATCTGGTAGGTCTTGCGTTTTGTGTCAAGCAGGGCCTAATGCAGACTGTGGTGCTTATATGCAATGTATACAGTATATGCATGTTCCAGAATAACTGAAAGATCTGAAAAATTCCAGGCCTTTTCTCGAAAAGAGTAGGGGTGTAACCCCGGCATCCTGGCAAAATTTCCCATTGGTCCTTTCCAATCATGGCCTCCTAATAATCCCCATTTCTGATTTGGCTTCATTACTCTGCTCTCCTCCCCACTGATAGCTGATGTGTGGAGAGGGTTCTGCCCCACTATGGCTGCAGTCGCATCATCCAGGTGGATGCTGCACATTGGTGGGTGGTGAAGGGGATCCCCGTTACCCGTAAAGCGTTTTGAGTAGAGTGTCCAGAAAAGTGCTATATAAGTGTAAGCAATTATTATTATTATTAATCTGTACTACACTCTATACTTATGGAGCATGATTCAATGTGCTGAACTCTGCACTCCCTTATTGATCGCTTAGTTTAAGGACAGACAAATTTGGATCAGCCATCCTTGCTTCTCTGTTTGTATTAGGGGGCTGAGGGGTACAGAAGATAGTGATCTATTCAGAATGAATAGTCTTTGCAGAAAAGCATAGCTGGTAGGGCACAGCCAAGTTCATATACCACTCTGAATAGCGGCAAAATACTTGGGATGGCAAGTTTGTTGGGGAAGGGGACATTTTCACAATGAAGAGTTGGAATAAAAAATTACTCCTATCCTCAAAGCTGTTGAAAAAATCCAGCCCATACAGTATATTCTTTCAGGATCAGCAGTGAAACATAAACCCGAGGATACAAATGGAAGCAAAGCTTAAGAAAATTTTAAACCCAGAACAGTAGAACACAACATGGTGTTTTCCAGGAAAACTGACAAAACTGAAGTAATCATAGACAAATGAATAGCATGTCTATTATAATCAAGATTAAAGAAACAAAACAATTAGTCATTAACTAAGGGATCATCTGTATGGCAGGATGAGTCTAGGGGTAACATGTCTTGGAGTTAGAAATGGAGGACTTCGTCATCTCACTTGTTAGAAATTTTTGAATGAATAACAGCAGTAAGAAACATCCTGATATCTGATGGCATATTTAGATTTTTGTAGGGTTTCTGATAAGATTCCTTATAAAAGATGCATCCGCGTTAATGCATTTATTTGGGCTGAGAATTGGTTAATGTATAAGAAAACGCACAGACAAGGGGTGCCTGTTCAAGCAGAGGAGAATGTTGTATGCGGAGTACCACAGGGATCTCTGTTAGGACCACTGTTGTTTATCATTTATAGCACTGACTTTATGTCATTGAGATTGTAGTACAGTTCCTAAATTAGTCATGTTCACAGATGACACCAACACAGGAAGGTAAATAAATGCTGTTGAAGTAGAAAAGGGAGTTAAATAGGATTTAGGAAAAATTCAAGTATCAAATGACATTTAATGTAGACAAGAGCAGATGAGTTCATGATGGTAATTATAAAATATAATAAACTATAAATTTAACAGTGTACTTGATTGAACTCTAGTCATAACAGTATACTTTTGGTATGTGGTCTGGAAAAGTGCATCGCACAGCAAATCATTGGATCACGAATCAATTTTTCCCAAAAGGATTAATGTAAAACAGGGAAGTTATGCGCTGGGACTCAGACATTCAGTCTGCACACTTGCAAAAAAAAGGATTTTGATGCATTGATTCCTTTCTTTTAATACAGTAACAGTGCACAAAATGAAAGTTGTTCATTAATGAACGTTTCCATTTGTTGTTTCACACAATACAGTATTAAAGACATACTATAAATAATTGTTTCTACTTCTGCTTTAACACAAGTACACTGCATATTTATGGATGCAGTATGGTTATATATATATATAGTGCATTACAGCATAAAATAAAGATAAAACCCTGGGTTCTTACAATGTGATGTACAGTCCTGTAGTTTGATGAGTTTATGTGCTCTGTTGCCTTATTGCTAGTATACATGTATGTGAAACTCTGGGCAATGGAAACAAATTCTGGTATTAGTATTTGCGACTCAATGGATAAATAAAGTATAAAGGGGTATTACTGCACATACTGCACAAGCTAAGCAGGTGTGAGCCTGGTCAGTACCTGGATGGGAGACCTCCTGGGAAAAACTAAGGTTGCTGCTGAAAGAGGTGTTAGTGGGGCCTGCAGGGGGCGCTCACTCTGTGGTCCACATGGGTCCTAATGCCCCAGTATAGTGTTGCGGACACTATACTTTAAACAGGCACCATCCTTCGGATGAGACATAAAACCGAGGTCCCAACTCTCTGTGGTCATTAAAAATCCCAGGGCGTTTCTCGAAAAGAGTAGGGGTGTAACCCTGGCGTCCTGGCCAAATTTCCCATTGGCCCTTATCAATCATGGCCTCCTAATAATCCCCATCTATGAATTGGCTTCATTACTCTGCTCTCCTCCCCACTGATAACTGATGTGTGGTGAGTGTTCTGGCACACTATGGCTGCTGTCACATCATCCAGGTGGATGCTGCACATTGGTGGTGGTGGAAGGGAGACCCCATTACCTGTAAAGCGCTTTGAGTGGAGTGTCCAGAAAAGCGCTATATAAGTGTAAGCAATTATGAATTATTATTATTTTTACATATGGAAAAGACTTGGGTGTTGAATGTAGACACATAACTTACATCTTCTAGACAACAATGGAAAGCAATACAAAAGGCAAGCAGAATGAACAGAATGCACGGATAAATGTGCAGAATCGAAATCGGCAAAAGTTAAGTTAAAATTATAGAATATACTTACATTATAGTAAGTATAGGTCTTATAATAAGACCTAATTTGGAATATCCTGCATAATTGCATATCAAAATATATATTGTTGTTCTGGGATCAGTGCAGAGAAGAGACATTCCCAGATACATGTACATTCAAGGAATGTCTATTGCATAACTATAAAAGAAAAAGGAATGTCTAAAAGACGATATACTGTGCTACTGACAGACGAAAAGAACTGAATGTTTTAGTCTGGATCTGAGAATGCTAAGAGGGAATGTTGATTCCAGATCCCCAAGGGGATTGACAAGGTCCCCATGGACAGCAAAACACTGGAGGAAACTGCTGGGAAGTGTATTAAAAACTGCAAACAGCAGACACTTCTTTACACAAAGGGGTTTAGGAATCCAGAATTATCAAATTGTTTAAGCTGATATCCTGGGTCCTTCTAAGCAACAGATGGATGGGATCCCTGGATCAATGAACTACTAATAAAAAAATGACCAAAGGGGCTGTACTGTATGATTTGAATGTTTTCTTTTCACTTTTAACCTGTCTTAAGTTAACATGTCCGGACATAAAGTGTTATGAACAAGCTGCCAGAGTCCTTTTAAAGACGATTTCCTCTTTTCCTCCAACAGACGGCTAGACTAGGACTTTGGATCAATTGTCAATGAGAAAGATGAACTAAATAGCCTCTCCTCTTGCCCATGAGCTTTTCTGACACTGTATCAATTTTCTAAGGGTGTAACGTGAACATTCGAGGACCAGTGAAGTACTATTGCCCCAACCTAGGGATACACATACTGGTCATACTTTGACCTCACATCCACCAAACCAGATCTGAGCACTGGAAATACCAGGCAACAGAGAGCTCTGCATCCTGCGGTCAATCTACTATGGGGCAAAACCAGAAACTACCCCCTAGTGTTAAACCGTTTCAGAGTCTCACCTGTGCGGCTGTTCTGCTTGATAGTGGAAGCAGAGAGCTGGATGGAGCTGTCACTGGGGAAGGACTGAGGAAAGGATAGATTCTGCAGGTCTGCCTCTGTGTTCAGGACCCAAACTTCAAGAGCTGGTAAGAGAGAGAGAGGGGTTAGTGTGCTGGCAGAGAGACAGGGGTGATTACAGTGACCCCACTGCATTGAAAGAGGAGTTCCTCAGTGTAAGAGTGCCAAACTACATCACACTGCCAAGGCAAAAATTGGGGGACCATTTCCCTAAACTACATAGGAAAGTGGAGCATGTCATTTCCTGTTTTCTGAGTGATCTCCTATCTAGCTATATTTGTCAAATGTGCAACTTTATTCAGCAAAAACACCAAAACTAAAGGATACACCTGACCTGGATGACTCCACCAGCAACTACCACCTGTTACAGTAAAGATAGGGCTGTATAATTATAAACCTTATTTTATATATTGCCTTTAAAAGTAACTCAAATGTTAACAAGTAGAAGTGGTAACAAAATTTGGACAATAAAAAAAACAAGCATAATGCAGAAGAAGATGAAAGGGGCAGACACAGATCAAATGAGTAAAAGGCTTTCTCAAGAAAAACGTTTGGAATCTGGATTTTAATGCATAGATCACTCTAGCTAGGTAGATGACTCTCATATCCTTGGAGATAGAATTCTGGAGCTCTGGGACAATTACAAGAGAAGACCCTGTCCATAGATTATGGGCAAGCTTGGGGGACAAATCAGACTGTGACAGAAAGTTTCTAAAGCTAAGTAGGCATTAGAGTTGGGATCATATGGCCAATGACTTCTCTGGCATCTCTTGCAGCACTTTAGTAATGTCATTGAGAGATGAATCATTCTTCCAATAGGCACTATCTCTCCTGTCAGGCACTGTTGAGCTTGCAGCTGAATACTTCAGAGAAGCACATCTGCATGAGACTCATTATCTCCCGAGCGAGTTACCAGAGAGCCAGGTTCTAAATGATATTTGCCGATTCCAAATAGTGTGGGCATATATAAGAAAAAAGAAGCTCTAACGTAAAAAAAGACAACAAATTCTGACTTCACAACAGCATGTAAAATTGAGAAGTTTTTAAGGAGTAGGCCCTGCGCCTGTCTCACCAATGTTGGTGCCCTTGTCAGTGAACTTGGACTCGTAGAGGTTGTTAGCCAGCAGGAATGCCCCTTTCTCCATCACATCCAGCAGCATGGTGGCTGTGTGGGCCTGCTCGGTGGAATTCATGTCCTGCCAGGAGTCCAGAGCGTCTGGGCGCAGGAGGTTGTCCACTGTCTGTACCACTGCCTGCAACATTCAGGAGACAAAATCACAGCAGGAGAGACAGTCAGAGGAACACGGAGAGACAGGGGCATAGAAACTAGCTTGAGAAAGAGAGACAGAAGAATCTAACCCAGGAACAGGGAATAAGAAAACACTGAAATAACACAGAAAGAGGGTTTATCAGAGGAACACGGAGAAATGGGGGAATAGAAACTAGCCCAGAGAAAAGAAGAAACTAATCCTGGAAAAAATAGAAAGAAGACAGAAAAAACACCAGAAACAAAGACTTTGACAGAGCAACATTGGAGTAACAGGAGAATAGAATAGCCCAAGAAAAGAGAGAAAGAAGAAACTCACTCAGGGAAAGAGAGAAATACACAAACACAGCAAAAGATGAATACGGATAAAAAAGAAATAATAACAGAGAGAGGCAGTAGAAAATGGACAGCATGTAATGGAGAGAGATATAATTTACCACAGGGAATGAATGAGAGAGAATGGGAGACAGACAAGGTCAGTTTAACTCTTACACAGGAGAGAGAAAGACAGGTACTGTAAGTGGAGTTACAGTGACAGAGAGTGTAGCAAAGTTTTAAAAAAGAGGGAGAGAGAACAAGATTGACATCGGTAGAGAAATAGCATTAGAGTGAGAGATATTGAGAAATAGAGAAACATTAACATTCGGCTTATGGAAATGATATATTTCTTTAGAATGATGTGCCATGTGACCTTGGCATATGACGATCTTCTCATATTTTAAGAAAAGAAGAGGATATAGTGTTTGAAAAGACTTCAATGGTCCAACATTTTTCAAAGGCCTGAAAAAGCATTCCAATATATTCTCTCTTGACATTTCCTGATGTTCCCTCTCTACTTTTCTTCTCACTGCTTGCCTTGAGAAGCCCTTTCACATGGTAATTGCTTGTTGCAGTAATGAAACTGTATAAGCCAGAGTTTCTCAACTGGAGTGCAGCAGAGCAGTGGTGTGCCTTTAGACAGTAACAGATCTGCTCCACTATTTTGGAAAAGTTAGGTATGAGAGAAAACAACGTTTAATATTGGTTAGATGTATTAGATCTATTAGTTTTGGTCAGGATAGTAGTGCAGTAGGGTAGGGTTCAATTCTGGACCAGGGGTACTCTCTTTGTGGAGTTTGTATATTCTCCCCGTGTTCATATGGGTTTCCTCCAGTTACACCAGTTTTCATCCCACACTCCAAAGGCATACTGATAGGTCAATTAGGTCTTGGGAAAATTGTTCTGATGCAACTGTGTGGTTGTCTGTGTGTACCCTGCAATGGACTGGTATTCCATCCAGGGTGTATGCTGCCTTCTGTCCAATGCTTGCCAGGAAAGGTTCTGGCTCCCTCGCAACCCGTTATTGAATAAAGCAGTTAGAAAATGGATGGGTGTATTAGTCTGTGGAACAGAGAAAGTGTTGTGTTGTATGGTTGGTGTTCATTTAAGAGACAGAAGACTGTTCACGTGAGCTGGAGCACACCAGAGAGCAGCTGAACAAGAGCTCTGTCGTTCACTGTCAGCAGTTCCCGTCAGCTTACTGTATGTGTAACAGGACTGAGTGCACTGAGACACTTGCAGAAGGAACATCACCCCCCTCTGAAACTCTGAAAACTAGTGAAAAAAGCTGCCATTTGACAGTGTAAGACTGGCCTTTTGGTTCTGTGGTTCTTATCCACTGTCTAAGAACTGATCCTTTACAGGGACTGTGCTTGAATCCCAACAGACGCAGAGTGCAACACAACAACGATGAGACAGACACTGATTCAAAATTGAAATAATACTATGCTCAGGGCAATGATGTGTATGTGTGTGTGTGGTGGTGGTGGGGTATGCCACTTCTTCTTTTGTATATTTCCAAAAGTGTGCCGTGAGATGAAAAAAGGTTCAGAAACACTGATATAAACAATCTAGGCCAGGTTTGCAACACCAGTAATTCAAAGAGGCTTTTCTGTGCACTGTACAAACAGAATAGGGGGGAACACATCAGAGCTGCTCATGGCACAGAACACTTGAAAGAAGCCAAGTAAAGAAAAGAGATTCCTAATGACAAGGACAGAGGACCAAACAAAAGAAAGAAAAAAACATGATGCCCTGTGTGTGCAGAAAATATCTCTTGCACAAACGGGACATTCCTCTCATGTGAGACCCAAGGACCGAAACGAGAGCAAAGAATCAGAGACTGGCGTCCAGGGTGACAACAGAATTTAGAGGAAACTGAGGTGACAGGAGAATTGGGTAGGAGCCTGACTGAGGTGACGTTACCTGGATATACGCTCTGCAGGTGCGCTCCCTCTTCTGTAGCTGAAAAAAAGAAGTTTTGTTAACCATTACAGGAAAAAAGGCAGGACCCTATTCCCCATTCCCTAGGAATGGTTTCATAGGGCATACAGTACTTAATATTCATTATGATGCTCCTAGCTGTAGAGAATGACAGATTGTATACACTTTTCTCTAGATACTGTATTCCCTCAGCCTTGCATGTGGAGATGTGATTTTTGATGTTGATGTGCTTTGGAAAAGAAGTATTGTAACAGTACACTGTCTACCTGGCTGTATATAGGATGGAAAAGGAGAAGAATGACAAATAAATGCAGGTCAGGGTTCAATTTGAGACATTAACTTAGTAGAGGACTGAGGGCTTTGAGATTTCAAAGTTTAAAATAAAGTTCAGAATTATTAAGGAGTCACTCCTGTAAATACTTGTATTTTCACTGTGAAAGAAATCATTAGGCATGCTGTGTTTTTTTCTGGGGTTTTTTAATCCTACTTATTCCTGTGACATGTGAATGAAGCCACCACTTAGTACAGCAAACACAATGCAATTTCTCTTATTTCGCTTCATGACAAGTGTGCTACAGGGCATTCCATTGGAACCTAACTTCAATATGAGCTTGTTTTGGGATTTTGGGCAACTGACAACAGTGTCGGAAGTGACTTTTAAAGTTTTTGCTTGAACTTACTGTGGTGACATGAAATGTAACTACGCCCACAACAGCAGTAACATGCCACTTTCTATACAGTATTTCAGGACAGTCCTATTTTCTTCTGTCTCACCGAGTGATTACACTATTAGTAACTGCAGTGTCTCAGTACAGTAGTACACTGCAGTGTGTGGGAAGGGTGTTATCTGCAGTGTCTCAGTACAGTAGTGTGCTGCAGTGTGTCAGTGTGTGGGAAGGGTGTTATGTGCAGTGTCTCAGTACAGTAGTACACTGCAGTGTGTTAGGGTGTGGGAACGGTGTTATCTGCAGTGTCTCAGTACAGTAGTACACTGCAGTGTGTCAGTGTGTGGGAACGGTGTTATCTGCAGGTTCTCAGTACAGTAGTACACTGCAGTGTGTCAGTGTGTGGGAACGGTGTTACAGTATCTGCAGTGTCTCAGTACAGTAGTGTGCTGCAGTGTGTCAGTGTGTGGGAAGAGTGTTACTGTATGTGCAGTGTCTCAGTACAGTAGTACACTGCAGTGTGTCAGTGTAGGTGGAAGGGTTGTATTCAGTATTGCGGCAGTACAGTACTGTACCTTGTTGTAGTTCCTAGCAGCAGACTCCTTATTGCCTGGCTTCAGGGCCTGGAGCTGGGCGTCCAGAATGTCCAGCAGCTGCTCTATGAGCCGGACAGAGGAGCTGACATCCCCAGCATGGATCCTACCTCTAGTGTGGTTCACCAGCTCCCCAGCAATATTAGCTGCATTCTCTCCACTCTTAATCTGGAATTACACAATTAGAACCTCCTCAGT
The DNA here is from genome assembly GCF_040954835.1 of Lepisosteus oculatus. Taxonomy (NCBI): domain Eukaryota; kingdom Metazoa; phylum Chordata; class Actinopteri; order Semionotiformes; family Lepisosteidae; genus Lepisosteus; species Lepisosteus oculatus. Next base: position 19,430,624 of record NC_090706.1, on the reverse strand, counting down.
CCCTGTCAGCATTTTAGAGGATATACTGTATGCTTGCCTAATGCTATATTTAAAGGAAAATTGGAATTCTGGAGACCTAGAGCTGTTCAAACAATAAAGGCTCTTGCTCTGAGCACAGGTTCAGATCTGTGGATCTTGTCACTATCTGACAGGCCTGCGCCAGTTGGGATAATGTTAGAGACAGTGATTTCTTTGACCTGAGCTGTGCAGCAGATGAGATGCACTGCTCCTCCAGATGGCACAATCTGCCTGTAAGTCACAGTGGAGATTGCATTGTGTATCAAGATATAAAATACATTTACTGTATAAATCACTTGCAGTCTCATTTTGTTCAGTCTGGTAAAGTGTAAGCCTGGCTGGTTTCTTTTTTTTTTATATTGGCAGCAACTGTTCTCAATGGGTGAGACAATGAGATGGATACAGTGCAGTTTGGTGTTTCTCAAGTTTCCATCCTTCGTCCCCTGTTGTTTTGTTGTAAAGATGCTGCCTTCAGGACACATAGATATAACATATAAATGTAACTTTCATTTTTATGCTGGAAATACTCAAGATTCTGTGCCTCTCCAACCACAGGCAATCAAATTCTTACACGAGTGGCTATAAATTAGATTAAATTAAAGTTTGAGAAAATGAGAGGCATGCTGTGGCACACCCACCCATCAGAGACATTGATAGTGTGATTGGCTGCATGCTCCACAGTCCCTACAGGAGAGTTAACACTAAGGAGAGACATGTCCCTCAATGAAAGAAGTTGCTGTATCCACTACCAGTGACAGTGTTGTGGTAAGATTACCACTTACTGTTGCATGAGCCTAACCAGGCAGCATATTGCTTATTGGTCCCAACTGACCAGTGGCATGAACCAGGTTCAAAACAGCTAAATTTGGACCACAGGCTCGACATGCTCTCATGGTTTCATGGTTTTAAACTTGGACAAGTTTTTACTGGTGTAGCAACACAAGACTCAAGGTCTGCAAGAGTTCGAACTCAAGGTTGTGCTAAAAAATAAAACTTCTAACAAAATAGGATCCACTCTTCACAGAGTAATATACAAAGGCTCTCAAAATAGGGTAAGAATGGAGATGACCAACTTGTATTTTTCTGTTTATACTACATCACTTTACACATTCAAAGTTTTCGGGCTGTGTGCAATATTTTAATATATGCAGTTATGCAGTGTAAATGCTATGAACTTCCCTGTGCATGTTAAGTAGTCCGAAGTGTATCTGCTGTTTAGGCTACTAAAGATCAAGTTATGTGCTCTCAAGAAATTCAATATTTATTTTCTAAATAATCAATTGACAATTGATGTGACAATTTATGTCACTTCTTTAAAGTAAATGTTTTTGATCATTATGCACACTTATAAATAGCTACTGTCTCTTTTTAAATTTAAATTCCACTGTAGTATCATACCCAGATTTCAAAGACATACTGGTGGGTTAATTGGCTTCTGGGAAAATTGGCCCTAGGTGTGAGTGTACGTGTGTCTTTGTTTGTGTGTGTCCCCATGATGGACTGCAGTCCTGTCCAGGGTGTACCCTGCCTTGTGCTTGTTGCCCTGCCAGGATAGGCTAGGGCTCCCCCTATTTAAAGAAAATAGAAAATGGATGGATGTTGTATCATATATACTAATGGAAAAAAGAAACAACATTTTCTAGAAAAGAATACTATAGTTATAGCTTATGTACTTTTACAAAAAGTTGTCAATTTGTTTAAAGCCCTCTGACCAGCAATACAGCTTGTGCAGTGAGGCATTGCAGCTTGCCAATTACACGAAAGCTCATTAGGTGCACCTCTACTCAACGAGGTCTAGGTGGAACAATGCCTGATCAGAACACTTTTAAAAAGGCCTTAATTCAAAGCCTTGGTCACTGCAAGAAGAAGACCACAATTAGTCCGTTTTCTGTGCATTCCATAATGCCTCGAACGTCACCAGAAGCAAGCAGAGAGCCATTGGCATGCTGCAGGCAGGCATTGCCAGAAACTATGGAGTAAGCCGCTCCACTGTGGTCACAACTGCAGAGAAGGTTTCAGCAGACTTGCAGGACAGATGACTGTCCAAGATCCAGTCGCCCTCGAGTGACAACACCAGAGCAGGACTGTGTGATGTGATGACAGATCGTTTCAGACCTGCCACCCATACCGCTACTGAAACTGCCGGCAGACACAATGCCCGCATCAGTGACAAGACAGTGAGACTCCATGCTGCTGGCTTTAGAGCAAAGCGACCTGTCAGAGGCTCTCCACTCACACCCCCTAAACATCACACCCAACTGGCCTGGGCCAGACAGAGGCTGCGATGGACTCGTCAACAGTTGCATCAGGTCCTCTTCAGGGATGAGTCACTCCTCAGCCTGCTCCACACAGATGGGAGGGCCAGAGTGTGGAGGAGGAGGTGTTGCATTTCTTTTTAACATCAGTATATTTTGTCCTACCAGATAAGTAGGAAATACCCTACATAGTGGGTAAGTCCACCACTGCTAATGATGATACAGTAGCTACAACATGTCATAGCACTCATTCCAGAAAGTGTTCATAAATGTCTGGGGACATTTAAGACTGTTCAGGGATCTTCTCATTGTTCTCTTGGTTCAGCAGCTTCTTGTGACTGCCAACAGCCATTGTCTGGATGTGGAGGCTGTCTGAATTGACACTTTAACGAAGTCAGTGGTTTCCTCTAGCAACATCCCCGGTGAGATTGTTTACATCAATCTTTTCTCCATATGATAATGAAAATGCCTGGTGTGCTATTGCTTTACATGTCTTAGGAATCATGGTAGACATCAAAGGAAGGACAAATCAAATTTCTTTGATCAAAATTTGTAACTCATAAAGCACACTATTATTATATATTGTGGCAGGTTAGCATACCAAAATGGATAAACTTCCTACTCATTTTATGTGTTGTCTGATAGAAAAAACAGAATCTGGATAAACCCGTAGTGCAAGGTTTACATGCAGTATAAGTAGCTCAGAAGGAGCCATACCTTCTGTGCAACCTGGCTGACCCAAGGTGAGGTGCAGTTACTGAGGTCAGGACCCCGTGGATTCCACATGACTGGAGATGACAGGCACTGGAATGATGCAATACCTGTGAGAGACAGAGACAGGGAGCAGGGGGAGAGGATGGGAGGGTTACGAAAGAGCAAAGAAGACAGCGAGAGGAGGGAGAGTGAATGGGAACAGACAGCCATGGGGGAATGAGACAGTAAATAAGAGGGGGAAACCAGGAAGAGAAAAAGAGAGGAAAAAAAAGAGAGTCAGGAAACTGGGATACTGCAGATATTGTGATCTGTCCAAATGTAATCAAGCACTTTGGACAACATGTAGGGAAGTACTCTCAGAGAGAAGAATGAAATTAAGGGACTCCCATTGAGTCCCAGCAAGATTCAAGAACAGCTAAAAAACAAAGCACACATTATGAAATCAAATATTTGCATTCCAGCCTCTTTCATTCATTCTCTTCATTCAGTAGGATCCCTTTCAGCTGAGATAGTGACGAGGAACTGGATGTGCCTCCAGTTCAGGGGTTGGTGGGTTTGGCAGTGGTTTTCAAGGACACAGAGACCCGCAGTTTGCTGCAGCCATACTCCTCAAACCAGCCACACTTTGCCCACTGCTGGATAAGTCTATTCCTATTAATTTAATTGTGGCATCTTGTAGCTTGGTTCCAATCTGACTATATTTTATATTGGGTCCTGTAGCATAAGTGTATATCAAAATTGTTCATTACAAACACTGGTTAATGTTTTTTGTGTTAAAAACTGGTAGTTTGCTAGCATCATGGGTTAATTTAGGTTTTGTGAGATATTGTTTCAAAAATTAAAAATTGTCAGATGACATCAATCCAGTCCTATTATACCATTATTAAATACTTGCCGTTATCTGGAGAGAAGATGAAAATGCAGAATCATTAAGACAGCTACAGTAAGTGTTAATAGTGTAGACATGGAAGGGCAAGTTGGTGCAGTGGTTAGTGTTGCTACCTGGCTGCGCTGCAGCTCTGGGCTCAATTCTGGACCCAATTCTGGACCTGGGGTGCTATCTCTTTGGAGTTTGTAAGTACTCCCTATGCTGGTATGGGTATCCTCTGGGTGCTCTGGTTTCCTCCTACAGTCCAAAGACATACAAGTAAATTAAGTGTCTTCAGTTAAAACTGGCCCTGGTGTGAGTGTCTGTGTTTTTGTCTGTACAGTGCCTTGCGAAAGTATTCGGCCCCCTTGAACTTTTCAACCTTTTGCCACATTTCAGGCTTCAAACATAAAGATATAAATTTTTTATTTTATGTGAAGAATCACCAACAAGTGGGACAAAATTGTGAAGTGGAACGAAATCTATTGGATTTTTGAAATTTTTTTAACTAATAAAAAAATGAAAAGTGGGGCGTGCAAAATTATTCGGCCCCCTTGCGTTAATACTTTGTAGAGCCACCTTTTGCTGCGATTACAGCTGCAAGTCGCTTGGGGTATGTCTCTATCAGTTTTGCACATTGAGAGACTGAAATTCTTGCCCATTCTTCCTTGCAAAACAGCTCGAGCTCAGTGAGGTTGGATGGAGAGCGTTTGTGAACAGCAGTTTTCAGCTCTTTCCACAGATTCTCGATTGGATTCAGGTCTGGACTTTGACTTGGCCATTCAAACACCTGGATACGTTTATTTGTGAACCATTCCTTTGTAGATTTTGCTGTATGTTTGGGATCATTGTCTTGTTGGAAGATAAATCTCCGTCCCAGTTTCAGGTCTTTTGCAGACTCCAACAGGTTTTCATTCAGAATGGTCCTGTATTTGGCTGCATCCATCTTCCCCTCAATTTTAACCATCTTCCCTGTCCCTGCTGAAGAAAAGCAGGCCCAAACCATGATGCTGCCACCACCATGTTTGACAGTGGGGATGGTGTGTTGAGGGTGATGAGCTGTGTTGCTTTTACGCCAAACATATCGTTTTGCATTGTGGCCAAAAAGTTCGATTTTGGTTTCATCTGACCAGAGCACCTTCTTCCACATGTTTGGGGTGTCTCCCAGGTGGCTTGTGGCAAACTTTAGACGAGACTTTTTATGGATATGTTTGAGAAATGGCTTTCTTCTTGCCACTCTTCCATAAAGGCCAGATTTGTGCAGTGTAAGACTGATTGTTGTCCTATGGACAGACTCTCCCACCTCAGCTGTAGTTCTCTGCAGTTCATCCAGAGTGATCATGGGCCTCTTGGCTGCATCTCTGATCAGTCTTCTCCTTGTCTGAGCTGAAAGTTTAGAGGGACGGCCAGGTCTTGGTAGATTTGCAGTGGTCTGATACTCCTTCCATTTCAAGATGATTGCTTGCACAGTGCTCCTTGGGATGTTTGAAGCTTGGGAAATCTTTTTGTATCCAAATCCGGCTTTAAACTTCTCCACAACAGTATTACGGACCTGCCTGGTGTGTTCCTTGGTCTTCATGATGCTCTCTGCGCTTTCAACAGAACCTTGAGACTATCACAGAGCAGGTGCATTTATACAGAGACTTGATTACACACAGGTGGATTCTATTTATCACCATCAGTCATTTAGGACAACATTGGATCATTCAGAGATCCTCGCTGAACTTCTGGAGTGAGTTTGCTGCACTGAAAGTAAAGGGGCCGAATAATTTTGCACGCCCCACTTTTCATTTTTTTATTAGTTAAAAAAGTTTCAAAAATCCAATAGATTTCGTTCCACTTCACAATTGTGTCCCACTTGTTGGTGATTCTTCACATAAAATAAAAAATTTATATCTTTATGTTTGAAGCCTGAAATGTGGCAAAAGGTTGAAAAGTTCAAGGGGGCCGAATACTTTCGCAAGGCACTGTATATGCCTTGCAATGGACTGGTGTCCTATCAAGGTTGTCCTGAGTCTTGTGGCCCTTGCATGCTGGGATAGGCTCTGGCTCCCCTGCAAACCTGAATTGGATAAACTGGTTAGAAAATGGATGGATGGAATCCATGACCCCAGGTAAAAGGTATGTGCAACACAGACATGATAAATCAACCGGAATCACTTCACTTGATGAAGTTTACCAGGGAATTCAAAATTCTGAAGCAGACTGAGAAAATCAAAGTAAACCTTCATTTTTTAACTCCAACACACAGATGGAGCTGGAACCTCCAGGGAACACTAACAATTTTGTTAGTTGTGAGATCAAAGTGGATCATTGGGAGTTGATAGTTCCAGTTTTTAAAGTGGTTCAACAGAATTCACATCAAATCAGTTATCAGGAGCAGAATGGTCTGTCCTGGAAATGAACTGCAGTGATTTCTGGTAAGAGAAAAGTTGGTTTTTCATTACTCAAGGAGTTGCAAGACCATAGAACACACTATCAAGTCAAAGAGTTGAAAGAATAGACTCTAAAGGAAATATGCTATAGAGGCCTACTTCTATATTGATATAAATAGAAGAATATAGGTGAGTTTTTTTATTATGCTTCCATGGTTTTGTTCTTTGTTCTTATACTGATTTACCTTACTTTACCAGCACTTTTCTATGTTTTTATAGTGTCTTCACATTTATTAAACTTGACTACAGATTTTACATTACCAGCTCTAAAGGATTGAGTAACGCAACTTTTATCACAGGGTAGGTATGTTCACAAGCTTTCAGCAGATTCCTATGATACCACACAGCCTTGTTAGCACCCCTCACACACCCAAATGATTTTCATCCTTGTCTGCATATTCTGTAATTAACCACATACAGTATATCAATACACACCCAGCTGCGCAGACTACAAGTTATCAAATTGTCGCAACACACAGAGGCCTACTGTCATTCCAATAAATAGCATTTTGCATAATGTTCCCACATATTTTTGCCTGTACTTTATACAGCAGTTGCTTGCGACAGAGGTTTAGTTTAATCTTTTAGTTTTTCAGGGAAGCTAAGCAGAATTAAAACATTCAGTGTCTCTCAACACCTGGAATAAGACATAACAACACGGACAACCAGTTCTAAAACATACCTGTACAACAGTAATCTTAAGTAATAAAACAGTGATCTTCTTGAAATGGTACCGCCTGGCTAACTGTTAGATGTCCTTGTGCCTTGTGATAGTGAAGTTAGTGGAGATGACAGAGTGACTGAGTGGAACACAGTTAAATGTAACACCCCATGTTAACCTACAGATCTCATTGCTATCATTAGCAAGCTGGGGATGTGGGATCAGTGAGAGTGTGAGCAGGCAGTAGCTGATTGCTGACTGTCTTCACAGGGGTGAGGGAACTGGTGAGAGAGAGCGCGAGAGTGTTGGGCACAGATTAGCGGTACCCACTGAGAGACGCAGAAGCTCCAGACGTGCACTGTCGCTTCCTGGTGGCTGTGAACGAACGGCACAGAGAACCACACTATATGCACTCTCAGAGGTGAAGGGTGACGTGTCTTTTGTTCAGCTCAGTTCAGGTCAAACTTTATTAGTCCCTGAAGGGGAAAACAGTTTTTGCAGCAGAATCTAACACAACAATTTGACAGAAACAAACATCACCCACAAAGATCAGCATTACAGTGTTTCAGGAGATAAGTAACTTATTTTACATTGTTTGAGAATGAGATTGCAGAGGAGATTAAAGATTTCCTAAGCCTATAACTGGTACACCTACGGGCACAGAGGCGTCTCCCAGATGGGAGTAGTGAAAATTCGCAGAGGAGGGGGTGAGCCACACACTCCATATTGCTGTTATTAAATCCAATGCAGTTTAAATCAATTTTTCCTTCTTGTTCCCCATCCTGTTACAGTGGAAACTGATTTCATTTCCACTTGTATGGCTAACTCCAGCTAAACCACTAACGGGAAGAAACATACCAGGACTGAATTCTAATTAGAGCTTATGATTTTCAGTGTCTCTTACAGCTTTTCTCCTTTCCACTACATAATCAACTGACATCTATTTAAGATGATAATGACAGCCTTCCTTTTAATGTTTACATATTATCATTGAAGTGCTAAGAGTAAGACTTTGTCTAATCAAGGCTAACATTTTTTAGTAATCCAGGACAGCTGAGCTACCTAAGCACAGCGAACTGGTCTTAATTTACAAGCTTTTGCAGCATAATAGCTAAAATGACTTGTAAAGATTGGCTGAGCTTTACTTTTCCATTGAAAGACAGATAGTAGAAACGCCATAACAAATGAGAGAGCAGTATTCTCATTACTGATTACTTTTTGTTAACGGCAAAGCAATTCCGATCAGATATAAGGTGGGTCCAAATGAAAAGATTTCATTTTTTGCATTGTCTGGAGATCAGATGGTATTTACAAGATTGCAAGCTGAAAAGAAGATAGTGTGTTTGGCTCCTGTTTGCACAGGAATGTCCATTGGCCAGACATTAATAGCAATGAGAAACAAGCATCTAATGTCAATATTTTACTTTAAAAAGGCCTTGCTCACTGCTGAGACTTCTGCAGAACGTCGCCGGCCCACTTTCCCCACAATGCTGTGCAAAACAATTTTGAAAGAAAAGCACTAGTACACTTTAAGACTGCTGTACTCAAAATAAACACTTTTGTGTTGTGTTCCCCAGCTCCCCAGAGTCCCAGCTGAAGCAGAGCTTTCTCAGTCTGTGAATCAATCTCATGTCACCTCAGACGGACTGCTAACAGTTTCCCTTCTTCCTTGTCACTGTTGCTAAACAGAAATGAACTGGCAAGGGGTGTCTGTGCAGTCTTCGACTCTTTCTCCAGTAAAATGTGCTAAGTGCCTCTAACGTTTCACAGTTTAACTCCTCAGAAAACCGCTGAACTTTTCAGGAGGCCTGCAGTACCAGACAGATGATGTACAGTAGTTACTCTTATTTAGCCTGCCTAGGTAAGACATCCCTTTAAATTAATTTCTGGTCTTCTAGGAATGTAATTACACATACTGTACAAGTTAAGGAACTTAATCCCTCTAGTGCTGAATGGAAGAGACTGGAACGAACAATTTAAACTCAACACAGATGACTACTTCAGGAATAACAATAGATCAAGAACTTAAGACCACATGTTTTTCCAAAGAATGGTTGAATGTAATTTAGAAATATAAAAAAAAAACATTTTATTAAACAAAGGGTTGAGGGGATCTGGAACATATCACTGAAGGAGATTCCCACAGATCTTTTAAGAAACAGACGAACACGATCCATGAAACTATCTAATGAGCAAAATGAACAAATGATCTGCTCTCATTTGCAACTTTTCTTATATTCTTCAACTACCCCCCGCCCTAATGGAGAAGAAAGGGCAGGAAACACTGTTTTTTTTTTGGTCCAGGCATCAGACCAATGTTAAGACCACGCCTTTTGTAAGAATTATAATGGGATCTTCGATGTCAATTGTGTGAACAGATCTTGTTTATTAAACCTTGTCTGAAAGACAGGAATTCATTTAGTGCTGTGTCTTTTGTCTAGTACAAAAAAAAGTTTCTCCATATGGATTTTTTTTTTTGTTCTCTCCTTTGTGCTTGATGGTTTCACCATCTGGTGATGGATACACTGTTATATAATTCTATAAAATACCATGCTTCCACTTCCACTGATTTCCTTTTGATTATTGTACTGAATAACTCCATCTGTACAGTCTGTGCTAATCACTGTTAGGTATTCTGTGACAACTTATTGTGAAAGGCACTATACAAAATCTGAATGGAAAATGAATCATGACTGCCATATAATAACATCACTTTATATACCCTTTACAATTTCTTGCATTAGGAACTTGTCTTTTCTCATACCCTAGCTTGCTCTCCATTAGACACACAGACAGGGAGAGAGCCTGGGGTCAGAGCACAGGGTCTGCCATTGTACAGTGCCCTTGGAGCAGTTGGGGTTAAGGGCTTGTTCAGGGGCCCAACGAAGTAGGATTCCTCTGCCAGCTGCAGGATTTGAAGCGGCAACCTTCCAGCCACAGGCGCAGATCCTTAGCCACAGAGCCACCGCTCTACCCCATAATGTAAATTTATGCCGATGTAGATATATCTGAATGTACGGGACATGGTGGTGCAGTGGTTAGCTTTGCTGCCTCACAAAAAGGGGCCCTGGTTCAATTCCTGGAAAGCTATCTGTGTGGAGTGTGATCTCCCCGCATTAAATGGGTTACCTTGGGTGCTCATATTTTCTTCCACAGTCCAAACATACTGAATTGGCTTCTGGGAAAACTAGTCCTGGTGTGAGCGTGTGTGCATATCTGTGTTTGTGTCTGTGTGTCTGCCCTGTGATGGACTGGCATCCTGTCCAGGGTGTACCCTGCTTTGGGATCATTGTTAGCTAGGATAGGCTGTGGCTCCATCTCAACCCTATATTGGCTAAAGCGGTTATAAAAAAATAGATGTATGGATATTTGAATTTTTCAAGATTGTAAGCCATCTGGGGTCTTGTGCTTTTTGAACCATAAACTTGAAAACAGGAGGCTACAAACAGCTATGTTTGTTCAACTAAGCAAATAATTAGCTCACCAAGATATCAGAGAGCTGAAACTCAGAGGGGAACTCAGGAAGGAACCCCAGTGGACCCTTGAGTCAATTGCTTGGTCACAAAATCCATTAAAGGATGTCAGCACTCTGTGATACCCTTAATTTGTATTTTCCGAACTGTATACAGTTATACGATTCTCTGGTTCAAAGGGGCTTGAAGAGGTGCAGCACATTGCATCACCCTTGTCTGAAGGCTGTGACACTTACTGGTCTCCACTTCCATTCCTGACACAAAGTTCTCTCCTAGTTAGGTGGGTTGCAAAATTTAGTCAAAATCTGGCTTGCGCCACCAGTCTTTTTGGTTGTACCCTGGAGAGACACTAATACTGCCTCAATTTATAATAGCATCACCTGTCTACTGAAAACAGTTAGCTTGAAGTAGATAATGTACAGTGATTATTGGGAAAAAATAGACATTACCACAGACCTAGATTATCATAGCCCAAATATCATAGAATAACACTATCCAGCAAGCTTGGCACTGGCAGTTACCAGGGAAATGAGATACAGTTCTGAAGTAATCCTGCATCAGTTGGGATATAATTGCTTTTCAGCTTGCCTGACCACTTTAGCAAAATCACCCCCCTACCCCTGTCCTTTTTGTGTTCAGACCTGCTGCTTTGTGGGAGAACAAATGGTTTTTTAAATAAGAAATGAGAGTGCAAAACGAAAATCCTTTTCTCGCCGGGAATTTGAATCCAGGCAAAACAGGGCTTGCTTTAAACAAGAGGAGCGGAGACACAGCTTGCTGCTGTAATCAAAGGCCTGCCTCTCAACAGCCAGAACCCCTTATTCCGCATTTCAAATTAAATGTCTAAGGAGGCTCATTTGTAGTTTATAAGATGTAATTTTGCAATCCCTCTTCCCCTCCCATCAGTATTTTCTGGGAGGTAAATGGAAAATCTTTTACTCTGCTTGTGGTCTGTTTGCTCAGGTGGGAGATCAAGCTGTTTTCATCCAGTTTTGTGTTTTCAAATGTCAAACCCAGTCAGACGTCAGCAGCGCAATGAGAGGGGATCCAGAGGTGTGGGTTCATGCTGTTATTGCCTCTGGTTTAGATTGCTGCCGTGACCTGTTTGTTGGTTTCCTAGCTGTGAAATTGCACAGGACAGCAGCTTTTTTTCTTTTTTTTTCTTCAAAAGGCCAGAACAAAATTCTCACATACGATTTCTTTCAACAGGTTACTCCTGTGCTCATATTGCTACAGCAGCTACTGGTGGGGTTTGTGGTTTGTAATCAGTATATTTGCTAAAAAAGTATCAAGCTCAAAATCACATATGGAAATGGACTGATGGCAGGGCTGTGTTGACCCAGGAGGTCACGGCAGTTAATGTTAGTGGCCTTGGTGACCAGTTGCTGGTGGTCTACCTCTGGACTAGAATTTCCAAGCCAATGTTCCAGTATGGCGACTGGAGACACGGTGCTATAACACATGATGACCTGCAGATGAGATATTAAACTGAGGTTCTGGTTATTTGGTCATTAAGAATCCTACGGCACGGTGGCATTACTTCGAAGAGTAGGGGTGTTAACCATGTTGTGCTGACCAAATTCCACTCTGAGCTTGCACAGCCTTGTTTTCCTCACTTGCCTAATCTGATTGGTTAAGATTCTGTTGGCACAGAATAGCTGTCGTATTTCACAGGTGGGGGATCTTTGGGGATTAAAATGGGATATAAATGTAATGAATTGTCATTATCTTTCAATAATTCTATTAAAAAAATGCACACTCCTCCTTCAATTTTCTCTAATCAGGAGTTTCTTGAATTTTAAAACAGTGTATTTGAAGTGCTAACTGGCTCTAAATGTATCATACATTGCTAAGGTAAAACAGGTGGGTTTTTCAGATTCTTCTACTTAATGTCTCATATACAGTACAAACACATAAGGGCAAGCCTGATTGTTGCATTAGACATTAATAGAATTTGTAGTAATAGTATTGCATCTTTAACCTCATTGGATTCATTTAGGTAGCTTTAATCTTGCTGAATGGCCTCATCTGGTCTGGCACATATATTTCATCCCAGACATGATCTGTGATCAGTTGCTCACATATTATGATTCTCAGCTGACCTTGATAAGTGTGTGTGTCTTACACACACATATTGTACATGTATATTACTACCTTTGTATGGACATCCCATGAATTCAGTCCCAATAGTGTCTTGCCCCTGTGTCTGGGAGATCCTCACTTTGCCGATGTCTCCTACCATCACTGTCCTCAGCTACCACATACTAAATCTGTATTTCAAGGCTCTAAACCTCTTCAACCCAGCCAGGAGCCTTTTACTTGACAAAAGCTACTCAGCTACTCAAGGATCGCTGATCCTTTTTTTTAAAAATAGACTGAATTGTTTGTATAATCCCACATTTGATTAAGGAAATGGAGATACAACGTTTTGTACTTTAAACCCTGTCCACTTTGGAAAAAGAGCACAATGCATGAATGATTCCATCTGTGAGCAGATAAATGCATCAGGTTAGCTCATCTGCACTTACACAGCTCTGTCTTCACATGAGCGGCTCATTTTGATATTTCTTTGAAAGAACAAGGGGGGGGGGGTTCATTATGTACTACAGAATGTTGGCAATAGAGAAGGAACTGAGAAAATGCAGGAGCGTCTTTCTCTCTTTTTCTCTGAGAAAGGCGCATACGATTTTAATTAAAGTTCTAGAAAAGCTAACTCATTCCAGTCTATAGGAAGCTTAAAGCAAGTGGGAGACAGACATTTCCTCTGCTGAGAGCTGTCTGGGGCTGTGTTCAGGGAACACCCACTCACATTGCACAGAAAATGCTAAAAGATAAACTAATTCTGGCTTGTCAGTATATTTTATACAACATGCCTCCCAGCTAAGCAATCATAGTCTTATCTGTTTCTCTGGGTGGTGACAGGGGGGTTGCACGATACAGTTCAGCTACTGGATTCATCCCCAAAATTAGGCTGCAGTCCAAACAGGACTTTGGAGCTGTTTAAGTGCCTTTTAAAAACCAGAGATTTGAGTCCCACTGCTCTCTCCTCTGCGTTGTCTCGGAGGCTGAACTATGTTTAGAATGCGTAGGATCTTTCTGCAATCCAGCCATGCTTACATTTGCGCTCATGTCCTGCAGGGACTCTCACAGATGTGGAGAAAAAAAATAAAAGTGCCTGGATGATAAAGAAAAGGAGGGAGGGAGAGAACAGCCTGTGATGACAGAAAAAGCAAGTGAGAGAGACTGAAATAGCTCTTCAAATAGGCTGGGACTATAGGCGACTGCCTTCTGGAAATTCAGCTCTCAAAGAGTCCCGCTTTCTCTCTCTGTCAGGCTTCAGGGGATTAGAGAGAAAAGCAGGATCTCACACCTCCCTTAAGGGTCTTTACTGTCTTGAGCCTGCTATGGCACAGGCTGGATGCTACAGTCTACAGATCCCTGGTTCAGATCCCGGCTATGCCACTAACTGCTCACTCTGGACAAGCCATTCATTTGACCCCTAGTCATCTGCAGACAAGCACATGGCAAAATCATGGAGCATGAGACAAACTTCCCTGATGCAACTTTCATACACTCATTACTTAAAATATTAGAACCCTGCACTGAGAAACTGATCAGTATGCGTCCAACAAGAAATATTTGTATCCCAATCCCATCCAACATGCTTCCAGCAGAATCTTCTTCATCTGGGGCTGTGATGAGGGGAATGGTGTTTGGAACTGCGTATTGGATTCACTGCATCTAGAGACACTCAAATTTTTATCAAGCTTGCCAATCCAAGATCACAAATGTATAAATAATATTCGTTCACTGAAGCTGGTTGCACTCATTGCTACTGATAACTTTTCATGGTGAATCACAGCAATCCAAACAAGAGCCTACAGCTTGGATAAAGCTCTTGACTGAAGATGGGAGATTTATTTGAAATATCAAAAGATAAATCACAAAAAAACAAAACAAGCACCATACAATTTGACGAAGAAAGCAAGACATGACATGTCAGATGTAACTGAGTACCTCTTTAATGCAAAATATACTGTATATGATCAGCTGTCTTTGGTTGAATTCTTGAGCTATTTTAAAAGGCACTAACCTCTTGGAGCTGGCTAATATGTGTCATTTAATTAACAAAACAAGCTTGCAAATTGTGCTTTGGCTTCAATACAAGCAATCACAAATTGAAATGCAAATATGCACAGAACTACGGATGCTCAAGCATCTCATGTTTGCAGCCCTGGATGAACTTGATTCACTTTCACTCGGCGAAGATGTTGATGTACATCACACGCAAACTAATTAGCTTCCTTAAAGCAAATTCATTTTCATTTAGCTTTTGTCTCTGTGCCAGAAAATCAGACTCAGCTGTGCTCAGAAAGTGCAACAGAGCTGGGAAGACATTTAGGAAAAGCAGAGTGATTCATCTGTTGGACAGAACCAGTTTCAATGGGACAAATGCAGAACTTCACAGCACACCAGGTGGAACTGCAACATTCTATCTATGCTGCATTTGCAATGGTGTCTGCAAGGCTACTCTTGCATGATAGCTTTATTCAATTCAGGTGCAGGTGCAGGACTCCATCACTCCGATGATGCAGAAAGGTCACAGATTTTCACTGCTTTTACTCTTTCTTTTTCTACTCACAAATTTACAAATAACAACCTGACCTGAAATGATGTCAGTTTCAGGTCAGATCAGGATAGATTTTTCTTAACATGACTAGACCCAGGTGTGAACTGACAGGTCTCACAGGAGCCATACTGTACATTTGCATCTCAAAACCTACTGCCAGTTCAATTTTAACTGAAGCACTTTGTATTCACATATTCAGCTACTTTCATGAACATACTGTATGAACATGAGCCCAAGAGTGGCTACAAACAATTCAGCCCATCTTACTTAATCAACAGGTCATTGTGGTTCAATGACCCCAGGGTCCTGTCAGACTTTTTCTTGAAGGAGACCAGTGAAAGGGGTTTTAACACATTTATGAAGTTTGCACTAGACACTCAACTCCTTGTTTCATCTCTAAATTTACTAGCTCTTTATTTTCTCCTGTCCTTCTTTGGCAAATAAGTATTGAATAGTAAAATCCCCCCACTGTCTCCCTTGGTCAAGAGCAAATAGATCTCGTTCTTCTAAACCTGTCTGTATATAATATTCCTTTCATATTAGTATTCTGGTCACATTAGGGTCATGCTGTGATTGAAAATAATCAAAACTTTGACTGGCACATTTCTACAAATAGGTATGAGCAAAAAATTGGACTTCTGTTTCTGGATTAGGATGCGAAACAATACTGGATAGGCAAGTATCTCAAATTAGTTTCCTTTTTTGATTTGAGTGTGATGGCACTTTAAAAATGAAAGGAAGGAGAACGTTTTGTATCAGGGGATTTCAGAGAAGCCAGTGCATACACATGCTCAGAGCACCAAAGCACATTGTTGTAAATCATGTTTATTTGACATTAGAACATTTACTCTTTCCTGAGCATTTTCTAGTATTTTTACTCACAAAATGAGTAGATGTAAACAAAAGTATTGCATGGATAAAATGCTATCATTTTTTTTCCCTTTATTATGGAAAATAAAGAAATGCTATAATTGATTTATATTTCAGATTCTTAAATCAAGCGTTGATGTTTTTTTTTCTGACAGTAAGCAAATCGTGTTTTATAAAGAGCTCCAGAGGATAAGATCATTTTGTTTTGCTTACTATTTTTTTTTTGTTCATTTGGCTGATGCCTTGATCCCGGCAGACTTAAAAAGATTACAATACAAAAATATAATACATCATAATGCTTATGGAAGGTATTGCTCTGCAGTTTTATTGTCAAGAAAAAAAAAGCAATTTAGACCTATTGATTTTCTTACATTCAGTCAAGCAAAAGACTATACAGTATGAAGGTAATTATCAATGTACTGTATAAAGGTACTGATTCAGTTCACCTGGTGTTTATTACAATCAAGTCTTTAGATTCAGTCATTTCCATAAGAAAGAGAGTGTCCTGTGTTCTGTTCATATTTCAGTTTTTCAATAAATCCATGTACAGCAGTTTCCTTTAGGAAATGTATCTGCCAATGATAAGAATCAGAAAAACTTACAGATTTGATAGGGCATTGGAAATATTTGATTTATCAGGGTATAACATTCAGTGAAGGTGGTTATTTTGTGCTTTCTGACATGGGGTGTTTTATTCTTGACCATTTTCAGAACCATTTTCAGAATTATCAGAGAGAATTAATGTTGCGAATGAGAAAGACTTGAAACGTCTCAGGAATTTCAGGTAGGCCAGTCACCACCATAACTTGGTTGCCTATGATTCCAGCATATAGACACTGATTGATAAGTGAACTGGCAAGTCTTTAAACTCTTTAGCATACAGACTACACACTTTCAGAATATGCAACCATCACACTCACACCTTACAACTATAGGAAACCATAGTAAAGGTACAATAATTCCACTATATATCTCATAAATGTTAAATATGACTGAGAAGGAGGTAAGGGAGATGTTCCTCTCTCTCTGGTACAAGAATCAGTGGACAATCCTAATGAGACAGTAACTGGAAGTTTCAAATTAAGAAGATGCATGTACATTGATTTAAATGCACTTGAAATGCAGTGCAAAAACCATGCCAACCAGCAGCAATCCCATAAGTCTCCATTAGGTGAAACAACCTTACAAAACTCATAATCAGACCCTTTTGGAAACAGATTTATAATCAGAGGCCAGGAGCCGTGCTGACAGAATTCTCGGAGGGCCGTGTTCACTGGCTAAGTTTTTCGAGCGCTATTAAAAACACCACTCCATTTGCTTAATGTACCTGTACATAAAAATGATTTCACAAAAACCCCAAAAGCATGGTAGACATACAGTATCGGCATGATTTCCCAACAAGGGCTGAAGGTTCTTTGAGTAGTGCAGGCTTAGACCAACAAAAGACATCAATCAAGGCGACCTCATATGAAAATCTGGAGCTTTTCAAAAGCACTATTGCATTTAATTAAACATATACAGTGTACATTTCTCAGCTGAAAGAAACAACTTCTTTAATGTGATTTAAATAAAGCATCTAACAAGCACATCACTCTCTCAGGCACCTCAGTGTGTTATTGAAAAGAGTATTTGAATTAATTTGCTTAATGGTTTTATTTCACTTCTTTTTTCATGACCAATTATATACTATAGCTTCTTTGCTTACAGTTCTTCGTTGCTCTTGAAAAAGATTGCTGTTTGTCCTTCAGGTGAACTATTTTCTAGTAACATCTGCTTTTGGAAATACTTTTTTATAGTTACACTACAGCGTATGAAATTAAGTTAAGAAGCATCAGTCTTCCATAGACTTCAGTCCTTAATATTTTGCCAAAGTGCTGCAGAAATTTGTGTGACACTATTTGGCTTCCCCACTATACTTCCTGGAAATGTGCTTTGAGAAATCTTTAAAAAAGTTTGAGTGATTTTCTCAGGACCAGTTAAATAGTATTATACTGAGACAAGGGGACAGCACACTACACACAGAATAGAACTAAGGACACAGAAAAAAATCCAGTCTCAAATTCCACAAAGACCTCATCTAAGTGTGCCTCAGCTGACTTTATGCTCTTTTCCCAGAAAAATACTTAAAGGCAAAATATTTTTTGAAGAAATCAGCTCAACTGGCCAAGCCTTTGAAAGACAAAATATTTTCTTTCATTTGATTCCCTTTGAGAAATAAGTAAAAGAAAAACATTTGAAAATTTTGACTGAAATGTACTGATAGAATGGTGGTACACAACAAATTATTCCAACAACAGGTGAATAAGCCTGAAATATAGAGGAGGTTGTTGAAAAACATGATAAAGTACTGGCTGGCTAAAATGCAGGATATGCAAGTCCCTGGGTGATGCTTGGAATGGAGATACAAGAAAAAACTTAAAGTCACAGTATGCATATATGTGTTCATACCTTACTACTGATCTCACCAACAGATTATTGTTGTGTGGCTTTGATGAAGGTCACTTGTCTAAAACTGGCCATTTTAGAGGAAATCTGACATTACAAGGGAAAATATTGGTTCTGGGAAGAAATTTGTGAAACTGTGTGCAGCATCATTTGTTAATTAAGAAACACACACCCAATGATTAGCACAGATACAGCACAGTAGAATGTTTCAAGCCACCTCTAGCAGTCCAAGTTCACCTCCTGCTTCCATTTGCCTTCTTGGATCTATCCAGTAGGTGGCGTTGCATCCCCTCTGCCCAGGGATTTGACATAATATCAAATTGTTGCTTAGAGGTTTTCTCAATTTTGGTCTTAACACCTGCTGAATTGTGGTCCACCTTTTTATCTGAGTATTCAGTAAAATAAAAAAAAATCTTTATCAACCTTATAATAGGCTTAATGTAATGTATTTAATTGTTTTCAGTTCATAAACACCAAAAGGTGCTTTTTAACTACTGCAGTTCTTAAGTAAATCACAAATTTCCAGCCTTCGAGTAGACTTGTTGCATCAATTAAAGATGGTGGAATCAAATCAAATCAAACTGACCTTTACTTCCCCTAAGGGGATTTGTCTTGCACATCAAGAGTTCATAAACATACAATATTTCCAACAACAATACAACATGAAAACAGTACAATATCATTACACAGATATTATAATTCCCAGTTCTGCTCCTGCGGACTCCCACGCCTACTGTTATTTTCTTCCATCTGAACTTATCTGACCCCTTACTTGAACTCGTATTTGTTTTCTGACTTGAATTGGAAAGTTTAAGTAACTTAGGAAATGAAACTGTTAAAAGGCAACTTTCAAAATGTTTAAGAGTGGAAAACTCAGGAATTCTTATGTATCCTGTTACTGGAATCATTGAGGTTCAACTACATATTACTAAGATGGGTATAACTAAAACCTAATGGATGTGGGGTATCCAGGAGCAGGACTGGGTAACCCTGGCTTAGACATCTGGGGCTCCTTAAAGTATGGGGCCTAAGGCCAACAATACAATTGAGTCCTGTAGCTGTGTAAAACACACACACATAATACCAAGATTCCAGATTTTTTTTACAACCTATAAAAAAGATATGGCTGAAGCACAGACCCGATCCTGATTCTGACTCCGAGACCTGACCCTACCCTCAAAAGATTTTGGGGTGAAAGCAATTGCAACAATTCAGCAAATTCAGCTCATTCATCTTTGTGGTCTTAGACCAGATCCCATCAAAACGTTTTCTTGAACAATCCCCTGGACATTCAGTTGTGCTTGCTCCAGACACCCGCAACTCTTTGTGTAAAGAGGTACAGCCTCTCAGCAAGCAGGCAGGGGAAACATTTGAAACTAGTCATGAACAACGGGAAGGTTGAGTCACTCACCGAGGGACCCTTTCGGGCAGGGTCTGTCCACTGTCTCCCCCCTCTGTGTGGAGGGCCACTGCACCCCCCGCGCGACACGAGCCTCGCACATCTGCTGCTCAGGGCCGTGGTAGGGTGGCGGGGGCCGACGGGTGACGGGGATAGTGGCGGTGATGGGCCGCAGGTCGGGCACCTTGTTGATGGCCCCAATGGGGTGGGAGGTGGGTGGCAGGGGGCGGGCGGTGGAGGAACTGGCTGTACTGGCGACGGTGGCTGACCAGGGCCTCACAGAGGCAGTAGTAGTGGTGATCTGAGTGGTGGTGAGGGGATCTGTAAAACAAAGCGCCGCCTCAAGATCTTGCTCTACGGATCTTTGGGATCAACATTCAAAACCAAGACAACCTTGATCCTGCCCTACGGTGGACTGGCGCCCCATCCAGGGTGTACCCTGCCTTGCGCTCGTTGCTTGTTGGGTAGGCTCCAGTTTCCCACCACACCGTATGGTAAAATGACATGACATGACAATTTTAATTCATGAGCCCTGATGGTAAAACCATTGCGCAGTGTTTATGAAATATGGGAAGTCTCACAAGGCCTTCCTAGTTCCCAGCAGTCTGCTAACTTACATAACCCATCTGAGATGCCTTTTATTACACAGATTTGTTTTTAATTGACTGATAAGTAAACCAATTGATTTGTAAATCATCTTGACTCTGCAAATGTAGGATAATATATTATCTCTCTTTTTGCGTTCAATATTTTGAACATGCACTTAGCATCATGAAATCCTGTGTAACTCCTGTGTGCTGCTGACAAAGCATCTATCATACAGTACAGACGGTCTCAGATGTGCGATTCAGGTGGCATGATAGTGCACTAGTTAGTATTGCTGCCTCGCAGCACTGGGGCCCTGGGTTGAATTCTAGACCTGAGGTGCTATCTGTGTGGAGTTTGTATGTTTTCCCTGAGTTTGTGTGGGTTCTAAAGACATACTGCCAGGAATTGTGCACAGGACTTCTGATGAGGACAGACCATGGTTGTAACACATACCATGTCAACAACTGTAACATACTATTGCCATACTACAGACCCTGCCTTGAGTCCATTGCTTGCCAAGATAAGTTCTGGCTCCCCTGCGATGGTGTATTCATTAAAGCAGTTAGAAAATGGAAGGATGGCTTTTATAGAAGCATGTACTGTAACTACAATATGAATTTTTTTATTTCTTTTATTCTACTATAATTGCAGTTAAATGACCCTAGAAATATCACTATTTACCCAGTAAAACAAAATGCCCATAATACTATTTAGTAATCACATAATACTTAACATATGGCTGAGATATATGCTGTATATACTGTATACGGTATATACAAATACATATAGACATATAAAAGCTTACTCAACCATTGTTACTTATACCTAGACTTTAAACCTACGCACTGCATAGGGATAGTTGCCCTATAAGCACTTGACAAATCTATCTTGCATTGTGTAAATTATATTTCCCTGGAAAAAATGCACAGAGCATAAAATCTCCTGGTTTAACAGAAAAATGCAAATTACTTAGTTTTTTTTTCATCAAGAGAGTTACAGCCCTCTCTGCAAGGCATTCAGTCAGATCTATAAACATATATTTATATTTATTTAGTGCTTTATGCGACAAGATAGGTCAACTTAGACCATTTATAACATGGAGACCCCTTTGCACAGCAGGGCCTTTACCGGAGCAATCTGAGCGAGGTGCCTTGCACCAACAGTGTCCCATACTGGGATCTGAGCTGAAGACAACTCAGTCCAGGATCCAGAACCCCAACCAGCACTCCATACTGCTGCACCCATTCTCTATTCCCCCCCACACTCCTCAGAAAACAACAGCCTTGATGCACATCATCACTGCTGGGGCTTAGCGCCTCACAAAGTACTTCTTCCGGAAACTCTGTGCTTTTTGACAATCCACATTAGAGATGAGTCATCTGTTGATTAGCATTTGATGAATCATTCAATGTCCCAGTGGTTTAAGAACACAGCATATTACGGTGATGGATGTTACATTAGTAAAGATTCGCCACTCGCAAAAACAAGCAGAAGTAAATTAAAGGTGGACAGAAAACACACTAATGTGAGGCATTGTTCTCTCCGTATAGGTGTTGTCAAAGAAGTTTACCTTCGCGGCTCTCCTTTTATTTCATTTCACGCTTGCTGAGGATCATAAAACAAATACGATTTTTCAACGCTCAGTAGTTTCAGCTCAGATTATTTATTGTTTACCATGCTATTTTCAGGAAAAATAAACTTACCAAAAGGCTCCCAGAAATATTTTGTTTGAAACAGACAGGCAAACAGAGTGGTGGGGAAATTAATTGATGTTGCACAGGGTTCTGAAACATTGTATGTGTTAAAATAGCACAGCGTAGTGCAGTATATTATTGTTAGCTACAGAACTGGGCAGGTTTACCTTAGCCCTAAAGAGTAATAACCCTTCAGGGATTGTAGCTGGCTTCTGTAAATTAACATCTCATTTTTACTAAGTGACTAATGGATGGCTCTTATATAATTAGCTCTGCAAGAGTGGAAACCATCAGACCCTGTGAATGTGACACATTTAAAAAAAAACAGGTGAAAGACTAACAAGGCAATTCTATATCTTTTAATTATTTTATTTGTTTGCATATCACATGATTTTTATCTGCCAAACTAATGAGGAAGATTGGGTGAGAGCTGCATTTTTGTAGGCTGCTGGCATGCTGCTGTGCTTTAGTGGAAAGGGAACCTGCTTACTAAATCAAGGTCTTTCTCTCGCCTGTTTTTGTTTAGCATGATTCTTATTCCAAAACAGCCGTTCAGACAGATGAAACATAGACTGGATATTCTGGTGGCCATTTAATTGGTTTAAATGATCCACTTAACAGAAGGCTTTAGATTAAAATAATTTTATTGCAGTATTTTGTACACATCTAAAATGTACAAGTAGATAAAGTAGTCTTATTTATTGTGTGGCATACCGTAGCTTACGATAATGTTTTTTGTGCAATGCAAAGCGTATAAGATATGAAAATATTTGATTTTACAGTATGTGTGGCCCATGACAAGATTGAAAAACATTATTTTGAAAGAAAAGAAAAGCATCCATCCATTTTCTAACTGCTTCATCCAATCCAGGGTTGGAGCCAGGGCCTATCCTAGTATAAAACAGGAGCAAGGTGTGATACAATTTGGATGGGATGATAGTCAGTTGCAAGCCAGACATACAGACACAAATGCACACTCTTAACTGGGATTTTTTTTCCAGAAACCAGTTAAACCACCAGTATGTCTTATGACTGTGGAAGGAAACGAGAGTATCCTGTGGAAACCCAAGTGAATGCATGGAGAACAAAAACTCCATGCTGATAGTACCCCAGGAATTGAACCCCGAGCCCCAGCACTACAACACATTAAAACTAAACACTGCAGCAACTGTGCTGCCCCAAAACAAAAATGTTGAATGTCACAGATATTTGAAACAGGACTAACTGGCATGTTTTTGTTAATGTGTTGGATATACTGTATATGACTGTCTAAATATTGTTTCTGCTATTCCAAAAAGCTGCCATGGAGTTAATAGTCTCACATGCTGTGAAAGCAGATCAAAAAGAGTCTGAGTTCTGAGGAGAACTACACGATAACAGGGAACTAGTTGGCAGCAAAAGTCATACTTTCTCTGTCTCCGATGCCTCCTTAAGTGGTACGCCTGGCCCTATCTAGTCACACAGTATACAGAAATACTACATATTGAAATGCTTTTAAACACCTTTGTTCATTTTTGTTGAATTTCACATCAGTACAGGGTGAGCTGCCCGTTTTCAACAACAGCTGAAAAAGTTGTTAAAATGTTTTGTGTTAGCTGGGTAAATTTATTTAATTTGGTTACTGCTAATACTGGATATACTGTATTGTACATACTGCAATAGAAATGCTACAGCTTGTGTGTAGCAGGTTTCCTGTCCATTTAAAGAGATACAAGACAATGGTCTCTGAGGACAGAGATGTTTCTCATCCACGGATACAGGGACCCCTTGACGACCCTGAAAGACTGCTCGGAGGGTCCCCAGAAAACAAGGGAAATGTTACACTTGCAATGTTGTTCTATGCTGAGGAGAAACTCTGAGAGTGTTTAAAATGTTAAAATATGGCTTCTGAGTTCTCATTAGAAATATTATAGCAATTAATGACAATTTGACAATTGAATTGGATTTTGTGGATCACCTCTTGTTTCATTTTCAATATACTGTACCCACCAGATGTGGAACTGGCAGTTGATTCTCTGCTGTTGCTCATGACAATGACTGACCCTTCCACCTACATGGGGAGAAACTGTAGGGGAAGGGCACTTCATTTTTAGTAATTACTGCTGATGTAAATAATAATAATGGACCTGGAGAAAAGTGCATTGTCAAGTTTCATATTGCAATTGAGTAAATAACTGAGTCAGCCATAAGAAAACTTTACTGCTGCCAGGACAGGTAGCTGTAAAGTAAATGTGATGTTAAAAAAGACAATGTTTCATTGCTAACTGCCTGCATGCTAGCTGACATTCAGGTATATTATCCTTGGCACTCAATGCACTCCAATATTGGCACCTATAAAATTGAATTATGGGAAAGGAACAGGAATTATGGGATTGACTGTCCTAGCCTTTATACTAACCTTGTTGAGTAACTGCAGATAGAATCCTCCAACCCACAAAGACATTTATCTTTTCATACACTACAAAATCTGCAGCAACCTACAGAACATTGCACTCAACTCCTTTATTAATGTCACCATTTTGCAGGAAGTTTAGAAACAGCCCTGGCCAAGACTCCCAGCCAAGAAATGCCAAACACAGCTGGTAATTGACCAGCCTGTCCCATGGCCTGAACCCAAGACAGCTGGATTCCAGAATAAAACCTCTGCTCTGAGCAAGCATACGTTCTTACCACAGCTAAGCTGCTCAGAAGTTTTATATTCTGGTCAAAATTAGAGAGTTTAGTAGTTCAGTCAAATTCTAATTGTGACAAGAAGAGGTGAGATAATAAGTATAAAAGGAAAGTGTACTTAATACTTTGGTCTCTGGTGTTAACTTGCGTGGCTGACAAAAAGACAGCCAAGATAATGGCTCACAAATCCCCTCCTCACTTATGAGGAATGAACCAGGGAGGCAGCTACAAGGGAAACTTGAGGAGGAGGAATGCAGAAAAGTTGCATGTAAAGCGGTGTAAAGCTGGTTTGTATTTCAATGCAAGAAAGTGAAAGTGTGAGATTACCTCTTGACCTGCTCCCAAACTTAAGTTAAACAGAACATTTGTTTAACAACCTCCATTCTTTTTTAAAAGGATTTTCGGTGAAGGATAAGGTGGCCAAAGGAACAATGCTTATTAGCATTGCTACAGTACCTCTCAGATCTGGGGTCCCAAGTTCAATTTGTATGTTCACCCCGTGTTTGTGTGGGTATTCCCCAGGAGCTCCAGTTTCTTCCCACAGTCTAAAGACAAACTGGTAGGTTAATTGGCATCCTGTTTGGCATCCTGTCCAGGGTGTATCCTGCATTGTGCCCATTGCTTGCTGGGATAGGCTCTGGCTCCCCTGTAACCCAGTATTTAACATACAGTATCAGATAGATGGTGGATATATGGAGATAAATGAAAGAGAGCCTCTTCTCACCTGCAGTTGGGTCTGGAGGCCCAAACTCCAGGGGGTAGCGCAGCACATTGAAGTTGTTCCAGATGTAGAGCTGGTTGTCACGGGGGTTGTAGTCGATGGAAGAGATATACTGGTAAGGGTTGGGGAAGGCGATGTTGACAGGCTCTTCACGGTTCAGGTTGGTGTTGTAGGCGTACACGATGAAGTTTCCCGCCGCCTCGCTGTCGTCATCCTCGTAGACGGTGCGCACCACATACAGGACCCCGCACGCCATGAAGGCATTGGACGCCAGACGCTTATCGAAGCCTGTCTCCCAGGTGCCCTCGAACCGCAAGGTGTATGGGTTCACCTGAAACAGACACCCAAAGTCGGAAGACCCAAGCTTGACATTTGTCCTCTGTTCACATCTCTTCTCTTTTGTAACATTTCTTGTACTTTTATGTCTTGTTCTTGTACATGTGATCTGTTGTATTATATCTAATATATAACATCCGAAACTCAAGCTGAAACAAAATCTCAAACCACTTATCAGCCATTAATATTTAAACCCAATATTTGATGACCTCTCTTTATTTCCCAGGGATTTCTTCCTTCTAATAATGGAAACTTACCGTCAAAAGTACTTGGCCTGTTAATAAGATAAGATAAGATCACTTTATTAGCCATATACAATTTCTTGTATTAGGAATTCGTCTTTGCATGTCCCAGCTTGCTCCATGAGACACACAGGCAGGGAGAGAGAAGCTTGGGGTCAGAGCGCAGGGTTAGCCATTGTACAGCATCCCCGGAGCAGCTGGGGTTAAGGGCCTTGCTCAGGAGCCCAAAGAAGTAGAATTTCTCTCCTGGCCACAGGATTTGAACTGGCAACCTTCCAGCCACAGGCGCAGATCCTTGGCCACAGAGACATCGTTTTTTTTTATAGATATATATATAGATATTTTATAGATATTTTTTGTAGATATAAAACTGCGTACATTTTCCATTACACAGTCAAACCTAGCTTGTTGACAAAATAACCATGTTGATAAAAAGATGATGGCCTTTAAAGAAAGCATAAAATACATATTAAAACTGGAGTTTTAGGAGACACTAGGAGCTATAATGGAGAACACCTGGTTTACGGATTGTAGAATGACTATGGCAACAGCAGAATGGTCAGAGAGGAGAGCTTTACCTGGCTGACCACCAGACGTCCATTATTGGCCTCGGTGGCGTAGATGACCCAAAGGCCATTCTCGTCCACCGCCAGGTCGATGTCAGACTTTCCGCCCCAGCGATAGGGCGAGGTGTCGTGGTAGTTGGCATTGGTGATGATGGCCTCCCCGCTCTTGATACGCGTGCGCAGGTCGTACTTGACAATGTTGCGGGTGCGCTCCTTGTTGTAGAACACAGCCCCGTCGTACACCACGAAGCCCGTGCCATCCACACGATTCGGGAGGCGATAGGTGGTGGTGGGACGTCCTTGCTTGAAGTCCTCCCAGGAGGCGTACTCGGTCAGGGTGTCGGTGCGGTAGGGGGTCCAGGGCATGACGTACAGGCGATCGCCGGCCTGCAGGGGGTCCTTGCACCAGGCCCCTGCTTGGTGCCCTGACTCCTGTATGGAGCTGGGCCCCTGAACTTTCAAAAGTGTCCCAGGACACACGAAAACTGCCGAGGGTGGTGTCAGGAAGGAGGGGTGATTTGGGGTTGGAGTTGAGGGTGAGGGGTTAAGGATGAAGGCAAACGCAAACCAGAAAGGAAAGAAGGGGCCAGGGAAAGAAGGGGGATTGCAAAAGAAAGAGAGAGACAAAACAGAAAGACAAGGGATAAATTGATGGGGAAAGAGCAGGACATCATTCATTGCTGCTTATAAGCCTATGTACTAGTAGCTCCAGCTTGTGCCCAAATGTGGTCTGTACCACCTTGAGCCAGGTGCTTTGAAATAAATCCAATGCTTGAGATAAATGTGACTGAAAAAAAAAACCCACAATAGAAAAAAAACATTGGCTCCTCCTGTCAAAGTGGAATGTTATCAATATTCTAGCTCATATAGATTCCAAAAAAGATCCCAGACTAGCTTTAGCTAACAAAAGATAATCACTGATGTTTTTAGTAAAAACGAGATAAATAACCAAATCTCAAAAGGAGATACAGTTAAGAGCTACTTTTGTATTTTCTATGCAGTAACCTGTATTTTAATCTGCCAATTTTTTCAAGCAGTACAGACATGTCCTATACAGCAGGGCTGCAATGTTCAGTGATTGCATACTGAGAATCTGGGGAGTTGTAGACAGTATTGATTATAAATGCACACACACACAAACAAGTCTGCTACAGTAGTAACTTTGGGATGGTAGCATACGTATTGTGCTATAGCAATTGATTGGATGCAGTTATGAATTCCACAAAAACTCTTCTGAAATTTTAAAAAGCCCACAAACTCCCATGAAAATATGGCTTTATTTTAGACAAGTTTGTAATTTAGGCTTCACACTAAAAATGAAATCGCAGCAAGTTCTATACTGGAAAATGTATAAAGTGGTATTGTAATCCTACATGATCTAGCAGGGTGATCTACAAGCATATCATCATGCAAAAACTCCTACTGTTATCCTACATGAACGATCACGTTCACCCTAGTAATCGTCTTATCCAATCTGATGAGGACAGCCTGTTTGCAGTTTTGTCTACATCATCAATGTTCAAATTTAGACAAGGTTTCTTTATCCCATGACATCAAGCTGCCTCCCAAGAATACTCTCACTGAATCTGCTGAAGACTAAAAAGACACCTGCTGAACTCAAGCTTGAAACACTTCTGGAAGACAGACAGACAAACATTGCAGGCTTCTTCGGAGTCTAAGTCAGGGATGGCCAATGAGAGAAAGTGATGCAATGATAGTTGCTGGCTTCCAACATCTGTTAAAAATGATAACAGGCGGGAAACATGTTCAAAAACGAGAGAAACAGATAATTGTTTCTGGAAAAAAATGTTTTTTTTCTATTCAAATTTGCTCTCCCTTTACCTATAATCACCATTGCCCTCACCCAAAGCACCAGTTATTCACAGTCAGCTCTATTTGTGCAGGAGGATGCATCCCTTAGTGCACAAGCACACTTGGAACGATCTCTTTTATGTACAATGGCCAACAATCATCTGTGTGAACCAAGTTATTTGACCTGGTGCCTCTGTTGGACACATGTGGTACAGCCATGACTCGTCATCGCAAACGCTTGTGCAACGGAGGGGGAGGGGTGACTGTAAGGGAGAGAAAACAACAGTTCCAGTCCCCCATCGCTCCATTTTTGTTTAGCCCATGATCCCCAACCCTGGCTTAAGCACCTTGTCATTGGAGGAAGGAAAAACAGGAAACATCCGAGCTCCTCCACTAAGCGGGAAGCAATTAACAAAGGTTAGTGCATACAATTTCGGAAGTCCCACTCGTGTGGCGTCCCGTTCGTTTTTCGCTCACTTTCCGGATTAAATGCACGCTGTGCCGCAATCACCTTTCACAGCCAGGAAATGAATGGGTTCCAAGGAAACTGAATGCAAAGAAGAACAATGTTTAGTGTTCCGGAGGAGTTGGGCTGAGGAAGTGAAGAGGGAAAGTAGATGACAGTGAAATTCAGATATACTGTAGGTGGAGACCAACATCTGCGCACATTCATGAACACAACCAAACACTCAACTGACACATCATATAGTATATACACAGATACAGATATAGGTTAACAGTATATATATATACTGTAAAGAGAAAACCAAGATTTAGCAAACATGGGTGATCCAGATCATCATTTCTTCACAAGGATGAACAATGTTCTTATCACCAGTGGACTGGAATGTTTCACAGCCCTTTGAAATGACCCAACCTCTTTTATCTGCCTGTGTTTTCCTTTAGACATAGATTGTTTCAACCAGAAAGGAACGTCTTAACATTTTTCTTTGTTTTGCTTCAAAATCAATCTCTAAAGCTTTTCTGTACCCTTCAATTATAAAAAGAAAGTGCTTCTTGTAAGCTGAATGAGACAACTTCAGCCATTTACAAAAACACTGAATTCCTTTTGGGCCATTATGTATAGATTATATGAGTAGATTGAAACAGTTAAACTAAGAAATGACTGAAAAATAAAGTACGTTTTTTTCATGTTACACACAGGGCTTAAATGATTAAAAACCTGATGAGGCAAAAAACACTGTCATAACACACAGCATGATACAGCACCATGCAATTGTGCAAATGTCACTACAGGAACACAATTCAGAAGGGTTCATGACAAGACATATAGTACCTTCAACTAAAAATCCATGTAGAGAGAAGTCAAAATGTTTTCTAGAGATGCAGCTCAGTACCAATGGCCCTGGTATTATTATGAGAAATTGTATTTTGCTATATTCTTATTATGCATGTTGTTTTTCTTTTTTCTGCATGTCACCGAACATGTTTCATAGCCACAAATGTAAAGCACTACCCCAAAAAATATTTTGAAAAATTATTCAATGTGGCATAGCACGATGTTGTAATGATGTCAGAAATAAATGTCCATTCCAGGTGGTTCTGAAATCTCCAGTTTGCATTGACTTATATTCTATTCATCTCAAGATCGTGCACCAACTTAACTACATTGTGGTTGCATCTCTCCCTGAGCCGATTAGGGAAGATGTTTTTCTGAAACATCCTGGAACGAGTGATTTATTCTTTCACGTGAACAACAAAAATCCCTTCTTTTCACTTTTGATTATGTATGCATGCATGTCCGTGGTTATTTATTGTCAAACCAATGTAGACAGAAGATATTGTTCAGCTATACGTGAGTGATAAAATTGAATTTTATTCTCTTTCTAATATGATGAAATGCTGCCACTCTGTTATTGAAATCAAAGAAGCTTCACTTTTTTGGCTTTCATTTAAGATGAAGCATTATGCTACATAAAACGTGCCGTTGTATAAATTCAGGGTGCAGAAAGTCAAGTTCTCTTAATGTTTATGATTGGCACAGAAAACCTGCCCATCTTCAAAAACAAGCACAGAGTTGGTAACTCTTAAATTTAGCCTAAGTTCTGGATCTTGGATCTTTTATGTTTCAGGTGGCACACGCCTGTTTGATGCTGTTGAAATGAAGTATTTGGAAAATAAAACTAGTCAGGAATGAAGGATCATGTTTGAAAGGTAAAGGATGGGGACAGTTTTCTGCAGTAATAAGGAGGTCTAAGATAAGGGAGAGGAGGATCCTAAAACTGAGATACAGCAAAGCCAACCATCTGAATACTGAAAACAATAGGGAAGCCATGCTGTGACTGCAGATAATTTGAAATTAAAGCACCATGCTTACCAATTTAAAAAGCCCTGTGTTGGATAAGATGGAGATAGATGACAGCTTGTTATGAAAAAAAGATGTTGGATCTTTTTTCTAAGAAAAGGGGTCAGAATGCAATAGTGCAAGGGTAAGAGTGTGTGTTTTGAAGGGATTGAACAGATTTCAATACTAATGTTGAAAACTATTCTTTTGGAAACATATTAGAGTAAAATAAATGCATGCTGGACTCTGGTGAACTCTTCAGACAAAGCTAATAAGATACTGAAAGCTGAAACTAGAGAACTTAACATAGTCAGTATTTTAAGTGGACTACAGTCCATAAGGATGCATCAGAATCCCATGTGCTGCCTTAAAATCTCATTTGATTAAATGACCATTGAATCTAGCTCCTGGGAAAATGCAACAGTACATTAATTTAAGGCATATTTAACAACTATTGAGCTTTTGCCTTGCATGAACACTGTAGTGCACCCTCACAGTTAGTTATTTAAGCACTGATAAGAGACTGGCTGTTACAACTCTCTTGTTCCGCTCTGTATAACCTGCTTTTCAAGTGTGCAGTAGTTCTGTTGGTTCAGCTTTTAAGAATCAGGGGGACACAGGAAGCACTAATAAGCACTTTTGTGCTCCAAGCAGACTGCAAATCTCAGTAAGATAAGGTTGGGGAGAGAAACACCCAGAGCAGTAACCAAAATTTCAGGCAGAGTCTTCTGCTCAGTGTTGCATGAGACACAAGTGTATAGGTCAGATCCAGAGATCGACTAGTTAGCAGATGTGTGACAGGAGGTTGTCCCAGTATCTGCTGACACAGAGATGAGCAGAAGCCAGTGCCCTTAAGCTTCAGATATGCTAAATTAATCTCATAATACAATGGAAACTCTTAAAAACATAGAAACGAGTCAAATAAAATGTGATCCATTACTCAGATCAGCATAGCTGCTGGCACTTTGCAAGCATCTACCAAAGTCCCTAACAGCTTGCACATACTGTATCAGAGATGCAGCAAATCCTCTTTTGATGGAAAATTACCTTCTGGGAATTGTTCCAGCCCACTTTAACTCGTGAACTATCCCATTTTAACCAGGCTTCATTTGTAGTTCAACATGACCTATTGATCCATCAATCCATTGTTCAGAAGAACATTGTCTCTTTAATCTGTCTGATCATAAAACTGTCCAATCTGAATAGGTTACGATTAGCTTTGAAACAAATATTTATCACAATCATTTACGACCGGACACCTGCCACATTTAATATTTGCAGTATTCACCGAATTCATGTATTTTTACTTGGATTTCGTACTTATGCATACAGTATGTGTGTGAGAAGTGAAATTTTAATGTTAAACCCAGGTTTACCCATGATCTGAACTTCTGTGCAGTCATTTCATGGTATTTAAGGCCACATTATAATCTATCTTTATATTACAGTTGCTGTATACTATACAATTCCAAGAAAGGTCAGCTAATTCTGGAAGCTACAAAACAGACACCCTTATTTGATCAGGACATGCTCTCAAAAGGACTTCAGCCAAAGGTGACTTGGGTCTGAGAGATGTGGCTAATTCCACAGTCAACTTATTAAACCTATAATCTCCTCTCCCTGGCACTGGATTTCCATTCACTATGCATTCAGTAATATGCATAATTCAGCAGCACTTGCCAATTATTCTGTGCCCTTCTTGGCTCAAGACCTCTCCAATGGGCCTGAAATCTGAGCCCAGATGGTGGCTACAAAGGAGCCACTTCTCACTACATCACACAACCTGATATAATAATAATAAAACACCCCATTGAAGTGCTTTACAGATAATTGTGACTCTCTTTCACCTGGATGATACGATGGCAGCCTCAATGAGCCAATATGCTGACCACACATTAGCTATCAGTGGGGAGTAGAACAGAGTAATGAAGCCAAATCCTAGGAGGCCTTGATCAATAAAGGCCAGGAGGCCAATACAGCAGGGTTAACATCCTTACTCTCAGGAAATACCCTGGGATTTTCAATGGCAAAGGAGAATCAGGAGCTCAGTTTTGCAACAGTGCCTTTTTTTACAGTATAGTGTCCCCGTGGCATTAGGATCCACACAGACTGCATGGTGAGCGATCCCTACTGGTCGCACTAACAGCACCCTTAGCTTTTCTAGGAGTTGTACCATCCAGGTACTGGCCAAGCTCACCCCTGCTTAGCTTCAGTGGGTTACCAATTCGGAGTTACAGGAAGATGAGCCAAATTACTTCCTATCATTGTAACCTTTTTCATGTTCACACAAGTGTGGTCCTATAGTATACAAATCATTAGGTGATCAATTCAAAGATTTAAATCAGTTATTAATCATAATGAATTTCCTATTGAGCCAAGAATTGATCTATAGCCATTTCATAGTTATCAATCACGGGAGCATAGCTGGTGAGCAGCTTTCCCTGAAAAAAAAATTGAATCTTGAAAACATATTTATTGGCCAGATTTTCAAAACCTCAGATTGCACAAACATCACACATCTGTCAAATTTAAAGGCAAAGTGAGACCTCCTCCAGATGTAATTATGATAAACAGACTCCTTTTGACCTCAGCTAATGAAATTAGTTCTGCTTTATCATTGCCCATCATAATAATATCAAACGTTGCCAGGATTCAAGAGCAGGCTGGAGGTACAATGATTACCATGGGTCTGACCTTATTGACTGTCTAATCAAATAACTCCCGTCTGAGATGCGTTCTCGCCTGTGTTCAATCACAGCAGGGACAAAAATACCTCCAGATTGATAATCCACTCGCTTGTCACCAAAATCTGGCTCTTGTCCCAAAAACACAGACTCAGACTCACACCCTGCATCTAAGACACAAACACTGTACACTCCATAAAGCAACTGAAGATCCAAGCCGAAGGCTGACTGCATGAAACGGGTATGAAATAATGACTGATATAGTCCATTCAGTCCTGCCAAATGCAGAAGAGATGCAGTTTAGTCCAGTCTAGTCCATTCAGCCACAGACCAATCCATTATTCTATCACTTAGGACCCAGTTCTTGGTTCCTGCAGTCTGTCCATTAAAGTGCATCACTTCAGTTTTCTGAAATGTCATTAATTCTAACTGAGACAATCGAGAAACCTTGTCTAATCTAATCTAATCTAGTGCAACAATCTTTCAGGTATGCTGGCACAGAGGGGTAACTAGGCTGGCATTGTCTTAGCCTCAGAGTAGCTGTACTATCCCTGATAAGGAACCAGATGACATAATGATCATTAATGGTATGATCACTGTGTACTGCATTGATGCATCAAGAATTCTCTGTGGTTTGGACGGTACTGTTTTTTTTTTTTTATCCTAAGATCTTCCTGCTCATTTGTTTTAAACTTGCCATCTCAATGGAATAAATCTGGAACCAGGTTAAGTACAATAGTGTAAATTATGAGCATACTAGAACACAGTTGAGTCCAATCCTGGTCTTGGAGGGCTGGTGTCTAGAGTTTTCATTCCAACTCATTTCATAATGAAATTACCATCTACCTGGACCAGTTTAGTAGCTTCACCCAGCTCTTCATGTGTGGCCACTTTAAAGAGACCTTGAAAGTCTACATGTACACCAGTCCTGTAGGATCAGGACTGGATAGCCCTGCCTGAATAACTTGTCACGCATTCAACTTCCATCCATCCATTTTCTAACCACTCTTCAAATTCAGGATCATGGGGGAGCTGAAGCCTATCCAGTCAACCAACAGGTACAAAGCGGGATACACCCTGGGCAGGATATCACAAGGAACTAACTTTGTTTTTGGAAGTTATTTACTTTTGTTACTTATTTTTCTAATCTTAAAACTTAATGTTTTGAAGATTTATTCTGAGGTATTTTATTCTTGGAATAAGGAATTCCTCCCCAATCAGTATATTCTGAATATGTAGGAGCACAACAGAATGAAATACTGTAGTCCCTTTGTTAGTCTGTGATACCTTCAATAATGTGATGATATGATATTAAAGCTGTAATTTAGAATAATTGCTTTATTAATATCAGTTACAGCATAAGTCTTTGTTACATTCTATAAAGTTCTGACATATAACATATTACATTACTGTTAAAAGCCTTGGATATAGACATTAGCAATTTCAGTTATTAATTGAAAAATCCAAAATATTTTCCCTTAGAGTTAACTAACTGAAAATGAGCCATAGCTCTCTGATAGAATTATACAACTGTCGCACATAACCGTGAGGTTCTCAAGAGTCTCCAATGGATATATCTTTCTGGCTCACACATCTCCACACCGGAGGAGAAATTCTGAGTCTCTCTAGAAATGCTGGAATTCAGGTGAAGAGGGGAAAGCCCTGAGGAGACAGTGACGAGAAGTGATCGATATGATCCCCAGGTTTACTGAAGAGCTAGAGTAGTGGGATGAGGAGGGGGCAGGAGGAATTATTGTTGTTTGGACAGCAAAATGTCATTAAAATTAGAAGCTCTACTTGCACTGTATCCACGCAGAGCAACAATACCTTATGTATAGCAGTGAATCATCTAAAGAGCTATAAGTCCACAAAAACTGAGCAGATAGATAAATGACCCCAAACTCTGAACTCCCATTAAAATATCAGGTTACAAACAGGCCCGAGCCAATACACTGTAAGGTGCTGTATACATATTGTACAATAATGGATCTGCCTGTTAAAAAGCTCTATGGTAGAAGGGATTTATTTTAAGCAATAAATATTGCTTTCCTATTAACCATGAACACTGGAGACAATTTGGAGTCGTGCGGCATACAGTTTCAGGATTTCATAAGCAGACAGGGGGGTGATAGATTACAAGCAAGATTCAGTCCAAGTGTTGGGAGAAGTCTGTTCGTGCATCTCAGTTTACAGCCAGAGAGAAAATCTCACAGCAAAGCCAATAGCCACCTGCACTTCACTTCCTCACACCTCAGCACTGACGAATCCTTTGGAAAAATGGGGAACTGAAGACCTCTAAAAAGAAACAGGATTGCTATGATTCTATGCAACAGGAAATAAGAAAAGATGTACTGTAACAAGATGCAATAAACAGGACTCTTTCAAGACAAAGCAGAGTGAAACACTGGGATCCATTAGCTACATGCTGTGAAGTTGACAAGCAGACATCTTTTAATATCTAGCTTGTCCAACACTCTCCTATACAGTCAGTGACAGAAGTCTCCACATTCATTGCAGAACACATAATAAAACAGTGATTTCAAAGCTTTTTGGATCAGAGGAAACTTTTGCTTCCTGCGTGATTGAAAAGTGAGTGCAATGATTCTACTACACAGTTTTAAGAAGCTGCAAGAAACATCTATCAAAGAAAACTGATAACTAAACATTTCTTTTCCCTTGTTCAGAGGGATCTTGGCTGGATTTTATTTGAAAACTGAAATCGGGAAGGAGTGAATCTCTTTCCGGCACATGTCCAAAGAAAACTTAAAATTGAATTGCAAATGTCTTTCCTATTTATAGAGGACACCAGGGAAGGGAAACACAGTATGTTAATAATATATATACAGTGGTGTGAAAAAGTGTTTGCCCCCTTCCTGATTTCTTATTTTTTTGCATGTTTGTCACACTGAAATGTTTCAGATCATCAAACAAATTGAAATATTAGACAAAGATAACACAAGTAAACACAAAATGCAGTTTTTAAATGAAGGTTTTTATTATTAAGGGAAAAAAAATCCAAACCTACATGACCCTGTGTGAAAAAGTGATTGCCCCCTAAACCTAAAAGCTGGTTGGGCCACCCTTAGCAGCAACAACTGCAATCAAGCGTTTGCGATAACTGGCAATGAGTCTTTTACAGCACTGTGGAGGAATTTTGGCCCACTCATCTTTGCAGAATTGTTGTAATTCAGCCACATTGGAGGGTTTTCAAGCCTTAACTGCGTTTTTAAGGTCATGCCACAACATCTCAATCGGATTCAGGTCAGGACTTTGACTAGGCCACTCCAAAGTCTTCATTTTGTTTTTCTTAAGCCATTCAGAGGTGGCCTTGCTGGTGTGTTTTGGATCATTGTCCTGCTGCAGAACCCAAGTGCGCTTCAGCTTGAGGTCATGAACAGATGGCCGGACATTCTCCTTCAGGATTTTTTGGTAAACAGCAGAATTCATGGTTCCATTTACCACAGCAAGTCTCCAGGTCCTGAAGCAGCAAAACAGCCCCAGACCATCACACTACCACCACCATATTTTACTGTTGGTATGATGTTCCTTTTCTGAAATGCTGTGTTACTTTTACGCCACATGTAATGGGACACACACCTTCCAAAAAGCTCAACTTTTGTCTCGTCAGTCCACAGAGTATTTTCCCAAAAGTCTTGGGGATCATCAAGATGTCTTCTGGCAAAACTGAGACGAGCCTTTATGTTCTTTTTGCTCAGCAGTGGTTTTTGTCTTGGAACTCTGCCATGCAGGCCATTTTTGCCCAGTCTCTTCTTTATGGTGGAGTAATGAACACTGACCTTAACTGAGGCAAGTGAAGCCTGCAGTTCTTTGGATGTTGTTGTGATAGCTGCGCTCTTGGGGTAATTTTGGTCGGCAGGCCACTCCTGGGTTCACCACCGTTCCATGTTTTCGCTATTTGTGGATAATGGCTCACACTGTGGTTTGCTGGAGTCCCAAAACTTTAGAAATGGCTTTATAACCTTTTCCAGACTGACAAATCTCAATTACTCTGTTTCTCATTTGTTCCTGAATTTCTTTGGATCACAGCATGATGTCTAGCTTTTGAGGATCTTTTGGTCTACTTCACTTTGTCAGGCAGGTCCAATTTAAGTGATTTCTTGATTGAGAACAGGTGTGGCAGTAATCAGGCCTGGGTGTGGCTAGAGAAATTGAACTCAGCTTTCCAAAGATGTGATAAACCACAGTTGATTTATGTTTTAACAGGGGGGGCAATCACTTTTCACACAGGGTCATGTAGGTTTGGATTTTTTCTTTCCATTAATAATAAAATCCTTCATTTAAAAACTGCATTTTGTGCTTACTTGTGTTATCTTTGTCTAATATTTCAATTTGTTTGATGATCTGAAACATTTCAGTGTTACAAACATGCAAAAAAATAAGAAATCAGGAAGGGGGCAAACACTTTTTCACACCACTGTATATATATATACTGTATATCTATCTATCCATCTATCCATTTTCTAACCACTTCATCAAATTCATGATTGTGGGAGCCTATGTCAGCTAGCAATGGGCACAAGGCAGGATACACTCTGGATGGGATGCCAGTCCATAGCAGTGCTGACAAGCCCAAACAAAGATAACACACACCAGTGCCAACTTACCCAGAAGTCAATTAACCTACCAGAACGTCTTTGGAGCATTGGAGAAAACTGGAGCATCCGGGGGAAACATAAAAACTCACACAGACAGCACCACAGGTCCAGGATTAAACCCAGGGCCCCAACGCTGCAAGACAGCAATGCTAACCACTGCACAAATGTGCAGGTCTAATTATATACTGCATATATCTGAAAAAGTCATTAAAAACTACAACATTGTAAATACAAGTCAATCAGCAAAAGACACTCTCCTTTCATTGTTTACAGCATCACTGTGTTTTTTCAATGACATGATATGATTTTCAGCCCTGCGCTTTGCTCTTGCTTTGTCTAGATGGCTATTTCAGACTTGCCCCTTTAGATATGTAAAACACTCTTGGTACCAGGTGACTTTCGCCTTTGGGAAGCAGAGTGAAAAGCAATACTCATTTTTAAACACAGCTCCATCACCCTAAACTGCTGCACTGTACCAGACCTTTGGGTTGAACTCTGCTGTGCTGTTATTCAATTCTCCACCATATTGTGCTGATTCCTGCAGTATAGTTTTCCTTTTTTTTATTATGATTTTTCATTTCCAGTGCCTGGAGCAGCCTAGCAGATCTGCTCAATAATTGCCTTTTCTTTAATTAAATACAGATGTACGGGATGCTTGTTTTAAGTACAGGTTTATTTATTGTTGTAGTTTCAGCATTTTCTTTTCCCCCATTGGTTATTGCAGACGTGAGCTAAATTCCATTGTAATCTTGTAGCAGTGGCGTGAATAACAAATAGCGAAAATCACCTGTTTCCTCCTAGGCTGCACTACAATACATAGGCAAAATGCATACCAGAGCAGATAAGCATAGCAGTTGTGTTAAACCTAGTTTTACCACTGCAGTGGTGAATCCACTGTTAACAGGTCACTCCTTTTTATTGATGGAATAATTCTCCTGTAGCTGCTGTTCAAAGATTATCAACTTAGTTTTAGCTTAACACCAACTTTTCTCACTTACAATACTATCTTTCAAAGTCTTAACAGTAATTCTTAAGACCGCATTTTCTACAGTACAGAACACTAACACTGTATTTTCTGATTCCTCAGAAATTTGCTATGTTTCCAAGCAGCTATGTTTTACACACACAGACAAAAAACAGAACAAATCAACATTACATAAAGGACATCAACCCATATATACTGTAGGCATTATACATTCTAACTTAACCTACAGTATGTTTACTTGACCCTATTACTGTACAATACTCCTTCATTTCGCACATAACCACAGACTGCACTTGCCCTTAGCCAATAATCCATTATATCTGTAAAACAAAGCTAGTTTCTGAGTAGTCTATTGTATCCATTGTCTGTGTATCTGAACATAACAATTCCTGCAGAAACTGCAGTTATTTTAAGTTAAACTGGACATTATGTTTTTAAACAGGGTAGACTGCTGCCTACTAGACAGTAACATACAGCAGAATAGGAATCCAAATCACACCGTCATAACTCAGGAGAGCTAGACTGAGCTGGAGAATGAATTGTAGACCTGCCAGAGCTGTTTTTTCTTACATACGTCTTAATGGGAATAGTTTAAATTGATTTGAGGAGAATGTACAATTTCTTGACTGCATGTCAGGCGATATGTTGCTCCAAAAAGCAATCAAAAGAAAATCACTGTTTTCACTGTAGAAAAAAATTGATTTTGATTAGGACTTGCTTTGAATGAGGGCACGATCCCTATCTAATTCCCTGTATTCAATTTCAGGAATTTACAGTGCATGATTTAGAGTAAAATAAATGTATGACAGTTTTAGATATTAACATATTATTTGGTGTTACGCTATAACATTGAACACTGCATTTCAATTTCCTTTCCAAGAACACTTTTCCACACAGCATTTTCAAATTTGAGTGTTATTTTCACTGTCCAAAGACATTTAACTCAAGTTAACATTTCCCATTAAATTGTGCTTCTTGAAACCTGGGTTTGTGACTATGTGGCCTGCTTTACCTTTAAATATTAAGCACAGTAATCCATATACCCACTGTCAAAGATACTACTGATTGTCTGTAACATTACCACTGTATCACTGAAAAAAAATAGCCTTTTCTTTTGACTAATTGCTGACTCACGTCCTCTTGCCAGATTGCTGACTCAGCAGAATCTGTTCTTTGAAATTCACGCGTTCTGGATCTGAGGAGTGGGTGGGTGAGAGTTTATGACATATCCAACTCTATCAAGGGTGAGGGCTGGCCAGCAAACAATTGCAGCAGAAGCATAATCAAAATCTTGGGAATAAAACCTAGTGCACTTACCTGTTACAGAGCCAAGAGATACTGTAGGCTGATGCAAGCTTACAGATGGAAAACAGAAGTGTAGCATTGCAGTGCACACCAGAAGTGTTGTGAAACAATATCTTTCACAGAGTTGTTTGGATTTTTGCAGGAGTTCCATTACACTTTTATGAATTCAGCAATTCTGGAGGGTCATGCCATGGTAACTCTTCATCTCATTCGTTATTTTAATTAAACAGTTCTTGGATCAAGTCAGACCAAGCATCAATGTGTGTTATGCATGCAAGACATCATTAAATTTGTGTAGAAATAGCGATCCGTGACTTTTGTTCTATTGCATCCAAAAAGCCTTCTGAGAGAACTTGATTTCATATGATACATTCTGTAACAGCACTTGGTTAAAGTCATCCATGATTCACCATCAGGAGAACTGAAAACAAAACACTCAAATTAAACTATTCAGAAGTGCATGGGAATGGGGAATCCCTCCTGAAGTGCCAGCTATATTTCTTCGTGTTTCCTTGTGTGATATACTGTAGAGCAGAACATAATATGAATTCTAATACATTCAAGTAAGAAATGGGAGCCCACCAGTGCTGAATGGTTCTCTCCTTTTCTTCTTCATCCTTGGCAGTCTCAAGAATGTTAATTTGTCCCCATTCATGAACTGCATGCAACACAGAGGTTCAAACTATGAATGCTGACTGATAGACCAAAAAATACGTGGGAACACTACCACAGTGTTCTTGAATCCTATCTCGATATCAGCCTGTTTGCTCAGCTGAAGCCGCATTTCCTCTTGTTTCCTCTTGTGAACGGTATACTTTGATACCCGTTGTTCAACTGTGGTAGGGATGTTCAGGTATAATGTCCAGATGATATCCTGATATCCAGGCATGACTGTCAGCCTGCAGAACCTAAAACAAGCAAGCATTGTGGAAATTCTCTGGATCGTTTAGTCTCCATCAGTCCTCTTGAGAGTCATGAACAAGCAAACAGAACAAGACATGGCAAAGGATAGACTAGGATTTCTCAACTTCCTATTAAACACTCTCTTCTCCTCCTTGGGTCATTCTCCCCCTTTTCTCCTAAAATACACTTCCTATTAAACCATTGAAGCTCTCCTAAATCAACAGCAGAAGATCATGGGAATAAAGTCCATCATTCTCTGATGACGTGGTGCTCACTGTGGGTCAGGGACGAGACACCAGATACAGCTGCCTTAAAGTATACTGCAGAAACAAACAAGAAAAATCAATTTCTATGACTCCTCCTGATGGGAGCAATCAAAGATTGTTTCAATTGCTGATTCACAGTGATCCTTTGGAAACTGTCCAAAACGCTAATCCCTGGATTGGCTGACCAAGAAGAGGCAATGAACTGGGTGGCCCTGTCACAGCCTGAGCTCCTGTTAGGGTTTGTTTTACTTGGGCCCCACACTTTTTTCAAGATGTGCTCCTTAACGTTTATGCTTGCAATATTAACACCTTCTATAACTGAAAGTGTAAGGTACCTCCACTCCAGTTCAGCATCTGTCGGACATAAGATGAAGTTGTTTATTTTGGCGACAGGCTTTTAAAATAAAAAATACATCTGAAAGAATTAGGAACAAATGTTGAATGGGGTTACTTTCTTGTTGAAGGGATATATTTATACATGTGTTCAGAAATGAAGGAGACATACAGTAAGTGACTCCTGATTACTTGCTAAAATGCATAATTTCACAGTCCATCTCGCTGTCACAGCCCCAACCTGACCCTCCAGTTAACATTCCATCGGTTATGAAGTAAAGCATAGCTCTCACTGCAATGCAAGATCATCCAAGACAAGTAAGCATATTTTCTTTTATGTTGCAAAGAAGAAGACATGAAATTCAGCTTTGTTTCCCGTACTACAGCCCTCTGTCACAGCAAGGTCTTGTATTCTCAGAGTAAGGGCATGACATTGATTCATTTTTATCAATCTCAAATGATCCAAACAAATTTACTGTAGTACTGAGCAATGCCATCAGCCTGGCCAAGACAATGCCCTTCAATATGTTTTTCCAATACTTAATCAATGGCTCAATCTCATCAACAATGAGACCAATCAAATCTGCTGTACATACTGGAATATAGGCTCATCTGCGCATTTCTGATTTTGCCACATTTGCGAAAAACCTAACTAAATGCATTTAATCTCTTAATTTTTATCTTTCCTCAATGTATCCATTGCTGTGGAGCATGAGAAGGACATTTAAATTGCTTTTTTTCTCAAATGAAAATATAATCCAAGTTAATGGAATAGAGAGGAATGGCATTATAGATTATTTTTTATCAAAGCAAGTTTGGGTTTATAATTTGTTTTGTGTTGTTTTTTAAGAAAAAGGACAACAACATTTGTTTGCCTATTAAAATAGGATGATTGGACAGCCCGGCTGTGAGGACTAGATTAGCATTTTGCCTGAATGGGATCTGTACATCCAGCTTATCATTTTAATCCGATTTATATTTTCTGTTTTGTTTTTAATTTCACACACTCTCCTCATCGTGCCTCTCGATCAACTAGCCAGCACAGACAATGGATGTGACTTCACAATGGTATCTTTCAAATTTGGCCATGCTCTCAGTTTCCCAGGGGCCTCCTCGGCCCATTAAGCAGGGGATACATAAAAACATTTATTTCTAGATGAGGAGCTACAATTCGGCTGCTGTCCACACTTGTAAAATGGTACGTCCCTGCCTTCTCCTTGAACTATGGACATCAGCTATGGACTCACTCAATTTGACTGCCTGCCATGTGTAAATGTACTTGTCTCCCCTCTTTCTTAAACTGGTGGCTTGTATATTTCTTCTACACACAGACCAAGTACCCAGACCAAGAGAGCAATCAGTGTCAAGGACAAAGTCTTACAGTAATTCTAGGAGTCATCAAATTAACCTGGAGACACAGAGGAGGCAGGCGTAGATAGCGAGTAAAAAGTCTAAAATAATCCAATGAGATTCACAAAGGATTTGGTCCCCAAAAAATGAATGATGACACTGCCAGCAACACTGAAATCAAAAGGGAAATGTTCATGACTTCAGATGAGTAATTATCATTCTAATGAATGAAACCACCGATGCCTACTGCAACTTGATGCTCCTTGCCATGATCAATAAGCTATGTTTTGCATGTATAAATTTTAACCACTTAAATCACTTGAATAAAAAT
Organism: Lepisosteus oculatus; assembly: GCF_040954835.1. Classification (NCBI taxonomy): domain Eukaryota; kingdom Metazoa; phylum Chordata; class Actinopteri; order Semionotiformes; family Lepisosteidae; genus Lepisosteus; species Lepisosteus oculatus. Next base: position 19,387,149 of record NC_090706.1, on the reverse strand, counting down.
ACAGACCTCTGGATTTCAACTGGCAATTTAACCTAGCAAACGAAACAACTGACAGCATACTCTGGTAAATACGGCCTTTACTTACAGTATTTACTGAAGAATTAACTAATTAAGATAATGTAATGACAATGTCACTATTGTACTCACAACATCTTAATTGTCAGAACTCACTCTTTAGATTTTTACAAATCGCCGAGGAAGAGACTTGTTAATTAAAAAAATCCATCTATTTCAGTAAAGATTCTCTTACATCAGATTGTGTGCTACCAGCATGGAGATTTGCTCCCAATCACTCTGGTGCCAACCATGCACTAGATCTATATTTATAATGTTGACACAGAAATAACAACACACCATGCAAATTCTGTGGTCAGCCTGTAGGGGGCAGTGTGGGCTAGTGCTCTAAATTCACTTTACACAAAATATTTCAATTTGGAGTCACCCTGTTACTGAGTCCCAAGAACATACACTACAAATGTGAGCAAGGCACTTCTCCCCAGGCAAGATATTGTCTCTGATTGTGATTCACCTTGTCTGACTATATTATACGAAGAGGCACCCACTAAAGCAAGGAGGTAGGCTAAGCCTATGTAGACCCTCAAGTGGAAAACCAGAAAGTCCTGCAAGTCTAACTTGAAAGGAGGCCTTGTAAATGTACTGAAGCTGGTTTTACCATGGAGCAGTCACACTGTATATAAAAGCACTGTAATTAGCCTTCTGTAACAAAAGGAATCTTGATGAGTCATGGCTCAATAAAATTGACATTTGCAAAGTATATTGGAACTTTTCAGCTGTTTTGTTTTGGGAAAGCAAAAAAAAAAAGACCCGCAAGTCCTTAAAACACAAAAGGAAAACATTAATGAGTAAAGGAGCATGGATAATAAAGAAAGCTTTCAAGACCATTAAGATTGTATATGTGATAGATAGATATAAAGAGATGCAGTCTTATTATAAATAGGTTAATTTTGAGGTCCCTAATGCATAATTCCATTCCCATATTCCTCAGTGCTTGAATACTAATCAGTGAGACAGATATGCAACTCCAGAAAACAGCCTGTCTGACGCACTGAATAACCTAATGGCATAAATATTGCCCAACATAAGGAGAGCCAACCTGCTGAGCAGATCCCAGCACCTCTGATGATGGTAGAATATATGCTATTATGCCAGTCTATTCAGAGCGCTAAACTCAGAGCTCTGCCATAATGCACAGCAAGTACACTACATATAGGACAAAGCATGGAGGAACATTAGCCCCAGAACAACAAAGTTAACTTTGTATTCTATCATTTGAAGTACATTACTGTGTTTAACAAAGCCCCATGGGAGCTAATTGTGGAGAATTGCTGAAATACGCAGGAAATTCCGCAAGTTAATGTCTAAAGCATTGTATTCCATTAGACTGCAATGCATATTGACAAGAATAGAAATTTTAACTTTTGTTCCTCGTGTCTAGGAAATCCTATCCCAACATGACCTTGGAAAAAGACACCCTGAAGTTCACGTTACCAGCAGTTTCAAACCCCAACTCAGAGTTGCACAGTGTCTCCATTAGAGGGGAATTTAAAGCTTTGACACTAATCCTGAGTGACTAGTCCTTGCACTCTTTGATTAGATGCAGTCCTACATGAACTATACTGGCCAGTCACTGTGGAATGCATCATTCTGTGCTATAGAAATAAGGTACAGGGAAGGGGGACTACAGGGGCTTCGTGAGTAGTACCAGCTGTGGACTGTTTTCAGTCGCATGCCATTAAATTTGGTTAAGTTCAACAAAAGTCAAAGACAAGATAAAAAAAAATTCTGAGGAAGAAACAGAAAAAAGAAACTGGCAGCACGTTGCACAAGCATATCCAGGGACAGCAGGGCCTGGTATCTAATTATGAGGCCAATTAGTGTGGCATAGAAAATGAAATTGTCACTCTGTACCGCACGGTCAAAGACTGAGTCATGGCTGTAGATCTTCCACTTCAGAAAGGGAAACAGTGTAAAAGAAGGTTGAAAAAGAAACAGAGCAACTCAAGGAGGAGAACACAAAGAAGACAAGCCTTACATTGGAAAGCAGAGCCACACTGATCTGTTTGTACAGTACTGTATGTCTCACACTAAGAGAGAAAGGTTATTGTTGTTGTTCTCAGGACACATCCCCCTGTTGCTTGGGCCAAATCACAGCTGGAATACTGAAATTGCACACAGGAAAAGAGAAGCATGAATTTTAGACAGAAAATAATGTTTTGAAGAAGTAAAACCAATCAACTTACAAATCAGTTCTTCTTGCAAACTGTTTGCACAAAAATGCTGTTAATGTGCAGCATATGTCGGATTTTCTAGAAACAACTCAAAACCCAAAGCATTCCAAATCTGGCTGCATTGAAAGTGTGGGTACAGCATCCATGAGGTTCTCTAGTAGAATACCCTTGTGCCAGACCCTAATGTCATTTCAGTATTTCAGCACCAGTGAAGAAACTCTTTACCTTCAGCCTAACACAGAGGGGAACCACCCAAACAGCACCTCAGCCTCTCAGGAAATTGAAGAATTTAAAGAACAAAGGCCAATCAATGCATAGGCAGTTTAGAAAAATTATATGATTTTTGTTTGGTAGTAATCTTGATAACAATCTTGAGGTGGTATTCTTTAAGAATAAAAATAACCTCTAGCCCCTGTCTAACACATCCCCACTGAATTTCAAAGCTTACGAATTGCAGGTACACATTAATAAAAAAAATACCATATGGATTTTATATTATTGTAATGAATGTCCTAAAAGTGACTTCTAAATGGCTGACTAGGAAATAACAGCAACTAATCTTCAAACAACATTATTAAAAATGTTATTGAGCACTACTCACTTTAGATATATGGATGTTGATTATTACAAGAGAGTGTTTAAAATCCATTTCCTTCTCCCTATTATGTTATCTAAAAGTACTTAATCTGAAGAGCATCTGAGCAGCAATGCACTGCTCATTTTAAGACTCTCCGTGATTAAAAATCAATGTGTACAACTGGCTCCGGCTCATCGTGTTTTAAAGGAGGGATGGTTATTACAGGTAGAATATGAGTCCCAAAGTGCATGTATTTGTTGGCTAGTTTATGTCTATATTCATTCTGGTGTAATGCTGGTGGAATTGCAAGTGTTATGCAGTATCCCTGTGGAAGATGACCAAGACTGAGTTTAGCAACATTAAGTAAGGGAGTGAATAAAGGATGAATAGGAAGTCCTTCAGGAAATTGTGGTGTCTCTCAGTGCATACAGTATATCAACTAATTTTACAGTGACTGAACACTTTTTCATATCATGGAAATAGGAAACCAGAATTCCACCCCACAGATTGCCACAAAATCAGCCACAAATGTGTCAACCACCTTTCATCAAACCATTGCTTCCTATGGGTTTTTTTCCTAGATATAAAAGTCACATTTGCACTGAAGCCAGAAATTGACAGATCAGCCACCTGCAAAACTTCTAATTTTAGCAACAGTGTGTATTTTACTAGACAGACACACTGATATTCTGAAAAAGTGGACAAACATACTAGCTTTACACTTTCTGAAACCTGCTTCTCCTTGAAGGATTGCCTTGTTTCTGTTCCTGTGCAACACAAAACGTTTTTTTTAAAGACATTTTGAAATCTTTCATGTGTTTCCAGATTCATTCTTTGTGACTCATTATAGGTGGAAAACTAAACAAAATGAAGCTGGTAACAATGCATTGTATAGTTTTTGGGTGAGGGCAATTCATCCAAAAGATATAATTAAATATATATTGAGTTATTTTCTTTTATAATCTTTTATAATGAACAGATCTTTTAGTATTCCCCTCCAAATACAACATATATACAACTGAATAGACAAAAGAGTACCCGTAATGAACTGACATTCACATTATTCAAACTGACATGTGAATTTTCAGTTATCACCATGAAACCACACTGCAGAATGCCTGAATGTCTGGCATGCTCCATCTATGAATGTTAGAAAAGCAAAATATCTTAATATGTGCTAAAATGTTGGATGATGGAAGACAAATTTATTCACCTTTTGCCCAGCTAACCTTACACATTTCTACTGAACATTTTCAGCCCGCTGTTCTCAATACAGAGAAATGGTTGGGTTGACTTCTTTACTAAGTCAGCTGTTTGGTACTTTTTTTTACACTAGGGTGTGTCTATTTTAAAACATAGCAACTTCAAGCCAGCTCCCAAACTGTGTGAATTGCTATCTACAGTATTGCTACCTAATACGTTCTCTTTTTTCATTTTATATTAGCAGGTAGGTATCACTTTGTCCCTGTCCAAGGTGCTGAAATTACACAGTCTGCAGATTCTGCACAAACATAACCCTATCCAAAGTGCTGAAACCACCTGTTACTAAAAACTGTAGCCACGCTACATTCTGACTGCAGTGGTAGCTGATTATTAAGGTGCCTGTGGTCAGACCTCTCTTGAGGAGTAATATACTGTAACTGTAGTTAGCCTGCTTTAGGATGTTTTTAACCAATACGCCACCTTTAAAGCAATGTAAATGCTTTCTGCCTATAGTACATAAACCAAAATCAAGCATTCTCTGATTATCAGTATAAACATCTAAAACCTTATCAATACTGAACTGACACTGTAATGCAACCAAAGAAGAAATTCACTACACAAAGGTAGTGTGTGCAGCACTAACCCAGTGCTGAAACTCTTCAAACTACACAAAAGTTCCATAAACTAGGAAGGTGTAGCTCTTCAAAGAAGCTGAAAACTATCTGAGCTTTACGATCATCAACATGGAGCCTGCATTAAACTGCAAATCAACACCACTATCTGTTAAGCAAGGCAATAAAAAAGAATGAGAAATTAAAGCCTTAGATGTCACTCAAGCTCTGAAGTTGTTTCCATTCCCAAACCACAATATAAAATTTCTCTCCTTATAATGACAAGCATACTGCAGCGCTCCATTTTCTTTTTAATAAATAGAAAATGTAATCCTAACCAATCCCTCATAAATCAGGCTGTCCTTAAACAGGCTGGCAAACAGCTTTCACAAAATCATGACAGATATTAAGGCTCCCATGAGGGTCTTTCTGTCCATTGTGATTTTTGTTAAACTCGCTGCATTACAGCAAGAGAATAAGGTGGAGGATCCTCATTTGATAAATTTATCGGAGGCATTCAGTCCAGCTGAATGACAGTATACATATTAAACACGCCAAAAAAATTGGGATTGTGTTCAGAAACAGAGAGGATCAAACAAAGCAGCTGTTCATTTTAACAGACCAGGAAAGAACAGAGTATTTCATTACTCTTTCTTACGCATCGACACGAGAGGTGCCAGAATAATTATTTCTAGTTCCAAATCCCTAAAAAGAATACATGAAAGTGGTGCACACATTTCAGAACATCAAGCTTATACAACATTAAGGAGAAGCTATCCTCTTCCTTTGAATACTATGTGCCAACAGTGATTTGGGCTCAGAATGGCTCTTCATAAAAAAGGGAAAGTACAAAAAAGAACCATTGAAGAGCTCAAAGGAGCCATTTATGCACTGATAAATCAAGAATCATAATTCAACTGCTCCAGTTCAGCTTTCAGATTGAGCATGATCACTTAGTATTTTTTCCTTTCCAGTCTTCCCTTCTCATGCAAGTTTCAGTCCATCAATCTGAGCACAGTGCCTAAATGGAACCAAAAGCAAATTACACCCCCACCCCCACAAAAAAATAATTAAGAGACACATCAACACAAAATCTTCATAAATCAACAAACCAATAAATAAACAACTGGGGGAAAGAGGGAGGAGGATGAGGGAGGTGGGGTGTTAAAGGTCAAAACAGTAAAGGAGCAACAGGGAGGTAACACTCTGGAGGAGAGGAAAATCATAACTGGTGGGGTTTCATATGAGGGAACCAGAAAAGAAAGGTTCAACCAGAATATAGACATATCTATAGAAAGAGAGCAGAGGGGGTGGGAGGGGGAAGTAGGAGGCAGCAGTCGTGTGCAATAACACGTTCACTGAAACATCATGGTTGTTGCTGATCCCAGCCCCAGTCTCCCACTTGCAGGGAGTTAGCTGACTATGGCAGCATCCATTAAAACAGCTCAGTTCACATCCTTGCTGCTCTCCTGCCATCTCAATTCCTCCTCATTGCCTCTCTGCTTTGTGTCCAAGGATCTGTCCCAATTTCCTGTGATTGTTTACTGTTTAGTGGCCATATATGCTATTCTGTCTCAACTTGTGGACAAAAAATTGTTGTGACAACTTATGGCAGTGGCAAAGTCAATGACACTTGACATTTACTTCCCCTCTTGCCCTAGTTTTTTACTTCCTACTGCTATTTTGGCTGGAATGGTCAATCAGCATGGTTGGTCTATGCGGACTAAACAGAAACAGCGGCAAATATTCCCTGAGGACACATGCAAGAGGGCAAGGCTGAAATGAGGGCAGGAGATAATGAGTGGAGGAGCTCAAATACTCAAGCTTTTCCACGGCCTGTGATTAAATGTCATTGCAGCTGACGCCACCCCTAACACAGATAACACACTCAAAAAAGCAAAAAATAAAAATAAAACAGACATCCAAAACCAAACACAAACCAAAACAGAAAAAAAACAAGCAAAAACAGGAGGGATATCATAAAAAAGGTGGCCGAAGGTGATTGGTTGAGGTAGGCCCAGAGAAACCTGGAACTGGTTGCCATGGAGACATGAGAGATTAGAGAAAATAAGGAGCTGATAGGATGAGAGGTTTGGAGAGAAAAAACAGACACACTGAAGCACCCAAAATGGTTGGAGGAGGTTGAGAGAGGATTTGTTGACTGGACTGCGTGACATAGTGTTTGGTTTATTATTGTAATGATGAGATTTTAAATTATTCAATTAAAAAAAACGGGGAGTCATCCTAAAGGAAGCAAAGGAAAAAGGGGGAGAGAGAGAGCAAAAGAGAGAGAGGAAGAAAGAGAGAACCAGAAAAGGGAGAGGAGATTTCACTGGAAAGACCAATTTTGGATAAGCAAAGAAAGTACATGAAGAGATTAACCCGAGAAGGAAATATTTGTGTAGAAGTGTGTGCTAGTGAGGAAGAACTGGTCGCAGACAGGAGAGAAAAAAACGTGACCCCAGGTTGGTTAGAGAAGAGGACAGCTGAGTGTAGCAGCAGGGAGAATGGTCAAGGCAGGAGGCGGACATTTTTAAAGAAGTTTCTAGACCCGTTGGGTTGAATTTGGATTCGGTTTTCAATCATCCCATTGAGGATTTCTGTGATGTTGCTGTTGTTGGCTTTTCTGTGTGTGTGTTGTTGGAGGAAACTTAAGGGAACAATCTGGAAGGATTCTAGAATCTCGGTTAAAAGAGAGAAAGAAAGAGAGAAAGAGAGAGGGAGAGAGAAGGAGGGGAAATCGACATCAAACATGAGCACGACACGAGGTGCTGGGTTTGGAGAGAGAGGGGAGAAGGGCAAAAGGAGGGAGAGGCAGGGGGCTGAAGGCAGGAAGAAGGGGTAGGAGGTTGGGGGGGGTTACGGGACGGGCGAGCTGTGGTTTTATGTTCATTTGTGGTTCTTTACCTTTTTGATCCACTTCTATTCAAGCACCGGAAAAAAAGAGAGAAGAGAGAGAGAGAAAGAGAAAAAAAACAGAATGAAAGAAAAAACAGGTGCAAGGAAAAAAAGAGAAAATTGAGATTAAATAAAAGATTCTTTTTATTGTCTTATTGTTTCTTGTTTTTCTCAGGCGGGGAGAGGGTGGTCTATCCTTATCGAAAGGACCTTTTTGTGGTGAGGGGGAGGTGAATTGGGCTCTGTTGGGGTTTTGGCTTCATAAAAAGTATTCTGAGCTGGTTTTAACCCCCCCTCCCCTCCATCTCTGATCATCCCCCAACATTTCTCCCCATATTCACCGTATTCACCACCCGACACCCCTCCGCCCCCCAACCTCCCCCCAACACGCTCCCTCCCTCTCTCTCTCTCCCAATCCGCTTCGTTTTGCTTTGTCTGGACCGCCTGTGGAAGGAAAAAGCAACGGGCTTGTCAGTCATCTTCCTTGATCTCTGTGAGAGGAGGAATAAAAAGAAAAAGAGAGAGTGAAGGAAAGAGAGCAGAAGTGACAGAGGATGAACTGCAAAGTCTCATCACTGGTCTCCGCACGCTGGCGCCTTGTCACTGATCTGCACAGGTTAAAGACCAGCTCAAGGTCGAAATCTCTGTTTTAGACTGTACTCGTTAACTCTCACCAAATGGCAAACCTTGTTAAAAGACGTTGTTTTCTTTTGATTGGGCAGTTGGAATTCTGTTACGAAAAATACGCGCAGAACTCATTGCCTTAACTCCAGTAAGCCAATCACATTTTTAATACATTTAATGCAAGCACCCATGCACTTATAGCTGTGCTCTAATTTCCAGAGGTAAAGGCTGTTTTAATTTAAGATTAATTCTCCTTGTGTAGTGTTTCTTTTCAGAACAGGTCATTGGGATGGCTATGGTATTCACTGAATTATAGTTTTGGGAGTTGTTGTTGCTTTGGACCGTGAATAATTTTGTAAATAAAAAGTGTAACTGATGGATTTGGTTTGCACAGAGGTGCAGCATTTAGCATTGCTGCCTTGTAGCACTGGGGCCCTGGAATAAATTCGGAACCAGGGGTGCTATCTGTGTGGAGAACTGTATGCATGTTCTCCCCATGTTCACCTCCCTCAGTCCAAAGACATACTGGTATGTCAATTGGCACCTGCGAAAATTGGCCCTGGTGTGAGTGTGTGCTTGTCTGTATTTGTCTGTGGATGGACTGGCGTCCCATCCAGGGTATACCCTGCCTTGTGTCCATTCTTGCCAGAATAGGCTCTAGCTTCCCTGCCACCTTGAACTGAAGTGGTTAAAAAAACGGATGTTCTGATGGATTAATCCACTGATTGAAACTCAAAAACATTGTTTGAAGGCCATCTCCTATCTGTCCCTCAAGCCCATCTACACTCTATGGGTGACAGGGCCTTCACCTATGATGCCCCAAAGCTCTGGAACTCTATCCCCACGGATATCAGAGAGTCACCTTCTCTAAACTCCTTCAAATCTAGACTCAAAACCTTCTTTAGAAGAGCCTTTACTTAACTGTTCTGTTCTTTACTCCTCTGCTCCTACTGTATTCAGTACCCCCATCTACTGTCTCCTCTCATTGTGTATTCTCATTGTGCATATCTTGTGTATTTTGTTATTGTTGTTGTCATTCTGTAAAGCACTTTGACATGCCACCTTTAAAGGCACTACAGAAAATATAGTTTATCATGTATCTCTAGGGTTAGATACACCTGGGATGCACAGCTGCTGATTCCTCTATATGAGGTATAGTTAGAACATGTATTTCAAAAAGTACTTAAAAAAATCATTCTGCCCAATATTTTTTTCCAGAATACCACAAATGCTTACATGTCACACTGCATGCTTACAAGTGCAATTTGATGACAGATTCTGAGCTAAATTCTCCAAAATGCATTGAATTCTACTCACTCATTAGGCAGACAAAGGAAAGGTTGTGTTTGCACAACTCAAACGCATCACTTTGATGGTGTTTGTGCTGTTGCTCTCATGAAAGGAAAAGGATCGCTTTCATTGCAGAATTGCTTACATACAATTTACAAAAATTCTACTGCAGTCTTTGTATTCACTGGCTTCACTGAGGAATATCATTTTTTTAATTTCCCCAATAAACTTTTTCTCACCCTTGCATGCAGATAAAGCCTAATATGATTTCTAATCTTCTAAATCCGACAGCTTCCCTGAGACTCCCTCTGGCTCTTATTCTTTGGTGTCGTGGTGATCTTTCCAAAGCAAAACAGATCTGAAACTCCTCCAGGGAAACAACTACAGGGGCCTCTGGAATTGACTCTTCCAGTGAAAGCCTGAGTTGTTAGTTAAAGGTTAAGTGCTACTGTATGTGACTAGGAGTTGCAGGTTTGAACCCAAGCTATACCACCCATTATCTGTGCACACTAATATATTTTTTTAATTTACACAGCACCCCAAGCTGTAAAAAATCAGCACCTGATTCCTTATACATTTAACAGCCTGCTGTCTGTAAAGCATACATAAATAAACCACTCTGTTTATTTCTGTATTTAGGCAGGAATTCAAAAGTCTTGAATTCCTGCCTAAATATGGAAGCAAATGTATCTGCAGACAGCTAGACAGACAGCTAGTTATGATTACTATGAAGTCAGGATATGTAGTCAGTCTGGTTCTAACTGATTGTGGGCAGCATTTGAAATTTCACTTGAAAAACGGCCTGTTTAAGCAGCAGTATGTCCATATTTGTACTGTTGCATCATGGGAACTGATTGGTGCCATGTGGCTCATCAAAACACCAGGGTCTTTGAGTTGGAGGAGTTACAGTAATCTGGCAGAAAGCACATGATCTCATTCTCTCCTCTAATTAAAATTACAGGTGTACAGTAAAGTAGCAGGCTTTTGAGGTGGGCATTGGGGGGGGGGGTTGTTTTCTTCTCAGGGGCACCCGTGAGGGAAAAGAAGTCGAATTAAGACATGAGGAGCGGAGGTTCAGATTAGCACATTTTGCATTCCTGCTGGGGCTGACACTTAACTGGTAATTATCACCTGCCTGTTATTTTTTCCAACTCCTGCAAATAGCTTTGCAAGTCAAAACTTGCTCCTGTTAATGGCTGACCGCTTTATCTTCTAATACTAGAAGAAAAACAAAGTAGAGGCTCAGCGGATCAACTTGCTCAAAATCATTAGCCTTCTCTTTTGACAGTGCATTTACTGTAGCAATGAGAGTAGGAGCTTCCCTGAAGTAATGCTTACAGGAGATGGAGGGATTAATAGGCCATTCACCAAGCAGATAAAAAAGTGACCTAACATGGCCCCATGTGATCTTCAGACCAGAGCTCAGAGCATGATGAGGGTGCTGTTTCCACCAGTAAGATCTGTTAAGTTACTAGTTTCTTGGTTTGTAAACTGGTTCTGTTTTTGGAATCCAACATCAAATGTGTGCAATTAAAAAAGTGTGAATGCTTTCAATTTCAGAATCAGTCGGTGATAGAAATACATCTGCCAACATGTCTGTTTTTGTCCGCTCAAGAGAATAGCTGCCCTCTGAAGGATGAATGAATCTGATGAGTCAAATCTAGGCTTCTGGGAGGTGGGGATGGTGCCAATTAGGCCAGCGTGAGCTAGGAAAAACTGAAAAAAAGATCTGTGAGGATTGAGATCCGTAGATGTGCCTCTCCATTACGGACAGGAATTCTTCAGACTCATAGAATGGAGGTTTCTGATTTAATCGAGTGCAAAGTTTTTTTTTTTTAAAACTTGATCAAGACACAACAATAACATGTGGACTCTTACGTAATGCAAATACAGACACGGTGACATCAACCATAATTTAACTGAATTGAGAGAACTGTTGCCCACTTCGACATTCGATTTCCTGAAAACCTAGTCCAGAAGATGGAAAAATTGGGTTATACAATACCAGCATTGCTCATATTTATGAGAGCAGATTGCATATTGCTAAACAAAGCAGCATCACAATGCATACTGCATTCTGTGCAATTTCATTCTGGAAAATGGGCAGAAAGAGAGATCTAACTGTATGATGCAAGCCTGCTATCTTGAGAGAATGAGAAACAGGGCAGTAGGGGAGTGATAAAGAATCAGAGCATGTGCCTGAGATATTCAGAAGAATGAAAGACAGTAAAAAATTAACAGATGGCTTTTGGCATGGTTCTTCAGAAACATAATCTTACTTGTGTGCAACCACAAAAGATCTCCCAGTGAATGGATGACAGGTGTGAGGTCTTCTGGTACTTGGCAATGTGAAGAAAGATGCTATAACCTAAGCCTACCCCTCCCTCTGCCAAAGGCTTTCAGAATTCAATTGATCCGCTCATTAGCAGCATTAATGAAAGAGCTGATTGCTGTGCCATTGTACCTGCTGGTCAATGCAAGTGTAGATCCCAAAGGCCTCTGGAAAGCATTCAGATTGGCAAGATCTTACTGAAATTGCTCAAGGATGAGAATGAACAATGTTCTGTTTTAATAAGTATGGCGTAGGTTTTATGAGGTACCACTGGCAGTTATTTACCTGAATATGTACTGTAAGTTTTTATTAAAGTATACCGCTTGAGATATTTTATCATTCATTTATGTTTCAGATATCACAAATATCTAAATTCCCATATGCTCAGCTTAAGGTATTACATTAGTCATCATACAATAACTTCCCTGAACTACTGAAACAGTTCTATGACAGAATTTTAATAGTAAAACACAATCCCTGTCAAATAGACATGTTCAGATGTCTGTAATCGAATGGCAGGGAATCTCTGGCAGATTCTGCTAATTACAGACTGTGCCCCTGTTTTAGCTTAAAAAATCACACCAGCTCCCTTCTACAAGCCTATTTTTTCCAATCATGTTTCAATGAATTTCTTGCGTGCAGTTGCGTACTGAATCCGTAACGAGAGCTGCACTTTGTTTTGGCAAGAAGCCTGTGCTGCAATTTATGTAAACGTACAGAAATCACGTTACGTCCTGTTTATAAATACCGTGCAACTGAAGAGTGACACACAGTTGAAACCTAATAATAACATCTTCAATACTCGCTTAGACTGCCTGTTTCCATGTGTTAACAACAGCTTGCATTCACAAGACTGCTTTTAAATTATTTGTCCAGCAGTCAATGTGCCTGTCTAGAGAACTGCATTTCATGCAGTATTAATGCTGAAAGTTAAGGGTGTGACTCTACATAACACTTGTGCTCTGATCTACGTTATATGTTTTCAAGGAATGGAGTGCTATTTAAAGCCTCTGCAGAGGCGACAAGGGACTTTTAAAGAGACAGGCAACCATGCAATATATGTTCATCTATCCATTTTGCAACCACTTTATTTCAGCCAATAAACAAAGGCAGGGCACACCCTGGATCGGATGTCAATCCACGGAGGAAATCCACGAGAACATGAGGAGAACATACAATTAGTTTCTCCCTCATTTTATTTATAGAAGTAACTTGCTTACTCTTGTACATGGCTCTTACTGTACATGAAATACATTTCAATTCCTGAAAGTAGGTTTGGGGTTCAAAATTTGGCAAAGTGAATTCTAACCGACCAGTTGATTTTCTTTTTATTACATACTGTACTGTGGTCCTTGTCTCGATATGTGATTTTATCTTTATGCATAAGTCTGGATTCATATCTAATGAATCAAACCATGCAGACAATTTCCAGGGAAGAACAGCAGTATGTGTAATCCATGTGCAGACACAAAGGTGTAAAGGTGAAGAGAGGAGAATGAATGATCAGGTGTTTGTGTGTGATTTAGATACACTTTAGATATGGTATGTTAGACTGTTGGATAGTGGTTTATTAGTAACTCTGCATGATGAAATTCTCTGCATTTAAAGGTATATTAGCCCAATCTGACTTGATGCCAGTAACAAAATCTAATTGCTCTACATGTGAACACCATTACACCCCCTAAGTATTTCCTAGGGGGATTGTATAAGAGCTAAAATGGCATTTTAACAAATAAAACTGCACTGGAGAATCAGTGGTCAAAATCATATATAATCAAGAAAGATTTTAAGAATGAGATCTGAATAATAATTATATTCTGTCATTAATCTCTTTTTTTTTCCTTTTTAATGCCAGAAAGGGTTGGAAATAAGCAGTTTTGAAGTTGCAAGTCAAAAGCAAACACTGGTGATATAAACTAGTTCTTTCAGGTTTGTATGGCTCTTCCAAAAAAAAAAAAAAACACCATTATCATTTTTAAGCAGTTTTCTAAATTCCAATCAGCACTGTTTTGCTGCACTAGGCAGAAAGTGAAGGAAATGGCATTAAGGCAATGAAAATGTCATTTGTAGACTAATTAATCTTTAAAACCCCCACAGACCCCTCTGTCTTATTGTCTTATTAATTACGCTTGGCCCCATTGTCTTACAGAAATCAGCAGAGGCCAGTCTATTTGCATTTCTAGCTGGCTGGCTCTTTCTCTTCAAAGCAAATACCAAAGTTGTAAGACACTTTTAATTTCTGAATAAACTTATTCGCAGGAGACACGCTGTTAAAAGAAATGTTCAATAATTGGCCTCAGTTTGTCAGTTCTGACTTTAAAATTTGAAATGTATGCTATTTTCTGCATTTGTGCTTGATATTTTAGGGCTTTTTCCAATATGCGTGGAAATGTACTGTATAGACATTGAGCCCGTCTGCATTTATTGGGGAACCTATAAGTTGAAATGTACAATTCTGCTTGTCACTTAGGCTTTCAGAGTCTGCTGTAAAATTAATACGCATGACTGAGTCACTCTGTCAGCTGTGATATGAAAAGAGTCATTTCAAAGGCAACATGTCCATTTGAATCTGTCTCTCAAGGAAAAAAACAGCATGCAAAAAATTCAACATACAGTGGAGCTTCTCACATGATGCGTGACTTCTAGAAATAAGGAAATGTTCACCACTAGTCATTTACAGTATAGGAATGAGAAAAACTCACAGGTTAGGCTCTTCATTTTGTGATTTTTGCTGGCCAGGCTTCCCGCCTTAAAAGTAGCAAATAACTATCATTATGTTGCCTGATTTCACAGAAATGAAAGTAGTTAAAACTATTTTGGTCTGCAAAAGATATTTAACTTTCTGTGTAAATTTAAACTTTAAACAGACAGCCCAATAAAAAGAAGAATAAACAACATTTTTAAATCCAAAGGTTGTGTTAAAAATATAGGTAATTCCACAATGGATATAATGTATTCACAACAAGCTCATTTTTGTTGTTAACGAGAAGCCTTTTTCTCTCTGCTTGCCTCACTGTCACAACAATGACTGAATTCCACCATGGTGATCAGGTTTCTATCATGTTTTAATTAAGAATCTGCTGCAATTCTGTAAATGAGCACTGCAATCAAAACAAATTACCCTTGAGGTAAAACAAATAACCATGACGGCAAGTTTTCTGCTAGAATTCAGGTTCTGTGACAATTTTTGTCCACTTCACCTGACATTCTGCGAGTCAGCTGCTGAAAACAAAATTCAGTAGCAGTCAGAATAGGCTTGCAGTATCTGCTAATGCAAATGAAAGGCTGGTAATATTCCTGCACTTGTTTTTAAAATTCAGTTGACAGATCATATTATCCTGCACAAGGAAAAACCTTATTTTTTAATTACTAGTGAACTAATGAGAGGTAACACAACAATCACACAATGTGATTAAGATTTTTGCATGATTGCAGCATAGTGACAAAAGTGCAGGACAGTTTGAATAACTGATCTCCTTAATAAAGAGGGGCCATTCTATTGAACTCTGACTTCAGATTGACATGGTCAAATGGGTGTCTGTGAGGGAGGCCAGAGTACCAAAAGTGGTGACCCCTGGTCCCCGATAGCAACTGTAATGGTATGGCATGGCATTTAGGATTATTTAGAAACACAGAAAGCATTTAGTTTAAAATGTTTGTAAATGGGTTTTGGAAAAAATCTAGCATGAAAGCATTTGTTTTCTTCAAACTCACACACTATGGACTGGGCCTACTCCATAATTATTGACACCTTCCATTCATGTAGTATAATTAGCTCTGGAGCAAATCACTGTGTGCTGACTAGACTGAACTTGGTGAAATAACATGCACTCGAACATTAATTAACCTCTGGCTTGTCTGAACCAATAGATAATTGGGAGGACGTTTTAAAAGAGAAATAGCTCACCTGTGCCAAACTTAATCACTTTTAGATATTTCAAAATACTAGTTCTGGAAAAAAGGATGAAGCCATGCTGCAAACCTGAGGCTAACATTTTCTTTTCCAGAAAAATGCTGACATCCAGAATAATAAGCCTGACAACACACTACGAGATGAAAGGATACTCTTCCAGAACATTCTGCAAAGATAATCAACATTTTATTAACACAGCATTTTATCTAGATGACTGACAGGAAAGTGATCATCGGAACAGTTTTTTAGTTCATTCCTTATTTTGGTAAATTTAGTCAATTATTTCTGAACTGTTTCCAATGAGAATTGCTAAAATTTGTGGCATATGAAAAGACTGAGTAGTCACGTCTCACAACATTGGTACAGATGTTGCAGGTTGTTTCTTTTCCTCACAGTTGCTCTCCAGTTCAATTCCTGGAGGCCTGTGCTGTCTTCTGGCATCCGTTACGCCCAGGCTTTCGGTTATTAATTAGTCTAATTGTTTGATTAACTGGGACAAATTGTATACATCCTCTCCAGGGTCCGTGAGATGTTTTCTGTCATGCTGTTATTTGTAATCGAGGGCAACATCTAAATTCCCAATTGGAAAATCCTTTAGAAAAAAGAGAAGTTTGGTTGTGTAAGCTTGAATTTTGGCTGCACCAGATTGCTGAGATGAGCCCCTGATCTCAGCCAGTGTGCTCCTGTTCTTTGTGCCTTTACCTGAAGTAACAAGTTACGTTAAAAGGCACTTTAAAGTTTCTGAAAGACTCAATCAACAAAGGCCCTCACCCAGGGTGTAATCTGTGCTTCACAGCCCAGATCATCACTAGGTCGAGATTGGGTCATGTCACTACTGGAGTGTGTCCAGGATACCCTGGGCAGTGGTACTTATTGGTAGGTTCTTGGCTACTGCAGAAACAGTGACCTCATCATTCTGCCTCAGCATAAAAATAATCTTTGCTTGTCTCAATGCAACCCAAATGCATTGGGAGGTTAACACTAGCAGTGATGGAGCCCATTTACACAGCTGTCTGGAATCAAATGGGTAAAGTGAGTGGGTCAAAGAATCTTGGTTGAATTAATTAAAATCAACAAACAGCGGTCTAGTTTTGGAGCACTGATTGGCTTAACCTCTTAACAACCCCTTGAATTGAGCAATAGAGGAGGGGGACCTACATATACTGTAGAACATAAGACTTAACAGTTTCATTTGGCATTTATCATCTATTTATTGTATTTTTAATTATTAAGTAGCTAGTAAAAGCCATATTACCTAATGTGACTTAAGGATTAGGATAGCTTTGATATTGCTGATATTGCTGGGTTAGACAGGCTATCAATCTTAATCACTGTCCTCATCTCTGTTTTCAGATGAATCACTGATGATGAAAATTTTCTAAACCTACTGTGGATCCTTTCACATTGGAAAAAAAGGAAAATCATTGCCAGGAAATTGCAAGCAATATTGTCATACAAGTGAAGAAAAATTGCTGAAAATGAATTGGCACTCGATTATTGATAGAAAGCGTTGTCAAGTGTAAAACAACCCTAAATTGCTCAGATTGCCAACAGACAGAAAGAAAGGTGATTTTTGTTTAAATGTTTTACAGTGATTCCTCTGTATTTTGGACTTCTGGACAGGTGAGCTGATAAAAACCTTTCTTCCCTTGTTAGTACTACTTTTGTAGACCAAGTTAACATTCAGGTAGTCAACAGGCCCACTGAGCACAGAATCAGCTTGGACCAAAATCAGATACTTAAAGGAAATCAGGCTGAAATGTGAAATGGCAGGGTGTCAATACTTATGGGAATCGGGTCCATTATTATAGTGCCAATCTCAAGGCACTGAATCCATCTGCTTTCTGTGACCTGGAAAGAGAGCAAGAGGAAGAGTGAGAAAGAGAGAGCAGTGCAGAAAGAGGGGGAAGAAATTAAAGTTAGAGTGCAGTGAAGCAGGAAAGGTTAAGGGCGTCTACGGAGGAGAAAGGGGGTTAAACATTCACATGATCTCCTCACGACGGCCGGCACGCTCTTGTGGCCCCTTCCCACCCCTAAAGAAAAAAAAGCAGAGAGTCCACCCCAGGTCTCAATCCACCCCTGCACCCCCATGCAGTGATCCCCAAAACCCCAATTCCACCCTCCCCCACAACCCTTTATCCATTAAGAACCAGTGGCTATCTAGCCAGGAGCCTGTACAGTGAAGGGGGTCAATGCATTTTACAAATGGGAACAACCTTTCCAACATTTTCACAGGAGTGGCTGGCACAAAACAGATTCAGAAAAGACGTTTTTTGTTTCGCCTTTTGGTTGGTCAGTACATGGTGTTGCCTGTGCTATACACTTTTGGATTGGCCGATGATCAAGATATTATGCAAAAATGAAGCCGTTGTCTCCGGCACTGAACAAACAGGGTATTGCCATCAACCTTTTCAATTAAGCATCATCTCCACCGCAAAGTAATTTCACAGCTAGAACCATGCACTCGTGCCTATAATTTGGTTCCTTCTAAGAAGCAGGTCTGTAACAGGTCATGCTTGTTTGGATTGACATCTTTGTGTTTTGGTTTAAAGAAAGACTTCAAGTTCTTGGTCAGCAAGTGTACAAGGAGCATTCAGTATCGCTGAACCCTTGTACTGTACATCCTATGCAACTCTAAAATACTCCCTTTGTCCCCCCACTCACACACACTTCCTGTTGTTCAGTGTTCAGACATCTCTTGGGGAGCTCTGTGTCATCGGAGCAGTCAGTCAGCCTGGCACAGAACAATATAAACAGAAAGGACAACTGGGAATAGCAGAACACACACAAGAGGACACAGAACACACGAGAAACTGAAGAGGGAAAAAATACCGCTGATCTCCAATTCCTGCCAGGGCAGCTACCTGCAAGGATCAAAACGCGTCTCCTGGAAATCGTGAACATTGCATTCCTTTGGAAGCAAATGGGAGGAATTTAAAAAAGAACTTTGGGTGAAAGCAGCCATTGTAAAGAGTGACAGAAGTTTTTCTAAGTAACTTTCGAATCATCAAGGGATACGGCCCGTTACAAAATGGAAATCTTGACCAAGCAGCATCAGCCATCAGTTAGATCATCAAGAGCTCAGACGTTGTGGATCTCAGAATTTAGCCAGCTCTAGATCCAGTTGAAAGAAATTCATTGTTGCTGTGTGTCATGCAAGTGCACCAAGATCAGTCATGATGCCAATCAATCATTTCCACTGCTGTGCAGAAGGACCTCATTTGATCCCTTTATCTTAAACTGCAGACTGAGAAATCAAAGCACCAAAGGTAGCAAATTCTAGTTCAGAATGTCTAAAAACTTTTTATATGACTGCATATTCCACTCTGCTAGATTTATTTCAATATTATGATTGAATATAACAGAATCAAATATAACATTTTGTGTAGGATAGCCACTGTACAGCAAACATGATGGCATCTTTTATTTAAACATTTAGTTTAACTGTGAACTTACTTCAAATTCTCTGCATTTTATGATTCTGTAGCATCACACATAACCCAAAAGCCATTTTTCCCCTTTACTCTCAATATACACTTAACAGTTCAAAACAGCACTAAATGAATTACTTAAAGGGCTCTCTGGCATTTTTACAGGGCTGCATTTCAATTTGAAGGTCATGGAATGTTTTAAATCAGTGAAAACAATTCACACTTTTCTGTTCATAAATAGAATGTATGGTTTTAAAAGCACTAAACATCTTTAAAAGCAATTCAACAGGGTGACTCACTGTCACCATGACCCTTACCAGGAAAGATGACTGAAAATGGATGGATAGACTCAGTATCACCCATGATCAGGCGAATTGGTTGAAGCTGCTCAGTCATATTGTGGATGTTGATTGACCAGAGGCACTCAACAGTCTTGAAGGGGTTCTAGGATAACTAACCTACTGACAATCAGGACAGAATGGGTCAAACAGCCGCCTCTGTTACTGTAAGTAACAGGTATCAATTCTCAACCTTCAATTTTGTTCAATCATTTTCTTTTTCTTTGCAGAAAGCACTGGGCTCACCATCTACTGACTGAAACCTTTTCAGGTTTTCAGACTTTCTGAATCTCCTGAACAAGTCACCTCCGGGGACAACTGCACTCCTGATGACTGGAAAACAGGGTGGTGTCAGAAGAGAAGCATTCAGAAATGGAAATTGTTACATACTGCACCATAGTAAAAGGAGCCTGGAAGCAGCTAAGCTCTTTAAGAAAGTACTTGATGATCCTTCAGAGACAGGCTGGAGATAATTTGGGAATCAATTATGTACGTAGCAACAATCAGGCAGGAAGAACAGGATAAATGACTGTCTCTTGTTTGTGACCCTGCTAATGTTTGCATGCTCTTCTCTGTGTGTGGCGGTAAAAACAACTTTGTCACACTATAGGTAGTCAAGGATAAGGAAGCAGATGCATGAGCACTATGATCAGTGCAATCACTCTGGACACTCCACTCAAAGCGCTTTACAGGTAATGGGGACTCCCCTCCACCACCACCAATTTGCAGCATCCACCTGGATGATGCAACGGTAGACATAGTGCGCCAGAATGCTCACCACACATCAGCTATTAGTGGGGAGGAGAGCAGAGTAATGAAGCCAATTCATAGATGGGGATTATTAGGAGGCCATGATTGATAAGGGCCAATGGGAAATTTGGCCAGGACGCCCCTACTCTTTTCCAGAAACGCCCTGGGATTTTTAATGAATGCAGAGATTCAGGACCTCGATTTTACGTATCATCCGAAGAACGGCACCTGTTTACAGTATAGTGTCCCTGTCACTATACTGGGGCATAAGGACCCACATGGACTGCAGGGTGAGCGCCCCCTGCTGGCCCAACTAACACCTCTTCCAGCAGCAACCTTAGTTTTTTCCAGGAGGTCTGCCATCCAGGTACTGACCAGGCTCACACCTGCTAAGCTTCAGTGGGTTGCCAGTTGTGAGTTGCAGGGTGATATGGCTGCTAACATTATTATTAGCTATTATTAGCTATTATTAGCTTCACAGGATTAATTTAACTACTCTCTTATGTCTTACACCTTATAAAACATGCCACACACCCTCCAAGTATAGAGTTAAACAGAATATTAGAATTGCCATTTACGTCCATCGAGCACTCACCCGGTTCAGAAAAGCCAAACCTGTCTTTACATCGCAGCTCACAGCGATAATGTCTAACCCACAGAGGGTGAATGAGGATGTTCAGACAGCTCACTGCAAGCCTGCCCTGGCCACTGAGAACAGGGATCCCAGGAACCCCTGAATGATCAAGCCCAGCCTGACCCCCAGCAGAGATGAGAGCTCTGCTCCACTGCCTGGGGAGTCTCAGCCACAGTCGGCAAGTGACCTGACATGGATTTGAACCCACAGTATCTGGATCACACAACCCAACCTACACCTTTATAAAGAACCCTGTCGGACCAGTGATCCCTTCAACATGACCCACGGCACTGATTTCCACTGCTTTTAAAAATTGCCGGAGATTGCAAGCTGTCTCTAAATAACATAAAGCTCTGGCTGTTTTAACTGCCAAAAGATGGTGAAGATGAACTAAGTAAATGGTTAGTTCAATTAAGAGTTGAAGTACAACACAGTGGCGCAGTGGTTAGCATTGCTATCTCACAGTGCTGGGGCCCTGTGTTGTGGGGCCCTGGGGTGCTATCTGCATGGAGTTTGTATGCTCTGTGTATGCTCTGTTTGTATTTGTGCTCTGGTTTCCTCCCACAGTCAAAGACATACTGGTAGGTGATGTGGCTTCTGGGTAAATTGGCTCTGGTGTGTCCATCTCAGGGTGTACCCTGCCTTGTTACCATTACTTGCTGGGATTTTTGCTCCCACGCAACACTGAACTGGCAGAAGTTGATAGAAAATGGATGGATGGAAGGGTTTAAGTAAAAGAGAGCATTTATCTGGAATGAAAATGGATTGGAAAGGCCTTCATTCATCTCTGTCTGATCTGTATTCTATGTACACGTCTATTAAAACATACTGTACATACTGTATATACTGCTATACTGTAAGTGCAGCAGTGGACGCCACAGAGAAAGCATCAGTGTGTCAATAATATATTTGTCTCAATTAAGAATAACAGGACTGCTTGCAGGGGGTGGTTGTAGGTTTCAGAGCCCTGTGATAGACAGAGTGACAAATCCATTTTAATGATCACAGAACAAACCAGTCCTGTACTGTTTTTTTGTTTGCGTGTGCTTTTAAGTGTCTACATTAAGAGGCTCCCATATGTAAAGAGATGTGAAACATAGGAGGCACTTTTTACATCAGCACAAAGGCTTCAATATTTAATGGCAAGGACACAGCTCGTTCTAGCTCAACAGAGAGAAAAGTAAATCTTTGCACTGGCCACCGGGAGGAGAAAAAAGGAAACCTCTTAAGCCAGGGAAATACTGTACATTGCAGGGGGCTGACAGGTTAACATTTAAAGTACTGCATTAGGGACGAGAACTGTTCATGTAAAAAAATACTAAATACAAGTGGTGATTCTGCCTAGTATCATTAGAAACATTAGCTGAAATTCTGATTAAATCAGGTGAGATGCATGTTAACTATGAAAAAAATGCTGGTATACTTAATACTTAAATAGCTTCAACAACACTGTATGACACTCTGTATATTATGGTATAATATGGTTATATAGAATACAATATATATACTATGGGGGTGGCACAGTTAGCATAGCTGTCTTACAGAGCTGGGACCCTGGGTTCCTGTGGTGGATTTTTTATGTTCTTCCCATGTTTGTGTGAGTTTCCTCTGGGTGCTCCAGTTTCCTCCCACAGTCCAAAGACATGCTGGTATGTTAATTGGCTTCTGGGAAAATTGGCCCTGGTGATTTTGAAAATCTTGCACAAGGGTCTTCTACAACTAACCTTGAAATCACTGTGTTCTCCTTTAACTTACTCTTGATATATTATATCAGGCTTTACTATAGCAAACATCAGCCCTGTGCAACCCTCAGGAGCTTTTACCATGGTGAAGCACAGTGCTTTCAGGCCAGAGTGGCTAAAGGCTATAGGCATATGAAAGAATTCTGAAAGCTAGGATATTTACAGAGGACAGGTAGAAACCACAACAGGAGCTCACAGCGAGGAAGTCCTGAGGTTTCCCTGTGAAGCACAAGGGATTAAGGAGTTTCATGGCTCTTCAGCTGGGGAACCAGAATAGTGGGGCTGACACACATCTCCTCTAATTGCCACTATCACTACTGACAGATATATTAACAAAGGGTGACAGCCTCGCTGGGACACCTGCTTCCTCACATCTCCCCCACTACCGTAAACAGCTGGAAGGCATGTTAATGGGCAGGTCGCCAGGGCAAAAAAGAGCACACAGCACCAAGACAGGGAGTGTGAAGGAGCATCCCCCTGGCGGTGTAGTCAACAGAATAACTGAAAAGAGGTTACAAAGGAGAGGAAGCCACTCAGCTCATCTGGCCCCTTTGATAGTTGCTAATTGATCTGAGGATCTCATTTGATTGCAATAGAAGAGGGTGCTATAAAGGAGTTAACAGCATAGCTGGGTAGATACTCCCTCAACACTTTGACTAAAGAAGTGGATCTGTTGCACTTTTCTAGTGTGACATGTTGTTTTCTTGTCTGCTGGAGTATTGACAGGCCATGAGTTCATGCGAGCTGCAAACACCTCCTTCTCTTTGAGTAACAAACATTTGTTGGTTTTTATACTGTAAAATTAAATTATAGGACTGCAAAATGTAGCATACCTCTTTCACCAGAGTGTCAGGCTACATCTGACCTAGTACTGTCCCTATCCCTACCCAGAGATGTATACAGTAGGTCCCCTGGTTGTAACTAACACTCTGTGCCAGTGCTAATTCAATGGTTTCCATGATGCAAAACCTAACCTAACAAGATCGCATCTTGCAATTAGATCCATCTCTTCATTTTCTAACCACTTTATCCAATACAAGGTCGCTAGTGAGCCGGAAACTATCCCAGCAGGCAACAGGTGCAAGGCAGGATACACCTTGGATGGGACACCAGTCTATCGGAGGGTAGACACACTGACATGCAGACACTCACAGTTTTTGCAGAAGCCAGTTAACCTTCCAGTATGTTTTTTGACTGTAATCACTTCTTAAAGCTTCATCCTTAACCAAATCACACACTAAATAATTTGTACCCCTTACACATATTCTGTTCATTTCTGTATATTTGGAATGGATTCTAAACCTCCAACTGTATTTAAAAGGATGTAAAACAGAGATGTGCTTCCCTGCAGGACAAAGGCTTTAATATTTAAAGACAAAAGCATAGCTCATTACCTCGCTATAAATCCTGACATTAGTTTAACAAGCAAGAAAAGTACATCTTCAAAGAGGCCACAAAGAAGAAGGGAGGAGTAGATTGAGGAAAACAGCACTGGTCAGTGCAGAAGTCTTTTTAATCTCTAGTCCCGTCCAGATTGCCATGTGTTTATAAACTGCTATTGGACGACAGGCTGAGGTTACAAATATGGAACTAGGAAGAGGCAACTTTAAAGTAAAATGGACCATCTGACTGCCCCATCTGGCAGAGGGTTCACTTGGAGTCCTAGATAAATTAATCCTTTAATTAGCTCATGATGAGCAGGCTCGTTTGGGTGTTGCACCCAGGGAAATCTGAACATTTTTTGCTAACCAGGGGGAGTGACATCTCACGTTACTCTGCAAGACCTAACACCCAGACGAAGAGGAGAATGCACAAAGCAAATGAGCACAAGATCTATTTATGGATTTACCATCTATTTACCATCAGCGGTGTCTGCCTTACAAAGGCTGTGCATGCGTCACTCCCGATCATCAAAGACCATCTCACGAGAGCGGGCAATTCCAAACTGCTGCACGGAAAATGGAAAACAGAGCTCCCAATTCTAAATAAAAAACAAAAGGAAGTTCCAACTCCCTTTTCTTGAAATCACCTTTTCCTCTACATACATGTCTAGACTTCCTAGTGCTCCAGCCATTAACTATTTACCAGCATGGCATTCTGTGCAGCGCGTTCTGACTAATCTGCATCTGCACGCGCAGCAGGGGTAATGTGTTCTGTTGTCTTTTATAGCACACAGAGCACCCGAGAGAATCCCGCCTTTAACGGAAACCAGGAGATTCGCAACAGACGCCACCAAGATAAATGCAGGGATGCCGCCACAAGACAGAAGACTCTGCCTATGCTCTTCCACAGACCTGCTCCGGATCCAGAGTGGGATGAGGCCTCCAAGCCTTTGCTAACTGGCTGCGTTATTGTTAGAGCTTCAAAAGAGCAATTTTACATTTCATGGCTCCGCTTCTTCCGAAATGTGCTGCACATTACAGACCAGGAAAAGGACTTTGTGTTCATTTATCTTCAAGGTGATCATGTACTATAAACTGTGGCTGGGGCATAGGAAGACTACACCCATATGAAAATTGACTGTTAGAAGTTTACTGTAATGTTTTTACAGTTTTAATGTTGTATTATCATAGGTGAGCTATACTGTAGGTCCCTATGGTTTTCCCACATTTTGATCTACCACACCATATTATTCCCCTAGTTCAGAATAGTAACGCACAGTAAAAGCAATAGCAAACCATAGCAAATCTATGTAGCCACTATGGTGAAAAACAAAATACTTTTAAAAGTAAAACTTCTTTCCTCATATGTGGAAAAAATCTTTCAGAATACGTGGTCCACAGAAGAGTGACTAACAGTGACATTATGACAGGGAAAGAAAACAAAGTAATTGAGAGCTCTGCTGTAATGGAAGCTAGACGACCTACAGTTCTTTCACTGCAGGAGTGCAGGACAGAACAGCATTGGTCTCTAATTCAAAGCCACGTCAGGCACTACTCCTGTTCTCTTTTCTCCTGACAGACTGGGTCATTTTTAATCTGAAGTAGGCCAGGTTCACAAGGTGATGTGTCAGACTGAATCAGACTGTAATGGAGTAAACAGCACCTTAAAAACTAACTCTCAATGAAGCAGAGGAGCTGCTGAGCCAGAATTTAGTCACATTTCAAAATTAGTTTTTGTAATTGGAAAGCAAAAGGATACCTTTCCTCCGTGCCACGGCAGAATTTTACATGCGCTCTCACGTAGTGTGTCTCCCTAGATGCCCCATTGTTAAGGCTCCATCTTTACTTCTCCTGGGAGAGTTACTAGTCATCACAACAACCTCCAATCTGTGCAGAAATTAAATCTGAGAGTCAAATGAGAGCACTTGTAATAGGGTTTGTACAGATTAAGTGATCTAATAACAAGAAAAAGGAGGTGATGTAAAATTCCACTTAAAGAGAAACAAAGACCCCAAAATGTCCCCTTTTGCCTGCCCTCAGCATAAATCATTTGCTCTTTACTGCACTAATGAGGGATCACTGGAATTCACTCAGATTTTCTCTTTGATTGGTCCCCTGGTTCTTTAAGGACAGAAGAAAAGGCTCCTAGAAAGACTACAGATAAGAGGAGCTTGCTCAGTGTCTTTACCTTCCAGATTAGCTCATTATTCCCAGGGCCCCATCAGGATTCTTCTTTAATGATCCTCCCTCCATGAC
The DNA here is from genome assembly GCF_040954835.1 of Lepisosteus oculatus. Taxonomy (NCBI): domain Eukaryota; kingdom Metazoa; phylum Chordata; class Actinopteri; order Semionotiformes; family Lepisosteidae; genus Lepisosteus; species Lepisosteus oculatus. The sequence continues at coordinate 19,360,919 of NC_090706.1, read as the reverse complement.
TCAGCATCCATTGTGTGAAACCTTTGCTCCACAAACCAACAACCTCTTGAGGAAAAGAACTTCTAATCTGAGGTGAGCTGTATTTTCTATTGAGATTTTTCTGACTCTGCTCTCCAAGTTCAAGAATATCCAGACACATGTTTTCTTTATTTTGTTCCTTAAAACACTGAACCACAGTTTATTATTCTTCTGATCATGATTATGATGATGATGTACCCACCACATATGGAAATCTGAACCCAAGAAGGTCCAGCTGACGTGCTCCTCTGTCACATACTGCCACATTCACAGTACCAAAGAGGAGAGTTAACACTGATTGGAAGAGCAAAAGGTCCTAGGAGATCCTGTTGCACTAAGAGTTGAGAGGAACCTGGCCAAATGACATCCACACTGCATTTTGGAGAGTTCCCGGTTCGAACATGTAATGTCGGGACCATACAGTAGATCTCAACATGCGCTCTGAACAAGCACCTTTAATGGCCAAGCCACTGTGGAGCGAGTGGGCTGATGTCAGATTTTGAAAACCTTGGCCATATCACTGAACTTATTTTCATCTATCCACATTCGACATGGTCATGTCATGTTTGAGTCATGTTGGTTTTCCAGTCGTGACTCACTGTGCTGTGACCCGTGCTGAATCTCCTACTGTAATGTAATGATTCCATTGCAACATGGGGCTCCAGACGAGGCCACATTACTTGCAGTGAGCACATCACAGCCAGACATGTTTCCTAATCAAACCCTAGCAACAGGGAGACCATCACGCATCACCGGTCTTATTTAAAACTCCTTCCCTCCTACAGTAACTTCATGCTTTCAAGCTCAGTCCTTCTTTTCATACTCTTCCCTGCGCGCTTTCACTTGGATATTTGTGGTGACGCTCAGAAAAAAAAACAGCACTTAGCCAAATTCATCCCTGAACATCTTTGTACATTCAAAGTGGAAAAGGTCACCCTTCCACCAACATAAATATTTTGCAATGAACATTGCTGACCTGATTTTGAAAACAGATTAAAGGGTGTCCTTCTGATATTGCTCTTTGCTGTCTCTGTGGTTTGTATTGTAACTGCTTTTGGCAAGTTGGCACCTCTGTGTAGACTTTTAGTTACCATGCAAACCAGCTACTCCAGTGTGAAACCATTCCTCCAAGGACAATGAAAGGAAATGGCATGGAGACATGTAATGATGTTATACAATAACCGTCAGGGGTTGAGATACCAATTTGCTTCCTCCTTCCACTTTCCATGGCTTTGGGATATCGTAAGTGAATTCAGCACTACCTACTGCTCTGCTAGTGATTCTCTACCAGGCATAGATTGCAATCTTGAAAATGCACACCAGAAATTTAAATAAAATGTTACTTCTGGAAACTCCTGTAAAAATGCCAAAGAGATGCCAACATTGGTGTCCTAACAAAACCAACCCTCACTTAAGATCCCTGCTTTGGATCGCAACCCAAAGTGTGTAGCACAGGCAGCAATTTGAATAGCATGCAGATCTGGGGAGATGGGTTAGCATTTTAGCTCCTCCTGGCCGGAAACAGGCCAGAGCTGGTGTTCACCCCTTTGTGAAAATCTTGTAAAGCTCTGGAACTCTGCACTGTTGATAAAAAAACAGGGTTAAGAAGCAGTGTGTGAGAGAGAGTGTGTGTGTGCGTGATGATGTGTGCGTGAGTGAGTCCGCTGGAGGCCTGACAGACTCAGTGGCTGCCTGCGGGCTGGGTGGCAGTGGTGTTGGGGGGGTACTCACTGTAGGGGACGCACTCGTACTGGATCTCCAGGTACTTGTAGGTGCCCGGACAGGGATCTGGGAACACATCGGAACCCGCTACTACCACACACTGTGTCCGATTGTTGCATCTGTCAAGGAAAGAAAGAGAGAAGATATGTCAAGAAATCCCAAAGGCAACAAGGTGACATTGTTTTTCTTCAGCTTGTCAGCACAACAGCACTGGAGTACTGTCTCTTATCAGTGGAATTCTGGAGTTATCATTCATTTTTTTGTCCTACTGCTTTAAAAAAAAACAACATACAAGGCAGCAGCTGGCACTAATGTTTACTCTATAAAAATATAAATGAATAGACTGATAAATAGATAGATGAGATATGCCTCGCTGATGCAACGTAATAAGGTAAGAGCTAAATAATATTCGCATTCCCATAATTCATACTGCCTGCTTGCTCTTATACACATCATAGCCTTGACAGGTGTTCCTGTTAGATATATAGAGTGCAAAGTGAATCACTTTTTAATAATAGGTTGTGCCCTGCAAAGCAATGTTTTTTTTTTTCCTGTAATATGTCTTTTTACGTAAGAATTATTAGCTAAACAATTTTTAATGCATTTGTGAATATTACCAGCACACAGGATTTGCCAGGTCAAAATCCTTTCCTAGCTCTAACCTGAAAGGACAATTTTCATCATTCACTTCATGGCTTTGCCAGCCATTCACCGACGACACCTAATACTGTAAATACTGCCACTAAAATCCCGAGCACCGAAAGATAGTAAGCTCCTGTCCAGTGAGTATGAAATGTTACACCGATTATATTAAGCTACACAATTCCTGCCAGCCTTTCTGCTCTGCCTGTCAACTTTTATATCATCTAGCATTTCTGTCAAGATTTTCTTTTCTACAAAGCAGTTTCCCACTGAACAGCATTGCAAAAGTCCAACAGCTCATTAGGTTATTTACCTAGCAGTATTTCTTCATTTATTCTTAAATTTTGAGCCTGTGTTATCCACACATCCATCCACTAACCACCTTATCCAGTTCAGAGCCACAGAACTGGAATATCCTGGCAAACAATGGGTGCAAGGCAGGATACACCCTGGACGGAATGCCAGTCCATGGCAGGGTACACAAAGGCTCACACCAGGGCCAATTTTCCTAGAAGCAAATTTACCTAACAGCATGTCTTTGGACTGTGGGAAACTGGATCAATCAGAGGAAACCACACACAGGGAGAACATACAAAGTCCATGTACTGTGCATAGCACCTGAAATTGAACACAGGGCCCCAGCACTGCAAAGCAGTAAAGCTAACCATTGTTCCATTGAGACACCAGTTTTTGCTCCAGTGTAATATACTAGGCCTAATTGTAAATGCAATACATCATTACTGAGAAACTGCCTGCAGATTTGCACAACAAATAAGTGCTACATAAAAATCAGCTTAAAGCAGACATGTATAAAATTGAAGAATTGCTTGTATATACAGTAGTACAGATTTTTGTGCAAGGATAGATTTTCATAGACTGTCCCCCTACCTGTAAGCATTAAAGGCTATCAGAAACAATATGACACAATAGGTTAGGGATGCCAGCAACTGTGACATACCTCTACCTTCACAAGGCAGTTTTTTTTTTAAGTCTAATACAATTTAGACCATTATAATGATGGGTGCTAAATCTTTCTTCACAGAGAATGAAAACTCTGCAGGTGATCCACTGAATTAACTGAACATTTTGTAGCCTGGTCTTAACTTGCATATGGCCGGTATTTAGACACAGGGAAGACACAAAATGCCCTTAAAAGGTTTGGACGTTAGCGATGCTCTCACTTGCCTCCTGGAATCCCAAACTCCATTTGTTTTCATTTGGAAATATAGATTTTCACAGGATTTCACTCCCTTGTTATTTTCCATGGGTTTGGATACTGAAACATGTTGATTTCTTAGAAAATGGGTACCTTACTTTAATAAGAATCCCTGTCATTCTACAGACCTGGTTGGGACATATAGGTATTTAATTCAGTCAGGCAACAAGCCAGCTTTACATTCACACTCATATAGTACAGTATATACAGTATACAAAAGCACTATAGATAAAAAACACTAATAAGGAAGACTGATATACAAAAACTAACAGGCTCTAATTTGGTTTGCTGGGAGCCTAGTGCATTCTCATTTACTTTCCATCTAAGCTCTTAATTACTAAATTGAACAGGTAATTGGCTTAATTAGACTTTTTGATTATCTGCAGCCCCTAAACTGTTCCAATTTCCAAACTTTTTTTTGATTACATGAAATCAACCTTGTTAAATCATGAAAGCTATTGAAAAAAGGCTTAATTAAACCAATCGCTAGATCAATTTAGTAATGAAGTGAGCGAGACCTTTGTCTAACAAAAATCAGAAGGCACAACGATCCAGAAAAGCAAGATTGGGATGTGCCGCTACAGAAGACAAAGATAGCTGGCCAATTCAAACATCTATATTTCACTGTACAGAGATGCAGCTTGTTTAGCAGATTTGAGCATATTCTCAGATGGCTCAAGGTCATATTATATAATTAAATAATTTGTTGATGATTTTTTGGACAGTTGGTGTCACCAACAGAAAGATGTGTGAGCGGAGGGCAATTTCTGGGAGATTATGGATTACTTGTTGGAGTCAAGGAGGAGATGCTGATTTCCAGGAGACTCCCAGAACTTCTGGGAGACTTGGGATGCCTGCTATTTCATACACCAAAAATTGAGCCAACTGGAATGTATTCCCATGAATAATGACTGTGCATGCTAGAGAGTGCTATATTAACTCAAATGAACCAGATGACTCATGGGTGGCCACTCAATAGGGAGCACTGTTGTGGCTCCCCACCACTTTTCTACTAAAATTCTACTACAGTTAATTGGAAGTTGGATTTAAAATTAAAACAGAAATATTGCATCTTTTTCTTTTCTTTGTCAGAAATATGAAAACTACAGTGTATTTTGTTGTTCCTCCAGCTATTGTGGCAACCGCCACAAAAAACGTGAGTGTGCTCAGTTACACACCCTGGGGCGATCTCCTTCCTGTCCTTGCCAAGCAGTTTTAACAAATGGCGATAACCACCTATCTGAGCTGTCAGTGAGATGCCTGTGCTGACACCCTTAGCCATGTAAACAGCTGTTACCCGGGAAACAGGAGAGATCCGTTTGAGGGTGAGAGAGGAGAACTGAGAAATGGTGGCAATTGATGATGCTAATTCACCAATGGCACAATTACTCTTAGGAAAGTGCTTTGATGAGAACATTCAGGCTGAAAACGACTTGGACTGGTTCTGCACCTGTCAGCAGAAGAAGCAAGTTCGCAGACTTCTGAAAACATTTGCAAAATGAAGTGATTGTGTGGTATCGGGCAGGGTGGGAGTGTAATTAAAAGAACTTTGTTTTATTAATGTTGTGCAACTGCTGTTGTTTTGTGCCCATTAGTTTTGTATTCAATCACAAAAGCAAAAGAAATTTGTAATACGATATGTAATGATTTCTGTGCACTGGCCATGACTGGGTGATACAGTACAATAACTGGCTGCACACAGTGTCCACTATTGCTGTCCATAAGCAAGGCTTGGACATGATGCCTTATGAATGCCTGTTAAACATCTTTACTGCACAGTTCTCATGATACAGGCATTTGAATAGAACAGCTAACTTTATAGGCACCTTTGTATATCACAATATAAGATACAAGCCTCACTTAAATGTTTAGAGGGTATTCCTGTATTTTAAACACAATCACAACTGTGCATAACTCAACTTTCTGTTCAGAACTGTGCATATACCTGTATGTAACAAGTTCAGCTCTCCTGGGCTTTGGTGGGATTCCATCTCGGACATTTGTGGGCTCCCAGCATGCACAGCACCACTCCCTAGAGAATGGAGAACTTGCTAGGTCCTCTGCCACAGAAGAGTTGTCTAGACTTCAGTTGTCTAGACTTCAGACTGGGGTGACATCACTTCTGTGTCTGTCTCAGTGCAGGAGCCTTGTTACTGTACGTATACACAGGGGACAGATAACCCCACTGAGAACAAATGGTTTATGTAGCTAATGAATACAGGTTATGTATGATTGAATTCATTTCTGCAAAAAATGTCACCGCTCTGTATACCTGGTCAGTCTTTAACCTTAACCACTGTTATTAGCTGAACTCTGTCAGCCTAGTTTTTTGTCAACCTGGGATAAACCAAGTGCTTGATGTGGAAAAAAGTGTCAGTCCCCTTTTCCCTGGCAAAAAAAAAAAGTACTTAACGTTGGCAAATATTTGATGGAAATAGGATTTGGTTTTTCATGTGACACTAGTTAAAAATAACACAACTGAGAAGCCCTGTCTTTGGTGACAGACTGCACACATAGAAATATGCCTCACTTCATTTTGGTTTTATCCTTACAAATTGGTGAAAATGTGATTCCGGTCCTCTGTCAGAGAACAACTCAAAATCTGTCTTGCAAATGGCAAAACAATTTGCTGGGAAAAGTTTAAGAAAGTTTTTGTTTTTCATGATCACACCTGAAGATATTCACGAACAGGATTAAAAAGCACTCTCATGTTATAGCATTCAGGATTAGGGATTATAATCAGGCGTGTTTTGAATCTCACTTGATTGAAATGGCAAACAGCGAAGTTATTAAGGAATTTGTTTAGTTCCACTAAAAGTGCTGAGGCTCAACAAGAAGTGCCGGTACTCAGACAGTACTGGCCCAGTTCAAGCACTGGCTAAACCAGTTAATACTGAAGGCTTATTCAGATTCTTTCTCAGCCTGAGGAGGACAGTGAAATTGTTCAGTTGCAAAAAAAACATCTCTTCATAGATATTCTCATGCTCATATTTGTGGACAGGGGAGAAACAAAATGGCAAATATCTGAATTCCTAACAATTTTTTTCCATTTATCCCCATAATAAAAAAAGTAGATTCTATTTTTCAGGATTGTCAGCTAGGTCTAAAATCTCAACACAGAGAAATGACCTTGAAACGTGCGGCTCTGAGAGAGATCAGATTTGCCTAATTGACTGAAATAAATGTTTTCACTGCTTTGAAGCCACCTGAAAAAGGTGCTTGATTGTGTGAAGGTGACAGAGAGTCACTGAAATCTCACAGATCCACCCTGTCTCTTCAAATGCTCCTGGCAAGGTCTTCCTGTCATGGAAATCAGAGTATCTCAATTTCTTTTTCCTAACCACCTGTTTGTCATCTCCCTGATCAGGGGACACAAAATAATAGCCTGCTGGAGCGTTCGTACATTTCTTCTTTAATCAAAACATTCCTGATGGAAAGTGGTGCTTTAATCCAGCAAAGATGGGCTGCAAAAAATGTTTTTCCTTTGCACGAAAAGATATAACTACAAGATCCCCTTACACACTTAAAGACTTGCAAAGCAAAATGGAAAACCAGTCAGGATGAAACCACTTTTACCTTCAGAAGGTGAAATCTGCTTCTTTAAATTCTTCCTACAAGATGCAGTCTCATTTAACACTGACCATCCAAAATGGCACCAAACTTACGTTTTCATCAACCTGAGATAGTCATTCCTCGTGACACTCTCTCTTCCAGGCCTAAAAAGCTTAAGTTTTGAACACAGTGCAGCAGGTTTGCTCCAAGATACTCATCCGGGAGAACAGCAGAACAGTGGTTCTTGAGCACTCCACTGCCTTTTGGTTCTTGTGCCAAATAAACTAATTTATCTTCCCTCCATCCATCCATCCATTTTCTAACTGCTTCTTCCACTTCAGGGTCGCAGAGGAGTCAAAGCCTATCCTGGCAAGCCTAACCCTGGAGGAAATTATTTTCCAAATTAATCGCTAGTTGATTACGACCTTTTCTTAGTGATTAAGAAGTTGCGTAGTGTTAGTAATACGTCTCTACCCTGAACCAATTTCTGGAGGTCACACCTGTCCACAATCAAAAGTATGAAGTGCAAATGATTGGGAGAGTTTGATACAGCAGCATTCCCACCAGTGTCTGTCTATTGTTAAGCAGTCTCGTTTAGACAGAAATAAAACAGCAACCTCTTAATAAGCAACTTGAGTGCAAACATTCATTCAACAATAAACCAGCAGCAGAGATTGAATTAAAGATTGAATTTACCCTGAAGCTGAAAATCAGGTGACAAAAAGGTAAAAAAAGTTCAATGACAGAATCAGATTGCCACAGTGATTAAGATCTCATGTTAGAGTGCAAGTCAGATAGGACAGGGGTCCAAACTTGACTGACCTAGCTCATCCACCATGTCTCATGTCAAGTCTGAGCTCTGTCAAGTGTTTGTTTTTCTTGCCTTGCCTAGTGTGATCATCTGAAATCTTAATTTCATGTCCACCTGTCTGCATCTCTCTTAACCCTCTGTCACACACATTCCCTCCCTCCTACCATATGCAGCAAGATATCAGCAGGTAGAGAGCAGAAGAACCGGTGTCTGTGTGTGGAGAGACGTTATAATTCAGTATGTGTGCGTCTTTGACAGAGACAGACTGTGGGGTTATGTGTACACACTGAGAGAGACTTTGTGTCAAAATACAGACACTTATGAGTCTCTACATGTGAGTTTATAAAATAAACTATTTAGGGCCAAGGTTACCTGTGGTCAGCCTCACCCATCATTTGCAGTACAAGGCTAGTTGAAGACACATACAGTACATACTGAGAGTGGCTGTTGGTAAACAGATGGAGGTTAGAGACCTTTATCTATGCAATTGGGCCCAGCACATCCAGCTGCTTGATATCAAGGAAATTCAGTGCAGAGTTGCATGGCCTAAGATCCAGGAATTCATTTCTTAATTAAGACGCACAGATCCCGACCCCCCCCCCCCCCAATCCTTCCACAGCAAAATAATGAGATACAAAACTTGTGTACTGACAGGTTCTACCAAGGAAAACCAAAAAAATTACAGATTCTGTTTCACTAGATGCTGATGACGCTGTAAATAGGTTCATTAGCAGGAGCACAACACAAACCCAACAACACAGCACATAATCCAGTCAACACTATTCCTCTAATCAAGCATAATGATTCCTATAATCAAGCATGTTGAATTATGTTATGAGAATGCTTTTCTTCAGCAAGACCCAGAAATATGGACAAAGTTGTGGAGAAAATGGATGGAACAGGTAAATCCTTTGAGTGGAAATGTAGCAAAATCAACTGGGCATACACATTCCATATTCCAAAATAATTTATTAACACTTGTCAACATTTCAGAATACACCTGCTTCAGTCTGCTTTAAAACTGGAATGAAAGTTCACCGCTCAGCAGGATGATGACACAAAGCACAAGGTCAAAGCTACACTGGATTGTTTTAACGAGAAGAAAGTGAATGTCACTGAGTGGCCCAGTCAGCGTCATGGCAAATCCAAGAGAAAATCTATGGAAAGACTTGAGAATTGCTGTCCATCAACAATCCCCAACCAATCTGGCCGAGCTTCAGCAAGTTGGCAATGAAGAATGAGTGACAGGTGAACTAGGCTGGTGTGCAGAGCTAGTAAAGACTTATCCAACAAGACTCACAGCTGTAATTGCTGCCAAAGGTACTTCTTACAAGTCTTGACTCCTGGGGTCTGGGGTGAATACAATCAACTTTTTCGTTTTTCTTTTTTTTTCTTTTTCACTTTTGCTGATATGTTAAGTGTAAAGTCTCTCACCCATAAATGTCCAAAACTGGTAATTCAACAAAATCGGACATCATTGAATACTTTTGCAAGTCTTGCATACACACAAAATGTATGTAGATAATGCTATACAAGTATGTCGACTATTTTTGTGCTTTGTGTCAAAAATTACATCCTATTACAGTATTATAATGACATGGTACAAAGCCCATGTGGAAAGAATTGCTGTTTGTGTGGGTTTCCTCTGGGTGCTCCTACAGTTTAAAGACAAGTTATTTATACATTGTATAGTATAAAAATTGGTAATTTGTATGTACAGATGTATTTTGTTTTGAATAAATAATATTAGTTTAATATCAGAACTGATCACTCCAGCTGAGATCTCTTTTAATCTCCCGGTGGAGCATCCATATTCTGATCTCTGCTGTTTCAGGCAACAGAACACAGACCTAGAGTTTATCAAAAATGCAAATAATCTTGCTGCAATTGTGGGGCCATGTGGATACGCCCACATATTGCCCCGCAGGCTACAAGGAGATCTGAGCGCCCTCCCTGGAATTCCAATTGTCAGGCATAGCAGGGATTCAGGGGGGATTATAATGTGGTACAGAGGAGACCTCACCAGCTACATCAGCCCAGCCAAACAAGGCCAGCCACACAGACAGTTGGAAATTAATAGGAGCCCAGGCCCGTGTGACAATGACATATACCTGTGTGCATCTACTGTACACTGCTCCTCTGAATGCTCACACTATAACAAGGAATACTTCCAAACCCTCCAAACAGGGATTCATTTCTTTACCAGTCCAGGGAAATGCCCTGCTGTGGGGATTTCAATAGCTAGACCTGTGCACTGCCAGACAGGGTAACTGTCTGGAGAGATTCCTGTGAACCTTGTCCCTCTCACAACATATTGAAATAACCCTGAGTCTGTGCATCCCAGCCAAGTTTTGAGCCTGTACATCATGAACTGGAACATTAGAGGGGGCTTTCTAGGTCAATTATACTATTGGTCATCTTTTGGGTTTAATGTACACTCATTTCTCCTTATTCACGTTCATGTGGAATATGTTCCTGAAAAATACGTACTGTATACTGTGAAAAGGCTCTTCTGTACCATATATACACCATATGTATACTGTACCTAATACAACAAATAACTAAAGAACATGAGAGAACATAAATCATGTACTTCAGTTTTCTATTATAAATAGGAATACAGTAATCCCTTGCTATACGAGCAGCCACTACATGATTCGCTTTTGTTTATACGAGATGTAGTTTTTTCATTTAACAAGCAGGTTTTCACTCGTACAAGCTGGGTTCTCGTAAAGCATTTCCGAGATTAATCTTTTATCGAATCTTCTCAGGTGAGAAATTTACTTTTTTATTTTTATTCCATTTAAATTTTATTCATTCTAACGACTTGTGTTAAGTGGGATAATACCTATTTTTATGCATTTGCTGATGACTGCAAAGATGTAACCGCTGTACTGTAGCATAAATGAGCAGGAATTTTGTTTTCCTACCTAGAAAAAATGAGAGGAGATTGACCCATCTAGGATATTTGTGCGTGTCTGTGAGAGACGTGATATGTATCAGTGAGAGACAAGCTGTGTGTGTCTATCAGAGGCAAGCCGTGTGTGTTCACGAGAGGCGAGCTGGGTGTGTGTGTCTAAGAGAGACGAGCTGTGTGTGTGTCTGCGAGAGACGGGCTGTGTGTGTGTCTGCGAGAGATAAGCTGTGTGTGTGTCTGCGAGAGACGGGCTGTGTGTGTTTCTGCGAGACATGAGCTGTGTGTGGCTGAGAGAGACGAGCTGTGTGTGTGTCTGCGAGAGGTGAGCTGTGTGTGTTTGCGAGAGGTGAGCTGGGTGTATGTGTCTGTGAGAGACGAGCTGTGTGTGTGTCTGTGAGAGGCAAGCTGTGTGTGTCTGCGAGAGACAAGCTGTGTGTGTGTCTGAGAGAAACGGGCTGTGTGTGTGTCTGCAAGAGACGGGCTGTGTGTGTGTCTTTGAGAGATGGGCTGTGTGTTTGTCTGCGAGAGATGAGCTGTGTGTGTCTGAGAGAGACGAGCTGTGTGTGTGTCTGCGAGAGGCGAGCTGTGTGTGTTCGCGAAAGCTGAGCTGGGTGTGTATGTCTGTGAGAGACGAAGTGTGTGTGTGTCTGTGAGAGGCAAACCGTGTGTGTCTGCGAGAGACAAGCTGTGTGTGTGTTTGAGAGAGATGGGCTGTGTGTATCTGCGAGAGATGAGCTGTGTGTGTGTCTGCGAGAGACGAGCTGTGTGTGTATGTATTTGTGAGAGGCATGGTGTGTCTGTGAGGGACACATTGTGCATGTACAGTATATGTTAGAGAAGAGCTGCGTGTGTGTGTGTCTGTGAGAGATGCACTGTGTGTGTACAGTACGTAATTATGAGAGGCAGGCTGTGCACTTTGTGCCTGTGTCTGTCAGGGACGTTGAGTGTATCTGTTGTTTAATTTAAATGTTTTAAGTGTTTCTGTTTTGGCAACACAGTAATTCATTGGTCATGCCAATAAAGCTCTGTGGATTTGAATTTGAAATTGAATTACAGGCTGTGTGTATGAACATGAGAGAAAAGCTGTGTCTCAGGCTCTGGGAGGCATTACCTGGACCTACACTGCCCACCTCCCCATCAGCCTGTGGGCTCAATTGAAACAGTGGCACTGTCCTGTATAAAAGACACACACACGGCATTCTGTTTGAGAAGGGATTGTGTCCATCTATATCTAGCAAATTTCTGGATATGTGTGCCCATGGTCTAGGCAAGTTAAGAACAGCACTGCCCCGATGAAAGATGATTAATAAGGTATCAAAGTCGGGAAGCACAGAAAAAATCGAGTTAGAACAAATCAGCCTGAAACACAAACAGATTTGAAAAAAAAGACAACAAGGCACGGCAGAACTGCATGGATAGTGCTTGGTTAGGGGCTTGAAGAAGACCCTGTCAGCAAAGAATCTCAAGCCAAGGCCTACAGGATTGAGAGCACTTTGACACCATGCATACAAAACACTGCTCTTTAAGTATTCCAGCACCAGGGGAAGAGGCTGAACTGAACAGACATCTTTGCTGTATCTTGGCAAACTAATGCAGCCACCCCTGTGAACCCCAGATCACATGGTAGGCCTGCGATGGGTCTTATGGGAAAACAAGACATTTTTAAAACAGGAGTTACAGCTGGAATGGCCTAAGACCTACTCAATGAGTGGGAATCTGATTAAGGCATTTTGATTTGTGTTTATTTTTCCATTTCTTCACTACTGGTCAAATCAGAACATCCTTTTTTCACTTTCAAATCTCAGTCCGTCTCCCCCCACAAAAGGACATTATTCCAGCCAATTCCCCTGGTTGACATACAGACTTGCCAAGAGTCCCCTCACAGAGACGAAATGTCCTCTGTTGTTGAATATTTGTAATCGTTGTTTTTATATCCATCCATCAATTTTCTAACCACTTCAGCAAATTAAGGGCCGGGGGAGAGCTTATCAAGCAATGGGTAAGCAACAGGCACACGGTGGAGTACACCCTGGACAGGACACCAGTCCATCGCAGGGCAGTCAGACACAACCACACAGGACTCGCACAAGGACAATTTTCCGAGAAGCCAGTTAACCTACAAGTATGTCTTGTGGGAATGAGGGAGGAAACTGGAGCACCTGCAGGAAACCCACACAAATATGATGAGAACATACAAACTCCATACAGATAACACCCTTGGGTCCAGAATTGAACCTTAAGACTCCAGCGCTGAGGCAGCAATGCTAACTACTGCACCACTGTGCCGCCTAATAGTTTTTTTATTTTTATAAATTTTTTAGATTTTATTATAGACCCACCCACAATTGTTGTAGGCCCTCGCTCTCTGCAGAGGCTCCCACAGACTCTCATGAGAGAATGAGATGTGCAGTCAGACCTTTGGACATGCCCTCCTGCAGAGCTCTGCCTTACCTGACAAGAGCAATGGTGTGTCTCTTGCTGCTGCTATCGCAAGCCTGCAGGCACATGACAAGATTCAGCACTGTAACAAAAGCCTAGGGACTTGTGGCCAACTAATCTAAACTGTAACCTAGCAGTACTCAGCTTTTAGGCTCTGATGCTTGGGAAACCTTTGTCATAGGTCCCAGGTGACCCAATCCAGGCATGAATGAGCAATATAGTTGTCTTTTCATGAATGGTTCTTCCCTTTAATCTTCCAATCCTGTATCAATGATTAAGCACTGGAGAACAAATGGTGGGGTTTAAAAAACAGCATTCTTTTTCTATTGATCACATCATGTAGAAGTTCATTAAGTTACCATGTACAATCCACTGAGTTACAAGTTATCACCTTCCAATCCATGCAACCTAGAGGCTGCTGTCTATCTGGGCTGGCTACTGTTATTTCAAAAGAGCTTTTAAACATTCGTTCCTGAAAAAAAAAATATGTCTTAAATATTTACTTTAAATTCATCTTAAAACAAGAAAAACCTGTTAAGAACTTTCTAATTGCAGAATGCCTGCTTTTCATTTTTTGCTTTATCGTTTATTGTGCACATGCTCTCATTCACTCATAATAGGAAATCAGTCATTAAATGATCTTTTTTTTCTAATCAGATTATTCCACGTTTATATGCATGGTATTATTAGCAAGATAAACTAACTTTAAGTTAATCAAAGCAGCGTGCACTATCAAGTGAATTCACCCATGCATTTTTATGATTGAGATTAATGTCACACAATGGCAAGGCAATTGCCAGGTTAATTGATCTGAAAGATTCACTCCCATGTTTTTGAGTGCTTGTGTAACAGAATACTGTAGTTTATATTTCTTAATCTGACTTGATCTACTTCAGGTTATATATTGCAAGTAGAATTCATCTCATTCATTAATTAAGCTTCTTGACTTCGTGGCATAACACCAGTCAGGCTGTCACTTTTCCCCATCATTAATGGAAGTCTCACCAAAACCCCCGAGATTGCAAATGAAAGAATTAAACACTGGGGATATTTTCTTGTAATTAATGGCTTCTTTTCCAAGTTTATCCAATGTTAATTGAGGTCTAGCAGCTGAAAATGTGTGTAATAACATAACTAAAGAGTAGGAATCCCTTTGTGAATGACACCATCATGAATGATGGTGAACGAGACCATTTCCATGAGCCACCAGTAGGAACTATCTGAACTGGTAGTGGTATGTACAGTATTTCCTAACTCTCCAAAATATGTCTTGTCAGAGGTTTAGAGTATGGCTGGAATCTGGAGATTCCCAGGGAAACCTGTTTCTTCCTCCTCATGTCTTCTACAATTTGTCTGTCACTTTGGGGGTCAAGTACTGTAGGTAATAACCTACTATACCCCAGGTGTTCCTAATATTTAACTAGTGAGCCAGTGAGTGCATGTATTGAATGTATATATTGTTAGCAGAGGTTTATTCTCACAATCCAAAGACATTAAGTACCTGTAGTGTAGGTTATTTGGTTTCTGGGAAAATTGGCCTTGGTGTTATAAGATCACTTTATTAGCCATAAACAATTTCTTGCATTAGGAATTTGTCTTTTTGCATACCCCAGCTGGCTCTCCATAGTGTGTTAGTGTGCGTATTTGTGTCTGTGTGTGCCCCTTGATAGAGAGACTTCCCATCCAGTGTGTTTTCAGCTTAACAGCCATTGCTTGCTAGGATAGGCTCCAGCTCCCCTAGAACCTTGAATTGGATAAAGAGGTTCTGTATGGATTGATGGTATAATGCCATTGTATTATTGTCAAGAAAGCTACCAGTGACACAGTGGCCCAAACAGTACATGCAGGCAGTGAATGTAGTTTTATATATGTATGAGCTGTTTTGATAACACTCCAGCCCCAGAGTTCTTTGTTCCCCGTGCTTGAAATGTGGCTGATATGCCTTCTGTGTGGAGTCTGCATGTTATCTTCAGATTAGTGTGTTTTGTAAAATGTCACACTGCCTGTTGTGTGTAAGACTGAGGGGAGTTTGTGAAACCAGCACTGTTGACAACAGAAGTGCTCAAGCTATTGAGGAAGAAAGCCCAAACTCTCCAGCACCAATGTCAAGTCCCTCAGAATAATTTCTCTGTGTGACTGGCGATGATCTAGAGGAGATTTACAGACTAACTTTGCTGCAGGGACAGGTGTTAGTATTTCTCCACAAACCAAAACCTGAGATAAACATCAGCACAAATCAGTCTCAATAGGCCCATAGCTGCCTGGAAACAACTTCGGAGAAGAGGAAATGAAACAAAAAGGATGATGAGCCACAGTGTACACCACATGTTTAAAACTCTATAATGGCATCTCAAGCTCTGCTTACACCTATAAGCACTGTGACACTTTGTGATTTGTTGTCTGACCTCAAAAGACATTGTAGCATGGCAAAACAACACTGTATGAGGTAACAACTAATATTTATAATTAATAATAATAATAATTGCTTACACTTATATAGCGCTCTTCTGGACACTCCACTCAAAGTGCTTTACAGGTAATGGGGACTCCCCTCCTCCACCACCAATGTGTAGCCCCACCTGAATGATGCGATGGCAACCATAGTGCACCAGAACGCTCACTACACATCAGCTATCAGTGGGGAGGAGAGCAGAGTAATGAAGCCAATTCATAGATGAGGATTATTAGGAGGCCATGATTGGTAAGGGCCAATGGGAAATTTGGTTACAGTTAGTAGGTTACACCCCTACTCTTTTTGAGAAACGCCCTGGGATTTTTAATGACCACAGAGATTCAGGACCTCAGTTTTACGTCTCATCCGAAGGATGGCACCTGTTCACAGTACAGTGTACCCGTCACTATACTAGGGCATTAGGACCCACATGGACCACAGGGTGAGCACCCCCTGCTGGCCCCACTAACACCTCTTCCAGCAGCAACCTTAGTTTTTCCCAGGAGGTCTCCCATCCAGGTACTGATCAGGCTCACACCTGTTTAGCTTCAGTGGGTTGCCAGTTGTGAGTTGCAGAGTGATATGGCTGCTGGCTGCTGGTTATACAAAACTGAATCTATAAAGTGTACTTTCTCTTATATAATGATCTTTGGATCAGTTACAGCAAACAGACAGCAAGGTGGTCTGAGTGACCTCATCTCTTCTGTAGCTTTTCTTATCTTCTTTTGTTCTCATACTGCACTTCATTCTTATCCTTTAAGACACAAGAGGGGCTGAATCATCATGTCTTAATCATACCCCTAAAGGAGCTATTAGGCATGCTCTTAAACAGAGTAATTAACACATGGTAATGGGCCCCCTGGAGTTTCCTTAACACTGTTATGCAATATCTAAAAACATATATTATTTTTTGCAAATTGTCTTCCACGTGCTATCAAATGTCTTTAACAATGCAATGGAAAAGCACTGGGGTTGACACAGAGTGTTCAGGAAATTATGTTGGACTTCTAAGACCAGAAGAAAATCACCAGGGTTCACAGATGGAGCAATGCGTTTTACAGCCCAGTGGAAACACAATTCACAGTATGGGCAGTACAAGAGTAATTCTGCACTGACCTCCCCTCTACCTGTATTTGTTTACCTTAATTCAAGCCCTTAACTACTATTAACTACTACTTAACTACCTTAAGATGTTAAGGGCACATCCTTTCAGGTGGAAACAGCCTCTGGAGGCTTGTAGGGTTTAAGTAGCAGAAGAGGTTAAAAGAGAAGAAAAATATCATTTATTCTGTGAATACAGTATATTATAGAGTGAGGTTTTCTGTGGGTGGAAATGTCAAACATGAAGGTCTTTTCTTTATTACTTGATAATGTAGCTCTAACTTCTTCAGTTTTACAGTTTTTCAAAGTTTTTTTTACCTGTCATTGAATCCCTCCAAAACAAAACTGCCTGATAACTGGAGGTTTAATCTGGTTAATCATGGGTATCATTACTCATTTGGTGATCAATTTTATTTCCATTCGGTTGGTTGCGAATCAGCTGAAATGGGAGGAGTGATGACTATCTCACTGATGACTCTGCATATTTAGAGGTGGCCAGTAAGTCTCAGGAGGCGCCATTAAGCTTAGAATGTCCACTGAAGTCTTCAATGTTTCTCCCTAGTAATATACAGTATAATTCAACTTCCTTTTGCACAAAGAGATTTTGTTGGCTGACTCTATTAAAACAAAACTAGACCCCAGTCACACAGATGGCTTACTTTCTCAAATGCCATTTTGTTAAAAATTCTCAGCTGCCATTCAACTATGATTTTGCTGTTGTATGGGGTCATATAGTGTCACTTATGATTCTGGGTTATTTTGTGATCCTATCTCTCATTCAAACAATTATTTTAAAGGAGTAAGCAGGGATTGGAGGCAGAGGAGATTGGGAGTGGAGGGCTGAATTCAATGTTTGAGTAAAAGAGGAATGCTGATAAGGGGCTCAGGGATGGTGTGGGGTGAAGGTCTGAGAGAGTGGATTGGGTATTGGTGGTTTCATGTGGGATCAAGGTCTGAGTAACAGGCTGATTGAGGATTGGTGGTATGGGGCTCAGGTTATTTTGATCCAATTTATGTTTTTTTTTTTTGTTTTGTGCTATACAGTTTGCCTGTGTCATAAAAATAAGAAAAAAGTCACAAAACCAGGAAATGCTATGTGAAGATGTAACACCTGACTTAAACCTAGTCAGCACAGCTGAAATGACAATAAATGCCAGTTTCTTTAGGGAATCTTGTTTACATGTGGCAACATAACCACATCAGATCAGTGGTACTTTCTTCACAGGGGGTCAACCTGTGCTCTACCCAAGTGTCGGTGGTGGTTGAGCTTTTCAGGTTTTGGATATTTCAGGTCCTTTCATTTTCCAATATCATGAAGCTGAGAAAAGCCCATTGAAGGACGACACATGTTCACCTGGCTGTTTCTGACTGGGATGTGAAGCCATCGTTTAAAGGGAACTCTGCAAAGGAGTGGTTAAAAGACAATGATATCACTAGCCAAGAAAGAGCTCTGTGATGACCATTATGTGCACGAACTGCAGAGTAGAAAAAACAATCCAACTTCCTTTAACGTGTTTGTCAAAGCCAGTGTTGTGTTTTTGACAAACCTTTACCAGAATTTTTTTCAAAACCGCAATTTGCAACCTAATCAATCCCTTATTTGGAGAGTGTGAATTCACAGACGAAAATATAATGGCTTCAACCCACCCACTATCATCACCTGGAAAGTTCCAAGAGGATCATTTTGTTATTAAAACAATTGCCTTAAGATTAGATCATGCCAGGAGGAAACTGATGTTTGGACAGCAAAGGTGTGTTGAGGACAAATGAGAGTGATGTGTTTTGTTAAGTCAAAAATGAAACCATATTGTACTGGAGGAGTGATCTGATTTCAGGACACACTGGGTGCAATGAGAGGGGAAGGACTGTTTTACAATGTGAGCAGGATTCAACATAGTGGACAAGTGTTCCTTTGCTTCTAGGAGCTGAACTGTTTGTTTTCCTTGGTGCTGGCCCTGATGTGCTGCAGTCTTAATGCTAAAGGATACTGCTGGTTCCCAGAACAGGAGAACAACAATGCATTCAGCACTGACAAAAAGACACCTCCTTAGCAAACTACAGTCAACGTATGCTTAGAGTTCTCTTTTACAATAAAGTCACACCCAACACACCATCCCCATGTTATGAATGTTCTTCAGTCACACACCACTGAGTTCTGCCTGTGAAAGGTGAAGGATTGAAGCATTCAAACTGAATTAGTCTTCAATCCAGGGAACTGAGCACAACCACAGTTGTTGTACCATAATTCTATTATGTGAATTTGATATCTTTTTCCTCTAGGCTGGCACTGCCTTAATTAGAGAAAAAAAGACAGACCGTGCAGCAAATCAGACGCACAAACACAGAGAACCAATTACATACTTTCCATGACAGCTTTATAACACGAGGACCTAAGACTGACTTCTCAAGATGAATCAACAAAAATATTTTTTTTTCAGTATTTCAGAAAAAATACTATGGAAAAACAATGTTCATCGGCGCAAGAATCTCCTTTATAAAGTAAATAAAAACCTTTTTAATTTTTCCTTTATAATACCCTTTTGTATTTAGCGATTTCGCACTTGCTGGTGATCATAGATGCATATCTTTCACACTATTGTCAAATCAAACCAACCATACTAACTGCGAGGCGATTCGATCTGTCAGAAGAGGGAAGTTGTGGAGACTGGACATAACTGCCACAGCGCACACCGTGGGGAACCAACGCGCCAGCACTATGTGCACTAACTCCCGCTTGTCAGCAATGTTACCACACACACACATACTCGGTCACAGTGTGGCGGTGTTTTGCAGCAGGAGATAGGTGTTGATTAACGGAAGGGAAGCAGGTAGGAGTCACAGTGGGAGAGGAGAGACACTGCAGGCACTCCACGACTGAAACCCTGTCAACACTGCCGACCCCCAGAGATTACCTTTTCTCCGACCTGCCCTGCTGGGAGATAGAGGAGAAGGAAATGAGAAGAGATCAGAGAAGAGAAAGAGGGAGAGGGGAGAAAGGGTCGATACAGCTCGTGTGTTACAGTTCGTCTCACACATTCGTACAGTACGTTGCTGCTTTGAGGACAGTCCCGACGAAAAATCATATTTTATGCAATTCCAATTAGTTTTGTATTCCTAACATTAACGGTTACAGCCTTAGTTCACTCTTTTCGTCAGGAATCATCTCAGTCTCCGAGACACAAGATGCTCTGAGAAATACGAGCTCACTTCATAAATGTTATGCGTCTGCCTCGCCACTGCGCTGAAATACTGTATTCACCGGATACAGCGAAGCGCGTATTAACCGAAAAAACAAGCCCCTCTCCGTCGGGAACACTCAAGTAAATGCTTGGTGTGGACATCTTCGCTGCTCAGTTTAGCAGAACTAAACTTTAGGTGCTCTAGGAGATTGAAAAAGCCGCAACACATTTACTTTTGAGCAGCGTCTCTGCTTCACAAAGGATTTCTTACAAGTCAATACGCCAAGCTCGTCTGCATTATAGCACAGCTAAGAGGAAAGCAAATACAGTGAGAGAAAAGCACTGATTCGTGCCGAATAATAAAAAAACGCAAATTGAAACTGCCAGTCCGCTTAATTGGATTGCGTTTCACGACTGTCAGTCAGGTCGTGAGCCAGCCGTGCTCGATTGTGGGACACAAAAACACGGAAGAGACACAAGCTGAGCTATATTCCCAGACTGGCGGCTTCCACATCGCCTTTGTAGCTGCGCTGCTGGAGCCCGGAGAGACAGACACGGGCACACTATGTGAAAGAAGAGAGATGCGCTTCCCACTGACAGCCTCGAGCTACCTTCCTGTTTTGCCCGTCTTAAAAAAACAAATGAAAAGGAGAAAAGGGAAAATAAATAAAAGAAATATGCCCCCACCCTCCACGAAAAATTGAGATATTCAAAGGCTTGCCTGGCTCCCAGCTCGATTCTGATCCATGGGGAGAACACAAAAAAAAATTAATTCGCTCCCCTGCTAACGAACCTGCAGCATAACTAGGAGGGCAAACCTGTATTGTCTGGTAGGGGTTCACAACACAAGCGAGCTAAATTGCACTGGTGTGGGAGGAGAGGTTAGTGAAAGTACAGCATGAATGACTGGCCTGTGTTTTTGCTACAGTAAAGTGTGAAGGACTCCTGATTAAAAGGAGTACAAAATACATTTAAACTAAAATGATCTCATGGAAACAGAACTTTTGGGTTGTCCATGTCATGTAAAAAGCGTGGAGTGAATTCAGCCACTATGCAATTTGAGTCTTGTTTCATTTTCTGCAGGTTAAAGATTCTGGGTTTTGTACAGTGAGTCTACCAAAAGACCAAGGAACTGAAGTTGGGGAAAAAATGTCAGCTCATAACACTGAGCTTCAGAGTACAGGGCAACACCATTTTCCCTTCCCCCTTCATCCATCCTGGAGGATTTCAGAAGATGTGCAGAGACAGATGGGCAAGAGTTTAAATACAACCAGCATGCACAGCAGAGACAATCTGCACAGCAGGACACCCATGAAATTAGATTTAAAATCACAGGAGACAATGGAGATATATATAAAAATATGTTTGCAACAGAACCCTCACTGTAAATTCCGATTGCAGGCATGGCAAATCTGTAAGACACTGCCATGCAAATGGGGTGATCAAAGCTGGGGGAGGTGAGGGGGAGCATGCCCTCAGACGACACTGTGTATACATAATCCACCGTGATTGATTGCTCTAGTCTAATGCATTAATCTAGACATTTATATTAGAGACACAGTAAAACTCTGCCACATCCTCAACTCATTCCCTTGACATGAGAGATCCTCGGGGGGAGGGGCAACGACATCATCACCCGACTCCTTTGGGCATCTCTGCCACTCTGGCCACTACCCTTCACACTCTGCGCCTGCCTTGGCAAAGCCCAACAGGAGCAATTAGTGCCAAGCAGGTTCAGCTGTGGCTGCCAGTCGCAATCCTCGACGGTACGGGCTGGCTTAGGTAGCTCTTACTTAGCACCAGGCTTCCTACAAGACAGCACATTTGCAGTCACGTTGCTAGCACACTCAAGCCTGGCATGTTCCTGTTATGGATATTACTGTACCTCTCTCCTGTTCCAAAAAAGAACCAGCTCCAGTCTCCTCATATCATTCTTGCTATGTGATCTTTCATTCTTTGCGACTCGGCAAACTGTCAGCGATCTACACTGCGCGTATTCTCGACAGCTGACAGACGGCTTTAGCAGTAGCGCTCCACAGCCTGCCTACGACTGAATGCTCGTGGTTTCAGCGTTGGAGCTGCATGAAATGATTTTGCAATTAGAGCACCGGTGTTTTCTGGAAAGGGGGTCTGAGCAACCCTGACCAAGATAATTAGTGCTTAGAACTGAAGCAAACCTGCGAGACTTTCGATTGATTAATCCTGGAGTTGGACGGCTGCAGAAAAATAAACTACTTCTCCTGGCAAGAGAAGATATTCAACACACTCGGGTTTCTGTGCTAGGTGTTCGCCCTAAAAACAACAAAAAATACAAATAATGAAGAGTGATATCAATGCAAAAAACCTACCTCAATCACTCATTTCTTTTTACTTTAATCTCATTTCAACACACTGCACGAACTCCCCAAAACGGACAAGTAATTATGAATATGAATGCTTCCATACGAGCTTTATTAGATTTGTGGTTGAACTGGCTGCTATAAGCATATGTTTCCATATTACCCAGTTAGATTTAATAATAGTTAGCAAAGTAAAATGTTTATTCCATGCTGAAAAGAGAAGAAAGAAAACACAATGTTTCGGCCATGGAGCCATCTTCAGGTGTGAAGAGAGTTTTAAAATGCTTGTCATTGTTTTTTCTTAATTTAGGTCCATTTCTAATTACTATGCTATACTGTACTTTATATCAAAGATTGTTTTTCTTGTCAGATAAGATGTGGTGAGAGTAGGAATGTCCTTATACAGTATACTGCCATTTTGCCTTAAATACAATGCTCGGACCCTGCCTTCATTTCCAGACCTTGGGTCCTCTGTGGAGTTTGTATGTTCTCCTAATGTTGGCATGTACCAGTTTCCTCCCACAGTTAACTGAAGGTTAACTGGTTTTTGGTAAAATTGGCCCTGGCGTGATCGCGTCTGTGTCCCCTATGATGAATTTGCTTCCTATCCAGTGTGTATCCTGCTTTGTGCCCATATCCTTGCTGGGATAGGCTTAGATGGATTTATGGATAGACCATGCCTTTCTTGGGTTTAACATCCCTTTGCTTTGCCTTACTATAAGGCCCCTAAATAGACTTTGGTGTACTACAATCGACATCTCTGTTGGTATTCTACATGTCCCAGTGTAGTAAACCAGAGAAAGTACGCTCAAACTACAGTGAACCACAGTAAAAGTAAGCTATAATCACAATTAAAGCGCAAAAAATACCAAGACACATTCATAAAGGTCAGCCTGAATAATATCTTAAAAATGGTGCATTTACAATGCGGCCCTGTGATTCTGCCTCCTCAGTATATCACAAAAAAAGAAAAGTCAAGTCCTGAGTTCTGTGCCTGTAGGCAGTTCTTTCTTTCTGTGTGGTCTGAGCTGAATGCTGGGCCAACTGCTCGCCTCCCCTCGTCACTCACGCTGATTGATGCTAGGGGGCTGAAGCATCATTGATTTTCTCTTCAAGGATTCCCGGGCTAAGTGCTGGCCTTGGAAGAACTTGAGGCACCAAGGAATACAAGAATTAAAAACCTATCTATCTTAGTATGTGCACACACACACCCATACAGTATGAACAGTCATATAGTGTAGATGAACACACAATTCCTGACTTCACATACACATGCCAGTCCATGTCTCCTTACTAAGTTCTAGATTACTGGGCCACTCAAAAATGTAACTAGCTGTGATAATTCCAAACAGGACTGCAACATACTGCACATCCACAGTTAAACTGATGTACACTTCCTGTGCAGTAGTTATCATAAGCACCACCACCCTGTATTTGAAACAAAATTATTCACTAAAGTCTATGAGATGAATAAACACTGTTTGGCTGTACTCACTTGTCAGTGATTTCTCTGGCGAATGGTAATGGATGCCTTTCTGGCTAATTAACCAATTTAAAAATAAAGATTTCTACATGACACATACTGTACAGTACTATGTTTAGTATCCATGCTTATATACAATCAACTTCCACAAATTCCAATCTTCCCATTGAACCAGAAGTACGTTAATTGGGAGTCTGGCTGTGCTTTGCAGAGAGCATTTCCTCAGAACCTTCACTTTTCAGGCACTTCTAACAGCAAACGTAGCAAGGCTGTACTTTGAGCAACCACTGAGCAAACTTCATTACATTTTGATCAGTGAGTTCCCTCACGTCCAGAAGCTCAAACCAGGTGAAACAGAAAGAATTCATACCGCCTGGCTCGCAGATCAATAGCAAACACCAAATTCATAAATAAAAGCTAACTGCTCCGCTTTTAGAGGAAGATCTGTCAACTTAATTACTTGTTTATTTTTTTTCTTTGGGTGTTTGCTTTTTATGTTCAACTTCAAACATTAAATAGACTATTAGAATCAATTCAATATTAAATGTATTGATCCCTTTAAAATCTACACACACTGGCAATTTAGCCAGGGCTGATCAAGCGTATTAGTTTTGTCACTGCCTTGAACTATAGATTCAAGGGAGGTTATTCTAGGGAATTTAAAATTGTGGGAGACCTGCAGTCACATTCCATCAGAAAAGGTAAATTTGCACTACGGAGCAATTGACAGTGTCTGATTTGCTTGGGGAAGACAGTGCCTCCTATGGTTTATAGTAGTTTGTGTTTCTAAATTAGCTTTTTATGTATGTGCTAATCTTACAATTTTTATTTTACTATGTGGACAACATTAATAAGATTAAACAGCACTCCAAACTCACTTGAGCAGGCGTGAATTTAAAATAAATAACAATAATGGCAATTTCACCTTTAACCTAAAGGATGTTGTAAAAGGATTTTGGAAGAAGAGAGCTTGATCCTAGTCTGCATTGATTGATAATGAAAAATGTATTCGTTGAAAATGTAAGGGTAAGGCAGGGTGATATTGGAAGAGGAGCATCTCTCATCAGGTCTTGGAAAATTAATGAAGGCTGGGTCTGGTCAGTACTTGGATGGGGAGAATGATAATCAGTCGGCTGTTAGAAATAGTGCTGGAGGACCAGTAGGTGGAGCTGGTCCCTTTAGACCAGAATTTCTGACACAAGCCCCTGTTTGGCCCCTACCCTCACCATGAAGATTGGACTAAAAATGGATGAACTGATGACCTACGGTAGTATGGTAATTGGGGTCACGGTGGCATTCGTGTTGTAATCAGTGAAATGAAATGCTAAACTGAGTTTACTTTCTCACTACTTAGTCATTAAAGTTGCCAGAGCACTGCTCTTAAGAGCAGGGTCATTAACCACAGTGTCCTGATTAAATTCTACTCTGGGCCTCATCAATCTGGCCTCAACTTCAAAACTTCTTACTCCTCCCCCTGCTCTGCTGTGCAGTGAGGCTACTGGTGCTGAACGGCTGCCTTGTGTCACCCAGGTGGGGGCTGAACTTTGCTGGATGATGTGGACCCCATCTTCATATAACGCACTTTTGGATAAAGGGGCTTTATATGCAGACGCACATAAAAGATTCTCTAATACTTGTTAATGTAATTTGCTAGGAGCCTTTGATTTTTGACACATTCTTAGGTCACACATGCAATATACGCTTAAAGAAAGTGCCATTTTATATGGTGACACAATACAGCTCTCCAGTTTTGAGTAAAGCAGACAGGCGGTGCTGAAATTTGTGCATACTGCTACAGCATATTGAGCTATTGGGGGTATAGTTATTACTGTTGAGTACAGCAGTAGATAGAGACAGACAACATATTGATTGCAGTTGCTATAATACTCAGGCAGAGCAGATCTCTGGATTAAGCCAAATGTCTAGAGTGTTTAGTTTTATTTTTCTTCCTTACACGACAAGAAAAATCATCTGTACCTTGTCTTCAGTGCCAAGACTGCTCCTACCTTTCTAAGGGAAAAGAGGGCCTATTAAAATCAGAACTGGAGAGACAACATAAGCCACTGTAGCCTTCTGACTGTGTGCCAAACCTGCTGAGCTCAACTGCCTGTAGATCTTTAAAGATCAAAACTACTGTATGTCAACTGTTTTACTAGGTAAACCTAAATATCTAACTTTCCATTCTTCTAACTGTTTCTCCCTAAGTCTGTCTATTTTGGAACACCGTTACAATTTTAAAATGCACAATAACCCCGAAAGTTTTTTTTTTGTTAGATCCACAGAGATGCCTTTCACTGGGAAAAGTTAGCTATGCCATTCAGAAGAAGCCTGATATGGGCAAAATAGCTGTCCTTGGATGCTGACCGTAACTTTGTACAGTATATGCAATGTGTAACTAAAAGTCTAATTAAATGCTTCTACCTTTCAGTGTTGGGAAACAGTGAGAGCTAATTAATATTGCTTCCCATAATTAGCACCCATCAATCAATTGACAAATAGATGTACAAATATACAGTTTTTTGTTTGTTTTTGTGTGCATGGGACTGTTGCATGCAGATATGCATTTTTTTGTATTTTAAGATGCACTGAATACATTTTTTGTGAACATATGAAATTCAGTAACATAAAAAAATGCTCATTAATCCACCCCTAATTTCAATCACATTCCACCATCTTAATGTGAAATTAAACAATGCACCCAGAGGCATGTCAGACACTAACTGAAGAAGCCAGTGCTCAACAGCAGCCCTTCAATCTTCAGTAGTGTTCAGATCAGTAAGCAATACTGGATTGATCTTTAGTTTGGATGAATGGGTAGCCAAGTTTGTCCCCTGATGTGGGTATCAGGAAGCCAGTCTCAAAGAATTCTAGTGCCAAATACTTGGTGCAGGTCTTTAATCATCACAAAACTTCAATTTCTCAGCTAAGGTCTCTCTGTATGGTCACAGTTCCCTCTCCAATTATTATTTTTTCCATCCTGGATATTTCATAAATAGCAGCTGATAAGTAGGGTTCAGGG
The DNA here is from genome assembly GCF_040954835.1 of Lepisosteus oculatus. Taxonomy (NCBI): domain Eukaryota; kingdom Metazoa; phylum Chordata; class Actinopteri; order Semionotiformes; family Lepisosteidae; genus Lepisosteus; species Lepisosteus oculatus. The sequence goes on along the minus strand of NC_090706.1, from coordinate 19,334,029 downwards.
ACACCACCATTTGAAGATCTATCCCAGTCTTTACCTCTGCTTTATAAAAAATAGTTGCTCTCCCAAAGTTAATCATAAAGTTTAAATACTTATAATTGCTAGGAGAACAAAATGTTTGTGAACATATTCTCTTCTATTTTTAGCTGCAATTAATGAATGAATTTATAGCCTTTGTCTGCATTTTGTATCTAATGAATCACCATAATATAAATTCAAATACCGTATGTAATCCTGGAAGAAAATGCATATACAGTATATGATCCTGTTCCTAGATTAAACAAGGTTAGAAATCCAGGCATTAAGAGTAAATGAGTCAACCTCTCATCTTGTGATTGCCCTGAGTCCGCATGCCGTTTCCAGAATTAACAACAGATTCTTACTGGGAGGTCCCTATAATTATGGTTTCCAAATAATCTCCCAACATGAGAAGATTTTTCGCTGTGCTTTTGACGTGGAATAATTTCTTCGCTGACCATGGGTGGACCCAGTCTGGCTACTGCAGATTTGAAAGACAAATTGCAATTAGTAGGTTTTTAACATGATAAGAGCAATGTTTAGCCTGTGCTCCCTATAAACAAGGCTTGTAAATGTTGATTCTCAAAAAACTCCGTATTAACGGTACAGACAAGCTCCGACAGTGAACTGCAAAAGAGTCGGTGCCAATGTTTTTTTTTTTAAATCTACATATCTGTGTCACTGATGATCATACTAATTTCAAGAGTAAATTAACTTGACAAAATTAAAAAAGCAACTTTTGGTAAGAATTTAATACAAGCGGTTAGATCTGCGGGGCATGCCATGTATGCAGTAGCTATAACTGCTTGAAGCCATTTTTATGATTTCAGAAAGAAAACTTACTTATTTGTCTTTTGGGGTTTTCATGGTTGTTTGTGTACTGTGGAGGATGCAGGTGTGATCAGGACTACATACAAAAATGTACAATATATGGCAATGAAAACAAGATGGAGCAGGACAAGAAAACTGTCCCCTAATTTTATTTTCAGCTCTGCTGGAACCACTGTTCCTTCATTCTGGGCTTCACCCTGGGACCCCAGTTGTGACCCCAGACTTCATTTTGGCAGCATCTTCTTCACCTTGTGCTGACTCCTGAAGAACCTGCAGGGCAGGTTTCCTCGTTTGTAACCATATTTTGTATAACCCCACAAAAATGCATAGAGCCTGACAAGACTGAGCTGTTAAAAATGAAGAATCCAGTAATGGGATGGAAATAAAGATTCCATAGCAGTTAGATCTGTTCCAGTACTGACAATCTGTTGGCTCCTTGTCTAAATACTGAGTTGTGTTAAATCCAAGTGTCTCAAAATAAGATCACAAGGATGAAATACCCAGCACCCAGTGTGTACTGACAAAAAATTGCTTGGATGCCTTTAAAACATGAAATGAAAAAAAAAAAATGCCACACATTGGGAGCAAGGCCTTCTGTCTTGAATTAGCAGTGTGCCATGCATTTAAAATGAATCCCTCCCACCCTGGGGTCCCCAGTCAGAGGCGCTGTGCCTCCATCTTACCTCTGAGACATAATCTTGAAGGCGTCAGGCAGGTAGCACTGTACATTCTCCATCTGGAAGGGGTCGGCATCGCAGATCTTGTCATCAGTTCGGCCATAGTTGGCGGTCTCGATCATAATGACGTCACTGCCCGGGCAGCGCAGCTCAATGGGGTACCCCTCGCAGGCCAGCTCGCGCCGCATCAGCCCAAAGGGCATGGCAGAGCGGCTCAGAGCTGAGGAAGGAAGAGAGACAGGCCATCAGTCATGAGAGAATGGGGATTTGCCAGCTCCTACCAAGCTGCTGGTCAGAGGTTTGACACTGGCTCGTTTGTTCTTGCCATTATGAGGCCATATTTACCAAATTGATCTAAAAAATATCGTATTCCTTTAGGGCTCTCTCATTGTGGGTAAATACTTGGAACTAAAAACCGACCTCTAAAATTTGGTGATCACCAAATAACAGAACTTTTCATTGTTCCTTTCAAGATTTCTGTCTGCATCTGTATCAAAGGTGAGTAGATGAAGGGAGCAATAAAGGTCTGATACAGCCTGAGTGCCTGGAGGACTCAGAATCTCCATTCCTTTATGAAGAAATGCACCTGTTTCCGCCTGTACAATCATTAGTTGTGAAGGTGTCAGTGATGATGCCTGTGCCTGACTTGCCTATGGCACCATGAGGACCTCCTTTCATCCCACATCTTTACACCCCATTCATTCATTTTCTAACCTCTTCTTCTAATTCCGGGTTGTGAGGGAACCGGAGTCTATTCTGGCAACCAATGGGAGCAAGTACAGCTGTCCATCACAGGGCAGACACACAGACACTCACACCAGAGCCAGTTTTCCCAGTCTGTCTTTGGACTGTGGGAGGAAACCGGAGCACCCAGAGGAAACCCATGTGAAAACTGGGAGAACATACAAACTCCACACAGATAGCACCCCAGGACTTGAACCAAGGGCCCCAACACCGTATGGCAGCATTTCTAACCACTGTGCCACCATGCTGCCATTTTGAAATCCCCACATCTCTAAACCATTCTAAGCTAAACTGCTTTGGAACGTACAAAGGTTCCACTCCGAACATAGGGAGAGCCCTGTAGTCCAGAGACTACCTGCATTTAATCTGGGAAACATCATTAACGGACTAGTGACAGAAGACAATTTGCTAATAGCACTTCAGTACATCAAGGTCTCAACATTAAGTGTACAGAACTGTCACATATAGCCAAATTCGCACCTAACCAAGTCTATCCCTTTACTGTTGCATCATGTCCTACAGTATGTACTACTGTATGTGTGGTTAAATACATAAGTCACCTACCTTTTATTATAATTAAAGTACTAATGCTTTGGCTTCAAGCTAATGAAAAGGACTTAAATCACAAACTTATAGTAATCAGTTAAAATTAATAACATGTATCCTCCTCTGCATCCAGTAGGATTCTGCACATTGTATTATTATCATGCCCCACTGTAATGAAAACTGTCAATAAAAAGCCTGTAAAGTAATCACCAGCCTGTCATTCTCCACACTGCTAACACAACCAGAAGAGTTCATTAAATACAGAAACAAGACCACGTTGAGATGATAATTCACAGATGTCCAGATCCTATTCTATTTAGTAAGGATTAAGTCAGCTGTGAGAACAACAGTGATCAAGGAGGCGTTATCGACGAGAACTGCATCAGTGCTCCAGCTGATACGGATTTCAGCTGTAGGAGCTGAGAGAAGTGGACAGTCTGATAGCACAGGTGTCACAAAATGTGAGATGTGCATATACAGTATATCTCTTGTACTCCAAGGGTTACAGTACAAAGGTACATCAATTTACTTAATAACAGAATCTGCAGTTCGAACACTGAGGACATAAAAATAATTGGCAATTCCATATTCCAAAAACAATCAAAAAGAAATATAACACCCCCCCCCCCCATTGTGAAAAGGTCACAAGAAGTGACAATACCCAGCAAGAGTTAGATTTCATTATGCCCGTTTATACTTACAGCCATGACCAACAAAGATCTTTTAGTGCTCACACAGGTCAAGCTTTGAATCAGATCAGAACAATTTAGTACATTCACATCAGATTTTTTAGTTATTTACTGTAGCTGTTAACTGGTACTGTATGTAAAGTTGATAGCCCACTGGGGTCACTGTGCAAGAGCCAAGCCAAACAAATGAACATTTATCACCATACACAGCTTGGCTCCAAAGAAGGCAAGTATATAAACTAACAAATGCATTTAGACAGTGTTGCAAAGGCTAGGGTGATAAGATTTTGCAGTGCGGAAGCCCACAGGGAACATGGATAAGAGCTGAATTACTTTAAAAACAACAGAATGAAAAGGAAGCATTTTGGCTCTCCAGCTGAAACAGAGCCAAAGAGCTGTGAGAAAAGATGACCTTGTTTCTAAATGCAAAAAGTGAACACTTTTTCACCCACTGGTGAAGTTCTTGGCAAAATATAGAGTTTTATATAATAAGAGTCTGAGTCAACTGCATGAACCAACTTATTTAGCACGTTACAGGCATGCTGCAAATACTATACCGTATGTATATGTTTTCAAGAATTTCACATGAATTCTACAGAGCCAATGAGCTCAAGTTATACTATAGAAATGTTTATTAGGTAGAGCTTTGTGCTCCAGTTAGAGTGACAGAGTTATTGATAGAGAGGGTTACTCTGTTTTTATTTTCAGATTGCAGTTTTCACACTGAGCAGTCTGTTCGATGCACGGTTCTCTCGACTGCTGCTCCTCTTTAAATTACCGTCAGCCATGGCCGACACACTGTGACACCTCCCCACTTGCCATCCTCAAGCACTTACCACCAGCTCTGCAGCTCGCCAGACCTCCCACTACTCACCTTCACGGTCTCGGATTCAGGGCGACAGGCCTCGAATGAAATCCAAACTATCCGCCAATCAGCACGCTTCAAATGCAAACACCTGGTGATGGCTTGGAGATTCCCTAGGAATCTTTTTCTTAAAGACTGGACAGTGTTTGCAACTGCCAGGTGAGTTGATCTTCCAGATTTAATGTAATCAAAACCTCCTGCCTATATTTATTTTATATTGTAACCCTGGATGTTTGCTATGTTGTACATCCTTACGTGCACAACCTGGGTGTTGTGATGTAATTTTCTTTTATTGCATCACATAATCCTTTAGGTTTTTGCTGCATGCACCACATGGCTATAAGACTCCTATTAATAATGTATTATGTAGCTTACGTACATTTACCTAATAATATTCCACAGGTGTCACTGCTGATGATTAGTGCTGTTGCCTCATGCCTTTTGGGTTCAAGTCCAGACTGGGGAACCTTCTGTGTGAAGCTGGCATGTTCTTCACACATTCATGTGGGTCAGGTCCTGGGTTTTTCTCCTACCTCACAAAAACAAGCCATCGTCTCTAAATTCTATTCAATCTAGGATCTAAGGATATAGCTCTGCCTTGTTACTTCCAAGATCAGCTCCGTGTTGCTGGAGTAATAATGTAACCTTAAAGAGACGGGCTTGTTCCATTCTTATCATGCATTAAAATTAATATGAACTTTATCCATTCCTCCCTCCCTTTCTGCTTGAGAGCTGATGATGAGGGTATCCATAAGCATAGCTGAAAACTGTAGACATTCCTGATACCATGACATTCCTATTCCACTGTTTCACAAACATGATAGTCATAAAATTCCAACTGGAAGTGCATGATCAGTTCACATTTTTTAAATGAATGCAGGTGTGATTCCAAACCCACCCAACTTGGAGCAATGCATAATGGTTTTGGCTCGTCCCAATGAAATATATGGACTACTGTACATACCCCTCTCCCGGACTGGTCCAGAGGCACAGACAGATACACAAGTGCACAAACACACAGACAGTCAGATCTACAGTATTCCCAGACAGTGGGATTAATGCCTGTGTCTGTATGGAGCCATGCTCTCTCATCGCTCTCTCAACCCCCGCTGTGTTAATGCACAGTTCCAGGGATCAGCCTGTAATTAAATCATTAAGACACTGCAAACAAGGCAAGATGTGGGAGAGAGACAGCAGGGGGTGGGGTAGGGGATGGGCAGACAGTGGTAGCTGCTATTCACACATAACAGCCCAGTGACAGTTCTGCTCTCTCTACAGTTCATGGGCCCTACCTGCCTACTATATTGCTGGGTGTAGAAATTCCTTGATACACATACACTCTCTCACACATCAGCCAGTCTCTATTGTTAAACAGTGCTAAAGCCAGTATATTTCAAAACAAAACTTTGTTGCTCCGCACACATCTGCGACTCTTTAAAGAAGTGGCCAATATGGTTTTTCCAAAGGGGTCCTACTGCTCAGATTGCAGGAAAGCCCAAGCTATGTCACTGGCCAGCTGTGACTGGGATTGTCTAAGCAGCAGTCTAAGGTTTTCTCAGGCTCCCACTGCAGCAACCAGACTAAGAACAGTAAAACACAAGAAAGGCTGTCAATGAGATGCATCCTATAATGCGGTACTAGTTGCTCATGCAGTAGTTCTGAGGCAAATAAAATCTAAAACGTATCCAGTTCTTGAAGGAATCCAGAGTTTGGGCCTTAAGCACAGCTTCTTCATGCCTACCACTGTATGTAAAAAAAACCCTATTTGATTATCCTAAATATATTTGCTTTTAGGTGCTCTGGGTCTTTGATTTGTAAATAGTTCCCTGGGATTTACTTTCAAACAACCTTTTATTTCAGTGGTGCTGATAGGCGAGGAGTGAATCCTCCTCTGACCCATCTGAAGGACAGCCATCTCCATGCGTTTCCGCTAAAGGTAGCAGGCAGACATGCTGATTGGCTCAGAGGTGCGGCGGCTGTACTAAACCTCCTTAACTGAATATATAGAGATACATCATCTAGTCTAATGTTACAGGACTGGGTCAAAAGCCACACATAAACGACTAAGAAAGAAAGCAATCTGAAAAAATGCTTTGTCAGGTTGTCCAGTGGAAGAGAGTTTGGATCAGACAACCCGATAGTGATTGAGTGGTCTGATTCACTGGTGTCACATGGTACCGGTACTGAAACAACCCAGGTAATCCATCAGCTTCTCCTCTTGACTTGCCCTATTGTCTGAACAGACTTGATTTTTTAATACAGCTTTTTGCCTCATGCCTCATTTCCATCTGTGTTTATGGGGTTCTGGCTTCCCTGAAACTACAGCAGTGGGTCAGCGTCATTTATTCCTTTTCAAATGTCAATCTAACCTCTATCTTTTTACAATATCCTTTAAATCCCTTGGCTCTTGTGCCTAGCATTTCCTGGACTCTCTCCAGAGTCTCAGATATCTTATTTTCTATATATCTCAGTGACCATATCTGCACACCATGGTGTAGCTGTGGCTGCAGTGCAGTGCTACGTGAATTTATAGCCTGCGATTATAATTCAGTACCCTTTTCCCCTATATCCATTTACTCTGCTACTGTTATTTGAATGCTTTGCAGCACTTTCTGGGCAAAGATGTCAATGTGGCTCTATTAATACTGTTTATCACAGACTGTACTGGCCTGCACAGAATGGAAACAAATTTCCAAATGACAGAAAATTCTGCCCGTTTTGATCATTTTTGGGTTATTAGCCTATTGAGCCAACATAAAGATGAACATTCCAGTTTCACTGTGCCCTAACTCATAGTCTTTATGTATCCTCATGGTTTTTTATCTGTACTTGTGGAGATTTTTCATATTGGCACCACCTAACAGATTCATTTGTGGTAAGCTACTATTCTTCTAATAATTACTAAACTTGTCGCTTCCCATTACTCCTCACTTTTCAATAATATATCTGGGGTGGCATGGTGAAACAATGATTAGCATTGCTGCCTCACAGCTCTGGTTTAAATTTTTCAAGTGCCATATGTGTGGAGTTTGCATGTTCTCCCCAATTCACATTGGTTTCCTCCCACAGTACAAAGTCCTTGGTGTCCAGCGTCTACCCCTGCTAGTACTGTTGCTTGCCAGAATAAGCTCTGGCTCCACCGCAACCCATAATTAAACCACCAGTTATTGTACGCGATGATGATCTGTTTTTCTTATAGTATTTTGTTCAATGGCCAGATGTGAATAGAATGCAGACGCAATGCAACATTCTAAAGATTTTCTATTACATCCCCTGATTTGAATTAATTTTCGTACTGCACATCCACATCTTCGCCTGGTGTCTGGATTTATTTATTTTAAACGCTTCACAAAGTTTTCTGGATGAGCACATTGATGAGTCTCCATTAACACCGAGGTATTTTTTCAGATCCTGCCTGTTCTGGTTCAATGGCCGCTCCTTTGATTTATGATTAACACTCCTGATGCCTGCAGGTTAAGCTCAGCATTTATGATCTGCATTTGATTTTATGAGCCTCCCTTTGTGAAAATGTACCTGAGACAGTTAACACGTGGGATAATTTCCCCGCTATTGCATCTTTCTTCTCATCTTTACACTATTTTTCATGCTTCCCCGGCGTTACTTCACTACCTCCTGATAAGAGAAGCTTTTAGCTCTGCCCTTTAAAAGCGTTCTTGCCATTAACCGTGGTGCAATTGTAATGTGGAGGCATTTAATTTCGAAGCAGTGCAAGTCAAGAGGCATCAGAAAAAGAAAAATAGTAAAAAGACACTAAAAATAGCCAACTTGATTCCTTGAGTGTGACCTTCGCCCCCCCTGAGCATCCCTTCCATCCTTCAGTGCAACCTCCATTGCCATTTATCAAAGATGTCAAGAAAGATAAGTACAATCCATCCATTTTCTAACCACTTCATCCAATTCAGGGTTGCAGGGAAGCAGGAGCCTATTCAGGCAAGCAATGCCTGTAAGGTGTGATACACCCTTGATGGGACACCAGTCCATCATAGGGCACACACAAACATCAGTGCAGACACACACACACTCATACCAGGACCAATTTGTCCAGAAGCCAATTAACCAACCAGTATGTCTTTGGACTTCGGAAGGAAACTGGAGCACCCGGAGAAAACCTACCTGAACACAGAGAGAACATACAGTACAAACTCCATGCTGCAGATAGCACACCACATCTGGAATTGAACCCAGTGCCCCTGCACTGTGAGGCAGCAATGCTAACCACTGTGCCACCATGCTGCCCATGATACAGACCAGTATAAAGAATCATAGTACTAGGAGCAGCCCATGATGTTGAAACCATTTTCCTGACATCCATCACACAGCTGGGTGACTGACCTCAATACTGGATTTAAAAGCAGAGATCTTTTGTAAACTTCTTCCTGTTTGAAAGCTCATTTTTTTGATAATCCTTTCCCATAATTACCCGCTGACCAATACTTTTTCACCTTTAAAACTTTATAGACCCTTTAACGTCAAATACGTCTTTTATGTAATTGACACTGTAATTGTAAGTGGATAAATCTGTTGTTGTTTTTTTCAGATCCCTGACTCACCAAATTTGTACTTGTTATCAGCTACCCAGCTCTCCAACTGCCTGCAAGCCCCATCTCACACGTCTTTTCACCTTTTTACTTCTTAAAAGACAGTGTAATAGACTAGGGCTTGCCCTTTTTCATTTACTCTCTAATTAACCTGTTCCCTGGAAAATTTCCTGTTTGTTCTGTTCAAGTTGCTACAGCATCAATCTATCTTTTAAATGGAAATAAAAGTGCAACTGATGTAGCACACAAATCTCTTCTGGTGTGCATTTTTCCATTAACAATGCTAATTTCAGCAATTCAATCAAACCTAAAGGCAGAGAAGAGGCGTAAATAAAATCAGTTGACTTTATTGGGATAACGAGTCTACTTAATGGGAATGACAACCCATCCATACAGATGGGAAAAATGGAAGCCCCCTCCCCTCCACTTAAATGAGGAATGACAAACAAAAGCACTGGGTACTAAGCAAGAAGCGTGATATTTTGATGTAGGTAGGCAGAAGTGGGCGACAGTAGGGTTTGACCATCTCCCGTACTTTTGTTTTAAACTCCATTAATAATACAAATGACAAACTGGCAGATGCTTTTATCTGAAGTGGTCTACAGAGACCAGCATGCAAGCCGAGTCACTCTCAACAGAAATTCAGACCTAGGTCTCATCTGTAGAATGGGCCACAAATTGTATTTGTAGCTTGCTTAGGTCGACCAGGGCTTGAAGCTGGGGTGCTCTTGGGAATAAACTGTCATCATTAAGCAGTGAAACAGGTAGGCAGTTTTAAATGAGAGGGAGGGAAGTCACAAAAGTTGTGCAGCAGGGTACAGGAACAGAGGCAGCACTTAAGTTATTTTTTTAAAGATACAATATAAATTAATAGAGAAGGATTAACACAAGCAGAAATGAAGAAAAAGTTTTCTATAAAAGGCCAATTTGCTGATAATCAGTAGTGGGGGTCGGTTCCTACAGGGGTTCCAGACTTGTTCTTTTATATACCAGATTATAAAGATCTTAAAAATGGGTTTCACAATCCCTGAACCCAATTCTTTCACCCAATTTAGGAAATGATATGTTATCATTCACTAAAGCATAATTACATAATACACAGCATAATTACAGAGTGGCACTAATTTGGTGGGAGCTAGCCCCATTTGAGGTGTTTGGGGTGTTTCGCTTGCCAGAACTGCTCTTTGTAGGAGGAATTTTCTTTTGTTCAGGTAATGTGTCATTTCACTGCTTCTCCTTCTTCCTTCACACTGAAGCTTTTTACAGGTGAAACAGGAGAGAAGAACAGACCCATCAATAATTCAGCAAGGCCACACTACTGAGTTCCTTACAGGGCCAGGAGGAAAGCTTTCAGCAGCGCTGTGGGTTCTTGCCAGGCAGAGGAGCTCAGCCCCTTGTTGATGTTCCAGACAGGCCTGGGGTTTTAAAAGCCATTATGTGGAAAAAAAGCTAAAAGAGACCTAATGCAGCGTGTCTGTGGCTTTTCAAAACACATGCACTTGCTTTCAGCAGTGCTAAAGGAGCTACAAATCCCACCAGGACGTGGCTGCTACAGGACCCTGCCTCATTAAAATCAGCCACCTTCACACAGAGATGATACAACAAAACACAAAGCACAAAACAGAGCAGGCACAAAATCATCCAGATCTTGCAGCACACATATTTAACATCATGCAGGGCCTGGTATAGAAGATCACACAGAAGGCCAGTAATTGTATCATGGGCATGGAAAATGAGACTATTCTAAGCCTTATGAAGGTTATTTGTTTTGGCAGTGATCTGCTTCTGAATTTGTCAAAACTCTGCATTAGGCCTACTTTTAAAGCTTCTGGAATTTATTTTGGCTTAGTTTGTTAAATTCTCATCTCATGTTTTCAAACATCTTCTCCTAGAAGACAGAAATAAAACCCCATGTCCTGCACTGTTGTTGTTTGCTTACTGCGTAGAGGTTTATACTCGGCTAGATCATGGCAAAAGCAGGCTATAGTCCAGTATAGCAGTAAAAGCATGGTAAACCACAGAGAGATCATTAGAAACTGCAAGAAACCATAGTAGAATCTAATAACTGCCTAGAACAGGCATGGAGAGCTACAGTATGAGAATATGTGAGTTTCACAAGGGTGCATCTTAGATGATGATATTCTTTGAAAAATTGTGTCCTGCACTGGTGATCTTCTGGAATTGGTGTAGTCCCTTTCCTTAAGAGCCACAAAGAGGCCTCCTCCAATATCCTCTAATGCGTAACCATGAGCAGTGGTCACTTTCTTTTGACTCTCTTCTGCAGTGTGCACAATCACCTAGATGCACTGATCACTTAGAAACTTTGGTTAACCCCCCAACATAAAAAAACAGATCACTAGTTTTTTAAGCAGTGGATAGTAACTGACTATCTAAACTCATAAGAGCCATCAACACACATGTGAGGAGTTTCAAAGGCTCTTTGCTTTAGGCAGAATAAATAATTGTTTTTGGAAATTGGCACTTTCACGATTGAGATAAATAAATGAGTATGGGAAATGGACCACTTCAGCTGCCTGAGTGGTAGTTGATGTTAGTGGGTGGCAGTCCCTCACACATTTAACCACACACTCCACGCTGTCCTTCAGGACCTATATGTGGCCTCATTTTTGCAACAACAGTATAGTAGCTGATCTGTGCCACCACAGTAGTGAGTTACCTGCATGGTACATCTCTTACTGATGGAGCTACTTGGATGTCCAAGTGGTTTCCTCTCAATAGTCTAACCAAGGAGTTACAGTACATCATTGGATTCAAATTGGGTTTCTTTGCTTGTTTCAACTGGTTCTCAGAGCCTCATTCCATGACTTCCAAGGCTATAAATACTACCTATCGTTCAGTCAATGACTCCATGTTCCATGAGTGCTCTCTACAGTTGCCTGCTGCTTCCCTGCAATTGGGTTCTCATCACCACATCAGAACACTGCTCTCTTTCAGGCAGAGAGTTATTACACCCCACTCCTACTCCTGACACCTGGGCAACAGAGCCCATCCTACACAAAACCTCATATACATCCACCCATCATCCACCCAGTGGAAGATTTCACCCATCCCAGAGGTTTCACTGAAGGGCACAGAAAATAAAGTCAGAAAGTTACAAGAAATTTACACAAGCAGCTATATCACCCTGCAACCCACTGAAGTTAAGCAGGTGTAAGTCTGGCCAGTACCTGGATGGGAGACCTCCTGGGAAAGCTAAGATTGCTGCTGGAAGAGGTATTAGTGGAGCCAGGAGGGGGTGCTCACCCCATGGTCCATGTGGGACCTAATGCCCCAATAAAGTGACAGGAACTATATAATATAGAAAAAGGCATTGTTGTTAAGGATGAGACATAAAAACAAAGTCCCTGATTGTAGTTATTAAAAATCCCAGGGCATTTATCAAACAGAATAGTGGTGTTACCAGATCAGTTCACTTTATTGGTCATATACAATTTCTTGTATTAGGAACTTGTCTTTTCACATACCCCAACTTGCTCTCATGAAGCACACAGACAGGGAAAAAAGTTTGGGGTCAGAGCGCAGGGTCAGCCATTTATACAGCACCCCTGGAGATGGGTTGGGGTTAAGGGCCTTGCTCAGGGGCCCAACAGAGTAGGATTCCTCTGCTGGCCACAGGATATGAACCGGCAACCTTCCAGTCACAGGTGCAGATCCTTAGTCACAGAGCCACAGCACCACCCTGATGGTGTCCTGGTACCCTGGTATTCTGGACAACTTTCCTTATGGCCTTGTAAACCATCAAACCATTATTGCATGTGGGAGCAGACCTTCACCCATGATTCCCAAAAAATCACCTAAACTTTTAAATTGCAAGAGGCTTCCTTCGCTTATACATAAAAGTTTCTAAGGAACACAAAAAAGGTCCCAAAAAAACATTTTTTTTTTCCTAAAAGATCTAACCTTCATATAAAGTAGCTTTCACCCCAACACAGCCAATTCCAAACACTTTAACTGCTAAAACAAGCAGACTGCTTCAGGAATTCAGACTCCTCTCCTGAAGACTGACAACACAGTCAGTATGTACAAGCTACTCAGTGACACACCCCTTCATACAGGAAACCCACTATTTCAACGTGTGAAAATTTGCACTCCTCCAAATTAAACCCATGTGAGTACCCATCCTAGCCAATTATTCAGTTATACAATTCCTGGGTTTAAGAGAACTAATTGTTTTATTGAGGCCCTATTAGGTGAAATTACAATGCTTCAATCAGATAACCTACCACACCTCCATCCATCTATTTTTAACCTGTTCATCCAGTTCGGGGTTGTGGGGGCACCAGAGCCTAGCCCAAATGAGGACAAGGTGGGGTGCAGGTCACCTGGTCAGGACACCAGTCCACACAGACACAAACATGCACACACTCACATCAGGGCCTATGTTCCCAGTAGCCAATTAACCTACCAAAGTGTTTTTGGACTCTAGGAGGAAAAAGCACCTGGAGGAAACCCATGCGAAAACATACAATCTCTATGCAGATAGTGGCCTAGGTCTCCAGTGCTGCGACACAGCAATGCTAAACACTGTGCCGCCAAGCCTCCCACCTACAGGTACCTCACCTCTTTTTTGTTTCAGCTACCCAGCTCTCCCACTGCAGGAATTCTCCAGGGAATTCTTGTTTTATGCAAAGCGCACCCATTGGAGACCCTCATTTGAAGGTAAAGCCTTCAGAGCCTTTTCACAACAGTGTAAATGTTCTGCTGAAATCATTCAATCAGTCTGAGTTCATGTATTTGCTCAGTGCTTTCCCAGCTCTGCTGTCTATTAATGCATATCTCTACTGCACACAGCACCAGATCACCTTGTCAAAATGCTTCACAAAGCACAGCCCAGGAGTAATACAAAAGCAGAACTACAAGGCAGCAGATCCTGACAACTAACCTTGCAGACTGACAGACTGCACTGGCCCATTAGTTGCTGTTTTGTTAGTGTTCTGCTTGAGCTGTCCGACATCTCTCACTATCTAATTTCAATGAGGATCATTTTGTATTTGTATTTGTTGGCTGAACGATAAGTCACTATTTGATTTTTCAGCCTCACACCCTGCGACACGCTAGCAGGTTGAACAGCAGGCAAATACCTTGTCTTGCATGTTTGGATCACCACAGACCTAGTTCCTGCTTCTGGGGAATTATTTTTTGCCAGACCTACAATCAGAGAACACTACAGTAGACAGAAGTGGGGTAATTTGTCCAGGGAACAGGCAGGGATATCCAACCTTGGTCATGGAGAGCACCAGTCCAACAAATCTGGAATATCACTAATAAAACTCAATTTTCTAAAGAGAAGGAACTATTTCATTGTGATCAATTAAACAGATGATTTTTTTAAATAAGTAATTCAATAATTAGGAATAAAAAATACATTTTCCTCATCCCTCAACGACCAGAGTTCTCTTATTTGATGTTGGATTTTTCTTTGTTGTATTCATCATGCGCTTACAGGTGTTGCCAGACTTTAAAAACCTTTACAAATAACTAGATCATTGGCTCTCCAAAATACCTGTACGCTGAAATAACCAGTGCCAGGTTACTGGTGACGTTATAGCCTTGTGGTTAAAAATACACGGGATGTATGTGTCGACCTCTATTTTTTTGTATGTACTGTCTGTGGATTTCTTAGTGTATTGCTTCTTTGTTTCTTTCTTGTGGGCTTTGGAACCTAGATTGTGGGGTGTTTTGGCAAGCTGAGGTACAGGAAGATGGAGGTCAGGACAGAGGTATAGACTGCAGGGGGATCCAAGAAATCAGTACAGTCCAGCAAAGTTTTTAACTTGAAACCAGAAAAAGGCCATTCTCTGGAGAAGAGCACTCAAAGTGCATCTCCCTGTAACACTCAGCATTCAAGCATTTTTGAGGGGTTTTTATAATCCGAGAAAAGCCCTGATTACTTGCTAGTATCACCTTGAATGAGAATTGAGAAGGGATTATTGCATAAGCATTTAAATTGATACACAGGTTTCCATACAGGCAAACCTGATTTTTCCCTTTTTTCAGCTCCTGGTTTTTCAAAAATGTCACATACAACAGGTGACTGTCTGCCTGTAAGCCATATATTTAGATTAGATTCTACAAGACAAGGCAGAAGAAAATGAGAGCACCTGAATGCACTGAGAAGGTAATAAGAAAGGTGGGGACATGGAGAGAGATACAAGGGGTTATCTATTATGGTAGTTAGCTCCGCTGCCTAACTGCTCCAGAGTTCTATATTATATTCTGCCTTTGGAAGCTTGTCAGTATGGAATTTGCATGTTTCCTCACTTTTGTGTGTTTTTTTTTCTGACGTATAAGAACCAGCACTGATTATTCAGCTAAGACAGAGCAGCATATGATGAGGGAGGAAAAGAGGAGGAGTCAAAAGAGATCATGAACCCCCCAAAGGCACTGACAACATCAACCCAGTGGGCTTCTTTGGAATCAACAGTGAACATACAAGTAGAAACTACATGGAGCTGCATTTAAAACTGAGCAAACAAGACACTTCTTTACTTAAAGGCCTGTGGGAGCATGAAACAAGTTACTCAGCCATGTTTTGGATTGATGCTCGGACTGCATGAGATCAGTTTACTGCTACTGCTAGAAAACAAACAAGCTGGATGGGCTGAAAAGCCTCTTCTTATTTGAAACCTTTTTCAGGTTCTTGTGAAAGAGGAACAACAGACAACAGACGAACAGTGAAGGAGAAACGGATGGGAGAGATGGAGAGAAGGTGAATTAGAGACAGAGACATTACAGAACATTAAAGGGATCCTTTTTTCTCTGGTGTTGGGATTTGCAGATATCAGCTATAAGGCCCCCTGAAGCTCAGACACACTGAAGGGTGACGAGTGATAATTGGAACAGGCAACACCTCCCACATCTGACCATTTAAAACTCAGTCAGTTCTGTTGATTCCTTTTCCACACTACCTGACCAGAGGGCGGCTGTTCTCACGTCTTCGCTGCCACCCACGATACAGGAGGCGCTCAAATTGTCAACCATCTGGCAAAAGCCTGTGAATGCGACCTACAAAGGCAGATGTACAAAGCCAGTGCGCACCAGTTCCAATCCAGGCTTGACCACTCCTCAGGTGTGTCTCACATTCTCTCCTGGTAGAGCTGGACTGGGTACATCATCAAGTGCCTTTACTAATTTGTAGGAGATCACAAGAATCACATCCTCTACCTTTTAGGTAGTCCTTGTGTTTCATGGCATCGGTATGCACAGTGAATGAAAACCCGAAGGTTAATATCTGATGAGTGTGTAAAAGGCCAGATTGCAGGACATGTTGATATCATAGGGCTTTATGTTGACCATCAGCTGTAAAATCTTAAGAAGATTAAGAAGGGCTAATCGCATGAGAGGTACAGTATGTCCTACATTTTCAGTAGATGATGTACAAAAGTGGAAAGGGAAATCACATACTGTGAAATGTATTGAATATACGAGCAATGTCACACAACCTTCTTTTTGTGCTTTTTTAAAAAATCTGCAGCAGAGGAGGTCACAGGATATGGTACCAGTCTCCAGTTTCATGACTTCTCTGATCCAGATGTTTTCATTTTCTCCATAACTAACCTCAGGTGTTTGGTTTGATGAATTTTAAGTTGTTGAGTCATTCAAATAATAATAATAATCATAATTCCTTTAATTTATATAGAGCTTTTATGGACATTCCACTCAAAGTGCTTTACAGGTAATGGGGGACTCCCCTCTACTAATGTGCAGCCCCACCTGGATGATGCAATGGCATAGTGCACCAGTAGGCTCACCACACACCAGCTATCAGTGGGGAGGAGAACAGAGTGATGAAGCCAGTTTATAGAAGGGGATTATTAGGAGGCCATGATTGTTAAAGACCAATGGGTAATTTGGGCAGGATGCCAGGGTTACACCCCTACTTTTTTGGAGAAAAACCTTGGGATTTTTAATGACGACCGAGAGTCAGGACCTCGGCTTTATGTCTCATCCGAAGGACAGAGCCTTTTTACAGTATAGTGTTCTCAACACTGTACTGGGGCATTAGGAACCACACAGACTGCAAAGTGAGTGTCCCCTTCTGGCTGCTCTAACACCACGTCCAACAACAACCTTAGTTTTTCCCAGGAGGCCTCCCATCCAGGTACTGACTGGGCTCAAACCTACTTAGCTTCAGTGGATTGCAAGTTGTGAGTTGCAGGGTGATATGGCTGCTGGCTATGTTTCATAGCCCAAGTTCATTTCTTTTTCTCTTGATGAATCATCTGGCACTCTTCCACAGCCTCACTTTTCTTAAGCCAGAGCCTTACGATCGACCACAGCTTCACCAATAATGTAACTCACACTCTCCACCTGCTCGAGTTTTCTTCCTTTTTTACTTGTTTCAATTTACGTTCAGGTTAATCGGAAAAGGTTTTAGCTATTTTACTAAAAACGACAGTGTATTTGACTTTGCCTTTTCCCCATTTTTCCACAAATGGGTTGCATATTCGCAAATAAGAAAGGCTAGTGTACACTTATGGCTTTTTTAAATTGTAGTTCAATCATATGCGATGTCTGTCTGTGACTCCTCTTACACACTCATCATATGTAATGCTGTAGTCAGCACTGGCTACACACTCAGTGCGTTAATTGCACAGTAAATTGTGAAGCCATGTGTCCTCTAAATCCCTTTTCCACTCAAAGCATTTTCTTGTCAATTTTTCAAATCATGACAAAGTGCTGGTACTGTGTTTAGATGTCCTGGAGCCAAGGCAAACTATAATTGAGAGGTGGCACAGATCTGGCACACATTAAGCATACCAGCAAGTCAAGAGATTACAGGCCTCTTCCGAAATGTAGTTTTAGCACCACGAGACACAGGATGTCAACAGCTAATTTCAGCAGCAGCTGGAGGATGACTGCGGTTCCTACTGAAAAGCCTGCAAACTCACTAAAGGGCCTAGCAGACCACTGGCTGGTGGCTGAGAGGGTAACCATGGAAATCCCTTTAAACTCAGCTGCAGCAGAACTTTGCCCACTGCAAACTGTTCGTTGGAAAATCCCCAGCCCCTCACAAGGCCCCATTCTCTGGAGCAGAGTGCTAACTGCACTATGAGCAGCAGCCTTCAAAAATAGAACCTTTGTGAAGCTCCGTAAGCAAAGACGCTGAGCTTCTTTTCTGTAGGAATCATTTGACCTTTGACAGCTAGCAGGGCGAAGGCTTGCCTCATGAGTTCCTGATGAGAGGAGGCAGAGATGCTGCCTGTACCAGGGAGGTCATCTGTTTGGCGAAATGAAGATGAAACATGTCTTGGACATGGAAGGGCATGGAAGGGCATGTGGCACAGGCACAATGCAGTGCCAGGGAAGAGAATTAGAAACACCAGTTGTGGAGGGAGGATTAGGAGTGGATTTGCACAGGACATCATGATCAAGCAAGCTGGAAAATTGCAGGGGCCAAAGTAATGCAAATGGCCTCAGATGTGCTTTTGCAGATTTATCTGTCTGATTAACTTGAATCACTGACTTCTGAGGACTGAGCCCTTTACACCAGAAGTCCCAACCTGAGTTACGCTATGAACGGATTCTTTGCAGAGTAGGGTGGAATTGACAAAGATGACCAGCTTGGGTGGAAGAGAATAGTTTGTGGTCCTTGTAGTGTCCTGGCCAGTTCTGAGCCAGTGGAAGAAAAACCCAAAGGTATAATAGTGCACACGTATAATATTTTCATCCCTCTTGCACCTTTGCAAGGATTATGGCAGAAATGTAAGAGTAAAATTGGCAACTCTATTCATTTTATTTGTTTAGATTTATTCGTGTGAGGTACACAGAGACATTTGTACAACATACTGTATCTTTGAACTTCAGTCCCAGGATGAATGAAGAAACATAATTGGATTCTAAGTATTTCACTACATTAAACCTTTGTACTTACAGCTGCAAAACCCAATACCAAATATCTTTCTGAAGTTTTCTTTATAATTGCTGTACACTGAATGTGTCATTTCTCAGAAAAAGGGGCTGGAAAATGCACTTAAAGTATTACACACAGCATCCTGAAAACTGGAAAGAAATAAGCTTCCTCTACATGTCATTTTAATTTCCCTGATCTACTCAAGAAAAGCAAATACAAGGAACAAACCTTCGGGTGTATTGATTTGTTATGCAGTGCTGGAAGGAAACAAAAGATTTTGTGAAATTATATACTTATTTAATTTCTGACAAATATTTGACTTTCACTTGTGAAGGCATGGCTATGCTTCACTCCTTGACCCAATTATGAGGAGTACTTTGTGTGATGTCTCAGTAAGAGGCAAAAACACTTTCCATGCATAATCACCTTCAGTGAAGCTTTAATTGGAATTGTATATTCCTTTATCTCCAGTAGTTTTCAACTGGGAGTCTTTCTGACTGGGAAAGGTAACCAAGAACTGGCTCATTCTTCTCAAGCTATCACACCTAACCAGTCACAGGTGAGAAAGGGGGGTGGGGAGTGGGCGTTAATATTTTGGCTAACTATTATGACGAAGCTGAATCAAGGTGAAGCCTGATAAATTCATCTTGGTCTTGCTGAAAACCCAGCAAAGCTATTGAAAAAGTGACATGACATGCTGTTCCCTAGATTAGAGCCTTTTCTGTGGAAGTCGAGGTGGAGCACTGTTCGGGGGTTTGACGTCATGTTACCAGTGGAATGATTAGCACTCCAGTCCCAGGCTGCTATTGCAGGGAAGGCATCCGAAAAGATTAACAGACTGACACAGAAAAAGGAGCAGGAATAATTGTATGCAGGAACTGTCAAAATAATGAGAAGGAGGTCGAGCAAGTTCAAAATGATGCCCAAACCTGCTAAAATGAATGACTGTCAATCACTAGCCTGGCTAACATTAACAACCAAATTAACCTG
Source organism: Lepisosteus oculatus (assembly GCF_040954835.1). Lineage (NCBI taxonomy): Eukaryota > Metazoa > Chordata > Actinopteri > Semionotiformes > Lepisosteidae > Lepisosteus > Lepisosteus oculatus. Next base: position 19,314,239 of record NC_090706.1, on the reverse strand, counting down.
GTTGTGCACTCAGTGCTGCTTAAGAAAAGCAATGAGCTGGAGAGAGATTGAGAAAGTGGCTAAATGACTTTATCTGGAAAGTAAAGTACTTTTTCCTTGTAACTGAGCTACACCTGCTCTGTTGATGACAGATACGAGGCGACAGATATTGTTATCTGAGGCATAGCTGCTTCGTATTTTGGGTTACAGAAAGGGAAATTTAGGAACAGACAGCTAAATGAATGGATGGATAAAGGGGCAGTTCCTTCTTTGTTCAGACTGCACTTGGTCAAGCGATCTGCTTCTGCTACCTGATTGCAGTACTGCACTGCACTGCTGCTAGTCCACGTTAAGCACTAAATCTGCTGCAATATATGCAAATTCCCATACTGCACTACATACAGTATACTGCACTTGCTATTATTATTGCTCTTTTGCTATAAACTGCAGAGTGAATCAAAAAGATATATAATGGATATCACGGATATCACGGACAACTGCAATCAATAAGGTGCTGGACCACACTGTAGTTTGCTTGAACACCAGAGAACATTATTTTTGAGAATACTTTCCTCTGCAGTAGCTGTGATGTTCGGTACTGGGATTGGGGTTTGGTTCTGACACGTACCAGACCCTTCTTTGTTGTCTATCATTGCGAGTGTTCACAAGTCACAACACAGTTTGGCAAAGGTTTGAAATAAGTTTGAAAAAAGGCCATTTTCTGTAGAACATACAAAAATACACTTACTTACCTTTACAAGTGCAGTATACTCTTTGGTGTTACCATAAAGTTATTATAAATGTTGTGTTTAAGGAAGCCTTAAGATAAGGATATATTTAGAATGAAACATATCTCTACATATTTCTATTTCTATATATGAGACAACAGTATGCTTAACACAGCTTAAATGTCACATATACTTTCTGTAAAAATACAACACAACAGGTTTTGCCTCCCAGCTCATGCACTGCACTTAACCACTGTTAGAATACAAACCTAAAACTCCAAAATGAACCCTTCCAGGTCCTGGCAAGTGTTATTAATTTGGGTTCTGGAGCTGTCTTTAGTCTCTCGCAGCTGCTGTCCCCTGGCTGTTGTCTATCAACTAGTGCTCTGTCATCCCATAGACATTTAATTACTTCCTTCCCAGGCCTCCCATTGTTGCTAAGAGAGGCCTGGTCCCTCTGTCATGGGCACGTCACTTTTGACCATCCAATATTGATTGTGTTCTCAAACATTTGTTTTTGTGGTTTTGCTTTTCGGTTCTTACTTGTCTCACTTGTCACTGTTACCGCTTCTCCCATCATCCCTTGATATTCATATTTGCTTCTAACAACATGAAAGAGCATCCCCTGCGCTGAGGTGGGAAGGCATGTGTGCAAGGGGGATGTTTATTTGTGACACACAGTCTTCGCTACATTTTCAATGTTCCCCCTCAGTGGTGCTGCTTGGGTTGAAGAGCCTTCTGAACAATACTCCTCTTAACAAAGCCATCAGCTGTCAGTGAAAAAGAGGAGGGCAGTGAACCCTAGCAGGGCAAGATGGGATTCTTTGTGTTTCTTTTCTTTTTTGATCTGCTTGTTGAAGTTGATATCTAGCTAGATGAAACCCTCTGATCAGTTAGCTACGAAATACAGAATGAGTCAATGTCTTCCTCTCATTTGTAACCTTTTTTAATGTTGTTATTTTGTTTACAAAAAATGGGTCCCCCTCTAACACTCCCCACAGTAGAAGATCTTTGTGCATTTCAAGAAGGTTAATTCCTGAACAAGGCTTAATTTTATTTGCTACATTGGCTGATATGTCTCAAGACACAATACACATAACAAGGGGTGTTTAAATTTCCAAGACATTAAAATACCGTCGCTTGTTTATTTAAGGTAAGCTTGATTGCTATCTCCAGGCATCAAAGATGTTACGGTTCTTCTGCACGAATTTCATCTTGCTCACATTTAGAATATAAACACCTCATTCACTGCGTATTAGTGCAGACACATGATACCATATGGAAGCAATCAGTAATCATGTGCAGCTAGACATTTCTGCAATTTCAGAGTGTGAAAAACACTGCTGCTTTCAGGATTGGGAATTAGGAAACTTGTACAGATTCCAGGATTTTCTATGGAGTTATGGAATCTGAAGACATCTTCCTAAGTCGGCTTTTATCCCAAACAGCTTCCACATGTAAAGCTCCTACTGCAGAGCCACTTCCAATAGGTTTACATCTCATATTAAGGACAGAGAACAAAGAAGCTCAGGTGACAGACGGTGAGTTGGTGGTTGAGTCAGGGCTTGAACTGCGGAGCCCTCCTGGTAACAAGATGTTACACACTGGATCAGCTTCACACAAAAAAACACAAATGGCTACTTCCTGAGATCAAAGTTGTCAAGCAAACAGGTGCTTTGCAAATCATCATGATAGTGTCCAAAATCTACTGGCATTTCTACAGCCAGGGTTACTGTATGTGTGCATGCTGTAATGTAAGCTTCTTTGTGTGAGTGTTTGCATGTCGATTTGGTGTCTGCACACTGATTTTCTCCCCCCTCTTTTCTATGTCCTGCTGTCTGCAAGCAAAGCCCTGTGTTTCATGATGCTATGGCATGAAAAACACTCGGCGACTCTTACTGATCTCAAGGCACTTCTTGTCGTATACCAGCCCTTTATCAAGAGCAACATTGTAGCTGAGCCCCTTGGGCATTATCTTCTGATCCCCAGACAGAGACACCTGAAGACAAGGCAAAGCTTCTATTTTTTTTTTTTGCTGCTTCTCTTCTTTCTTAATTCCAATCCATAGAGACTGAGGGACATCTGGTGCCAGTTGTTGAAGGACGCTTGGATGCCGAATAAGGGACAAATCCTACTTAGGCTTCATTCTCACTTACAAGACACATTCAGGGAACAGCTACTGACAGCCTTAACTTTAGGCTACCACAGACAATGACTTTCAGATTAATTCAAACTCCCCGCTGAAATAAGAATGAAACACATTCATCCATTTTCTACCCTTTCTTGTCTAATACAGGGTTGCTCGGGGGCCTGAGCCTATCACAGAGCAATGGGCGCAAGTTAGGATACACCCAGGATGAGACAGCAGTCTATCGCAGGGCACACACAAACACACCCACACCAGGGTCTGTTTTTCGCCGAATCCACAGAAAGCCACCAGTATGTCTTTGTATTGTGGGAGGAAACTAGAGCACTCACATGAACATGGGTAGAACACACAAACTCCGTGCAGGTAGCACCCCAGGTACGGAACAGAACACAGGGCCCCAGCGCTGTGAGGCAGCAATGCTAACCACTGCGTGATAGTGCCACAAAATGAAACACAAAGGAATATTTAAGGTAAAGATGAATCTGTCCTTCTGAAAAAAATGTCACCTAATATCTTAATAGGACTGCACAGTGTAAAATCACATTTGTTAGAAGTAATTAAGTCCAGAAATTTATGATGATCAAAATTATTCTCACCCCTTGTAAAAACTCTTCTCTGGCATTGATTACACTGACAGGATAACTCCTGTACTGTGCTATGAGTTTCTGGCACTTCTGCTGCTAGCAGTGACTTATATCAGACCTAGAAGCTGTTTTAATGATATTGGTTTGTGCCCTCACCTTAACAAGGACCTCTTCAGTGCTGTACTCACACTGCAAAGGTTCAGGCAGCTCATTAGATGAAAGATTGTCCTGCAATTGGGCTATAAGCACCAATTCCAGCATTTTTTTTTTGGTAGAAAAGGGAAACTGGAAATAGGACGACCGTTATTAAATACTTCAGGGTCCAGACCAGGTCTTTTTTTAACACAGGTATGACAGCAGCAGACTTGATACCCAGAGGTACAAAACCAGACACATAAGTGAAAAGCACAGCAGTAAAATGAGAGAAACCCAAGAGTCAAGAGAGAAGGAATGAGAGTAATTATGATGACCGAAGAAGATAGGGCCAGCAGATGGGCATTCATATTATTATAGAATTATTAAACATTTAAATGATAAATTAATTAAAATTAATGTTTTCTTGGGAAATGCACCAATACATTATACCATTCAGGAGAGATATACCCTCATTCATTAAAATGGTATGGAAAGCTAACTCTACAGTAGGTGCCTATTCCAAATTGAGTTGGTATATGATAAAGGAATAATTGGCATTTCAGAATTAAAAATAAAGTACAATTAGGTACTTCCTAAAAATGTGTTGGCTGCAAGATGCCATTTCCTGCCCTTATCTGCATCTTCAGTCTGCATAGTTTTCAGTGCCAGTCCCTGGCAATAGGAAATGTGTCTTCTGACAAATATGAAAATATAAATGCCTCCATTCATTTCAAGCATGCTAACTAAAGATCAGCACTGCTGTTTACTTTCTGGATATAGATCAATCTGTGTGATTATAGTGCGGAAGATCTAATCCCCTTCAGTTCTGATAAATGAAGTGCTGTGATTATTCACTTACAGCTACTTTGGCTGGTAACAGTGCACATCTGTGGGAGTGAAGATGGTGCTGCAACAATGAGAAACAATATATTTCCAGGCATTTTATAGGCTGATCATTTTTTGATGTGTTCCATTCTACTTTTTCACATATTAAATGGCATTTAGGAGTAAAATACGGGTTTAGAGTAGCACAGTGGTTAGCAATGTTGGGGACTTGGGTTCAATTCCAGACCTGGGGTGATGTCTGCATGCTTGTATGTTCTCCCCTTGGGTTTCTCACGTGGGTTTCCTCATGATACTTCAGTTTCCTCCACAATCCAAAGGCATGCTGGTAGGTTAACTGGATTTCTAGAAAAACTGGCCCTGATGTGAGTTTATGTATGTTTGTGGCTGTTCTTTATGTGGACTGTGATGGACTGGCATATCGTCCAGCATGTACCCTGCTTTGCGCCTACTGTTTGCCTGGATAGACTCTGGTGCTCCCCCCCAAACTCCACATAGGATAATGTGGTTTGAAAACGGAAGGATGGAATATGGATTTAGATTCAAATGGAAATTCATATTCAGTAAATAAGCTTCAGGGTAGATTAGGCATTAGTTACCTTAAAAAGTGAGGTTCGATTTCACTGATCATACTGAAAATAGCCAAAAGAGTGAAGATGATGATACTCTATATACTATGCTAGTATACTTGTATCTCTTACCCAAAGTAGCAATGCAATCTACTGCAGAGTCCTGCTACAGACTTCAGGCTGTAAACCTGTCCTGGCAGCTCAGTCCCAAGAGCTTTAGGCTCATCACATAATTTCTAGGCTAGAGTGCTGATCTGCATTCATTCTTCATTACCCTACTTTCCTTCCTCTCCCAGTAGACTGATATTAAGCTCAGGGTGTTGATTAATTAAGGCGCAATGATTTAGATATTCAGACTGTGCTTAATGTGATGCTTGAAATTGATAGGGCTATACTTAAAAGTAGGGTTACAGGCGCTTGTCCGTCATTCTATTGGTTAGTTCTCTACCTGGGCCCTCGTGAATATTCTATTGCAGACTACACGCCACCTCAGCTGATTTAAACGCTGCTATTTCTGTCTTCACTTGAGCAAGGAGTTGTGGGAAGCAGGGATTTCTGCAGGATGAGAGATCTGCAGCTCGCCTAAATCTGATCTCTCTCAGGATAGTACAGTTGCATTTTATGGCACACTTCATGTTGAGAAATTACAAGACACTCAGACTGAATACATTCATTTCATTAGTAAGATGATGAATGCATCTTCTGGTCTGGCAATAACATTTTATTGCCCAAATTCCCATCTGAAGCTGTCCGCTGATACATACCTACTATATGAGTCAGGCATGGTGTAGGGGTCAGATGCAAGAGTAAACAGTTGAGGTCCCACAAGTACATGGTTATGAAGAACCATCCAAGGTGCTCCATGCTTCTCAGATCCTCAGTATGCAAAAGCAAGGTACAACTGCTAGATCAACTCAATAGCAATAATCTGACTGCTGAACATGTTGCCAATTTGTGGAGTGAATCCAGATCAGAATGCTTCCCACGAACAAGTGGAACGCGAGTTGATCTTTCGAACCGGGGACTTTAGAAACTCTTGGAATTCTGACACGTCTGCACAACATCACTCTCAGAGGTTGCTTTTACTGCACTGTGGTTGCATTTCTTTCCAAATCCAATAGTCGGAAAAGTAGTTTTTTTTCCCAAAAGGGCCTGAGACGTGATTTCTGAATCATTTAAACCATGAGCATAACATAAAATACTGCTTGTCTTTTTTTTTAGTTATGTGCACGCATAAGTTCACCCCTCTCTTGAAAATATATTGTAGATATATATTGCTGCCTCTTGGCCAGAAATTTCCCATTATGAACTAGTAACAGCTTCACTTTTATGCTGAGATTTACCTACAAACTATATCAGGTACTTCTGCAGTAGCTTCTGCGCCTTACTGGTGCTTATCTGATATTAAGATAAGGATGCCACAGAATGTTCTACAGTTAAGCTGTGATAAGGCTCAGGTTATGCTTATCAGCTCTCAACAATGGCTACACAAAGTTGGTATGAGTGTTGTAATAGACAGGCATTGAAATTAAACACTCAACAGAAGACTGAAATATTAGTGGTGTTCATGACCCTGTACTGGCATTTGAAGATCATGCTGGAAATATCACCAGGGTATCATTTTTCATCTGCACTTCATTTCCTAGCTTAGGTCCATGTTCAGTCTGAAGCCAAAAAATAAAGCTTGCTATTAGTACACCAACAATAGATTACTTCAATGCCTAAGTAGGGGGTCTACTAAGTCACTAAACACGCTAGCACTTTTGTGCTAACTCTTTTGTGCCCTGGCTCAGTGTGTGTCTCCTTTCCTATATAGACTATATTGGCTCAATGTGAAATACAAAGTGAATATTAAGGTCTTCTTTCATCTATACCTGGGTCTTACATAATATCAAGATCCAGGTTACCTTATCCCACTTGGTGTGTGACATACTGTAAGCCTCACTCAAACTTGCAAAGTCTAGATCATAGAACTCTGTGCTTGGAGTAGGTTACCATTTAGTAGCTGAGACACTTAGGATTCTGAATATATTTTATTTAAATTGTTTTCAAGAAATGGGCACCGCAGTGGTTAGTCCTGTTGTCTCCCAGCACTGGGGTCCTGGGGTCCTGGGCCCTCTGGTCCTGGGGTGCTAGCTGAATGTTTCCCCCTTCGTATGTTTGTGTGGGTTTCCTCCCACAATCTAAAAACATACAGGAAGGTTAATTGGCTTGTGAGAAAATTGGCCCTGGCGTGAGTGTGTGCATGTTTGTGTCTGTGTGTGCAGTGCGATGTACCCTGCCTCGTGCTTTCTGCTTGCCGGAGGCTCCCCTGTGACACTGAATTTGAAGAAGCAGTTCGAAAATATATGGATGGGTTATTCAAGAAATCATCAGCACTTATTCAGAATAACATTGAGTATTAATGTATTCAAGATAACAGTAACTGTTTTAAGTGAAGGGTGTTAAAGAACTCAGCAATCAAGGTTGTGAATGTGGCCAGTTTTGCAGAATAAGATAGGCAGAAGTTACAGTAACTGAAAGCAGAGCAGTACACGTGCTGTGTTTACCTTCAGCTGCACATTTTGACCTGCAAAGTGCCCTCTTCTTTATCAATTTCCAATTTGTTTTCTGCCTGCTGCAAGATAAAGCCACCACTGTGATAGATGACAACATCTGCAAATTCAGCCTCTTCAGAAAATACAGCCTTATGATTTAACACTCATCTTCCTTTCCTACTACTGTAAAAAAAGCCTTTCAGAGACTACAAACACACATCCTCCTCTAGGTTGGGGAAAATTAATTAATGGAAGGCCATGGTATCGTTAAAGGAGTTAAAGCCATTTAATATACAGTTGATAATAAATAGTTCACTGAAACCCTATTATATAGCAAAGCTAGCCAGCTGGTGGCCAGTCATACAATAGAATTCATAGAGATTTGATTTCTGAAAGGACCTGAAAATATATTTCAAAACACTGATTTTGCATTTGGAATCTTCAGCGTTTGCATATTCTGCTTGTGTGTTGTTTGTTCTTTATACAGCTGGCGATTTGTGCTCATTCTGTCTCTGAAGTGTATTCACTGCCTGTCGCACTAGAAGGTTAAAACCTCAACCTTTTCATTTCTTTGTTGTTAACCATATAGCACAGACAGCAGCGAAACTGTACAGTCAGGCAACACACTCCGCAACTATACAACAAGAGCTATTGTTTACTCACAGAAAACTGTGTTTTCATTCCATTATTTTACATTTCCATTCCATACATCCAGCCCCCACATTGTGAAATGACATTCTAAACCAGAGCTTGTTTTGTACAAAGGACTGCTAGGATGCTGCAATTAAAACATGGAATTTTGATTTGAAGCATAAAAAAGGACAACATAGCCTTGAGCTTTGCTGTGCCACTGTTCGTACAGCTCGCACAGCCAATGTAAACCTAAGCATTAACCTCAACTGGCAAAAAAAAACTTCTAGTGTAGATTACTCTAAACAAGGAACACTTATAAAGAGCCTACAGAACACAATTACATTTAGTAAGAGCAAAACGCAGGGTTAAACTTGAAATACAATAGCATTAAAAGCCAAAATATTGTAGATTTCAGATTAAAACAGTGGTCTGCACATGGCTTCAAAACAAATCTGCAATAAATAAAGGAATCACATTGAAATGGAAGCCTGGCTTTTAAGAGCAAAATATAAATGGGATCTTTGTTGGTGTTATTATGTGTGATACCCACCTAAACCTTGACAAATACTGTAGATGAATATAAAGTCTTGCAGTGCTGTGCATGAGTGTGAAGTTTAGGTTGAAGCATTCCTGTGGTCATGTTACACCACATGACCACAGGAATGTTTTGGCAAACAGTTTCCTGTGTGAGAGATCGTGTATGGTTGTCATCATGGTTTATCATTCTCCTCTGTGTGATAGCATGATTTCACTGTGGCGCACACATGGGTTCTGCCCTCTGCTCCTCAGATAGCAGACATTCACTCCCACATACTGACTGATCCTGGAAGCTTCCTTTCCTTCCTTTTTATACAGCCACCTGACCAATTAGCTCCCTGCAACTGGTCAGGTGACTGAAAGCAGCAGCTTGTTCCTCCAGAGGATGCTGAGGAATGTGACCCTAACAGGGTTGTGCTGTCACGTCTCTTTTGTGGCGTTCTCATTGGTTATAATTTCCTATGCATTTCTGTGATTGCCCTGTGCACTGTTATATTTTACTTTGCTTTTACCGTAGTACCCTCAGGTCAGCATCATTGGACTGGTTCATTATTCAGAACAGCTGCTCAATGGTGCCTCCAGTGTAGGATGCGAGGAATCTAGTTTACATTACTGAAGAGTGGACTCTACACACTGTACTCTGCAGAAATCCCAAAGCATCTAATTTTAATCAAAACCCCATGATGGGATGACTTCATTAGCTAGCCAGCTGAGTTCCAGCAAATTTCTATGTACAGCAATTACACGTGAAAGAATCACTTCCTTCAATCAATCATGAAGTAGGACCCAGCCTCCTGACAGGCATTAATGAATCGGTCAGGCTAGGCTGTGTGGACAAAAAAAAAATGCTGCATCTATTATCAGGAACTGAAAAGTCTTAAAAGAAGTGTCACAGAGAACATCCATTAAGATATACTATCCCACACACACAATAGCCAGCAGAATAGAGACAACATATGAAGGCCCTGCAATATTTAGGGGGTGAAAGTTCTTATGGACTCATGTGGCAAGCATTCTGTTGAATTCTGCATTTTTCCAGCTAAAATCTTCTTTATCAGATTCTCTATGGAGTTCCCCGAGAGAACTAACAAAGACTTGGGACCCACCATCTACAGGATACATGCATGGTGTTTTTTTTGTCTTGACAGAATTTTAATAGAAATGTAATAGATTTTTAATACAATTTCTTTACCACTCTGATCTTTAAGTCATGTTTCAGATCCTTTTAGCATACTGCTACAACTCTAAGTCCAAGCTGAAGGGTTGTTGAGGGGAGGAACGATGTGAAAGTCACATGTACTTTCCTAGGAAATGCAGATCATCTATCATCTACTGTATCACCTATCACCCTCTGTCTCACACTGTGATTACAGAGAAAGGGAAGAGCTACAGCACTCACATACCACACTAAAGCACAAGAGTCACAGACATCACCTCCCTCTGAAATTGAGACAGTGGGAAATTCTGGTGTGGCAGAGGACTGGTCATGTGACATGGTGGAGTTAAATCTGGCATGGCTGCCTAGAGGGTGGCACAGTGATGCTCCGAGGCTGAGAGCGGCCGGGATTGAATCGCCGCAGGGGGCAGAGCCCAGCTCCACTCATCAAACTGCTGCTGTGATCTGGATTTCTTGGGTGTGATCCCTATCAGTTGCTGAGGTTGTTGTGGAGGAGAGCAGGAGAAACGGGAGAAGGTCACAGGGATCCTGCACTGAGTCAGTTACAGAACAGGTGTTGCACCCTTCTGAAAACTACATAATGTAAAACTGCCGCGGGGAACTGGTCACCTGGCATGACAAAGATGTGGATGGAGCCGCACTCAACATAGATGCACATAGATTCTCCCAACAAGACATACTGTAGGTGTCACTCAATGGACAAACCTAGCCACCCGCTCCTCAGAAGCCTATAGAAGGTCTGTGAATCTTGGGGAGAGAGACAGGTTGCGAGAGGCTCAGAGCAAGAGACAGGCCTGCGAGGTACCCATGGCTGCTGGGGAGATAAAGGTTGCAGAAGAGGGCCACTATCTCAATTGCTAATCAATGACACTGGGAATGCTCTGGGCAGAAACTAGTGACCTTGGACTAACAAGCTGTTGTTTATGAATAGTTTATTCTAGTTTAAATCATGAACCCCATCTCATGTCATATGAACCTAATTTAATTAATTTTACATGAGCCAATGACCCTCCAATCAGTCACTATGCTGAATAAACTATTAACGTTCTACCAGTCCTAACTAGATAAATATTCTTCCACACACCCCAGCGACGGTGTCCATGTTAAGCATTATAGTCTTCTGTTTCGCAGAAAAAGAATTTACGCTGCATAAAGTGAGAAGGTGGTCTCCTGGTGCTGTAATAAAGTCTGTGAGCCTGACCTGAACCCCCACTCCTTCACTATCACACACTGCTTCTTGGGAAATCTTGGTCATGATTGGTTCATGACCTTACCCAGCAAAGCCTGGGCAGCACAGTTCAATGTCTGTACAGAAGGAGTGTTATTATTTTTAAGCAACTACAGATTCCATCCAATGTAATTATGTCCAACTACCTTCATCTGCTCCCTGCATTTTATCAGAGTTACAATAATGGCCACAGGTGGTGTCTAGTCACAGCAAAGCAAATTCCCTCCTTTCACTTACTGTACCTACCTGGTTACCAAGAACAAAAGTAGTCATTATGATTAGGAATTTAATGGCATAATAACTCTGAAGGGTCTCTGAGTTCTGCAATTCAAGTTCATAAATGGCTGGAAAAATTCCTGATTGGTAAGTGATGACCCTCTGTAAATGCCTCGCACTCACTTAGGATTAGTCTGTTGAGCAGCATATAGGAGAATATTACAGATATCATTGCAACTCAGAAGCTGTCAGAGCAGACTGTGTTATACAATGCTAATTGTAAATCCTAGTCCTATGGAACTATCTCTGAGATAGAATCAAGAGGTTGCTGAGAAATCAGAGGCCAGAGTTAAGCACTGGGATTGCAGTTTGTGACTGGTGAAAGAGCTGACTTTTGATTTCAAGCTAGACCTTGGTAATGTTCAAATATGCTTTCTCCCTGCACAGAGGAGAACTCTTCTCCATTGCCAATGGTGGCCCAAGGGATGCAAGGAGTCAAAGCCCAGTCCAATGAAAGTTTGAGATGAGTTTAATTGTAAGAAAAATGGCCAGAGAACTTCCAGATAACACTGAAGGAGACACATACAAGGTGTATTTCCAAAAGTACCCCAAAGTGCAACAATTTTCCAGAGGTTTATTGTAGTCCAGCCATGTTATTGCCATGAATGGGGGTTAAGAGTCCGCGTTTTACTTATGGTCCAGTGGCTATTGTTGATTATGTTGTTCTGCCTTTCAGCTATTTCTCTGGTGTCACTTACAACAGCAGGTGTCGGTTCAGAATTCTCCCATACCAGGTCAGGAGACCAGGTCAATGACCCCAGCCCGGAGCCAGATATCTACAGCGCTGAACAAGACGCTGGCTAAAGAGCAACAGAGCCCAAAAAACTCTTCGCCCAGCCCAGCTCCGAGACGACAGCCGGCGGCTGTTCAAAGGGAATTTGAAAAGAGCGACCATCTCCCCCCCCAGCCCCCCACCCTCCCACCTCTCCCAGTTTCCTCCCCTTGCTCATCCACTATAGCTAGGCAATGTTCAAAGCAGATCCATTAACCTTTCCTCACAAGTGAACCCAGCCTCTGATCTGCAGCTCTCGGGGAGAAGGCCTTTGAAGTGCCTGCCACTGTAATAAGGCTAGGGGAGGTGGAGAAGGAGGCGTGGGAGGGGTATAGAGAGACTTAACACAACCAAGGCACAAGTTAGGATATCGATACACAAAGGAAAATCACATCGCCCAATTTCGGTATTATCAATCCATTCAGATCGCTTTTCATGGCTTCCTCCAGACTGGTACAGGAGGAACGGCGACAACTGTACAACACATGCACGCTTCCCCGGAAATACTTCTCACCCTCCCACTGGTTCAACGCCGGAGCTACAGGGGTTGCTGTTGAAGGTTAAACTGCCAAGAACCCATACCAGCGGTAATGTTGGCGCGTGGACCCTTGGAGAGCCCCGGCAACAGCTGGGTAACGATGTACAGCAACTCTCATTCTAACAAGCATCCCAAGATGAAGGCTTTACCAGCTGAGCTGGAAGCACCTGTAAACTAAACTGGATACTCTGGCACTTTCCAGCCGGTAAAAATCTTTATCAATGTCAAAGTCTACTCGTGGCTGCTGATTTTCAGATCTGTGACCACACAGACCAACTGGCTGAGAGCAATACGGAACTATCGAGGACTGGAAAGAGAATCAGCTTTTTTAATGGAGAAGAATTAATAAAATGGGGCTCGGTCACTTTTTTTACAACAATGCTGAAAAGGTGTTTCTTAAGTCTAAGTCTAAAGAATGTTTTATTAAACATAAATATATATACTAAAAATGTCAATAAGGCATCCCTATTAGAATCCCTAAAATTGTTCAGTGAGACTGAAATTTCTTTGTCATGGAAAAAGAAACAACAGAGGATTTATCGTTTTACTGTAAACTGCCTATGATTAGGCCAGTGAGATGAGCTGTGTAGGTGTATATTATTGGAGCTATTGGAGAATCTTTGTGCCAATCTGGGCTGGCACCTACAGAGATCAAAGAGCTCTGAGCTGGCACATGATGCCACTGTGCCACCCTGGCCCTTCGCTCCCTGACATTTGTGAGGTCTGTGAGCTGGCGACATGAAAGCCTGGCAGTAAAGTGCACAGAACAATGGCTTCGGCACTTCAAACAGGAGAGTGCTGAGCAGAGAATAGACACTTTAACTCTTTTCCCCTTCATCGTTCCGACGCCAGATCTCTCTGTGCTAGTCCTTGAAAAATACCTTAGTTTTCAAGCGCTATCAAAGCCCAGACTACTAAATGGCACACTTACTTATACAAACACTCAGAGCTCATTTAAGATAACATTTGGTTTTTCTTAATATTTTCTCTTTTGGTAATGTGTTTACTGTGGGTGGCACGGTGGCACAGTGTTTAGTAGCGCTGGGGCCTTGGGTTCAACTTCAGACCTGAGATGCTATCTTTGGAAGTCTGTATGTTCTCCCTGTGTTGTCGTGGGTATTCCGGGGGTGTGCCATTTTACTCCCACAGTCCAGAGACGTACTGGTAGGTTAGTTAGCTTCAATGAGAATTGTCCCTGGTGTGAGTGTGTGTCTGTGTTTGTGTCTACCCAGTAATAGACTGGTGTCCCATCCAGTGTATTCCCCACTTTGCACCCATTGCTTGATAGGATATGCTCTGGCTGTCTCATGACCCTAAATTGATTGAAGTGGCTAGATAACGGATGAATAGTAACGTATCTTCTGCAGCCTCTTGGTCAGCACTGGGGCAGTAAGGACCGTTTAAACTCATACCCACTGTTTGTAATGACACAATGGTTTGCTGTGAACTTCTTTGTGTCCCACGGTTGAGTTTCCACCAACTGGAGGGGCACTGTAGCTCTGACTGATGTCATCTGGCTATGTCACACAATCCTGTTTAACTCAAGCTCACGGAATCCTTGGAATGCTCAATGATCTACCTGCAGCACTGTGGGAATAAGTCACTGCCTGCTTGAAGCAGGGATGACAGGACAGATCTCTGATCTCTGTTCAGAAAACTGATCAGTTTTCTGAACAAGCATCTTCTGGTTAAGCCAATAAATCACAGTTCATTAACTGATTTTTTTAACATTTTCAATGTTGAGGTAAATTGACTGGCATTTAGCTGAAATGCAAACCACTGGATCACGGTTGTACATTCTAACCAGATCAAGATTGAATCCCCTGCACTCCCAAGCATTATTTAATCTTTGATGTTTTTATTTTATTTAAAGGCATCATAATTAGTTTGAGATCAAATGCAATAAGGACAGCAAGTCATATTCTGATTCATGTAACATTGGATTTGGTATCAATGCAGGGATTTGAGAAATTCAGCAAATCACATTATATGGCTCTGTTGTGCAACACTATCAGGTAGCAGTTCCTTCACTATGTGACTGTAAGATTCAGGTCCAACTCCATTATCACCCTCTAGTGCTTGAGTAATTTATGTCATTGGCATTTCCCAGCATTCAGTTTCATACTTCCATTTTATTTTCTGTGATTTTCTCTGATTAATTATACTTTAAACCACAGCAGCACACTATTCTACTACTACTCGGGGGTGGAGCGGTGGCTTTGTGGCTAAGGATCTGGGCCTGTGGCTAGAAGGTTGCTGGTTCAAATCCCACAGCTGGCAGAGGAATCCTACTCTGTTGGGCTCCTAAACAAGGCCCTTAACTCCAACTGCTTCAGGGGCACTGTACAATGGCAGACCCTGCACTCTAACCACAGGCTCTCTCCCTATCTGTGTGTCTGTGTGTCTCATGGAAAACAAGCTGGGGTATGCAAAAATATAATTCCTAATACAAGAAATTGTAAAGGGTTAATAAAGTCATGTTATTATTATTATATCTCTGCTGAGTTATATATTCCAGAAGAAAAGATGCCTTGCAGGTAAAGAAGATTATACTGTATATTGTTATATTCCAATACAGGAGTATCATGGTGGTACAGTGGCTAGCATTGCTGCCTCACAACTCTGGGGCCCTGTTTCCAACTCTAGACCTGGGGTCCTGTCTGTGTGGAGTTTGGATGTTCTCTGTGTGTTCACATGAGATTCCTCCAGGTGTTCCAGTTTCCTCCCACAGTCCAAAGACATACTGGTAAGTTAAATGGCTTCTGGGAAAACATGAGTGTGTAAGTGCCTTTAAGAAGAGAGAGCTTCTTTGTCTTGTAGGCACAGTTCCAAGGAGCCAGACCACTGCTCATTGGCCAGAATTTTAGGACTCCTTCCCCACCAAATAATCTACTTGGTCTGTGGAAGAAGCATGAATTGCTTGAACATTATATGGTGTGTGTTCCACAAGGATTGGGAATATAGTAAACCCTCTCTTTAATGGACTAATGGGGAAGGGCTGTCTATTGCAGAAGTCACAAATATATATTTTGTACCAAAAACATAGGACTATCTGAGAAACATATATATACATATTATTTTTAACAACTACAATTTACACAATGAAAATTTTTACTATATATTTTGTATCATAAATATCAAGCTCTTTATTTAATGTGTCATAAATACTGTATAAAATGCGTTAAAATTATGAAAAGCTCATTGTAACCAACTTACCTACACCTAGGTACAATCAAGGTACGATTGATTATTTATTTTTATTTTGTTTTATTATTTGTGTATTTCCCATTATTGCAGGGAAGTCTAGTATTAAACCAAAGGTTTACTGTATTTTAATCTGGTTATTCGAGTAGGTTCACCTTTCTGAAGTTGTGATGAGGGTTATAGTGTGTGAGAAGAGTCTATATTCTAGCAGTTTTCCTTAAGAGAGACCTGAGAATGTCTGTGGCAGGGAATGCGATAGAATTCTGTGTCAGTCTCCTCAAGTCAACCATATGCTGTCTGCCACTCAACGTCTATTTATTTCACCCTGTGATCCAGTATCATTTGGCTGTGATTGTATCAGTTAACTCAGCAGAATGTTCTTCTGTAATTTTCTCATTGAGGCTTGGGTATATTTTTAGACTTGGTTATATTCCTACAGGAGTATTGATATTAGGCTTGCAATTCAAACCTCATTATATCATAATATTTCTGATTCTTGTTGTTCTTAATTGTTTTTCAGACAACATGTTATCAAACAAATTTTTGAAAGACAAAACTCTTTAAATCTATTTAATGTAATATTTGCACTGGACACAACTTCTCATCTCACAGCATGGAGCAAACTCAAATTCCACATGCCTCATAGCAAGTTAGTTCCAATTTTAAAAGCAGAGTACTTATTTCTGACAGCAATGTATGGAGCTGCAGGGGTGACTATTTTGTAGGGAGCCAGAGGAGACCTGCCATACTCCCGCCAACATTTCCCAGCATAGGAAATACAAGTCACAAGTCCAGGTATCGTACTCACTCACGCCAATCACTAGAAGACCTTCACCTGTCAGTCAACCAGATGTTGTGACAACACGATCTGGTCTGGTTCAGGCAATGAGTCTGTGTTTTCCGAGTGTCCTCCACAGCTTCCTGCTGCCTGCTGCTTCCCTGCAGTTGGGTTCTCATCACCGCATCAGAGCACTGCTCTCTTTCAGGTAGAGTGGGTTACTACACCCGGCTCATACTCCTGACACCTGGGCAAGAGACCCCACCCTACACAAAACCTCGTATACATCGACCCATCATCCCCCAGTGGAAGATTTCACCCATACCAGAAGTTTCACTGAAGGGCCCAGAAAATAAAAGTCAGAAAGTTACAAAAGATTTCCACCAGCAGCTATATCAACCTGCAACCCACAACTGACAACCCACTGAAGCTCATGTCAGGTGTGAGTCTGGCCAGAACGAGTCCAGACCTCCTGGGAAAGCTTAGATTGCTGCTGCAAGAGGTGTTAGTGGAACCAGTAGGGGGCACTTACCCTGCGGTCTGTGTGTGTCCTAATGCCGCTATATAGTGACAGGGACACACATTTGGATAAGACGCACAACCGTAGTCATTACAAATCCAGGGCATTTCTTGAAAAGAGTAAGCAGGTTCACCCAGGTGTTCTGGCCAACTTTCCCATTGGCCTTTACCCATCATGTACTCCTAATAATCCCCATCTATAAACTGGCTTCATCACTCTGTTCTCTGTGATGAGTGCACTGTGCGCACTTTGACTACTGCTGCATCATCCAGGTGGGGCTGCACATTTGTGGTGATGGAGAGGTGTCTCCATTAACTGTAAAGCACTTTGAGTGGATGTCCAGAAAAGCACTATACATGTGTAAGGAAATTATTATTATTATTAGGATAACTCAACAATTTAAAATTAATCAAACCAAACACCCTAACTTTGGAGAAAATGAGTCTTGGCTGCACAACACATCAACAGGTAGGATCCCTGGATCTATTGATTATTGATAGCATTATGCCCACTGCCATACACCACAGCAAAAGCCTGTCCTGAATAAGTTGTTCGCAAGCCCTCGTTTAACTGGCACCGTAGTGAATCACACATCAGATATGCGCGGGGAGTTTTTTCAAACATGTACGAGAGGAAAGTGACATTTGTCGAACTGAATGACTTGTTAGATTTGAGCTGTCAAGAATATGTTGTGGCAGGCAGACATTCACATATTTTCAAATCGTGAAATCCTGACCTCCAGAATGTGGCAAGGATGGTATTGCATCTTAATAAACTCAAGGAAACAGAGATGTTCGCAATGATGCCTGAATGCATCTGTTCAGGAAATCAGAAAACTGCTTATCAAAGGTTCACGGAGGCACAGCACTATTTTTTAAAAAAGGACAAAGCTGTCAACATAGCATATATGGCTTTATCATGTGAAGCACTAGGGACCGCAGCCTCCAGTGAGACATAAATCCTAATATAGTGGCCAGACACATGTCTTTTCAGACTCCAAACATTTCCAGACAGCGATCTCCACTATGTGAGCTAATCAGGTTTGAAAGGACGGCCTTTGCAATAATAGAGAAAAGATGTAAGGTTTTTTTTTTCATTTCTGTTCTTCAAAACGATGCTTCAGATTGTGTTATGAAGTGGCAGGGTGGCTGGTCGGCCAGCCTCTGACAGTCTCTACTATCAGTCTGACAGCTCAACAAAAGGTGCATTATTCCAGACAGCTACAACACACATTCCTATCAGAGATCGCAGGATCCCTGGAGGAAGAATGGCCTTTTTTTCTCTGCTTGTGCTATCCAAGATACTCGTGATTTGGAAAAGAAAGCGACCCTCCTCCACTATCACTGCCCTCTCCCCCATCAACATACACAGCAGGTACTGTACATTACCAGCTATGGCAGGGCTGACTCTTTCCATTCAAGTTCATACAAGACCGATAAGTCAATCTAAATGGATATATTGTATGAAACACTAATATTCACTCCTGGTTCTGATCATGTCTGCTGGTCTTCATTACCTGATAGACTGTTGATAACTTAATTTGAACCAAATGTCAGCTAAATTGATTTTTATTACCACTGTTTTCATTGAGAATTATACAGTACATTCGCTGTAAAGTCTGGAGGGTTATGGGCCTTTGGGGTCAGTTTTAGATTACTGGACTAAGACAAGGATGATCTGTCTGTGCAAAGAGCAGACAAGGAAAACTCACCCTTACAATCATAAAGCCTAAGGTTTTTCTACAGAGCAGAGGTCATGTAGTGACACACCCATAGAAAAAGCATGCTACACAGATCAAGAATAGCATTTAAATACACAAGAAACTGTATGCAACTCAGCCCAGGATGCTAGCTGTTTAGGTTGCATGGGAGATTTGTATAATAATAATTAATAATAATAGAATTTCTAACTGTTTCATCCAAATTAGCCAGGGGGTCCAGGAGCCTATCCTGGCAAGCAGGTGCAAGACAGGATACACCCTGGATAGGATGCCAGTCTATCAGGGTGCACACAGTCACACCAGGGCCATTTCCTGAGAAGCCAATTAACCTACCAGCATGTCTTTGGGAGGTAACCGGAACTCTCAGAGGAAACACTGGTAAAACATACAAACTCCATGCTAATAACACCCCTGGTCTAGAGCACTGTGAAGCAGCAGTGCTAATCACTGTACCACCAGGTTGCCCAGTAATACATCAAAATTCCTTTAATTCCCACCGCACTTTTAAACCCAATCAGATTCAAACAATTTTAAATGGCAAATAACGTTCTCTTCTCCACGCTTATTTTCTCTTACCAGATTGGCACGTTCACAACTATTTGCACCATAAGGGAATTTAGCTTTGAAGAAAAAAATAAATGTTAAAAATCAGCTCCTGATACTGACTTTACAAGTGAGAGCCTTTTAGTGACTGTAAATGCAGATTGTGTAGCTGATGTGCATAACTTGACCAGACTACCAAGAAAACATTTCCAGTTCCATGCCAAGATTTCTATTGTAAAATCCTACATCTGCATTAATATTGACCCATATGTACCTCTTCTCTTCCGGTCTTCTATGACTATGTTTTTTAAGTGTATAAAGTTTTTCCAAGCTTCAGTTTCCATTTGGTTTTTGATTTTTCATGTTTCAAGTATTACAGATGTTCACTGTGGCATTGCCAGGTAAAACCACAGTAAAGCACAGTAACAGCATGGGAAAAGCATAGTAGCGTGGCATATTAAATATCAGGTATTGTGACAAAGCAAAGGAAGAGCATGACATGAGTATGAGAAAACTCTAGGAAACTATGCACGGCTACAGTAAAGGATATTCATAAAGGAAGCTGTGTGGCACACGGCCTTCAAATAAACCCAGTCCATGCAGAACCTATAGTATTAATTCCCATATGATCCTGCTGGAGCCCCATGCTTACTGCTCAAACCACTCTGTATCCTCTGCCCTCTGAGAACTGAGCCTGAGCAAGACGAAAACAGCTTGTGACAAACTCGCCCGACTGAAAAGCTTATGGGCACACCCTGCTCGCTGGCATCCCTCTCTCTTTGCCGGCTGGCATGGGCACCTTCTGCCTCTTGACACAGAGCAGATGGCACTGGTGGCACAGCCATGCCAGGGCACCCACTGTTCATGTCCAGATGAGGCCTGGCACAAGCCCAGTCAGCTTCTTGTCCAGCAGACTGCACAGCGACAGACATGCACTTTAGTAGGAGACACTGTAAGTGTGGAAAAAGCACTGCCACAGACTCAGACTATGAGACAACCCAATCCATTAAGGGCCCAATACATGATACATGATACATGATGCATGAGGGCAGGTACAAGTGGCTAAGCTACAAGCCTCACAGCTATGACACTTAAGAATTGGTTAACCCCTTGTTCACCATGAAACAAAACAAATAGGAACAAAAACTGAAAGGTTACAAATGTGAGAAGGTACAGCAAGCTGGCACAGTGGTGAGCATTGCTGCCTTGGGTTCAGTTCTGGAACCTGCATGGAGTTTGTATGTTTTCCCCAGTTTCCTCCCACAATCCAAAGATTTTTTAAAATCTTTCCACATTCCAAACAATTCTAGTAGGTCAACTGGCTTCTGGGAAAATTGGCCCTAGAGTGACTGTGTGCAGAAGAAATGAGACAAAATTCTGAAAAGCCGAAGTGAGAGACTGATAAAGAGTTACAGGCAATGCGTAGCTGCTCAAAGAAGGTGCCACCAGATTCAACTTATTCAAACAAGGTTTGTTTGTGTTATATGCTTAATCGGGTTATCTTCAGCTTTAAGATTTTCATGAAGATCTAATTATGTTTTAGATTAAAAATATATGAGAATACAGACCTAGGGGCTGAAATTTTCTCAGTATTACATTACAATTTGTTCCTTGCCAGATTGCAGACCACTGTAAGTTTAACACATTGCAGGAGAAAACTGCAGCGGTCATAAACTTCAGGAAGATTTGGTCTGTCTAACATCTGTCTAACATGCAAAGTACGATGTCTTCCAACTTTAGAATTGTTCTGATATAAGTCAAGAAGTGGTTGGCAATGTGGTGCTGTAGTCAGAATTGGTGCTTTAGTGCTATGGCCCTGGGGTCAACTCTGGATGTGAAGGGCTTTCTGTGTGGAGTATATGTTCTCCTAGTTTTTGAGTGGGTTTTCTCCAGGTGCATTTGGTTCTTCCAATGGTCCAAAGACATACTAGTAGGTTAATGGTCTCCTGGAAAAATTGGTCCTGGTAAGTTTGTGCCTGTCTGTCTTTGCATGTGTAACTGGTGTCCTGTCCAAAGCATCCCCCCATCCGCCCTTTGTATGCCAGTATAGGCTCTGGATTTTCCACGACCCTGAACTGGGTGATGGGGTTAGAAAATGGATGGGCAGATGAATGCCAAGAAGTACTGTGATGTACAGTAGTGGACAGATTCCTTAGATCACCCCTACTATGTTTAACTTTCAAATTCTCATTCATGTGAATTCAAGACTCCTTAACTCTTAGTTCAGGGAAGCACTTTAACTTGACAGATTATTGATGGGTTTCATCTTACTGCCTTTCAGTTCTTCATATAGTGAAAGTTAAACATGGTAAGACAAAAGGAACACTGCTAATTGCAAGAGACGTTAGGCTTTTAGAATCTAGATGTCTAGATTCACACAGATCAGTAAAACTACTACAGTATTTTCACCCATTGTATTGCTTACTCAAAGAGAAGCTGACTGGTCAACATTTTCTCCGCCAAGAAGATACTTGATTTTCCCAGTGGGGAAACGGGCTGATTGTTTTACGATGGATGGGGCCGTTGGCCCACACAAAGACAGTAAGATCCAAAGACTACAAACACAATTCCTGGAAATGTGCTATTTTTTTTATGAATGAGTTCCATTAGAGAAACCATTGCCTGCCAGGGCAGCATGTAATAAGGTGTAAGTGCCTATCTAACTTAATGTCACAAATGAATTAAGCTACCAATATAGTGTGATTGTCTGGGAAAAGGTAAAAACAATGTAGATGGACAAATTGTAAAAACTGTGCTTGCCCTTGCTGTTCTATATCTCATCGATCAACGACACAGAGTCCAAATCCTCCAATACTTTCAAATCAGAGAGCAGTGTGTCCAAATTTATGACAGTTATTTACAGGACTCTATCTATAGCCCTGGCCTTCTTCAGCACCGAAACTTGTAAGATAAGGATCACAGCAAAGTTTATATCTGGTGCTTCTCAAGTGTGTTCACAGTAGTCAGCAGCACCACTCTGAGAGGTCACAGTGAGTTCATTACAAAACCTGTCCAGATGAAGCTCTCCACAAAGTAATTAAATATTACAGAGCATAACACAGCATGACCTCCTAGTGGACAGGGGCACCTTGGAGCCTACAAGCCATCTGGACAGCGATCCCGAGATTTAATGTCACAGACGCTCAATCAC
This sequence comes from Lepisosteus oculatus, assembly GCF_040954835.1. Lineage (NCBI taxonomy): Eukaryota > Metazoa > Chordata > Actinopteri > Semionotiformes > Lepisosteidae > Lepisosteus > Lepisosteus oculatus. Next base: position 19,291,638 of record NC_090706.1, on the reverse strand, counting down.
ACCCCTGCGCTGAGCAATCTCATCTCCATCAGGGAGGTCATTTTCAGAATTTCCATCATTCTCTGGCCATCAAAACAGAGCTTAGTTATTTACCGGTCCAGTGAGTTTTGTTCTACCAGAATGAAACAGTACTGTGACAAGCTGCCTGTTTGCATAGGAGCTCCGGGTCAAGCCAGAATGGAGTTCTAGTCCGTCACACAGCAGGTCAGATATACACTAAAACACGGCCGTGTCAATATATAATTGCAGCATCAACTAGACTTAAATCAATGGAGGCACTCTTCAGCTATTGAGGAATCTGTTAAAGTCTTTCAAATGTTTTCCGATCAATTAGATTTTCCAATTGCTCCAGCCACCAAAAGTTAACAATCTTTAAAACATGAGAAAAGCCACAAAAGACAAAGAGCTGGTGTTTATAGTGTGGACTGCATAGTTTAAGCATCTCCCCCCTTAACCATTGTTTAACACTTAGTAGCACTTAGTCCTGCATATGCTTAGAACAATATCCCCCAGCCTTGGTCCTATAGATCCACTGGCAGCTAAGTTTCTTAATTTCTTTATCTTTTCAAAAATCACCTAGAATGGATGATGAAGCCTTCTGGTGTGGTGATAAGTCCCAGGGAGTTCCCAGAGCCAGTACAACAAGAGGGTTTCCAGTGCAATGTGCAATGTTGGAAATCTTGCCTGAACAAGCTTCTGAATCATTAATGGATCTCCAGAACAATGGGGGAAAATCTGTTGTCAAAGAGGACACAGATGAGCCCAAATGTTCTGGTGATTGCTCCCAGAATGCACAGTCCCAGAATGCAGTGCTAAGCAGCTCCAAACATTGTGATTTGACAGAAACGGGACTGTACCACTGACTGTTTGCATTACATTGCAACAGTGGTGAAACAACAGGTAATTGGCTGTAGCAAGCTGGCCTTTGAAGCACAGCACTGCACAAGCCTTATCTCTCTTCTGACCATTTCTTCTTTAGAGCAAGGATGCCCAGCAGTTTTTAAAGCTCTCTTTAATCAACTACTTCTGATTCAGCTGGTCCAGTTTGGCCGATAATTAATTCAACTAGGTCATCAAGAGCTGGACCGGAATGAAAACAACCCTGCTATTGGCCACCCCTACTTTAGGGATCTGTCTTTTGAACTTACTGCACAGCTAGGACCTGCACTAGGTTTCCTCTAGGTGGTATCTATATGTACACATAAAAAATCCAGGCCAAAACCAAACTGTTGAATAGAGGCAATCCGAGGTCTGCTTGGGCAGAGCTCTCCTACGAAAGTTTCCTGTTTTGTTACAGAATTATTACCACAAATTGGACTTGGCAGGTCCGCTGAGGGTGTCAGTTAGGTAATTAGGCTAATACTCCCTTAATGGAACTGATTTATCTCTTTGAGACTGTGCAGCTTGCGAGGGTTCTGTAGTTTAATGGACCCATAGAGGAAGGTGAGACAAGCAGAGAGGGTGCAGTACTCACCTTGGGCAGAGGGGGCAATGTTGCTCAGGGTGATGGCACAGGTCCACAGTATCCAGAGTGACAGTGCCATGCTGTATGGCTTGGCAGAGGCGAAGGTCCTCTCTGGTGCTCTGAGAGTGGGCATCGTTTCTTGGATCACCTCCTCCTGTTGTACCAGGTATGAACTGGAGAGCCTGTGAAAAAGCACAGCACCACACAGGAGGTTTAGAAAAAGGCCTCTCAAGTTTCCCCTGTTAAGGGGATCCCTTTTGTACATGTCATCTTCAACAGGCACACCCCTTGATTTGAGATGGCATCAAAATGTCATTAATACAATTGATACTGAATTAATCATTCCAGTTAATGTATAATGCATGCATGTTCACAAGGGTGTTATGACTGATATTTAAAATAGCACCACAGGCTTTAAACAATTTATTAAGTGCAACTTAGCTAAAGAGAGAAAAACTGATAACCGAACAAGTGTTGATTTGAGCATGTTTCGCAGCTTAGGAAGACTCACTATTTAGATTCCCCCAGGTGAAAAATCCACCTTGACTCTGGGCAGAGGCAACATTGACAGTGAGCTGTTTCTGGACTGAACAGTAAACTGATACATCTGTTCTTTTTCTTTTCCCGTTTACAACCGTTCTTTTGTGCAATATATGCCAGGGACCTGTGCAATACATTTATATTTATATTCATATTGTGCAATACGAGTTTTTTGTGTACTATTCTGTTCTGGTTTGTTCTTTGTGTGTTCTGGACTTCTTAGTGCACTTCTCACTGTACTGATTGTATTGTATGTATTGTATTATTATTATTGTATCATTTGTTACACTGTGGTTGTGTTGTCTGTGTTAAGCTGCTGTTGCACTGCAATTTCCCTCACAGGGGCAATAAAGTATCTATCTATCTTGTATTATACCTTTGTTAGACTGCTTAGTTGGAAGGGTGCAATAACAAGGGTACCAGCACTAGGGGCCTCCAAAAACAAACTCAAATGCTTGATTTATCATACAGCCCTTTCCTTCATCCACATTTTTGTGTATTCACCCTGTCAGGCCAAGAATCTGAAAAGCATTCCTGAAGCTTCCATAAAATTTTCTAAGGCCCAAAGCTTCTCAGACAGTGTCCCAGGCTCAGTTAAAAATTGCACTGTGTGTGTTTCCTCTACTTCATCACCTCTCCATTTATAACTGTTACTCACTTCATGTTCATTTTTTTATTAGACAGCTGAATTACAGTATTCATTTTCTGTCATTTTATTTTCTTAACTTGCATACCTAAGAAGACATCAAGTACAAACAAAATGACAGCCCTTGTCTGAAACATACTCCCCTATGCTGTGAGATATGAGCTGCTGCCCTCAGTCACCTGACCAGGTGGTCGAAAACGATTGATAAGGTGACAGTTTACAAAGCAGGATACCTGCTCTCTGTCTACCTGGGGAACAGAGAACAGATTCTCTGTGGACAGCCTCATCTGAGGGAAAAGTAGTGACCAATCAAGAGACCATGAAGGTCTGGAATTGTGAGTTTTGTGCTTTTGGACATTTTTTAAGAATCTCAGGAAGAGACTAGAACTTGTTTGTAAAGAATCTTGGAGGGACTTGGGCTTTGTTGAAAGTTATTTGGTTTTGAGGCTGGTAAGAGGCTTGGCATGATAGTTAGGGACTTTAGGAAGTACGTCAACAGCTCAAATGGACCTCAAGCTTTTGTTTTGATATTTCATTGTTTTGGTACTGAGTTGGTATGTCTGTTATCCTAGTCATCATATTTTTAAAGATCTCATTATGTCTCGCCCAATGGAGTGTCACACATATTTATGTTGATTTGCAGTGTATTTGGTGTATACATACAGTATATGGTATAAGAGAGCTTTTTCCTGACATGTTTTTCAATATCTACAGGAAGTAGGAAACTAGGGATACTAAGCCTAGGTATACACGGTGTCATATTGTAGACGTTGAATTACTATTACATTGTTATTGGACTGTTGTATAGGCTTTGTGCATAAATGGGCTTAGGGCTGTGGAGAACTCAGCTGAGTTCAGTCCTTCGCCTGAGAAACAGAAGTCCAGAATTACAGCAGTGTGCATTCACCTGAATAAAGACTGTCTGTTGTTATTCTTTGAAACCCTTTCAAAAAGAAAAATAAAATAAATCCAGGACCATCTGCACCTCTGATTTACATACTTGTCAGGGTTGTGTCACTGGTGCAGGTCTCTGACCTAATATATCACATTTCACCACATGATATGTAAAACCTAACATCTCATTTAGAATAGTGTGTACAATTGTGGTCAGTACATTGCAGAAAATATATTTCTGCTCCGTCTGTTCAGAGAACAGATAAATTACAGGGCTTAAGTGAATGTCATTCACAGGCTGAAGGGACCGGACCTTTCTTGTGTTAAACAGCAAAGACTACGAGGGGACCTGATACAAGTATTCAACCCAGCTAATTGTTTTCCTGAATTAACAGTGAAATACAAACCACAATGCACAAGCAGAAAGTGTGTTGTAGTACATTAAAACAGATAACAGGTGGGACTTCTTTACCCAAAGGGTGGCAGGAGTATGGAACAACATACCTGGCCAATAAGATCCTTGAATCAATTTACGAACTACCCACCAAGATAGGTAGGCCGAAAGGCCTCTGGTTACTAACCATTCTGATGCTCTCAATACTTTCTGTTTGCGCTTGATTTTCTGCATTACCTTCTTGGGAATGACATTCCTGAAATAAATGTCAAATGGAGATTACAATGCCATTTTGAAGGCATTCAAAATTTTCCTCTTTATGACAAGGTCGGAATTTTCCAAAAACACCTTTATATATTCCGGCACTTCCTGCTCCTGGAGTCTGGGGGAATCCCCCGACTTGAGATCACTTGATTGGAAACGGCGAACATAAACGTCACCTCGGAATGAGAGAATCTTTAAGCGCACCCGCTGCAAAGAAAATCGAATGAACGCAGCACAATGCACTCCTTTAACCACCTCTTAGTTTATGCGATAAACAGAGTCTGCGAATTAAGATGCGTTCGTTTGCTTTTGGCCGGCAGCTCTCCAGATTGTATTCTGTAAGGCTAAGTGTGTATTAGAAGGATATTAATGCTCACTCCCTCTTTCCTGCTCCCTCTCTCCACATTATCTGGGAGTGAGTTACATCTCTGAGAGTAACAGAATTGGCGCTGTGTGCCAGGGAGTTCTGGACAAGCTCCTCAGCATACAAATGGCTCGCATTCCCCGTATTTAAATTCCACGGCGGCGCAAGTCATTAGCTCCAGTCCTCGGGGTAGAGAAATTTCATTTGCTTAATGAAATAAATAAAAAATGTGGAACTTTATTCTTTTTTTCCGTTTTGCTGCGGGGTCTCTCCGTTACCAGAAAAAGCCTGAACGAGAGGGAAAGGTGCAGAGAGAATTGAAATAGCGCCGGGGTTTATTTCCTTCTGTTGCCGCAATCACTGCTGTTATTTCATTCATTTATTTAAATAACGTTTCTTTCTTGTTTTTTCTTTGCATAAACCGATCTGGATTACTAGACTAAGTGGCTATTTGGGGATACTAGAAACGTTGTATTTTGGCGTGGCGTGGAGAGTCAGGCGGACTGCATCCGTTCAGAGACAACGCAGTTTCTGCCCCTCGGTAACTTGCATACATCTGGCCCTGAGCAGAGGACACGCACGTCTCTGCTGTACTTGACCTCGGCGTGAGGTCACATAGTCTGGTCATGCCACCTGCACAGCAGACAGAGCTCTGCTGAGCTGTGGTGTTTCTGTTCTGGTTAGCCTGAGTTTTCTCTATACCAAGCTTTGTCTATGCATAATACAGCCTGCCTGCCTTGTGATACACCTACTCAACACATGCACGGACATGCAGAAGTCTTAGACATCAAAGTCATAACTACAGACTACACTTGCTATAACTACAGACGAGTGTGGGTGAAATGAAATTATTTAGCAATCCTGAATTCATATTGATTAGGACACACTGAATCTTTATCACAGCAACTTCAGGTAAACGACAGGGGAGCAGCCAATATAAAGTGTTGTAGTATCTAATCCATCACATTTACAGTACCAATCAGATCTAATTACCTAATGTTCCATTGTGAGGTGCTCCTCCTCATTAACACCATTTGTTCCTCTCTGTATACCCACAAAGCTAAAAGGCTGCTCTTTGTCTTACAAAGTACAGATCTATTGGGATTAACTATCATCATAAAACCAAGTGACCCAAAGTGTGAGTAGATGGTCCCCATAGACGTGCTTCTGCATGAAGAAGGAAAAGCACTGCGAGAAAAGAGAAGAACGTCACAGAATGTCTATGACGGTAACAGAGCAGCATATGTTTATCGATTATTTCTGAAATAACTGTTTTTAACCTTTCTTATCCAATATCTTTCTTCGCTTCGCCACGATTTCCAGCAATGACGATCATGCTTTCCCATTCCTCACTCCTTACTTTTCTATATTTGACTGGGTCTCACAACCTGTCATTTTTTTGTTTACCAGGACAGACAGAGCTGCTGCATTGCAATGCTACTGTCCTTAGACATTGCTGCTATTACAAGAGCTGGACTTGCACTGTGTGTCAATAGATATACATCTCATTGTCTATACTGTACATTCCTGTAATATATTACACTAGACAGAGCATGCCTGGCCTGTGCTGTTTGTGCTCTACCAATGGATAGATTAGACTCCTATTTTCTGTATTGTGCCTATTCTAGTGAATCTTGGCACCTTTCATTCTCACAGCAGTCAGGCATGTAGGAGAAGGAGCCCATTGTCTTGTGCAGAAATGAGGGTCTGTACAATACAATCTCTTTCTTCTGTGGGAAGGGAAGGGAGCACAGGGCTTCAGCTGATCCCTCTCGCATTGATCTGCTGAGCCGTGGCAACAGACACGCTGCAGTCTGAAGCATTGATCCCTCCGAGCGCCTGCCTATTTATAGTGGAGCTGTGTGTGAGTCAGAAAGGTTCGCTCCGGCACTGAATCAAAACGAGCCAGACTCCCTTTAGAGCATCTGCTTGCCACGGCTGTACAGACAGTCCCATTCTGATTCCCCTGTTTTTGAAGCAGAGTTCATAATATCTACTCCATTTCCTTGGCCTCATTTTTACACCGTTCATTTTCAGGCACACTTGACGCCCATTTCTTCATTGCTGGTTTTGCCAGGAATCTTTTGTTCCACTGCGAAATGACTGGCCTGGCAAAAGGAAAAATAAATCTAAAGCAGGCTGGAAGCACATACGTTGCTTGAAAATAGATTTTTATGCAACAAGTTTTCAATGTTTTGGCACAAAAGCCTTCATCAGTGAAGGACTGATTCTAGTTTATATAATCAAATGGTCTATTTATTCAATTATGATTCTTCTAAACCGCTGGGTCCCTGGGTTCAATTCCTTGGTTCTCTCTGTGTTAACATGGATTTCCTCCAGTAGTTCTGGTTTCCTCCCAGAGTCCAACAAGTACTGGTACTGTAGGTTAATTGGCTTCTGGGAAAACCGGCCCTGGTGTGAGTGTGTGTGTTTTTGCCTGTGTCTGCCCTGTGATGGACTGGAGTCCTGTCCATGGTGTATCCTGCCTTGCACCTGTTGCTTGTCAGGACAGGCTGTGGCTCGCCTGCAACCCAGAATTAGAAGAAACTGTTAAAAAACACATGGATGATTCATTTAATTTAGAACACAAATATCCTTTGCTTCAAATTAGAAGACTCATAATCAAATAAATTGGGTTTATTATGTCTCATTTCTCATGGAATGAGGATGGTTGGAGAATTTTTAAATATATATATAGTGAATTTTTAGTATGTTTTGAATTGATTAAGGCTTTTGCTCCAAAATGCTAACAGTTAAAATATATTTGGGAGTGTAGAGATTGCATCCAGTCTACTCTGCTTTTTAAACTGTTTTTCTTTTCTCAAGACAGCACCACTGCCTTCTTTTCTTTCTGTTTTGTAAGAAGAAAAACATATCCCAAAAAAGATTCATTTTTGAAAAGCATTGGAGAAAGGGAAACAGATTATTGTTGCACAGGGCTCAGCACACAGTGTACTGTATTACCCAAGACCTGCAGAGCATGGTGCCACTGTAATTTCTTTCACATTGACCCACTGCCTCCCAGAGTTAAATTTTATTCTCTGTTTTATTCTCTGTAGCATGTCTAACAAAATTACCAGAACTCAAAACCAAACACAAATAAATATATAAGGGAATGTAATTAATTCAGAAATTCAATTTCCAAACTGCATTTGAATAACACCTTTTTTTCTCAAAAGATCCCAAAGCACCAAACTTACAGAATGGGGAACACTTCGCCCACATCTGAAGTAAAGCTCCACCTGGGTGACGCACAGCTGCCATTCTGCACCAGCTGTGCTGCTACAGTATATCAGATTGCTGTACTGCCACTACAGTCTACAGTAGATCAGGTAGAGGAGTCAGAAATTGCTTCACCCACTGAAGTAAACGGAAGCTTTAGGGATTGTTCAAATTCAGAGAGGAATTTAGACAGGACACGAAGATTAACATCACTAATGTTATCAACACTGCCATGGAATCTTTAACAACCAAGCAATCAGGACCTCCATTCAACATCTCATCCGAAGGACAGCATCTATTTCTGCAGGGTGTCCCTGATCACCATACTGGGGCACTGGTTTGGAAATATGGTTCAGATTGAAAAGCGCCACCTACTGGTCCAGTAACAAGACTATAAAAGCAGCTTTGCTTAGATGTCTCCAGTCCCAGTACAGTAATGACCACAACCTGCCTTTCTTCACTTCTGACATCTGAAAGGATGAGACTACAAAGTAACCGTGTTAACTAACCAATGTGCTACACAATGAATAAATAATGACATGTACACAAAACACCCCGTTACAGAACTGATATTGCTCTCGAACTCTACAAGCCATGTTTCCAGGCCACATACCACGACATCGACTTTGAGAACCAAGCCCTCGAAATGTACTCATTTTTTATCAACAGAGGATATCCCAGCAGTGTGATTGACAGGGCCCTTGCCCGAGCCAAAAACACCCCCCGGACCATCAACCCGATCAGGAACTCCCGCCGTAACAACCGCATTCCTTTGGTGCTTCCTTACCACCCTAACACACTTCCTATCCCCAGGACCATTAACCAGAACTTTTCCATCCTACAGGATGATCCCTCCATTGGGGCCCTCTTTTCTGATCGCCCTATCATCTCATATCGCCGACCACCTAATCTGCGTAACCTCCTTGTCCACAGCTCCCTTGACCGCCCTCAGCAACCATCCACACCAGGCACTTTCCCTTGCAAAAGAGCTCGCTGTATCACCTGCAAGTACACAGCCACCACCACACTCATTCAAGGCCCCTCAGGACAATTCCGGATCACCCAGACAGCATCTTGTACCTCCAGCAACCTTATTTACTGTATCTCTTGCAGTAAATGCCCAGCCATCTACATTGGGGAAACAGGAAGGAGACTCGGAGACCGCTTCAGAGAACACGTCAGGACTGTGAAGATTAAAGATCTCTCCAAGCCCATTGTTTCTCATTTCACCTCTGACGGCCACGACCACTCTAATCTCTCCGTCTGTGTTCTCAAAGACGGTTTTCCGAACTCATACATCAGAAAGACCACCGAAACTAAAATTATTCTGCAGCTAGGATCACACATTCTCCCTTCCCTTAACGACAGATTACTGTTCTTTTAAATTTTCTCCATTCATTGGAAGTTTCATTTCACACCTCTCTGCACCCATTCTGACTTCACACCTCTTGATTGGCCTCTCTTTCTGTCCCCTGCTCCCGCCTCTCATTCCTCCTCCCTCTCAACCTTTGTTCTCCCGCTTCTTTACCTTTGCCTACTGCCCTGTCTCTCTCACACCTGAAGAAGGCTCCACGGCCGAAACGTTGTGTTCTCTTTCTTCTTTTTTTCAGCATGGAATAAACCTATTACTTGTTCCTTTGCAGCCTACGCATGCTGACGCAGCTACCCACCTGAACACATACCACTATGAAGAGTAAAAAAAAACAATCCGTACATTATAGTGTGCTTTGATTCTCATGTCAAGGGAAACCATAAGACTAACTAAACGTTTTTGCTTTAAGCATTGCTGCCTTGTAGTGCTGGGACCCTGGGTTCAGTTCCAAATCTGTGCTGTTTTCTGCGTTGAGTTTGTATGTTCTCATGTTTGAATGATTTTTCATCCATAATCCAAAGACATACTGTACTTGTAGGTTAAACAGCAGCCATATCACCCTGCAACTCACAACTGGCAACCCACTGGAGCTCAGCAGGTGTAACCTGGTCAGTACCTGGATGGGAGACCTCCTGGGAAAAACTAAGGTTGTTGCTGGAAGAGGTGTTAGTGTGGCCAGCAGGGGGTGCTCACCCTGTGGTCCATGTGGGTTCTAATGCCCCAGTATAGTGACAGGGACACTATACTGTAAACAGGCGCTGTCCTTCGGATGAGACGTAAAACCGAGGTCCCGACTCTCTGTGGTCAGTAAAAATCCCAGGGCGTAACCTTGGCATCCTGGCCAAATTTCCCATTGGCCCTTACCAATCATGGCCTCCTAATAATCCCCATTTCTGAATTAGCTTAATTACTCTGCTCTCCTCCTCACTGATAGCTGATGTGTGGTGAGTGTTCTGGTGCACTATGGCTGCCGTCGCATCATCCAGGTGGATGCTGCACATTGGTGGTGGTGGAGGGGAGTCCCCATTACCTGTAAAGCGCTTTGAGTGGAGTGTCCAGAAAAGCGCTATATAAGTATAAGCAATTATTAATTATTATTAAATATCTTCTTGGAAAACAGGCCCTGGTGTGAGTGTTTGCATGTCTGTATGTCTGTGTTTATATCTGTGTATGTTTCCTGCGATGGACTAGCATCCTGTCCAAGGTGTATCCTGCCTGGTGTTCATTGCTTGCTGGGATAGGCTCTGTCTCCCCTGCAACTCTGAATTGGAAGCAGTTAGAAAATGGGTGGATGGATCTATGCTTTATGCAAGGGCTGGACTCTGAGAAGTGGCATGATCACTTATAATAGAGTGCACCTTGGGGGGGGGGGGGGGGGTCGAGGCATAATTTATATGAAATACCACCCCGAGGTGAAGATTCAAAGACCTCACAGTAGAAGCACTGTGACTCATCCCAATAAAGGACCAGTGGACAGACCTGGCTAGCAGGAGGCACAGGTTAAAAGCCTGGAGAATCTCAGAGTCAGTCTGAACTCCAGAGGGAGGCTTTTGTATTTTCACTGTGAAGGTGCACTCAGAACTGCTCTGATAAAAGGTTAGTGTCCATGCAGGGAAATGCATGATCAGGTACAGGAAAAGCGCATTGGAATCGCAGTGAAGAAAAGGCACCTTGTGTGAAAAATCATTGAAAAACCTCATTAAATGAGAACGAAAGGGTGCGGTGTAAAAAGAATTGTCCCCTAGCACATTTGCTAGAGGAACTGCTGGCAGGAGAGAGTGGGGGTCTGCCTTTTGACATGTGAACAATGTGTGGACAGATGGTAGGGGGATTACGTCCACAGTGAATGAGAAATTTCAGGTGCTCTGGCAGAGACATCCCAGAATCTTCGCTTTGCTGAAATTTACTCTGCGATTCGACGAGTCCCTCGGTCGGGTTATTAGGCATGCAGCTGAAATGTTGCTCCAAATCCCTGTTTCAGCCCGCCTGACCTTTTGTGGTATTTAAAGGCTTTTCCCTGCCTGCTGTGCCAGCGTGGCCCAAAGATTGGCGGCTTAAAACTTTTTTTTTTTCGGAGAGCAGAGGCAATTCTGAGGCCAGCCTCTGTGCAGACAGGGGCAGATTACATCGTCTTACATTTCATCTTGCTGTGGAGTGCCCAACATGATTCTCTGTTGTTGCTCCGGCTTAGAATGTCATTTCTGGTAACGCTGGCTGACTGTTCCAGCAGAAAATGCATACTGCAAAGAAACAAGGTGGGGGAAAAAAATTATGCTGTACTAAACACTGATGACCAATCTGAGAATGAACAGCAGGAAAGCAATGTCCACAAGTGCATCGCATGTAGGAAATATATAAAGGTTATTCTTTTGTTATTTGAGCACTGAAGTCAAAGTGTTGGCTGTTATCCATTATTTTCAGTTTTTTGCATTTATTTTAGATTGGGTTGTCCAGTACTGGCATGGTGATCCTTAGTCCAGAGGGATTATATACTGTAGGTCACTTTTAGATAAAGACTTGAGTCACATGAGTTTTGATCAAATTGATAAGGTAACTGGACCAACCTAAGCAAAAATGCCTAGCTGTGGTCCTTAAAAGCAGCAGGGTGTTGTTATTTTCAATGGAAATGAGCTCTTAACATTCTAATGGATCCAAGAATCAGACTTTTTCAGTGAGTAAAAACTGGCCTGCTGGATTAGAGTTCCCAAAACCAGGATTGACCTAACTTGTTTTTGACGTACTGTATATCATCTTGGGTTCACAGCAACCAAAGTGAAAGTTTCAGTGGTTCTAAATGACAGGCAATAATCTCTTATTATAGAAACTACACAAAGAGTCACGGAATAACAGGTAAATTAGAACTTATTTCTGTCATGTTTCATTTCCCAATATTAAGCTGCTGATCTGTTGCAATGTAATGTGGAATTATTCGGAACATTCTGTCATTCTTTCTAATGGATTAAGATTGACCTTGCAAAGTGCTTGTGATTATAAAAACAAGAAGGATGCTTTGAAAATGTTTCTCAAAGCCTGAATAGTAGCAGACATGACAGGGATTCTCTTTTGATTAATGGTACATGCACTGTATCTTCAGTTGGTATTTAAGATGGGTCCTACTACCAGTTACCTTAAGAATGTACCAGTATAAATATTCCCAGGGGGTTTCAATTATCTCCTTACAAAGATAACAGAAGGTTATACATTCACAGGGAAAAAATTAAAAGCATGGTTGCTGGCATTATGTACATCAGAAGATGAAAAACACTAAATGTGGGAGGTCATTAGGCCTATCTTGCATGTTTAGTTACTCAGTATTTTATTGACCTACAGATCTCCTCACTAAATGCCCTGATGAAGTGGATTCCACACCAGAGCAGCTTGAGTGCCTTCTTCTTACTGCCGTTAACTTAACTCTCGTTGATGCTTCTCTGGTTCACAATTCCCAGAAATCCTTTCTTATGCCAACTCTTCCAATTTCTTCCAGGATTTTGAAGAACCTGAGTGGAATCCCCAGGATTTCTACCTCATTGACTGACCATACATTAGAATTTCCCACCATAAATTGTCTGCAGCTGAGAAACAAGAACAGCTTGTATGGGACACAGCATGTTCTGCAGGGTTCTGAAATGTTTGGAACTTTCTTCTAGCATGATCACTGTGAATTGAGTTGTCTGAATTGGGAAGCAGAGGATTGTTCAGCAAGAGAAAGTGATATACTAGATCTGTCATGCTCCTCAAGCTCACTTATTTTATATCACTGAAAGAGCCTAATTAATCTTACTAGGTGTTCTCAGTATGTTTCCCAGTGAGCACACATATCAGTACTTGAAATGAAATAAGAGGAATACTTTACTTAGCAATGCACAAATGACAGTCTTGAGCTTACCCTGGTATCTGCTGTGAACGTTGAGAACAAAATTCACCCCAGATGGGACTCCATAGTCCATTATGGGTCAGGAGTTATGGTCCTGTCCTTGTAGTTTTATCGTTTACAGGCTCACCTGCAGTGGTGCAGCACTGTATCAGTGTGTGTTTCAGAGTGAGCTGTTCTCCCTTTGCCATTCCCTCCAGTGTATCCCCCATGCTGTGCAAGAACTGCAGAGGAATGCTGAACGATGGCTCTGTTTCATGTGTTTGAACTGAGCATGAAGCGCTCTGGATGTCTGCAGGCGATAATTTAATGACAGTCTGTGCAAATGCCACCCGTGCAAAAAGGAACAGGATTCTATTTGGAGCCAGGCTGAGCTGTGATGCAGCAGGAATGCAAATCTGACAGCACAGAGCTTCACCAATCAAGAGCTGCAAATCAGCCAAATACAGGGCAGCATTCGTGAAAGATCCTTCGCTTCTTTACCTTTCGTCAAAATGTAATCTGGTGCATCAAGTCCTCGATATTGAAAAAGATACTAACTTCCAGGTGTAAGCAATGACAGGACCTGAATATATCAGACCTGCTCGAGGGGCTAAATTATTTTTGTTATAGAAGAAAACAAAGGAGAAAAACAAAGGACTGTTAATTGAGAAACTCCAAGAGTGAAATAATAATAAATACTAATTCATTAGCTTTGGGAAGATTCCTATATTTAGACCAAGTCATAAGAAAACCAGCAGACATTAAAATAAATTCAATTTCTCCAACTGCATGTGTGTTTTTAAGAATGCAGATCATGTTAAATCAAAATCAAAACCTACCTTCAAAATGCAATTAATAATTGATGGTGAATAATTAGTTTTGACCTAATCTAAATCTGAATATAAATTTCTTATTGGCCCTTACCAATCATGGCCTCCTAACAATCCCCATTTCTGAATTAGCTTAATTACTCTGCTCTCCTCCTCACTGATAGCTGATGTGTGGTGAGTGTTCTGGTGCACTATGGCTGCCGTCGCATCATCCAGGTGGATGCTGCACATTGGTGGTGGTGGAGGGGAGTCCCCATTACCTGTAAAGCGCTTTGAGTGGAGTGTCCAGAAAAGCGCTATATAAGTATAAGCAATTATTAATTACTATTAAATATCTTCTTGGAAAACAGGCCCTGGTGTGAGTGTTTGCATGTCTGTATGTCTGTGTTTATATCTGTGTATGTTTCCTGCGATGGACTAGCATCCTGTTAATCCCCTGGGGTCTAAGGAATATTCAAACCACATCTTCCATGGGTCTTTTATTTCAGTGCTGTTTATTTGGGCATAACATGTGCAATGGAATGGTGGTCCCATTTCAGGGCCCAAAAGAACGAAATTTTCTCCTGACCCACTCAATGTGGAAACCATTTTAAGACTTAGTTCTCCTGCCCTGCTCTAGGAAAGAATGAGACCCATGATCACACCGCTCCAATCTAACCTCCTCACAGAGCCCTTCATCATTCCACACACGGAACCCCACAGGGCCTTATTGGAATGTCAGTGCGGGTTTAGTGGCAGATCTCTGTCCATGGCACAGAAAGGTGGCAGGAAGTCACTGTTTTGCCTGAAGATGTCTGGCCATCTAATCTCAACCCTGTCACTGCACTGCCAAATGAATTCTGCCAGCCGGGTGAATCTCAGCCACAGCTAGCTAGTGACGTGACCCAGGATGGAGGTTGCTGTGTCGGAACCAGAAGAATTTAGCCCATGCTCGTAGGGTGCGCCTTGACCGGTTAAGTCAGATGGGAGCTTATAATGAGCCATAAAAGACAAATGAGTTCATTCAATTTAAGAAGATTCAAGGTTCTGATCTCCCTCCCCTCCAGTGCTCACCGAGATAAGAGTTATTACTTGTTTCCTCCACAACCCTGCCCATGTAATTTCTTGGCTATTATATGGACAGAGCAAGCCCATTTCGAACACGACTGCAATGACACTGGATCATGCTCCACATTTCCCATCTACACCCACACCCACTGATCCAATGTAACCCACATCCCGTTGTGCCTTCAACTCTCATTTCCACACTAAAGTGACATCTGTTGTGTTGTAGGGCTGCAAATCAGAGAGCCAGCACCACATTTCCATTCAGAAAAAGCAGAAGTGTCAACCCAGCTTCCCAGTGGACCATGGCATTTTCTACAGTTCATTGCTACAGGATGTATTTCATGTTGCAGAAGGTGTGCAAGCTAGGATTAAATTAAAATTTTGCTCTTTGATTCCTGGCAAAGCACCTACAAAATGACTTTGGGATTTCAAAATACAAAAATAATGAAGCAAAAGGCTCTCAGCGCAAGACTCGAACTGCAGTGCTCACACCAGGATGACACTCCTTCAAATGTGACATTAATATCTTCTCTTCATTGTGTGTTACATTGCTCTCCCCTCTATCCTCCTCTGTTCTCTAAGGATATGTTGCCTATGGCAAACTGTTGTTTTTTTTTTAAATAAAATGTTCATTGTTGCTCAAAGGTCTACAGCCAAGCCTGCTCTGACACCAGCCCCAAGACTTTCACAACGATATATCAGTAGTCTGAAAAATCTGAGGGCAGAACAGTGACACAGTGGTCACTTAAATTTGAGGCTCAGGCTCAATTCTGGACCTGGGGTGCTATTGGATGGAGTTTGTTTGTTCTCCCTGTGTTCGTCTGGGTTTCCTCCGGGTGCTCCTGTTTCCTCCCACAGTCCAAACACATACAGGTAGGTTGTCTTCTGAGAAAACTGATCGGTGTGTGTATCGGTGTGGACACTATGATGGTCTAGCATCCTGTCCTGGCTGTACCCCACCTTGCACCTGTTGCTTGTCAGGATAGGCTCCAGCTCTTCCACAACCCTGAACTGGATAAAGCAGTTATAAAATGTATGGATGGTTGAAAGACCTGGAGAGCTTGTGAGTGACCTACTACAATAAACAAGTTATTTCTTTTCAATAAATCATCCCCCAAAATACATGAACACCTACAGGGATACTGAAGGTTTCTTGAAATTGATACTGTAAAATCCTTGATGAGCAACAGGCCGAGAATGGGAAAGTTGGCCATTGATCATGATTGCCAAGAGGAAGCCACAGGCAACACTGACAATGCAAAGTGCGGGTGAGCCCAAATGTCAAATTACCCTCTCTGAACTCTGCACTCTGGAATACCATAGACAAGACTGTACCCTCTGCCTCTCCATCTCTCTCTCCTCCTCCCTCTCTCTGTGGCTGCAGCCCTGCTTGCTCTTCTGTACTATAATTGTCAAATTGAGCAGGAAGTTGCAGTGAGGCATGAGATAATTCAAGCAGAATGTGCTCTGATGAGTCTAATCAATGAGCCTGTCTAAACAGCAAATCAATGGCCAGAACAGGGGGGTGAACAGAGATGACTCTAGGGTTCCATCTTTCTCTAGTTCCCTCTACCCCAAACCCTAATCAATCCCAGAAAGACAATATATACAGTATATATATACACTGAACAAAAGGAAGAAGGTTTTGAGGCCTACAAGGTTTCTGTATGTTCAAGTTCTCTGATGCTGATAAACAGTAGACAAAACATGTGGCAATCTGGTTCTTTAAAGCCAGATCTCTGCTGTGCCTTTCAACCAAGCGCAGGAAAAGAGTGCTTAGGCCTTTGACTTTTAGGACCATGGCAAACTGTTTTATAGTAACTAGCCAAACATATCGGCAAGCCCCACTGGATATTGGGGCTTTGATTCTCTGTGACCAAGAAGAATAATGTGGACAGGATGTTGACAATTGCTTCTTCCAGTTCAGGGTCATTGGGAAGCTGCCTTGATGTGCTGGGTCTAGTCCTGGGGTGCTATCTGTATGTTCTTGTTGAGATTGTATTGTATGTTCTCCCCATGTTTGTATGGGTTTCCTCTGGGGGCTCCAGTTTCTTCCTACAATCCAAAGACATGCTGGCACATTAATTGGGTTTTCAGAATACTATGTCTGTCCTGTGATGGACTATCAACCTGTCCAGGGTTTACCCTGCCTTGTCCCAGTTGTTTGCTGCGATAGGCTCTGGCTCCCCCATGACCCTGAATTGGATGACGCAGTTATAAAAAGGATGGATGGATTATAAAACAGGCTAGATTGGCCAAATGGCTTCCTCTGTTTTATAACCGCTCACCTTTAACAACCTTTGTGGATTTTCAGTTCTGATACTGTAGTAGAGGAAGCAGCGTGGAAAGGAGATCAGATAATTCTTCATTTCTGTGTGTTTTGTGGAAAATTATTACATCTGCAGTGTTTATTTTCTTCACAAAGGAGGGAACAGAAGATGAAAAAAAATGTTGGCCCTCCTTGTGCTTAATGAAGTATTACTGCACTGCAAATTGACTGTATTCTATTAATAAATCTCAGAGAGATTCTAAACCATAAACACGTGTACCACGCATGCAAGACAAGCCATGAAGAGCAAATGAAAGCTTTTTATGTGATGGGTTTTATCAGCGCATGGACAGATGTTCCTCTCCACAGCTCTGCTATATACGTAGGTCCAGATGTTCAGACATTAAATAACTTCCCTGCCACTGTGTTTCACACTGCTGGGGATCTCAATACGTCTAAAAATGCAGAAGATTTCAGCCCACAAGACTGCAGTTCCCTTACCATTCACAAGGTGAAGCAGAACATTTAATGGAGAGACAAGGCATGCAGAAAGCACTGTGAATGGCTGAGATCCATCATCGGCAGTATCTTAATTCTCCTTCCTTGCTGTCTTAATGTCTGTTCCAGGCAAAATCTCCTCCAGTTTTTATCTAATTTTACCAGACTCTCAGGTATCTTGAGCTAAAAGCTGAACTAATTTTGGTTTGCCAAAGCAAAGGGAGGGGGTACAATGGCAAGCAACATATTTAAGTTTGGATTTTATTATATTTGCTCATTTTTAACTTCTTTCACCCATCAAAGTGTTCACTGTGAGCTTGAGTCTTGAAGAAAAATATTAACTTTGAGGAAAAAATGTGTACACATTGTAATTCAACAAAATGGGACATCGTGGAATGGAGATTTAGTTTTTACATGTTTTGTAAGGCACTGTAATTAGATACTTTTTTTGTTTAAATAATTTTTATGGTGGCTACGTTGCAAAACTGTTTATTGTATTTCTCACGTTTAAGTGATTGATGTTGTTGGAAGCAGTGGTTATTAAATTTATTGACTCAGTTTAGTGTCTTAAGAAATTGTCTCATGTTCCTACAATACCTTTGTTGCAGCAACATTTGGAATCCTGTATTGTTGAAACTGCATACAAGAGACTTCTGAGACATCAGTTGTGAAATTGCATTTAAAGAAATTGTAATAATAAAAAAGCAAAAAACAAAAAAGTTCACATAACTAAACCAATAAAATATGAGCTTCACAAAGAGAGATGATCACCTAAAGACACAGATCTCAGAGGATAAAGAGGAAACAGTGAACCAGTATCGAAAATTGACTTTTTTTTTTGATAAATTGATAAATTTCAATTGGAGGATGGGACCACCTTTTCTTTCCACAGAGAAAGAAAAATAAGTACAGAGGAAAATATCTAACAACATTAATGGCAAAACGTAACTATGCCTCTGCCTCTTATAAATCATGACTCACTATTTCATCTGCTCCTGTCGGCCTTCTTTTGATTATATTAATGTGCTTTCTTAACCGCATAGCTGTCTCGTGACTCTGGACCCTTTGTAGAGAAAAAAAAGGGATTTTGTTTTCCTTAAAGTCTCACGGGCTGTATTTCTGGGGCAGTTTTCAACTCGATTGATATGACACTTTTGTGTCATAATGATGTTTTCGGTGCTGGTTCGCAGCAGTCCGTGTGATTCGAGTGAAACTGAGCAGCATTTTGAAAACACACTGGACGTTTGTGGCTCTATTTTTTATACCCCCCCCCCATCTGCAACTGCAAAAATCTTTATTCAGAGATATTTAGTTACTGCATTGCTTCTGCAAATCCGACATGCTGTGCAGACGAAAATCAGACTACCGTCACTTTGTCTAGTCAGAAATACGGGATTGTTTGCTTTCATTCAGGTTTGTGATTGGTTTCCTCAACAAAACAGCAAGACTCATGGCTCAGCATGAGCCATAGAGCGCCGAAGTGTAATATCGTGTTGCACCAGGGGCGACGCTGACGGGGCAGAATTGTAGATCATGGGAAGAGTGTGACCCCACTTGTACTTCCAAGAAGCATCCTTCCTGTTTTTGGCTTTAAATTTGTTTCACATGCAATACGCAACCAATTCCGCAGGACAATCAATATTTCAAGGCTCAATAAAGACCAGTTTTGAGTCAATGAACTCCGTGAAGTGTCAACTCTACAAAACGACGACGAAAGTTACTGCATTCATTTGTACTCCATAGTCCCGGTTTGTGCTGTTGAAAGTAGAATCTAGCTTTTGTTACCGAGATATAGCACCTTTTGTATCCCGGGGAATCACTTTCCATCTCTATCAATACTCTTATCGCTGATGTAAAGGGACTATAGGAAGGTAAGGGGACAAAGGAAGGCACTATATTCTGGGAAGGAAAGCACCTCAGATGGTTCTTGTGGGTTTAATTGTGCTATGTGCACGGCTGCCAACTTAATGGAGCTTATTTTAAGAAATTTGCAGGCTACACACTGTGTATGTACAGTATGTCATGTAAAGAGATATGGGGGAAGAACAATATTTTTAATTTTCACTACAGCTACTGGATTCCTTCATTTTTTCTCCCCTGAACAGATACTGTAACTGCATCCTTTTTTCAAATAAGCTACAGACATGTCTGAATGATGGCAGTCCCTTACCTTAGTAAAGCTGTACAATTGGGGGTGAGGTGTTGACAGCCTGGTAAATAAGCTTGGGGTACTTTCATGTCAGATAGGGTATTTATTTTGAACCTCCTTCCAGTTTCCTTTTTGCACAAAGTTTTAAGCAAATTCCAATCCAGTTCTCACACAGGCCTGTGAGAAAAATGGGTTGGCGGTAGAAGACTTGGAATGTCAGAATATGACTGAGGATCATTACAGATTCCTTTCAGCTGCTGTAATGAGATCGTTACCAAAAGAGAATTATACTTAGCAGCGCAATGGAGTTCAAATCGAAACAGGCAACACTAACAAAGTTTAATTACTAATTAAAACGGAATATTGCTAAAGCTTGATTAATCCTCCAAGGCTACATCCATTTAAAAACAGTGAACTTGAATTGTTTGTGTTTTTCTCACTTAAAAAAGGGCTTTGCCTCTCAGGTGAATAACTTAAGAGTGGCAACATAAATACTCACAGGACTGACTCATATGTCTTTATTGGACTGGAACGATGACACAAATAGCACCTTCGGGATAATTTGTCAATTTTACACAAAGTCTAAGTTTTAAATCTGGCTCTGGAAACTGGAAATGGTCTCTTACATCTTTGACATGGCCAGGGGCAGCCTGGTTGCCTTCCTGGCTAAAGCAGCTGAATACTGAACATTAAATGAGATTTATTTTTGCTGTAAAGAATTACTGAGGAAGAATAACATCACAGAAAAAGACGTAACTCCAGAAAAGTTTATGGAGGTGTAAGGCATAAGATGTTTTGGCTCAACTTACTTGGTTGAAAAAATAACTTGCAAAGGTTGTACCCAGCAACTTTTTTGGTTCAATAAATGATTCATGTAAATAGAAAGCTCAGCTGCTCAGTTCAGGTGTAGACATCCCCAGAGCCAGGATGGAGGACCATTGCTCCAGATTGGACTCGTTTACATAGTCTTATAATAAAAAAACTGTACCCCAGATCACAACCTCTATAGTATTAAAAACCACAAATGTAGACAGACAGGAAAGTAATGTTGGTGTAATTTTCAATAAGGCTGACATAAGGTCCTTAACATATGGCAGATCTCAAAGAAAGATGGACCCCCTTATAAGCAAGAATGGACAGTCTCGTTGGGCTACCCTGTTAAGAGATTATAGTCCTCAGAAGAGCACTGGGCCATTTGTCATTTTAAGGGCCTGCAGTGTTTTTTTGTTTGTTTGTTTTGATCATTCCTGAGAGGCAGTCACAAAGGTGCACTGTTTCCACTGCTGATTAGCAGGATAGGAGCTGCATGAAAGAGAGATACGGTGGTAGCAAGCACGCTCTCATCAAATCAATGTTTGAAAAAAAAAAGAAAAGATTTCAAATGAGCTCCGAGCACACATTGAGCTGCCCGTGCTTTCCAAGCGAGCACACTCACAGTGCAATGGTGGAAAATTACCATATGCAACAATTCTAATGAACAGAAAAGGTGCTGTCTCCACTGTAGCTCCTAGGCATCTATGGGGGGGAGGGGGAGGGGTGCAGAGAGGCATGCAGAAGTTCTTCTGTGGGAAATTCAATTTTTGGGATCACAGTGCACATCGGAATGTGCATCACACTTGCAGTACACATCCCAGCAGGAAGTAATGTAGTGTTGTTAAAAGAAGCACGCACAAGATTTGGTCTGTAAGGTCTAAATGAACTGCCAGGAAGTATGCTTGCGGGGAAGCAATTTTGTGGGACACTGGTCTAAAACATCTACAGAAGAATGACTGCCGGCAGGTCATTATCAGGCACTGTTTTCCGACAAGCTTATAATCAGAAACAGAATACATCAAAAGGAATATTTAGCCGTCTAGGAGGGAAGAGATGGTTAATAATAAGTTTGTGCTGAAAAGTGTATGAAATAACAATGGTGACAAGGCTTGTGTTTCTAGAAACACAGTTGATCAATTATTGCCCAGCCTGATCCTACTAGGAATCTGTCTGTGTCAAGTGAGCATCATTTCCCTGCATTTCTAACATGCAAGTTAGGTCTAATGGGCTAGCTCTAAGCTGTCCCATTCTGAGAGAGATATTTCCATCATAATCAGTGGATTACTCTCTGATAAGGCCAGTATTGGTGATCTGACTAAAACAGTTACAAATGAATGTGATGGGCAGAATGGCCTTTCCTCATTTGGTGCTTATCTGAAATTGCACTAATTTTTTATTCATGTTATGATTATAGTTGCTATGATTCAATTTGCTTTTATGTCAGTAAAAACTAGGAGTACCCGTCTTGAGATCTGTGGCACAAGTCCAAGAACCTATTGGAAAGAAAACTGAAGTGTTGAACTCATCTACTTTTCTAATATACATCCTACTCTAAAAATACAGCTGGATCCTTCTAATCTGACTTTTGTTCATGTACAGTATAACGATGAAAAAGTAAAAAAGGCAAAGGACACTAGCAAAGAGTAATTTGAAGATCTACATGAAATCAAATTTGAAGTTTTTCTCTGATCATCTCTCAAAACACATCTTTTGTGGAAAAGAGAATGGCTGTGAAACACTACTGTACCTCCATGATCACTCAACATTGTAGAGGAAAATACATAGTGGGGAAATTAATAAGACTCTTAATTCAGTGCAGTCCAGTCCATTTACTGTAGGGTTTTTCAAGTTGCAGCCTCAGGTACAAAGGGTACAGGAGAAGTTGAGCAAGAAATTGATGGAATCATTATTTTAACTGTCTGCTAATATTTCTACAGATTAAGTACATTTACAGGCAGCTCTGGGTTCAATTCCTGGGGTGCTGTCTGCATGGAGCTTGTATGTTCTCCTCATGTTAGTGTGGGTTTCCTCCAGGTGCTCAGGTTTCCTCCCACAGTCCAAAGACATGCTGGTAGGTTAATTGGCTTCTGTAAAATTGACCCTGGTGTGAGTGAATGTCTGTATGTGCCCTGCAATGGACTGGTGTCCTGTCCAGAGTATATCCCACCTTGCGCCCAGAGCTTTCTGGGAATTGGAAGTAATGGTTTTTCAACGTGATGTGTGAATTAAACTTCCAGTAGGATATATTCAGCTCTCCTTCTTTCAGCTTCTGTACAAGAGCCTGCAGCTGACAACACCAGAAACGTACCAAACTGCTACTGAGTGGGATTTTGATCACCCAGGCTGTCCTGATCCAAATAATGATATTCGCGTTTCACATTTGTCAAGGAGGGAATATCGCATTAAGTCCTTTAATAGGCTCCATGTAAATCCTTGTATTTGCACGCCTGCCAGAAAGGAGAAGGAAAATGGCACCCTAGCCAACATACATCTTCTTTCACAATTACTATTATTATGATCATTGTTATTGTCTCATTATAGAGGCTGTACACAGTCTGCACTGTGAGCGCTCAGTATAAATAAAATTCTGATGACACCATCACACATAAACCAAAACACAGCTTATTACTCAGACCAGTGAAACTCTGTGGGAGCGTTTCATGTCATCAGCCCTTGTGCGTTTCATTTTTCAAGCAGTCTGCCTGTTTAAAAGGAAATACAGGAGCAGAACCGCAGAGGGAAGAGGCCACTAATCCCCAGCTGGTCAGAGAAAGGGCAGGCTGCTGCCTTTAGGAAAAGGTTGAAGAACCACTAACATTCTGAAATTACCCAACTGTATTTCTTTTTATATCTCCTGGATTCCATTTTAAACGCCATTTTAATGGTGGGCTGTCAGAGCACTCTGGAGAACCCTAAGGCGCAAAAAGGTCAGTCTGTCCCTCAGTTCTTCAGGCATCTGAGCCTCCGCCTTTATTTGATTCAAACAAAGTGTCAAGTGTTATTCAGAATACAGTAATTTCCCTATATTATGCATTAAATGTGGGAAAGCCCATACTGTACTTTTCTACATGATTCTTAAATTCTTTATATGGTTTCTTTCCAATGATATAATAAAATCCATCCATCTGTTGTCTAACTACTTTATTCAATACTCCAATTTAGACATCGGATAGACAACAGGACTGCCCCTTTTTAACATTTAGATTTATTTGCATTTCGGCTGGCTTTGACACCAGTTAATTGAGAAAGTGATCTGGCATTTAGAGAGATTTCCTAGTTAAAGTGATAGCTGTCGATTAATCGTCAAAGTATTTGCTGTGTGTTGTATTTAAATCACAAAACTAAAGCTGCTTTGAATCACCTCATTTAGGCATGGTGGAAGAGAGTGGTTTTCTTAATATGTAGGAGACAGGGGCAGTAGATGAGGTATGTTCTGAAATACATTTCTTTTACACGTCTTAATGCATCACAGCTACATTTTTAAAGGGAAAGAGTCTACTTTAAACTGCTAACTGCTCACAAACATGATTGCTTTGAAAAGTTAAAATAAGCAAAATATCACAACACCTTCAGTTAAAAAGGCCTCTCGTGCAAAATATAAATATTGGTAATCCCAGCATCCCAATGACAGCAACTGCACAATGAAAATGCATGGGTCTGGGCAAGAGGAACTCTAGCCTGCCAGTTATCTCTTCTTGCACAGAAGCCAATACATTAGTCATTTATATTGTATCTTCCCCAGCAAACCCTGTGCTTCAGCACTGACAAAGTTTGTCTGTCAGTCTAGAGGCCTTGTCTCCCAGGCCCTGGCAGCAGTGTTGTGCAAGAGCCTTTTGCCTGATGTCAGCCTTGTTTTATTGGGAAACTGTATCCCAAGTTGAGCTGTGTAAGCGACTCCGAAACCAACTGGCACCTTAGGGGTGTGTTGATGACATACGGAATGAGGTACACTTGCCCCCCCACCCCTCCCCCTAGTCTCAAAACTGCCATCCCTGTGTAGTCTCTCTAAAGAAAACCAGGTTGAAGCTGTAAGTGGAGCTGGTGTAACTACAGGTGGCATTCTGCTCTCTGTTCCAGAATTTCAGGAACCAATGTTTCCTGGTGTGGCAGCTCCCAATCTCTTAGACTGGTTGTTAAATCTTGGTAACAAAATATATTCACTGATGTTCTAGAAAAGTATTATACATTTTGAATTAAGCACAAAATTGTCAACTTTGTGAAAGTGTTGTAAGACGCCATGTTGTCGTAAACTCGGATTGGAGTTCCCGTGAATTGCAACATGATCCGGCAAATCCTGCTCACTAGTTCCTGTAATAACTAAGTAGTGCAATATACAGGCTGCACAGAAATGTTCTAATGTGGTCTGCATTCACAAGCAAGTAGCATTTGTTGGCAAAACCATCCCAAAACTCAAAAGCAATATATCTATTGGGTTAAAAGAGATGTATTCACAAACTTGCTTGTTCACAATGTAATAAGGCTTCACGTCACTGGAAGTTTTGTTGCCTCATCCTGAATCACAGATCATGGCGCAGCATATACCTGGAAACTTTGTCTATTTTGCTATGTAATTTGGAGGTTTTACAAGTTTCTGTATACATTTTACTTTTATTGTGATTTGAAATGCACTCATCAATGCTGATTCCTTCTAACCCCGATATATGAAAATAGTGTTGCAGTTCCCCATTTAGATAGTATACTGGGAAAATCCTACTCTGGATTTGCACAATCCATCTGATCTAATGTTCTCCTTTAATTCAATGGGCGAATTAAGCTCTTACTTCTCCGTCTTATCTGTTACAGTATGTAGTGGGGCTGCTGGTGCAGAATAGCTACTGTGCATCACCCATGTGTTAGCTGCAATTCACTGGTGGAAGAAGCGGAGCCTCTTCTATACTGTACTGTATGTAAAGCACACTATGATCCTTTGGGATAAAAAGTGCTGAAGTAATGTAATTGTAATTGACATGATCGATCAGCATTCCTACTTTAAATGGCACACTGCATGTGCTTTCCTCCTGTTATTTCTGTTTTCTTTATTTCTGTTTCCTGTTTTTGCAGTGAAGCTGCAAAAAGTCTTGATCAAGAAGAATAGTGAAGGTTTTTCTCCGATTTGCCAATGAGCTTTGGAGCTCCAATCTGCACAACACCCATCTGCTTCACCTCCCTTCTGCCTTCTGCCTTACCGCCTATCTTCTTCCTATATGCCATTCTTAAACTGGCAATAAAGGCACACATGATGGACCACTCCAAGAAATATACATGAAAGTCTGAAACAAGCTACCCTCTCAGTCACAAAGCTGCCACCCTGACTTCATTGATGGAACAGATGAACAATATGTTCAGACAAATCACTTACTGAAACGCTAATAAGCTAGATGGACCGATTGGACCCCATTGCTTTGCAAGCTTTCTTATGTTAATATGTTCTAAAATTGTTTATTGCACAAGAAGGTATATGTAAACAGGACACTTATATTATTTGGTCCTGTAAATATTACATATTTATTGACAGATTAAAAATCCTATTAGTTTCCTATTCGCATTACAGTGCAATCTTTCAAATATTTAGACAAATACACAAATAATTATATAGCTTCAATTTATGGACAAAGCCTTTGGTCAATTAATCTGGGCCTCTCCATCCCCTTAAACCTCTTTCTAAGGTAAGAGAAAAAGACCTTAGATTTTAGATTGTGGAGATCTTAAAGACTGAATTTGTCCTGGCAGAATCGAATGATCAAGACAAGAGAAAATGCTTCAGAAATGGAACCAAGGACAGGCTAAATCTTCTGTTCTTGAGTTTCAAAAGCGCTGCAAACAGAAGGCTGACGGAAACTGTAAAATTAAATACTTAATCTCAGCAAGCAAGTTTTATTGTGATGAATGGCACGGTCTTCGCCAGCTGATGTTCTTGTCTTTATTTCTCCCCTGAGGATGGAGCCAACATGCTTTCCTCTGAATTCTTAGAGGCCTGCAGGCAAGATTCGCTCTGAAGCTCTGACAGCTCTGTCACTTAGGGAACAAGCAGAATATACTGGGGCTACTCAATCCTGCAGGGCGGTATAGCAAAGTGGGTAAATCTCAGGACTCATGACTTGTGGGTTCAAATCCCTGCTGTCAAGCCTCTAGGACCAGAAGTTTTGGTGTTACCATGGGGATATCATTTTCTCTCTCATCTGTTTATCAACACGAAACCTCTGTGGCTCAGCAATGGAAATGACCTTCCTACTCAAATGCTGCTCTGAGGGTCCCCATGTCTTCTTAATAACAGTGGTTCATCCCTCCCTTATCAGTCCTTGGTAAAAGGATGCAACCTCATACTAAGGGATTTAGGTAGGATTCTGATTCAGAGGCATTCAGTCATAATGCCTTCACACCACTGGTACAGTCAACAACCAGTTTGAAGGAGTCCTCAAGAATTCCGAAGGCAATTCAGAGAAAAAGACAACATTCTTCAATGGTCTTCAGCTGTTGGTGTTTGAAAGAGACCTAGTAGCTAAGATTTATGTTATCTGAACAACCTTACAGAATTATGGTTAAACTTAAAGGTTTTAAAAGTCATCACCAATCCAGAAGCTGAAGCTGGCTTACACAATGCCCAATTTGAGGTAAACCTTTTCCACTGAGCTTGGAATTCTCCTTATGTTTGAGTCTCTTACAGTAAAAGTCCATTTTGCACCTGGACATCAATCATTAGTAACCTTTTAAGAGCTGTTTAAATAACTACAGGGGAGCAAACAGGTTCAGCTCAGATTGATCATCTCTGTAGGCTAAATTTCTTGTCAATAATATGCTTGAAGTGGTGGAAGTTTTTTTTTTAAACTGATGACTGAGAGCAGAAATCATTCCAAAAGCGTTGAATTATGAAAACAGTTGACCTGAAGGTTCAATATGCTGAAGCAATTAAGAGCCCATTAAGAAATTAAAGAGGTAAGAGATGCAGGGACACTGGGACCAGGAATAAGCCACTCCAAAGTACCCCAGCCCTCTATCCCAAGGGATAAAACTCAGGAACATGAAGAAGGGTGAGGTAATCGGCTTCCATTCTATTCTGTTGGAAGAGTCTGAGCCCACTGCTGTGCTCTGAAAGATCCCAGTGAAGAACAGCCACTGGGCACAGCACCAGCATATTTCCCATTTGCCCGTCGGAAGGCTGAACAGTCTCACAAACCTTTCTGTCTGCTCAGCTCTCTTCCTCTCCCGCTCCCCCCGACTCTGACTGACTCTGGAATCCGATTACTCCACAAATGCAATTGAAAGCACTACACCATGGCCAAGGGGAGCACTAACTGCATTAGAAAAGGGAAGTTGGATAGTCAACTGTATGTGTCCGGTCTGCCAGTCTCCCTTCACATCCATATGCTTTCAGGAAAAGGGGGAGTTTAACCTCCAACTGCACTCCTGGCTGGGATGTAAAAGTGAAAAGTGTGGAGTTTTAGTCAAAGGAAGGACTAGCTTGGAACCAGCAGGCAGAAAAAAGCATACCCATGCAGTAAGAAGAGCCGAAAGGTCCCAGAGAGATCGGTAACACTCACAGAAGAAAGGAACTGAAGCTCTTCAGCCTTGAAACGGAAGAGACTTTGCAAGGGACTGCATTTGTACCTTGAGGGTGCCAACCCAAGGGATCAATCAAGAACCGGAAATTAGACACAGGTGTGTTTAGGACTTTAAAAAAAAGCAGGCACTTCATCAAACAGAACCACAGCTCCGGCCCAAACCCAGCTTATTGTAGACAACACTCTCAAATGATCAGCTCACTACGAGCAAACTAAAATCTCTCCTCTAGCTTGCAACCTTTTCTTGTGTCGCTCTGCATTCCAGGATAAGTAGTGGGAAGCCCAAACACATGGAATTGGAAACAGAAAGATAAAACAGGATCTTAAACACTCACTTAATTAAGTGAGAAGGAGAAACAAAAGCAAGGAGGCAGGGGGTTAACAAGCCTTTTTCAAGCCCTGCCAGGTGTTCACAATAGTGAAAAAGAGCAGATCGCCCACTCCTGAATTCTCCGACACTTCGCTTTAATTTTGCCGCCACCTGAGCTCAAACATCAATCCACTCAGGCTGTGGAGAGTGGCGCAAGGACTTTAATTGACTAGGGACATCAAAGGCATACAGCAGGCAGGCTCGGCATTATCAATACGCCTTTGATCATCTGGGGATCTGAGATGCGGTCTGCTGTTTTACATTGGCACGGATTGTACACATTTGTCATCGAGGCCTGACAGACACACTACCCGTATGAAGTTCACACATAGTTCCTTTGGCAAACATTGTCTTTATAATCTAGTCTCTCTTGTCGGTATTGTCTGGATAAAGTTATGACCTGTTGTAACACTGTCAAAGCCTGTATAATGTAATTCACAAGAGTTCAAAATTGCTCTGTATCATGTCTAATTTTGCAGTTTCAGAATATTTACAGCCACCAGTCATTTTTATCATACCCCACCTGCCAATTTCAACTGTTTATGATGCAATTGTTTGTTTTTTATATGTGACCTCTGGTCAACTATTTTTTGGTATTCTTATATAATCTTCCATACCGATAGGTCACACTTGTGTCAGCACAACAGAGAAAAATGAGGAAGTGTGAATAAACCCCTTTGTCCCATCCACCTTCAGGCCCACCTCTTCTCATATATCACCGGTAAAATGGCCCCATTCTAGAGGTTCAGCACTGATTGGAGGAGAAGTATGTCCCTCACTGACTGCACCTCCCCATTACGGAAGTGAAGCTCTGATTGGAGGAGAGACATGTCCCTCACTAAAGACACCCCCCAGTACAGAAGTGCAGCACTGATTGGAGAAGAAGCATGTCACTCACTGATAGCAACGTCCCATTCTGTAGGTGCAGCTCTGATTGGTGAAGAGGCTTGTCCATCACTGACTGTACTGTTATCCTGCAAGTACCCAAGAGGTCTCCAAGAGCCCTGCATGACCTATCCTGCCCATGCTGATCAGCCAACTGTTCACACCCACTTGGGAATCCTGGTCACAGTCAGCTAGCAACTTGACCCAGACTCTAACCCATGATCACAGAGTCCCAGATCACCAGAGAGATCACATATTTTACCTGCACTGGCTGTATTGGGTACAGTCCAGTACTTTATATTGGCACTGTCTATACAAAGTAATGAAGATCATGGCTAAACCTAAAATGTCCTGTCCAAAATTACAGTCCAGCATTTGAAACTTCAATTGTCACATTGTCATAACCCAGACAGAATCAAGGCATAATGTTAATTTTTACAGTGGTGCTGCCAGGAGAATGTTTCCTGATGTGTTTAGTCTCTGTGTCATTATAAACCTCTGTTTGCTGTTTCATAAGCACACTTCACATGTTTTGTCACAACAATACATTCAATCATATTTTATTTTAATCTACAAAATAATACCTTCTGACCTCATGTTGAACACTAGATCCAACTGATAAAACGTGCCCATAAGAAAAAAAAATTAAAAAAGCAAAAAAAATGTCTTATCCAGCAGCTAATTTTAATTTAGCTATTCAGGTCATAATGCAGCTGGTTGTTTTATCTGACTTCTGGTCACCCACATTTTGGTATTCTTATATTATCTTTCAGACAGATAGGTCAGGCAATGTTTATTTATCTAGCATCCTAGTATTTGTTTTCTAATCATTTTATGAATAGAAACTAGAAGGGTTTGATTGCTCCCATCAGATATTCACTGTCCTGAACCTCTTATGAAGAAACCCTTATAGATGAGAATTTATATGAAACTGAGCTGGAGTTTTCATCTTGTGGCAAAACCCAACCATTTCACCCTAAGACTAATCTGATCAAATATAATCATCCCTGTATTGCAACAGCTAATATTTAATAGACGCTTATAAAAAAGCACATTTAACAGATATAGTAAGCTGATTGTTTAAAGAGGAGATTGTAAGTTTAGGAAGGCATGGAGGTGCAGTGGTTAGCATTGCTGCCTTGCAGCGCTGGAGCTGTGGCGTCAATTCCTGGGATGCTGTCCATTTTCCCCATGTTATGCTTCCTCCGACTGTTCCAGTTTCATCCCTCAGTCCATAGTCATCCTGGCAGGTTAAATGGATTCTGTAAAATTGACCCTGGTGTCAGTATGTGCTTGTCTGTGCATCTACTCTACAATATACTGGCGTCCCGTCCAGTGAGTCCTGTGTTTTGTGCCCATTGCTTGCTGGAATGGGATCCACCTACCCCAAGACGCTGTATTGGAAAAAAGTGGATAGAAAACGGATGGATGAAGAGTAGAGTCTGGAAATAATGCAGTAGGGAATGTCACAATATGTGGCTACAACAGGTTGTGAAGTGATGTCACTTTGTACTGGGTGCAGGCTGCTGTTGTACTGTATGTTGTCATATTACATGGCTCCTCTATCATGGAGAGATGGTGGATAATCCAACAATCAGTATTGTAAGTAAGGAAGTGACTTTTCCCTCTTAACCTCCATCCCAACTGGGAATGGCATTTCTATGGGGCCAAACAAATGACAACCCACTCCATGTGCCACAAAAGTGATTGATTGAATCGAAATTCCTTCTTCAACCTACTGTTTTATAGATTTAGAAATAAAATCTGCCCTACCAATGGACTGTTTTACAGCACCATCACTGTAAGGCAATGAAAGACTTACAAAAAAATCCCTCTGATCATAAATCTATGATCTGCTGTCTTGTGGTCATAATCAAGCCACAGCCTGTAAACAGGTCACTGCTGGTGTGGATGATACAGTGCATGCCTGCTCATAAAAATTATGAGTGCAGTGTTTTTCTTAGTGGTCAGTCATCATTATGGAATTATTTGCTTGACATGATATTCAAAGCAATTCAAGCGAAACAGCTGGCTCGGGGGTACAAAAGCTGTGCCCCATCTAGAATGAACCCACAACCTCCCTGTTGCCATAGCCACTTCCCCACAATTCTGCCTGTCTGTCTTTCTTGTTAATACACAGAGCAGAGCTTCATACCAGCTACCCACATAGAACTGGGAAAGCTGCAATAGTATCTTTAGGGCTGGCACAGCCAGCAAGGCAGAGGTGGGCGCAGACAGGCACGAGTTCCTTCTAGGGTTATGCCAGCCAGCACAGACACCCGAGGAGCGAGGAACCGAGCAGGCTCCATGACAGCGAGTGTGGCACCATGGCGCATGCGGTGCTGCACCATGTTGGCACCGTGCCTAGCCCTGGCACCATGCCAGGCTCATGCCTGCTTCTGACACTCCTGCCAGGCAGCCTGATTCACTACCCCTAACCAATTAATCTTCATTACGTTAGGAGACAAGCGACGTTGTGTGCCTTTATCTGTCCCTATTAATCTCCAAGCTCCTTCACTCCCCTCTCTCTGTCTCCCTCTCCTTCGCTCACTGTCTACTACATAGTGTTAAAGCAACAGGCCAGATCGCAGTGAAAGAAACATTTTTTGGACCACTACATCCTGCATTTTTCTGTCTCTGCTGCACTGTTTGTCCTGGAACATAATGGCATAGATAAACTGTTAAGCTCAATCACACTTTGTTACTTTAGAAGACAGGTAACTTGTGTGCCTTTTTCTGTCCCTATTCATCTCCCAATCAACTCCTAAGCCCTCCCACCCCCATGCACAAAACAGGGTTAATCCTTCATCAGTGTTGTACATCTTCCGTGCCCAGTTGGTAATTCGATCTAATCAGTTTGTATAGCCTAAGCTGTTGATTTTTTTTACTCTATTACTCTGGAAATTACCATGTTGTCTAGGGTTGGTAAATATGGGTAGTGTATCTGTGTAATACTGATCAGTGCCAGACTGGCAAGGCTCACTTTCGGTTGCAGAGATCAGCCTGTCAGAAGCGCAGATTGGCCGTGCCCTTGACAAACTGGCATGACAGCCTGCGTAGAGTTTTCCTCCATCTAGCAAGTTAGACAGATGGCACAGGCAGAGCTGAACAGTAGAGAAACATGCCCTCATCCTGTAGACCGGGACCTTAGAAAAAGAGTAGTTGATGCTCATCAATCAGCTCATTAATCTAAAGAGAGTTACAAAACCATTTCTAAACATTGTGGTTCAACCCATCCATCGTGATATCAAAGGATCTGCAGACCTCTCCCGCTGTGTGCTCATGTCGTTGTACAAGCCTCAGACATCAGAAAAGACAGAAAGGGAATGGATTTCTTGGGAGGACATCCCAGAAGAAACCAGAAATCTCTTCTCTCAGAGAGAAAGTCAACAGTTCAACTTTTGGCCACAATGAGAATAGTTTTTTTGTGTGTCAAAAAAAACAAACGCTGCCTACCCTATTCATCAGAAGAATCGATGAGCATGGTAATGGGAGTAGCATGGTTTGGAGCTACTTGCTTTGCTGCCCCAGGACCCACCTGGCTTGCCATCGCTGACAGAACTGTATGAATTTAGTGTTTTGTACCAGCACATTCTGGAGATGTCCAGACCTCAACTCCATTGAATTGTGATGGCAGGGCCTCACCAACTTGAAGCAGTTTTGTAAGGAAGAATGGTGCACAATTCATAAAAGCTGGTGCAAACGAGTTGCTAAACAGTTACCAGAAACATCTCGTTTAAGTCACTGCTGCTCAAGGAGTTACTAAATTTAAGACTCTATATTTTTATTCATATGGGGACATTCACTGTTGGCTTGTTTTGTTAATAATCCAAAGATAAGTTAGATACACAAATAAGTCTTGAGTTATTGAGTTATTCCATAACTGCTTCCTTCAATTCAGTGTCACAGGAGAGCCAGATTCCATCCTGGTCAGCAACAGGTGCAAGGCAGGGTACACCCCAGAAATTGAACTCAGGGCCCCAGCACCACAAGGCAGCACTGCTAACTAAATTGCCACTGTGCTGCCTTTATCAGGGTATTTTTATCTTTAAGATGTTCATGAAGATCAGATTATTGTTGAATCTATCATATTTGAGAACACAGACCAACTGAGTGGGTTCACAGACCTTTTCCCAGTTCTGTATGTGGGCCATACCAATTGTTTGTAACTTGGACCTCCTGAAACTTATTGCCACACAGGTGATCCACACCCCCGTGCCTGACTGGGGTTCCTGCAGGAGCTGGGCTGGGTTAGCCCTTCGGTGGCAATGTTTTTAAACTTGGACCCCAAGTAATTCTATCCATCTACTCCTGGTCAGGGTCACAGTGGACAGACCAGACTCCCCTTTCCCCAGTAACAGTCTCCAGCTTCTCCTGGGGGACTCCCAGGTGTTCCCTGGCCAGCAGAGAGACAGAATCTATCCAGGCACCTGGACCACCTCAACTGGCTCCTATTGATCCAGAGGAGCAGTGACTCGACTCCTGAACTGACGAGCTCCCCATCCTGGCATGGAGAGTAAACCAATGGAGAAACCTCAAACCACTACTTGTACCTGATAGCTCATTCTTTCAGTCACTTCCCAAAGCTCTAGATCTCTTTAACTCATGAGCTGCTTTAGCCCCATGGAAAGGGTTAAATTGTTTCAGGTAACGGAAACATTCATTCAATGAACCAATAATGAGCCCAGGAGGAAGGAGACCCATAAGACTCTGCTACTCCGCAGGGATCAGATGCATGTATGGCCTTTTTGGCCATTCCATTCAATGTGCCATTCCAGATCACAAAGGTACTGTAAAAGAAACGGCCACAAGGCCTGGTCTGGGCAGAAAGTGAATGCTTCTCCATCTCTATCATTGAGCACAGTGACAAGAATGGATTGTGCCAATAGCAAAACCACTTCCATTAATGCAGCACTTCACATCACAAGAAAAGATTCCCCAGAGCTTCACCACAGCCGAACCAACCAATCACTCATTTTGAAAACAGCAGGAAGTGGAAGGAAATAGACTTTTATTTAGCTCAAACTAGATGCTTTAGCATGGTGTGGAAATTTTTTTGGATTTTGAATAGTAATTCAACACAGTACCGTGGCGTGGAAAGTTACTATGGATAGTAATTCAATACAGCTACAAGTTATTTGTGGACGACTTGTGAAACTGGTAGTGTCTTGTGAAAAGGGCTGGCTTTTTTCAAATAAACAACACGTTACAGGAAAATGTCTTAAGAGGTAATGTACAGTTTTACATCGTAACAACACAAAGCTACATCGCGTTACACATGTACTGTAGGTGAAAATAAAATTACCCCACCCCCCACCCACATCTTCTTGCTAATCAAGTAATCAATTTGTAACTTGCAACTGTAATTAATTACTTTTTCAGAGTAACTTTTCAAGAATGTGGTTCCAACAGCTGGCTCTAGTTAAAAATGCAGCAGGTTTTATAATATCCACAGGATTCCACAGCACCCAAGTCTTACACTTCTTACACCTCCAACATTTGGCACCGCCTACATGTCACCCTAGCGAGACTTTGATTTCTAGTTGGAAGAGTGCCACCTGCTGATATAGCAATGCTACTTCTGGCACTTAAACACCTTCCACCCATGCACTAAACAAGCCCAAATTTTATGAGCTCCTGAGGTCTAATTAAAGCAGCTTTAAAGGTAGTGCAGATGCCTGTAAGAAAATAGAGTACTGTAATTTGGAGGTATAAATAGAAAAAAAATGTAATGAGCTTTTCCAAATGTAATTTAAAAATTGCTTAACTGCACATATACAGATGTGTCAGGTTAGGGGAGGTGAAAATGTGCTTGGGGATTCCAAATTACAAGGAAAAGCAATTTAAAACCCACCGAAAGAGAAAAAAATAAGGCGCAGTAAACAAACTAAATTCTGCACACAAAATATTTATGCTGTCCTTAAATAACCCAGCGACTGGCCAGGAAACTGTAAGATTACTGCTAAGTGGAAAGAAAAAAAATGAAGTGTGAATCTGCATGCTTGACAATATGAAGTGAGTCTGGGGCTGGAAGCGCCGAGACGCTAGAGATTTTATCAAATGAACTTGTGATAAGGTGACATAGGAGCACTACAGGAAGGATGAGCCCGGTACTGTCACTGCCTGCTGCAGGACTGAGCTATTCCAGATCACAACCGAAACACGGCACAGGGGTCATACTGTCCATGTGCCAAGTCCTCTGTACACTCCTGGCACACTCCCAGACCACTGCAATTCAGAGCGACTGGGCTAAAAACCCAGCCACATTTATAATACAGAAAATAATAACATAAAGGGTATGCACTGTTTAGGAATCTGGCAATCATCACAATTTCGCTATGTGAAAAGCATATGCACTCTGTTCTGGAGACCTTTTCGCATGACCGTATAAACAGCACAGATGCAATTTATTATTATCATAATGAAACTTGTATTTCTTGGTGTACTACGCAGCACAGAATAAGCTGAGGAACAGGAATTAATGTCTTCTTGTTTACAAGTACAAGACGTGTTTACAATTTCCACGCTAAAGGACTCTTTTTTTCCCAGTGTTCCAATCCCCATATCTGTGGCCGTCAGGCATTATGTCGTGTATTAGAGAAAGCAAGACAAGACAAGACAAGACAGACAGGAGGTGGTGAGGTAGGGATGAAAACGACAGTCGTACAGTGCTCTGAGGCCCATTCATGGAGCATGGCTCCCCTTTTCCTGCCACAAGGACGTTCTTCACTGACCTCCATCCCAGACAGAGGTTTTTACAAGCTGATAGCCAGAAGAGAGGCTGCGAATGGATACTCAAGGAATCCGAATGGGAGGAATGAGAAAACACAGGAATGTTCACAAAACTATAACTGATCTTCCAGGGGGAAACATGTTAACAAGCTGGGATGATGAGCAGTAATGAACGAAGCAGCTTTCGGGAGCTGGAATATGCCTGGACTGGGATCCCTATCTTCACTACTGTTGTAAGGCAGTCTGAATGGGATTCTGATTTCTTATCGCACACAGCAGCTGTTTCACCCCAGGTACAGCTTTTATCATTCCCAGGCATCGTTTGTTAAGTGTGTGTACTCTTCTAAAGCAAAGGCAGCCTCAGGGTGCTGATTTCTCTCGCCTCGCAGGCACAGCACAGAAAGGAGCTGAAAGCAGAACTTCAACCCATCAGAAATTTGCGTTTCCTCACAGAAAAGCAGGAAAACTATAAGCAAAGGTGGCACTGCTGTTCATAATAAGAAAGGTCAACAATGAGAGGAAGCCATTCTGCAGTGAGTAGCTAATTGAGGAACTCATCCAGCCATTTTGTAAAAGAATCAAGGGTATTGAAATTCAAAAACATGGCTGTGTAGGCTGTTCCATACTCCTTCAACCCTTTGTGTCAAGGGCAAAGTCCCTATGATTCATGTTTCACTATTCTTTCAGAAGAAATGCTGTATACCAGGCTTGACTTTGCCAATGCCCTTGAGGATTTTGAATACTTGGATCACTTAACCAGTTACGCTTTATAATTGTCTTGGTTCAAGACTAAAAAGGTTCAGTCTTGAACTGGGGCTTAAGGGAAAGTAGGACATCTGTACCTGGTTGGTCTTCTCTTCAGAGAAATTCCAGAGAAGCAATATATTTTCTATGAGGCAGTGACTAAAATTTAGATTCTAAATGAGGCCTTACCAGTGGATCACTCAAATTGAATTCTACTCTTTTACCTAAACAGTAGATCCTAACATTTTGTTTCTCTTTAAATTATAAAGATGTAAATATACACACCTAAGTCTTTATAGTTTTTACTACTTGCGTGCCAAATCCTTCACTTCTTTACATTAAGCGTCATTTGCTAGGTGTTTGCCCAGTCTCAAATTGTATCTGTAGGTTATGTACACTCACTTTTCAAGACGCCAGCTTTCATTCAGTGCAAGCTGTATACTGGGGCTGATGCTGCTCACAGTGGCAGAAAACGATCTTCACCTGACAGACAGCTGTGTCAAAACATCCCCGCAGCACTACAAGATTCCAGTTCAACCCTGAAATACTAAAAACCATGAAGGATTCAATGTCACATGCCCATACTTAACAAAATATATCGCAAAGGTCGCAACAAGTCAAGTGAAGCCTAGCTGGGTTTATAAAATCAGTAGTGCAAATGCAGTTGTAAGGGCCTGGCATTTCTACACCTGGTAACTTCTGGGTACTTCACTATTGAAAACTCTTCAAGGAATCAATGAAATCTGCTCTTTCAAAAGGAATTAAAGCAGAAGGCTTTCCTTCACACACATAGAGTGTGGATATATGGAGTGTGCCCTCTTTTTAATTGCAAATGTCTTTAATTCTCTTAATGGCAAACAGCCACTATTACACAAAAACCTGAGTCTGTACAGCATCTCACATTCCTCACTTGCGACAAAACTCCAGAGCTGCTACTTGACCAGATCCTTATTGCTCAGACAATACCTTCAGCTCATCTGATCTCCTGCCCTTCCTCTCCCTTTCCAGTAAGACTGCATGTAATGACCTTTTTCCTTGCTCACAGATTCCCCAAAGCTGGTAGACTTGGAGAGAGGGAACAGGGTCAGTCTCTGCAAGCTGGTTGTCCTTTTCTTGCTTTAATGACAATGGCACCCCTCCCCCCTTTTGAAGGACCCTCGAGTATATACAGTACAGTATATACTGTACAGCATGGGTCAATGGGTATATCATCTTTTGTCCAAGACCTCCAATGGAAAATGAAGATAAGAAAATAAAGAGGTTACAAACATGAAGTGGCCATTCAACCAGTCTAGCTCATCTGCTTGGTAGCAGCTTATTGATCAGAGGATCCTGTCCAGTTGTTTCTTGAAAGCAGCCAGGGTATCAGCTTTAACAGGATGGCTAGGCAGCGTGTTCCATGCCCTTACAAGCCTTTGTGTAAAGAAGCATACACTTACCCCCCCCGATTGGAGCACCTTGCTCTGGCTTCTTTAAAAAACATATGTACTGTATATCGGCTTAATCAGTGCAACTTGTTTCATGCTCCCACAACCTTTTGTGTAAAAGAGTGCCTCCTGTGCTGATTGGAGGACCTCATCCAGGGCATTGGCTTAAAAAAATGGCTGGGTAGTTTGTTCCAGATCCCATGTTGAAGGGCACACCTATAACATGATCATTCACTTCCCAGACATCACATTAACACATCACAGCACAAAAAGGCCATTCAGCACACTGAGGCTTGTTTGTCATTGTCTCTGCTTAAGCTCTCCAAAGCAGAGGCGTTTTCTGTGGGTTTCCAGGCAAGCAACATGTCGTCAGTGTGAATGGCTTATTGTCTCTGGTCTGTGTGAGATTTAGCTATCAGGCTAAGAAGAGTGTCATGCTTTTCAAAATTAAAAAAGAGATGAGAATATGCCTTAAAAGAACACAGTCCCATACTGTTTGGATCTGCTTAGATAAAGAAATGAACAGGTATGCAGGAAACTTGCCTCAAGGCTTTATGTTTCCTATAACAGCCAAGATGTCTCCCTGCTGGCATCTATACTGTATAGCTTTGAACATGCAGTAAGTTTGCCTGCACCGCGCCTGTTGATTTTCACTGTGCTGATGAGAACAGATCACGTTCTTGACTTTCCGATAACCCAAGATTGATTAATTCAAGCTAGCTGGCAGACAGCACAATTAAGAGTTTCCCCTCTTCTGTGAAACCTGTATTGGGAAGATTATTTTGGCAGCAGAACAACAAGAGTGTTGCCAGCTACAGTCAATCAATGTACAGCCTGGGACTTTGTACAAAATAATCAGATCAATTTATTCCCATTTCAGGCAAACAATTAACAAACAGATTCAGCACCAGCTAAAAAGCTGAATATCTTAGGATCTTAGGATCAGCTACATCCTTGAGGGCTAGATCATTAACCTGTGTGAGAAATTTAAATACTTCTACTAACACCTCTGATCCCTATGACCAGCATTACTTTGACATTTCTTCATTTGGCAGACCCTTTTATCTATATCCAGCTACTTCTTGAAAGCTCCAGGACTGTGTAACAACACCCTAGCTAGGTAGCTTGTTTCATGCACCTCCCACTCTTGATATAAGTGCACTTCTTTTTCTCATTCTTTACAACATCAGTTCTTAATTTCCACTCCCACTTCTAAAAAATACTTATATAATAACTATAATAACATTGATTATCAGACACTCTCATTTGAAGTGTCTCAGATTAAGGATCTAGAAATCAAACTCTACTGTATATTAATATCTCTGCAACCAAATGATTCACGGCAGAACCCTACCTCTGATGACTCATCTGAAAGACAGAATAAGAAATTAAAGAAATAATATCTAAGTTTAGAGTGACCCACAGAGAAGCTGTAAAAAGGGCAGGTTTGAAATCCAGCATTATCTTGGTAACATGTTTTTACTTTATTAATTACTTAGTGGGTAAGTGCTGCACATTCTATAACACAACATAATTCATTAATTCATTGTTCTCATACTGGTGCCCTTAGATAAAGTCCAGAATGATCCACAGAAAAGTATTTTATCACATCACTGAGAGGCAGAAAAATCAAATCAATGCTGTCACTTACTAGCCATGCTTGTCTCGTTAACAGGAATTACTGATGTTCTGTCACCCTGCAGTATGGAGCTTAATATTTAATTCCTCAATATTAATGTAATAGCTCCTATATTTAACTTAATAAACAGTTTAAACTGGAGTGGGGTGGGAGGGGTTAGGAGCAAGGACATTTATCAACCTTCCCTTAGGGTTGGGGACACATAATTTTCCCCTCCTGGGATTCTG
The DNA here is from genome assembly GCF_040954835.1 of Lepisosteus oculatus. Lineage (NCBI taxonomy): Eukaryota > Metazoa > Chordata > Actinopteri > Semionotiformes > Lepisosteidae > Lepisosteus > Lepisosteus oculatus. The sequence goes on along the minus strand of NC_090706.1, from coordinate 19,251,435 downwards.
AGTGCTGTGCCACATTAATTTCCTTCCCCCTCTCCCCCTCAACCAATCACACCGCCTGATATGGCAGTGAGCACCAGTGTCAGTCTCTATGGGTGTCAACAGAGCCAGTCAGCTGTGCAAACTATAAACCAGTCAGCTCCAACAGAGAATCAGAGAATCACGTTGCCCAAGCATGCTAGGCCAGGTTCTGAAAGAAGAGGCCTTAAGCAAAAATGAAAAAGGACTTGAAACATTCCTTTTAGCCACAGGCAGCTTCCACTCAGTTAAGCCATGTCTCTCATTGCATTGATTGCAAAGCAATGATGAATACCCTGCCTCACTACCCTTACGAATACTCATCATGTACTGTATATGAGAACGATTAGAAATAAGAGGAGGCCTTTCAGCTCTTTTGGACCATTTGGCTTACTAATTGAAGCTGTTTCTTGAAAAAAAGTCAGGAAATTGGCATCAACCACATACCGTAGATGGGCAGCTTGTTCAACACAGTTTGTTGATTGGCTGTAGCTGGCAACACGCTTGTTTGACTCACAGCTTCTCATTTCCTAACACCATGCAGTTTTTTTAAAGCATAATATGATTTGGGTATTTCATTGAGGCAAGTCTTTCTTCTGTAATTGGTGGACATTACTTTTACATTATAAGCAGCTCCAGAGATTTAAGTCAATAGTTGGTTCTGCTGTAACCCAATAGTTGCAGCCCTAAAGAATTGATTTATTGGCAATTAATGGTTTAAAGGGAAAATATCTACACAAAACACCATTATTCTAGTTTTCTATAAAACTTCATATATTACTGTTAGTTCTTACGGTATATGTCAACTTATCAAAATGGGGTTTTATACAGTATACTGTATAAAACCTTTATTGTGATCATTCATTAGTTGAATACAACCATGAAAACGTCAAATACAAAGTGCACCAGACAGGTACGTAGGCGTCAGCCTTCGTTGCTAAGTGATGGAAATGTAGCAATTGAAGAGCGGGTAGAAATGGAAAGCAATTTAGAGGTGGATTTTACATTGTCTAAACTTTTTAAAGTTAACATTTTTAAAATTCATATCATTTTGAACCAAAAACAATATTGATAAAATGTACAGTAATATATTGCTGCATTTCCATTTTTTCCGACTGCGACTAGTTTGCACCGTAAAACAGACTTGCACTTGCGTTGTAAAAAAGATAATGGAACTGTAGTAATAGTTTAATACCGTTACTGTATATCCAAATCGCGTTGTAGAAAAAAAGGCGCTATAATGTAGCAGGACTGCAAAACAGCTACTGTAAATCGATCACCATAGACAGCTCACCGCAGAAGCGCAACACTCTAAAGCGCTAATTGCGACAGAAAATACAAGAACATGTCTTGAAGCTTAAGCAATGCAGCTTTGCTTGAAGTTTTTACTTAGTTAAGAGAAAAGGGCAGACAACACGTTCAACCGCAGCGCTGCGCAGCTCCTCAGAACGCCCGAGATTATGCCAATTGCAAGAAAGTCGTTTTTGTCTTCTGGCCTCGAAAGTGCACTCATTGTTATGCCACTGTGCTGTAGGAGAACTCCCTGGCCAGCTCACCTCGAGTTTTTCGAGGCCCAATAGGAGGAAATAAGCGAAATATAACAAGATATTGTGCACCTAACCGAGCGTGTTACCATTTCAGACAGTTGTTTGCAATTGCGTGTTACGTACAAATTAACACACAATTAAAGGTGTGAAATCTACATATTCCTACTGTATAAGCAACCTCCACATCAGTTGTCTTGTCATCTATCTTGTCCCTATTACTCCTAAGACTCCTTTCCTTCCGCAGCTCAGTACTGCGTTTAAACTTCCACTCGTTCGTTGATCACACCGCTGCGCTTTAATAAATGGGAGGATGGCACAGGGTTAGCGCTGTTAATCATTTTATCCGGCGTCTGTAGCGCTACTGTAGTCCTCATTATATCACAGTGGCAGATATAATTAGACATTGCAATTTAGAACGCAAATAAGCTGTGGCATTTTCTCAACGAAGAGCTTCTTCATAAATCTTCAGTGGGTGAGAAACAAAACGAGCGCAGCCGCAGGTGCTTACCGATGAAAACTTGTCGCACCCAACTCTTTTCGTTTCAATTGCCCCACCCTAACCAGGGAGCAGCGTGGCAACGTCCACGCCCGTCGAATGGGACTATGCAATGCTTTATCTGTCAATAACTTAAAAGTAGCCTGGACTAACGATTTTTTTATTTTTAAAAAATAAATAAAAAATAAGATACAATTATGTGTTCCTGCTTAACCTAGACATTGCATGACTTTAAAAGCTATAAAAACAGGTTTAAATAGTTAATAAATACTTTTTATGCGCGAAAAACGATTTTTTCTTCCTCGTGTTCACCTTAGATTCGTTTGTACGCTGTTCATTTTTTACTTTTTAATTAAACGTTTAAAAACACGCGTTTCGTACAGAAAAAAATATTGTAACGCAACGGGGGCTCAGGCGGGCGCCCTTGCCGCATTAGGTCGGCCCCTGCACCGTCCGGGGCTCGAACCCGGGACTTCCGCGTCTCTCTGCAGCGACCTAGCCCCGTGAGCCAAAGAGAGATCTCTCCACAGCCCAGTAGCTGTGGTCCTGCTATCACAGGGAAGGGCGGTGACGTCACCCGCTCTGGTACGCCGGCTCTTACTTCTGACACCAATGTAACGCAACGGGGGCTCAGGCGGGCGCCCTTGCCGCATTAGGTCGGCCCCTGCACCGTCCGGGGCTCGAACCCGGGACTTCCGCGTCTCTCTGCAGCGACCTAGCCCCGTGAGCCAGAGAGATCTCTCTTTAGCTCACGGGGCTAGGTCGCTGCGAGGCGCAAGCTATCACAGGGAAGGGCGGTGACGTCACCCACTCTGGTACGCCGGCTCTTACACACAGTGCTTGTCGGCCGTAAGCGTTACACTCTCCCCCGCTTAAATCGCCGTCCCCGGCGAAGGGCTATCCCATCCCACTGTTGACACCAATGTAACGCAACGGGGGCTCAGGCGGGCGCCCTTGCCGCATTAGGTCAGCCCCTGCACCGTCTGGGGCTCGAACCCGGGACTTCCGCGTCTCTCTGCAGCGACCTAGCCCCGTGAGCCAAAGAGAGATCTCTCCACAGCCCAGTAGCTGTGGTCCTGCTATCACAGGGAAGGGCGGTGACGTCACCCGCTCTGGTACGCCGGCTCTTACACACACTGCTTGTCGGCCGTAAGCGTTACAATATATTCTCTTTTCTTCCTGTTACGTACAACAGATCAGCAGGTCTTTTTTTTCTCAATCAGAGACTCTGAAAATAGCGTACCGCCCACTGCGCTCAGTCGGAGCGGGAGGCGGCGCGGAGCTCAGTATTACACAATGGCCGTTCTACAGAGCGGGGTGCGAATGGTACCAATTGCGTCTGCATTTATAACTTAGTGTTTAAAATTAAACACTGTAAATCCTTTTTTTGACTTCGAAATACCTTAATTATCATTAAGCACAGCTTTCTCACAACTTTTTATTATTATTTTTTTATACCATCGTTAGACAAAGCAGGAACTTATTGTACTTTCTAATGACATTACACGTGGAAATATTACAGATTTTAAGTCTTTCATTTTGTTATACATTTTAGAAAAGTTTAATCTATACAAACACCACAAAACTATTCTCGAATGTTTTTTTCTGAATGTTATGTCACTTAGTTAAGTAACATAACACTAAATAAGAAAGTTGGGTGGTTGCATCAACTACTATATAAGTAACCAATAATATTAATTTAAATACATCCATTTTCTGACAGCTTCATCCAATTCAGAGAAGCAGCGAACAATATCCCAGCAAGCAGGGTGGGGTACAACCTGCACAGGACGCCAGTCCATCGCAGGGCACACACATAGACACACCCTCACACCTCACACAATTTTCCCCAAAAGCCAATTAACCTACTGGTGTGTCTTTGGACTGTGGGAGGAAACTGGAGCACCAGGAACTGTAGAAGCCCCAAGTGAGCACACAAACTCCATGCAGACAGCACCCCAGGTCCAAATTGAACCCAACAATGCTAACCCTTGCACAACCATTCCACCCCTTGTAAAAAACCCTGACTTTGAACGCCTTGTCTTAGGAAGTAATAAAGATAAAAACAACGTCAAAGGCTCTTCTTAGAGCTTGGCAGTAAGATGATTAAATTTACGCTGAGAATCACCTTTTATTCGGTGGCTGGAAGCACAGGTTACTTACCCAATGCATATTGACCCCTTATTACCACTGACTCCACACTTCCTGCAAGCAGAGCTCTTTTAAAGATAACTGCTTGCCAGCACATTTTCAGATCGTGCCCCTGCTTCCTGGCTATTAATGTACACAATCGAGCTCAGAGCAGTACGTTCCCCTATTCCGTCTTGCACTCCCCGCACGCTCTAATCTCTGCCTGGCAGCAGCAGCTGGTGCCAGTAGGAAGGGAAGCAGGGAGATTATGGAAGATTATTGAGGGGCAGATGTTATTTGGACAGATTACAGAGTCCTCCCTCGCTCTCTCTCCTTGCACCTTGCCCCTAGGGAGAGGAGTTTAGGGGGAGGGGGTGTTCAGGAGGAGGCAGTGGCTCAATGTTTAAATCCACAGGCCATCCTTTCCCTCTCTCCTGTAGTTCAACCCAGAGTGCCGTTTCTACAGCAGACAGCTGGCTCCGCCCGGCTTCCAGGAAATGATTAATGGAGTGGGATCTCTGTGCCAGGCTAAGCCCCGAACCTGCTGGTAATACCCTGTGGTGTTCCACGGTACAAGGATAACATTGCAGAGGTCAAAGTGTGAGTCAAGGGCAATCCTTCAGCAAAACTCCCATGCACCTGACAACATGGGGATCTCTTGGCCAGTTAAAAACTCTGCCCTAAAGGTGGTGTGAGTCAATCTCACAAGTCCTCATTTAGTTTAGAACTGGGGAAGAGTGAATATTCAATCCTAGAATTCTGTGTGCTTTACTCTACCCAGCTCCAAAAAGAGCCAGAGCTGCTGGGTGAAGTTACTTAAATTAGTAGTTTATAGGTGGTAACACTAAGTGAGTGCAATTGATATATTTTCCACAGCTTGAAGAGCAGTTACTGCAAAAGCCTAAGCCTACACATTTCTATTGAATATCCATCACTAGCTAATTTTTCAAAGTGGTTCATTATTGTTATCCCTTTTAATTAAGCAGTGACCCATTAAAGCAAGTTAAATGCCCTCCTGTTGTTTCCTTCTTCATTCCTTGTATGTTACCTGGTAACAAACGTATATTACTCCTATGAATAGCAGAAGTGCATGTTTTAAAAATAGACTTTCTTTACTGGGTTTTTGCTGATGTGTAGTTAGATGCTGCTCTTTTTCAGGGATTGTCATTTCTGTGATCATACCTACAGTATATTGATCAGGGTTATGGGACACAAACCAGCATATACTGTACTTTGAACTCTACAGTCAGTACTGAAACTTTGTTAAACTTTGGAAAAGAATGTGAACCATGTGGCAGGGTTCAGCCACTACATTTCTGATAGCTGAGCATAAGAACATAGAAAAGGTTACAAACAAGAGGAAGCCATTCAGCCCATTTGGTAGTTAGTAGTTGCTTGATCAGAGGATCTCATCCAGGCTTTCACAAAGGACTTGTAATGGAGGCCTGCTGTCATGGAGATGGCAAATTAATGGGTTTCATGCCACCCTGATCTCCTTCCCTACCTCATTTCCTCGGTCATGGGCATCCTTTTCCCAGACATCACAGAGAGCAAAAGGAACAGTGCCAGGGGGTGGAAGGAAGGCATTATAAATCATTTAATTGGCCTATGTGAGTGATGAGTGGGACAGCACCTGAAGTAATGTGATGTTCAGTAAGTGTGAAACACAGAACGGCCACACAGAAGGGTGAAACATGAACCAGAGGACACAAGTGAAAACTATGTGGAAGCACAAATAAAACTGAGAACTAAAGGCACTTTTTTACCCAAAGGGTTGTAGGAGTATGGAACAAGCTACCCACCTGTGTGGCTGAAGACGATACTTTGCCTCCCTTCAAGAAGCAGCTTGGATCCTTGGCTCAATAAGTTTCAAGCTACCAAACAGGTTTTATGGACCAAATGATCTCCTCTAGTTTGTGACCTTCCTAATGTTGTGCTTAAGGCAGTGGGTGTACTGTGTATCTAGACAATTAAAAAAACCTTAGGGACCTTTTTAACATCCCACCATCTCAGATGTAAAAGTGTTTCACTTGGTTTTTTCTGAGAAGGAGATGTTTTGATGAGAGACTCAGAAGAAGGCACCGTAGTGTCTTGACATAGGAGAAGAGCAGAGTGGGATGAAACAGAGCCCAAAGCTGTTGAGTGCAACTTTCAAGCTAGAGGTGCAACAGACTAGGATCATGAACCGAATCTCCTGTAGCTTGTGAGTGAGCCTCTCCCAGCCACCTGTCCAGGTATCTCCTACCCACCACCCACACCTCAGTATGGTCTTGATTTTGTATTGTAACAGACACTCCAGGCTCTGTGTCAGCAGTGTGGGGAATAACAGGCTGAGGACAACTTTACAAGCTCACTGACACTTTTATTTTCCATTTCATTACAGTGGGGCATGCTAATCACAGAGGCAGAGAGAGAATGTGCAGGCTGGACACAGAGGAGGGATTCATGTTTATTTTAGCTTATTACTATAAGATTTTGATTGCTGCTGTTCCTTTTAGATGACCAATGTTATTTAAATTAATTTAGAGACAATGCATTAAAACTTTTGTTATCATGTAAGGGAAGGTTACCTACAGTACTGTATGTCTTTTAACCATACATACAGTAATATTTACTAGTTCAGGTGGGTAGCTGCATCAGCATGTGTAGGCTGCGAAGGAACATTGTGTTTTCTTTCTTCTCTTTTCAGCATGGAATTAACCTATAATATATACTAGTTTTTCATGTAACGGTATGGGGATGGACTTAGTTATACAGTACTGTATGTGAATTTTCCTGTTCGCGATAGTTCTCTACACCAAATTTTCATGAATGTCCAGACCCTACTGTAAAAAGCTAAGATTCTGCCATGCCTTTCGTTTTCATGTGTTGCTCGGTTGTTGACTTTTCTGACCAAATTATGTTTTCCGGTGGGATTATTTCACAAAGGTGATCAAATGGAGCACATCTCTTCACAACTCAGAATACAGTATATCTTATGCTAGAATCTTAAATCAAGTCAATCTTTTTATTCATCACACATGGAAAAAAAAACAGGTTTGTACACTATGTGAAATGTTGTTTCATTGAAATTTACCCCATAGATTTAATGACGTTCAGAAACCGAGGACAGTAGTATTGCACAGTGGTCCGGACTCTGGACTTGTAACTGGAAGGTTGTCTTTTTCCACCCTTACCTTAGGCATTTAACCAAAAAAAAATTTTCTTCCTACTCTAACATGATTATTGGCCCAGTATGTTAAATTGGGTGTGTCAGGAAAAGGCTGGATGAAATCTGTGGATTGACTAGCTTTTAACAACTAAATGAGTGACCTGAGCTAAATGGCCTAAATGGCATCAACCAAAATAAATTTAATTCACTCCAAGTGAATCAACAACAGAAGCAAGTCTGAAAACAAGAAAAGTCCTTCACCATTAAGCCTCCTGAAAATCTTGTGAAAAAGAAGTTCCAAAAATTTACAGAAATTAAACTAGTATGCACAAGATGAGGGAAGACAAACAATGGATTTAAAACTGAGAATAAGTGGGGTCATCTTTACAAAACTGTTCGTGGGTGTCTGGAACATACTGTACAACTTCCCCTTGCTGTTGAGAATCACTTTCCAAGAGGACCCTCTAACAATTAGTTGGATGTGACAATTTGACCAGTAGCGACTAATCGCACATGCAAGATGTGCTGTCTTTTATTCAACATCGCTGATATTTTTATGAATGTCATGATTCAGTCTCCATACACACTTTCCCTCTCCGATTTCCAAAGCCTTTTCAGTAGCTGCTTCTGATGAAATGAAAAAAATACCTCAGCTGATATACAGTAGGGCAAACTATTTGAAATACTTAATCTTACCAAGACTATGACCAAAAAGGTCACTCCTGCCAACTCCTTTAAACCAACTCATAACAAAAGGACAAAGCTTTCATGAGCTTGGTGTGAGGAATCACAGCAGGCAGTGCTCAATTGTTGCTCCATATTCAAGTACATTCATTTTTGTTGTTGTTTTCCTGTTTAACTCAAAGGCGTAGTTAATCATCTCCCAAATGCTTTTAGGAAAGTTCTGAATTTTTGTTTGCCCAAGTTAAAGAGCAAGCCTTGAAGATCTGAAAAATACTGTTATACTTGACTACCCATTGATACAGCTCTAGAAATAAGTGCATGCAATTTTCTTTAACAGATCCCGAAAAGCTCTTAAGCTTAGAATTAGTTTAAAACTGAAGATGTCGGTTTGCATCTGCCCAAAAGGGTGTGTCCTCCAAAGCTGCTGGAGAAACACTTCCTAAAAAAAGGGTCTGGTCTGTGACTGGTGTTTCTCCAGCTTCCATGTGTGAAGTCAGACAAAACAGCCCACCGAGTCATACTCTTCTACAAATGGAAGCTGCCATTTTGAAAACCAATATGATGGACCTATTTACTTCCATTACTTACTCATTATTTAGGCAGTCTACATGTCTGAATGGTGAACAATATTAAAAACAATTACAGGCAGGTTCAGAACCCTGCAGGCACAAAGAGTCATATCTTTAATCAATTAGACAAGTGGTGTTTCGCATAGCAACTGCAGTGATAAACTCTCCTTACACAGAGTAAAATGCAGGATCTGCTTCATAGCTCGAGTGTCTGTGATTCTATTATGGAATGAATATAGTGAACCCACATAACTTAAAGGCTTTGAAAAATGAGCTTTGAAAGCAAAATGAGAATGCTACATGGTCTCCATATCATAGGAAATGAAATGACACAAATTCACAAGATAAAAGCTGTCCTTTAATACTTAGGTTATGAAGCAGGTGAATTTCTCATAGAAGATTTTTATCGATATCTACATATATTGTTTGAGACATCTGCACTGCATCATTCTCTGTGTTACTCTACAAGCTAACCCATATCCGGTTCCCTAGATTATTGCTGCTTCTTCCTATTTTTCTGCATTGGCAATGATGGCACTTTTGAAATATGAAACATATTTTATTGTGTTTTGGATACTAAAAATAAAAAAAATTAACTAAAAGCTATCATTTTTATCCATCCATCCATTTTCTAACTGTTCCTTCTAGTACAGGGTCACAGGGGAGACGGAGTTTATTCTGGCAAGCAATGGGCACAAGGCAGGATACACCCTGGACGGGATGCCAGTCCATCGCAGGGCACACACACAGATACAGACACATACACACACTCACACCAATGCCAATTTTTCCAGAAGCCCATTAACCTAGCAGTATGTCTTTGGACTGCTGGAGGTAACCAAAGCACCTGGAGGTAACCAATGTGAATATAGTGAGAACATACAAACTCCACACAGATAGCACTCTGAGTTTATAATCGAATCTAAAACCTGGGATCCTAGTGCTGAAAGGTAGCAATGCTAACCATTGCACCACTATGCTGCCCCTACCATTTTATACTATTTTATGATAGCTTTGTGAAGGAAGACAACAGTTATAGGAGCAACAAGTGTATTCTTTTTAGCTGTTGACCTCTTTACAAGTCAAGTACAGTATCCCCATTTCAGCATTTCAGATTTAGTCCCCTGATCTCTGGAATCAGAAACATGATGACCAGCATGCTGGTTGCTATTGCGACTAGGGCTTGTGGTGTGATTGTGTGTCCTGTCTCAGCAGGGTGTGGAACTGGCCATTTCCCATTTGAAATTAAAAAGAAAATATCTGGTATCCTACGTGAAAGAGGAGAGTACAGAAACGTTTAAAACAAAACTGTATCCATTGTGAACTAATGGAGATGAATTGGTCTCATCATCAGCATCAAGCAAGAACAGTGTTGGAAATCTTCCACTATTTTCTGTTTCCTTATTGGAAACAAAGTTAGTCACTATTGCATTAAATATAATTGATATTGCGGTTTGAATTACGCTGACTCTTGAGTGATCCCTCTTCTAAATCTAACGCGCACTCGGGCATCCCGGCAAGTGGATGCGAAGATGCTCTAGTCTGAATGAAAGGATTTACGATGTGAACAGCCAATATTTACGCCTCCGCCCCTACCCCCTCTGTGCTACGGCACAATTGCAAACCAAATTAGAAGGGGAAGCCCTGTAGCTCCGGCAAGAATTTAGACCTGGGGGCGTGAATTCGTCGTTTTCGAAATTGCCTTTCTCCTGTGTTGTTCCGTCTCGGCTCGGCTCTTCCCTCCAGCCGACTGGCTTTAGAGCCTATTTAATGACTGTTATGGGCCTTTTAAAAATAAGTGCCCTTGTTAATTTCGCAGTAACGAGTTTTGCTCCGCAACAGGTCAAGCCCCCGTCTGCGCAACAAGCCTCTTTGCCAGCGGTCTTTTACAGCGCACATAAAACTCAACTTGCCGGGGCTCGGAGGCTTGCTTCCCTAGTCCACTAGAGTTCGGGCCCTCGCACAGGAATCCCTGCCTGTGCTGTTTGGAGCGGACCGCACCGGCTGATTCGAAATCCGCTGCTAACACGATCTATATTTATTGGGACGTAACCGCAGCTCGAACCTTGGCACGCGTTCATAATTAACCAAATTTCAAAAAGCTTAACACAGGGGAGCGCAGGAGTCCCACACCATGCACTGTCAAGCCAAATCATTATATCCCACTAACAGGTTTACCTCCTCCTTAGTGGTCCGTCATTTGTAAAAAAACACAATGAAAGCTGATAAGAGTAAGGATTTTTCTTTTAAAGCTGGCTCTTGACTTTCCTTTCTTTTCAAGAAAAGGAGCTCTTGACTTTTCTTTCTTTTAAAGCTGTCCCCTGTTCTCTGGAGTCAGAAACATAACGACCAGCGTGCTGGTTCCTGTGGCTGCTAGAGCCTGGGGTGTTTTCTTCAGTGCTATAATCAGTACTGTATGTTACATATATATATATAAGTTTTTTTCCTATTCTGTTATTACGATCAACCTTTGGGACTTGTACAAATGTTTTCAGGAAATCTCCATTTTAAGCTATAACTTTCTGTAATGACCATACTGTATATGTTTGATTGCACAAAGAATAAAACCTGCCAGCAAGCACACAGATTATCATCAAACTAACTGTTTCAGTGACTGAACAATGGGCCTCAGCACACTGTGCAGCAGTGATCATGCTCCCCCCGCTCCTCGCCAGCTTCACTGCTGAGACCTCAACTTTAAAAAAAACCTTTAAAATGTCTTTCCTGAAGCTGTTTATTGCTAAGCGCAAGGGGATGCGATTCTAAGCGGGTACGACAATGGACCCAGTTAAAGCTCAGTTATATTGAGCACAGTAGGATTTAAAAAGACTCAGTCACAGAGTAAAGGGAGAATCAGATGATACAGATAATCCAGTTAACTTAAAATCTCCTTCTTGCTGTGCTGGAGAACGGGGCATCCCTGTTCTTGCTTTCTCTGTCTCTCTCCTCTTGCAGCACTGCTCCATTCATAGAATCTGCTCATTTTCAGTCAAACAGGGTCCATGACTGTCAGCCGAGAGCAGGATATAATACACCTGCAGAAAGCACATTGATAAGAGGCATGAATTCTTTTTTGGGTAGGTTCAGGAAAATATGAATTTTAAACACCAGCCTCCAATGTAATGTTAAGACTGGGCCAGTACAGGTCTAGATTTAAAATAATTGAGTCCTCTCCAAGGTAGCCCTTTCAGTTGACAACATCCTTAGTGGAACTGTTTTGCATTAATGAATGTGGGTAAAAGTGTGTACCTATGCACTGACTGCATCTCTGTCTCACAAACAACTGAAGGATTCAAGTGGGACTGGCCACATAACAAGGATCCACATCTAACAGAGACAACAGGACCTACCTGCCCAGTTTCCGAAACCAATGTACTGTAGCTGTCATGCAAGACAAACCCAAATTTAACCACTCGTACAATTTAAATATGCTCAGTTAATGCTGTGGTACATGCTTGACTTAAAACAGATATCCTGCAAATTCTCAAGCGATGTGAATGGAAAATCCAAACATCTGATTTAAAGTTGGTTGTCTTCTGCTGCTTTACAGGATATTGCCATTTGGCGTGCATTCTGACTATTCCAGCAAAAAAAATCCTTAGAATTGAAAACATTGAGGGACTGTGCCACTACTCAGGTCAACAGGTGAAACTTTGTGATTCTTGTTATATAATGCTGTCTTACTGATATTCACCCTTACTTCCCTAATGGTACATTTACAACACCTTTAATGGAACTATGAAGCATTAATGAATTGTAAGGGATGTTCTTGAACCAGTAGGTAGTGCTCTTGGTGATAAATGCCACAGTATGGTGACTGGGGACACTATTGTAAGAAGTGCTGTGCTTTGGATTATTAAACCAAATCCTGATTACTTGGTCTGAACCCATGGCACAATTGGTAAGAACAGGAGTGTTAACATCATTGTCCTTGGCAAATTCTCCTTGTGAAGCAGTTTCTCACTCTTATATACAGTATGTTGGATTATTACGCACCAAAGCCAACAGTAGCAAGACCTCCAATAGCGCTGGAGCAGTTATGGATGAAATAAAAATAAGATGATATAAATACAACCCACTTCTCTTCAAAGCAAATGCCCAGGAGGTGTATACTGTCTACTGGAAGACTGTGTCCTTTGAGGCAGTCTGTTTCTCTTGGCCTGAGGAGTAACATTCTTGTTATTTTCTGCCTGTTGTGAACAAATAAAACATCACAAAAGAAAGAAAGCCTGATTGATGACTGGCAGGTTTCTTAGACCTGAACTTTATCTAACCCTTTACAGTGAGAGATCCAAGTGAATCAGTGGCAGGATTGTAGCTTCTTCCAGACACCCACCACCTTCTGGTGGTAAAAAAAAAAAGAAACGAAAAACTGAATCCAGTCTCCTCCTCCACTTACAGCAATGGCGCCCCGCTGTTACTACGTTTACTCGCTCATTTTATCCCCCTGGATGTGGGCGTCCTCTGTAATTCACCCTCATTGCTGTGCCGATTGTTACTGTGGTTTTCATTCAAGTTCCATCTCTGTAGCAGAAATCGCTTCCGCACTCAACGTGCAGCAGATAAAAATGAGAAGAGAGCTGTGGGCTTAGATGAAGGGGTGCACACTTCCTGCCCATGGGTTTCAGCACACTGTGCGATGCCAATTTCCTTCCCCACCTCATTTCCTTTCTGACCTGCATCTCAGTATGGATTGATTATGCATTTCTTATTAGTTTTAATCACCTCCCCCAGAAACACAGGCTTTTGATTATGTTCTCAAAGTAGCTAAAAAACGTGTCAAACAATTTCTCTGCATTCCCAACGAAGGTTTAGCCTTGGTAGACGCATAGATGCAAAAGCGAGTGCGGAGCAAACTAGCGAACGGAAACAGCCATTCTCTCTCTCCCTTGGGCTCTTTTGAAGACGGGGAGAGAGTGGTAGAGAGAGCGGTCTTTGAGGCAAGGAGATTACAAAGCCTTGCCAGTCACCGGGGGTGCTCTCAAAAAGTCAAGACCCCCCGAGTGAAAATGGAGAGGCAGAGCCCCCTCGAGAGACAGCACATGAGATGCTGTGAGCAGGAGATGAAAGGAGGCAGGGATTCGGGGAGAGAGTGAAAGAGAGAGAGAGAGATGAGATGTAAGGGCGAGGAAAATTGAGATTGCAGAAAAGGGGGGAGAGTGGGGAACCGTTCGGAAAACAGGAAGGAGAGAGGGAGCGGGAAGGAAGGCAGGAGAAGAAGGAAGGCCGAAAGATTGGATGAAAGAGACACATGAATGCACAGAGTAAAGAGGGCGAGACAGGGGCAGAGAGGACAGAAAGGGAACCACAATAGGAGAGAAAATGTTCAAGAAACTCAGAGCTCTACTGCAGACTCAGGCAGAGACTAGCCTGTCCTTCTTCATAAATCTGCTCAGTAAGGGGCTCTTATGTACGAGACCATCAACGGGCCAATATTTACAAGGGGAGCCAAAATAAGAAAGTGTTCTGACAACATTTTCTGCGATTTCAAAGTACAGGCTGATTAGATCATGCTGTTGGCAAGTTATTCAATTAGATATGCAACAGACACTTTCCTATCGCTTGGTGATGCAGAGAATATGCTTATTATTGCTGCCTCACAGCCTTGGGGCCCCAAGTTCAATTCCTGACATACAGTAGGATGCTATCTGTGTGGAGTGTGTATGCTCTCCCCGTGTTTGCATGAGTTTCCACAGTCCAAAGACATAGTAGTAGTTTAACTGGTTTCCAGGAAAATTGGCCCTGTTGTGCATATATGTGTGTCTGTATCCATGTATGCCCTGTGATGGACTGGTATCCCATCCAGAATACAGGCTCTGGTTTCCCCTGAAACCCTGTGTTGGACGGTGCAGTTCGAAAATGGATAGTTGCACTTTCTCATTTGTATTTCTCATATGGTGTAGGGGTATCATTTCTGTCTTGGGACTTTCCAGCAGGTTCCTTTGCTTTCTAAGTGACGCCTGTCAGCTAACCAATATTTTAATTGAGATTATAGGAAAAAATAGGAATATCGATATGCCACTGGCTCCCCAGCCACCAGGCCTGTAAAAACGTAATTAAGGAATACAGGGCAACCTCAGCAACTCTGAGAAAATAAACCAGATGAGCCAGGTGTGAAAGTGCCGTTTGTCAGGTCAGGTCTATGAAGTGGTATGACAACTCCTGGCTAGCACCTGTTCCCAAAAACCAAGATATGAAGAAAATGTGCACCTGAACAGAGAGCAGGACAGGAGGGCAGAGAGAGGAGAGCAAAACAGAGTGAAGGAAACAGGGAGCAGAGAAGGGGAGGTCTATTAAATATTTGAAATGGTCTTGGCAAAATTCCCCTTTTAAAGTGAGTGAATCAAAGATGGAGTTCAAAACTCCTATGGCCTCCTCCCCTCCTCTCAATAATGACCGGCAGCAGTCTCCCTGCTCTGGGTAATTAGCCTGGCCCTTAGTATCTTCTGATATGGAAATGTGAAATGCAAAATATGAGGTATGAAATATTAAAGAGCACTAGCGAGTGAGCAGACAGAGAAGGGGCAGCTATGTTCTCCCCCCCCCGCCACACCACCACACCCCCACACCCCCACCCCTCGTCTTTCATCCTGACCTCTATGTCTCAGTCTCTCTCATCTTCCTCCTCCCTCTCCCTCTCGACGCCTGAGGTCATCGCTCATCCCCCTACAGGAGACAGCTCTGAGCGACACATCACTCCCTAACCTTGTGACACTCAGGCCCACCACACAGCAGGGGGGACAAGTTGAGCATCGTACATTGTGACGCGGTGAACACACATGCGCAGGCAGACTGCTGTGGTTAGTTGGGCAAGAAAAAAGACAGGCAACACAGACAGTCAGTGAAAGACAGGAGCAGAGACAGGCAGAAAAAGACAGGAGCAGAGACAGGCAGAAAAAGAGAGGAGCGGAGACAGGTAGGAGCACAGGCAGTCACAGGGAGACGGGAGCACAGAAAGGCAGCACATCTCCTTGTTGGCAGAGAGACAGCCATGCAGGTAAACATACACAAAGACTAAACAACAGGCAGGAGATACAGAAAAGCAGAAAAGTTCTTGTCTGTCTTGCCATTAACCATCCCTGACACTATTCATGTAGTGACAGAAGCCCCGGTGTCCTGGATAAATTGCACCCTGCTTCACAGGCATAAGGAATTATCAGCATTCTTGACTGATAGGCACACAGAGGCATTCACATACCCTGGACTGGCTTTACAGACAGACCCAGAACAGGCTGACAGGAAGAGGTCTACGGGCAGACTCAGGAAAAAGCACAGGGAAAAGGCAGGCAGAGCTCACCATCTCAGCGTAACAGATCGCACCTGCTACCAGGGTCTTGACCTTTTTCCACCACAGGTCAGGCTTGCTGAGTGGAATCCAATTCGGGGCTAGTGAACACGTCAAGACGCAAAGCCCTGGGGTAAGTAATTACAGCCCCCCGGGAGAAGGAGAGAGTGGAGATTTCTGAGCTTGGACCTGGACGCTGTGGCTCCCCTGGGAGGGGTACGATGTAGATTAGAAAAGAGCGCGTGGTGATTAATGCTTAATCACATTTACAAACTGACCGCCTGGATGCAGCCGGGTTATAATGCCCTTAGACTGGGAGAGGACATGCGGAGCGTTAACGACATCATTAACTACAGGGGGGAAAAGTGAGGAAGTACCCACTGTGAAGCACAGCAGAGATCGCCGCGCTCCAACACATGACAGGAAGTCTGGCTTGGCAGTGCCACAGTTATCACCCAATCTACAGGGTAGAAAAATTGCCAACATGAGTGGCACAGTGGCGCAGTGGTTAGGATTGCTGCCATGCAGAGCTGGGGTCCTGGGTTCAACTGCCGGGGTGTTATCTGCATGGAGTTTACATGGTCTCCCCATATTTGCACGGGTTTCCCTTAAGGAGCTCCGGTTTCCTCCCACAGTCCAAAGTCATACTGCTGGGTTAATTGGTTTCTGGGAGAATTGACCCTGGTGTGAGTGTGTGTGTCTGTATGTGCCCTGCAATGGACCGGTGCCCTGTCCACGGTGAGCCCTGTCTTGTGCCTGTTGCTTGCCAGGCTTGGATGAAACAGTTAGAAAATGAACAGGTGACAAAAACTGCCAACACGTCCTGGCCGTTTAAAATCTAACTAATATTTAGGTTCTGGGTGGACAAATCCAGACAACTTCTCTTGCTTTCTTTAAATCCAGGAGTCTTGTCAAGATCATCCAGGTGGATGCTGCACATTGGTGGTGGTGGGGGGGATTACCTGTAAAGCGCTTTGAGTGGAGTGTCCGAAAAAAGCACTATATAAGTGTAAGCAATTATTATAATTATTAATCTCCACTCCCAGGTCAAGAGTGGAGTCCTGTTTCTTCGGTTAAACTCAGTTTCAGGGTTTGGAAGGGAGCTTGTTTTTCTTCTTACAGACGGGAATTTGGGAATCCAGACCTGTTGTCAGGTGGCAGCTGCTTTCTAATTACAGCAAGGTAAAAAAATGTCACCTCCCTTTCCATATTCACTGTCGCCACCACCGCCACCTACAGCCTGCCCCGAGCTGTTCATCATGTAGGCCCTGACCTGAGCGACTGCATGTGGGGCTAAGAGAGTGTGTGCGTGTGTGTGTGTGCGTGCGAGTGTGGGGGGAGGCGATTTATTTGGGCTCAGCCCGAGATTCACCGCTGTTCCAAACCCCACGCCGCGCTATCGATCCAAGAGGGCCGGGCTTTCTTGGCAACAGGGCTGTTGCCATGACAACCCCATGAAGGCCACATTGCCTGCAGCTACACAGAAAGAGCTTAGTCTCTCTCTCTCTCGCTGCGTTTGTGTGTCTCTGATTATAAACCAGATTTACAGGCATTGCCTTTTTATATGTGAATCAGACGGACACGCACACCGAGAGAGCTGAGTAGCGCTTGGAAGGCTCTAAGTCGAAGATCTTGGGCTCACATCCTGACAGGCCAGGTGTCGTCTGGTTTTTCTTCAAAACCGAGTAGTTATTTAACCAACTAGCTTAATCATTTTGCTAGTAGACAGGGGTTACAGCTGATTACTCAAAACATTCACTTAATTAAAGCTACGGTTAACTGGTTACAAGTGATAAAATTACAATGTTCATTAACTATTTGTACCTGAGAGCTTGAGCAAACGAGAAGATAACAGGCCCTCCACGAACTGAGTCAGACACCCCTGCTCGAAGCTGTACCCTCTTAGTAACTTTGGGCAGGACCCCTGGGGCCATGGAACTAATCAAGAGTCTCATGCTGTCCTATAAGAAAGATGATGTACGATTCTGAAAGTGATAGGTGGAAGACAATCCTAAAAAAATATTTAAAAAAAACCAAACAGGTCTATGTCACTTACAATTAGCTGTAATCCCACTCTGGACTGTTGTACAATCTGGCCTCCCTAAAGTTCTCCTTCAATTCAATTATTACAGCAGTTTCTCACTCCTCTGCCTGTCTGCTGAGCAGTGGGGCTGTTGTGTGTCACCCAGGTGGGGGCTGCACTTCAGTTGTGGATGAAATAAATGCCATATATAAATGCCATTTACTATTATTCACGTGTATTAACACGGAAGGCATACAACTACACAACATATGAGCATAGAGCTAATGGCATTTTTGTGTTTTATTGTCTCTCAGTATATTTCTATCCATCTTCTAAATGCTTTTTAATTCAAGTCGCAGAGAGCGAGAATCCATCCCAGAAATCAATGGGTGCAAGGCAGGATACACCCTGCACGGGATGCCAGTCCACCACTGGGCAGACAAACTCAAACACAGACACACACAAACACAAACTCACACCACTCACAGTTTTTATCCCAGAAGCCAATGAACCTTTCGGTATTACTTTGGACATTGGAAGGAAATCCAAGCACCCAGTGGAAAACCCTAGGAACATGGGGAGAACATACTGTACAAGCTCTCCACAGACAGCACTGCAGGAATTCAACCCAGGACCCGAGCTCTGCGCAGCACTAAAGCTAACTGCTGTGCTACCAAGATCTCCATATCTTTATATAAAATATTAATCAGCAGGTACTAATTAATTAATGACTTATTTGGCTGAAGATTTTATCCAAAGTATCTTACATTTGCACCTATTTATAGCTGAGTTTTTATCTGAACTATTCGAGTGAAGTACCTTGCTTCAGCAGTATCTAACCTGAGATTTTAATGCAGTACCTTCCAGTTCCCTGACCATTGCTACTTTTTGAGTGCATGGGATTGAATTCAAACAAGGCCATTTAGCCCAGATTAGTTTAGTTGCTAATAGCTAATCAATCCACAGATTTCATCCAGCCTTTATTTTTGAAGATCCAATTTAACATAATGAGCCAATAATCATGTTAGACTATTTTAATTTTTTTTCAATGAAATGCCTAAAGTAAGGGTGGAAAAACACTGACTTGACAGCTGCTCTCAAATTATCATTAAGTACTATAACATGCTTGTACTAGTCTAGATTTTGGGGTCACCCAGTCAATGTCTTCAGGACCCCCACTGTAAGTGCAGCTTATTTCATTGAGCCCACCAGATGCAGTATAGATGTTTGAAATTGAAGACATTTGTTCCCATCGACACATGTGAAATCAAAATTTCAACAGCAGCCATACATTTTTGATTGTCTAATAATCACAGTCATTTAGTATTTTTATAGAAATTGTTAGTTTGTATGCCTGTAAATATGGCAACATCATGATCTGTGTTACAGCACACAGTGTTTGGAAAAATATTTTTTGGACTGTACAGGTACTGTTGTTTGCAATGTTTATTCAAGAGGATGCAGAATGTACATTTTTAGAAATGTTACTAATGTGTGTTCTAATGTTGTTAAATAACAATTTGAAGTCAAATGAACAGCAAAATGCTATATATTTCTTCATTGTATAGAAGCGGCACCCAGATTGCACCAAGCACATGGTGAAAGCCTTAATTTAACTAAAAAAAGAGTACAGAATGATTTTTAAAACTCTCCTTTTGAAAAGAAGTTCATTGTGTACATTTAGCAAAAGAGTTTTCAAAGGTTTGGATAAAACTATTTATTCTCACTTTAAACATGGGTGTTGATGCTGTTTTTATCTTTAAATAGAAATTAAACTTGAATTCCAGCCTAGAGTGCACAGGTTAGGCAACTTGGTTATACTTCTGTCCACTGAAGTAATTTAAAAAATACATACAGTAAAGGGCACAAAAATATTTTAAATCCACACAAACATGATTTATTATGGTCAAGAGAACATCTTAATGTCCTCCCCCATATTTACTGAAAAACTATTACTAGAGTCAACCAAAAACATTTCACCAATGTGACTTAGGGCTTTGCATGACACTGAACGGCTTCCACGTGTGCAGTTGGGTTGCAATTAAAAAATAAATAAAGTGCTAGTCACAGACAACACAATACTAACGCAGAACAATCCACACAATGGATAATATACCTTTAAGATCCTTATGAACCTTTTCTGTGTGCAGAATCTCTCTGAGCTTGTAATGGAATGCTCCAGGATATCAGAGGCACTGTCTCTGTATGTAATCTCTATTCAATTGGAGGGCAACATTCTCCGACTTCTATCCAGCTCAGTGGTGTGGATCTAATTGCCCTGTTACACTCTGTTCCTGCTCGGGAAATCTCAGCAGCACCAAATCCAAAAATAATACCTCCAAGAAATACACAA
Organism: Lepisosteus oculatus; assembly: GCF_040954835.1. Classification (NCBI taxonomy): domain Eukaryota; kingdom Metazoa; phylum Chordata; class Actinopteri; order Semionotiformes; family Lepisosteidae; genus Lepisosteus; species Lepisosteus oculatus. The sequence goes on along the minus strand of NC_090706.1, from coordinate 19,231,182 downwards.
TCATCCACTTTCCCCTCACATGCGCAGATAAGACAGGCCAATAAATATATATGCCGCATAACCATGAACGTGTGGCTATGTGCCCGAATTCCCTCCTGATTGGTATCTGTCTGGTAAAACTGCACCTGATTTCAGCACGAACAGCCATCAGGCCATCACAAGAAGCCGCACGGACTGCTAACGTGCCAAAAGCAAATGCTGGAATCTTTTAAACTGCCAAGGACATCCAGTGCTGACTGTGAATGCAGCAATCTGTCAAACTGTACAGGACATCCAGCACTGCCTGTCAACACTGCAATCAGTCAAACTGTACTGGACATCCAGCGCTGCCTGTCAACACTGCAATCTGTCAAACTGTAGTGGACATCCAGCGCTGCCTGTCAACACTGCAATCTGTCAAACTGTACAACACATCCAGCCCCGCCTGTCAACACTGCAATCTGTCAAACTGTACAACACATCCAGCCCCGCCTGTCAACACTGCAATCAGTCAAACTGTACAGGACATACAGCACTGCCTGTCAACACTGCAATCTGTCAAACTGTACTGGACATGCAGCGCTGCCTGTCAACACTGCAATCAGTCAAACTGTACTGGACATCTAGCGCTGCCTGTCAACACTGCAATCTGTCAAACTGTAGTGGACATCCAGCGCTGCCTGTCAACACTGCAATCAGTCAAACTGTACTGGACATCTAGCGCTACCTGTCAACACTGCAATCAGTCAAACTGTACTGGACATGCAGCGCTGCCTGTCAACACTGCAATCAGTCAAACTGTACTGGACATGCAGCGCTGCCTGTCAACACTGCAATCAGTCAAACTGTACTGGACATGCAGCACTGCCTGTCAACACTGCAATCAGTCAAACTGGACTGGACATCTAGCGCTGCCTGTCAACACTGCAATCTGTCAAACTGTACAACACATCCAGCCCCGCCTGTCAACACTGCAATCAGTCAAACTGTACTGGACATGCAGCGCTGCCTGTCAACACTGCAATCAGTCAAACTGTACTGGACATCTAGCGCTGCCTGTCAACACTGCAATCTGTCAAACTGTACAACACATCCAGCCCCGCCTGTCAACACTGCAATCTGTCAAACTGTATAGGACATGCAGCACTGCCTGTCAACACTGCAATCTGTCAAACTGTACAGGACATGCAGCACTGCCTGTCAATACTGCAATCTGTCAAACTGTACTCGACATGCAGCGCTGCCTGTCAACACTGCAATCAGTCAAACTGTACTGGACATGCAGCGCTGCCTGTCAACACTGCAATCAGTCAAACTGTACTGGACATCTAGCGCTGCCTGTCAACACTGCAATCAGTCAAACTGTACTGGACATCTAGCGCTGCCTGTCAACACTGCAATCTGTCAAACTGTACAACACATCCAGCCCCACCTGTCAACACTGCAATCTGTCAAACTGTAGTGGACATCCAGCGCTGCCTGTCAACACTGCAATCAGTCAAACTGTACTGGACATCCAGCGCTGCCTGTCAACACTGCAATCTGTCAAACTGTAGTGGACATCCAGCGCTGCCTGTCAACACTGCAATCTGTCAAACTGTACAACACATCCAGCCCCGCCTGTCAACACTGCAATCTGTCAAACTGTACTGGACATGCAGCCCTGCCTGTCAACACTGCAATCAGTCAAACTGTACTGGACATGCAGCCCTACCTGTCAACACTGCAATCAGTCAAACTGTACTGGACATGCAGCACTGCCTGTCAACACTGCAATCAGTCAAACTGTACTGGACATGCAGCGCTGCCTGTCAACACTGCAATCAGTCAAACTGTACTGGACATCTAGCCCTGCCTGTCAACACTGCAATCAGTCAAACTCTACAGGACATGCAGCGCTGCCTGTCAACACTGCAATCAGTCAAACTGTACCTGAAATCCAGTGCTGACTGTCAATGCAATTTGTCAGACACAAAGATGCGATCCAAGAGAAACAATTATCATGACCTTCTAATATTAGAGAAATGTATGCACAAATAAAAACAGAGTAATGTATATCTATAGAATGTATACCTTCTATCCTCTTTATACCTGTACTGTTCTGTATTTCACTAAAATAATTTAAGTGAGGAACTGTGCTGAAAAGTATAACAGCAGCATCCCAGAACTCGAACCCACACCCTTCCCCTTACAAGTCAAAAGCCCTGAGCTCTCCTCCAGATATTAACGTCAGTGCCTTTCTCTTTTCTCAACCTTTTCGCCTGAAAAGCTGCAACACATCAAGAAATGTTTTGGGAAATTCCAACAAAGAGAGTTCTATGGAACGTTTAGAGAAAAGTGACGTGCATATAGAAGTGGGAGAGCAGGGCAAATGTTTCTCGAGTTCCAGAGATCCCATTTTCCATAAGCGGGCTTTTAAAATCAGTTAGCTGGAACCACATTTTCAATGTATCAGATCCTAGCCTGTGATCTAAGGTGATGGTGTTAGGCAAACCGATAAGGTGTTTCATCTGAAGACTGTCTGCTTTTATTGTCTACTGCAGTTAGAGACCGGTGATCAAATCCGCAAGGACACAGCCTGGCTCTGATCTTTTTCTCCGGGGATACACATGACAAAACACTGCAATCCAGAGAGTCAGCTGACACCCTGTACATAATGGAGTAATGGTTTATTGGCAAGTGCAATCAGTGCAAAAATGTGCAAAAATGAAAGGGTAATGTGTAATTATTGGAATCAGTGTAGTTATGGGAGGAATAACTTTACAGCATTCTGGAGTAGCTGTGTGGATTCCTATAGGAGTGGTGTGAATGGCTAGATGTCTGTTATGTAATGTTATATTTATTTGTGATTTGTGATGTTCACTTGAACTGTTTGTACGTTCTGTAAATGTCTGTGTGTAAAACACAGCTGCTTTGATGCAAGACAAATGTCTTAGAAATCAGACAGTGAAGTATTACTGTACTGTATCCAATGCCAAAGAGAATCTTTTCACCTAGGGGAAGTAGCTGTGGGTGATCCAGTGATTGAGCCAAAGGCTCTTGTTAATAGAAAGTTCCCAGTTCTGTCATGGACTCAATATGTCACTCCCAGTACAGTTTCTTCTGCTCTTTCACAAGAGATCTTATTAGAAGAGACTCTGGAGAAGAAGCCGTTGATGCATGGTTAACTGTTTGATCTCGGCAGGTTGCTTAGGATGAAAGTGTCTTGCGGATGATCAATCATTGTTCGTTTCTTAAGCGCCTATGCTGCTATCATCTAATGACCAACTCTGAACCTCTCAGTACAGGAAGTGGCGGCCTCACGCAGGATGCAGGCTTTAGAGCCTACATTGACAAGCTGTGATTGAATCCAGGAGAGACAACAGTTGATTAGTGTTTCATTAGTGCTGACGTCATGTAACCCCCTAAGCCCACGATCACCCTCTCCCCAGCTCTGGATAGGGACACTCCATCTCTCGAGGTGCTCAATCGGTTCCCGATAACTTTTGCAAATCCACACACCTCTGCTTTATCCCTGCTCTTCATCTGGCCAAAGCAATGTTCCCTCTAATTTTAAATTGCCTGTGTGCGCAATAATTTCAAGTTGTGCAATTTTTTTCCACAGTGACAAAAACTTAAATTGAGTGTATGTAAAATTGTAAACCAGAAATTATTTTTTGTTAACATAGTCATTCTCATAGAAGCATAGAGATCCAAAAGACTGGGACAGCGATTCAACGAGCCCAGTCATTGAGACTGAGTGTCAAGCGAACATGAACAGAGAGGTATGAGACTATGAGCATAGATATCGATTATCGGGTAGCAGTAATAATGCACACAGCCAAGTTGGGCCTCTTGCAGCCTGTCTCATGTGGTCAATTTTGCATTTTTTAATTGACAACCGTGTTTGTTTTATTATCATATTTCTTTGGATTTTAATTTTTTGTGCGTGGTTCAATTTCATATGTGTGCTGATTTCATAACCTGTGTACACTCTCACACGCCCTCCTTAGAGGGAACATTGGACCAAAGTAAATTTTTACATGGGCTGTCCCATGCTAGACTTATGAAGGTTTATCATGGTGATATCACATTTCACATAGCACAGTACAACACAGTGAATGCATACAGCAGGTAATAACAGGAGACCGCAGTGAGAACAGGGCAAATGTAGGGAAAAGCTCATGGGGAAAAGTGGAAATGTATGGTAAATTTTTATATTTGTACACTTGGTATCATCCTACAGCCATGACAAAGCTGGCAATCCATATAACCTTCACCTTTCAGAAATTGACTTGTATATGTATTTTATGTAATCTATGTATTTAAATGTATCATGTTATACTGTATGTCTGGCCAGGGCTGACAATGAAATAATCCTCCTAATTCTAATATTTGACTTGCATGTGGCATGATGACCAAACTCAGACAGGTAAAAGCCTGTGTATAGTGCCAGAATAGTTTGATTCCAAAGGGTCAACAATTTAGACCATTGCTCTACTCAGATATAAACAGTATCTAAAAAGTATCTTCAAATCTGATAAATGTGAGGAAGCACATCACCACACCTGTGATCAAAAACAGGGTGAGTGACCCTACAAAATGTCCCCTGTAAAATCTGCTCTGACAGGTTATTTCTAAAACAGTTTCCTTGGAAGCAGCTGGCGTGATAAAGGGATTACTCACCACAAAAGTAAAAACTTCCACATGCTACTTTTTATTTTCAAATCACATAACTGTGTGAAAGGCCCTAACACATAGACATTTTGAATTCAAAGGCATTTTTTTTTATGACGGATTATTGTGATCATTTCGGAGCCTGTTAAATGTCTGGTCAGAGATGCATTTTCAACAAATATGAAAAAAAACACACAGAGCATGCAGAATCAGACACATAACCAATAGACTAGATAATAAAGTGTACTTTATTACTTATACTGTATATTATCTGTATACTGTACTTTCAAGATTACAAGGCTTCAAAGTGCATTAATTTGATTAACCTGCACATTTCATGGCATTATTTCTGAGAAAGGGATATAAGGATATGGAATATTACACAAAGTCAGCAATATGTTAGCCAGCAAATAACAACAAAATGCCCTGGATTAAGAAAAATGAACAAGGCTTGTCTTACACTGTTGCTTACCATTACAAGATGAATGGGAGGCGGCTCTGAACCACACCAAAGAAGCAGAAAAGCCATGAATATTAATTTACCTGCATGCTTGTTCATGCAAAATCATGGAAAACAAGGTAGCAAGTTAAGCAACATTCAGCTCATGGATTTGATTTACATCAGAACTCGTAAATCCTGACATGGATTAGAATCGACGCAGTGCGAGCCTTATTAGTTTCCCTCTTGTGCACACTGTAGCTGCTGCTAGATGTATTGATTTAAGGCGAATCAATAGCAAGCCTGAAAGAGTTTGGGAAAGTGGGGGTTAGGTCTGGGATCAGGCTGCTGGTGATCTGTGTCTGTCTGAGCCCGGGAGCTGGTTCCCAGATAATTCTTCAACCTGCCGTGAGGAAGCAACAGCAAGAGCACCGATCCGCTTGGCTGAGTTGATACTGACCCAGCCATGCCTGCAGGAGCCTGTTTCTTCAGACACAATGCAATGAAACCCCCCCCCCCATCTCCTTCCTAGACCACCTCACCCCAGACTTCCCACCTGCCTCGGCAGTGTGCACCAACAAGGGTGAAGGGTGACAGATCGGAAATGGCAGATGCACCCAAGCATCTTCCACTGTGTGTGTGTGTCGGGGGGGGGGGGGTGCAAAGGGTAGAAATTGAGACTGGAGGCAAAACTGTGGCCTAGTTGAGAAAAGGCTGAGAAAGACACGAGATCAGACAGCTCACGGACCTCGGAACTCATTATTTCCACGAAGATCAGCTCCTGAGAGGAAGGCTTCAGTCATGCATAAAAGATCTAGCGTTGACTCGGAGGAATGGAAGAAGGGCACACCGCTGTCTCTGCCAAGGGCAAGTGCTGCCCTCGTGCCCTGTGGCACAGCATTGTGAACACACAGTCAGCTGCAGTAGCTGAAGGCTGAATGTTTTTACACTATAATTCCGTTTGCACATTGCTTCTGGTTGACAACCTTTGCTTTCGAACCTGCCGCAGACTGCCAGGGAAAAGCAGAATTTATATTTAGCCCAGCGGCTGGCGCGCTCGTCACAAAGCGATACGGACAGGGCTCCATTATGCTTCCTGTTAACAGGAGCCTGCCTTTTTTTCCCACCCAAACGCTGGTCTCTGCGTCATTGACTGCAGGAGCCCGGAACCTGCACTGAAGAGGTGTGAAATTCCTAACGGAATCCCTATTCCCAGCTGTTTTTTCTGTTTTACTGGCTGTTCACAGCTTCTCAGGACGGCTAACATTTGGGCTGTTTTTCATTTCGCAGGAGGCAGCAAGAGAGCAATCCAATTAGGCAACTTTATTATAGAAACAGTAAAAAGCCCAAAGACTATTCAGTAAATAAGATTGCAGTCTCAGTCAACAGGATGACTTCACAAACCGAGACTCGCTGTGTTTCCCATTTTACCCAGCTACACAGGCGGTAAAATTTTGGTGAGAACGTTGTGGCTGTAATTTAGCAATTACTTCTAGATGTGTGCAACAAAACAATGGCAATCATAATTTTTCATCCTTTTTTTTTCATCCATGAGTTAATCCTGTCTGCTCCTGATCCTCATGTATCTGCAGTTTTTATATGCCTCTTTAAAACAGGAATTGAGAAATTGTTAAAAGAGTTTAATTAAGCCAACAATGAGCAGATTTATACTGTTAAAAGCTGTTAAATCCCTGCCGGTACTTTACAATCCTATAGTCCAGTGGATTCTGCAGAATCAACAGTGAAATGTGAACTGCAGTACACAATTGCAAAACTACTGTATGGTACATGTATAGGTTCATTTAAAACTAAGAACAAAAGGCACACCTGCACACAGAGGGATGTAGGAGTGTGGAACAAGCTATTCCAGCTGTGTCATTAAAGCTCCAAAGAAACAACTGGATGAAATCCTGGAATCATTTAACTACTAGCAACCATGTGGGCTATGTGGGTAAAAAGGCCTCTTCTCATTTATAACCTTTGTTATGTTCATATTTTAACAACCATGGTGAATTGTGGTACTAGAGAACAGGTAACCAGATTTTTGGGAGCATTCTATGAAAATGCTTCTTTTGCTTTGATGTGAACTTTACTGCACCTCACTTTGAGATGTGTTTTCAGCAGCTATTTTTGATGGAATCGTTCCCTCTGAGGAAACCCCAGTCTCAGCACCTGTAAGAGAACTTATTTCAAATTATTAATTTGGCAAGTCATTTCAACAAAACACAAAGTTCCAAAAACTATAACGCCAAGCTCACATTTGTGGTCATGTGCCAGGAAGTTTGATCCATTTGACCTGTTTTAGCATTTGGTTGTTTCATAAAGAAAATAATCCCTGGAAAGAATTTTCTCGTCTCCGTGTCGGCATTTTAAACGCAATTTATTATCAGTTTCCTGCAAAGTAAAAGAGGTGAACAATATATATGTCTTTTCTTTCCATTTTAACTTAAAACAGTAAATAACGCTTTCTGACTAAGCTTTCAGGATACCGGAGCTCTATCCTAACATTTTGGTGGGAAAAAAGAAAATGCAGGATGCACATGCATGGAATCATGAGAGAGCAAAGCAGCAGCTGTAGAGTCACTTTAATCTTCAGCTGCAATTAAGCACCCGTCCAGACGAGCACGAGAAACAAACAGCGGTAAATCAGACGAGCGACGGCAGCAATGGCTGTCGCCCACCACAGAACTGGAGGTGGAGGTTGTCTGGGAGGCGGAGTTACAGCTCATTACGTAAATCAAACTGCAAGATTAGATTAAAGCAATCCCTCTGTCATATCCCAATTAAAGCATTAAAGCTCTGGGGAAATTGCGAATGACCCTTAAATTCCAGAATAATACACTGCCTCGTGTTGCGGACTCAGAAGGTACTGTACGCGTGTGCGCCTGAGTAGCGATGCAAAGCAGCTAACCCATAGGATTCCGGAAACGCGACAGGAATTGCCGTCTCTCTGAGCAGCGCCGCAGCGCTAGAAGCCTCTAAACGGCCCTCGCGGTAAAAAGAGGTACGAGAACTGCGCTCTGCGTTATTAGATATCCCTCATTTTACGAGATTATAGAAATCCCATCATGTAAATCAGACTCCCACTGAGCCAAGTTGAAGAGATTCGTTTTGTTCTGTTTTTTTTTTTTTAGGACCAGCGCTACTGGCAATTTATAATTCCAAACTTAGCTCATTTCTGATAAATGAAAGAAAAGGTGTAAGCACGCAAACAAGAAGAGTCCTGTCTAGGACTGTCTTCCCATCACAGGACGGATCATAGTCACCAGTATTTTCGTATTGCTCGCCCTTTGCATGCATTTAAGCATATGCAAATACAGCTTTCACAGAGTCGTTTTAGATGGAGCAGTGGTTACGCTTCCAACGAGAAAGTTGTGGGTTCAAATCCCAAGCGGGGTGATAGGTGTTATATCCTCGAGAAATGCCCTTTACTCGGATTGCAGAACTAAAACATTCACTATAAGAATAGGTACAAAATGTAAGTAGCTCTGAATATCAGTTTCATCCAAATAAATGAACGATATGTATGGAGCCCCTTTCATGGATAAAGGGGTTAGAAAATGGATGGATGTTCATCTTTATGGCTTACAGAAGCTACAGCCTTGATTTTTACCCTGATTAATCATATTGGGATATCTACAAGTAAACATGCAAAATCAGTAAACCAAGAGCATCAACCTGAAAAAGCACATTTCAGTATAATACCATCCATAGTAGTAGTCTTCTGTTAACCTCCATCACTCTACTGATATAAATGCTCTCGTTCTTTCTCCAGACTCTCACGGGATTAGTTTTCATTGATTTGTCCAGAACTGGAAATTAGGTTTGACGGGTGGGGCCGTACCGACTACGGAGAGTCTTTGAAAGGTTACAAGCGAAAGGAAACCCATGTAGCTCATTTGGTAGTCAACTGATTCCAGGATCTCATGCAGCCATTGGATCTGATCTCCAGTTGGCACCCAGCAATTTGCTCCTTGCTGTCAGGAGTCACAGTAATGACTAGAGAAGCAACTTGGCAGTATGTTGATCCTGGAGAATTCTGTATGAGTAGTTCATAACTCACTACAGGACACTAAGGTAATCAGTGCTATGTGATGCATCACCGTTGATTTACAGTCAAATTTCCTTCCACCTGCAATTTACAGTCTCTCCCTCCTTTAATCTATGATATTCTTCAATGAGATTATATCTGTTTGACCTTACATGTATAATCTTCCCAACGGCATGCCACCCTTGGCACTCTACCCGCTGACTGCCCACTCACTGACAAGAAGCTGGCACAGCCTCCGGAAAAGCCCTTCGTATCTGTACTGTGATTTATTAAACAAATGACAGCAGGCAATGGAAATGAAAATGAGGGGGCACTTGCTGAACACTAATTTACAGAACAGTTAGCCACAATTCTCCACTGATAATAGAGAAAAAATACCTAAATAGAAGATTTCTCAATATACAGAAATACATCCATCCATGTTCTAACTGCTTCTCTCAGGTCATGTTCGCAGGGGAACTGGAGCGTATCCCAGCAAGCAATGGGCACAAATAAGGGTCTACACTAGACGAGACACCGGTCCACTTCAGAGCAGACACAGACACTGACACACTCACACCAGCGCCACCTTTCCCAGATGCCAATTATCCTACCAGTATTTCTTTGAACTGAAAGAGGAGGCCAGAGAACCCAGAGGAAACCCACACAAACACAGGGAGCACATACAAACTCCATACAGACAGCACCAAGGGCCCCAGTGCAGTGAGGCAGCAATGATAAACACACTGCGTCAATGTAGCACCCAACAGAAAGCATAAAGATATATAATATGACATATATAAAGGCAACATAAGACAGTAATAGGTTTACTATGATTTCATCTTGGGTTTGTTATGGTTTCCTATGGCTTCACTGTGTCCAGTATGAAAATACCATGTTGTACCACAACCTAACAGACTTTTACTACCATATGCCATGATTTAGGTGAAGGTACAGAAAGAGCAAGGCAGTGTGAAGACGGATTAAAACAGTCAGTATGGCACTTTCAAAGTCTTATAGATTCAATATCTTTTATTCATTGCGGCTGATTAATTTAGCCAAGCTTGTTAGAAAAACACAAAACTGAAACAGATTACATTGCACTCTTTAGTAGTATGCTGTTAAAGAAACATACACTCCTTTCCACATGGCTCAGTGCAGATAAGTGCCAAAAAAGAGGTAATCAAGTGAAATATACAGTAAGTAGTACAGCATAGCTGTGTGATCTCAGCAGTGCTGTGTCTGTTTCTGGATTTCGATATGTACAATGTCAAAGTGTACAATGCACTAAAGACTAGGACTATATGGTTACCTCCCATCTTTGAAGTCCCCTAAGCCCCACTATAATCACGTCTACTCCCTGTCCAGCCTCATCACTTTTCCTCCCCCACCTCATCAGGAATCTCAGCAACATTTCACTCTTTGTTCATCTGTTTCACTAATCACCAGGGATTGGTATCACTCCAGGCTGGGGGCAACGAGCTTGACTGCTGGGTTTTTTTTCATTTGTTCTCTGCCCTCCAGGAGTTGTTCCAAGCTGTCCACATTTCCCAGCGTGCTAAAGTGACCTTGCATGGGAGGTGGGGGGGGGGGGGGCGCTAGAGGGGTTGAAAACATCAGCCACAGCTCCTTTTTCACTGCACTTGTTCATGTGACGAACAGCACACAGGCAGAGGACTGACACAAAAAAAGATGCACTTGAGGCTCTGGGCACATGCCTCAAACTTTCCCATCAGGTTACAGGCAGTGAGGACTATCGGAGAGTTCGTGATGAGCGACCTCTGAGCTCTACATGATGAGATGAACAGCCTCCCCTCACCTGTAATCAACCCTGCGATCAGAAAGAGTGACTTCAGTTACAGCTGCTTAACTAGTATGGAAAGCCTGGTGCTTCTCAAGGCTGGGTGTGGAGCTAGTGTGGGAGCAAATTCTGTTTGGCTTTCACAACATAGGGCTTACAGCAATGGGCCATGAGAATTTTCCTCCCCTGTTCTTCACACAGGATGGAGAAAAAAAAGCCTTTTTGCAGCATCTACTGTACAGTAATTTGGAAAGGGAAGCAACTCTCTAAGCTGACATAAACTGGGAATCAAACAGATGACGGTGGCAGGCTGCGGAGCCTCGGAAGAGAACAAAATGCCAGACTCGGAGGCTTTCATTCTGCAAAAAACATCCTCCTACACCAATCTGGGAGCACACATTTCATCAATCCAACCTCTCTTGCTTCTTTTGTGACCTGGTCAGAGCAAGAGAGATTGATGCCCACCTGCGCCCGCGATCTAACCAATTACTGTCTGCAGAACAATCAACATTCAGGTTTTGACAAAAGGAAACAGGGGTCAAAGTGCAGTAAGTGGCTGTAATTGTCTGATAATTGGTTGTAATTCTGCTGAGGCTTGAACTTAATCTGCAGTTATTACATTGTTATTTCTGTGTTCAGCTCCGCATAGTGGCGTACTTGTGTTTCTGTTGGCCATTAAGGAAATTGGTAAAGCGCTACTCGAGAGCTGCACAGAACAGGGCTCTTTTATTCCAAACCCTTCTGCATGATCCCATTCTGAGCAGTCTCTCCCAAGCGTCTTTTGCCATGTGTCGGCAGTTGGGGCTTTTCTGTTTTCTTGGCATTCTGGAGCTCTACCATTCCCGCGAGCCTGTAAATCAGTCTTGCGCCGTGGGAACAGAATTGCCAAATGCTTTCACTTCTCGCTGGGATGCTCGGTAAATATTCGGCGGAGTGGGGAGGGGGGTTTAACTGCCGCTGAGCAACAGGCTGGGAAAATCAAAAATCCTTCTGCAAGATCCCGAGCAGTGTGCTGTGCGAGAGTCACGGGTTCAAATCCAGGCTGGTGCATTTGCCACCTCTAATGGTACAGATCTCATTACTGATGTGTCACTTCCTACAGTAGGTTATTTTTCGCTTGCATTTTTGCTTTTCAATAGTGCTCAGAAAGCTTTTATTACATTTTTAAAGTAGTAACCATAGGTCTTACTTCAAGACCCTTAAGAAATAATGCCTGCCAGAGTGGACCTAACAAAGCCACTTTGTAGAACACTAATGTCAGACTTATTCTGCACATGTACAATGAGGATAGTGGTAGCTCAAGTACTGTAGGTAGCTGTATCAGCATGCGTAGGCTGCAAAGGAACAAGTAAAGGTTTGTTCCAAGCTGAAAAGAGAAGAAAAAAAACACAACGTTTCAGCCTTCTTAGGGTGACACTTCTGACACCTGAAGAAGGTTCCAGAGCCGAAACTTTGTCTCTTCTCTTTTCAGAATGGAAAGAACTTTTACTTGTTCCAATGAGGATCATGTCTGGATGGTCACTGAACACCATAATTACATCCGTCCATCCATCTTCTAAACATATCATCCAAGCCAGGGTCGCTGGGGAGCCGAAGCTTATTCCAGCAAGCAATGGGCTCAAGGTGGGATACACCCTATACAGGATATCAGTCTACTGCAGGGCAGACCCACACGACCACAAGGAGAAAATACAAACTCCACACAAACTGAGCCCCAGGCCCAGAATTGAACCCAGGCCCCCAGTGCTGCACTGTGCTGCCCACCCTACTTAAAATCAAAATTCAGACATGCGGAATAAGAGAATCTTGTTGCACTGAGATTGACATCAGAGATAGATGCTTCCGTACCTGAAATCAGCCCTAAATTAATTCCCCTTTAATCTATCATTGTTGCCCTGTATTGTTTACTTGAAAATACTCAATACTCAAGAACTTGAAAATATGTTCTTGAATCAAGTGCCTTCTTAATTCTTCGTAAACAACAAAATTAGATAAGCTAGAAAACAGTGGTAGGAGTAGGAAACTGCTACCAGGAACCAGACTATTTCCTGCAGCTACTAAAATAATGTTCTTTATAGTACTGAAAAAGTGGTAGTTTGTGTCCATAATTCACATTCAAATTATTACAAACGGTGCACATTAGTAGAAAAGTTTTGTTTTTACAAAAGAAGTTTAAAATTACGTCATGCATACCAATAAACTTACAATTGACTGTCAGAGTTTAGGTAAAAGAAACTTCTATTGCTAAAAATAATGATTCCCCATTATGGAATGGACTGCAAATAGCATTACGTTTTACTAGATAAATTAGTTTTGTGTCGACTTTTCTTTTCCGTACGCTTTGAGGTTGTGTTTTGAAAAGCATGGCTTGGAGACATTAACAACCAGCTGGTTCGCAGTTAGGCGGAAAGGAATTTTCCCGTTGGAAGAAGAAAACTGTTCAGACAGTGAACTTCCTTTTCAGCGTATCCTTGAGCAGCGTTTTTCTTTTTCGGCGAGCAGGTTTGCGAGGGTCTCAAGGAACATAACTGTCCAACCGTGGCCCACGAGTGGCGGCAGAGGGGGGATTGAGAGAGCTAGACGCCAATACGTTGTTGTGGTAGCTGCCAACCACGATAAATCAGAAGCAGTCGGACAACAAAAGCAGTGCAGCCGTGGTTGGAGTTTACCTTAGCTGCGGCCTGCTGTTTGTTCAACCTCCGGCGAGAGATAGGCGGAGGGGAGGGGGGGGGGGGGGTGTCATTTCTCATGCAAAGCAGAGCGCCCGGGCCCGAGCTGTGGGGCATGCAAACGCCAACTGAAGGTGGGAGGAAAGTTCAGGTACTGTGGCAAAGCTTCTGTTTTCCCTGGATCTCGCGGCTACAAGCTGCCTGCTTTGCATATGGATTGGCAGCTGCGATGCTTTTGGAAAAACGCTTGCCGCCTCTCTAACCCCACAACCCGCTCTATCTAAATTTTCCTCCACCTGCGTCCAGACGATCACTTGGTAATCCGCAATCCCCCTCCCAAAAAAGGTCCCCGACCCCTCTCTCAGTCGCGACAGCTCCCGCCAGCTGGCGTCCCTTCGCAGAACGCATCAATTAATAATTACAATAATTAATAGGCCAAGCTCATGACTACAGCTTGGAGAATCTGAACCCGGTCCAGTTCTGTATTTGTTTCATACTAAAGAGGCTTATCGTAGCTCCTGCATCTGGCGACTCAAATTCTGGACGGGATCCATTCGAGCGCCCATGTTCTTTTATTTGCATATATATTTATATATCGATTGCATTTATGAAATCGTGTGAAAAACTAAAATAAAACGCAGTTCTTTGATCTCGGCCCAACAGGACAGCTTGGCTGCATGAACGCAGTAAACACATATCCATAAATATTGATTTTTGCTCCTTTTTTAATTTAACAATGATGGTAATATATTTTTATTTGAGTTTAGTGCTGCTAAAGCACCTAGCTTTGATTTCTGCCTTCTGTACAGGCATAGATTTGCAATATTTATTGCTGTTTAGTTTTTAGTTGGTGTTTTATATATACTGTACATATACTACTATTTAGCTAACACTTAAAGAGGGTGATTTACATTCAAATTTATTTATTTGGTTGGGTATTTTACTGGCACAGTCCGAATGAAATACTTTAACTCATACAATAGCTGGGATCTGAACCAACAACCTTCCAATTGGAAGTGCAGAGCTCTAACCACTACCCCACACTGATGTCACTTGCAAATAGATAAATAATAAAACCCCATTGGCCCAGGTGTTTCAATAACTGACAAAAATAGTTTTCACCTGTCGCCAACACAAGGCACTGGCTGTTCCATGCTTTTAGTACTGGTGGCAGATGTGGTGTTACTGTAAAGCATTTTAAAATATTTCTTGACCGCTTGACCACTAGAGCTAATACAAAGAAATGGCAGGATGAGATCCTCCAGTTGGCACACTTCTTTACACAAAGGGCGGTGGGAGAGTGGAACAAGCTGCCCATTAATGTTATCGAATATGATAACATGGTTTCTTTTAAGAAACCGCAGGATGAGATCCTTGGATCGATTAACTACTCAGTACCAAAAACAAAGCCTAATTTTCTTAAGCAGTCTGGGGCCAGACGGTAGAGCCACATGGAGTTAACCCAGCAGGAGGGCAGAGCCGTGGCACTGAGAGACTCAGCCCTGTCAGAGCGGCGAGGAGGCAGACAGTCAGTCGGAGACACCATTTCTAAATTAAATTCCATTTAAGCATAATCCCATTTTAAAACTCTATAAGCCCGCGCATTATTGTGACTGTGAGAAATCTATCTCAATTGTTACTTTGGAGAAATCGATGGGGTAATATTATACATTATAAATAATGGAAGTGCTGGCAGGGCAAAAGGGGTGGGTTAGAGTTGATGGTGGGGAGAACGGGGTGGGGGGGGGGGCAGAGTGTGACCAAGTGGCATTGTATCAAGCCAGAATGGACACAGAGGCGGTAGACCAAGAGAGGATTTTAGAGGGCAGATTGTGTGATATTTGCTGTTACTTCATTCATTCAAATCACATCCTGTCTGTGTGGGATCCAATCCAACTAGAAAGAGTCTCCACGGGGCCAAATGTGAGGAAGTTAGGAAGGGGAAGATTGTGAACGTGGCACAGACTTGGATCAGTGCACTGGAATACCAGCGGGGCTGCAGCCTGGAGAATGCTGTGCAGCACTAATTTGTGTCCCCTCCCACCACAACCCCTCCCTCAAATCAGCATGCATTTTCAGTTAGTTTATTACTAAAGGAAAAAAAAAAGAGAGACAGATGGAGAGAGACGGGACGATGGAAACCATTAAAAAAAGTCTCTTAAAACGGTAGAAACAATAACCGACTGATAAAATAAAAGCTTTCACACTCGCAATGCAAACATCTGGGAACTGCAGGCAAATGTGACTGGGATTGTTTATTTTGACGTAAACCATTGATTTACAAACTTGGGAAACATTTCCCTTCATTACATTTTGCAGTAATGAAAACAACACCAGTGTTTCGGAGTGCATTTTTATGTTTTTATTCTTTTGGAATGATTGTAGGTACACATTTATTGTGTACCTGCCTGGTTGCATAAAATCATCATACAGCCCCGAAGGTCTACGAATCAGTGATTTAGATTATGTATGTGCATTCTCAGCAGTATAGGTCATGACAATAATGCAGTCCAAAGCTACTGTGTAAAATAGCTTTGGCTGGGAATTCTGTAATTAAAGTAGGAGTTTTCTTCATCATCAAATCTAGTGCATTTTAGCTAAATCCATCCAGTTTAATCTCCAGACTTCAACATCAAACAGCAGTTTGATTATTTTCTCCATTTTGAGAAGAAAATAATCAATAGCAGAAATTGTGCATTTCAACCTATATCAGAGCTTCAGCATGTTCAAAAATGTACTACATTATGCACAGAATTACACACAAATAAAAAGCTGTGATGAAATTGATTTAAGGCTCTGATAAGATTTACACCCATTTCTATAACTGTTCTCTGATTCACTGAAATATTTAGCTTCGTCATTACAGAATCAAATTGAGTTTCTTCAGCTGACAGTGGTCTGTGCATGCTGCTTTAGAATACATTGTATTCTGTAATAAAAACCTATGGATTAAATAGACTGCAGAAATGAAAATAAAAAAAACTTGTAGTACATTGCACCAGTTGTTTAAGGAATTGTTGTGTTTTTATTCATCCACCCTTTTTCCAACCATTTTATCCAATCTAGCATTGTACAGTAGGAGAGCCAGAGCCTTTCCAAGCAAGCAAAGATTGCAAGGTAGGTATTGTATGACAAGCTTATGTATGTCTTTGTAGCCAGAAAAATGAATGAAAATCAAAATGGTTTTAATTAATATATGGTGGTTTTTACGTAAAGTCGAATTTGTGTACATTGAATCTTATATAATTCAAGGAGTGCCTGTACACAGAGAAGTGATGCATGTGAAAAATTAAAACGCTTGTATTTTTCTTTTAACAAATTCCCTTTACTTCCATCAGCATGTGCACTCAGCCACCTAGCACACTAAGGCTAGATGTCCTGAAGACAGCCTCTTCTCCCAAAACGTTACAGCAGTAGATAATTAAACTTGGCCATCCCTTGAACAGTATTGCTGTTCTGACATGAGGAGATTTGCTTGCAGTCCATTAGGATTTCATGTTCCTTGCTATATAAAAAAAGAGAAGCCGTTAAATTCTAGTGTCTTGCTAAAATGTTTTATAACTCCCAGTGCAATTCGCTAGAAAGGCATTAAATATTATCATATTGTTATAAAAAGAGAGTTGATTTTGATGTACAAAGAGTAAAAAGTAGTCAACCTGACATATCTAATCAGCAGGCAAATGTGCTGTCTGCCAGATGTTGAACCATCTACAGGTATATTTGTGGTAAATCAACACAGCGGACACCCAGGCTTCATCGAATAAGAGGGCTATTCCCTCCTCAGTCATTGTAGTTTCATGCCCAGCGGCTGTTATTTTGTATTTGTAAGAGTCTGACTTCACCCAAACAAAAACACAGTTTTTAGTCAATGAGACAGCAGATCTTTAAAATGTATAGATCATTGCAGTGAAAATACTGTTGGTACTTCAGAGAGAGGAGTTTTTTTTCCCCCAAAGACAGCAGAAAAATGGTTGTTACTTTTAAGAAAATAAACAGATATTGAATAGGTTGCAAGATTCCAGTGGGATGGGATACTGCTCAGTCCAGAATCAAACCCAGGGCCCAAGAGTTATGAGGGAAGTCTGTGAGAAATCTACTGTATCTCAATTGTTACTTTGCTAACTGACTAGACAACCACACCTATGATTTTCCACACCGATTATGGTCAATTAGTATGGTCAAATTATGGATTCTGGAACAAACAACAGCATACATAAAATAATCTAGATTACCGTATACTTTACTCAACATGCAGCATGGACAATAAGACATACAACAGATGAAACCCCTGCCTACCTAAAGTTGAGTTTGCAGATCTCCAGCGTTTAAAGGTTGGCATAGTGTACAAGCATTAATAAACAGTGCTAACTGGACCGGAGCCTGAGAAAGTCTGCATTTTATTTCACAGAGGAAGAGAAGTAGCGTGAATGAATAATCAAACACTGCTTGGCAGCCCTGCTCACATTCTCTATCCTGAGAGCATCTTCTTGTAATCAGGACAGGGCATTGCCAACACCTCTCTCCGCATAATCACCCCCTCATCACAGCAATCAGCTCAGTGCCCAGTTCTAGGAGCCATCTTAGACAGGGGTTACACCAATCTAGCAGTGAGCCACAGTGGCAGTTTTCATGAGGCGGGTTACAAAGAACTTTATCACAGAAACCTGCAACTGCTCAGCCAAGGTCACCTCACGGATTTCTTCCCATCTAAAAGAATCGTGGCCTTTGCACTATAATAGGATTTACTGCCCTAAAAGAATTCGGAGAAAAGCAACTGGGAGAATTTTATAGACATCAAAAGAAAGTCACTTGCACAGGTACTGTAGATCAAAGGAACTGAATCTCTTCAGTCTTGAGCAGATAAAGGTGACCTGATGAAAATATTCAAAATCCTTAAAGACAAAATGGAACGATGGATGTCTTTCCGCACAGCGGAAATTGCTCTTAAAGTAATACTGAGAGCAAGAGTCACTTTTTTTACTCCTAGCAGCCTTCTAACTTTCAACAATCCTTAGAACAACACGTTTCTAAGCCACCAAGCAAGCATAATGGTATACATGGCCTCCTCACTAGCCTGTACACTTTTGGAAGCTCTTTGCGTCTTTCCGAGAATCAGAAGAATCAGTGAGAATTAGCTTTTCCTGAAAGTGAAGGATTTACCAGTCTCCCTCATTCTTGTCCACTCTTGGGTGTCAACAAAAATATCACAAGAAGGACTGCATTTCCATGTCAAAGTTAAAAACATACAGGCACACATCACTACCACTGCACAGCATTTTCGATCTGTTGTAGGTTTTTTTTTTAACTGGAGCTTCTATACAAGCAACACCAAACAGATGGATATTATATATACAGTACATAAAGTGCTTGCACCTTGGAAATCCAAAAATGGATCAAAACACTACGTAATAGGACTTAGTAATGATCTACTATAATAATAGTAATGATAATAGAAATGCTTAGAAAACCGGAGCACCCAGAGGGAACACACACGTACATAAGGAGAACATACAAACTCCATGCAAATAGCATTCCTGGTTCCAGAAAAAAAATAATTGAAAAAAATTAATAATATGAGCTAACATAAATATAAAAAATAATTTATTGGTAGAAATATAATAGAAAGAAAGAAAAGGCAGCCTACCCATAAGGCCATACCAAGAGCCGATGCCACCTTTAGAAGGCAAAAGCCGTCAAGTGTGTCGCGTGAATGTGAAGGAGAGCACCAGGATTACTTCCTCTGCTCTCTGATTTAGCTTTCAGGTGCAAAGCAAAGGGCCTGGTCAGTAGTTCAGAAAGGGTGGCAGGCCACAAGAAGCCTTAAGTCTCATTAAGTCAAACCGACTCTGCTTCGGCCATACTCGGATATGGAATCGTCATACTGTAAATCCCCGCCCTCTCCAAATCCAATCTCATTGACTCTCAGCAGCAAGAAAAGGATGGTCACTGACTCAATTATAGTCTATAGTATAGATCTAGCAATCAAGAGCTACAGTACACAGCATGGCACTTAACATCATCCTATCTCAGACAGTTAAACAAGGAACACAGAGGGTTAGCCAGCAGCACATATATAGCCACACTGCCTTCAAACCCTGATCTAAATGTCAGTCACAGCCAAAGAGTGGTCAATATTTGAATAGACGACCTCTGGCCTTAATACGGCCTCACTCACTTTGGCTCTTAATCAGCTCTCAGTGACTGGTCAATACTCTATGCTGCTTTTGGGAATCCAGGACCTCATAACACAATGAGTGTGTGGTCAATACTTGGATGGTTGAACTCTTTCTTGTAGCCATAACCTCTTAGGGGTCTAGTTTTCTCAACTCAGTTCTCTGATGTTCAGTAAGGCAGCAGACTGATCAATAGCTGAGCATCTTACCTGAAATCTCTTCTCCAGTCCTAATGAGGTGTTATAAAAGGGGGCGGGGAGTAGACACGATAGCGCTGACCTGCATTTTTATCATCTGTTCTTCTCCGAGAAGCTCAGATCACTCTGTACATGGAGCATGACCTTTAAAGATCACTGCATAAATGTACGCCTCTAAACATGCATTAGGATTCTTCTGATGTGAAATCAGCACAGCAACCCCATACTCCCCCGCAAGATTTTAACACCATCTTAATTCCTACAACTGGAAGAGCAGGTCTCAGATAAACCAGGGCAGGTTGGGGTCACAGATTCATTCTGGTTCACTCCCTGCATTCTGGTTTACTCTTTTGTAGCTTAGAAGTCCATCCAAGGCACAGTGTTTACACTTCATGGGATATTTTGCTCAAAGGGTCAGATTGCCTTTCTAGCTTCCACTTCATCTATTGTTAATTTTAATTACTTAACATGTAATGCAAAGTCAGTGGTGTCCAGAATCAAAAGATCTGTTTCTCTGAAGGCTTTTAGATTACATTGACACAATTCGCCACCCATGCATTTATTGTACCTCAGAAAACTGGCCTGATCTGCTGAGCACTCTGCCAGGATTAGCATTAACATCTTCACTCATTCACTCCACTTTCAGAAGATCATTTCCCAGCTATTTCACACGGATAATGATAAGCAGAAATACCAGGGAAGAATCCCACAGGCAACAAGCGACAGGATGTTCAGCAAGTTAGAAATCTAATGTGGGCTAAACCTCGAAGCTCAAAACACTTTAAGAAAGCAGCATAGTATGTACTTTATGCATTTTTCTTTACCCACTGCTCTCTTAAAGATTGGTCTCAGTGGTTTGGATTGCAAGTCTCCTAATTTGAGGAGATCACATTTGTAAATTTTGATCAAGACAAAAAATCCTGTGGCTGTGGCTCCTTTGAAACCCCTTCCAAGTCTGTTAGCCAGGCAGCTTACTGAGGAATGACTCTGAAGAGCTAAGCTTTGATGCAGCAGGTCGCATACAACCAGTACTGTTGTCACCACTAGAGAAAGTGTATATACTGTACATACTCTGTATATACTCTTTTTCACACAAATCCCCCAACTGTTCTCAAATTGCGTGACGGTGTTATGTAGTGTTCAATCTGGGAAGTGATTCACGTGTAGGAAGAGTGGGTCAGCACTGATCAGTGTTTGCAAATTTTGCAAGCATGCCACAGCAGGGGAGAGAAAGGCTCCTCATCAGCTCAAGGAGCACAGACCCTCACTGCAGGTGCAGATTGAGCCTTACAGCCAAGATGTTGTTGCTCTAGATGTGGACTGTGACCAGGAAGTACAGGACTGTGTACAGCTGTCTGCTGCCAACACTTGGGTGGGTTTCTGTGAAGTAGAGGCTCTTGGGACCTGCTGGACCTGTTGATCTTATAGTAACAGCAGTGAGAGAAGCACCGCAGGGTGCAAACAGTCTTGGAGTGTGTGTGTCAGAGGCGTGTCTCCACTGGCTCTCATTCTCCCCGAGCAATGCAATGGCTGCAGCACAGCTCAAAAACCTGGCTGGCTTTCTCATTCGACACCAGTCCTACAGATGACTTCCCAAAGAAGGCTTCACAGGAGCCCTCACCAACATGCATATATTTCTTATTTAGACATAACCTTATACAGGGTGATTGCAACAGCGACTTATCAGGAATCAATAACTTAATGTTGAGTGTTATAACTGCACATGCCTTGTTTTTTTTTTCTTTTCAGAGCTGGTGATTTATACAGCTCACCATCAAAGTCACTTTCTTCAGATGAGAAGACATCACCAAGCTTAAGGCTGGGATGCTGTGGGTGAGGCGTCCTTGAAAACGGACGTCTCCACTTCTCCCTCATCGCTCCGTCACCAGACTCCCGTTTTTCTTGTTGATTAGGGGTCCGTCACTCCACAGATTATCATTTGCTTATTTATCCTCCCATCCGTTATCTATCAATCTATCTATCTATCAGTCGCATGTCCGTTCCCTCTCCGCGATCCATATGACTGTATTAATCACTTATCGGGGGGAAAGGCATCCATCATGCCTCTGTCTATCGCGTGAAAGACATCATCCGTCCATCCATCTTTCCAGTCGATATTCCAGGCATTGGAGCCTTGCTGGCTGGGAGAGAGGTGGGGGTAGGGGCTCAGATGAATGGTATTCAGGCCCAGTGATTGCGTCTTTCCAGCCTGCTCCAGCATTTCAATTGAAACAGGATTGAAAGAGCAGCACAGTCCAATGATGGCAGGACAGTGGGTGTGTGTGGGGGCAAATCAGGATTCACTGCAGGGTGACCGACTGCTGGATTCACTCTAACAGTACCTCTGCTGAAAGGAAATAAAATCATCTAGCCCCTGCAGGACAGTTCCACACAAGAATGAGAAAGATTTTTTAGCACAGAGGAGACTTTTATGAATGCTGGTAGCAACAGATGAAAAAATCTTTTGGAGACTTAAATTGACAGATGGTTCCAGGCCCACACCACTCTTTACTCTTCTGTAAAGAAGCATGTTCTATATTCTGCCCTGAACGAATCTCCTCTTCAGTCAGGGGCTTTCTGGAGGGCCAGTATGTCTGGAGGTTTTCATTTCAACACACCTACAGAAATGAGCTCATCTTGAACCAGTTTAGTAGCTGTTCTTGGCACTTCACTTGCTGGTGTATTAAAGAGACCAAGAATTTATGTCCCCTTAACTATTTCATTCTGAAGCTTGAACCAGTTCCTTTGCCAATACATTTTACAAGAATCAGTATAAAACCTCATGTGAAATCTCTTTAGAAAAGGAGGAGCCAGAACATATCTCAGCAAGCAATGGACACAAGGCAGGATGCACTCTGAATGGGACGCCAGTGTATCCCTGGGCACGCACAGACACAAAAACAGACACACGCTCACACCAGGATCAGTTTTCCCAGAACCCCATTAACCTACCAACTGGACTGTAGGAGGATACCAGACAACCCAGAGGAAAGCCATGCAAACACAAGGAGGACATACAAACTCCCTGTGAAAAAGAATATGTCTTTTCAAAATGTGCAAATATAACTCATGCTCATGGCCTAAAATTTTGAATAATAAAAGCATTTACCAATGTTGGATATTGGCTCAAGCCCACTGGCTGCATCAGTAGCCTGTGTTGAACAAATGCCAAGGAATTACAGAGCCGTACATCATAACTTCCTGTACCAGCAAAGGGGTTCCAGCCTTCTCTATGTCCCTGCCTTATACATTACTTGTCATGACTAGTTCAGTATAAAAAAAGGAAATTGATATTCATCCACAGCAGATTACACAGTGGAGTCTATATGGTGAACAAAACTGGTGATCCTTTACAAGGTTACAGGAACAAATTCATCTGGCACAGATTAACCTCAGGCTAAAGTATAGCTGATTACCTCCCCCTGTCTATAATCTCACAAATATGTCTAGATCTTGACATATTTGGTAGACCAGTCTCCAGGTTTTCATTCCAACTCAGCAGTTAACAATGCAAGAAACAGCTCAGTTGGACCTTTTAAACAGCTTCCCAGCTGTTGCTGCTTTAAAAAAGCTATACTGTAGAAAACCTACCTTCCAGGACAAGGTCTGGACACCCCTGCTTTATACAAGAAGAGAGGGACATACAGTGAAAATATGTGATAATCCTGCACTCAGCCCTGCTGCAGCACAACTGATGAGAGGGTGTCAACACACTCATTTTGAAGCTTGAAATCTGAAGGAAGGGGGCTGTGGGGAGGGGGTGGAGTATGTGTGCAGAAAACCAGCCAGCTCTGACTGCACAAACAGTGAGTGGCCGGAAACAAATTGATTCTAATCAATACAGAAAGCTGCCACGCTAAATTAATTCATTGGATTTCAGAAGGGGGACAGGGCGGCAATGCCATCCCATCTGTGTAAACTGCAGGCATTTTTAAATCCCTCGGCCTGAGCAGCTCATCGATTTGTGGGCTCTGCTCCCTGCCGGTCTCTGATTTCCTTTAATCACTGCAATGCTTTTTGTTTAGTTTTTTTCCCCTAGTTCCTTATGCCTTTCTTCTGTGTCGTCCAGCCCATTTAGACAACACAGATTGGCTATTTCATTAAGAACCACCCAGCAGAAATACTGTTTTAGATTTTCATTAGCCAGTCTAAGGAACCATTCCAGCAAAAAAAACAATCAAACAATCAAACAATCAAACAATCAAACAATCAAACAATCAAACAATCAAACAATCAAACAATCAGATCAGGCACAGAAAAATGCCGGTGTAACATGGTCACTGCAGCTCTGCCAGGGTAAAGTGCTTTTAATCTGTGCTGATACAGTGAGGATAGCGCCACCTGGTGAAGTCTTTGGACTGGGGTAGACTGGGTGGTCCAGTGGGTCAGGATCATGCCTTCATAATCCAGTTCATCATGCCAGTGTGCTGACCTTTGTCCTTTTCCAGACCAAGACAGCCAGATGCCAATCTCTTCATTGATGTGTAATGACAATCACAGAAACACTGCCCAGAATATCTAATTGGGCTCAATGTGAATTTGCCCCTGGATCACTGTCTGTTACTGCACACCTTCAGAAGCATAAATCAAGTAACTCTGCAGCAGCAGTTGGTGATGTCTATTAATCTTTTGTTAGCTGCTTTGAATTAAAGTGTCTATAAAATGACTAATTATTACTTTGGCATGCTCATCAGACATTCTATTTGCTTAACCTAACAGGGAAATGTGACATAAAAGCATCAGTTTCACCACAGGGCCATTGTTTAAGCCTTACATTGCAACAGACACTAAATAAGCATTGGTTTGAAGTGGATTGGCTTACTCAGTCTTTTACAACAGCTCATTTTGAACTCATAGTTTGGCATCTTCCCACCTCTGGCCAGAGATTGTCTCTGATCCGGCTGACAGGAGCAAAACAGAGTGGAAGGGAGGTCACTGTAAGATGTCATCCACATCAGAAAACACACACAGCCAGGGGGATAACTGGTCAGCTCACGCTCACTTGTGAAGTCAGGAGTTTAAGGCTATATGCTTTTTTTAACTGAGCTTTCTCTTTCTGATCCTGAAAAATTCTGTTCATTCAGTCTCCCCCTCCCCCATACCACTGTTTTGCTCCAATATTACACTCTGGTTATCTATGAAAGCATCTTTCACAGAATGGCAGAGAATGAAAGCCAGGTAGGGACCTGATTGTGATGTGAACTGGAGGATTCAAGAAGAAGTGGTGTGCTTCTAAAACTGTAATCCTGAAGAACATCTTTACACAAAGGGTGGTGGGAGCATTGAACAAGCAGCCTAACTAATTAGGAAATCAAAGGCGATCTGCAACACTGCCCATGCAGAGCCTCAGACAGGGTGGACTTAAAGCAGAAGATTCCCTGAAGGAACTATGCCTAGTGTGGATAGATTACCTTGGATTGGGCTACTGAGCTCTCTAGCTGGGAACCCTGGCTTTAAGATAGAGACCTCGGCCCCTCCATGTTTGAGAGGACAGAAGTCAGCAGTTGGACATCCACATGAGTGTAAAGCTGGAGAAAGATTAGTCGTACAGCTTTTTAATCATGAGAACCATCACCCCTCCACCTGATCTGCTCAGTACCTGAGCTGCTGGCAAAATCTGTAGCCACAAGTATGGGATTGTTCAAGTTGAGCAGGAAAATGATCAAAATATTAAAAATAGACTCCTGATCCTCCATACTTAGTTTATTCTGTTGGAAGATGAGATTAGGGTTTAAACCATTACAGCTATAAGAAAACATAATAAGGGAAAAACACAAGTTTGAATCCTGGATACATCTGAAGTACAGTAGTCACCTTAATAAAAAACCCTCTAATGTTCAAGTGACATATTTTAGAATAAAGCCCATTTTGAAGTATGAAGGTAACTTAAAGACATTTTTATTGGAATGAAAGGCTTTGATTTAAGAAAATAAACAGCTAAAAAAACACAAAAAGGTAAAACTTTTATCAGGTCCTTGTTTACCTGAAAAGAGGAAGACAAACAAAGGGCCAAAATGAAATCTTGTGCGACGGTGTCAAAATGTTTGTGTGGTTCTGAAATAAACAGGGAGAGACGGGAGTTAATTGCTTATGGAAAGTATTTTTCAGCAGAGCTCTCCCTCACACACACACACAGTCCAGACTCATGCTGTCTTCTAGCGCCATGAGGGAGCACGTTACGCCAATGCAGGGGAGAGTGGGGAGACAACCTTGGAGAAGGAGGCCCCTGCTTAATTAACACTCCTTAATTAATCCATGCTGGGTGCTTTCTTGTTTGGGTTGTAGCCTGGCTGTGTGTGTTTTTTTCCTATGGAACCCTTTTGCTTCCCCACTGATACCTTCAGGCTACAAACAAACAGCACGGGGAGCCTGTGTCAGTGCTGCTCTCTGTGCGCTGTCAACTCTCTCCAGACAGCCCTGAGTGGATAATACAGGGCCACACAAATAACAACTTCCATTTCTGTGTGGTGCCTAACTAAGTATCAGCACAGCACTGCCCCAGATGAACAGTCACCTCTGGGCAAGGAAAACAGGGAAACACTCACGCCCGAGCCCAAGCTGAGCTGTGGGGGCTGTTTTTTAAGAACTTTGAAAAGGTGCAGATTTACAGACATAATCACTGAACACTGCTGTGCAAAAGTCTCAGACATTTTCTATTGTTCTACTCTTTTCACTCAATGTTTTCTTTTTTCCCCCGTCTCAATTCTCAATTCTCTTTGCTGCAATTTAAGCCTTTGGGTTAATACTTAATCCTGTAAGACCCAAATTTTCTAGCAACAGAAAGCTGCTTCACGGCACAAAAGTTAATGACGAGAAACACCTGACAACGAGTCAATTAGTAGTGAATGGGAATTGTATTAGGAGGCACACCCTTTCAGGATAGCAGCAAGAGTTCCAATGAATAATGGGCAGGAACAAGAATTCCAAATGAGTTAAATTTGACTTCACAAAAAGGCAGAATGAGATGTCACAAAACAGATAAACACCAGAACTGCGATGGGTAAATTAATTCATTAATTACTTACAACACCTCACACCGGCTTCTCATGTGTAGTTAACATGGAATTGCTGTGATCACGTTTTTAAAAAATCTGTCTTATTTCAACAGTATAGAAGTCTCTAAGTTGTCATAATTGTAGAAACCATTAGTAGAAGATTTGACTAAAACAGTTATTTGGAACATACAGTTCCTTCCAAACTTATTCGGCCCCTTGCACCGTTCTCCCATTTTGTCGCTTTAAGCTTACAGTCAGGGATTTCTTGGGGTCCTTGAGAAAAAGGCTGGATGACCTTAAGGGATCAGTATCCTGCCAGAATCCAAACATTCAAGCCTACAAACCAACATCCTTTCTGTGCTCAAACCAATGTTCTTTTCTTTGCACAATTCATACCACACTCCACCTTAGCTTTGCAGACTTCTCTGTGTCACAATGGCCAGCTACATACTCCTCATTCTGTTTGGGCAGTCTAATACTTCAAATTGGAATACTTATATCACAATATTCCAATGCAAAAGTTCCCATCTCCACAAATTACAGAGGAGGATAATGTTCCAATATTTTATTCCTAGGGTTATTGGGAAGATTACATCCTCGGTTACAGGGCCAAAAAATTATTATTATTTTGTATGCTACTATTAAAAGTTGTATTCCTCTAAGCACAAAAGGACACAGTCCACAGCTTTAATGTCCAGGAAAGTCATGAGAAATAACCGAAACCTGTGACCACAGGATGGACAGGTTACATACGTGCGTGTACAAGTACACATCCTCTCTAGGAGAAAAATGGATTTCGGTTGATCTGCACATCACTCACCAGAATAAATCAATGCTGTTCTTCTAGGGTTTCGAATTAGAACTACATAATTCCTACTATTCATTATTTTATTGTGGACAGTGGTTAACATTGTTGCCTTGCAGCACTGGGGCCCTTGGTCAAATCCTGGAGTGCTATCTGCGTGGAGTTTGCGTGTTCCCTCTGTGTTCATATGGATTTCCTCAGTGTGGTTCAGTTTCCTCCTACAATCCAAAGACATACTTGAGTTGAATTGGCTTCTGAATATCAGATTCAGTGTGAGTGTGTGTGTGTATATGTCTGTGTGTGCCCTGTGATGGACTGGCATACTATCCAGGGTGTACCATGCCTTGCACCCAGTGCTGGGATAGGCTCTGGGATACCATGACTCTGAATTGGATAAGTGGATATTTAAAGTGGTGGTGATTACATTATTATTATTACTGAGTGCTAATGTGTACTTGTGTTGAATGCAGCAAAGTTGGCACCCTGCATCTCAAATTACTAATGCGTCTTACAACATGTTGATGAATGAGTGTTAAGTAAGCTCAGAAGAGATGAAATATTGATAAACAGACAGTTAACTGTGGTCACAGTTCCAGGTTAGTAAATTACACTGCTGGAGATTGAGGGTGCTAAGAATTATGTCTTGGTTTGTTGATATATAGGAACCTGAGTCTGCACTTGCTGTAGTCCAAACCTAACTTACTAAGGGGTGGCCATAAAATTACCCACTCTGCATTTCCTGGGGTGAACTGTGCCCGCAATTCATATTTTGTCACCCCAAAAGCTCTCCACTCGTGGAGCTTCTTATACTATTGTGTGAGCTTGTGCTCACTGGGGAAACCACACAGTCAGTCCGAGTCCTATAAAAATCTACTTCACTTATTAATTACTGTTGATTACTGCTAGGCCATGCTCCAATCCAAAATCCAGATGCTGCTCACATCTTCAGATCATGTCAGCGGTGAAATGAAAAGGCTATTTCCTTCCAGCTTCGTTTTTTAATGTGTTGCTGAGTAATAACGTGTGCCGTAATTAAGACACTAATACCTGTTGATTCATTGCCTTCATCCTAATGTCCATCGTATTTATGACTGCTTAAAACACCAGCTGACAAGAGTATAAACACATGAAATATGACCTAATATGCTTCGCAGCTCACTTCAATTTATTTGATCATTTGACAAACTGTGTTCAATTTCAAATACAGAAGTCTTAATGCCCTGGTATTTTTACAGCAGGACCAGCATATTGAATATGCCAGGATTAATATTGTAACGCAACGGGGGTTCAGGCGGGCGCCCTTGCCACATCTGGTCGGCCCCATCCCGACTGGAGGCTCGAACCCGGGACTTCCGCGTCTCTCTGCAGTGACCTAGCCCCGTGAGCTAAAGAGAGATCTCTCTACAGCCCAGTAGCTGTAGTCCTGCTATCACAGGGAAGGGCGGTGACGTCACCTGCTCTGGTACGCCGGCTCTTACACAGTGCCTGTCGGCCGTAAGCGTTACACTCTCCCCCGCTTAAATCGCCGTCCCCGGCGAAGGGCTATCCCATCCCGCTTCTGACACCAATGTAACGCAACAGGGGTTGCGTTACATCTGGTCGGCCCCTGCACCGTCCGGGGCTCGAACCCGGGACATCCGCGTCTCTCTGCAGTGACCTAGCCCCGTGAGCTAAAGAGAGATCTCTCTTTAGCTCAAGGGGCTAAGTCGCTGCAGAGAGACGCGGGAGTCCCGGGTTCGAGCCTCCAGTCGGGATGGGGCCGACCAGATGCGGCAAGGGCGCCCGCCTGAGCCCCCGTTGCGTTACAATATTTTTAAAGAAAACCATACTTTAAAATATCTTCACTGTAAGGCCAGAACTGAATGTTGGATTTATAGTTAAACAGCAGAATCTCATCACATATTTTTACAATACAAGATAGCCATTCTCTTTTAACTTTGCACAAGCATTTCAGATGTAAATATATCCACTGCATGCTCTTTAGTGCTGTAAAATGCTCAGTCCAAGGGAACCGAGCTTTAACTATTTACTGTATGTATGACATAGATAATCAGTATAATCTTCTACAGACAAATAGCTATCAGGCATACAAGCATCAGCTAGATCCAATGAAGTTTGAGAAGTATAGCCTTTTTTTAACATGTCGAAACATTCAGAAATGTTATTTATATACTTTCATGTCCAACATTATAAACATTATTGTAGCTGACACACCAATAGCATTACCAATGAGCACAACTGTCTGAAAGAACATCCATTTCCCGTTTTCCTGGCTGTTGACTCCTGGTAACCAATTCAGCTGTACTGTATGTGTTCATCATCTCGTGTTGAATGATTATGCATGAACAGACATGCACAGATAAAGCACACACTTCTCTTCTCTAGTGGGTTAATTTGTACAAAACCCTCTAGCACATAATGCCAGAACAGGGTCAAATTGCTACACAAGTGTCTTATCCAGTTCCCTATGGCTCTAAGTACACTTGCCTTTATCCTAACTGCCCTTTTGGAACTGCCCTAACAGAATGCCTGATCCCTAGGCCCAGACAGAGGGTAGGAGCATTGACAGTCCAATGTTCAGAACAGAATATAACCAACCGTTTGCTATGCTCCCAGGGCAAATATAAAGTACTACATTAAAGCTACATTAGTCCAGTAAAAGTCACAAACAAACCTGCATTCTGCATTAAAAGTACAGTAGCTCAATATATATTTTCACAAATAGCTTATATCATGGCTACAACATACAACAACAAAATACAACATTTGAACAAAATTCAAAGAGCTACGATAAACACTTCAGTTAACTAAAATACCTTGAAAAATAGACCCAGCAATACTGAAACTATATTCATCATAGCTTTCAAAATGGCACCTGCATGGAATATTGCTAAAGAAAAACACGAAGGTGACATCTTGAAGTAAAACCTTCAATGGCAGAAATGTATCCATGTACAACATTTTCTAATCAATTCTTCCACTTCTGTGTCGCAGGAGAGCCGGAGCCTATCCTGGCAAGCAATGGGCACAAGGCAGGATACACCCTGTACAGCAGTCCATTACAGGGCACACACAGACACTCAAACCAGGGCCAGTTTTACCCGGAACCAATTAACCTTCCAGTATGTCTTTAGACTCTGGGTGGATACTGGAGAACCCTATGAAAATCTAGGTGAACATGGGAAGAACATACAGACTCCACACACACAGCACCCCAGCTCCAGCACTGAACCCTGGGCATCAGCATGCATCGAGGCAAAAATACAGCTTCTGTAAAATGACTATGGTACCTCGCTGCAGTATTATGTTCCCAATGGGAAGGGTTAGGATGATCTCGCTGACTTTTCCTTGTCCATATCTGCAGTGCCTGACCAGTTTTTTTTCCTCTCCCCACTGGGAACTCCATGCACAGTTGATGTAACCTCAGTCTGTACCAGCCATCAATCTCATGTCTGCAGCACACAGCAAGCAGTCCTTCAAGCACAGGCTTCTAGCAGCCTCCTCAACAGCCTCTGGAGAAGTAATTCACAATCAGAGAGCCTCCTGCAAGCCACACATCCAGTCTTACACAGGTATTCAATGCACAGTGGCACAGTCTCAGAATTACAGAGCGTTGACTGTTTGACTACAAGGATACATTCCTGGATCTGCAGGGAAACACATCCTGCACCCATGCAGAGCACTGTAATCCATCTGTTTTGGGATCTTTTTGAGCTGTGAGCTCCTGTAAAATTGAACAAAAACTGGGGGGTATCCCAAAATATTAGGACCCCCCCACACACACACACATCAAACAACGTACTGACCTCTTACAAACAGCAGGGGGCAAGCTGAACAAGGAACAAGGAATGGCATGTACGGACCAAGGCTTTGAAACATCTGCAGTTCAATCCCATAAAAGTGAATGGTTACCTTTGCCCAGATACATCTTTTCTGGGCTGTAAGGCTTCTATCACAATGCAGAAAGAGTGTCCTGCAGTGTTGCTTGCAGTAGAGGTTGTGAAAATAGCCGTGTATGGGCCTGAACGGTATTTGTGCATTTCACCCATTTTCAACAAGATGGAGGTGTGGGGATTGTTCAGCCCAGGGAAGGTGATGGAAGTGGATGTCTGGCTCCTCAAATCAGCCGTACACTGCTCTGTCACAGACAGAGGTAGTCCATATAACTGTTAAAGGTGAGTCTTTTTTTTTGCCAGTGAGTGCACATTTAATTATACAACACTATGTGTGAATATGCATGCTTAGTCAAAGAACAGGCAGCACGTTTGAAATTACCAAAATCTGGCAATGGTTTATACACCAGCCTGCAGATCTGAGGTACCTGAAATGGATCAAACTACTTTCTAACATGTCTTCCGATTCTCACAGCTCTGCACGATACACGGTCGACAGATGTTCTTTCTTCACTGACTTTCTTGCTCTAAAGAAAATTCTGGATTTCCATTTTGTAAATGGCACCTTCTTTTATGCCTCCTCCAGCTTGCTCACATCACTACCCGCCTTCAAACGTCCTCTGAAAACAATGCTCCTCCCTCAAGCCTGAACATAAGAGATGAACAGTCATGAGAACCTCTTTTTCTGGCAGACAATTTCAGAAACGCTCCAAAAAAACTTCTAGAAAGTGCAGCTAAGCTGTAGCTCCCAGGCTGCTCACAGAAGAAGCCAACACATTTCTCCTTTCACTTCAAGTCTACAATTTGTTTGAATTTCTATCATCAGCCGCTCAAATGCGTGGTTTATAATAGTGCATATCATTTTCAGGAAGGTATGTTCTCTTGGGGTCCAGATCACGGCATCTTAGCATGCTGATGGATCTTCAGGGACACAAATAATTAAGGATACCGGGTATTTAACTAAAGCTCAGGCAAAGTCAGTCAATTAATTAAAAAATATTAGAATTGATCGGTTGGAGGCCTGAGTCAATGAATCCTTTTACAGCTGAAATGCCTGACAAGTCAGTCCTTTTGCTCAGGAAAAGCTGGTTCTAAATAGATCACAACTGCACTTCGAGATGCAGGGAAAGTATTGATCTAGATTTTTTCCAATGCATGATATCGGCTTGTTTTCTACAGCCTGAGAGGACAACAAAAATGGTGGAATGCTGGATGAACATTGTCAGTTTTAAAGGAATGACTTCAGCTTCCTGTCACCCAGTCCTGCAACTACTTTCAGAAACAGCAGTGATCTCTGCTGCCTGCTGACTTAACTGGCCGTCCAATCCCGCCAGCACTCTGATCTGCCAGGCCATTCATTACCTCCGGTTGAGCTCTGGGACACAGGCTCAGTTCCATCACTTCTGGTATAGCCGACAGCATTAGGAACAACCACTGCCATCATCATCACACATCCCAGCAGCCATATCACCCTGCAGCTCACAAATGGCAGCCTACTGAAGCTCAGCAGGTGTAAGCCTGGTCAGTACCTAGATGGGAGACCTCCTGGTAAAAACTGAGGTTGCTGCTGGTAGTGGTGTAAATGGGGCCAGTAGGGGGTGATCACCATGCGGTGTATGTGGGTCCTAATGGCCCAGTATAGTGACAGGGACACTATAATGTAATAAAGGTGCCGTCATTCAGATGAGACATAAAACCAAGTTCCTGACTCTCTGTGCTCATTACAAATCCCAGGGCGTTTCTCGAAAAGATTAGGGAAGTTACCCCAGGATCCTGGCCAAATTACCCATTGGCCTGATAGTTGATGTGTGTTGAGTTTACTGGTGCACTATGGCTTCCTTCGGATCATCCAGGTGTATGCTGCACATTGGTGAAGAGGAGTCCCAATTACCTGTAAAGAGCCTTGAGTGGAGTGTCCACAAAGTGCTATATAAGTGTAAGGAATAATAATAATAATAATGTATTTATTATTATTATTTGGTTTCCTTTCAATTTAATGCAGCATCTGGGCAAGCTGACACACCCTGTGCAGGGTACTCTTAGACATCAGCAGTTGCCTGCCAGTCAGCATGAGGAAGAGACGAATATCTGTTGCTCAGCACCACAGATCAGGGAACAAGGTGGGGTGTGGCCCGATTCTAACTTTTCCTGATCTGAGCAGCGCTGTAGCCTTAGATCATGCTAAGGTTGTGCTGCCAGTGTCAGTTTCAGGTATTCAGAAACTTCAAGCATTGGTTTCGGTATTCTTTGTCTCCGGTCTCAACCATTTGGACTTTTAAAAATCCAATCCCGCCCTTCTGCTTCAGAAACAAAAGTGATCTGCTGCAGTCATCAGTTGAAGAAACAAAAGTCATCTGCTGCAGTGATTGAAGTTTCAAGCTTCAAGTTGATTGTGTGCTACTGCGCAGTAGACAATCAAACCTTGGAAAGTAGTGTGATCTGCCCTCTTATTATTGTTCAAAAACTACAGCTGACTGAACAACCATTCCAGATTTCTTTAGTCTGCCCCTCCGCTCTCCAGCCCTGTCTAGCCAGCCTACCAAGTGCGTCACAGTTGTTTCTCAGGGATCAGGTGTTTTCCATCAGTGCTACAGTGCATCAGACCTCGCTCCACAACCACATCTCAGGGGAGGTGTGAGTCATCGCAACTCTCCGCCCCCCTCTCTGCGGCAGCAGCATAAAATATTAATGAGCGACTGAATTACTGTGCTTTACAGTGCCTTGTGGAGCCTCTGTCTCACCACATCAGGGCCATGGCCGGGGAGGGCAGCTGATCCCGGTGTTAAGGGCTGTCCACCTGCAGCTTGTCACTCTGTCTTATCATACAGATAAAAGCCCTGCGTCACGCTCAGCAAACTTTAACTCACAGGAACAGCGCTGGCTTAACATGCTCTTGATATGACACATCCCTGGTTCTCAAACAGGGGCTTGAGAACTTCAGAGACTGACCAGTGCAGGGCAGGACATCTCTTTGGTCCCTGAGATTTAGTTTTCAACACTCTTTTGCCTAATTGAATCCTTAATGTAACTTTGACTTTTTAGGCTTGTTTTTCAACTCTGAAATGGGGGGGGGGGGGGGGGAGGAAGGGGGGAGACGTCTAAGCTACCTTTGAAAAACTTATAAGGCACATGAGGGCTGTAACATTATAGGAAAGCAATTCAATAGACTCAATTTGTAGTTATGATTAACTCAATTAAGGGATCAGTTAAGTAATAGAGCTGAAGCAGAACCATTAATATAATAAGGTGAAAAGAACCAGGAGTGAGATCCCAGGAACAAAAAGAAAGCTTTGTACTCATCCCTCATAAGAATATGCTCTTTCATTACAACTGCAGTGGATATAATGGCCTCACATTCTGCCTTTAATCTGTTGCGATTAATAGATTATGATCCTACAAATAGGAGATATTCATTTCACATTGTTTTTATGTTTAAAACTGTGCAGTTTTAATTGGAGTGATCTCTTAGAAAGAGGTCCCACCGTAAGAAGATGACAAGAAACCATATATATATTAGATTTATGTGATCCCTGTTTTATTTCAATTTTTGTAACTACTACTGAGCTTAATTTAAATTCTCAAAACTAAAGCATTTATATATTTAAAAACCCTTCAAAATTCCACCCAAGAACAAAGCAACAGAAGGATAACTGTATGAATGTTTAAACTATTTTTTCCATTGGGTAACCATTTGAGAAGGCAGAGACAAAAGTTTTCTGGATGTAAAAGCTTAAATGTTTAAAGATTAAAAACTTGTCAAGCAGTGCACACTTCAATAAGCTGTCCGAGCACTGAAACCGTGCACGTTCAATATTAAGAATCTAATGTTTCTCAGAGGGTCTTCTGTTTGTTCAGTTCCTCGGTTCCTATCAGAGAAGTCACATGGCACTATTGATGTTTGGTGAAATTCATCTTCCGTCCTTCACACTTCACTCACTAGTTTCACTGTCACACTTTCAACCGAGACCACAAGGTGCTGAGGATTGTAGCACTTCTTTGTCAACTCCCTCCAATTACTGTAATAATGAGATTAACATTTGCTGTAACCAAAACAGGTCATTACGATGGTATTCTACTGTAGGTGTTTTCATGGATTTTCAGAAACATACAGTATGAGAGAAAGTATCCAAAAAGAGCTCTTTTGTTAAAAAAAATAATTTTGGTTGTAGGTTTAAAAATGTGTTTTTAATTAAACAGAATCTAGTACTCTTAATCATGCACTGGCTCTGTGAAGCACAGGAGCCCAGATAGCTACATTTCTTAAAATCAAGGACCAAATCGCTGTGTCTACCTCAAAATGACATTTTACTGTGACTGTGTCCAGCCACAGTAAGGCCACAGCATGTCACTGCTGGCCTAAATACATAGCTGTCCCATCCTTGATTAGGAAACCTTCAACCCTCAGACCCATCCCTAACATTTGAATACAATTATACAACCTAGAACTGACTCAGCCACATCTTAACATTTGCTTTTGATTTTAAAGATTAAAGATTGCAAATTCTACTTATAACGAATTTGTTTACTTGATTTTCTCGTTGTATTCATCTCGTGATTAACCCTAACCCTGCAATCAGTAGACGTTCTGTATGAGAGAGTGTGTTTGTTTTGTACGGTGTGCCTACCAAGCGATCTGCACAAATGGAATAATGGGTCGGAAATCTGGCTGTAGGAACCTCCTTCGAGATGGATGTGTGCATTCTGTTTCAAAGGTGTATCCCGGAGCAAGGACTCCAGGAGGAGAGACATATTTTCCTCGTAGGGCTGCAAGGTTTCTCTCACGTTCCAGAAAGAGTGTTTTTTTTCCTGTTCTAAAGAAGCCACTTTTGAAGATCAAGAGCTTTCTTGTTCCGTGCTTGGAATTCGCTGCTCAACTCTGTGGCGGGAGTCTAACAAAGCAAAGAGAATACAAAAGCAAGCAAGTGAATGCTGATTTCAAACCCCAAGGACCAAAACAA
The DNA here is from genome assembly GCF_040954835.1 of Lepisosteus oculatus. Taxonomy (NCBI): domain Eukaryota; kingdom Metazoa; phylum Chordata; class Actinopteri; order Semionotiformes; family Lepisosteidae; genus Lepisosteus; species Lepisosteus oculatus. The sequence goes on along the minus strand of NC_090706.1, from coordinate 19,194,587 downwards.
AACGAAATCCCCTTCAAGGGAAATCATAGTTTTAGCACTGTCCTTCCCCTCCTCTTTCTAATGGATCGCTTCACGACTGAGCACTGCCAAGTGTGGAAATCTCAACTGCCTATGGGGAGATTGTTACCAGGGATGGCTAAAAATGAACAGATACATTATTACCAACACTGAAAATAATTACAATAATTACCAACTGCCTTCCTTTTTAAAACACCCCACACATCGAAACAATCACAACAGTATTTTAATTACCACATATGCAGAGGCTAATCCAGCCACCCTTTATTAAAAAATAACCATAATTGACCATAATTGACCACATGAGAAGACAGGAAATATTAATGAACTCAACAGGCAGCAGAAGGCCCAGAGTAAAAAAAAAAAATAGTCTAGAATCCACACACTGCCATTAGACCAGCTATCCAAAACACCAATTAATTCCAGGAGTCCCTGTGCCTAACACATTCAAGAAAGCAATTCCATTCAGGATGTGCAAATCCCAATGTTCTGGAGTGGAAAAAAACTAAAGTGCTAAGATGTTTGTATGTAAGATGGGGTAGCTAAAAGGTTTTTATTAAAAGAGAGGGTTCAACTTGTCCAGTTTCCTTACACAGTGGCATGTCTGTTAGCTCTGTAGTCTCACAGCTCTTGGCTCTTAGGTGTGAATCTAGATGGATATCTTCTGTGTGGAGTTTGTATGTTCTCCTCCAAGTTTTCATGGGTTTATACCAGGTGCTCTGGTTTCTTCCCAAATTTCCTGCTGGCAAGGTTAACTGTAGTTTTGAAATTGTCCCTGTGTGTGTGCCATGTGTGTGCATCCTATGATGGACTTGTGCTATCCTGCCTTCTCCCCTGTGCTTCTTGTGTGGGCTGTGGGTTATTGTAATCCTTACCAGGAATAAGAGTACTTCTTATAATGGGAAAATGCTTTGTGAATTAAAAATGCATTATACAGTACATACAGCGCATGCCAATACATAACCTCACTCCCAAACTGCAGCAAACCCAAACTCAAAACGAGAAGACTGGCATTATCTTCCTAGAATGCATGCAGTCAAGCTGAACATTTCAACAGTTGTGCATCAGAAACCGCCACTGAGCCGTGTAAAATGCTGCTATTTCATCAGCTGGCAAAGACAGCTAACATACTGAGAGGCATTAAAACTAGGACAAACCAGTATGGGAAACAACAGCACTTATAGCATTTTTAATACTTCACCATAAAATAATAAACATGTCTTGTGTACTTTATGGATGAAATTACAATCCAATGTTTCATATTGTGGGAAGATAAAGAATGGTCCATACTCCCATAGTCCTTTACACAAAGGGTTGTGGAGGCATGGAACAAGCTATGGTGAAGCCAGCAGCCTCTCTTCTTTCATGAAACAGCTGGATGGGATCCTTGGATCAACTGCCTACTGTACTTATTACCAAATTAGTTAGCTGTGCCGAATGGCCTTCTCTTGTTTGGAACCATCTGTCGGAGCGACCTCCTCCCAAATCAGCTTAATTGCCTGTGAGGAATGCAGGACAAATCAATCGTCACTGACATCCTCCTAAGCACTGGGACTAAGACCTCCCTTTGATTTTCCCAATCCCTAAATCACAATTTTGTAGTTACAACTGGTATCTAACGTCAGACTGCTGGCAGATGTGTGTGTATGTCCTATGGGATATATACAGAAGGGGAACATCCACATATATACATGCACAGTATGTGTGATGCAGCATTATCTACAAGGAAAAGGATGCTGTTTCCGATATTGCATGCTACCATGCAGTTTGCGAGCTACTTTGTCATTTTCTATGGCAAGCCCATGGTGCTAATGGGATATCCTTGCAATTATGATTGTGGTTATTACAGGCAGGTGGTTAATGGACACACATGAAGGAAATGTGCCAGACCAATTTCTTAAGGCTCAGCATAAAGTAGTCTTAAACTGAATTGTTAATCAAATGCGAGTATAGATGCTTTCTCATTTCTAAGCTCTGTTTCTTTCTTGTCCTGTTATAAATGAAAAGTTTATATGTACCATTTGAACAGAATTATGTTTCCGATTTTCATTGAAACCTCCACACAGTGAGATCATCCACAGCTGAGACTGCAATAGTGTTATTTTGAGCACCAACCCTGTATGCTTGAGAAATTGGAAAAGGCATATCAAACCAATATTGACAGGCAGGCACGAGGTAGTACATCCTGGACAGGACACCAGTCCATCACAGGGCAGGCTGACAGACACTCACACCAGGGCCAATTTCCCCAAAAGTCAATTATCCTACCAGCATAGCTTTGAACTGTTGGAGGAAACTGGAGTACCCAAAGGAAACTCATGCAAGCTCAAGGAGAACATACAAACTCCACAGAGATAGCACCCCAGGTCCGGAATTGAACCCAGGGCCCCAGTGCTGTAAGGCAGCAATACTGACCACTGCACCACCCTGTCACTCATGTTTTTTTAAACAGGTAGGTCTAAATTTTTTATCTTTAGCTATGTGTTTTTATTTTTTTAGTTCCAGTTCCAAAACCAGACAGAAGTCAATTAATAGCCGAAAGAAAGACTTGCATACACCAAATCTTTTTAAATGATTATTTTTTTAACCCAAGAAAGCCCTTGAAAGCTCAGTCCTTTCATTTCTAAGGCATCCTGGCCAGGCCTAAAGGAAAGCCTAAATGCCATTAGTGGAGTGAAAAGGTTTTTTTTTTAACTCATCACACAGCACACCCCCTCCATTTCCATAATATCAGAAAATCTTTACGATATCTTTATCGCCGCCTATTACATAATTAATGAGGCGGAGGGCATAAGAAAACAACCAAACCTAATGATTAAGAACCGGGAAAGAGCCAAGGCCTTCAGTGGATGAGGCAGTCCCCGGCCACTGCGGGATTAACTACATTTAATTATTTATTTGCATGTTTGCATCATAAACGGCCTTATGGCCAGGTGAGCAGCAGCACAGATGTCCAGAACTATGACTGCCAAAGCTTTCTCTGCAACTGAAAACGCTACGATGTCCGTCATGGTGCTCATTTCATCCCTAGCCTGACTTTCTTAAGATAAACACCATCCTTATTAAACTCAGTTAGTCTGCCATCTGATCTTCTGATCTGTTCATGAAGTGGCAGGAGTGGCACACAGCCAAATAACTAGCAGTGGATTACTCCTGTTCTCCGAATCCTGTAGGGCTTCGAGTATTACTGGGCCTTCAGTCCCTCTGACTGAAATAGAGCCACATCACATCTTCCAGCACGGAAAAGAACAAGAGCAATCAGAGGATATTTCTCCCCTCTCTTCAGCTTTACTCACTGGATGTTAGGCATCTGCTTAATGGCTTAATGACCTGTGTAATGGAAGACAAGGGTTCCCAATTCTGACCCTGAAAGGCCTCCCACTTTCTGGTTTTCATTCCAGCCCAGTAACTACAGTACATAACTGAAGCCGTCATCAAACTAAAAAAATGCCTGATTGGAACACTTGCAAGTTGTGTTTTTTTCCCCTAATCAAAAGTTTAGAACTGTAGGCTACATGGAAAATGCAGTACTTAAAAAATCACCTCCAGCCTGTTTGAGAACTGAAAACGCCACGTCTTATCAGCTCAAATTAGTCATATTATTGGGTCAGTTACGTGTTGAACTGTGTAAGAGAGTTGGGCTGCGATAAAAATCAGCAGGTTATGTGGAAACCCAGGACCAGGTTTGGTCATTAATACATGCAGACTCAAATGTACTAATAATATTTTTTTTCTCTCTTTTTGGTGCTAGAAAGTCAACAACAGTTGTTGTTTTTTCAGGCCCTTGGTCATTGGTCATCTGAAGTCAATTGCACAGCCTGGGTGAGAGAGACTGAAGGATCCTGCCTTGTGTCCATTGCTGGGATAGGCTCCGCTCCCCCATAACCCTGAATTGGAAGAAGAGGTTAGAAAATGGCTGGATGGAACTGAGTTGGGGTACAGGAAAACTCCGTTCACACATTACTCTCTTCGCCAAAAAGTCACTGACGTGTCTGTCTTGTCACGCAGCGATAAGAAAACCGCAGTGGCCATTGTAGAGTTGAAATGTCCTAGAATGTACCCCAAGGGACAAGCCAAAAAAAACAGAACAACAACTTGCAGGTGTCCTCAAGTGAGCATGGAGCTGTGTTGCACCATTTCTAAAATTACAGTGTCGAGTGTTAGTAACAGAATCTGCCATGGCAAGCAAAAATGATGCACTGTATGTGATGAGCTGAAACCAACTAAACTTAAAATAAAAAACAGGCGACAATGTGTGCTGCGCCACAGCTTGGCTCCCTTGACCTTTGGTAGGACTTTCTGTTTCCATGATAAGACCAGCTCAGGGAGGCTGAAGAGAATTTCATTTCACTGCAGTCTTTGAAACAGCACCACACCCCGTCTATGTGACTTTCAGAAGCTGCTCATCAGTACAATGTTCTCTATTTTTATTAATACAGACTAATTGCAACACCCCACCTGCTAAATACTGTATGTACAACTGCTTCTCCAACACAAAGAAAACTATTTTTTGATTCAGTATAGGGTCGGCAACAATGACTACAAACCAAAGAACCACCATCACTTGCCTGAAGCCAGGCGACCTTGGTTCCAATAACTGTGCTTCATCATCATGATGAAGACAAGGTTCAACTTCGAATGATGAATATGATGATTTGAGGGTAACTCCCTGTGGATAGCAGCTGGTATCCATTTCAGGTCTTCCAAGTGTCTTTTTGTAATAGTTCCTTCTAATCTCACATGCTGGTCTGTACAACCTTACACAGATGGGATGGAGAAAGCTGGAAATGTTATGCATTTGGTCTCAACTTACCGACGTTTATGCTGCTGCATACAATTTCTAAAATAAATCATACTGTTTTTCAATGGGCTTTACCCGTTTCTGGGACTTTATTTTATGGATGATTCTGTCCGAAACAAGTTCAGAATACAACTATCTAATATCATAAATATTATATTTTAGCATATAAATCATATTGCAAATCACAATACTTGGGTACTTGAGTCATTAGAGAACATTACACCATGTATGTAAAGTCATCAAGTATACAGTGAATCAAAACTACAGTACAAAGCGCAGGATCACAACACAGCAAAGTGAGACAGCGGCAGAGTTCTGCACGAAAGTGCTGGACATTCCATTTTGGATAAGTGCTGGTGGTACCTGCTGGAAGTCAGAAAAATGCAGGGACAGCATCTACAGATACAGCCTCGATAAACCAGTTAGAGGAGTTAACATATCACTTGCCAGACGTCCCTGGATTCCCAGAATACAGTAAGGTTTCCGGTAAAGCACATCTCATTTTCGAATCCCGATGCGACAGCTGGTTGTCCACTACAGATCAAAGGTGACCCGACAGACAATCAGACCAGCCAAGCCCGTTAACGCACAATGCTGGCTTGACCTTAGCCGAGTATCCAGTTAAACAGCACCACACTGATACTCCTACTGTAGTTCACCGACTGGACGACATGACGTTAGACCCAGAGCACATCGTAACGACACCGTGATCAAGGTCTCTGAAACCCGCTTCGTCTTTTCTTTCGGGCAGCCTAATTGGAGGCTACATTTCTACAAAACCGGGGTTAGAATTTGAATGCACTGCTTGGGTTAATTTTTTTTATTTCGTCTTCTTTCAGTAGATACACAGTTATTTTAAAATTGGGCGGAATTTGCCTGGCTTACACTTTCAGGAGAACAGAAAGGATTAAAAGCCAGACGTTAACTTTCACTGAAACGTTATTAGAACAACACGTAACGAGATGAATAAAATGAATTCAACTCTGTATCGACATGGATTCTTTTTACGCGATACTGAACGACTGACTACAGAAACAATTTAAAAATTGAACCTTCATTTTCCAAAAGCTTGCATCTTTACCGTAATCTATTTCTGTTTTAACAGCAGTAATTATATGCTTGAACATTATGGAAGCATAATTATTCTAATACATATTGATATCAATGATGGTAGTCAGCATTGCGCATCCTTTACAAAACATCTCGCATGACATGAATTAAAAGTGTGATATTTACGAGCTTTACCAAAAAGGCAGCTTTTTGGGGTCCACATTTTTTTCCCCACAATCCGATCCACTATCTGCGTCTTAGCCGTGTAATTGATATGTGCGTTGGCTCATCTACTTTCATGTATTATTGGCATGACCTATTTCAGTTCTGAATCTCAGAAACATTAAAAAAGAATAGCATTTTTTATTCGACAAGGGACATACTCAAAACAGTGACAACTGTAATGTACTGTATGCACCATCCTTTAAAGTATATATATATAAGCTACAGAGAGAAGAAAAATCAACCTTGGTCCTTATCGTATCTTTTAAAGGGTAAAAATGGCATATTAGTGTTTTATCAGGGGACTTCAGCGAGTACCAATAGAAATTTGAGCTTCACATGGGCTTATGCGTCTTCGCTTGTACAACATTTATATTAAACCACCTCCCGATAAAGGTGTTGTTCAGTAAAGGCGGGTCTGGAGAGACAGAGAAGGATGGGGGGGGGGGGGGGGGGGAGACAGAGGGCTATCGGCACTGAGTTTCCTCTCCTCCCTCCATCACTCCCCTCAAATGCGTTTCTGAAGGGGCGGATACACTACCGCGCTACTACAGCTTGTAGGCCAGCCATTCGTCCGAGAAGCTTATTATGAGAGTCCATTACCCGCTCATTTATAAAACCTGGCTCCCCGCTTGTCACTTGTCATCCGTATACACATCTCCCCACGATCAATGGCGCAATTGGTTTCTGATTACAGGGCACCGTATCCACACTGCCACAGCCCGGCCACTCTAAATAAGCTGTTAAACCCTCAGTATCCGCGTAATCAATCGCGTTTTCTTAAATCGTTGTTTTCTAATATGTTAACCGTTCACTCCTTTTTAATCAGCTCCCTCTTAACAGTTGCCGTTGAGACTGTATGAGCAAAAGGGAGAAATGTCATAAAATAACCCAGCCTGAAACCGAAAAGACAATTCTGTCAGCAACAAACCCGACAAAAAACTAAATATCTCTCCTCACTCAACAGCTGCACCGGAGAGTGTCGCTTTCAAATATGGACGGAAGATAAATTGCCAGACATTAAAGATGGACAGGCATACTACTAGAAATTCTGTTTAATAAAATGCTCACGCTCCGTATCAGTTACCCCACATAACGCAAGTTCCTTTGGTGTATATCCGTGTGTATATACTGTATATATAGAAAGCTAGACCTCGAAATATCGCATGCTTGCAAATACTGTACCCGACTTATTTAACCTACCATTTCCACATGTACATTATTAACAGTTGTGCTGTAGAAGGATGGTCTATAAACAGGGCTACATGCATTCTTGCAGCTCGCTCGTCAAATGCTAGACAGACCCCACGTTCTGACTGCGGTCCAGTTCTGCATCTGGAGCCTCAAATCGCCTTCACAAACCCCGATTCATGTCCTACCTGTTTCCTCCAATCTCCGTCCTCCGTTCTCAGTGTTCCGCGTTCATTTTCTCCTTCCACGCTTCCCCCTTTCCCCCCTCGTTATCCGCTGTGTTTTTCTTCCTCTGTCCCTTCGTCTTGCGGTTGCATAAAGATTAAAAATTAATAAGTAGATCTCTTCCAGGCAGCCCGAGCGTGTGTGCAAAAAAAAAATCTCCCGAAAAAAAAACCGAAGGCAACCCCCCACATAAAAGGCGAATTGTGGCAAAACGACCACAATTCCAACCCTTTCTTTCAGGACAGTTGGTGATTTCGTTATGTTTATCTTTCAGGTCAAAAACAGTAAAAATCATAAAACAAAATTCTGGTCCGCAGTCAATTCAATGTGATGCTAATGACAGTGGATTTGATAAAATACTGAATGTTTCCATCCTTCGAAAGGTAGAAAATATATAAACAAAACAGACTTGGTGTCAAGAATATAAAATATAAGGCCAACCCGAACAGAGTTTTTGAGAATACTCGTTAATTGTAAATGTCTACAAAAATACAAGCGCGTTAGATATGTTATGCAAATACCGGTCTTTCTCAGGAGAAATTCTGTAGGTGAGTATTCCGGTCCATGTCCCCGATTTCTGAAAGACTATTTTGTCAGAAGACCCGTTTTCTCTTTCTCTTTGCGGTTTTAATGAGAAATAAAAAACACTCCCAGTAACAGTTAAAAATAATTAAAAAGGCAAATTAAAATCCATGGTTAAAAAAGGAAACGTGCTTTTTAAAAAAATATATCGCTCGTGTTGAAGCGGTCTTCGGCAAAGGTATAGGCATGCATTTTTTTACAAATCTGGTGTGTGTGTGCAAGAATGACACGATGCAGTTTTTATTTTTCTTATTTTGCGGTCATAGTACTCCCATTGTAATAATGATAAAGAAACATCAAATATGTTCTGCGGCTGTCTTTTATGAAATGTATATTCGCGTCTTTTTGTGGCTCGACATAAACATATCTTTAGGCGTTTCTGTCCGCGCAGGTATATAAAAATAGGAAAAATCTGGAACGGGAGAGACTATTTCAGGTAGATGTTAGGATAATTAGAATCCAGTACAGTCGTACAGTCCCCATAGGCAGGTGCCTACAAAAGCTAGCATCTTCTTTTAGAAGCGCGGTTGCTGAACAGAAAAAAATGGGGATACGGAGGTGGCGAAAATCCTGAAATCTCGCTGATTTAAATCCGTAATTTTATCGGGAAGAAACCTGCGTTTCTCCAGGTGCAACGGTGAGGTCATTAAAGAGAAGGGAGGGGGGTTGTCGCCTAGTCGTGCCCCCGATAGCCATCCAAATCACAGAGCTAGGCGTTTTTTTCACCCTCTCCCTAGGCTGTGTATATATAAGGCGAGCGCAGAAGACGCGGCGGCGCTGGGTCCCCTGCGCTGAGTTCTGATGATAGCAAACTGAACCTGCTCTTTCTAGCACTCCCCTCCCCAGCCCGCTCCCTCTCTCACCAGCACAAACGAGAGACCGCTGTTCCTGCCAAAACGCGGAATGGAATTTCATCCTTTCCTAATCCTTATCATCCGTTTGGCTCTTTAGAACTGATGACGCCGTGTGGACCTAACGCGTGGTCAGATGAAAGGTCGTTTCAACCTTATCCACTAACCTGGCGGGTGATTGAACGTCTTGAAACAATCGTAGTTCAGTAATTGGGGGGGAAAATAGTCACCGACCACGGCGTTTTTTTTAAACAAAATAAAACACACAAACGCATCGACTCCGAGTGTTTTAATGTACTGCAAACGTCCCCGGAGAGAGAAACACTCGCTGCCAAGATGGATAGAGATACAGGCAGACGCAGACAGTCGGTCGGTGGAAGCAAAAGCAGGGGAAGACAACCTACTGCATGCAACGTGCCTTGCTTTCGGAAACATAGACCTCATTCATGTCTAGAATGAATTCGCTTGTTTCCAATACAGTGGTTTTACTTCTCAACACAACTGTGCGACTTTAGATACAGTATCCGAAGATATCGAAGTGAACTGTCTTACTTAACGACGCAGCTACAGCGTCACACTTATTAATGGTTACCGTCTTCTGCCAGACGTCCCTGCGTCGACACCTTCAAATTATGAAAGGCGGAAGAGCAAACCTCACACCCCCAAAAGTCTTTTCCTCGTCCTTCCTGGAGGCTGCAATTCCAATAAAGGGACTGTAAAACACAGGTCATGGAGGAATTAACCCAACCGTTTTGCGACTGTCTTATTAAATATAACAAATGTGACAAACTAAGCCCATCTTGTTTCATGCTGAATACAATAGAAACGTACATTCACGGTATACTATTATTGCTTCTAACAATAATTAAAGATATCGGAGATCGTTATTCTTAAGAGGCTAAAGTGAAATCGAAAAGCTGCATCAGGAGGAGAGCTGCTACTGTACCTAACAAGTACGGGTGTATGATGATCTTCATTAGTATTAGAAGAATAAATCTCAGAGCTGAGACATCTACTGTATGTTGTCCAATCACATCTGGGGCAGAACATGGCTATCATTTGTATGTGCTTGATCACTAACTCTTTGCTCTGAGCAGTTGTGTGACAATAGAAATATCTTGTGTCTGTTAGAATCAGTGCAGAGCCTGCAGAATAACACTCTTGGAAACCAACCAAATCAGAGCAGAACAGGCTTGTATGAACACTGGATCATCTGATTTGTGCTAATTATGCAGTTGTATTTTAAAGGTTACTGTTTGGTCAATTTGTTTGTGATGCTGCACAATGACCCAGTACATGATAATAAGGCTTCCCATCAAGTGACCTGCTGACCAATAAGTGAGGAAATCCAATTTTCACAGAGGTCGCCAATGTATTTATACTGTATCCTACATCTGTAAGGGAACTACAGTATAATAACATATACAAAGTAATAGGTCATTCTACCAGCTCAATTGAAGAGAAATGCAAGGTCCAAGCAAACATTACTGCATTCACTGAATTTAAATAGCTTGTTTCTAGCAAAATGATGATATTTGGACAAATTAGTATTTTATGCCTTTACAAATTAAGTCAATTGTACAAATATTAATTGCATTGATAGAAATAGCTTATTTAATATACAGTAAATATGAGGAACTAGGTGTCAGTCAGGTTCATGTTCAAATGAAGATTGAAGGACAGCATTTTTTTTTAGTTTCTTTCTTTACAATTTGCAAACCGCAAGAAGCAAAAATTAGACCTTTTAAGTCTTCACAGAGTTAAATCAAGCTTGATTTAAGAATTTGTCCAAGCAGACAGGGTTTTAATGTTCTGGGAAGGTTTCTTTCTTTTTATTTTAAGGTCCTGAGTAAATAGCTTCTCACCAGCCTGCTGATATCCCTTCAACCACTGCAGCAATCTTAGAGGTTCCCCATTAATGTACTGACTGGCCGTAACCTGCTGTGCTCAGCTCCTGAGACCTGTCCAGATTACGCTCCAGTTGGGAACATCATTTATCTTAAACCTGAGCCACATCATAATCGGTTCCTTTGACTGAACCGTTTGGTTTGTTTTTCAGATTCCTGATCGCAAAGCCCCAAAAGATAATTGTACTTTCAATTTTTTACATACACTAAGACCTTGTGCTGGATTATTTTAAGCAAACAGCAAGATGATGAAGTCACAGCAGAGAAAACAGATTAATTAGAAAAACAGACATGATGATAGCTCTGTGCAACCAGAAGGAGTTTAAGTGAAACAGGAGCTTTTGTATATGTTAACAGATGTTGTGGGGGAGTTTCTACTTTTGGTGGACACATTTTCCTAAATAAAACAAGCATTTTGTTATACAGAGAGCAGCATGGGTACAGGGACCGCCTATAAAAATTATCGTGGTATGCCATTCTAAAAATAGATTAAAGATTTATGAAAGTGGAGCAGGAATGTGGTCAAGCATGACAAGATAGAAAAAACTATGATGAAATCATATGATACCATGGTAAAGCAAACTACTGAATACTAGCATGGGAAAAAGTGAAATATACTGTAACATAGTAGACCATCACAAACACCCACAAATCTAGATTGATAACACAGTCTATCCCAGAAACCACAAAGGAGGAGAGAAAGAAGATACAACTTAAACCAGGAAATCGCAATCTGCTACAGGGCAATAGTCTCATTATTACCATGAACAATAAGGTTAATGAACAGAATGTGTGCCTACTATCACAGGAGCATGCGCTTATGTTATCAGTACCAAACTTAAAGCATCTGTGCAGACCAGTTAATGGAATGAACATAGAACAAAAGACGGTGTTCATACAAGATTTTAAGATCCTGAAAGGTCCGAGTCTGGGTTTCTTCAAAGTCACAGTGATCTAGACAAGGTCAGGTTAAAGTCAAAGTGATCTGTCAAATACAATGATGTAGACATTGCAGGTACCATTCTGGGTCATGTCAAAGTCACAAAGTCACAATGATGTACAGTAGATATCACAGGCATGAGTCTGGCTTATGCCAAAGTCACAGTGATGTAGACATCATAGGTACTGTACCTGTCTGGGTCATTTCATGGACATGTCAAAGTCACAGTGATCTAGACATCACAGGTACTTTACCATTTTGGGTCGTGTCAAAGTCACAGCAATCTAGATATCACATGTATGAGAAGGGTTGTGCCAAAGTCACACTGATCTAGACATAACAGGTAGAAGCAGTTCAAGTAGGTAGCTGCATCAGCATGCGTAGGCTGAAAAGGAACAAGTAAAGGTTTATTCCATGCTGAAAAGAGAAGAAAAGCATAGAATAAACATTGCCTTTATTCAGCAGGGAATAAACCTTTACTTGTTCCATAACAGGTACAAGTCTGGGTCATGTTAAAATCAAGTGATCTAGACATCACAGGTATGAATCTGGGTCATGTCGCTTGCTGAGTGTGACTGGGATTCACCTGGCAGTGGCACACAACTGGCTGAGTGCGGCTGCGAGCAGGGTCGGATTAATTGGCCAGGGTTCTCTCGGGTTTTTAACAACACAGTTACCCCATTGGCCTGCCAGGTGCTCATAGACCTGACACGCCTCTCTTCATAATCAGTGCTGAAGTGCCTGTATGGGGTGAGGCGTCCTGTGACATGGTAAAACATGAACTGCTCAAAGGCAGGTGTGGTTGTGGGGCTCAGAACCTTGAGTCAAGAGGTGAAAAACACACAAATACTGGTCATTGTGGTGGCAGAGTATATTATACCAAATAAATTGGCAATTCTAACTTTTGGAAAAGGCAAAATGAAGATGGTCACAAGGAAAAAAAATCTAAACTTACTATTTTTTTTCTATATCAGGACAAATGTACTTGCTACATGATTCTGAGGCTCTATCTTGAATGTCATTGCTCAGCAATGTTTTCCTTGTGTGCTCATTTACCACAGAACAATATTTTAGTTTTACATGGGCACACTCACTACAACACACAACAGTAACAAAGGCTGTGGAGGGTTACAAGACTTGTGAAAGTACTTAACCTTGTTGCTTGGAATATTAAGCACTAATTCCCCTGAAATTAAGTGACAACTATGAGAAATATGCATAATAAACTACCTACTCATTATACAAAAAGTAAGTTTTAAATGTTTAAATGCTTTAGGGGTCTCAACAACCATATCTAGGAGGAGAAAGCACCATGGAACCCAGGAACAGAAAGTGTCTAACAGCGGTTAGGGCTCTGGACTCCAGAATGTAGGATTATGGGTAAGGTGCTGCTCTTGCACCTTTAAACAATGGGATCTACTCTGATTACTCTGATTAACTCTGATATCTACAGTAAGGGGCCTGCTCTATAATGTACATTCTGGACCATCATTACAAATGAAAATTCAGGCTCCATTGACTTATCTAGATCAATAATTAAATTAAAACATCCACAGCTCAGTGACAGCTTTTTTTGTTTATGTGAGAATAGAATTTTTGTGCACCCAACCTTCAAGTGCACCCCAATAATTTCTACTGAGCAATCAGCCTCTCAGCCAAACCTTTCTATCCAAACCTTTCAATCCAAACTGACTTAAGGAGACTCAGAGCAGGATGAGATGTGCATCACCAATCCTGAGGTCAGTCAAGTTGTCAGTGACAAGAGTTGTACTGACCGGAATTATGTCAGCACTCTTGATCTGGGATTTGGATATCCACAAGAGTTCACTGCAGTAGGAAAGCAGTGACTTGGACTGGCTGAGACTGATATGACATTCAAAGCCATCTTCAATGGAGTGTGGTAGTACTTGTGATAATTACATGTAGACCTTCCTTCTCTAAAAGCAGTTAAAAAAAGAGAGACAAGGTTAATTCCTAACCTGAAATGCACAGACAAGTCAAAGGAAATTAATGTTTGAACAAAGAGGACGATAAGGGTCTCTATACATGCATGTAGGATCCTGAAAAGCCTGAAAACAGTCTGTCATGTCAAATTCACTGAGCACCAATGAAAGTAGGATAGATTTAGTTGACCCAGGGTTTCTTGCCTATCTGCAATACAGTGATCTGTGCTTGACTCCTGCTTGATAAACGTAATCCAATGAGCAAATTAAAGACCCATTGCAAAATAAATGTCTTAAAATTTGAAGTAGAAAACGGATGTGAATAAAGAACTAAAATTCAGGACATTTCTTTACATGGGTAAAGATGGGTACAGTCGGTATCAGGAAACAAGGTACCAAGAGAGATCCTTGGACCAATATGTCTCACCGGTAGCATTCTTTAGTTCTCATGTTTATTAAAAATCTTTTCATCCATATATCTTCTATCAACTTTATTCTTTCTTTAGTTCTGGGTCTCGGGGGATCAAGATCTCAGGCTCAAACCAGGGTCAATTAGTTTATCAGTATGATTTTGGACTTGGTGAGGAAACCAGAACACCCTTCACAGTAACAGGGAGAACATACAAACTCCACACAGATAGCACCTCAGGTCAGGAACTGAACCCAGGGCCCCAGTGCTTCAAGGAGGTAATGCTAACCATTGCACCATCATGCTACTCTCATATAATTCTTTGTTTTCTGTAACAGTAAAACAAAACAAGTTGGGAACTAGAATTGTGTCATGTAAGTCTGAACAATAACTCAAAAATATAACTGTTGCAATTCATGAAACACAGGCATGAAGAGTAAAGTGAAAAAAAATATTTTTATGCACATTAACACTACTTCTGTGGACACAATATTGCACACCATTTGTTAAATAATGGCAATGTTTCATAGCTGTGGCAGGTAACACTGCAACTTACACATAATATCGATGATAAGCTCTTAAATGAAATGGCAAAATGTTACGCAGACTAAACTGAAGTCGCAGAAGAGGCATCTGTAAGCTCTTGGCAAGTAATGAGAAAAATTCAACAAATGACGAAAAGTATTCTGATTTCTGCAAAATATCTAAGAAGACCAAATTGATATATAAAGACTCTTCTCTCAAAAGCAGGGCATTTGTAGTTTTCTGACTCCAGAAAAAAGAGCATTATAAGACTATATCTGTTATATATATATATATACTTTTAATTTTAAATATCATCAGCAGTATAAAAAAACAGGGCTGGTAACTGGTTTGTGTCTGGGTTTGGGATACCAGTTGTAAAGTCGTACAAGACAGGTACCTGTACATGTGTTTACCAAACCAGAACAGAAAGACGGCAGTTCATACACACCAGGCTCCAAGAGTACCAAAACGTTTGTCTTTGACTCGAATACAAACTTAATGGTGATTTAATGGTAAAATAATGGTGAGATAGAGGTACTGAAAAATTATATGGAAAAAAGCAGTGGTATCAGAACATTATCATGAGCATGATAAAATAAAGGGGGAAATCTTACACGCACAATTTACAGTTGCAAACCTTTGTAAGGGTGGCTTTAAAATTCGTTACCGACGACTCAATTTTAATAAAGACGATCTTAATGAAAGGTTAAAATAATAAAAGAGTGAACTGAAAATTCACCCAATCCGGAGAACCTTGCAGGCAGACGAGCAGTGTGTGTACATAGTCCATAATAATAAAATCAATCATTCGCGGTATTCATTTTTAGAAAATTAATACAAAATATACTGTACGTGCGAAACAACACAATCTGTTGTAGCTTGACTGGTGACGCACGTTTTAGAAGCGGGTCTGCAAACCATCACCACTGCCGCGCACAGTATGTGTCCGACTCCACCTTATATACCCATACTTTCTCACTACTCCCACTGCCACTGAAGAATTGATCCAACCCAAACATGGGGCGAAGGTTTCAAATGTCGGGAAAAAAACACCTGTAGCGCTAATTCCCTGTTCTTTTCTTTATCACATAAATTATCACTTGCGTTTTAGTGATGGCTGTTTGAATTTATAAGTGACAATAATACGCGCTTTTGGTTGTTAATTAACTTTTGATTTTATCACTTTAACAGCCGGGGTCATCAAACGAGTGGAGCTAACTAAAAAAACAAGACTAATTAAAACATTAGTGGGGAAGAATGTGAGTGCGTGTCTGTGAATAGGGGGAAGCAAATAAATTGGTTTATAGAGTGACTTTCAGCCGCAAGGGGGTTTACTAACCACTTTTAACCACAATTAAAATAAAGAGACATGGAGGCGTAGAGGTTAGTGCTGTTACTTTTTGTTTGGTTTGTTCATCCGAGTAGGTGTTCTCCTAATGTTCCGGTTTCCATCCCTTTTTCCAAAACACGCTTGATAAATCGACTTCTGTTTCTCAGTTGTGCACTTCTGTCCGTGTTGGGCTCGCCATCCAGGCTATTCTAACAGTTTGCTGATGGGTGGGTTAGAAAAACACATCATAAAACATAATTTAAATGAGAAAAACTAGATCAGAAAAGGAACTGTCAAAAAAGCAAGCCAGACCATTTGAAACTCTGAAAATCTTTTGCAGGACCGTTCCAGTCTTCAGTTAGTCGTGAATATAAATTTCGTTACCCACGACTCAATTTAAATAAATACCGTGAAAAATGGGCAGTCATTTGTATCAATAATTTCACTCTCCTAAACGCACTGTGTTTGTGCGACTGTTATATTTCAGTTATTCCAAATTGTATGTATCCAGTGCTCTGTAGGCGAGTAGCGTACAGTCCGGGATGTATTCCGACTTTACGCCTGTTGCCTGCCTGCATAGGCTCCGCGTCTCGAGCGACCCTGGATTAGATAAACGGTAAGAAATAGATTAATGGATATACAGTAGATTCCTGTGATGGACTTTGAAAATTTCCAGGACCTTTAATAAATCATAAACTTTTAAATCTACCCCAGTGTGGGGTAGCTGTGGGTGGCTTGCGGAGCTACAGCATATTGAGCAGATCAGGCTGGAGATTAATTGTTCCCGCAATATTTCCTGCACATGACCTAGCCTTGTTAAGAGTGTTCCCAAATCCATCTAGCCTGTCTGTGTCCGAAACCTGTTGGCTGAGCCTAACTGCCCAGATCTCCATGACTGAACAGATGCTGTGTGAAGTAAAAAACAACACAACAACAACCGGTGTTTATTTCAACAGGTCTGTGCTTTTCGCTTTTCCTTGTTTCATGCCCTGTGCTTAGAATCCTGCACGATTCTCCGTAGTCACAGCTGTGTGGTCTATCCCTTCACACAGCTCCACACAATGAAATTTAAGAAGCCGTTTTGGCTGAAGTGTTTTTGGTACGCAAGCAAAGAACATTCTGCATAGAACAACAAAGACCAGCACCATAGGAACAGATGTAACATGATATAACAGGACCGTTAAGTGACACGTTTTGGACTCCGGACTTTCCTGCACGCCAGATGCTTATTGGAGCTCCCAGAAAGCACTTAACCTATTGTGGACCTGCCACCAAGTTCACAGTAGGGTCAGAGTTTGTGTTATTAGGATTTGGGGGGATAAGGATCATTGGCATACTGTGAAACAGCTCCTCCTTGTGGCCAGCAGCATGTCGTGTTGTCAATAAGAGCTGCTTCACACCTCTTGTCACACCGAGTTCTGTTGTCTGCACTTTGCCGTGCCTAAATAAACTGGTGATTTGATCGTGCTTGTTTCGGGAGACGTATTTAAGCTGTCTTCTCTGATAGGGCAGTACACCGCGTGGAATTCTAATAACTGGACATTTTTTGTGCATAAGGATGGCACAAGAATGACGCTATTTTTTAATCCACAAGGTAATCAGTCTGGTGCTTTTGAATGTTTTATTGGTTGAATTTAATGGATCTAACCTCTCAGTACTTAAGAGGTGCCCTGTTCATCAGCTGCAAGAGACCCATTTCACTGTCTAGTCTGTGATTCAGACATGCCATCAAAGCTACCTGTCAGCCGACCCCATGCTCCTTTAAAAGGGCTTACTTTGCCACACTTGTCAGTGCGACAAAAGCAAAACTCGGCCATATGGGGGATGCAGACTCTCCCATTAGGACAAAGTGAGCTGTCTGAGAGCTGGTCGGCAGTGCACTCAGATCAAACACAGGCCTATTATTAAGATACAACAATAGTAATGTATCGTCAGGCTTCATTCCACATTCAGCGCTGCTTCCCCATTCACTGTAATTACATATGATCTGCAGAGCAGGCTGAAAAGGACAAAAAAATGGAACAAACAGAACCACAGCCTGCAATCTATCAGAGAACAGGACACTAAAGATGCAGGACTAATCATGATCTCCTTCACTTTAGTCCATTTTAGTCCACACCCTGTTGTAATTATAGTTATTCTGATGTCTAGTGTCCAAAATACAATATTAGCAACCCCCCAATCACACAATATGCGTTTGGCTCAGGGATAATCTGACAATCAGTCTTCTACTCTCACACTCCCCGTTTGGATCAATCCTCTGATCTCCCTCCTGTTGGGAACTGGAAGAACTAGAGGAATGAGCAGTTCAGTCCTACATACCAACACACCCCCTCCGAGCCTCATCCGAAAGTGATCCCGCTAGAATGGGCGTGGTCAGGGGACAATTCATACACTTATGACTTGAGCTGCTTGCAGATGCCCAACATGCTAATCAGTGGGACTTCCTACTTCCAGAGAGTGTAATTGTATTCATAATCTGGATCAGAATCATGTTTCTTCACCAAGTACATTTCATGCAAAGGAAATTTACTGTGGTGTACTTGATGCTGCAGAAAAAATCTGTGTATACCATATAACAAACTAGACTAATACTTGACAGTATACATATAACTAGGAGGTCTGGTGAAGCAAAAAGACAGCTCTACAGGAGGAAAGAAGTTGTGCAGATACCAGGTGGTGCTGGTGTTAATAGACAAGTAGCACTTTTCTGAGGGAGGTTTATGAAACAGGTGTTAACCTGTGTGGGAGGGGTCATAAGCAATTTTTTCCTGCCCAATTCTGTATTTTAAATATATATATGCAATTGGCTGATGCCTTTATCCAAGGTGTTTTGCAAAGGGAAAAAAATCAGTAATAATATGAAAGAGCCAAAGCTGTTTAAAAATATTATAAGTAAACCAGTTACAGTGTAAAGCCTAGTTTCTTACAGCTATGATAAGGGATTCTGTCCCACATTATTATCTGTCATGATAATCAACAACTCAATTAAAAATGTCCTTTGGAAAAAAGAAAATATCCCAAGAGAGTTGGCCAGGAAGTGGATGAGGGGAGGCACGTTAGTGATGTAAAACAATCCTTCAGAAAATGACTGGCCAGATGTGAAAGAAGAGGTGATGTTTAGGAGAAAATTGGCTGTGCCCCTGCAAAATAATCTTTTCTTTCTCCAATGGTTTCTCAGCATTGTGCAAAACCACAGGCTTCCCTATTGGAGTTGCCAGTAGCTATATCACCCTGCAATTAACAACTGACAAACTAGTGAATCTGAGCAGGATTGAGCCTGGCCAATCCCTGGATGGGAGATCTCCTGGAAAGGCTGAGATTGCTGCTGTGGTGTAAGTTGGACCAGCAGTGGGCACTCACCTAGTGAGAGTGTTACCCCAGTGTCCTGGCCAAATTTCCCCCTGGCCTTCACCAGTCATGTCCTCCCCACTGATAGTGGTGAGGGTGCTGGAGGATTATGGCTGTTGTCACATCATCCAGACTGGTGCTGTACATTGGTGGTAGTGGAGGGAAGTCCCAATACCTGTAAAACTCTTTGAGTGAAGTGCCCAGAAAAGCACTATATACAGTAATGTAAGGAATTATTATAATTAATATTGTTAGGCAAACTAAACTTTGGAGAGTCATTTAAAAAAAAAATCAGCTGTAGCAGCGATGAGGAAATAATGAGACAAACTTGTTCTTAAACTAGAAAGTAGAGCATTATTGGAAGCCATGACATAAGGGCTAATTCTACAGTTTTGTCCTTTAAGATGAGCTTCTTTCTGTAACCTGTCAGTGGGAGAGAAGGGGCTTTCTGACTGACTGACTCACTTTGGCACGTGTCCATTACCGCCCCTGACACTTTTCCTCTTAACCGGCTACCTGCCAGTCTTTTCTCAGCTGGACCTTTTACAAAAATAGACCTCAAGGGCACCTAGTGTTGACCGTGGAAAATGCTTCTTTATTTGTTACGATCGTTTTCATATATCATCGTCAAGGGCCCTCTGATGCTAATTTCGGACTTGTGTCCTTTATACTTAGGTTTTTTTTATTCTGCTGTAGGTATTTGCTGCATTATCTGACCAGAGGATGTCAAAGGTGAAGAAGAAGTAGTTGGTCAGAAAATGAAAAATGTTATCAATAGGACAAAACTTTGACAACTCAGTCAGTCTCATCCGGTTACCTATGTGGCAGATTGCACTGTGTCAATGTGACAGTATGTAAGGTTGACTTGTATGTGTCAGTAAGACAGTCTGTTCTATTTAATCAAGGCATGTTTTCTGTACTGAGAAATCTTTCATGACTACACAAGCAAAACTATAATATAAAGAAAACAGATAATTTCAAAGCTTTTCAGAGTTAAAAATATAAATTACCTACTATGCGTTAGCTGATTCAATATGGAAAATACCTAGATAGAATTTTCCAAGTAATTTACCACATTAAGGATCTCAAATAAAATCTGTATGTCAGGCAAAGAAAAATGCAAGATACAGAACAGGGCCTATAGTAACTTGTAAAAAAAGACTACGCACCATTGGCAGCGTGTTGGATTGATTGTTATGTATGACTGTCAGGGCGTAAAGTCGAATAGTCCATCTGACTGTCAGTGCATAGGGGTGACTGTTCTGTATGACTGTCAGTGTGTACAGTTGCCTATTCTCTCTAACTGTCAGAGTGTAGAGACTGTTCTTTATGTCTGTCAGTGTGTGAAATTAACAGTTCTATATGACCGTCAGTGTGTATGACTGTTCTGTATGACTGCCAAGGCATAGGTTTGACTGTTCTATACGAATTTCCAGATGTAGGATAGACTATTTTGTATAAATTTCTGTGTGTAAGAGTACTGTTCTGTATGACTGATAGTATAAAGGGTTGAGTGTTCTGTATCACTGTCAGTGTGTAGGGTCGACTGTTTTATATGACTGTCAGCCAAAAGAATATATGTTTTAGCTACATTTTACTTTGTCAGGCAAGTCACTAACATGCTTCTGATTCCCAAAGGTAAATTCTGAGACAGGAGAGAGCTTCTCAGTTGTTCCTAAACTGAAATAAAAAAAAGTTTGTGTATGAAACCTTTGCTGAATTGATATTGTCAGTGATGACAAATAACATGACATATTATTATTACATTATAAACCAAAATAATCTTTTTTAACTTCTCATTGTCCAGATTTGTTTTTGCTGTTTATTGTTGACTGTTTTCAAACAGCTCTGCATATTAAAAAAAAAAACATTTGGCAAAGCTAAGGGTAGAACTCGTATTTGCTTCAATGGGCTGTGTGACATCACAGCTGTGATACCCCACGGTACCGAACAATGTGATTTGGAAGTTGTGACAGGTGTAACTCTGATGGGGGGTGCGGTGTGCTAGCAGGTATCATTTAATAGGCGGATCTCCGGGAACAAATACACAGACACGGCCAGAAGGTAAAAGAACAGAGTTCTTTATTTACAGTGCAATTAAACTGTCCAAACACACAAAACCCAAGCTGCTCTTTAAGCCCTACCTACACTACCTCTTTTGAATCCTCTCTATAAACACAGGCAGCTTAGCTGCTTGCTGGCTTCAAAAACTCAATCTCAAAACCAAGACCTACTGTACAATGTTAGTTAGTCATTCAGTCGTCCACTTCCTTCTGTCTTCCCTTGAGTACAGCACATAACAAGGGATCCAGTGTCTTTTCCTAGACATCAGACACAGATTCACTATATAAATACCCTACAAGTTTCTAACCATTGCTTGATCAATTATCTTCCCCCATTTGGTCAGATGACAGCAGGTCATCTCCTACTGATTTCTGGGTAATGTCGTTCAAGAAAGATCTGCCATCTTGCCCAAGCCCATCACCTTTTCACACAGGTCAATACATCACATGATCTAAACTGCCCAAACATCACCCTTGTTGGGGGGAGCCAAGGGGGTCAGCCAATAAATATGCAGCGTAAGTGGATCCCCAAATTCCACACATAGTTTTTTGGTGTCATAAGTTGACTGTTCTTGACCCAAGCGGTGACATACAATTACCAACACCAGGATTGGGGTGACTGTGAGCTTGTAGCTTCATCGGTGCCATTCACTGCAACCTCTCACCCCCATGCACATGTTAATTAACTCCAAGATGTTTATGTGTGGCTTATTCCAAATGTAATAACACATCACACATATTTCTGATTGAGCATGGTACCTGAAGGCTGTCTTTATGGAAACATTACTCTAAAAGAAGAAAAATGAACCGTGTAAAAAAACAGCATTAATCACTCCTAGTGATTATGTGAACATTCCTCCATCAATTTTCTAACTGTTTTATCCAGTAGAGGGTAGCAGGGGAACCTTATCCTAATCTAGCAAGAAACAGGCACAAGGCAGGATACACCCTGGAAGCAGGCTTCCACACACACCAGGGCCACTTTTCCCAAAAGCCAGTTAGCCTACTGTATTAGTATTTCTTTGGACTGTGTGTGAGGGGTGGGAGAGCACCCAGAGGAAATTCATGCAAACACAGAGAAAACATACAAACTCCATGCAGACAGTGCCACAGGGCTGGAACTCAACACAGGGACCCAGCACTGCAAGGCAGCAAGGCTAACCACCATGCCCCAGTTTTCTGAAAATGAAGTGTTTATTTGCAGATCCAAATTTTGGAAAATGGAATCAATATGCATGTACTTGCCTACACACCTTCTCTGCAAATGTGCCTTTCCTCTTTGGCATATTTCACCTGATTTCATCATCATTGCTGAAGTGGCAACAGTGCAGTCTAAGGTTTAGGGTATAGGAGATTTTTACACTGATCAAGAGGTTAAAGAGACTAGTCCATTCCCAATGCCAG
The DNA here is from genome assembly GCF_040954835.1 of Lepisosteus oculatus. NCBI lineage: Eukaryota > Metazoa > Chordata > Actinopteri > Semionotiformes > Lepisosteidae > Lepisosteus > Lepisosteus oculatus. Next base: position 19,171,775 of record NC_090706.1, on the reverse strand, counting down.
TCCATATGTCAAGGTGTAGCTCATGCCCTGTGTGTTAGTGCACAAACATGTCATACCATTTCAAGCAAGACAACTGCTCAGCTATTTCCCCTAGTCTGTTTGATGACAGGAACAGTGAATAAAGCATCACTATTACCTATGTGATCAACAGAATAAATGTGAAGCAAAGAGGCAGGAAATCTTGACCGCAGTCAAAACGCGGCACAGAAAGGGATTTGAACCTGTGACCTCTGGCTAGCTTAATTACACAAGACATTTCGAATAAGGCAAGAAGAATCAGTAATGAAGCTAATGAGCACAGCTAAATTTATTCTATCCTAGATTCTTGATACATTGGAACAAAGAAAAAGCAATTAAATCATTAGAAGAAAAACATCTTTGTGAGAGGCTAAATAAAAATTAATCAGAGAGAATAATTACATTAAAATAAAACATATTAATAATATTTCCTTTTTTGTATATTGGTTTTCAACCCAAAGAATCTCAAAGCACTTTCACCTAGGGTGTAAACTCACTTCTTCCACCTCTGAAGTATAGATACCACCTGGGTGATGAGCCAGCAGTCGCCCTTGACAGCACGAGGAAGACGAGAGTAAACAAGGCCAAAGTAGATTTAAGACCAGACATTGGGGTTACCACCCCTTTCTTTCTTCCACAGTGCCATGGGATCTTTAATGATCTTGTAGCAAGGACCCTGATTCAACTTCTTCTCTTAATAAAGTCACTTCCTATAGCACAATGCCAGCACTTATTTGTTTTCAGTCTACCATTCCTTGTGAGAAGTAGTGCCCAAGCTAAGCTCTGGCCTTGAAAAAGAAAAGTAGCCTCGACCACCAACACCATAAAGATCGTTTTCCTTAGAGATCTCCCATCTCAGCACTGACCAGGCCCAGCCTTGCTTAGCTCCTGTGATCTGAAGAGACTACAAGGCAGTAATTCAACTGTCAAATTAGCAAATTAGCTTATGAATCCATCTTGCTGGTTTTGTCTATCTAGACTGAAGGAGAAAAGGCAATAGAGTCCTACAACTATGCTGTGAAGTTTGCTCCAGGCACCCACAACACTTTGTGGCAACACATTCCCCTGATTTAGGACTCAAGGGCTTTGCTCTTAATTTCCACTTGTGAACTGTGGTCCTGGATTACTTCATGAAGTGGAAGCCTGCTGGGCTGCCTCTCTTTACATGTTTCAGGATTTACCATGCTTGAGTCAAATCTTCTTGTCTTCTCCTTGTTCCCAGAAAGTTCCAAAATGCAGGTCTCAACTCTGCGTGGCCTCAGTAAAAAATACAAACTGCCCTGCCCAGATTTTATCAACTGTCTTACCAACCAAGACCAACAGTTGTTGGTATAGCAGCGTTTCTTTGTCGGTCTACTCCGTACAGCATGTAGATGATACACTTCAGCATTGAAGCATTAGGCACCTTTAAAATGGGAGATTTTTCCCTTCTTTTCTTATACAGTGAAATAGCAGCAGTCCATTATACACTTTTGTAGGGCTAATTGGCGTATTAACGTGATACCAATGGTGAGGGTGAAAGCTGGCAGATGAATATGGATGAGGGGAGAGGAGAGGAACAGGGAGAATGGGCTAGGCGAGTCTTTTCAACTGCACAAGTGGCTGAGAGCCTGCCGGTATGATTGAAAAGATGAGTGCTGAAAAGAGGCATCCATAATAGGTTTTTCAGGCACCCCTTCCCATTGCTGCGATGCAGGTTATTTCACACAATTATCCACTTTGCACAAGTCCCTGACAATATATGGAAATTCAAATCACTGAATCATTTTTTGGGGGGTGATATAAGGAGGTGGGGGGTCGGGGAGGCGTGCAGAATGCGGAGTCACCGTGACAAAAAAGTATTTTCTTTAGTTAAAAAAAAACACCCTCTCCAGTGTTTCAAAGTATAATCTGCCATTTTTGGCATATCTGAGCTAAAAGTGGTGTTGAACTCTCCAGTTATTTGAATAGATGCTTCTTGAAATGTGCTCGTGTACTTTTGATTTTACTGTCTTGCTATGCAACAAAGATGGCCATGTTTCTTGAAGGAGAAGCTAAGACCCTGTTGGTGGAGAAACATCGAACAGTGCTCATGTCCATCAGTCTGCACATCCATCAGAATGCAGGTCTCAACTGTGCATGTCCGTTAGTGTTCATGTTCACCTATGTGCACGTCCTGCTATTGTGCATTTCCTGCCACTGTGCACAGCCATCAGTGTGCATGTCCTGACACTGTGCATGTCCCCCACTATGTAAGTCCATCAGTGCGCACGGCCTGCCACTGTGTATGGTCTCCACAGTGCACATTCATCAGTGTGCAGGTCTGCCAGTGTGCAGGTCCATCAGTGTTCCATCCCACTATGGTATCAAAGTCTCATTCTATATGTTGGTGAGAACCAAGTTAAACTTCACCCATGTATGACAGGGATGGTTTCAACTTATGAGTGTAGAAATATTCCAGAATTTTCATCCAGGAAAGATTAATACAATTACAGCAATAGTAGAAGAGTTAGGAACGACATGTGGCCCATCTAGGTTGTTTAGCTGCTAGAGTACCTTATCCTTTTTGAAAGTTGCCAAGACATGAGCTTTGTTCATGTGTGATGCCAGTTGTGCTGGTACCACAGGTGCTAGGTACAATAGGTTCAAAGGTGATTAGTGTCAAATAGGATATGTGTCTGAGATCTAACAAGTCTTCTTAGTTTTGTCAATGAGTTCTACAATCCTTCAATCTAAATCTCATCTCTGCTTTTTTTTTGCCTGTCGGAGGAGAGTCATGACAGTGTATATTTTTACAATATGTGTGCAAACAGTCTGGATCCATCATGTTCTTAACTGAGCCATCTGAATAACAGTGTAAGAAAGCATACAAATTAGGAAAGACCGTTTCACCTATCCAGCTCCAGGTTTGTTTGTAGGTAATTGATCTGTGGATCTCATCAAGCAATCTCTTGAAAGAACCCAGAGTATGAGCTTTGACAATGTCTATGTAGTTTGTTTCAAACTCCCACAACACTTTATGGATGAAATTGCCTCCTGTTCTGTTTCACCATAGTCTTTATTTGTGTCCGTTGAGTTGATTTCAATGTCAATAACTTTGAATCTTTTTTTAACTTGGTTTAGATCCTTGTTTAGTCTTCTCCATCAGAACAAATTGCTCCTTTGGGAGAATAAAGACTCTCTCAGTCCCAGTAGGAAAATTCCTGTATGGCTGGCAATGCAGCAACAGACTTATTGAATTGTGATGACCAAAATTGTGCACCATACTCTCTTGCAAGTGCAAGAATATACTGTATGACATTCAAAGCGTGGATGTGTCAATTGAGAAGATGCCTCTATGCTATAAAGGACTTTGCTGCTCTCAGGCTAGTGGATTATCATTCATAGTGATCTCTGCCTTTCAAGGAGTAGAGAGTGAGAGGTATTGCTGAGCAGAGCAGAGGACCCTGTGAATAGATGCACAGATGCTGTAGGGACTCTTCTTTGGAACATGTTTGAATACTCAATTGTTCAGACCAAATCAAAACACTCAAAAACTTCATACTCCAATGCAGAGCATGAGGGAAATGTATTGCTCAAGTTTCAAGAGACACAAATTTCCCTGTCTTTTTTCCCAAGTTAACCTTTACATTCCCCAGATCCCTATAAACAAAATATGATTGTGTCATTTTTATGGCTTATTTTTCTGTATATCTCTTGTTTGTTGTTAGCTTTGTGCTGAACAAAACTGCATGGAGCGTGTAAAGTGTTTTTTATTTACTTAAAAGACAGAGTTAAAAATTGTATCCTTGAGGATGTATGAGAGATCTGGTGAGAAGTGAAAGAAATAACAATAAAGGAAAGAAAGAGAATATGTTTTGAGCACCAAATTCCAGTTCTCTTTTCAAAACTATTTCAGTTAAACAATGAAATTGTTTTTTTTCTGTCTTCTGAATCAGGCTAGATTTGCCACCTTTAAAACCTCTTCTGCTGCTTTCAAAAAGCCAGGAGCAAAAAGAAAACCGCTTTTTTAACGAAAATCTTGGAAAATCACCTTGACAGTTTTTTTTCTCAATCAAACAGCAGGGGTGCACATTGACAGTCAAACAACAGACCTGTTCAGTAGAAACCTTTCAGGATCATTCACACTGTACTTCCAGGCTATGAATCATCGAGCTTCACAATCTTTTTTGACAGATCCTCTTAAGAGAGGAAAAAAAAAACAATACTTTGGTTTCTTAATACAGCAGGGAAACTTGGCCTGAAAAACCCCTGATTTTTAAAATTTGAAACAGTTCTTGACTACTATGTTATTTTTTTTCCCCAAAATTTGAATTTATCCCAGATGTAGAATGTGGCATCTCTTTGGTGTCACTGTAGAGTCATTGCTTTTCTTCCTTGTCTGAAAACAGTTAAATCCTTGAGGACAGGGCTCAGCTTTAGCGATGTCACTCCCACTTCACCAGTTACCAGATGAAACAAAGGAGAATTCTTATCACTTCTCCCCATTAACCAATTATACCTATCTCACTAGATCTCTAGCCTAGATTGCCACTTACTGTTCCTTCAGAACCTGATATTCTGCCAAAAACAATGTGCCAGCATAGCAAATTAAGCCTTGGAAAGTCGTAAAAGTTTAAAGTCAGCTTGAAGTTGCATTTCAAAATAGTCCACCTTTGGTCCTGGAGAACTGTAAAGTAAATGATGAAGCATGGCAAAGATCCATGAGCATTTCCTCAGACTAACTTCAGAAAGAATCATTTTAAAGACAATTGAAAAACTAAAAGATATTCCCATTTTTTTTTTAAAAAGTATGACCTACTAGGCTATTTGTGTGGTGCAGTAAGAAGCTTTGATTGGTTTCAAAGCCAGAGATTTGAGATATTTGAAAAGGTGCTTCAAAGACTATTTTCCAGATACAAAGACAGTATATATACTTTGTCACTGACTCAGCAGCTGCATGAACAGGTTAACCTCTTAGCAGCAAAACACTGTGCCTTATTTGAAAAGGCTCTTTGCTTGCTTCCCCCATGCCAGTTTCTGTCCAGGGCTTATCCAGTACAAGCATCCTATTCAGAAGACTACTAGTTTAAAAATGTGTGTCTGGCAACACAAACAGTATTTTGGACCAAATTGTGAAAAGTCCTTTTGTTCACGAGACACGCATTCAAGAACTCTGAATTTTTTTGTCTAAACCAGAACCCTTCAGTCTTCAGACGCTGCTGAATGGATCTTTGTTATCATAAATTTGTTTGACAGCAACAAACTGTAATGTCTGCAAAATACCTATTTCACAAGCAGCATGTTAACACTCCCACTGCACTAGTTTGAATATGGAGAACTGCCCTATTGCACATATAAATAGAGCACTGAAAATTACTCTAAATCTACACTAAGATGGCTTTAGTCTAGAAAGATATTAATGTTGACAGGGTGTTGATCCTGAATTAAAATAGCACAAGATGTCCCATGATCTTGTTAACAATACAGGTGATGATGTGTGCTATCAGAGTGAGAAAATCCTTTCCAAAAATATAATTCCCATTTCTTCAGCTTCTTGGCCTATCGTTACACCTCCCTTCCCAGCAAACTTTTTACTTTTAGCAATGGTGAGAACCTTCTTAGTGTAGGTGTGTGTCCACACATCAAGGGGCCAGATATATCTTTACAATGCTTCTCCAGCTATCACTCAGACCCACCCTTATAACATCACTTTATTAGCTCTATACAATTTCTTGCATTAGGAATTCATCTTTTCACATACGCCAGCTTGCTCTCCATGAGACAGACACACAGATAGAGAGAGAGCCTGGGGTCAGAGTGCAGGGTCATTGTACAGTGCCCCTGGAGCAGGTGGGGTTAAGGGCCTTGCTCAGGGCCCCAACGGAGTAGGATTCCTCTGCCAGCTGTGGGATTTGAACCAGCAACCTTCCAGCCACAGGCACAGATCCTTAGCCACAGAGCCACACAGACCGAGGAACCTCACAGAAGCAGGTGTTTATATTTTGAAATCATGAGAACCACTTAACTAATTGTGTGGACCATTAAGGTAATTTTTGCATCTATATTAATTTAGGATTGCCAGAGCAATGCTTATGCAATTATGACTTATGACTTATCACCTTTCTTTCATTTTAATTATTTTATTATTTCTTTTTGTTTGTTGCTTTGAATGTGTGGAGTAGGTTGTGGATATACCAAATATTAATTGCTATTTCAAAGTGTCAGGACTTGCAAGCCTTAAAGCAACAAAATGTGAAAAGTGCAAGTGTCTGAATAATTTTGCAAGGCAATGTACTGTATAGTTCCATTGCACACTTCTACAAACTCAGCTGAAGAGTACTGTGCAAATGTCATTTGTGACACCAACAAACCTCTAGTGTCATTCTACCTGTGTCTCTTGTGAAAGAACACAGGAAGAGAAATGTGCGCATGAAAAAGTGCTACAGACTACACACAGAGTCACTTGATCAAAACTACAGCATGGCAGTACTACAGTTTCTTCACCTGTGTATCATCACGGTAAGGTAGAGTGGTGCAAAATTACTGTATAGCCATAGCTGCACAGTTGAACTTGACTGTGAATGAAGAGCTAGGATTCAGTCACACCACCACAGACCCAAGGCCAAGATTAATCATATGCTGTATGATAAACAGATCCCAAAAAAGTAGCCAGACAGCTCTGCTGCAGAATACTCTTCAGCCCCTCAGGTCACAAGAACTGGGTACATTTGATTAGAGGGGTCAATCAAGGGCATCAGTAATTGTACCAGATTGGTAGCCTAAGGCCCTACCTGAGTTTATTATACAGCTTCTGTTGCTATGCCAACAGAAGGGAATCGCCTGAAATAGCAGTCAACTGCTGTGCTGGCTGGACACTGAAAGCAAAGTTCACTTGCAAAATGCTGCACCTACCTACAGGAAAGTAAGGTGTGATCGCAGGCAGTATCTCACATCTCCTTGCCGTCAGCCTCCTGAAATGGAAGCAAACTGGCAATGTAGGAGTTTTATCATTATATTCATTTTGTCTAGATACAGTAGGCCTACTGAGAACTGGGTGCAGAGACAAGGGAAATAGGCAGTGCAAAGGATAACTTAAAGAAAAACAAAAGAAAGACACAGGATGAAAGAGAAAAATGACTGAAGAAGAGATGAAAGAAAAAAAAAAGAAAAGGCGCATGACTGTATAGCTTGTATTATGCACACCAGAAGAAGCTGAAATGTTGTGCTTCTTTTCTTCTCTTTTCAGCATGGAATAAACCTTTACTTGTAGCTGTATTATTTTTATTCTTATTCTTAGCCAGCAGCCATATCACTCTGCAACTCACAACTGGCAACCCACTGTAGCCCAGCAGGTGTGAGCCTGGTCAGTACCTGGATGGGAGACCTCCTGGGAAAAACTAAGGTTGCTGCTGGAAGAGGTGTTAGTGGAGCCAGCAGCGGGTGCTCAACCTGTGGTCTATGTGGGTCCTAATGTCCCAGTATAGTGATGGGAACACTATACTGTAAAAAGGCACCATCCTGCGGATGAGACATAAAGCCGCAGTCCTGACTCTGTGGTCATTAAAAATACCAGGGCGTTTCTCGAAAAGAGTAGGGGTGTAACTCCGGCATCCTGGCCAAACTTCTATTGACCCTTTCCAATCATGGCCTCCTAATAATCCCCATCTATGAATTAGTTTCATTACTCTGTTCTCCTCCCCACTGATAGCTGATGTGTGGTGAGAGTACTTGCGCACTATGGCTGCTGTCACCCATGTTGAGCTGCACACTGGTGGTGGTGGAGGGGAGTCCCCATTACCTGTAAAGCGCTTTGAGTGAAGTGCCCAGAAAAGCGCTATATAAGTGTAAGCAGTTATTATTGCATTTTCTTTTTTGTCCCTCATGAGACACGCTATCAGATATACAAAACCCTGTGCTTTTAAAATGAGTAGCCTAGTTTCCTGGTGAATGAATTTGAAAACATGTGGATATTCCACTGTCAGTGTGGTTCCCTAAAACAGATCCCCCGTGGCATAAGACTGAAATTAGCCGGTGAAGACTGCTTTTGGCAGATCATGGCTTCTTGAAGTCTTGTAGTGATGTCACTGAGAGCCCATTCATTCTTCCAGTCACAGCTAAGCCCGCTGACAGGCAATGGGGAGCTTACAGCATGTCAGATGACAATTGGCTGTGCAGGTGGGTGTGTAGGAGTACAGTATGTGTATGTGTCTCAGTCTCTCCTGAGGGAGTTCAGGCTCTGGAAGCAGAATTTAAAAGGCTTTGAAAAGCCAGACTCCTGGCCCTGCTTTCAAAATGGGTGAACTGATGTGACCAATGGTGGAAGGAGAGAAATATCAGAGCTAGGAATGAGGCTGTTAATACTAGGGACACAAGAGTTTTGGGAGACTGTCAGATTGGTTATACAACACCCGGTCCTGAAATATTGGTGATCCCATTGAGCCTGATCAAGTAAACAGAAAAAGCAGATGAATCAAAGAGTCTACATGCTCATGGCTGGAGCTATCAATTAAAGATTCCTGCAGGTAGGGGGAGGAGAATGGTCTTCAGCTCAGCAGCAGATCTGAAGGTCTATGTAAAAACGTTAAAAACGGCATCTGGAAGCAGAATGCAGTTAGAGCCCAGGCCACACAAAAGACAAATGTGAGGGAGAAAAGGCTGACGTCTAGTATTTATAGCATTTATTTAGGAAATGAAATCAGGAATGATTATGAGCAGTTAGAGCAGCTCAGGTGAAATTGAACTTGGCTTCTGTCATCTCTCCTGAACATTCGTTTTAAATTGCATATAAAATTGACAGACAGGCAGCAGACTTCTAGCCTAACCATTTCTGTTTTACCTGTCCAAACTTTTACAGAGTCTATCTGAAGCACAAATGTCAAACTCAGTGCTTAAGGGCCACAGTCCATTCTGGGTCCTATCCCCCACAAATTGTTACTGAATGGTGTGATTAATTGGACAAATGTACCTCTCTTCCATCCCACCCTCAAAGAGTTTGATAGGTAACTGCACCTCGACTCCTGTGGCTTTTCACTTGTTAGGTGGAAAAAAATAATAATTCGATTTTAAAATAATTGAAAGATGTGCTGTGGTACAGTAATTGGCATTTCCACTTTGCAGCGCTGGGGCCCTGGGATTCAATTCCAGTCCTGGGATGCTATCTGTGTGGAGTTTGTATGTTCTGCCCATGTTTGCAAGGGTTTCCTCTGGGTGCTCTGGTTCCCTCCCACAGTCCATACATAGGGTAGATTAATTGGCTTATGGAGAACTTAATCATATAATAATATATCAAGTAGGAGAACTTGCCCTGATATGAGTTTGTGTGTCTGTATGTGCCCTGTGATGGACTGGCGTATGGTGTACAATGCCTTTCACCAGCTGTTTGCTGGGATGGGCTCCGGCTCCCCCACAACTCTGAATTGGAGGAAGTGGTTAGAAAATGGATGAACGGGTTTAGAGTAATTGAACTCTTTATTCTTTTGCTGTTTCGCATCCTGGAAAAGTCCAGTTAACTGACTTTGTTCATGCTGTCAGCCGCTCAGAATACAGGTAGATTCTTTGGATTCTGCAGAAGACCTTAAATAATTGCATTAAATGAACTTCAAACAGCACTTAGAAGTAAAGAGAAGTTGTTACACAATTTTAAAATGAGGTGCGTTTAATTGAAATACAACTTTGTACACCTGCTTCACAGATTCTAATTGGAACCTATATGTGTGTATAAAAGCATATCTTATACAAAATCCATATGTTTTTACATTAAATACTCCACCTGATGTGATTCTGGTATAGGGAAAATATATTTTTTCTGCACAGGATATTGACTGAAACATTGGATTTCTTCTGTGCTTTTGTCTTTTTTTGCTTGATTGAATACTTCTCCCTCTTTGGTAAGTTGTTCCTTGGTTCCTTTTTTTGTGTTGTATTGATTCGTTGGATAAAGTGTTTTTCTTTATATTTTCCGGTGTTATTTTTTCTGTAAACACAATAGAAGGCTTTGAGCATTTTTTGTGGGCAGAGTAGTTTTTCCCATGGCTCATCCAATCTTGGGATGACAGGGTTGTGCGCCTTGTCCACCTGCGTGTTATTGTTGTATGGGGAGCCTTTCATTGTCCTGTTATTTTCCTGGGGTCATATCTTATGCTACAGGGGGACAGTCTTTTCCCTGTGGTGACTGATGCTTTGGATTCTGTGTCTCAGCCATTAGAAGGTGGTACCCAGAAAAGCTCTTTCAATCAGTGACCCAAGCAGAGATGCAGCACTGCTGCCTTTTAGCCTGATCTCAGCAGCTCAGCTTGACAGAGCCTGGTCATTATAGGGATGGGAGACATCAATGGAAAGCCTGGTTGCTGTTGTAAGTGATATATAGGGACTAGTAGGTGGTGTTCTTTCTTCTTGACAAGAGTCACCTAGTATGGTGACTGGGTATACTGTGCTGTATGAGGAGCCATTCCTTGAATATGGCCACGGTCCTGTTTGATTATTAAAGATGCAATAGAACTAATGGCAGAGGTGATAACTTCACTCTGAACCTGCATAATTTAGTCACCCTATATTTATCCATTTAATTTAGCTGCTACAGTGATTTCTCAGCTTTCTACCATATCTGTTGTATAGCAGAGCTCCTGGTGCAGAATAATGTCTGTTGCTCATTACTCAGCTGGGCTCTGCATTTCAGCACTGGATCAAATGGATCGTCTTCAGTATGCAAAGTGCTGGGGGATCCTGGGGGAAAAGAGCTTTACAAATGTGGGCAAGAACAAAAACAGATCCTAACTGACATATGTGCTATAAGAGACAGAGCTTCTGCAAAATTCATAAGCACATCAACGGGACTAACTTGGTTTTCAGTTCTCAACATATGAAATCTGGTGCATTAAAGGAATAATTAAGTCATCAACACATGAGAACCACCAAAACATCCAAGTAATGAGGGACGATAACAGGTAAACGAATGTGACAATCAGCTCTTCTCAGACTGCCTAGCATTACCTACACTAAGCCAGTCTGTGTCACTGTGAGCTGAAAATTTTCAGAAGAGAAGCAGGCAGCTGCACCGCGATGTCAGCATGCCAGATTTATCTATCCCACATCAGGATGGCTGGGATTATCTAATATTGTTAAAGCCCTAATTCGTTTTAATTGGAGGCAATCTAACGAGCACTCTTAATTGCCTCTGATTAAAGATGTTATTAGTTTTACTGCTTGTGGAGATGGAGAAGGAAGGCGGGGGAGGGGAGGGGGTGGTGTGTGTGTTGAGGCGGGGGGGAGGTGATGGGAGTTGAAAATATTTTCTTTTCATTAGACAGGGAATAAAACAGTTTACTACAAACAGCTGAGAGCTGGCATCAGAGATGGGAAAGATAAAGAGGGTAGATGTTTTTTCTACTTGAAATCAGAAATCAGAAATGCTGGATAAAAGGACTAAGGCCAGGGACCTCTTCAAATTCGTGTTATTTTTCAAAATTCCGAACTTCTGCTTCACTTGAAAGTCTCCTTGCTACGCTACCAACATACAAAGAGTAATATTAATATTACATAGTTACTCTTTAAATTTTCTTATTAAAATTTGTGTCATGTGTGCTAAATGTAAAATACTTCTTTGACAAAAACATAGCGATTACCCCTTGTAGTGTGTTGGTTCTCTTTCTGCAGTGATCAGATCTCCATCACATTGCTGTATTGATTTCATTAGGTGCTCATTGGCATCCATGGAGGTGCAGAAGCATTCAACCAGCAGAAGCTGATGCAGCTCTGCACAAGAGTTCAGTCATTTCCTGTTGCTTGGTTTGCTCTTCATGCTGGTGTTCTTTTTATCTGCCTATACACCCCTTAAACTGTTTGAATTTACAACTGACACCAGAAGCAAGTGCACTGATATGCCTGCTTCTTTTAGGGTTATTTACATATGCTACAGGAAAGAAATCACACTGAAGCAAAGGCCCACTCTGCTGCTACTTTACAGTTGTAAAGCCCACTGCTTGTGAAGGAACTATGCAGCAGTCTGTTATTTGAGAGATAACTCCAGTAGCAGGTGAGGAAAGAGGCAGAACATTAGTGACAAGGCCACCCAGCACGGTGATTGCGGCACACAGTACTGTAATCAGGCAGTCAAACACAATTCGAGGGTGAAGCCCAGTTCAAAACTGAGGAAACACAGTATCAAGGCTGTGATATTGTGGTTTGAATTCTTCACATCATCGCATAAGATTTTTTAAGTAATATTTTTTTAATTTTACGATGTGGAGGCGAAAAAAAAGTTTTAGTTTTACCTCATTGATCTGCCCATAATAAACATTGTGTAAGTCTGCTATATACTTGGAAAATGTATGAGTATGGGTTGCATAGATAGACAGATTAATTATTTACATGGTTCCTTTTTATACTGTATGTGGATCCCAGATTGCTGTATCCTAAAACAAAACATGTAGTAATCATGTTAAACATAATAACAGAGATCAGAATTTATAAAATGTATACTGCACAAATGAAGTCATGGTAGTATGTTAATATTAAGCATGCCTGTGTGGGGGAAAAAATCCAAAAATGTGGTTTAAAGAGATCATCCTTTAAAACTACTTAAAATTCATGTGACTTTATCTCTGTATACTGTAAATGTTTGCCTGACCTTGAATGAGCACATCTCTTCACTGCTGCTTGAACTGCTTTTATATAAAAGAAAGCATCCTAGCAAACATGATTATACACACACAAAAAGAACAAGCAAATATCTTTCATATTTAATTATCAGCTACTGCTTAATGTTTCCCTACCTATCAAAATCATGCACTTGAAACATTGCACATGAACAGTAACAGTGAAAACTGAATGGATCCACAACATGTCCTTCTACACAAGGAAACTGTCATGGACACAAGCAGTGATCAAATTGAGCCAATGTGCACCCTGTGCTGCTGTCAATGTGAGCACATTCCCTCCATTTTCCAACTGCTGCTTCCAGTTCAGGGTTACAGGGGAGCCAGATATGCGTGCAAGGCAGGATACACCGTGGATGGGACACCAGTCCATCACAAGGGCACACACAGACATGTACACATACACTCACATCAGGGCTAGTTTTTCCAGAAGCCAATTAACCTACCAGCATGTCTTTAGATTATGAGAGGAAACTGGATCACCTGGAGGAAAACCACACAAACACAGGGAGAACTTACAAACTCCACACAGATATCCAAGTCTATAATTGAACCCAGGGCCCCAGTGCTGAGAAGCAGTAATGCTAACCACTGCACCACAATGCTGCCTAAAGCACATTCCCCTTGGTCCCAATCATCTGTGCACTAATAGCTCCAAGTGATACAGCTTTCACATAATATACTTGTTTAAATAAGCTAACTGACAGTTGAAAAACAGGACAGAATCTTAGCACTGTACTTATGGAAAGGCATCCAATTTCCAAAACTTCTTCCTCCTGTACAGTGGTAACCAGCCACCGTTTTACAAGTGCTTGAGACCTCCTGGTTAAATCAAAGCCTTGAACTATTTTTGGTCACTGTTGGATCTGGACTTCTCTGTGGTGGCGACAGAAAATGGGTGAGCTGCTATTAGGAGTGTTCTCAGGATCACTAGGGATTTTTGAGACTGAGGTCCTCTTGCACAAGTGGTTGAGAATTGTTTCCTCTCCCTCCCTTAATCTTTTCAGACTGTTCCTATGATCAGGTTAGTGTGCTTTGAAGTATACTTTACCTATACAATTAGACAATAGGTTCAATGGTACAATTATAGCTTCCATTCCATGGCGTCCTGTAGGTAGCAGCACTTCAGAAGCTTACATGCACACAAGACATCAAGCTTACATGCACACAAGACATTAGTAAGGACACGAGGTCCACGGGCCGTAAGCAGAAGCTAGCAGGAAGGGCACTTAGGGCTGGCAGCAGCAGGCACTTTATTCAAAGGGGTCATGGGTGTTGATTTAGAAGAAGCAGTTAGAAAATGAACGGGTGGATGAATGGTTGATGGTGCCTGAAATAAGTTACCAATCCACATTACTGAAGCAGGTTTGCAGGGAGCCCTCAAGAAAGAAAGAAATTGTTGTGTCAAGACCTTACTAGCTATGAGATGAACCGGATGGCTAAAACGGCCCTGCCCATTTGTGAACTTGTGATGTTTGTGGGCCGGATCAACTGGGATCTTTCTGGGAAATGTTTGAAGATCTTTCTTGCAATGAAAGACTACATAAATGTAAGACTCATTTAGCTAATTCATCAATTAGTCATTAGCACTAATTAAGGGAACTATTGTGCAAATGGAGCTGGCCCACTATCTGCTCACTACCTGCAGTTCCCTGCTCATCTTGGGAACTGCAATGTCCTGACATCAGTCATATAAAAGTTCGACTATCAAAATCTAGAATACTCAGAACTGGATGCATAAGTGGAGGCTTTAAACTATGCGCTACTAGAAGAGAGCTGAACGCAATCAGTCAAGTTCCAAAATGGAATCTACTTTTGTACTTGCTTTATGATACCTTGGTTAGTGCTAAGAGAGAAACAGAACATTAACGGGTTGGCAGTCCCAACGCATATGGTATGGGGTCACAGCGCCTTTAAGTGTGAAGCTGGCATTTGTGTTGGGCACTAGCAGATAATAAAAAATGGGAAACAAAAGTTCAAAATGTAGATAAGTAACAAGGGTCCCTGTGACTCATCATGCTAAAGTGATTCATTGTTCTGCAGTACTGATGCTTGGAGCCACTGATCTAGTCTAGGTTAAAGAGCAGGGAGCCCTCTATGCACTGCAGGTGATAAAACATTATCTGATGCTAATTTTCCTTGTAACAGAGATGCCTGCTGACCATAGAGACCTACAGAATGACTGGCACTGAAAACTACTGACAAAGACTCTTTAACATAAACACAAATCTCCACACTTCAATTTCAATACCACACTTCAATTTATTACAGAAAACTCTATTCTATAGGGGTCAATACTATAGCCAGGATTGTATATTTGTAGTGGCAGAGGGGTGGCAGGACCCCTATGGGGATAGCATTTTTAAATTACATTACTGTATTTACCTTTAAAATAGGATGTACTAATAAAATGTGTACTAGTTCTTCTCTGCACCAGCACCACTGGTAATCCCTGTTTTACACCGTGGGTGAAGCAGGACTGATGTGCAAATGGAGTGTATTTATGCAGAGCTTGCTTTCTCACCGGCCATGACTCTGATGTTCCCTGTAATGTTCAATTTTAGTGCGCACATGTTTTTGTCACTGGGAAAAAAATGTGCACAACTTGAAAGTTTTGCACACACAAGCCATTAAAAAGTAGAGGGAACGTTGCCCTGAAGTGCATTCTGCACAAGAAAAGGTGCTCAAACCATGTTATTTCCAGCTAAATCTAAAACTAGAAATGCATGAGTACAACAAAATTAAGCATCTTAATATCAGTGTACATTCATCAATATCTATTCATTCCTGATATCCATCCTTCCCTTCTCACTGTTCCTTATGTCCACTGCCTTCACACGAGTTGTGATTTCAGCATGTGCCCGAGCCAAATCTCATGTACCTTTCACTTAGCTGCATGGAAACAATCTTCAAGAATCTAATGCATCTTTGTCGCCACCAACCATTTACAATATAAACTACAGTATGTGTACACTGTTCAAAAAAGATTTAAGATGCATTGAAATTGTTTCCTATGTTTAAGTTTCTTTTGTTGGTAAATTTAAGACCAACAATATGGGATTTTAGGTATCATCTAAAATGGGGTGGAAAAGATACCCCTGCTAGCCTTCAGGCTATGTCCCTGATAGCGATGTCCCATTCTGTACAAAGAGTGCCTTGCTTCTGGATATGAGGCTAGTAAAGTAGAAGCAAACCAGTCCTCTTTCCTCATCATGCTGTGCTGGAGAAGGAAGGCTGGTGTCTGTTGCTTCTCAAAAGGTACAGTATCTCTATTGCTGTACAGACTGCTGTTGTATCTTTACAGACAGCAGCAGACCTGGCAGTTCTCTGGAGTCAATTCAGACCTATCGATGGGAAGTCCAGCTCAGGCTTCAGGAAGTCACTGATTTGCTACCAATTTCTCCTGTGGAGCTGTCTCTATTGCTGTACCCTGAGTTGTCTTGGAGCAGTACATCTAGTGGGATCATGACCATAGCATGTTGCTCTGATGATTGCTCAGTACAGAACATACAGGTCAATGGAGGAATATCAGCTTTCTTTTTGTATAATTGAAACCACTACACTACTTACATTTAATTGTTTTGGGTTCAGTGTAAAAAAAAAAGTAAATGTCTGGGATCCAAACTGCATGGTGAATTACATGAGTAACATAATATTCTTAATCTATAAAGGAAATTGTGGTTTGATGTTTTCAAAAAAGTTTTGTGCAGATAAGAGATTTTGACTATAATAAAACAGTATTTTATAAGATGATGAAAAAATCATGAAAGACTGGACTATTTCCTTACGAACAAGGGGAAAAACGAAAACCAATGATACATATGTATTTTATACTGTTAGTTGTAAATGTTAGCGTTTTTCCTTTAACTTAGTTTGAAATAGAGAAAATTGAATAAGGAAAATAACTGTATTAATGGCTCATCCAGCATTAAACTGTCACATATTTTATACTTAAAGATTTTGCATTTTATATACAGTATTCTTCATCCATCAAATTCCTAACTGGCTCATTCAGCTCTCCAACAACCCTGAATTGAAGCCTATCATGGCAAACAAAAGGCATAAGGCAGGATACATCCTGGACAGGACACCAGTCCATCACAAGGCAGACACACAGACACGCTTACTCACAGAAGCCAATTAGCCTACCAGTATGGCTTGGGACTGTAGGAGGAAACCAAAGCACACATAAACCATGGGAGAACATACAAACACAGATAGCACTCCAGGTCCAGAATTATACCCGGGACCCAAGCACTGCAAGGCAGCAATGCTAACCACTGCACCATCTTGCAGCAAAAATTTAATGTTTTTTGAGTATGTTACGTCATGCTGCTGTTTTCTTAATAAATTCATTTGTTTATGACAAATCACCACGAAAATAACAGTTTAACTGTTAATTACACCAGTGATATTTCCAGGGAAAGAAATGCAAAAAACCTACAGCTGATTCGCATCGCTAGAAAATGTTAAATTCGCAAGATCCCTTCTCACATCGCCCTGATGAGTGTGAAGGACCACACCCACAATAAAACACACGCACTAGACCATGCGTAAGAGTACAAAATAATTTACTATTTACTGAGGCTTTTACCTAGATTGAAGGATTTTTATACTGTACCTTTCTGCACTGTACTACAATAATCCAAAACTAATGCCTCACCCATAGGTTTCCAGGCACATATCCATCAACCTAACCCATTCTCCAAACTGCTGTTGCCATATGCATTCTCCTACTGTATATATATTGTAGTGTTACATTCCCTCCTTGGGATCTTGGACTGTGCCACTACCCCCTGACCTTCACCCTAGCACCTTCTCCTCCTCACTGAACCCTACAGTATAAAAGGGGGGCACCCTTAGCACTTGCCCTCTTTGCAGCACATGGCAAGCTATGGGAAACTGTGCTCCCCCTTCTCTCCACCTACACTCTCCCCTGGTGAATAGCACACCTCTGTAATCAAAAGGACAGTAAACCCCAGCCTGAAAACCTGCCTTCTACCTAGCCTGTGTTGGTCTCTTCCACCAAGCAGGGTTTGGGCCCAATTCAAGACAGTTTATATATCCTTCCTCACCTTTAAGCAAATGGAAATTGTATTTAGAACATGTTAAAGCAAATTTTATTTAATGTAGTTAAGAAGTTTGAATGTAAAGAATAAATTTTGAAGGAATATATGATATGGGATTTTTGTTTAAAACATGATGGCGATTTGTAGTAAAACTCCCGAAGTCCCTGCCATGAGAAGCTCATACCAGTCTCTCCCTCAACACCACAAACTGAATTCAAACCATAACCTAATTTACACCCTTTGTGTGTTAGGCTATTATTAAAAAAACACTGAATTGCTAACAAGGAAGAATAAGAACTCTTTCGGTTATTCTTTGGAAATCTTCTGTTTTGGGACGATTATTTTAGCAGAGATGCAACCAAATTGAAAAGTAGCGAATTACAGTATTAGTCTGCCTTCCTTCCAAGCTTACTTTTGGTGCTCTGCGCCTTCTAATATAACAAAATGGCCCTGATTATGTTCTCACCAGACAATTCCTTTTCAAAGTGGTTGTGGAATTCGTGGCGTGGATTGATATCCAAGCATTTTACCACAGTGTGGTAGCGACCGCTGGCTTTTCGAGACTGTCTTGTTTCAAGAGGACTAGACCTTTTTCACATCGCGTTATCAATACTCAGCACTAACAGCTGCGCTGTTTTTGCCGTTCATTTGCCAATGAAAAAAAATCGTCAGTGAAGTATCCGAAAGTAAAGATGCATTTCATTTTTTCCACCATTCCACCTCACACTGGGAAAGGGCTCGTGTTTTTAAATCTAGACGTCGTGTAGAATAGCAAGATATGAATGCAAAGGAGGCGTTTCAATCCTATAGCGCCCATACGCCTTTACCGTGTTTGTCGCATGTTACCGATCATATCATTTTTGGTAAATAAACAAAACAGGTGTCTAACAGTCTTGTGCACCCGTGAATTAAGAACTTATAGGATGTACAGCGACCGTGTGTCTGGTGAAACTTCCGAAGCTCCTCTTAAAGAGATTTCCACACATACAGTACGAACCCTACTGTGTCATTTGAAACTGTATATAGTAACTCAGACGAATACCTGAACACCTTCTGTTACCTTCAATTTAATCCAAGGGGTGTGAAGAGAAGCGCAATGGAAGGTGAGCTGCAATTTTTGTCAGTGCGGCAGTCTGGCAACAGACCAAAAAACTTAGATAATAATGTCAGGACTATGGAGAACTATTATTCTACAACTGAGAAACAACCTACTGGTATTTGATACCGGCTCCTGCTGGAATGGCTGATTTCTGTTTCACATGCACGAGGTTCAGATGAATTATGAAACTTTTGTTTCCCTTTATTATAAATGCCTATTGATATATTTGTCATGTTTTATGTCACTTCTGTAAGGTGGTAAACCTTGCGTTCGATAACACTGATGTCTGACAAGCCCTTACCCCAGCGAGCTACAGTACCTGAAATCCAGACAAGGAAAGTTGGAAAAGGGTCACAGATAGGTAACCCCTACATTTTTGACACAAGGTCCGTTAAGGAAGTAGGGTGTTCCTGGTCAGTTTGCTTTCGCAGTATTGTGGACCCCATAAAAAAAAACAACAGAACAGAACACTAAACTTTTTGTTTTTTAATCACACTACTATTGTTAGTCCCTTTGTACAACATGGCTAGGCGGCTAACCTGTTTACCAGATTCAATATAGTCTCTCTCCGAGACAGTTCTCTGACACGTTTTTTTTTTAAAAAAACACGTTCTTGGAACCTAAACCTTGCTCTGTATTGTTCCACAATACAACACTCCTATAGAACACAGGCAAACTACACTTACAGGGCCCATGGCTCTAATTCTCCTGGCCCTGTGCTAAACCACCCGGTTGCTCCTAGACTGGTCTATGAGAGAAATCCCGAGAGAGAGAGATGAAGAGGTGTCACGAATAAGTGACCCCTAAATTCAAGAACTACTGTTGCTTTGTGCCGACTACGCCACCTAGCAATTATAGAAAGTCATACAGTAGTGCCCTTCTTTACTGTAGGCACTCTGTGACAAAACTTGTGCAAGTTTCAAAGGCAGTAAGACAAGACTGTAAACTGAATGCTTTAATTTGTCACAGTTTTAGGGCGCTACATGACAGTTCCACGTTAACGGAACGTTGAGAAGAGCTCAATCGAAATACCACTACAGTACTTCGTGAAGTTGATGTCTCTCCCTTTTCTGTCTCTGCTGCTAATGGATCCACCGAGCTCTGCCTGTCTAATGAAAAATCAATTAAAAACACCTCGCGGGCATTCCCGTGGGTTTGGCCGGGCGGAGGAACCGCTCAAACACTGCCTCTCTCTTTCTCCCGACACGGTGTACTGGAAGTTATGAGGATGATTTACGAGAACCGTTTTTTTTCTCTCTCTCTTTAGAAAAAAAAACGGAAAAGGGAAAAAAAAACCTTCTACTCTCCGCGCCGCGCTGGCAGACGTCTATTAGATCTGTCCTGGGGTTAATGCTATTAGGCGCGGCAGATTCCACCTGAACACCCCGCTTTCCCTTCTACTTCCCAGAACAACCGTCAAAAATACACAGATATTTCAAAATGCTTACGCCACAGAGCTCTTAAAAAATAAAATTATTTCCTTTGCAGAGAAAGAGAGGCCCCAAATGACAGCTAAAATGAGCCCGATATTAAAACAATACTGCGCCTGACAGAATTCAATAAAATATAACGGCCTTTCTCAAGCCTAGCGATTTCCATTTAAACACGGATAGTAAACAACAGCATTTGAGAGAAAAGTGCGATTTTAACGATAAATAATTTCATCGCCTCACATCTCGGGAAGGAACAACGTCTTATATTTAAGATAGTTCAAAAAGTAATTGAAACGTTGTCACTTCTCAGCAATAATGCAAATTTGATTTCCAAAACACATTCGTATTAAACCATTTTGAAGTGACTTGTATTTTTTCCGTTCGTAATTGCAGAGCAAGTTACTCTGAAACGGGAAAAGACAGAACTACAGTGCATAGGTTAAGGCTTCGTAAATTTCTAAAACTCAACATAGTTCTAGTATTCAGAACAATAGTTCTAGAACATTGTAGTTTTTGTAAATAGGAAATTGTAAAAAGGAAACATTATGACAACTACTGTACATTAAGGCACTAAGGCATACCGTAGTAAGAAAATGGTAAAAGCCTCATTTAAAGAGCAACGTTTGAGTATAGTGTATATACTGGGAAACCAAAGTCTTAAAATATGAAAAAAAAAACGATTATACAAATAAAAACTGCAGTGGGTCACCATGCAAATTTCGTAATGGCTCACGGATAGCGCAAAAATTCAATTTTTTTCCCTTTCATTCATTTTTACAGACCAGGTAGCTCAGAAGGATGATATACAGTATGTCGTTATTTAACAGCCTAGAGCATGATTTAGGCTAAAGCCGAAAACTAAATATTTAAAACACCTGGTACCGTGTTTTGCACGATATTACTACGTTCTGTATTATTAATTCGTTTCATTTACAGCACATGCGGGTTAATTCAGGAGCAATTCCCAGAGTCGAAAATTTTTATAAGTCTATATCCCACAGTGGAATTGTCCTTAATTTATTCCATGCCCTTTTGTGCTTGAGTGCCTGTATACGGCATTTATTGCACTGATGTGTGGCTTAGTGATAGAAAAAAAAACGAGTTATGCATGTTATAGTACTATGATGAAAGAAAAACAGCTAATGCACTCTCTACAAATTAAAAACGAGGCTCTTCCACAAGGCTCTCTGAACGTCTTAAGAGCTGCATTTTCAGTGCAAGAGCTGTATGCGAGGTGACACAGTGGCGCAACAGTTTGCATTGCTACCTCGCTGCGGTGGGACCCTGTGTTCAACTCTAGGTGCTACCTGCATGGAATTTGTATGGTTTTCTGCGTGTTCGTGTGGATTTCTTCCGGGTTCATCGGATTATGGGAAAACTGGCCCTGGCGTGAGTGTGTGCGTCTACAGCGCCTTAATGTATCTTGCCCTGCGCCTGTTGGCCTGGATAGGCTCCGGCTTCCCCGCGACCCTATTGAATAAAGCGGTCAGAATATTGACGGATGAACATTAGCACACCTTTGCCT
Source organism: Lepisosteus oculatus (assembly GCF_040954835.1). NCBI lineage: Eukaryota > Metazoa > Chordata > Actinopteri > Semionotiformes > Lepisosteidae > Lepisosteus > Lepisosteus oculatus. The sequence continues at coordinate 19,150,017 of NC_090706.1, read as the reverse complement.
TATCAGCACATATGCCACTCGATCTGATAGTTTTACCAGCCAAAAACTTCAGATAGCTCTGTACATGGATTGTAGGGGGGAATTCTCACTGTTTTCAATGAGCGGGAGATGTACTGTACAGTACGTCGAGCTCGAGTTAAAAAAATGTGAAATATAATACACCAATTCACCACAAATTCTCATTCCTTAAACAGCTTAAAAGTATTCCTTGTTTATTAAAAATATATTACTTAAAAATTGTAAAAAATCAATTTTTAGAATATTGTGTAGAATTGTGGTTACCTTGTTATATATACTGTATGTTGTGGGACTGAAGGGAATATCTTATGCTGAGTAAAGGAAGTTTATTACCGAAGGATCCATTTTGGTTATGAACAGAGAAGACTACAAAGGCACCTGATATAAGTATTCACAGGAACATAAGAACAGTTACAAACAAAAGGAGTTGCTTTAGTAGTTGGCTGCTAATTGATTCTAGGAGCTCATCCAGCTCTTTATTGAGCAAAATCAGGGCTTCATCATGGCTGTATAGCTTGTTCCACACTCCCACAGCCCTTTGTATAAGGATGTGTCTCCTCTTCTCTGTTCTGTTTTAAAGGCACTTCCACAGAGTATCCACTTGTGTCCTCTAGGTAACGTTTCACTATTCATTGTGAAGCACCCTGCTGATTTGACATTGTCAGTCCCATTGAGGATTTTGAGTGCATCTGGGATGTTTCCAACTTGGTTTGATGCTGTGATGGCATTGACCTGTGCACAGTAGAATGGTGAGTTCTGTGGACAGAATGGCATGTTTGCCAAGAGATATTCTCACATTGTCACATTCTGTCTTTGGCAAAGCCAGAGCTCCCTTGAGAAATATTTTAATCTCAATGGGATGCCCTTACACAGTGAAGTAGGTGCAAAATCACTAGATGTGCCAATGTCATCACCTCCCAGGCAGCCCTGAGCAGTTTTCTTAAAAGCCATTTCTTTCTGGAATAGCTGTGCTAGGAGATAATGACATAGCCTGGTGCAACAGCACAGAAGCTGTTCAGGATGGACATAGTTGATCTGGAAATGAGTCAAATCTGATTAAACAGTGGGTTGAGGGGGGCAGTTAGAATAAGAACAGGCAACCCCAGCACAGGAGAGAAATATAAAACTATAGAGATACAAAGTATAAGACTAGGAAAATGTACTCCCAGGAAGCAGGAATATGAAAAATCTTCATCTTTATTCACTGCAGCCATTGTAGAGGAAGCTTAATTGGTTTTCATCCCTGCCCCAAAAGCTTCACTTGGGTGGATAACTACGCAGAAAACGACCTCCAAACCTGAAAGTCTTTCAACACACTGGAACCACCACCACATAGTAGTAACTGAATCCAACATTATGTGCTCATATTAATTTCATCCATCCATTCATTTTATAACTGTTTCATTCAATTAATTCATTGTCACGGGGGAGTCAGAGCCTAACCTGGCAACAACGGGCACAAGACAGGATACACCTGGATGGAATGCCAGTCCATCGCAGGGTAGACTGACACAAACACACATCCTCACACCGGGGCCAACTTTCCTATAAGCCAATTTACCTACCAGTAAGTCTTTGGACTGTGGGAGGAAACTTGAGCAACAAGAGGACACCTACTGTAGTCAACCAGAGAACAAACATACAAATTCCACACATACAGTACAGTACCTAAGGTATGGAATTGAACCCAGGGCCCTAGCACTGCCAGGTAGCAATGTTACCTACTGTGTCACTGTGCTGCCCTATTTGTTGCTTGTTTACCTGAATTCCCACTAAAGCTCGGTTCCTTAAATTAGTAAGAAAGAGGCCCACATTTTGTAATCCTTCATCTTCTCTCATCTGTCCCCTGACCTTCTCTAAATAATATTTTGACACCCAAAACATGGGTGCTTCTGCTGTACACAGTACCGGATTAATTGTTCCCCAGGTCCGTCATAAGTGCATGCCATCTGACATCTACATCTGACACCATCTCAAAGGCTTTCCTTGCAAGGCAGTTTGTTCCGTTTCAGGTTTTACAAGCTACAGGATGTTAAAGAAGCTAGCAGCAGGGACTGTGTATTTTAAGCCGTTACATGTTCTTTTTTTTGCACAGATATGCATATCCTCATATGTGCAGGTCAATTCCTATGGAAACTCTTTTATGTATCTTCAGCTAAATTTGCAGCTTGCAGAACCCAAAGTGGATCAGCTTTGCAAGGGGAGTTAGTTTCTCCTACAAACAGCTCCCTTCATGTGATTCATTTCACGCTTTAAAACCTGGCTGAAAAACAAGGGTTAGTGGATTTCCGCACTTGACTTAAAAGTAGCACTATAGCACACAGATGAAGTGAAAATTCACATTGGGGGGATTGTGTTACGCATGAGCAGAATAAACAGCTAAATTAAGCTGCCACTGATATGAGAATTTGTGTACAAAGTTTTGAAAAGGTTACAAAAAAACTGGTCTTTTTTCAGCTCTCTGGCTACCTGTCATTATCAGCCACCCCTGGCTACTATCCAATCTTGCTAGATAGTGCACGTGTGGGTTAAGGTGATGAGATCCTAATGTAACAGAGAACAAGTTTTTATCATGCCAGGAATCAGACATATATTCACACAGCAACACCTCAGCAGGTTGATCTCACTTCAAAATCCCTCCTCTTTTTCAGCTGAAAGAGGAAGTCAAATTAAACATAGTACCCAGTGATGAGGATGTGTAACTAAACCACAGCTTGACTGAATAAACATCCATCCATTTTCTAACCACTGTAACTAGTCCAGGGTTAAAGTGGAGAGGGAACCTATCCCAACAAACAAAGGAAGCAAGGTGAGATACACCCTGTATGAGATGCCAGTCCATTGCACTGAACATGACCTACACACAAACACAATACATCTTCACTTACTTTCTGCTATAACATCACTTTCAGAAACAGCATTCTCCTTTTAAAAAAAACAAAGCAAAGCTTTTGAAATGCAGCAAACAGGCTCCCAACTTGTCCGAACTTTTTGTAAGCCTCTGAATGGAATCAAGAGGGAGATCCATAATTAGTGTGACAGTGTGCGTCAGAATTGCAATCTCAATCTTAAACTCTTTGTTCGAGCTTTGTTTGCTTCTTTTTGTTTTGCCCTGTCTTTCTTTACCCCCATGTTTTCTCATCTTTGCCTGTTGCAAATTATATTTAGTGAAGTCCAGGTTATGCAATGAGCAAGATGAGGTAGTAGATCAAACTCCAGCTTCGGCTTCAGTTTCAACACATCTAACCCTGGAAAACGTGTATTCAGAGGACTACAAAAAGACACAGCAATGAGTTTCCACATTTGCCAGAAGTGACTTGAAACAATGATGAAATAGGTCTCTAGTAACGAGAGTCTAGCTCTGGTAGGTTGGCTTTTAAGAGCTCTTTGAATTTTTACAGTGATGAGAAATGTTGGGAAGCCATCCAGTAAATCAAAGATTTCTTAATCCTGGTTAGATTTTTAAAATGACCCAAACTCTAATGAACACGCGCCTAGTGTGCCCAGGTCCAACTAAACTGGAGGTCCTACACTACAAAACTCTGCACCCTCTTTGTCATTAAAAAAGAGTGGGGATCATGGTGGGGGCCACACCATTCCTGTTATAATGAACATTTTCCACCATAATGTGAACAGGATCTCATCTTTGTGGATTTCCCTGAAGCTTAACCTTACATTCAGTATTTCGGTTAGAGCTTCATGAATATGAGAGAGCTATGAAATATAGAGTGCTTGGCATAGCCCACAAGGCTGAAGGAATTGGCATTTCACCTTAAGAACAAGCGTGCCCACAACCCCCTCTGTACTTCGAAGATTGAGCCAGGGAGTAGCTGGTTGTGGATGATTGTAGTGGGAGGGGACAGAGAGAGATGCACTACAGGAAGTCTGGGTACGAAACTTACTGTATATACACAGGTGAAAGGAAGAGTGCAAGATTATGATCTATCCTTCCTCCGGAATTTGTATTATAACTTTGATATAATTCCATTAATACTGTAGGTGAGAGTGTGCTTCCCACTTTTTTTGTAATCTACATAGGAAAAGGGAAATTTCTGGTTAATCTGGGAAATACGTATTGATACATACTGTAAATGGACACAGAAAAATAATTAAAATAATGTCTCTATCCACCTCTTTAATGTGGAGCCTGCATGCTGAGGAGCTGGAGAGTTTTCCTTTCCATTGCCATTGACGTACAGTAAGCAGGACCGTTTGCACAGCTGTGTGGAAATGAATCCCCAGTTTTTGAGAATTTTGAGGGGCACAAAGAGGCACCACAGGGAAGCAATGCACCAGAGTGCCAGCTGGCTACAAGAGGCTCTCAGTTAATAGGGCTTCCTGAGGGACTGGAATAGTAAAAGCTTAGGTAGCATGGATTGGAGTGGCCAGGAACCATCCATGCTGGCATAAAACAGACTCAAACTGACACAAAGCAGAAAATTGCGATGCTGAATGTGACTAAACAGCAGCAAGGACATGGGAATAAACAACAGAAACAAAGACTGGTCAATACAGCCTTATTACTGGTTCTGAAAGGTTCCCCACTATTTTTTGTTCCATGCTGCCCATCTAACCCATTGGCATGCTAGTACAGTAGCTACATCTCTTGAAAGAAGCCAGGGTAACAGCTTAAACATCATATCCAGGTAGCAATTATATTTATCATGATTTACCACACATTTGTGCATTTTACTGTGATTTACAAACACTTTACTACACTACATTTTATAGTATTTTTTTAGGATTTCACAATATTTTACTACACTTTACAGTGGTGCTTTCACTACACTTTACATTCTACGATTTAATAATACTTTACTACTGTGGTTGGCCAGGATTTCTCAATACTCAGTTGTCCTTCAAAACATTTTCTCAGTGCTATTTTGTGCTTTTATCAGGGCAAGATACCGGAAGGTTTTAAAAATCCTGCAAAGGATGAAAAAGTATTTTTATCAAATGATGGTTATTGCCTGTCATTGTCCATAATGATGCATTGATTTGTTTTCTTTAGTTTCTGGTTGTGGGCTTTCAGTCTGCAAAAGGAATGTTTTCCTACACAGGAGACTGTATAGTATTTTAGTCTGACAATGGATGCGCTCTTTTCTTGGATTTCTTTTAGGCTTTTACATCTCAGCTCATAGGATACAACCTGCTAAATGCTATTTAGAATTCCAAAAGCTTATGTGCATAGTCTGTTCTTGTTACGCCCTGGCATGGCTTGGTTCTGAAGCAGGGAGGGTACCATGTCTTGAGGGATGAGCACTGGCTGTTTTTTCCACCATACCCACCCCACCGGGCAGCCCCCCCACCTCCTGGGGCAGATCACATCAAGGGATTGGAGACAGGCCCTGGTGGCAATACTCCCAGATGCCTCAAGCAGAAAAACAGATCAGCTGGCACTTAGACAAATAGTCCCCCATGTGCATAAAAAAGGCAGACCTCAGCACTTTTAATGACAGTTACTTGTACGAACTCAACTGAATATTTTATACTGGACATATGTGAGGTGTGTGAAGAAGTGAAATTGGGAGTAGGTGAACTACTAGGTGAGCAGTCCAGGCTGTAAGTATGCAAAGCCACAGAACTAGTTACTATGTACAGTTCATTTTCCCACTAAACAGCCAAATCGCAATCCAATCAATCAATCAATCATGTTTGTCTATCAGTTGCTCTATTCACAACGAGAGCTTTATCTCTTCACCACACAAAGTAAAATTAGTTCCACAGAGCAGGTGCAACCCAGACAGGAGTCAACAGGAGTCCTGTTTGTCTGGGCGGACAGCCGATGAATAATCCATGGGGACGAGACACAAATGAGATTTTGTGCCGTCCCAGACCCACTGTGTGAGGAGACAGCGGAAGGGAGGTTAACAGGCTCCCTGCTGGCAAGGGCCTGAGATGAAAGACAATCTTGTTCTTTTCGCTGGAGGCTGCAGGGTGGGCAGACTGATACAAAATGTCAGGTGGCTGTAATGAGTGTCTTAATGGTCTGGCCAAGTAGTCTCGTGCTGTGAGCCCGTGGCCCATCATGAGAGCCTGGTTACTAGCATTCTGTCTCTGAACCAAGGGGTTTCTTTACAAGTCTCACGGCAGAAACAAAATGATAATCACTCTTACTCAGCAACCTGGGGATTGCTGACCTATTTCAAAATCCCATGCAAAATGTCTTCTTTCAGGACAAAATAACGAATGATCTCTGATTACGTGATACATCTGTCTGCACCACTGCTTTGCAACTGTTCACCATAGACCTCCCTCAGCTGCAATCAGCCATCTTGATTCCCCAGCACTGACGATTGCTTGTGGTTTACTTGTCACTTTTCAAATCAACCTCCACCTCCAGCGCAGGCAAGGAGATGTAAATATTTATTGTTTGGCAAGTTGTACACGTGTGTGTGCGCATGTTTGCAGTTGTGCTGCCTGACTTTCTTCAAGATTCAGGAAAAACAGGAAAAAAAGACAGAGATGAACACATGTTATAGGGTGCTGATTGTTCTTGCTGGGCATGGAGAGCTTCCACCCATATTTGTGTTTGGATGACTGATACGAGCTGATTGCATCAATGCACAGTGAAACTTTTAGCACAGTAGCGGAAGCCAAGGCCTTTATAGACATGTTTCAGTTGTGCTGCAGAATGCAAAACATTGCACAGTATCCAAATCAGTTGCTTTTCGGTGACCATAAGCCCTTTAATGGGAAAGATCCAATTTAGAATCCGTGTATTTTCCAAATTATCCCACCTGACACCATTTAGACATCCTCCGCTGACTACGTGTAAATAAATCTATGAAAGTGTATTAACAGCAACATGATATTTACTGCTGATTGCCTCATTTTCAATTTAATCACTGTTCTCTGTTCCAGCGGATGATTACAAGAAAGTGGCTGCTAGATTGGAGAACCTCTCTGCACAATTTACAATGGCTTATTTTCGGACAAAGTCTGGAAATCTGTTTTCTGTTTTTTTTTTCCATCAGGACAGGCCAGGATGGATCAAACCACTGCACACATGTTTATAGTGAATGTGATTTACTCGTACTCCTGCTTCTCATCCAAGTGGTCCTACAACATAAGCTCAGCTCACAGATAATAAATGTAGGCTTCAATTGACAAAAGATGTTTTGAGTGATAAAACATTAACACAATTGGATTGGAAAAGGTGGCACCTGGAGGAAACACACACAAACCATGGGGAGAACAAACCAAGTCCATGCACATAAGATAAGATCCTTTTATTAGCCATATACAATTTCTTGCATTAGGATTTTTTCCTTTCGCATACCTCAGCTTGCTCTCCACAAGAGACACAGACAGGGAGAGAGAAGCTTGGGGTCAGAGTGCAGAGTCAGCCATTGTACAGCACCCCTGGAGCAGCTGGCATTAAGAGCCTTGCTCAGGGTCCCAACAGAGTAGGATTTCTCTGCCAGCCATAGGATTTGAACTGGTAATCTTCTTGCTACAGGCACAGATCCTTAGCCACAGTGCCACCACTCCACCCTAGGGCCCCAGCACTGCTACCCACTGTGCCACTGTGCTGACCGTTTTGAATGCTATTCCCTCTTCAGTTTTTCCATCCTCTGTCCTTCCATTGGTTATTGTGGGCATTGCAACAAAGGAATAAAAGCAACCAGTGACTTGATTTAAACTGTTTTACTTCTTTATAGCTGATGTAAAATTAATATGCAGGCTGATAATCAAATTAATATTCACCCTTCTTAGGTTTAAGCACTTAGTGGTTTAAACTGTGGACACCTAAATCTATCCCTGCTGTAGCACATCCTCCTGCAAACATAATAGATCAATGAACAGTAAATTTACTGCGGCACGTTAAGATTTGTCATTTATTGAGCTGCGCATATAAAGCGTGCATTAATTTATGACAGGAATAATTTTTAATGTTTGCAAACTCATCTTATATTAAACCTAGAAAGGAATATGACATTTCTTGAAAGAGGTTTGAGGTCAGGATCTTGGAGTTTTAACTTCTGTCCAAGGACTTTTCAAATTAAACAATAGGATGGTGAAAACTGTTGTTAATGTTGTTCCTTGATTCTATAATGTTGTGAAGATGAGCAATACCAATTTTTTTTAATCAATATCTGCCCCGTTTCACCATTGCTATGTTTATGAGCCTCCTTTCAACCCTATTCACTGCAAATAACTTGTTTGTTGCATTGATGTCATTCCATCACATCTGTTTTGAGGGGGTTTCTGAGCACATTTACGTGATTTCATGTGCACAAAAATCTGGATATAAAAATCTTAAAATCTTAAAAGATAATTATGATTATTTCCTCTCACTTTCCAAAGGCATGTTGTCTAGGTGGATGGGTGTCTTTAAATTGTATTCTAATTGTGATTGCATAGGTCCTGCTATGAAAAGGTGCCACCTCCAAGATGGAGTCCCATCTTGCGTCTTGTGTTTCCATGGTAGGATACTGTTTGTGGTGAACTTAACACAGAAGTTCTGGAGGAAGTCACACCCTAACCTTGCCCACCTCCATCTGCATATAAATCTCACTCACTCCCTTGCATGTGTCTCATCTTCATCCTTGTAGCAGCTCCCTGACTCAGCCTTCTTAAAGCCTTACAGGCAGAATATCATTCTCAGCCAGGCCAGTTACCCCAATAAAACTCCCTATTTGAATCATGCCTCTTCTCTCTCGTAGTTAGGGTCTGCTAAACCATCCATCTGTCCATTCAATAACTATTTTATCCAATTCAGGGTCACAGGGGAGCCAGAGCCTATACTAGCAAGCAATGGGTGCAAGGTGGGATACACCCTGGATGTGACACCTGTCTATTGCGCACACAGATACAAACACACACACACACACCAGGGCCAATGTTCCCAGAAGCTAATTGTCCTGCCAGCATATCTTTGAACTGTGGGAGGAAACCGAAGCACATGTTGGAAACCCATGCAAACACAAAGGTTCGAAGAGTTTTATAAAGACTGTTGTGGAAAACTGGTATGTAGCTTAGCTGCCCAATTTGTTAGTTAGAAACTGAAGAAGTCAATCAGGAGCTTGAAGAAGAGCCACTGTAGTTTTTGTTTTGTTGTTTAGGTTCTGCGTTTCCCTACACTGTAAATAAACTGCACTGAGTTTGTACCTTACGGCTACTATGTCTGTTTTTATCACCCTGACCTGAATGTCAAAATTCCTATTTTAAGACACCTCACACTAGGGAGTGTCAGAGTCCCAATCTAGTTTATACGGCTCAGTGAGTTTTCCCCTTTCCGCCAGATCAGCTGTACAGTTTAGTTGTATCTGAGCTGCAGGTGCATAATAACTGCTGTGTTATTCCTTGGGATACTGCACATCAGCAGGGGATGATGAGAGTGTCCTACATGGAAAACAGACTGGGAGCCCTGTGGGATGAAAAGTAAATTTTGTTTATTTTCCAGCTCCTGAAAAAGGCTTTGTGAAGGCTTTGTGAAGATACAATAAATAATAGGGAGAAATGGTACAGGAAAGACAAACAGTGACACTTAATTGTATGCTACATAAATCCCAGAACAGCCAAGTGGAAAGCAGGCAGGAGATTGTGCTTCTTGTTAAATTACCACTCCTCTTTGCAACAGTCAGGCTTTTCAGATGTGATATGCTAGTGCCCCTTATAAAACTGTGCAGTGATATGTCATGGTAAAAGTGGGGTTTAGGAAAGCACAGTCATGAGAAACGTACAATCAGGCACAGTAAGTCATAAATGAGTAGAGGAACAGTGGCACAGTGGTTAGCATTGCTGCCTCATAGTACTAGGGCCCAGGGTTCAATTCTAGACCTGTGATCCCATCTGCATGGGGCTTGTATGATGTTCCTGTGAGTTTTCATGTGGAAATTGTTGCAAAGTAAAATATATTCAATAACATGTTCTAGCCAATCTCTGAACATCTGCAGTGTGGACACAGCTGATGGAGGAGATAGTTTAGGTTTCTCAGATCTAAAATAATACACCTTAGAACCATTTATTAAAGCAAATAGACCTTAGAACCATTTATTTATCAGAATGGCAAATGGCTTGAGGGCCCATGTAAAGAAAGATGAGGGTAAACTGAGCTAATTAAGAATGTGCTAGTCCTGAATTAGGGGGTTATAAGAAGACACATGAGTAGTCAGTACCTCACAATACCTGTGATCACCTCTAACCAGGACTGATCAGAGGGGATAGAGGCACAAGCAGGCAGCCAAGTCCAGAATCAAACTCAAGGCCACTATGTATTGAGATTAAGAAGTGCTAACCATCAGAATGCTATGCCACCAAGATGGTGCTTATGCATTCTTAAAATTACCATCTTATCCACAAAACTCTAATGATTTAAACATTCTATGTCTGATTACAGTCTTCTGTTGTTTTTATCCCACCGCATAACACCATAGACATCTGTGCCACCACATACTGTAAATGCTGTATTTATTCATCAGCTTCTCGCACATTCTATTTAATTTTCAACCTCCTGATGAAAGCTGTCCCTGATTATATAACTTACAAAAAGAGCACATTAATTCACCTATCTCTTAATGTCAGTTGGGTTGTTTAGTTTGACAATTTATATAGAAAATCTCCTAACGTGGGTATTTTTTCAGATCAACAGTAAACTGCAAATTCTAGTTTGATTTTCAAAGTTACAAAGCAAAAGTTACCCTGTAAATGAGATACAGTAGCTGCACTGTAGGATGACCATGCATTGGGTGGAAAAGAGATCCTACTCTTCTTGATCATCTTGCAAGGTCAAATATTCTATGCAGTCTTGGCCAAGCTATGCAAAGTTATTTTCGTCTGTGAATGAGACCTCATAACAACATTCTCGTGCACTCTAAAAATAATCTATAATCTATAATCTATAATCTATAATAGTTAAATTCGGTTAGCAATTCTGAAAGATGTGTCTGAGTGTCAGACAGTTTTTATAATGTTAACTAGAGTAAAAGATTTAGGCTTCTGGTACTAGAAGCCTAGTAGATTAATACTGTGAAAATGTGGTAAACCCATAAGAAATAAAAGTGATAGAAAGGAAATTCAGTGTGACAGTGTGAAAGCTATGGTTGAGCTCAAAAATTAATTTAATAAAGAAACTTCCGCAGTATCATAGTCTATCAAGTCATTCTACCTAAGAAGAGGATAAACATGCACCCCCAAAAACACTGAGCCCATGAATGCTTCCTAGCAATGTAAAGCTGCTTTTAGTTTTGAGTTAGTTTCATGTTAAATCAGTTTTCAAAAACTGAGAGCTCATCGCTGTAGCAGATGAATACATTTTTAGATTCCCAGGCTCAATAAATGACAAATCCTGAGCTGCTATTGGAAATTTGCACATTACTGTATACATTACTGTGGCACAACCTTCCATCTGACTTTGCTGTGGTCCCCTTAGGGAATGTGGGAAAGCATACAGATGAAGGCAAAAGTTTTTGCCTTCATAAGCAATGCAGAGTAGGAAGCATGCACTGTATTAAATTTCAAACGTGCATTCTACTACCTTATTTAAAGGACAAGAACAACAATACACATTTCAAAAGCTACAGTTCATGACAAATACATATACTGTATAGTAGGTTGTCAAAATTTGTGAGGGTTCAGTGCAGAGAACCAACTGCCAAATTATGCATTGGTGTATGGGTGAACTTGGTTATAGATAAATTTGCTTATAACCAAGTCCATACAGTACCTCTACTGATGCTTAATGCTCTATTGTATATATTTTGTATGGATAAAAGATATACTGTAAGTAACACTCCTCGATAATTAAAAATCTATGCCCTGGCACAAGATTTTGTAACTAATATAGTAATTTGGCATAATTAACAATATGAATCTCTCCTCCGTGTGCAGCGGATGCTTGCACTTTCTCTCTCTGCCTTCATTATTAGGACTCCCCACTGTAATGAAGTGTGTTAGAACTATCAGTGAGTCTGTAAAGTCATCTCCAGCCTGTGATTGCCCGTACCACCAACACTACCGGTAGCATTCATTACAATACAAAAACAAGACCATGTTGAAATGCAGAGGCTGGGCACTGGGTCAGGGGGTAGGGAGAGACTCAGTCACAAACAAGATTCATCTAACAATCCTAGTCTGATATGCCCCTGATGTGTAAGTTGCACTAATTAATTGGTTACACTTATATGGCGCTTTTCTGGACACTCCACTCAACGCGCTTTACAGGTGATGGGGACTCCCCTCCACCACCACCAATGTGCAGCATCCACCTGGATGATGCTACGGCAGCCATAGTGCTCTAGAACGCTCACCACACATCAGCTATCAGTGGGGAGGAGAGCAGAGTAATGAAGCCAATTCACTTAACAACTTTTGGTTCAGTTCTACTCTTCTTCCATACAATACCCCATCGACCAGACTGAATTGTCAGATATCAATGCCCATTATATTTTAACAAAACAGGAAAAAATATTCTGACTTTTTCAGTGAATCTCAGGAATGCTGACTGCCAGTTCATCTGTGAGAACCTTTTTCCTAGGCCTGTTTGTCAGGTGAGAGAGAAGTGAGGAGAACTTCCAGACAGAATTAACACTTCATGAGGAATGACAACATCCAAAAATTAAATGCTTTTGAGGAAGTTTATGGAATATTTAGGCATATTTAACTTTGGCTTAATCCTCTAGGCTGTGGGCAAGCCCCTTGGCCATAAGATAAGGAGGTCAGGAGATATGAGCTATCCAAGGGGGGACTTCACAGGTGGAAGTGGGGTGGTGAGATGAATACAAAAGATGGGTTTACTTTTGGTATATTTACAATTGCTTTGAGATGTAGCATCGGGAATGATTATGATTTAGAACAGCTGGAGTGAAAGTGACATTTTGATGTTTTCATCCCTCCTGAACTTCATTTAAGGACACCATAGAAAATCGTTCCTACTGTGCCACTTCTCTGTGAGAAATTATTTCCCTAATTCTATTGGCCTTATGAATGTGAATGGTTAATATGTGCCTACTAACAGGTAATGCTTTAGTCCAGGTGAAAGGCAATCATTGTAGTAGATGGACATAAATGTTTACCTTGTTTTTTGTTCTGGGGGACATAGTGGTTAGTATTGCTGCCTCTCATCACTAGAGCCCTGGGTTCAATTCCTGAGCTGCTATTTGATTGGATTTTGTATGTTTTCCCCCTTGTTTGCATGGGTTTCCTCTGGGTGCTCCACTTTCCTCCCACAGTCCACAGATATACTGTAAGGTTAATTGGCTTCTGGAAAAATTAGCCCTGGTGTGTACGTGTGTGTTTGTGCCTGTGATGGATGGTCATCCCATTCAGGGTCTATCCTACTTTGTAACCATTGCTCGCCGGGACAGAATGGATGGATGGGGGAGGCCATTTCTGATAAGGAGCAGAATTAGTTGAGCAACGATTCACTGAAAGCACCTATCCTGTTTGGAGAGGGTTAAAGAAAATTCCAAGCTAGCTGAGCATCTGTGTCTGTTTGTTCACCTGTCCCCCGCTCAATTGCCCTGCATGTTCATGATTTATGATTAGTCAGATTATGAAAGCCGATGGGTTTTAGATGGAATGCATATTTTCTCTGCAAATCTCCATTTTCAATGAGGTGTTACATTGAACCGCAGCTCAGTGGAGGTGCACAGAATTTTCTGATTCCAGCTCCTTTTTGTATATCATTGCTGTTGGGCAAATCATTCCAAGTGTCTCTATCTCAGTGTGCCAAAAGTGAAACAATGATACACAACAAAAATAAGGAGAAGTTAATGCTCAGTAATGTTCTTGAATACAAAAAAATAAGGTCCCCTTGGAATTCTATAGATGTTACATTAGGGTCTCCCTGTTTGCAGCTGGGTCCTCAAAATCAAATCCTGTGGGGCCACAGAATACCTTCTGGCTTTTTGTTCATTCTCATTGCTTGAATGAACCAACAATCAACATAATCAGACAATCAACAAGTGTGATGATAAGTAGTAATATTATACAATTTATACAAGAAATGAAAACCATAGTAAATTAATTTTACATTCAGATCAAGTGATAAAATAGGTCATTAAGTCCAAATTAAAGTTGCTAACAGTCCCTGAATCCATAGATTCATATAATGATTCATTATATATAATAATAGATTTTAGTGGGGGCAGTAACATTATACATGAGAAGGCTCTGTCTTCCCCTGTGTGGAGTCTGGTCTTCAGAAAGCCTGAATCTGCAATAAAAGGCCTGAATCTGCAGATCTCAGTCTAAGACCTGCATTCATAAGTCCTACAAATGACAAATCATGAGTGACTTAGACTCTCTGGGAGAAGGAGCATTCCTCTCATGCATTCATAGACAATTCTCCTAGTAATTCCTAAATTTTGTAGGATTCTACAACCAGTGTGACATCATATAGCTGACATTTACTGCTCACTAATCTAAGTCACTGAAGTATTCACCAGAGTTACTTCATGTTGCCAAATCACTCAGTTCTTTCACTAAATTCTTTTTTCTTTCAAGCCTTGGCTAACAACCAGTCATTCGTCTCAAGCCTAGCTGTACTGGCTGATCCTGTTCAGCCAGGACACTGTGCAACCAACTACTGTGATAATACTGTAGGTTTCATTGTTATATTTTTACAGATGTAATGACAAAGCATATTTGTACAATACTTATTTCGTATATAAATGTAAAAAAGATACATGTTTTTGCTGTTTATCTGTGTTTATACTGGTGGTGGTACATACATGTTAATTGAATGTCAAACAGTAAATGAAAGCAGAATAAAGATCATTCAAAAATATGAATATCTGTGTATAATGTTCCTGAAATGGCGGCAGATGATCTGTTCTCTCTTATGCTCTCTGCTACAGCTCAACGGTCTGCTGGTGGTAAAGTCTACAGCACTCAGACAGCACATCTACAGCACATCTAGACTCTCAGCTGTGGGGAGAATGTACACGGGCACCTTGCCAGGTGTTGCCCCACTCCTGAAGGTATCCAGTCACCCCTGGTTCAGCCTGGCAAATCCCATTCCTCAGCAATGCACTTCAACCCCGTTGAGCCTGGCAAACAAACTTCCATGCCATCCCTCACCTTCACAGCTTTCAATAGGTGGCACTCTGCCTCCCCTTTGGGCCTTTTGGGATAGCCTTACACTGCTTCCCTCACCTTCATTAGTATTTTGAGATCATTTCATACTGCCCCCTCACCCTCACTAATCTCTGAGCAGTTAACAACAATAACAACTACCATAACCTCCACCTTCCTAGTTTTCATCAAGTTCATCTGTCCGATACCAGTGGTGACCCTTACAACAGCCTATGCTACATTTGCTAAGGCTCTCTCAGTCGCTGAGTTCCAGAGGGCTGTAAGCCAGCCCGACCTATTATTATTAAGAATTCCTTCCGGAGCACTGAATTTCCTTCCTTTCCGACTTAATCCTACAAACTGAAACACTTTTCCTCTTGTCTGTTTTTCCACACCTCTCAGTTAACACAAGGGCGTGGTCAATTCCACACAGATTCTTATCTTATTTGCTCCTTTCCCTCAGGTGGAGTCTCGCTCCCTTTGGCCACTAATTATTCAATCAGCCAAAGGCTCATTTTACCCTACTTTTCTCCTTAATAGGACTCTCTCTGCCCAAGCCACCTCTCACTTCCTCACAATCTTGTGCAACTGAAAGCACTTTAAAGTCCTTCTTGCATCGCCAGCAGCTGCATCACCCTGCAACTCACAACTGGCAACCCACTAAAGCTCAGCAGGTGTGAGCCTGGTCAGTACCTGGATGGGAGACCTCCTGGGAAAAACAAAGGTTGCTGCTGGAAGAGGTGTTAGTGGGGCCGGGGGGGGTGCTCACCCTGTGGTCTATGTGGGCCCTAATGCCCCAGTATAGTGATGGGGGACACTATATTTTAAACAGGTGCCTTCATTTGGATGAGATGTAAAACTGAGGTCCCCATTACCTGTAAAGTGCTTTCTTAGTTGTAAAATATTGTAATATAGAAGTAAGGATAAAATATGCTTTCTGCATTGCTTACATAAAATCATGCTAGTGGATGGAAAAATGATGAAGTGGATAATATTGCTGCCTTGCTATCAATGGGGCCCTGGGTTCAATTCAGGATCTGCATGGAATCTGCATGTAGTTTGTTTGTTCTCCCTGTCTTCAGGTTTCCTCCAGGGGCTCCAGTTTACTCCTTTTACATAAGTGTTGGTAGATTCATTGGTTTCTGGGGAAAGTTTCCTTGGTGACAGTGTGTGCATGTCTGTGTCTGTGTGTCTGTCCTGCCATGGACTGCCATTCTAACCAGGGCTACCTTGTGCCTGTTGCTTGCTGGGATAGGATTCAGTTCCCTTGTGATCTTGAATTGGATCCAGAATTACCATCATTCCAGCAAATGTTGTGATAAAGGCAATGGGGTTTTGGATTCAACTACTAATTTCCCCTTTTCTGGATGGATGGAACAAGTCAGCAAGCATGTGGACAATGCTTTTGCCAACACACGTGGAGTCACCACTGATCAATTCTGAATGGGAGATATAACAAATGAGAGTATGGTGGGTTATTAATGAAAAGGAGCCATTTGGTCCATCTAATGTATCATGTTGTTTGTAGCCAAGGACCTCAGAGAGTCTTTTTCAACAATATGGGTATCTTATTCTACACATTGACAAACTTTTGCATAACGAAGTTCCTCCTATTTCCAGTGCTAAATGAATCTTCTCTAAATTTCAGCTGCAGATCAATGGTTAATTAAAGCATGTATACTTGTCTTATATGGGTTCTTACAAAAAGCATTATCCTTTTTGTAACATATTGTATTGAGACATACACTAAAAGAAACCATACTGGTGTATAGTGTATCTGGAACCTTTCTTCAGCTGATTTAATATTCTACACTTTGCACTGCATATACAGCATGACAGCTGATTGTGTTAAAAAAGACCATTATTCCACTCTCAGACCCAGGCTGTTCAATCTAGCTAGGCTGGGATCTTGGTATCTGAGAGCCTAAAAATTGCTCATGCTGAGGACTCAGCACTGTGGTGGTGATCTGAGATACACTGAATCAGGCTACGAAAGAGGCTTTCAGAGGATCTGAGAGTGAGCAAATTGAGTTGCGTCCCGCAGTGGAGCAGCGTTCTCTCTCCCTGCTGCAGTTTAATGCAGCAGATCTTAATCAGATTAGCAAGCACCAGGGTTAATGGAGCTATGGACCTTCCAGTTGGTAAGCAAAAAGCGATATTCTGTTACCCAATATCAGCCCGTCAGCTATCTCACATGGCCAGCATCTGGAAGGTGATGCAAGATGACCCAGACTGTATGTTTCTAAATGGAAACAGCACCCCCCCCCCCCCATGCCTCCTTGCTACAATTCTCTCCAAACTTTGCCAAGTTTCCCCCCGTTAGCAACAAAGCCCAACTGTACACAGGAACTATCTTCTGGAAGAACATCATCAAAACCAAAGAGAAACAATAGCCAGTAAAAGTACTGTTCTATAACCCCCAGGAGACATGGACCATGTAACAAAAGCAATTTCAGTCAGGCTGCATCAAGCAAAACAACCACTGTAACAAAGTCTACTATCCTCTGAGAGCCAACCATTCTCTTCTCTCTTTACTCCCTTACCTTGTGTCTCATTACAGACTCCATTGTACACCTTTTATTACATCAGAGAAGCTTATACTCAGTTCCTTGGGAGGGGGTGGTACTGTAAGTAGTGTCTCCTGGAGTGTTCCAATTAGAGAACTCAATTAAAAAAAGACCCTAATAATTTTCTCAATTAAACGCATAGGAGGTTTTGTAGGTGTTTACTCAAAATGCTTATTTCATGAAAAGTACAGATATCTTTTAACCACCTCAGAGCTTGGTTAAGAGTAATAAAACGTAGCCTTTATTTAAATGATAAGATGAATTCTGTAAGTCAAAGTTGTGGTCAGAAAACACTGAACCCTCCAGGAATGGGGTCTGACACCCCTTGCATTAGATTGTCAGTTGGTACCAGGCTGTGTTTGCGCTCAGTAACAAGAGTATCTTCAGGCAATCGCTGTCAAGATCGGGGAAACATCAGAGGTAAAGGAAATTAGCATCATATGTTGTGTTAAAACTCCTAGATGAAGCCTAATGTCTTTAGGTCCTGTGCAACACTATTATTCTTACCATAATTATTCTAATACCAAGCACCAAGGAACCTTTTCCACATGTAAACTGCTATACCAGGCTTTTCCTAAGTTAAGCACTTAGTAGATTAAGCAATTGTAGATCTTTTAAAATCAAAACCACCAGGGCTCAGGAAGAGAGGACAAAACAGTTGATTAAGGGTTATTTGAAGCAAAAATAATCCTCTTTTACAGATCTGCAAAACCTACTTGACTTTTGCCCTTGAGGACCAGTGAAGACTTAGTAAACTATCCAGAGGCAGTATGAAAAACAACCTGAAAAAAATACTATAAGTGCTTTTTTTCCTTTAACTTTTAAAAACATAAATGTATAAAAGTGACCTAGCACTTTGCTAATGAGGCATCTATAATGTCAGAACAAATTTGTAATAGCAGAACACAGCAAAATTTACAAAGGCATATTTGTCACATTTTCTTACATGACAAAACTTCTTAAGAAAATAGAGCCAAACTCTCCACGTGACATCCTAAATATTCAATTAGCAAAATGCTCCCCACATCCTACTGATGAGAACTTTAGTCTGTCTGTTTGTGCTGTAGTTAAGAAAGTTGGTATGAAGCTTTATCAAAGTGAAATATACTTAGGCAGATCACCTGCTATGAATTGAAGAAATCTTTGCCTTACTTGCCTAGATATATGAATCAAGAAGATGGCTTGAGGCTGGAGTGTCCAGACCTGGCTAATGGGTCTGGTGATTCTGCAGGTTTCTATTCCATCTCTGATCTTCACAATCTAAGCCATCATGTTAATGAATTGAATGAACCAACTTGTTCCACCTCTCTGGGTACTGGGCTTTGAAAAAAACCCTAGAAACTTACTTGCAGACTTACTGTGCATGCCCACCGTTACCAGGACTGGAGACCCCTGACTTAGAGGAAACTACCTGGAAATAGTTGAATTTAGCTTAGCTCTAAATTATGTCATCAGGCTTATCAACTAGGCTTGTCCACAGGCTTATTCCCAGCAATCATTCCAAACTGGGGAGAAGGATGGGAAATGTAATGATACATAATTTTTACGGTAGGGCTGGGATGCACAACAAGTGTGCTGGTCTGTGTGTGGCGAAAATATCTAGTGAGAGGAAATATGAGTCATGTTAATACCAAGTTCCAACAGCACCCAATTTTTTTGTTATTTAATAACTCAAAGTACATGCTATATAGTCTCAAAACACATTTTTGGATAAAGACATCCTCAGCACAGTGCTTATTACATTCACCCCGACATTGCAATTGTAAAGAAGGAGAAGAAGGACCATTGTGTTAAGATTTAGCCCAATCATCTGCCAAAATGCTTAGGTAAATTGCAACCGATAAAAGCTGGTTGTCCTAGAAAATTAATAATAATAATATTCATTGCTTACACTTATATAGTGCCTTTCTGGACACTCCACTCAAAGTGCATTACAGGTTAGGGGGACTCCCCTCCACCACCACCAATGTGCAGCCACACATACTGTAGCAGATGCGACAGCAGCCATAGTGCGCAAGTCTGTTCACCACAGGCCAGCTATCAGTGGGAAGGAGAAAAGAGTGATGAAGCCAGTTCATAGATGAAGATTATTAGGAGGCCATGATTGGTAAAGGCAAATGGGAAGTTTGGCCAAGATGCCAGGGTTACATTCCTACTCTTTTCAAGAAACACCTTGTGATTTTTAATTGACTACAGAGAGTCAGGACTTTAGTTTTACATCTCATTCAAAAGATGGCACCTTTTAACAGTTTAGTGTCCCCATCTCTATACTGGGGCATTAAGACCCACATAAACTGCAGGATTAACACCCTGCTGGCCCCACTAATGCCATGTCCAGCAGCAACCTTAGTTTTTTCCAGGAGGTCTTCCATCCAAGTACTGACCAGGCTCACACCTGCTGAGCTTCTGGCAGGTTGCCAGATGTGAGTTACAGGGTGACGTGTCTGCTGGAAACACTCAAACATTCAAAACCATGGACAGAACTGGACAGGTCAACTGAAAAGGATGCCAGAGTCAACAATGAAGCAATGACTTGAGTGCACAGGTGGAAATTAAGTGCTTTGAAATTGAAACCTGGATATTCTATACACAAAGAGCCAAGGGACTTCTGAATAATCTCCTCTGCAATCTTGTTTAAGCTGTTTTCACTGGATCCTCCACAAAATGGCTGTTTGGAATGATTAAGTTCTAACAAACAAAGCCAAAACAGCTTTTTTAGTTCACAACTTTTGCTACATCCTCAATTTCAAGTCGGTTTCGAAGGCATTCCATGAAAGAAAGGGTTAAACATTTCTCCATGTTTTAGAAACAAAAAGCTTTTATTGCACAGCAGATACAGTTTCCAACTCTCAATCTGAAAACGTGCACAAACCTTCAGGCTGTGTCATGAGAAATGAGGCGAGTGCTTTGTATTCAAGTCCACAGATTATTTTTACATAAGGCTGCTGCATGGCGTCTTAAAGAAAAACGCACCCGTGGAAAAATACAACGGCAGGCTCATTTTCTCCTGCAGCTTTGCCATGAGCTTGAAAGACATTTTTGGAATAACCATTGCCTTCCTGATCAAGAACAAAATCTGATTAAATCAAAACACACTGTTTTTTTTGATGGCTCAAAAGCCTTGTACTGAAATACAGTGCATAAAAAAGATAGTTACCTATTTTGCACTAATGAATGCAACACCATGTCCTGATAAGGCCCAAGGAGACCCAGAGACCTAACTAGATTTTTACCAGACACACCCCGTAAGCAGGCTGTTGTTTTTCCTTCTTGCAAAAGTGAAAGACAGTGGGCTCCTGTCTTCAGGCCCCTTGAAATAGGCTGTCAAGAGTAGGCAGAGCCAAAGCCATACCAAAAGCTGCTGCATATGGTCCCTTGAGAGATTCAAAACAGTCTTTTCATACCACAGCGTTCAAATTTTTCTGGCAAGGGCCTGCCTCTCCAATACAACCCCCGAGGAGAGCAGGTGCCACTGTGTCTGTTTCTCCCCTTATTGTTCATTTCCACCCACTCTCCCACGCCACCTGTGCTCCCTACCCTGGTGGGGCAATGAGGGAGGCGGAGGGTTCAGTTAACATGTCCCTCCCCACTGCTTGGGGTTACTTTAATCCCAGGAGTTAGACCCTCATCAGGAGAGGGGGTTGTTCCCTTCAAACACAGAGGCAGTTTTCTGTTTTGGGCTGAGGCTATTGGAGTAGGCCCAAACTAAAAAATAGAGTATTGGGACTTCCCTCTTCTTCTTCCTGTTAGAACACACAGCAGGCCAGGTTATGCATGAACAGGCCTCCAGCCAGCAGGTTAAAGTTAACTCCTTTGCCTCGGGTACAGTGTGTGTTTATAGGGATTCCAACCTACTCAAGAGACTGAGACCAAAAGCATAGGCCCAAAGCGGCTTTCACTTTTTGAAAGCTAAACTTTCTAAAAAAAAAGTGTGTTATGTGGTTTTGAATTATTTGATTCATTTATTTGTATTTTTATTTTGTCAGTCTAGGGGATTTTGATTAATAATTCTATTAGTGTCTTGTGATAACACTAAGTTGTTCTTTTAATACTTCAGGACTTAAAAGGGAAAAAAGGACTTTGAGGCAAAGTGTATCCAATCATACAGGAGTGCATGGGAATATTTTCTGGTCAAGCCACTGGAAATGAACTCCCTGGTGTTGAACTGTACCAGGGAGTTATTCAAGCAGTCAGGTATGTGAATGCATTAGTAATCTGGAGTAAAATGGTAAATCAATACCAGTACAAAAAGGTGAATTTTTGCTTTAGGAGAAAATCTATGAGCTTAAATATTATCCATCCATCCATTTTCTAACCAATTCATCCAATTCAGGGTCGTAGGAGAGCCGGAGCCCATTGGCAAGCAATGGGCACAAAGCAGAATACACCCTGGATGCCTGTCCATCCCAGAGTTTAAATATTATAATTAACCTTCATATAATTAGCTTCATGTTCTGCATTGTATATGAGAGAGTTCATTTCCAGAGACATACATTGGGAAACTTCCCAGCAACAAAAGAAAGCATATAAGGCTTTTTTCATTGCAGTAGAAAAAAGGAGAGGATGAATTTTGCATCAGATAGGGAAAAAAGACAGTGCTTGATGACATGTAGTGTGGTATTATTATACTGGAGGCAAGTCTGCACATCCTTCTGTCTTTATGATGAGGTGTAATTCACAACAGACTCAATGATTGCAGTGTTGGGAAATTCTACTGATCAGCCCAGATCTTTCTGTTAGTCTGACTGCAGAGACCTTGTCCAGGGGGTGCAAAAGAAAAATGAATTGTGGAGGGGTTCAGGAAAGTTGACAGGAGACTTTGTACGTGAGTGGAACGGCAAGTCCAATCACATCGTGAACGTCAAGCCACTGATGGTTACTGGAGAAGGGTTCTGATGGGATTCTGCGATCATTAAACCACTGAGAAAAGGATTGTGTGAGATGGTAGAACTGTTTCCTCTCATTTGTAATCTTTATTATGTTCTTAGATGTTAAAGCAGATTAAATAAAATTGCTCATTTAAGGCAGACGACTATGGGTAATGGAGAAAAAAATATATGATTTTTAAATGAAGCGGTCAATTAGACTTCTTATCTCCAGAGCTAGATGAAGTTTCTATGCTGCTCTTAATGGTTGAAGACTTCTAAAATAATGAACTGCACTCCCAGACTCATTCCGCTGTTTATTAACTTGCTTTTTGTGTCTATTCCTACAAGACTAGGAATGCCTTTAATGTTTGTTTGTTTTGTAGTCCAGGGAATATTGATCCCTACAAATTCACCTGACAAACACAATGATGGATTCTAATTCCCAGTACGGTTTATCCACTATGACACAAATCACACCGTGAGCACATTTACAAAACAGGGGGAGACACAAAAATTAGTTTCTTATAGAAGGAATTTGGTGAGGATTCTTTGAGAACTTTGTAATTGTACTTGATTTTTTTTTAAACTTGAGATTTTCCA
Source organism: Lepisosteus oculatus (assembly GCF_040954835.1). Taxonomy (NCBI): domain Eukaryota; kingdom Metazoa; phylum Chordata; class Actinopteri; order Semionotiformes; family Lepisosteidae; genus Lepisosteus; species Lepisosteus oculatus. The sequence goes on along the minus strand of NC_090706.1, from coordinate 19,126,943 downwards.
CAGATCTGGGAATTGTCAACCAGCTTTTCCCATGTGTGCAGATAAATATATAAATATAAAATGAAATATATATATATAAAGAAAACAATAACTCTATCAGCCATTATCGTTATTATATTAGGGAGAGACAAAGAGAGAGTTCTTGTCAAGTCCTGTTGCTAACTCCTGGTGCTCTCTTGTCAATTGCTAGCAATTGCTTCCCAATAACTGTAATAGCAGCTTATAGCCTGTGAGAGCCCAGCTGGCTCAAAGCAATATCTTCCGCCATCCCCCTCCAAACCTCCCCCCCCCCCCAACATTTTTAGATTTCATTACGCCACTGCTGTCCGTCTGCCTGCCGATCACTTTAGCTCAGCTCTTCTTGGGTTGTGCTTGACAGTCGGTTTGTGAGCACGTGTGTGTGCGCAATGCAGCAATGTTCCCCCTGGACCAGCTAGTATCCATTAGTTTACACAGCCCTCCGGCAAAGTGGCTCCTGCTCAGACATTGATCAAATTGACTTCCAAGTTGAAATAAGGAATTGGACAACCTCCACCCCCACCCCCACATCTCTACTTCCTCCCACCATTGAACACCCCCCCCCCTCCACTTCCCATCCCTTCCCAACTCCAAAAGCAACAGGTTTACTGGAGCAAGAGATTTTGGCCAGTAGAATCACTTTTAACATGGCTAATTTCCAGCATTTGTTGGTCTTGTAATGACATGTTAGCATCTATTGCAGCAGTCATCTCTCTCCTGGTCTGGGTAAATGACAGGGAGTTTCTGGTTTTCAATTAAAAACCTAATTAATTTCAATTGCAAAGTTGCCTAGATTGGGGGTTTGCTTGGATTTTTACTTTCTCATATAACTGGATAAATCCTGGATGGCTGTTACCCTGTGGGAGCTGGAGAAACAGTTATTGCTCAGCTATACTTATATAATAACAAATTAAGGTTTATTCCAGAGAGATTTCGGCTGTGTAGCCTTCTTTGGGTGTTTTATACTCATGAAAGACCCCAAAAGGCACTAGACAGTACCAAAAATATATGGGTCAAATATATTGGCATTTGACACTGCCAACAAGACTTATTTACACAAACGATTGTGGGAGTATGTTACAGGCCACCCAGCAATGTTGTTCAAGCCAATACCTTGGTTTCTTTCATGAAACTGCTGAATGAAATCCTTGAACAATGAAGTACTAACTACCATAGCTAGATAAGGCCTCCTTATTAGGTCATTCTAGTTTTTTTAAATTACAGCCCCAGTCTGGTGACACTGATTGCTGTGTTGCAGCATATCCACCACCTGGATGAGACCCTTTGGTCAATTAGCTACTAACAAAGTACCTTTCGTTTTTAACCTCTCTTTAGGTTCCTGTCTGTGCCAAGGATATTAATCTGCTTGTTAGTATTTTTTCCTGTGAAAATTTCTTAACATATTTTAGATTTGCTCATCAAATATCCCGCAAGGATCTTAACAGAAGGATCTCCACTCACTATGTGTTTCAACAAGATTTGATTGAAGAAATGGGCCATAAAGCATTCTTCTTCACACCTAATCAGCAATGCCTTTGAAAAGAAAGAAAAATAAACATCGAATGTCAAAAACAAGGTTCTTTTTCATCCTTTTTCATCCTTTATCCAATACAAGGTTGCGGGATATGCCCTGAATGGGACATCAGTCCATCACAGGGCATTCACAAACACAAACAAACACACACTCACACCAGGGCCAATATTTCCAGAAGTCAATTAACCTACCAGTATGTTTTGGACTATGAGAGGAAAGTGGAACACGAAAATGCCACACAGATAGCATTGCAGGAACTGATACTCAAGGCCCTAGTACTGCGAGACAGAAACCACTGTGTTACTGTGCCCCCCAATTAGTTTATAACCCCTATCACATTAAATGACATTAAATGTGCAATATATGCCAGGGACCTGTGCAATACATTTATATTTATATCTATAGTTACATCTATATTTATATTCATATGTGTGATACGATTTTCTGTGTACTGTTCTGTTCTAGTTTGTTCTTGTGTGTCCGGACTGTGAGTAACTCTTGTATTGTATTGTATGTATTGTACTATTATTATATAATTCGTTACACTGTGGCTGTGTTGTGTGTGTTAAGCTGCTGTTGCACTGCAATTTCCCTCATGGGATCAATAAAGTATCTATCTATCTAAAGTTTGTGATGATGATTAAGGTCAAATTGTTCATTCACATAGGAAATGTAAATTCCCCTCTCCCCAGTTACCAGGTAACAGGGAGGCAATCCACTTGCTGGTGGATCTGAAGTAAAGAAACTTTGATCACTTAAAGACCGCTCTTAAAGTTGTCTGTGGGGTTCCTAGCACAATGTAGTGTGAGCCACACAATAAGAGCACAGGAACATAAGAAAAGGTGAAGATGTGGAGGTCAGGAGTCATTCTCTTGCTCAGGAGATTATTAATCCATTTTTTGATGGATCAGAATGAGTGGGTATGCACAATGTTCCAGACACCCACAAATTGTTGCCTTAAGACATCTCTCCTCTTGTCTTCATTAAGTACACTTATGCTTAACTTTATCTGTGAGCCTGAGGTCCAAGTCTTCTTGCTTAGTTGCAGGTAGCAGTCTGGGTTAATTTTGTCAGCTCCATTTTGAATTTTGAATACCTGAATAAATCAAATCTCCATTTCAAACACTCCATCTGTCCGGGGATCTGAATTGACCGTGGGAATTATTCATTGAGCTATATGCAAGGTAATGCACATCAGATTGCAGACCTGGGTCGACGGGGGAGGCGCAGTGGGAAACTATGAGTTATGATATGCATGCATGCTGCCTGGGGCTGGTCATACTTCTTCGGGACTAGGTGATGACAGGGTTCGAGCCTCAGGCTCTGCTGGCTCAGTTCCTCCTGCACTGTGAAAAAAGTGTGCCTGGATAGTCTGCTGTAGCTGATAGTTTCACACTCTTCAGGACCCTTGAATCAATAAGGTGCTGATAAACAAATTTGTAAGATGGCTCAAATCGACTCTTTCTTTTTTGTCTTACAAACCTGCAAAAAGCCTGCTGAACCTGAACTTGAACTTGAACTTGAACTTTTCTGGCTGTGTGGGGATACATATTCTTGATTACCTGCCCTTTTTTCCAACTCGCCTTAGTAACCCAATGGGCACATGGACTGTAAGGAAGCTGTCTATTATTATCGGGTGATGCTTGATGATTATTGGGATGCCCAAACACAAAAGGGATTTTAAGAAGCACTAACCAAAATGATTAGCTCGGATTAGTGTATTAAAACCAGGAGAAAATACCACTTGAATATAAAATCCAAATATAGGGTACCACTGTCACCTAACGGGAGCAAAAGTGGTTCTGCCATTAGTCTTAGGGAGATGAACCCTCCAGCCATTAAAAATCATTCACAGATTGTATAGATAGCAGTTATAATCTGTGTTAATTAAAATTCTTCCTCAGGAAGCACTCCTTATGTGCTAAGCCCCCCTTAATAATTATTTCATGGAGCTGCTTCTTCAAATGAGTCTCCAGAACTTGTTCTGGAGAGCTAAAAGGACCCCAGCTGTTTTTTTTTACCATTTCAACAGAACATTCAACAACTTGACTAAACCAAAGTAAGATTATTTTATTTTTACCAGGTACCTTTAGACCAAGTGAGTTATAAATGGGGGATGGGGTGTTAAATTGTGTCTTAGCTTCAGTAGCTGTCTAGAAGTGACATTGAAGAGAATCAGGGGCAAACCTGAGACAATTTATGTACTTGGAAAATGAAAATGATCATCACTCTCCTTCACAGAACAGTGCAAAGGTGTCCTCCATAACATCTCCCAGGGTAAACTGCCATATCCTCCACAAGACTCAGAAAATAGGAATTTGTTTAAAGTTCAATAAACGTTTCATATTTCCTTAAGGGGTTAGGAGACAATGCACAAAAAGAGGGATTACACAACCCCTTAACTGGATGACACAAACGCAGGATCTCAATATTAACTGTAATCCCATGAAGAATCAGTGTTGTCCTCCATGCCTGCCTCCTGAGGCCCTGTGTAATAACACAACATCTATTTCCTAACCACAATGTGACGCTTCGCCTTCTCCTCTCCCTAATACTGTATAATCTCGGCAAACTCCATAATCACTGCTTTGTCAGTTTGATCCGAGCTTGTTTCCCCACAGTGGGCTTGTCCAACAGCCCACTGAAACAGATCTGGCGGGAGGGTGGGGGGTGGGGGATTTGTGATGACTTGATCCGAGCTAAACCAGCTACCAGAGGAGGAATAATCGTCTTTCTTGTGGCTGTCCTGCTCCTGTAAGCTCACTTGGGGGTTGAAGATCTGTACCCCTGCTGTATAATTTTTGGTTAAAGGCTGCATTTCCCCTCTCCTTTTCCATGAGTATGGTTTGCTCCGGAAGACAGAGGTCAAAACATTTGCTTCCAACCATGTTTACTATTGATCAGCCAAGGCTGTGCCTGAGGGCTCAAAGCTGTGGAAACGGGTTCTTTGTATTGAACTCTGAGATCATTCAAATCAAGGGGGATGTCTTCCTAGGTAGCTACAGTATTTCCTCCTCACCGCTTACTTCCCAAGGAGCAATTAGAACTGAGAAAACCCCATTCTATTTTCTGCATGGGATAAGGACATCTGGTAACAACACAACAAGCTCCCCTGTTTCTCTCGCTGCACATTTGTGATGGAAAATGCATGGCTCCCCCCGCCCCCTTGCTGCAATAAGAATGAAGCCACTTGAGGCTATTTGTTTCTTTGCAAAATGCAATCTTTGGAGAGACAGAGTTGTTTTTCATTTTATCAAATAACAACCATTGTGCGGAAATCCCAAAGAAGCAATTAGGAGGAGCTAATTCTGTGTGTGCATGGAAAATGAAGCTATTTAAATTGCCATCAGGGTGAGAAAGAGCAATGCTCCAGTTGAAGGCATGAATCGGTTAGGGCAGCTCTCGTCTTCAGTGAGGAGTGAAAGAAGTGAAACACTTAAACTCAGTTACATTTTGAACTCATTTCGTCTGGCTAGAGATTTCAAGATTTGGGAAAATAAAAAACAAAACACTGAAAATGTCTTTCAGCTGTTCTCACTCGTAACTATATTCTCTATTAATTAATCCTGGTTTTATCTTGGCACCCTGATCGACTGTTCCACCACAAAAAGAATTCTTGCACTTAATGGAGTGAAAGGTGGGAGAACAGTATTAAAGGTCAGTGAGGAATGATGCATGAAGGCCCATGCAACACTGATATTGTTCCTACCTTCCCTCCTTCCCCTCAGTTTTTGGCAAGCCTTTCCAGAAACTGTGCTTTCGTTCTGAAGACTCACACAAGTGGAGTTTACAATGAAGATTCAAGAGGGGTGACAGCAGCCAAGTTCTCTTCTTCCTCTGCTGAACTATCTGGTAATCAATCCATCTACTAGCTGCTTCTGTCCTACTCATGGGGGAGCAAGAGCCTATCCTAGGCAGCAATGTACACAAGGCAGGGTACACCCTGGGTGGGACGCCAGTCCATTACAGAGAACGGTAATCATGCTGTAAAAAACTCTAAATACCACACATAAACCTTTTTGAATCTCTTTGCATCTCTTTTTCTTTAGCTCATCTCCCCCTTGATTTCCTCCTCTCTCTACATCCTACAAGCTAGACAGGTGGAGCCAGTTCTTACCAGAACATCCTCATTATCGTCATTATTCCTTGTGAATGGTTATTCTATCGCAAGGACTGAAAAGGAGGCAGCCTGAAAAGTCGAGATCAGGGCCAGCCGATTTGTTCTGTCGAAAGGACAGGTGCTGTCTCTGCCATTGATTTCCCCTGGGTGTCAGACCATTGGAATTGTGCGATGAAGTGAGAATGACTTTTTCAGCAAAGATAAATGGTTTTGCATCTGGTTATCACCGATCTAAAAAAAATACATTAGTCAGTTGAAACATTAGAGGAGGATTCCTTTTGGTAGCCTCTTGATTCTAAGCTGCTTTGTCAACGATGCCAAGGAATAAGGATCCACAAAGTTGTTAGGCAATCTGACCCAAATACCCACAGCTCTTTCGGCAAAGAGAACTGTGTCCTGCTGTCTTAAATACACTTGCCATCAACTTTCTTTTTAATGGGTTTGAAAACTGGTATCCAGTGATGTCAAGTGATTTTTTTCAATGTCTTTTTGTCCGAGGTGATGGTTGGCAGGCACGAGAATTACAGTACATACCCTCCTGGTATGAACCCAATCAATACCATCTCACACAGGCACTGAAATCCCAAATCCCTGCAATCAAATCCTTTTGTAGGTTGCACTACACTTTGAGCTTCTTCAAGTTTCCTGAGCTGCAGGGTCCAGGTACAAGAGCTGGCTATTTCCAGCTTGTTACTCATTTTCGGGGCGTTTGCACAGCCGGACCTGCAGAGTTCAAATCATATTAAATATATTGCTTCTCTGCTTCGTCGGTACAAATTGCACAAAGGCCAGCAGCTCATAAAACTTGAAATTGATCAAACTGCTATGCATTAGGAGCATTATTTATTTCCCTGACACACTTTAAACAGGAGCATGTGCAGACAATAGAGCAGACTAAATCTTAGTGAAGTGTTTTTTTTTATTTAACACTTCTGTTCATAAATGTGTATATACATTGTGCTGTGTATGCAGTATTCTATTTCTTACATACTTACCCTGGGCCTCAGGAGCAAAGTGGATTTGTTTTTGCTGGGATGGACTTGAAACTCAGTTAACTATTGTGCTTGAGACTTTATCAGCAGTCTGATTTTAAGAAATTTATGATTGAGCCCACACCCCAAATACAAAGCTGACAAAAGACAAACAAAGAAGGCTCCACAAAGTTGTGTGTGTGTGTGTGTGTGTTTTTTTCTTTTGTACTCCTTTGCAGTCTGGAATTAATCCCTGCTTTGTTCACACAACAAAACAGATGCGAGCTGAAACAAACCAGTTCAATGCGATATGCAAGAAGGCCAAATTAAATTCACAGGAGAAATGTGAAGCTGCTGTAGGACCGCTCAATTTAGACCCCCAGTCGGGAGAAATGAATGATTCTCTCGGCTTCCCGAGGCGTGGCGAAAAGAAGATGGTGAATTATGGATGAGAAGAAAAATCAGGTTTTTGTTGACTTAAACCCGCTGCTCTTTTTCCTTCATCTCTGCCCTTAATTAATCTTTCCCTCTCTTCAAGGACGACCTTTCGGTAAAGAACAGCTAATCCATGCTCCAGATTGTGGCATGCAGTGCCAATTTAAGGATAACACCTGGTTTTGCTAATCCAGCAGCACTTGGAGGCACAGCTTTCGAAAACTGGCATCTGTCATCTCACGGTGGTTGAAGGTGAAGGGCTTAATACCAGAGGGTTCCCAGTTCATATCCCAGCTGTGCTACTTACACACTTACACTTATTGTGCATACTCTTTGTTCCCTATACCTCGGACACGCCCTGGAGATTGAAAATGTCCTACTCTCTGGGCCTGATTGTTCTTAATTTGTAAATTTAAAAAAGATCATTATCCTTACAGCACATTAAATAAAATCCAACAATCTCTGTCTTTGAGTTCACAGATGAAAAACCCAACCCCTACACTAGCAGAGGAAGATCAATTGACCTGACCAATCAGGCCATCGTAATGAGGGTTTTTAATAGGATTTGAACTCTGGATTCAACATGATATTACCGTTTTACTGCATGGGACTGTGGTAATACTGTAATATACCATAACAAATAATCCCAAGTAATGGTTACTATAGTTCTCCATTGTTTTTTCATGGTACTATGTTGTAAATCACAGTGTAGGCATATTAAAAGCTTAAGAATCGGTGCTGAAAGAAGAAATAAAAATACAGTGTTATCTGTACAACACTGATTCTGCTCAGTGCTAACAGGTCTATATCATAGCTCTTCTGTGCTGGTGCCAGCAGAACACTGATGCTGGCACTTGTATTGGCTTTATTCTTAACAGTACAACCTGTGGCTGCTCTCTACTTCAAGGTATGGGCATTACCAGCTAATGCCCACAAAGTGGAAGCAGAGTCCATTTGACTCCTTCAGAAAAACTCAGTGATGTCATTAAAATTACAGATTCATAAAATCTCAGAGTCAACACACATCAGTGCTTCACAATGTATGATACATTTGACCCCCTGTAAAAAGCCAATAGCCCTGCCTGGGCATGAAAGATCTGGAAGTTAAAGTGAGGAAAATGTGAACATCAGGATTCAATAACTGTATCTCTCTCTTGCAGTCATGTGACAAAGACTTCTGTTTCTTGATTTAACAAAACAATGTATGTTCATTTTAAGATTTAAGCCATTTAAGTTAGAGAAATATTACGGTTAATTAAATAAAACTTAAGAAATGAAGCAGATGGCACACAGAGTATCGAGAGACAATTAATATGTATCATAGTAAGATTAAAGAAAAGAAGGAGCAATAAAAGGTTTCTTGATAAGTTTATTTCTGTTTTTCTTTAAAAACTGATCTTGGAAAAGAGCAGCCTGTTTCTTTCACGAGTTTGCATGTTCTCAGTTCTGTCATACGAGATGCTTGGAGACTATGAGCTGTTTATTATACATAGCTTGTTATTTTATTTTGTGAATATTTTTTTGTTTTATATTGACTTTGCTCTTTAGAATGACATCCTCTGGGTTTTCTGGGTCTTAATATCTGTTACTTCACACCTGGAGAGAAGAGGGAACCAAGAGCTGAGCAGGACCCTAGAGCTGAGCAGCAGCAATCGTTAATTACTTTCACTAATTATCAGAGTATCAAATTTTCCTATCAAAAATGAAAATCCTATTGAAACCCTAATTAAAATGAAAACGGAGTGCAGTGGCTCTGTTGCTAAGGATCTGCACCTGTGGCTGGAAGGTTGCAGGTTCATATCCTGCGGCTAGCAGAGGAATCCTACTCTGTTGGGCTCCTGAGCAAGGCACTTAACCCCAACTGCTCCAGGAGGACTATATAAATAGTTGACTTGGTGCTCTGACCCCAACTTGCTCTCCCTGTCTGTGTGTTTCATGGAGAGCAAGTTGGGGTATGGGAAGAGACAAATTCCAGATACAAGAAATTGTATATGTCCACCCAAGGTTAATATCTCACTTCCATAGGTTATCTGGCCAATGACTGTGGTTAAGGAAATATTGGTGCAGTGGTTAGCATTGCTGCTTTGTAGTGCTGGGACTCTGGGTTCAATTTCAGATTGTGCCGCTATCTGCATGGTATTTGGATTGGTGTCCTCCAAGTGGTCAGGTCTTCCCCACTGTTCAGAGACAGGCTGGTAGTTTAATTGGTTTCCTAGGAAAACTTGACCCTGGTGTGAGTCTATGTTTGTTTGTGTCTACACTGGACTGGAGTCCCATCCAGGATGTATCCCACCTTGCATCTGTTGGTTGTCAGGATAGGCTCCAGCTGCCCCACAACCCTGTAATGGAAAAAAAAGCAGTTAGAGAATGGATGGATGATTCACAGTTTGACAGGTATTTCTGCATTTCAGAATAGGCCATTGCTCTTCGGTTCAACCTTCAGCTCCAGTGAAACCCTAAGTTCTTGAAAGATGAAAGGATTAAAGGGTATTGGCTTCAAAACATAGCTGGATTACTTGTTCCATACACCCCTTCTGTAAAGACGTTCCAACTATTTTTGGTTTAATAAGCACTTCCCCATAGTTTCAACTTTATATTTCACTGCTCATTCTAAAGAAGTCCACTGGGTTAATTTTATCGATGTTGGGGAAGTGCTTTGAGTATTCATACCGAAGCATATCATAGTTTTGGTCCAAGCTAGGGACTACAGTACAAAAAAGAAACCATATCCTTCTGTTTTTCTTGAAAAAAGAATCAAAAACTTGTCATAGCAAAGCATTAGGTATGTTAAAGAAAAGAAGAGGTTGTTTTGTCCTCTTACCAAATGATGTGTTTATACCTCTGGGTCATCGAGACAACTTCATGAAGGATTTCAACTACCACCATATGAACATTCTAGAACATTCCATACTGTATTAATGCTTGACATATCATCGCAATATTTCAGGTATTCATCTGAATGTGCTTTTTTCTGGAAGTTCAATTGTTAATATGGAATTTGAAGTACAGTGATGCCTTGATTTGGCTTTGTCCCATCTTCCAGTATTCAACTAAATTCTTCAATAGACTGTGTTCGTTTAAAACTATTACTGGAGCCTAGATATTCTCATTCCAGCTTAACTCGTAATTGTCAAGGTTAATTTAACAGTCTTCTTAATTGAATTTTTAAAATGTTTTATGCTCTCATGCTCCAGTAAGATTAAATAATTAACTCACCTTATAATAACAGAAGATCTTTTTTTAATAAGAATATAAAGCAGTTTTTTACAGCAGCTGTATTACTATCTGATCTTGTCAAATCCCTGAAGATATGCAAGACTGGGTCTCATCTGGGATGGAAAACCTCTAAGGCAGACCAGTTTGTTCTTCTATGTGGTGTAGATGGACCAGCAGGTACCACTGTTCCTCCTGGACCCCAATTTGTAAAACTGGACATACTGTATACACACTATGGTGACACTATGGGAAGTAGCATAGTTTGAATAAAATGTCAAACCTGACATCCTGACTACTTGGCCATTAAACTATTATACTCTTTATTGCTTCAGGGATGTCAACACCACTCTCCAGCCTCAATTCTCCTTGGGGTTTTATTGTCCTGTGCTGTGCAGTGGGATTGCTGGTGCAAAATGTCTGCTGCACCTCACTCAGGTGAGGCTGGTCTTCACTGGTAGGTGAGATGGGACCACCTCTATACAGTAAGTATAGTGCTCTATAAATGTAAGGAGCATTAAAATAATTTTTCCTAAAGATCTCGGGTTCAAGAGGTGGAAATTAGGTTTCTGTGGGCTGCTGGGCTTACTCTTCATAACAGGGTGCGGGGCTCATCAGTTCAGGAGGACCTTGGAATAGAGTCACTGTTCCTCCAGGTCGAGAGGAGCCAGTTGAGGTGGTTCGGGCATCTGGCCACCCGGGTGCCTCATGCAGGAGGTGCACTAGGCACTGCCCACTGGGAAAAGACCCCAGGGCACAACCGGGATACACTAGAGGGAAATAGAAGTCTGGTCTGCCACACTTGGCCTGTTACCACTGTGACCCTTAGGAAATGTATATTTGCATTATTATTATTATTATTATTATTATTATTATTATTATTATTATTATTATTATTATTATTATTATTATTATTATTATTATTATTATTACTGTTGATCCAAGCTGAAAACAGTTTCTAGTTTCTAGTTAAGTACAAGGATTTTTGAACCAAAGTAATTAGGAATAGAAGCCAAGACAGACGTGGGCTTTTTCACAGTTGTTAAACAACTCTGTAACAAGCAAATCAGGCTTTAAAACCTGAACTGTTTGACTCCTCTCTACAGCCACAACACCACTTAACTGATTAGAACCTTCACTAATTTTAATCTCTGGCCTAGAAGGGGCGATACATTTAAAGTTGGCAGGGAAGCCAGATGGATAATTAACAGGAGCCACTGAGATATCCGTTTTACTTTCCTCTGTATCCTAATGTTTGGGTCATGTCTCCAGGCTGTCTGGCCTCTGATAGGAACAAGTATAGCTCAGTGTAACAAGTGGCTACTGAGCGCCTCACCCAGGTTAGCCTTTGAGGAAATTCCAGCTTTATTGATGCAACTGTTCGTTAACTGTAATTACATGTTGCAGACAGTTAACCATCAGCTTGCCTATAAGTTTCTCATTGTAAAGACAGTGAAACTGAAAACACTCAAGCTCCATAGTAATTCTTAGCATCACTTTGCTTTCTCAGAAAGGTGTGATTTTTAAATATTAGCTGGACCATGGCAGAGCATGATACTTTTGCAGACTGACAGAAAAGGTTACAGACAGACCCAATTCTACAGTCTATGGCTGAAATGTTAGAAACCACCAGCTAAATTATTAGACTCTCTCAGTGACAAACAGCGGGAAACAGGCTTCCATCGAATTCCTTTCAAGATACTACCCTCAGATCCCATGGAAAAAAAATAGTCTTGTGTGATATAAGTTGTGTTTGATTGAAGCAGTTGGGCTTCCTTATATCAGTAAGTATATGAAATAGTATATATATAAAATATATGAGTATATTAAATGTGCATATTGTTTACCAGTATCACTGACTTTACTACAGGGTAAGTGTGACTCAACAAAACACCTCTAATTATAGGCCATAACATCTTTGTTCCTATCTTTTTTACAATGACAAGGGATGCCTTTTGATTTATTTCAATGAGCTGTGTGATGACAAACCTAAGGCAGGATCCTGTAATGTCTATGAATTACTATTGCTCGAGAAAAATGTCCTGGAGAGCCACAGCCATTCAGAATTTATTGAATGGATCCCAATTTTAAGGATTTTTGGCATGAAGTCAGTCCATCTTTTAATTTGAGATCTGCGGATTCAGGCCTGCTTACTCTTCTGAAGAGCAGGCTCCACACAGGGAGTGGCAAAGCCTTCTCTCTCAGCAGAATACAAGACTCGACAATAGTTGAAAAAACTTTCTCACCACTTCTCACCCCCCAAAAAATCCATTACAGATTCAGCACCTGTTGTTAGCTTTAAATTGGCCTTAAAAACCTATCTAGTTGCTTTAGCTTTTAATGTACAATCAATTTACTGTGCTTTTTATTTATCTTTTATAAATTATATAATACTACTAATATAACTTCTTTTTCTTCTTGAATGTTGACTAACTCTGTTGATTATAGGTTCACTAAAGCAATAATGGGAATGATGGTGTTGAGACCTTGAACTCTACTGAAACACACACAGGCAGCCAATGCAAAGGTCCCAGTTTGGAGACCCTCTCCAGAAGAGTAGTGTTCAAGCTACTGACCACATGAATACCATCCAATTAAATATGCATTTATTCTTACATTGTGCCCTTCGTGTGTAGGCATGCCAAAGCACTTTACAGAACAAAAAACAGGACATATGCAAGAACATATCCTGTTAAAGCTAATTTTAAAAATACATCTAAAAAGGTTTTTATTTTATTTTAAACCAGTTGAATATTACTGTTTCTCATGTGAACAGGGAAGAAGTTCCGAAGTTGCGGAGCATAAGAGTTTTAAGACTTGTGTCCAACCGACTTCAAAGTGGCATTTGGGCACAACCAGTACATTGTCGATTTCAGGTCTCAGTGAAAGATTTTTGTACATATGCATTAAGTAGATTTTGAAAGTTAACAGGCAATGACCCATGAAGGACTTACAAATTCTAGCTTGAAGTCTATTTAAAAACTCATAATTAACCCATGCAAAGACTCAAACACTGAGGTGATGTGATCAGAGAGACGAATGCAGATCTCATAATCTGAGGTATCAAATGCAGGAAAGAGATCTACCATAAGAAAAATGGACAACAGACTAGAATGTGTTATTAGAAGAAGATCATTACAGACTCAGCACTGCGTGTTAAGACCTAAGAGCAGAACAAAATCCAAACTAAAATTTCTGTAGTAGATTTCTAAAGAGAAGGTCAGAGTGTTGGTTGGTACAGTAATAATGGTATCATAGACTTTAAATCTTTCGGTTCCACTAAAAAGAACTGTCAATCATGAAACTGATGATTCGTGACTTCCTGGTAAATTTTTCCAACTTCCATAATGAGAACTTAATTAATTAATTAATTTCCTTACATTCATCTATTTTCTAACTGCTTCTTCCAATTCAGCCGGGATCTGTCCCAGAAAACAACAGGTGCAATGCAGGGTATACCCTGGACAGAATGCCAGTCCAACATGTCCTACCAGCATGTCTTTGGACTGTGGGAGCAAACTGGAGGACCTTTAGGAAACCCATGTAAACATGCACAGAACATATAAACTCAACACAGATTTACATTCCCAGGATGAAAATCGAATGCAGGGTCCTGGCTCTCAAGGCAGCAATGGTAACTTCTACACCATCATACTGTCTGACATGATGTCATTATATACAGTACATGTTCAGCGTAAGCCTGGGTGTGAGTTAGTGTGAGATACTGCCACCTACTGGGTGGCTAGAGGGATGTCTTGCAAATCCAGAAACAGGTCAGTTTACAGGTCTCCTGGTCTAGTGTGATTACTGTAGCTTACCAGTCTGAAGCCACACCACTTTGTTAGACCCTAGGTACTGTTGCTATGTCCCACAGGGTCATACAGAAAACATCAGGAATGTTTCCTCATTAAACTCTTTCTCTATGCTTTGTCATCCATACTATTGGACTTTATTGATCATGTCAACAACATTTCAATTGTTCCACTTTTTATTGCACAATTATTTTCACATCCTGCACTACTTTAGCAAAATTCAGTTCTCTCTCGCACTGTTTGGAATTATTTATAAATATGCAAATGCACCTTTCTTGAAATCTCTCTGGCACTGCTTCCACAAATAGCTACTATGTGGCATTGCTGCTGCTGTATATGTAGGTAGTTTTTTTGGCTTTTAAATGACAGTAATGTCCAACCTGCCTTGAGAAAGTTCTACTTCTTTATTAAAAGATCCCAAAAAATCATTTACAAATGAGCAGTGGTTCATTTAACTTTATTGCTGATCTGGATTCTTTTTCATTGCCCAGAGGTGAACACAGAGGTGACCAACTGACTTTTGGGATTTGGAAGACTTGGATTTTGTCCCCTGGCAATTTCCTCTATCCAAGACTAAAGAGACTTTGTTCCTCTAGCCTACAGAGGTATGCTTTCCTTTGAAGTATGTTTTGTTTTGCTAGAACCAATTAAAAACTTTTTTAAAGCATTTCAAAATAAGAACATAATGCATATGTTTAAAAACAAAGAAAGACATTTTTTGTGCAGTAAGGTAACAAGTGATTTTGTAGTTCAAGTAGTAGCTGTGTCAGCATGCATAGGCTGCAAAGGAACACATAAAGATTTATTCCATGCTGAAAAGAGAAGAAAAGAAACACAGAATTTCAGCTGTGGGGCCTTCTTCTGTAACGGAAGTGTTTCTTCCCTATGCAGACGACACAATCTGGGGTAGAGTGAGGAAAACACGGGTGAAAAAGGCATGCAGGAGTCGGGAATGAAAACAGGGGGTGTGTCCATGGTGCGCAGGTTTTCTGGGGCAAACAATCCAAAACTGAGTCCAATAGAAAATCCAAGACGAGGCAAAAGTCCAAAGCCGGGCAGTACATCCGACACGAAGACAAACAGGATCAAAAACCGGAGTGGGATCCAGTGAAGGGTCGGGGGAAAAAGGGGGGAACGGGACCAGACGCACCAGATCCCGGACTCGCTTGGTACGGGAACCAATGCAGAGCCCGGAACAGAGCGAGAATCTTGATTTTAAGGTGGGCTGGATAGGAGGCTGGAACAGGGGGCAGGTGCACAAAATCAAGTCAGAAGTGAAAGAGCCGGAGGGCCCTTAAGAGGGAGGTACTACAATCATGACATCTTCAGGTGAGACATCTTCTTCAGAAGGTGAGGAGACATAGACACCTGAAGAAACATAAGGCTTTTCAGCATGGAATAAACCTTTACTTGTTCCTTTGCAACAAGTGATTTCTTTGCTCTGGACTGGAAATCAGTGCCAGAAGGAATAGCTTACCTACTGCAGGTAAAAGATGGGGCAAGATACAAGAATAACATCTGTGAGTTCAAGACTGACCGAGAGAGAAGGCAAGAGAAAAGCAGATAAACAGAGATGGAGAGAGAGATTATGGAAGAAGGAAACGAGAAACAGCAGAGAGTGGGAGCAGAGAAAAGACAGGCGAGTGACAGAAGTGGGAGAGACATTCTGAGAGAGTATCACAGCAGATGAAAGACGTCAGCTGAGACAGAGCTGGGAAAGTACTGCCACAAACGGGCAAGTTCATGTAGCAAGAACCACAATCTCAAGAGAAAAAACCAGAGGGTATCAGCATGAAGCAAAATTAAACAAAACAAAAAGTTTGTCAGGTTAAGGGTAAAGATGAAAGCTGATTGGTGTTTTATATAAATACAAATGTAAGAATTCCTGGAGAGACATTTTTGGTATTCTTTTGTAACATTTCAATACGTGTTTTTTTTCCCACACACAACACTTTACAAATACAGTCAACTAACATGGCGAAAAAACCTGAGACCCTGAGAAAGATTTCAGAAGAGAAACTTGTCTGCTCACCTGGCTTCTCCTTCCCCTTCTAGAGAACATGTAGTTCAGTTTGAGGTTTCTAAGCTACCCCTTAAGCCACAGATAATTCCACTTCAATTAAAGATTTGAAGAGATAAGACAGCCACTCTTGTCATTATTTTGATTTCGTGTAAATGTCAACACATCCGTAAGAACTGTCAGTCACCACTGCACCTTGCTAAGAAGTACAGCTACAGCCGTTGGACAGTCCCATGTTGAACTGCACAGCTGATTATAAATCTAAATGGAAAAACAAATACCATATACTGTATATAAGAAATACATTGTAAATTTTGCAACACTCTTTCAGTCTGTCTATTTGTCTGAACACAGTTGGGGTTGTTACATATTCTAAAATAGAATGTAGAAAAAAACTAAGGCAGAGGAAAAGCAATTCAAAATTTCGAAGTGAAAATAAGGAATACCCTACAATTCATAGAGCTGTCATCTATTAGATAGGAGAACTAGATATTCAATGGTCTGCTAGTTTACAGTAGTTAAGTTGCTTTATCTTGTATTGTTTTGCTGTTTCTGTAGTTTTTGGTATTCCCTCTTGGCTATGCATATTGTGTGTAAATTCACTTTTGAAAGCAAATTACCTTGGATACATTTCTCAACATAACAGAATAATATCAAAGAATAATATAGAAGCAGCAGAAGAAGGTGTTGCTCTTGCTCTTAATTTTAACCTCACGCCTCAATTTCATGAGCAGTGAATGGAGTAGAGTCTGTAGAACTGATGTGAAGTGTTCATGCAGGATTTAGATTTAGATCACTGCAGACATCGCTCAGCCACCAGCAGTTGAAGTCAGGCTCTTGTTCTGATTATGTGCTGAGTGATATTAATGTTTTCCTGATTCAGGGGTATGCCAAGCATCTTGAATAAGATTATGAAAATGTGTTAGAAACCCTACGTTCTGACCGATTCCTCAATGCCCTGCTCAACACCATTTGGGGGATACTGAAAAAGCTTTTCAAAAGGCTTATACTGTATGTAGTTTAGACTGCAGTATTTTAAAACAAATATTAGTATGTGTATGCAGGACCTGATGGAATATCGTGAGTAGTTTCAGTTATTATATTATAAAAACAGATGAAAAAACAGCAGGAAAATTAAACGTACTGTCAAAGACATAGGCAGGTTAGAGGAACTGAATCACTTAGTTATTATGAGGGGATTATGATGTGATCTAATTCAAGAATTAAAACATTTCTGAAGGGTTGCGGGAGGCCGTGGTGGTGCAGTGGTTAACATTGTTGCATCATCATACTGCCTGGCAAGAAAAGACAGAGAAAAGATGTCATCAGAACCCACTCTGACTTTGTCAGTCACCTTCCAGACTCACTCACTCCGGCTTTAATAATAATAATAATAATAATAATAATAGCTTGAACTTAAATAGCATTTTTCTGGACATTCCACTCAAAGCGCTTTACATGTAATGGGGACTCCCATCCATCACCATCAATGTACAGCATCCACCTGGATGGTGCAATGGCAATAGTGCGCCAGAATGTTCACCACACATCAGCTATCAGTGGGGAGGAGAGCAGAGTAATGAAGCCAATTCATAGAGGGGGATTATTAGGAGGCCATGATTGGTAAGGGTCAATGGAAGTTTGGCCAGGATGCCGGGGTTACACCCCTACTCTTTTCGAGAAACTCCCTGGGATTTTTAATGACCACAGAGTCAGGACTGTGGCTTTATGTCTCATCCGCAGGACGGTGCCCTATTACAGTATTATGTCCCCATCACTATACTAGGGCATTAGGACCCACATAGACCACAGATTGAGCACCCGCTGCTGGCTCCACTACAACCTCTTCCACCAGCAACCTTAGTTTTCCCAGGAGGAATCACATCCAGGTACTGACCAGGCTCACACCTGCTTACCTTTAGTGGGTTGCCAGTTGTGAGTTGCTGGCAGCCATATCAAACAAGAGGTGGGCCAAATGTCTCTAACCTCAGATGATGATAATGACGATGACATTACAATATTTAATCACCCCCAAAAAACTAAATATCAAAGCATCAGAAAATGCATAATGAAACACCTCACTTGACTTAGAGTCAATTTATCTGGCCTAGTCTTCAGTGAGATTGCTTAAGATTTCACACAGGGAAAATGGACAGGAAGCTGAGTCTGAACACATAGAGTGTTTGGATTTTGACAGGACAAGGACACCATGGGGATTTGACAAGGAATCTTTTCGAATGCAAGGCCAGAGTGATCTCAGTTGGTATCAGCTGGACCAGCAAGTCCTTCTGGGGTTGAAAATGGAAGCTGAACAGGTGGGTGTAGCAGCAAGTGATGGACCTTTTCCATCCATCAGTTTCTGAAATGCTTCTTTCAATTCAGGGGACCCGGAAGCTGTTCCAGTGAGCAATGGGTGACAGGGCACAACCTGAAAGGGACTCCAATAGACAATAGACAAAACGGACACTTGCACAAGGGTCACTTTTTCCAGAAGCCAGTTAACCTAACAGTACAGTATGTCTTTGGTCTGTGGGAGGAAACTTGGAGGAAACCCACACAGACATGGGAAGAAAATACAAACTCCATGTGATGGCACCCAATTTCTAAAGTTGAACCCAGGTCCCCAGCACTGCTCAAATCACTTTGGAACCTCATCTTGACAAAGTTTTGGAAACTTGAGTTCTGAGAGTATTAATTCTTGAAATATTGTTAGTAATTGTTACCATCATCATAATTTTTATATGAGAAAGCTCCATTTATGAACAAGGTCTCAAAGTACTTCACAAATTTAAAAAAAAATTCAAATAAGGTAATTATTGTAAAAACAGTAACAGTTTAAAAACACGTACTGAATAACAAAAGCAATAAGATCAAGGAGTAAAAAGTACCAGTACAAGGAAAACTAGAGCACATATGTGAGATATGAATGAAACTGCTCTAAACTGAAACGTATTGTTAGGGTAACACACCTGTTGTAACGAACAGTTCTTTCCGGACCCTATGCGGACGACACAGTCCAGAATAGTGAGGAAGGAATACACTAGGGAAAAGTCATGCAAGGACAGGGATGAAAACAGGGGGGCGTGTCCATATGGTACTGGTGATCTGAGGAGGTGTGGCCGAGGCGAACAGTCCAGAATAAATCCAGAAGGGGGAATCCAAAAATGAAAGCAAAAGGTCCAAGGCAGGGAAATCCGTCCAAACAGGAGATTAAAATCAGGTGCCAGGTCGGGACCCCGGGGGGAACAAAGACAGGAGCAGGAAGTTAAAAAAATAACGGAGCCAGGCGCAACCAGGTCCTGGGCTCGCACGATGCAGGGATCAGATGCAGAGCCCCGGATGAAGTGAGCGCCTGGCTTTTAAAGGCGAACAGAAACAGGGAAGAAACAAGGAACAGGTGGCCAGAATGATACAAACGAGGAAGGGCTGGAGTGCCCTCAAGAGGAGAGATTGCGATCGTGACACCTGTCAGTGGTCTGCAGAGCAAACCTGGTCACTTCTAATTATCTTTCTTTGTTTCTCACTTTGTTATTGTGGTTTGGTTTTTGTTACAGATCCTTTTCCATTAACATATTTATGCCTTGACAAAAATTTTACCTTCACAAGGGACAACAACATCCAAGAATCAGATGCTTTGTGAATGTTTGGATGTATTTGGTAGGAAAGGTTTGGCTTAACCCTCTTGTTAAGGGGCAGCCTCCTGGCCATAGGGTGATAGGCTCAAACTCCATTCAGAGAGGAGTGAACCAAGGTAGAGATGAGGGTAGAGGAGGGATACTTCAGACAAAACATGAAGGGAGGTGTTTGTGTTTGACATATAGAACTAATTTGCATGATGATGGCAATTACTGTAGGAACAGCTGTGTGAGATTAGTTTGTCGTTGTTATCCCATCCGAACTTCAGTTAATAACTCCATTTTAACAGATAATGCTGCCACTCTCATTAAAGAGCACCCTAGGACCTTCAAGACTCAAGAAAGTGTCCTGGGACGTTTGCTGTGATGTCCCACCCAAATGAAAAAAAAAATTATACAGTTATCTGTTAACAATAATGAGAAAATTGTTTCTTTTTTCTGGTTCATGGAGAAAAGAGACTACCCTACCCACAGCAGTAGCACTATTTCCAACCCCAGGACTGAATCAAACCCAGCCTGACTGTGCCTCTGAGGCTGACCAGATTAGACTTAGAGAGGGAAACATCTGCTGACTCTGTATGAAGTTGACATGGAAAACCAATCCTCATCAATTCTGCAATTACTTTGCGACTGGACCGAATCTGAGATAAATTTTATTCCCTGAGCCCACAGGCAGCCTGACCTCCCTCTTTAAGGATCACTGGAACTCACCAGGAAAATAATTGAGGATTTGCTGGGAGCATGTCTTCGATCCAGCCCTCAACCTCTTTCCCAGTCAAGTCTGCGGTAGTTAATTAATCCGCTCAGCTATGAGATATACGGCAGGATTCTGCGAGCACAATTAGTAATTACTACTAAAACTTGGGCTTCGCTTTTCAGAGCTGGACAGGACATGAGAGCCAATTAGCATCTTAACACCTCGATCTGATACCCGCCCCCAGCCATTTCCACTTACTTCAGAGTCCAGGCTCAGCAGAGTCAGCCAGGCTTTGAAACACCTTTGTATCCAGGTTTGTTTTTTTTTACTGCTCAAAGCAAAGTTTTATGGGACACACTAACAGTCTCCATTTTGTTTTACTCCAATTCCAGGAGATTGTACTACTTAGAGGCTGAACACAGATCAGCCGGGTTTATTATACAGAAATCTTCTCTGGGACCTTCATACCTTTTCTGTCTACAACTGAAGGCACTCCTGGAAAGCGAGCTTTTGGAGACTTTCAAGGGACAGAAGATACTTTCAGAATGAACTTCATCCCTTGGAATACATCAAGCTTTGCCAGCTATGATGCCCCAACTCTCACTATACTTATGGACTGTACAGAAAGTATGAGCACAGAAACCATGTTTTGGAAAACTAACTGTATGACTGTATGACTGATAAGGTAGCTTATCAACATATCATGCTTGCCTTACTAACAGGGCTTTAAGTCATTTAATAACTTTTTTGACAAATACCCAACCCCACCTTATAGCCTTTATATACCAAACAAACCTAAGTCCAGACTTGGGAGAAAGTTTGCTAGCTTTACACTAATTATCCTATTAATTAAGCAATTAATCATCATACTGGATATCTATAATCATTAGAGGCCTAAACCAGCCTTTGAACTAGGTCAAATTAAATAATCTTTTACAGACTTGGTCTGCCACACACTGGCAAGTACAAGTAACTGGCAGGTTAGATTGTGGAGGGGGTGAAGGAATAT
This sequence comes from Lepisosteus oculatus, assembly GCF_040954835.1. Classification (NCBI taxonomy): domain Eukaryota; kingdom Metazoa; phylum Chordata; class Actinopteri; order Semionotiformes; family Lepisosteidae; genus Lepisosteus; species Lepisosteus oculatus. Next base: position 19,105,479 of record NC_090706.1, on the reverse strand, counting down.
GGAGGCTTCAGACATTTTAGGATTTTTATGAAAGATGGGGCCCTCAGCTCTCATGGACTTTGTGGCGCAAATAAGCTAAGACATTTGAGAAATCACAATTCCATTGCTCACCGAGTTCTTGGCAGTGGGTAATCAGTGTCTAAACCACCTATAAATACAGTCCAGCAAGCCTGCTTCCTATGTCAATCTTGTATAGATCGCCTGTCAAGAATAAAGCGCAGTTTCACAGGCAATTATTGCTCTTCTACACCATATACCTATAAGCATTTCACAGCAGTGTCATAGTATTATGAATAAGCCAGGGGTAGTATGGTTGTGCATTGGTTAGCATTTCTGTTTCACAGTTCTTGGACCCTGGGTACAATTCAGGACCTGAGGTGCTGTCTTTGTAGAGTTTGTATGTTCTTGCCTAATTGTGTGTGTTTCTTCTCACAGTCCAAAGACATGCTGGTAGTTTAATTAGTTTCTGGCAGAATTGGCCCAAGTGTGTGTGTGTGTCTGCCCTGCTATGGGATGATGTCTCTCCTGTCTTGTGCCTGTTTTGTGCTGGGATAGGCTCCAGCTTCCCCACAACCCTCTATTGGATGAACCAGATAGAAAATGGATGGATGGATGAATCAAGGAAGTAATCTTTCAAAATGGGCCATTTGTTGACTTAGGTTAAACCTGTGAGTATGACAGTCAATCTTGTCTGTTTTCACATTTTTGTCTCCTCTGTCGCCCTCCTTGTTCCTTATCTTTTAAAATAAATTATTAGCCCACTCTGCCCCCCTGGATCTCTCTTCTATATTTGTCCCTGCACTGTAATCACAGATCCGTACTACAGTGCTTAAACAGTTTGCAGTAATTGGCTTTGCGACTTTCACTCAATGTTGTTAATAATAGAGACCAAAGGGAAATAAGATACAAAAAGTATGTTAGCGCATAGAGGAAGCACACATAGAAGGAATGCAATATCTCAGAAGATAATACGCTGACCTATGCCTGCTTCAGCATTCAGAGATAATTTGACAAAGACATTGGCAGGCTCCAGCTGTTGCAATTCAAACAGTAGTGTACAAATTTATGAGAAGGCCTCAAGATTTGTCATTTATGGAACAAAATTTATTAATTCCTACTGCAGGGAGCAGTCCATTTGTACTGCTCACTCATCTCATATGAAGCTACAGTGGCAGTAATTCAAAGTTGTAAACAGAATATAGCATTTCTTAGGAACAGGTTATTATATTTATGGAATCTAAAGTTTTGTCTAACAGACTTCTTCCCAGACAGACTTGATAATCTTCCATGTTCGAGCTTCCCAAAATCAGTTTCTTTTTAAGTGCTACTGTACATATTCTAAGCCAATGCCCTTCTGTTTCCTTACTAGTTCAAATCATTAACATGTTGCAGTCCACAATAATATCCTACAATCAATGAGGAACCTCCAGGCATCTCTGTCAGAACAGTTTGATTTCATGTTCATCAATTCAACACTGCTGAAATCAATCTCAATATTACCATATTATAATTAAATCCTAACAGCAGGGGCCAATTACTATTTTCCTTAAAACAAGCTAATAAGACAGATGCACCAATATGATTCATAAATATGACAAATAGAGACTAATAGTTTATTCTGTATGTTCTTGTTTTTGTTTTTTTTTGCCCTTTTTAATTATATATTATAATTATTTATTATTAAATAATAATCAAATAAAAATAACAATAATAAATATACACCCTCACTAAAAAGATTGAAACAACAGTGGATAGCACCTACATTTTCCTCTTCTAATACCATATCGCATTTTATGACTTATACTATAGGCTGTCCATAATGTGCTCAGTCTAACGTGGAAGACGCACTGTTAGGGTAGCCTCTACTGGTGGGAACATGCAATAATGAAACAGATACTAAAAGAGCTTCTCAGGGAATCAATCCATCTGTGCAGCCATCCATTCATTTACAGTACATGCTGGTTCATCCAATTTAGGGTCAAGGGTGAGCCAGAGTCTATCCCAGTAAGATATTAGCACAAAGATGGGTACCCCCTGGACAAGATGGCCGTTCATCCAATCATGCTGCTTGTGAGAGGGTTTGAAATCAGATAGGATTCACTGTGGCTGACTAGGAGACAGTGACCTCCTAGCATCATTCTGGAGAGCTGTACCAAAGCAACATCTGGTATTCACTTTGCTATAAGATAGCAATGTGGAAAAGACATGCAAATTGACAAAGCCCCAGCCATAGAGTGTCTAGAATGAATGGTAGTAGAGCTGATTTGCAATAGGAAACCTCACAATTGGAGGTAAAGAAGCCGAAAATACAAGAGATCTGTAACACTCAACTCAGCACTTTGATGGTGAAGTGATTTGCCAGCTTGTAGTGCCAGAGATGCACAACCACAACACTTAATTTTGTGCTTCCTGAGAAAGAAAATAAAGCCTAGTTTACAGAAAAAGTGAACAAATGTGATGTACTAGTACTTAAATAAACCACCATAACATAGTCGAGTGCAGGAAGGCATTAAAGAAAGCAGGGTATGGCAAAATAACCAAGCACAGTGAGAACAAAGAATAATTAATGTTAAATGTAGAGGATTACTTTGATAATGGAATTAATAAATTAATAAACAATTTCCCTATTACAGTTTCCTACCTGCTTAATACAGAAACAAGGACCTGCAGGGCCTCTTAATGAACTGGACGAACAGAGAACAGGGGGTACTTGAATAGCTTTTCTTGTCCATATTGCAAAGGCTGGTTTGTTGGCACATTCCAAACAAAGCTTCAGGTGGGTCTTGAACTCTAAGGTTTGCTTCACGACAGGGGACAATGAAAAAAGAACTAGAGTGCAATGTGATGTTGAAGAGCAGAATTATTGTCAGACTCATTTTATCCAGCCAGTCTGAGAAAGTTGCTTATTCCTTGTAAGGTTTGCAGTATCCTGGAGGCTGTCAAAATTGCTTGGATCTTTATCTGTCTGCTGCAAAAGGGAACAGATTCTCAGTGATGGATAAGCCAAGAGGAAGTTAGAGCAACTGTTCAACTTTTTCAGAATGAAAAGTAAAACAAACCAGAGGACACAAATAAAAGCTACAAAGAAGTGCATTTAAAACTGAGAACAGGATGGACCTCCTTACCCAAGGAGTTGTGGGAGTGTGGAACAAACTACCCAGCCATGAAGTTGAAGCGGATTGTCATTTTTAGTTGGAATGGAGTGAATGTAGAGAGAGTAACAGGTATAAGGGTCTGCTTTTGCTTGTAACCATGCTAATGGCATGGTCACCAACCCTAGGCACTACACCTTCTGCTGTCTGCCATCAGTCACTGACTTAAATTGTCAACCACTGAGTTATTTCTGAAACAATGTAGGAGTATTGCATAGTGATCCACATACAGCCTTCCACTTTCCATTTCAAACCAGTTATAAAGAGATGCAGGATATTGTGACACCAGCACACTTAACACCTGAAAACTGCCACCTTGTCACCTTAGTTGTGCATTTCAGCAATTTAACATTTAGACCCCCCCCCCCCCCCCCTCCTCCAGGATCCTAGCTCTCACTATTCCATTCTCAGGGAAGTCTGCAGAGTCTTCTCCCTTCACTTGCCTGTCTCTTTACACCACACTCATGACACCCCTAATGACCCGCTCATTAACTCGTCACTAGTCACCTCAGGTACTTGAGCATTTACATTCACTCCATGACACCCAGTACCTCACTAGACACTGTTTACTTGAGTAGCCAGGCTACAGAGTATTCCACTCTATTAACTGGAGCCCAATGGCAATCTTCTATTCAACTCTCTCTTTTTATTCACCCCCCACCCACATTAGCATGATGATCTGTGCCCCCTGTGAGCAGCAGAAAGTGTACAGCTCAGACTGGTTGGCTCAGAGATTACCTGCTGAAAGGTAAAGAGACCTCAGGACCTGTTTGTTTCCTGTGCCATCTACACCCCCATCTCTCTCTCGCAGCTGGGGGGAGAAGCATGCTGCCCCCTGCCATGCAATGCACCTGCTCTTCCAGGTACTAACACCTCCAGTCATCCCTGACTCAGCTGGCCACCCCCATTTCTCTCCACCACACCTAAACATATACAAATACAGACAAGACACTGACAAGACAATGCTATAGACAATGTAGATATAGACAATTCTAACAGGGTACAGGGTACATAAAGTGCAGTCTGCATAGTACAATTTACTTTACAGGATTGTGCAAAGAATTGTGCAAAGAATACATCAGACAGTATGCCTGACATTAGGCAAAATAGAACTAGGTTTCCAGATTTGGAGTAGGTGCAGTAGGTACCAGGGTGTTGAGGAGCCTGGCGGCCTGTGGAAAAAAGCTGTTACGGAGTCTGGTGGAGCTGGCCCATATACTTTGATACCTTTTACCAGATGGTAGGAGGGCAAAGAGGTTGCAGGAGGGGTGGGAGGGATCGTCCACAATACTGGAGGCTTTGTGTGTGCAGCGTTTGTAGTATATTATATGTCCTGAATAGCCGGAAGGGAGGATCCAATGATGTTTCCTACTTGTATTGACAATTCATTGCAGGGACTTGTGGTCTGAGATCTTACAATTCCCAAACCAAACAATGATACAGTTTTTCAAGATGCTCTCGATGATACCTCTATAGAATGAAAATAGTATGGGAGGTGGGAGGTGGACACTCCACAGGGGATGGACAATCCACAGGGGAGCCATTGATGTGCAGTGGGGAGTGATCAGCACGGGCCCTCCTGAAGTCAATTATCATCTCTTTTGTCTTATCGACATTCAGAGACAGATTGTTGTTTAAGCACCAGTCTGCTAGTTGCTCCACCTCCTCTCTGTATGGTGCCTTTCACGACAGTAATCATTGTGACTGTCGTGTCATCAGCAAACTTGATGATGTAATTGCACTGTGCTTAGCAGTGCAGTCATCAGCGTGAACAGGAGCGGGCTCAGTATACAGCCCTGGGGGGGTTCCAGTGTTTAGTATCGTGGTACTAGAAATGTTTTTCCTATCCGGACTGTCTGAGGTCTCTCGGTCAGAAAGTCCAGAATCAAGTTACAGAAGGAGGTGTTAAGGTTCAGCAAGTTCAGTTTTTCTATCAGTTTCTGGGGGATGATTGCATTGAATGCTGAACTGATGTCAATGAACAGCATTCTTACATAAGTGTTCCTCTTATCCAGATGGGACAGGGCAAGGTGAAGGGCGAGGGATACAGCATTTAGTTGACAAATTTGACAAAGGTAACAAGAAAATCATATTGGATACTTTAAAAACAATAAACCCTCATGGTTTGAATGAAAATTTAGACCTTAGTCCATATACTGTATTTAGGAATACTATAAAAAGACATGATGCTGTATTAAAGTTTTGCCTATGACCTATGGGAGTACTTTTTTGTTTTATTCGTGTGCAATTGATTTTAACTAATGGTGTATATGTGCATAATTAGAAAAGATTTAAAAACTTTATTGTTTATGTGTACCTGCATTGGGGATTAAATTGTTGTGTAATGAATAATTACCCAATCCAATGATAAAGAAGGCACATATAAATTACTAGCCACACACTTACTAAGAAGCACGTTGAATACAGTGTCAAAATGTGTTTGTTTTCTTTTGCTTGGTGTTTAAAGATGTTTTTAAGAAACAAATGAAGATTTTTTCTAATTATGTATTTGGGATCTAGGTGGTACAATGCAGTGGTTAGCATTGCTGCCTCGCAGTGCAAGGACCCTGCCTTTAATTCCTGGGGTACGGTCTGTGTGGAGTTTGTATGTTCTACCTATGTTCTTGTGGGTTTTCCTCCAGGTGCTCCAGTTTCCTCTCACAGTCTAAATAATCATTTAATGGGGTTCTGCGAAAACTGGACCTGGTGTGAGTGTGTGCATATCTGTGTCTGTGTGCTGTCCTGGGTGTACTCTGCAATGTGCCCATTGTTAGCCAGGATAGGCACTGTATAGGGTTAAGCAGTTAGAAAATGGATGGATGGGTAGAATAATTTGAATCTTGTCCTGTGTAGCGGCGAGGCTTATTAATAAGGCAGAATTAAGTGTTTCTGAGCTTTCCCAAATTAGGCCTCATCTCTCTGTTCATCTCTGTGGTGCAGCCACAGAGAAACTATTCATGCAGGCTGATTTAAGGTTTCCTTTGATAAGGTTTCCTAGGACAGCTCCCAAAGGGGGATGCACTTAGCTAAGCCTGGCTATCATGATCAATGGTCATCCATTGGCGCCTATCTGTCTAGGGAGTGCCAGATGGACATCTGGACTGCATTCCTAAGTGTCAGGAGTAAGTGACTCATATCTCACCTTGATCAACCAATCAGGGACTGGTAGGGCCGAGTAACCCACGTGGGACTCTGATGCCCATGGAACTTTCAGCCAATCAATGAGCTGAAGTTCCTCCAGGTAAAAACAGGCAACACAGAGAGCCTGAGAGATTCAGAAGGGAGATTCAGTAGGATTCTCTGAATTCTGTGGACTTTTCTAAAGGGAATTCAAAGGAGAATTCCAGGGCAGGACGGCCCAGGAGCAGAAGGCTCCCAAGGGCAGGACATTCTCGCAGCGCGCCTCCTGACCATCCTGAGACTCAGCCCGGACAACCACGGAACGGCCAGTGTGTCCGAGTGCCAGAACTTTCCTTTGTTCTAAGAGTCTAGAGCGGAGGTTGCCAGAGAGTAACCAGAGGATCCACCCGAGGTTAGCAGGCCTCGTGAACAGGTCAGAACTGTGGACAGCTGAATCACTATTCAGAACTAGCTCTTCATCAGGAATGAACCGGTCCTCTTCCTGACCTGCTGGGACCCACAGTCATCTTTTCTCCTGTGCGCAAACTTTGCTAGTTAAAGCCAACACTAACTAGCCAGTCAGTGAGCATCAGCAGCGCACCGTCACAAGCCGTACAGCACAGCCTGGCACCGAGCCAGAGAGCGCGGATTGGACAGCAACAGCCTGCAACTGTTTCTTTGAGTCCGCAGGAGATCTGAATCCCCAGAGATTTGATGAGTATTCAACTTCAATGCATTACAGCTCGAGAATTCAATTGTTATCCCAACCAGTTGATATCAATTTAATTCCTAAGAGTTATGTACTTGTTTTGAGTATCTGATGTAGAAGTTATAACCAAGTTCATTTACGAAACAGTCTAAATGAATGATATACTGAACGTATGTCCTCTTGATATATGTAACTCTTTGTAACTGGCTGAATATATACCTTTTGTATTCTGATAACCCTCTCGATAACATCTGTTAGTTTTCTATGCATATTCTATGTATTAATAAATGTATCCTCGTGTATTAGTACCTGTGTGTGTGCGTTGTTTGAGTAATATCGCATGGTTGGATTCTAAAGCCATCAAAATAATCAATTTTGTGATTTACTGCTACAATTAATAATTGTCCCAGTAAATGCCCAAACCCTACAGAACTGGTGCCTTCAGAGAGCACACTACACATTTAATTTGGTGTCCCTGGGCCGGCTATGGCAACGTTACACCTTTATTTAAGTGAATGGGACCAAGCTAGCTACTGGACTGTTTTCAGCTTACAAATCAGCAGGTCAACATAGTGAAAGAACAAATGCTAGACTACAGACTACTATACTACTGTACATGTACGTTGTCTTTTGCAGAGCAAGTCACAGCTAAAATAATTCGTTATACAGTTCTGTATCATGGCACTTAGTGAAAAAGTTGTGTGCACCAATGTAAAATACATCTGTCTGCTGTTATGAGCAAGTAGCAGGAAGGAAGAAAGAGTAAACGAAATACAGTAGTGTAACAAACAGCTTCTTTCTACTGCTGCAAAAGCCTGGACGAACTACTGCAAACACACTTCACTATGACACATTGCCTCTGAGAATAGTGCTGTAATATAATTCTGTTGGCTGTTTCCCAGGTGTCACAACTGTTTGATCCTATAGCTTGGACTAGATTTCCTTCCCATCAGTTGAAATGATAGTTAAACAGGCTTCATAGTGCCCCATAAACCTGTTACACAGGACTGTTACTCCTGTGCTCTCAGGAGAGCTCAGAACTTCTGGCCTGTCTGGCTTTGGCACACATACAATGATAATTTCCTTCACAGGTCAATAAGCAAAGAATGTAAGGAGCATGCATCGGAGATATCGGAAAGCCCATCTGTATACCCTAAAGCTTGAACCCACCCATGATCAAGGTACGTTATTGAAGAATGGGAAATGAGCTTTAGTGCTAGTAACCTTGGGCATAGTGTATGTTACTTCCTCCCACATTTTTGGCTAGAATTTTGAATTAACACAGTCAAAGAGCAGTCTGCCACAAACATGTTTTCAGTAGGACCGTGCATAACGAAATACATAAATCACCGACTTATGTTTGCCTCTTTTTATTGGTCACCAGAAAGGAAGGACCAAATGAGGCTGTACACCCCAAAATTCATAAGCACTGTATCTGCATGATTGCAAATCAATATGATTTTCAGGGGAGATGGTGAATTGTGCTTGTGCCTGGGTAATGATAAATAACTAAATTATGTTTTATATTAAAAAAGAACTCGGTTATAACAAAAACTGAGACTTGACAAGATAATTATCCCTTCCCATAAGCAGACTAATATTAAGCCAGAGTTTTTTAATTTAATCTTCCTTTTTTAAAGAAACATGGGAATAAATAAAAAAAATATTTTCCTGTTTAGTTTTTTTAGCATTGTTAGAGCATATGTTTGGTATATAGTTGCTCACTCCCAAACACCTACACAGAGAACAAGACATCCAAACACACAGGCACACACACACAAAATCTAACAAAGCCCCCCACACACAAACTCTCCTTAGACCATAAACACATAAACTCTCATATAAGCCAACCACACACACAACCTCTCCTGAAACCATAAACAGACAAACTCTCATTAGCCCCACACACAGACCCTTATGAGTCCCACACACACAAACTCATATGAGCCCCACACACTTACTCTCACAATTCCTACACACATAAACTCTCATGATCCCCCCCACACAAAAAATTCTCAGAAGCCTGATGCAGACACTAACTCTGTAGACCCCCACCCACGAAATCTCATGAATCCCCCCTCCCAACAAACTCTCAGTCTCCACACACACTCATGAGCCCCGCACATACATACAAACTCCCACAAGCCTCACACACACAAACTCTCAAGAGCACACAATCTCCCATAAACCTCACACTCTCACCAACTCTTTGGAGCTTTGTACTTGCAAATTCTAAGGAACCCCACTGTAATGATGCTAGTTTGAATTTCCTGAAATAGGAAGAAGGGAAGTGAAATTTGCTGAAAAGTGTGAAAGTTGTCAAATCTGCATAATAATATTTTGCCCCTTTTTAAGGGCAGCACAATGTTACAGTAGTTAATATTGCTGTCTAACAGCAAAAGGAACCAGGGTTCAATCATGAACCTTGGGTGCTATCTGTGTGGAATTTCTGTGTTCTCTCCGTGCTCACATGGATCTCTTCCCAAAGACTCAAGACATATGGTTTATTGGCTTCTGAGAAAAGCTGTGGTATGAACGTGTGTCTGTGTGTGCCCTGCACTGGATTGGTGTTTTGTCCAGGGTATACCGTGCCTTGTGTCTGTTGCCTGCTGGGATAGGCTGCAGCTCAACAATGACCCTGTATTGGAAGAATCAGTTAGAAAATTGGATGGATGGATTTTTTTTTCAAGATCAAGATCATTCAATTTTCTTGGCAGTTTTAATTTGTTATGTACAGTATATGAAACACAACGACTGTACCTGAAGATCCTGGAAAATAATTGATTGAAACAGGGAAGGTATTGCCTCATATTAAAGAGTTTTAACGTCTTACAGTTAATTTTAAAAAGAAAAAATATTTGCCATTAATTTAGTGCTTATGACTATTTTATAGATTGGATGCTGGTCATTCTTCCCATGAGATACACAATTGTGATTGAAAGAAATATCATTGCTCACATTTCCAATAGAACATTTTGAAGAAATTTGAAATTGACAAAAGCCAAACCGTCTTTTTTTTTAAGGCAAAAGATGTTTGCATACATTAGCAGCCCCTTGTTTGTCCTAAGTGACCTTTTGTTTGTCTGAGCCTGCAAATCTCCACGAAAGGTGGTTTTTGAGGTATTAGTTCTTGTGCATGTGGTAGAGGACATGCAGGCTAATTTAGAGACACGCAAACCCTCTCTTGTACGTACTGTACGTGTGAAGCCCTCGCTGCCTGCTGTTCCCGTCTGTGCCCTCACCTGGCACTGCCAACTGCAGCCTGCACAACCGACTGTGCTAAATCAACCACGCTTAATGCCATTTGACCCCCTTCTGTGGGCACATGGGCATAACACATGAAAAAAAGGCCAAGCTGTTTCACACACAGAGACTCAATCTATCAAATCGTAAAGCTCCTTCAGGTTAAGCATTCAACCAAAGCTAGAGTTCAAAGGAGCTAGATTGGTAGCATTGGCCTCTTCACAGAAATCTGTCTGAAGTATACTGTAAGTTAGGCTCTTGGCTTGCGGCACGCATTTCTTGTCAGTGAATCTACCTGCAGTCAATATGCCCACTACATTCCTTTTCTGTCATAATAAATGATGTCTGTTAAGAGCGAAAGAAGTTGAAATAATTTGCAAGCCTAGAGCATCAATTCTGCTCTTTGCATAGCTCTTGTCTGCTTAAGTGCAAACGGCTTTGTGGCTGTTAAACCAATAAGAAAATAAATGGCCCCCCTGGGGTGCCCTGAGTGGCTTCTCCAGTTCAAGTACTTATTAGGAGCTCAGGACAGGTCTGGGCTAAGTCATTAGCTGACAGTGACTGGGGTTCCCCAAGTGGTACCACACAATTAATGGGTTGCTGCAAATGTTGAGGGTTGCTTGGTGGCACAATGGTTAACATTTCTGCCTTGCAAAACTGGGGCCCGGGGTTCTATTCCAGACCTGGAGATCTCCCTGCTTTTGAGCGGGTTTCCTCTGAGTACTCCAGTGTCCTTTTACAGCTCAAAGACACTCTGTTACTGTATGTTAACTGGCTTTTAGGAAAATTGTCCCTGGTGTGTGTATTACTGTGCGTGCCCTGTGACGGACTGTCGTCCCATCCTGTTGCGTGCTTGGATAGGCTGCACTCGGCTGCATCCCATGCCACCCGCCCTTAAGTGGCTGAGACTAGCACTGTGAAAAATGTTAAATGGAGCAGATAAGTGCCCAATTCAGAGTAGAGCAAGCACTGTCATTACGTCTGTATGGTAGTGACATTGTAATCACAATGCCATAAGATTCCATACTCTGGTAGTACTGTTGTACAATGATTAACAGTTGGTGCAGGGTGCGAGCAAAGGCAGAGAAAAGCAGTTGCCAAGTTTTAAAAATCATGGGCAACTGCATGGACTATATGGTTTAAAACAGACACCATACTACCAGTAAACACTTTGAGAGAACAGGCTATGACCTATGGCAAGGATGCCTTCGGCTTTTAGCCTGAGTCATGTCATAGTTGATTGTGACCAGGATTCTCCAAGTGGAAGTGCACTGTTGTCTGAACAGGAGGGAGGGTCAGGGTTAATCGGTGAGATCTGTGTTTTGTTCTGTCAAACTGCAGTTTCTGTGACTTGATGGATCCCTTCTGTTTAGTGAGAGATGCCACTTATTCCATCAACACTCCATTTCCCATCAGGATCTTAAAAAATGTCCTTAGAAGGGGAGACTGTGGGTCAAGGATATCCATGTGGTTTCATTCTCTCCTGAGTGGATACAGGAGAACTGAAATTTAAAACAACAGGTAATTTACCTGTTAAAAACAAATTGGTGATAATTTTAATACAAATAAAAAAATAAAAAACATGTTAGTTTAAATTCAGTTCAGCTGCTTTGTTTTCTTTATGTGTCATCATCCTAAAGGGAGACTGCTAAGGACAAATAAAAAGCAATCAAACTCACTAGTATTTCATAGCTCTTTCTCATGTGGAATAAAGAAACTGTTCTGCAAAAATTCCCACTGACACTTTACACTTTTATACACAGGAAACAGGAAGTCATATGATGAGGAAAAGAGAAGTAATGGATGGAGAAACTGGGAACGTAGCTACACAGCCCCTAGTGTTTTGCAAATCTCATAGAATTGGCTCAAACTATGTCAAAAGGAAGATGGATCAAGAAAAACTGGAAAAATTACAATGTAGGACCCTGTGTACAGTATGTGATATATGATCATTCACTCATCTTATCTGGATTCCTTTTAAAACAGCAACTTCTTTTTCAACAGCAGTAGTGACTAGAAACAGCAATGGAAGGGTGCTTAGATATGCAGTAAAATGGCTGATTTTAACAACTGTATCATGAAATCTGTGCAAGAGACACTTCCTGAGGGACACAGCACTTTGTTCAATCAGAGAATTAGCTCATTGTGACCAACATTTGTATCTCTGATGGTTTGCACTCACCCTGTAGTGGGCACCGATGAAGCTTACTCTACTGTGCATTTTATCCCTGGGAGTTAGTGAAATAGCTATACTTTTTGTAATGACCTCTCCACTCAGTCTGAAGAAGGGCATCGATGAAGGTGCAGTTCAGGAATGCCTTGCTCATTTCCCAGCACAATTCAATAATCTTTTCTGTTTTGTGGCAAAACTTAACCTCACAATTAGCTTAATTGATTCCAGTATTGACTAAATTGGATTGAACTTTTTCAAGGTATTATTGAGTTGAGTGTGTAACATTCAATGTATGGCAGCAATAGCACTGTTTCAGGACATCTGATAGGATAATTATATCAGCTCATTTGGCCAATAACCTAAATAAAAGGTAAAACAGAGAAGGCTTCAGCCCACTGGGAACTGTTTAACAACTTAATTTGGGTCTTCTGGGTCAAGCTGTCTGTCTCTTCCACCACTATAACATTAATCAGCAAGAAGTAAAATTAAAGTTGTTTCTAACTTCTTCATCTGTGTAGTAATATCTATACGAATGTAGTCCTTTAGATCAGGAGTCTCCCCTTCTGTTGGGGCAGTATGTCTGTGAGTTTTCAAGTTCTATTTAAAACAGCAGAGCAGAGCCTGATGAGCTCAGAGAAGCTGTTAAATTGGTCCAGTAAAAACAGCAATCAGATGGTATTATTAAGACCTTATTCAGATAAGATGGAATGAAAACCTGCACACACATCACCTCTCCAGGACAAGAACTGGACAGGTAGCTTAGCCTGTTAGATTCAAGGCACACATTTCCAGTTCTAGAGGGTCAGGTTTTCTTTCCACCTGAGCCCTTAGTTACCTAACTGAGTCCACTATTTATGTAATTGGACAAGTTGAAGCCTTTCCTTGTTCTTGAGAAGCTGGGAATTTAGAGAGACCTATAAAAATCCAAGAACAATAGTCATTGAGGATCAGAGTTGGACTCCCCTACTGTCATTCTTTACCTTCAGCTATGGAAACCAGCAGCTTCTTTCAATATTTTTTTGTATTTAACGTTCCCAGTTGAACAATTTCCTGAGTTTGTTTGTAAAGCTTAAATGGAAGGGCAGTCAAAGCTGCATCCAAGAAGCTAATGTCTGTCTGGCATCCTTTGCAGATGTGGCAGAATCATATTTCTCCAAGTCTTGATGCAATGGAAGAGCCCATAACTGACAGGTCAGCACATTATATACTTAGGGACCTTTTTCAGATAAATCTGCATGATACAAACCAACGACCACATCATCAGATCTTGAAAGGAGCTGAATGATACTTCTAGTTGATCAGTTCTAAAAAAACATTGTTAAAGGACACTGAACAATGAAAAGGTTAGTAATCTACAATTCATAGCTGTGGAAACATGTGGATATTTCTCAGAGCTCTGTTTCAGAGTGTCTTCTTAGAGGGATGGGGTTAAGTTTCTGAAATCTCTAAAAACATTTGAAACCTTCTACTGCAGCCACACAGATTGGAAAACCTGGCAACTGATCAACATGGCTTTCCTGTGTATTTGGCAGGCTCTGGTCATGGTTTAGGCATTCTATACAGGACTACATACTGTATCAACTTGCAAAAGAATCACCTTGCTTAAGAACTGATCACCAACACTGAAGTGCAACTCTAGAAAAAGCCTTTGGGATGTACAACTTCAGTGAAAATATCAAGAAACATCACATTCATCAATAAAGACTGTGCATGGAATATTGGTGGGCATCCTATACAGTGTTAATAGAGATTATTAGGTTTTCAGTAAGTCTCCCACCTCAGCACATACTGCCTTTGTCATACTGATGTAAGGCGAAGAGGGGGTGGGGTTCTCTATTCAGACAGACGCCAGACTAGTCAGCGCCCCTGCTGTGTGTGACTGATTGGGCTTGTCTGCGCGGTGGGGAGCAAGGCAGGGAGAGAGAGAGGGAGATGCACGGAAAAGAAATGATTTCTTCTTTTTTTTTTCCAATGCAAGAAAAAAAAAATCTAGAGGTTGATAAGATGTAAATGTGATTCTGTATTGAACTCTCAGCAGAGGAGAAAAAACAACATGCCTGCCGAGGTAATTTGCCGTGTCAATCTGTCACTTCAACCACTGTAACATTAATCAGCATGAAGTGCGATCAAAGTTAAGTTTCTACTTTGTATATCTGTGTAAATAGCTACACTCGTATAGTGTACTATATGTAGATATCCACATACATATATAATATGCATGAATTTGCATTAATGTACATACTTTTCCTTATTCTGTTTTAACTTCTATTATTTTAAATGATATTCATTAATTTGTATTTAACACCAAAAGTGCCATTCCAAGAGCCAGATCAATGTATTGGCTTTTTATTGAAATGAGGAAAGAAATCTAAAAAAAAATCTATAAATCACATGTAATTTTAGGTCATCAGGAGTTGCTAATTAAAATAAAGCCAGCAGGACTGTGTCCCTTTAGTACTGGAGTCTACCACCCATGACTGCTCTGTCACCATGCTGGAACATTGGAAGAGTGCCATCTACTGGTCCAACAACACTACTGCTGTCAGATACCTGATTTTAATAAGATGTCTCACACCCAAGCAATGACCAATCTAAGCCTTTCTGAGCTTTAGAGCTCTGACCTGAACAGGGTCCTAGCCACAGAGTCTGTCATTCAGTCACAATCCCAACTTGAACTTGGTGTGCAAAGCCTTGTTTGAGTTTAGCGCCAAGGCATGGCAGAGCCTTTGTAGGAGAAAGAGTTAACTCCCCCTCCCCCTTCTCTTTCTTTCTCTTGCTCAATTCAATTATGTTTTCCTGGCATGGCAATTACCAAGCCCCTTGTCAATACATTTAGTTCATAGACACTCAGTGACATCCTTTTTATCCATGCAGATCTGAACCTTATTCAATTTGTATGGAGCCACCAAGCCTTGGCAATAACAGCATGTGGAGGCTAGTGCCCTGGCACTTTAGAAGGCACTGTAGACTTGACTTCCCTGCAGCATAGTCTGGGAATGGAATTTGGAGAGCTTAATGTGCTGTCTACAGCCTGAGACAAGACGCTTTCTAAAGACAGAGCAATCCTGCCTGTTTAGAGGACTTGCTCATATCATCTGCAATTTCCTAGTAGACTTGTCTGTTGGTTTTCTGCTTTATTTTAACTGTCAGGGTACAATTCTGTACTATTGCTTCTGGTAACATTTCCATTTTCCAACTTTGCAGATCTGAACAAATGTCACATTGTTGGCTTTATATGAAACAAGGAGGGGGAGGGGATTCAATGTGATACAAGCCTTAGCCTTAGCAGAAGGCTGCAGAACACCCATTTGTCATCCTGCGATTGAGCAGTGTGGAAGACTCTTTCATTAAAAAATACAGAATTTCAGTTTAGGCCATAGCATTCCTTCAAAATGCTGCGTTAGTTCAGTTCCTTGCAGTTTGTTTCAAATGCTTATGTGCATGTACATTCCAATACAAAGACATTATGTTTAAGCTATTTGCGTAAGTTGCACCTTTTTCAGTTCACGACTTAGAAACTTTATAGAATCTACTACATTAGAATTGATTTTCACAGAGAAAGTACAGTTGCCGTTCACACCCATCTTAATGCCTTAGATCAGAGGTCCGAGACTCATTCGTTACAGATTTGATTTACTTCAAGTGGACCATAAATTATAAAAATTCCAAACACAATCATTACATGGGGTTTATTGATTTGTATTTTTTTATGTTTATTTTACAATTAAATACATCCCTTTGAAATACAAAAATTAGTAGTCATTGTATCTGCACTAGATATCTGGTCATCCAGTTATGGGAAGTTTATTATCATTATTATTTGTTTTTAAAACATCTTAACTGTGATTGTTTTACACTACATTAACCTGTGTTCTTTTGAAAAGAATGATGTGACATCTCATTCATATACTGTCAAAAATAAAAAAGCAGTTATATACAACTATAGGTACAGTATATCCGTTAGTAAATTGCATGTGTGAAAGTTAAACATGGGATTAGCAATGAGCATCACTTGTAAACTCTGCTTGAGGAACTGATAATATGAGGCAGGTTAAAGGTGTCACGATCGTACGTCCCTCCTCTTAAGGATGCTCCAGCTTTTTCCGTTTTACTTGATTTTGTGCACCTGCCTCCTATCCAGGCCCTCTCTATATAAACCAGACGCTCCTACAATTTTGGGCTCAGCTTTCTGTCACAACAATTGTGTTATTAATTAATAAACACTGAAGATGTGTGATTATTTATTTACTTGATATCAGCAAAATATTTACAAACTTTTACAACTATATCTTTTGGGAGATTTAATTTGATGAAGTTTGCTAGAAGTGCATGGATGAGGAACAATTCTAAGGGGAAACCCAGAGGAAGAGAAAATTTTCGCCTATTTCATGGGCTGACACTGCACCAGTAGGACACCAACAGAGAGTGGCATAAACGGAGGAAAAAGTTTTACTGTGAATGATGAGGGACAGCAAAATGAAAGACAGGGTACAAATGAAACAACCAAGCTGCGGCTATGGGTTTGACATGCTAGATATACTGTGTATAGGGGTGGGGGTGAGAGAATGGAGTGAATGGAGATAGCAGAAAGGAGAGGAAAGGGAAGCGGCAATGGTTGTTCCAGAGTTCCAGGAGTAGTTGAAATCATCAGGGAAACTGGAAGAAAGAGCAGACAGCATATTAAGAGCAAAGAACCTCTTGTTTTCTCCATGGAGAATTTGGGTTGAACAGTAGTTTGTGAAGAAGTGATTTCCATTCTTGCTTGAAGTAGGCGAACATGACAAAGGTAAGGTCTCAGAAATGTCTGTGTCTGATGTGACCAAAAGGCCAAGTCCTAGAAAACATGCCCACAGAGTTGTGGTGGATCACTGAGTATGCATACTTTAGTATAGTGTGAGATTAGAATTTTATTTCCTCCTTATCTTCTGTTTAATAGCACCATATTGTAATCATTATAACCAATTTAAAATCTATCTGGAAGCTCATTTTTTATTTTACAATGAGATTTAATTTTCATTTAACATACATTCATTTTGCAGAAGAGGCATGAAAATGTACAGGGACTCAGACAGCATAACCAAGTGGCACGATGCAGAAAACAAAAAGAATCAACAATCAGATATTTCACACATTGAGAGAGACGCACACACACAGAAATGCAAGCATGTGCCTCTGATCTCTGGTTTCTATCACCTCAGTCCATAGGGTTACAGAACTTTTTCTCAGTCAAAATAACATCACTTATTATTGCTCTACTTTTTCTCCCAACTAATTACTAGACTGCTAACATGCTTATGTCTACAAAAGATAAATGTGGAATTACTGAATAATTGAACACATCCCCCAGCCAGAAGTTATTTATTTTTAAATCTGTTGTCTTCTGTAGAGTATCCAAACAGTCCCCAGTCCCCAAATGAAATACATAATTTAGAAGCTATTATTTATCATTTAACATAGTGATAGTTGTGACTAGTGAATTGAGATGCAATATGTTCAGAACAAGGTTTTAGCAGGATTTGCCTACCTGTTTTTCCTACGTCTGTTCAATACAGAACAAAAACATCTTGAACATTGAGACAAAGTAATGAAAGTAAAGTAAGAAAAAATGGGGAGTGGTAAAATGCAGTGAAAAAGCTGTTTTCAGTTTAAATACTTTGTTGGAAAGACTTCACATGTCTTTTTTTAGCTTAAGTGGACACATTGTTTTAAAATGCTCATCACCCACAATCAAATGCTGTTTCAGCAGAGAAAACACAATTGAACTCCAGGCAGTAAGTTGTTTTAATTAAGAAATTGTACCGACTCCAAATCTAAAAGATTTGATACAAAAAGGTTGAAAGTAAACTTCAAAGCTACTGTATAGAGGAATCCAAAATTTGTCCCCTGTGATTGTTGATTAATAATTTGTTTTTTTGTGATCATTGTAATTGATCCCACCAAAATGGAAATTAACTCAGAGATTAGAGATTTAAATGTTTTTATCACTTTTCTATCATTGTGTCATTTGAATAAGTTAAATCAAACACAAATCTGGTCTATTACAGTAGTTAATCACATTGACCGAGTATCATACCATAAAATACAGAGATAAAAGCAATCCTGTTGTGAAGTCATCACAATTGGTTGATGATGTCTAAGGGTGAGCTGAGTTTAAATTGAGTGGAATGGTAAATGCAAAGAAGAAAAAATAATGAAAAAGTCAGAATGAGAAATTATTGTTTTTTCCAATGTTATGGTCTAGTTCAGAACTGCTAGCATCCTTACTTGGTCTTTTGTAATTTAAAATGAGAGATGCATCCATGCAGTGTACAAGCATAGGAAATACAACATTAATGAAAAAAGGATACCCACAGGACATTGTAGAAAAGAGAGATAAGAAATCTAAGGCAATTTCTACATGCTACTCAATGGTCCAGTTTCTATTATAGCAAGACAGGCCAGCCAGTTATACTCCCTCCTGAATTTGCGCAGCAGTGCATTGAAAACGCAGAGACTATGAAGCAGAATAAAAAATCCATAAGGGCCTCATTGACTGTGATTCAGCAGAGGGAAGCCTGGCACCGCGCTGACTGATCCCTCCTTTATTTGAAGTGTTTATTGATATTTAAAATGAGATTGCAACTTATTAACACCTCCCTCCTGCATCGGGCGAAAAGAGACAGGCAACGATTTCGCCCATCGATCCCTCCAGCCTCTCCCGCAATTGAATTACCTGCCCCTGGATCCTGCAGATGGTATTGAACTGGGCTAGGCCATCAGGATCTCCAGTACAAGAAAATGTCCTTCTCACGTTTTTGCCAGCTCTCATGGAAACAGCCATGATGAACCAGGCAAGATTGTCTGACTCTCACATGCATGCTGTAGTCGTGAAGGTGCTGCCTTTTTCCTTTTCCTCGCTGCAGAATGTTCTGGCTTTGGCAGATCTCACTGAAGTTCCAATTCATCTGCACCAGGCAGAGCTGTCTGCCTTTCAGAGAGTCTGGTGTTTCGTCTTTGTGTTTTCAAACCAGCCTAGTCCCAGAATGTAGAAACACCATAGAACAGAGGCAGAGCCTTCTGCAGCCCCTCATAGTGTCAACAGTGTATAATCATTTTTTTCTTTAGATCTTTCCTGACTTCAGATTCCAAAATTCATATGACTTCATCTTCATCTTCTAAATCCCCTGGACACCACCAATATCTTGGGAATGCCCTGAATTTGTTGACACATAGGTCATACAGTACATGTGCTGCCTGGGAGAATCTATTCTCTCGCAGGCATGAAATCAGCTTTGAATACAGTAGCATTACAGCTCCCTTTCTTCCATTACACATTGGTTTCACTAACTTTCCTTTTCATCACTGGATTCTTTTCTAGCCAAAAGGTCCAATGACAGTGATGAGACTGTAAGAACGGCCAGCTCTTCGCTACTGAGTTTTCAAAAAGTGTCCCCAAACTGCCGAAAGGCAAAGAGATCAGATCCTATTGAATATCCATCCTCTCAAATGAATGTGTAAGAATTAGTAGCCCACATAGAGGGCAGCAGCATGGAGCTGCTAGGGTTAGGTAGGGTTAGGGTTAGGTAGACCCTGCTGTTGTACCTTGAAAAAGTTATTTCACCGTGATGCAGTAAGTTGTCCAGATGACAAAATTTGTACAAATATAGAACACTTTGGGTTAAAACATCATCCACAGAAAATTAGTCTTTCACAGAATTTCCCTTGCTTTCAGATTAAATAGATTTCTAAATCATATTACATTCTTGGTTTTATAGACTAGAAAACCCAGTGCAATTGTGAAGTCTATTTAGTGTACAAAAGAAATAACACTGCACTGAAACAATTTTTTTTTGGAAACATTCAGAACCTTGTCTACAAAGAAATTGTGTTGCAGTAACATTCTACTTGTATATTTATGGTCTAAGTTGACTATATTGTATGTACTGTACTGTACATCTCAGCCATACAGATTGCTGTGATCCCCATTGGTGTTTTAGATTAGGGATGGGGATCATTACAGATGTTGAAAACAACATCTGGCATTCACATTTTGACGCCAGAGAACACTAAAGCAAAATATATTTTTAGTTTTGAGTTGTTTTGCTGTAAAACAGAGGATAGTAGAACAGTGCTGGCTTTCTATTAATGTTCCTCAGCTGTTTGATTGGACTCTTCTTTCATTGACTTGCAGTAAGTCAAATGGACAAAATTCATTTCAGGCAGAAAATGGTCTATTTGCCAAAGATAACATGTTTATTTAGGATCATAACACATCCAGTAAATTATTAAAATATTAAGGATATTAAGACTTTCTTGCTTCCTTGCGTGGGCTTTAAGTGGATGCAGCATCTGGTGTTGCTTTCTGTCTTGCGTTTCCAAATCACCCCTATACAGTATATAGATTCCATAGTTCTACCACATAGATGCTGCTCTAGACCCCTTACCAAGGACTAATTCCTGGCCTGAAGGGGGCAAACTATGAGCAATTGAGAGAACTGCACCTTTTTTCGTTTGGAACAGGAAATATTACCCCCAGGCTTAATTCATGATTGATTTCACTCCTGAAAAGCTATAACCAGATCAATCAGGCAGACTTCTTCAATATCCCCTCATGGCACCACATTAGTGGTGGTTGAGGGGAGTCTCCATTACCTGTAAAGCGCTTTGAGTGGAGTGTCCAGAAAAGCGCTGTATAAGTGAAAGCAATTATTATTATTATCTTATCCTTTCCTGCTCTCTGTTCTCCACCTTCCATCTTCCTGCTGCTGCATTCTTGTGTCTAAATACAAGAATGGGTCGCCAGTGGGTTTCAGGCATGCATCCTAACTACATTAAAGTGCCTCCCCAAGATTCACCTATTCAGATTACAACACTGATCTTCCCAGCTGTCCTGGGCTAGTGTCTTTCTTCTAGCAGACAAGACTCATTGATATTTTCTGTTTGCTTTGACCCAGTATTGGCATTTAATTCTGCTTTTTGGTTTGGTTGCACTACATGTTTATTGAAACACATCATTAGTGCTCTTAACTGTGTTTTATCCATCCATCCATTTTCTAACCACTTCTTCCAGTTCAGGGTCTCAGGGGAGCCAGATCCTGGGCAAGCAATGGTTGCAAGGCAGGGTACACCCCAGATAGGAGGCCACTCTTTCACAGAGCAGACACACTGACAGACAGGGTCTGTTTTCCAGATACCAATTAACCTTCCAGTATGGTTTTGGACTGCTGGAGGAAACTGGAGCACCCACAGGAAACCTGTGAGAATACAGAGAGAACATACAAACACAAACAAAAAAACAGGCACAGAACTGAACCCAGAGTCCCAGGACTGTGAGACAGTCATGCTAACCACTGCTCCACCCCTGTATTTGAGTTTTTTTGCACTTTTGATTTGTCTTATTGGAAAGTTACTCCACAGTTCCACATGTTATTTAATTAGTATTACTGTATTATTATTGTACCTATCTCTATTGCATTATTTTGTGTAATATTTTGTCTGCTGTAAAGTTACTGCGCAGATCCATGTTATTTAATTTGTATTACTGCATTATTGCTGCATATTATTATTGTGTTGGTTTTTTTTTTCTGTTCAAGAACACCACTACATCTAAACTAGAATCACCAACAAAGGTAAAGGGAACTGGAGGCAGCACACAAATGGAAATCAAGCATAGGAACATTCAGGAGAGAAAACAAGAGGCACAGCTTTACACGAAGAACTGTAGGAGTCTGCAACTAGTAGTCTAGCCCTGTTGATGGAGCTCACTCTCAAGTGTCCTATACGTACCAGCTTAATAGAATCCTTGGATCATCAACCGACTAGAAACCACAAGTGCATTTGCATTTGTATTCTTCTTCTCTTTTGTGCTCACAGAGCACAATCTCTCCACACCCAGGTAATAGTGCAGCCTGGCATCAGCTGCCGTGCATCATGCAGACAGAGAAATCTGGGGCCTAAGACATTTTTAGTGACGGGGGCCCACCCGGCACTACAGACTAGACCTCTCTCTTGCTGGAGGACGGAGGCAGAGCGCGAGCAAGACCAGAGGCACTGTGAGACGACAGCAGACGGCGTGATCAATAAAGGCAAGCAGTGCTAAATGAAGGGAGAAATGATAGTTAATGAAATCAGCAGGGAAAAAAAGGTGTTTCATTGACCCGGGCGCCTGGGGCTTTATTAATAGGAGAGATTCATCAAATATCACGGAGATAGCTTAATATCTACCTGAAGGGTGCTTTCTCTCGCCCTGTTTCTCTCTCTCTCTTACACACATGGCGCCTTTTATTAAAAAAAAAACACCCACAGGCAAAGACCGCAAACCACATCACAGCACCCTTTCTTAGACCGAGCCTTTAGCTTTTACAACTTTTCAGCCAGTCCCCCAACTTGACATCCCCTTTCCTCCTATCTCACTTCCATTTTGACCACTGTCAGCCAAGCCCAGATTCCAACCTGGTGACCTGGATCTCCAGGTGGCAAAGCCTGCCTCTCCTCCCAATCCAACATGAGTCAGACACTACACTTTAATCTTAGGCTGTGTCACAGTCTTCTCAAACTTTCTGGGACCCTGTGCACGGTACGTTTCATAGGAGAAGAAAAAAAACACCACCACAAGCTACAGTATGTGACAGATTCCCAAGCTGCTAGTCATTTGTTTCATTCAGACTCTCTCTCTCTAGTTCTCTGTTTTTTGTATTCATCAACTTCTCTATTCAAACCCACCGGCACACCTGACATCTCCAGTTAGTGATCTAATTCCAGCGCCTGTCATCTCCTGCATATTAATGTACATATACTCCCTCCACCTCACACACCCTCTTTTTTCACCCCCAGCTGGTTTCCAAGGCAACCAGGCTGGTATTGACTCGAGCTGTTGCTGCCTTGCAGTCCTCAGTCCACGGTCCTCTGTTGTCCCAGGGACAACAGAGAAGGGGCGTTCTGGAAATGGACACAGGCTCTCCTGAATCAAGCCTGGCTCAGATCCCGGTCGAACAAAAGTGGAGAAATTTGGACAGCTGTTTGTCACAACAAGAGGGAGGGGGAAGCGTCTGTGCATGATCTGGGAGATGTGGTTTGCAATATGAGAAAAATGCTCAGAAATCAATGGTCGAGTGCTTGCTAGACCTCACCGTTCGGTGATTGTGGCTGATCCAGTCACAGAATGAACTCTCTTTCCTGGGGAGTATAGCTATGACCAGGGGGAGAAGCAGGTGAATATTCTACAGATACACTCATAGACAGATGGTGAGATTGGAAACACAGAATGATAGACAGTTACATAAATAGCCTGGCAGTCAGACAGGTGGATAAAACACAAAGGTGGATAAATGGGTTCATGGTAAAGTGGTAGACACCGAAAAAGAGGTTTTGGTTTTAAAATAACCTTTAATATTCAATTATAACAATGATATGATCCATTTCACACAATTTGACATAACAGAAAAAAAAAAACATTACCAGTCCCCTTAAATAAATTACAGCACCGACATTTAAAAAGTCAGATCAATGTTAGAAAGACCTACTGTATATCTTTATAAGCTCCAACCATATGAACTAAATAGGTACATTTCTATTCTTCGATATTAACCATGGGCCTGTGTTGTGAAGGTTGATAGATGGAGCTCCCATGTCATAGTACTGGGCTGTACCTGTTCTGCGAATAGCTCCTCTTCGCTCTGCAGGACAGAGATCAAATTAATTCTTTAGTTACCTGAGGCAAACTGATCCTTTTAAAATGCCAGGATCAGTCTTGCCATGAGAGATTATTGCCAATATGAGATGTGAGAGATTATCAGGGTAAATTTGCACGGCTAGTGCTAGTGTTGACTGTGGATTGGCTATGCTCATTAAACCATGGATTTATCAGCACTCTAAGAGGTTCAGCACTTTTGTTTATGTGTTGTTTTTGGATGCACAACCTGTTTTGGATCACCAGGTGACTTTTCTGCCTCGATGGACCATTTAGCCTGATGTTGTGAGCCATTCTCAAGCCACGATCAGTAGCGCAGCATTTTAATAAACCCACTAATCCTCCTTAGCAAGACTGCAGCAGTGTGCATCAATTAGAATTAGGTGCATCTAACATATTTTCAAAACTTTGTTCATACATTTAGAATGCGTTCTGGTTTATGTTCAGCTTCTGTGTTCTGATCCTAAATGGAAACGCACAGCCTGGCAGATTTTTAAAGATAATTAAATTGCTAATAAGCCAAAAACCCTACGACAACTTAATTGTTAGACTTTTCAGTTGAATAGCACTACAATCTTAAATATAGATAAGATTTTTGAAGAGTGGTAGAAAACAAGGAAAAAATGCAAAAAAAGTAAAATAATTGCTGATACTTGAGAAAAAGGGATTAAAATGATGGTTATCTCACATCTCCTACTGCGTTCTGTGTTCTAGGAGTGATGCAACCATCCTGTTGCAGTGGGTGGGGGAGTTATTTATTCTGTACTTTGAATTAAAACCTCTTGAATTGATATTGACTGCCTTGTGTAGAATTATGCAGGATTCGCTACTGACACTAAAAGGAAAAAAAAGTGTGAAATTTTAATTACAACATGTGGCTAAGGTTATTTCTTTAATTTGATCAAAAGAAAAAACATTTTCTTTTAATTATGATTCCATTAGGACTAAAACTAAAAGTATTTCAGACTTTGTGATACAGTTGAAAGCAAAATCACATTAAATGTCTACATAGAGTACATACAGTCTACTGTATATAGAAATAAAGTTTGTGGAGCAAAGTTAACTTCTAGCAAGTGGGGTAGGTGATGTTAAATAATGATACACCATGCTGAAAATACTCTGGGGCACACAGGTAAAGCGCACAACAGCCTGGACAACACTAATAAACATACACATTTGTTTTCCTTGTGGAACTTTAATTGGATATCTAATCAGATTTGTTCATTTGCAATTTATTCAGTTTGTTTTTCCTTACTTAATTTAATGGAATTGCAAACATGAAAGGAAGTGTTCATAGCAATAAAGGATCACTTGAAATACAGTATTAAAAGACTAATCATATTGGTGTTTATTAATTAGAATTTATTATAAAAAGATTTGAGAGGTGGACAGGCTCTGAAGTCTTCTATTCACAGGTTCTAGAGTATTAGTACAGGTCTGTAGTGCTGTGTCTGTCACTGCCTTGACTATATGACCACGTGGCCTTCTTTCAAACTGAGTGTGTTAAAATCAGATTATCAATAATCTTTCCATAATCTTGTGACTGGGGCTCATCTGTATCTTCTGTATTGGACATTCTGCTGTTGAACATCTTGTGGCAGTGTTTGATTTAGACTCATAAATTCATAATATGAAATTATTCTCAGCCTTACCAGTGCATAGAATCTGTTGTGCAGATTCAGAACACCTGCAAGGTTACTTATTTTAATATTTCAACCCTGATCACGTTTCTGTTACAAACCACAGGCTAAACACTCTATGCTTCGGTTTAACATCTGAATGCAATTTGTTTGGAAATTGTTTGGGTTTTACAATTACCAGAATCTGCAGCCTCCCAAAAAAGATCAGTTCTAAGAATCTTTGTTTTCCTTCATCTTTTTTATTTTTTTGATGAAACTCAAACAAATTTTCTTTTTATTTCTTTTGCTATTGTTTGACGCTGAAGCGCTGAAGGTGACAATGACAGACTGAAACCCAAGTGGTGTCAGTCAAAGGGAGACAACATCAATAATCAATTCACACTAGGTAAAATAAGAAAGTAAGAAAGGTTATAAATGGGTGGATGCCCATCCACCCATTTTGTTTGGTTGTAAGCAGTTAATAGACATCCAGCTAGTTCCTAAAGTAAACCAGGATATCGGTGTCAACTCTCCCAAAGCCCTTTGTGTACAGACCTGCCCCTGTTCTCAGTTTTAAATGCACTTTGATTCTGTTCTGTGCTCTGTTCTGCCAATTCTGAAGACACTAGCATTGCTAATTTGTGAATAAAAGAATGAGGTCCCTTTATGGTTTTCTCTGTTCAAGTCTAAAAGATTGTGTGCTTTCAGCCTGTCAGTAAAGGATAATACTTTGAGTCCCAGAATGAATCAGTTTGCTCTTCCCTGGTCTGATTCCAGAACAATATTTATAACATACCAGTCTAAATCGTACAGCATTTTTCAAATGAGGTGTTACATAGTGCATTGTCCAGTTTTCACATTCCTTGATTTAGTTTCTACACTTTAAAAATATGTGCTTCTTCTTTTGCTGTGAGACCCAAGTGTATTTTTATAGATAGATTCTTCAAGCTCATTGTGACTATCCACTTTTCAGTTTTCTCTAAGTATTAGTGACTGTTAATAGAAATTAAACACAAGCAATAAAGATATGCAGAAAGAAGAGAATGTTCCAGGTGGTCTCTTTCTACTTGAAATGCAGAAGTCACTTACTGTATATTTGAGCTTAATTGTCAGTGCAACACAGGACAATGCCTTCTTTCTTGTGCCATTTCATCACCATCACTAAAAGTCTTCTGCTCCAACCCCCACAACTCATGTGCTGCTCAGAGCTGGAGACTTGATATTAAAAATTATAAAGTGGGAGAAGCCCTTAGGACAGGAAACAACAAGAAAAGAGAAAATAATTTTGCGGGAATGTTCAAAGTTCAGTTGTCAAGTTCAAAAGTTGTGAAATCCACTCCTGTACTTGTTTATAGGGTGGGGGCTATAGTGTGTTAACTAGGACAGAATAATCATGGTGAAGATCAACACAATCTTATATTTTTGTTGTCTATTGCGGCACTCTGCTTTTTGGTCGTGATGCCCAGACATTGGGCATGCCTATTTTTTTAATTTGGAGATTGTGAGGGAAAAACCTCCTTTCTGGGGTTTCCCTATGGTCTCCAGACCACATGATTAGAATTGAGCAGAAAGATCTTAAACCTGGCACAGAAATGATCATTTGGTAGGTGCCTGCAAGGGAGGGAGATGCTAAGGTCTTATGAAAATGACCTTTTCAAGTTTGATTTACAATAGAGAAAGCGGTTGCCTGTCCTACAATTTTTAAGATTCCAAAGATCAATTTCAATTTCTGTTACCACCAGTTTCAGACAAGAATTCCAGTGCTGAGAGAGAATGAAAAGCAATTTGTATTTTCAAACAGTGGATTAAGCGGGAAGTGGAAGTTAAATGTATGTAATGGCAGTATCTGAGTCACTGCGTGTGTGTGTTCTACTATATACCAGCAGTGAGAAAGCCAAGTCCCCTGTAGGTGAATTTGTTCAGGTTTTACAGATATCTTTTAATTAAAAACTCCTGAACAGGTAATTTGATTTCCTATCTGTACAATTACTTTAATTAAGAAATAAAGATTGGAAATGGAATAAAAACTAGAAGACATAGAAAGAAAAGCAGATTGGAGTTGCCTATTCCTGCCACATACTATGAAACACTGTACTTTGATTATTATATAGTAGTTGTTTATTTTCTGAACTGTTAAAGGAATCATATATGGGAAATCTTTTATGCCTTCACCTGGTGTAGTTCTTGTGGTTTGTGCAGTTTGTACATGCTGTTATATGCATTAAGAGGAGGCATTCTCTGATGTTTCAGGTAGTACTCTGTTGTGATGATTGGTCATCCTGGCAAAACAAAGCAGGGAATGGAAAAGGGCTCTCAGAACAACCAGGAAGTGCTGTGGGGAATGGAAAATGGGGCACGCAGGGATTCTGTGGCTCAATCATTGCAAATTGAGCCAATAGTCAAGAATCACTGAGTTATGCTTTGACTGGACTGTCTCTAAAAGTCCATAAGGGCACATTGGATGCTTGTCTATCTTTTCCTGGGATTATGTATGATTAAGATCAACCAGGGTTTCCTTGATGTACCACACAACTGTTACCCCAACAAAAGATGAGGCACCTTTAAGATTCCATCATTTTCAGCGAGAAGTGCATCAAACACCTATGTGTTTCTGGGTCAAGAAATCCAAAACCATGTGAACAAGTTGGAATGAAAAGACTCCTCATTTATACTAACCATTCTATGTTTCTTGACCCGTTGACTTCAAAGTGTTGTGGATTGATAATTTGCTCCCCCTCCTTCCTTGCTATGTGCAAAAATTGACATCAGGACAGAGTGATGCAGAGCATCCCAAACTGGCCTGTGTAACCAGTTAAAGATCGAAGAAGAGTTTGAAGAGGAAAGTACACTCCTTGAACAACAGAGCTTGTGGCTCCAGTTCCCAGTACCGCATTGAAGCGGACCTTTCAAGAGGAGCCTTTTCTGTGGCAACAAATTAGTGTTGATTCGGCTAAATTACACAAGCTCCATTAAAAACGCATTAACAGACGTCTCCGCTGGAGAAAAGCAAACAGATACAACATGTGCTCCCAGCAACATGCCGCCTCGCTCAATCCCCACCAGGCAATAATGAGGCGAAGACATCAATTAAAATTGTCCAAATTAGAATTAATGCATAATTAACTCTTTAACCCATCAAGTGCCAGAAAACTAGTGCAGTTCTTAATATGAAATCAGGTTTCTGAACATTCAAAACATGGCTCCAGGCAAACCTGGGTGAAAACAGCCTTGTCCCTCCCAGTGAGGTGTCTCCTTCATTGGCCTCCGTCCTTGTCCTTCAGTGAACCTCATCCATTCTGCCATGGAAGGAATCTCACCTCAATGCCTTTCTCTGGGGGATAAGAGGAAAGTTCTGCCTCTGTTCCCCTTGAATGTGGCCCTCCTATCGTTAAAAAGATGGCCAAGCTTTAGATCAATGCCATCTGCAATGTTATCTGGGAAATAATTTTGAATTTAAAGAAGAAAAAGAAGAGATAACCACCTAAATACCCAAGAAAAGGCCAGTTTTAGGTATTTAGGCAGAGATTTCTTCTTTTAATTCATTATTTCCAGATAATCTAATTTAGGTATTAAGGCAGTTATTTCTTCTTTTAATTCATTATTTTCAAATAAGTTCATTTAGGTATTTAGGTTCTTTCTTCCTTTAGTTCTTTATGTTGTTACATGTTAGGCCTTGTGAAATCTTTACGAGAACAGTCTATGTCGTGTGTGTGTGTGTGTGTGTGTGTGTGTGTGTCTGCATGAAAAGTGTGAGAGGCTTGGACTACCAACAAGAGTGCAGGCGATGGATAGATGCTGTACGTGATCTAGACAGACATGGCTATTCTGCACACTATCGGTCCTGGACAGGAATCACAGAAACTGCTTACTGGGAATAAATATGTCCTCTGTTTATACAGCCGGCAAAATTGGAATGCAGAGGCTCATTGATCTTTCATGTTTTGTATTTATTCTTGAGTTAAACAATGCTGTTCCTGGGAAACGTAAAACACACACACACACACACACACACCATTGATTTGGCATTAACTCTTGGAGGCTGGGAACAAGTTATTTTTCAGAACAATAGAGGAAAGACCTCAGCTTAAGCATTGGTCCTAATCCAACAAGATGATGGAATGAATCACCCCTGAGTTATTTCTGAAGCAAACCTCTCAGTGCAAGATGAGCCATGGAGCCTAGCAGCATTGACTTTGCCCAGATTTTACCCTAAATGGCCATCCAGCACCATAATTTGGTATAAGATGCCCTAGTATCGATACAACAGTGCCCACTGGTGGGTAATAATAATAATAATAATTGCTTACATTTATATGGCGCTTTTCTGGACACTCCACTCAAAGCGCTTTACAGGTAATGGGGACTCCCCTCCACCACCACCAATGTGCAGCATCCACCTGGATGATGCGACAGCAGCCATAGTGCGCCAGAACGCTCACCACACATCAGCTATCAGTGGGGAGGAGAGCAGAGTAATGAAACCAATTCATAGATGGGGATTATTAGGAGGCCATGATTGATAAGGGCCAATGGGAAATTTGGCCAGGACACCAGGGTTACACCCCTACTCTTTTCGAGAAATGCCCTGGGATTTTTAATGACCACAGAGAGTCAGGACCTCAGTTTTACATCTCATCCAAAGGATGGCACCTGTTTACAGTATAGTGTCCCCGTCACTATACTGGGGCATTAGGACCCACATGGACCACAGGGTGAGCACCCCCTGCTGGCCCCACTAACACCTCTTCCAGCAGCAACCTTAGTTTTTCCCAGGAGGTCTCCCATCCAGGTACTGACCAGGCTCACACCTGCTTAGTTTCAGTGGGCTGCCAGTTGTGAGTTGCAGGATGATATGGCTGCTGGACAAGGACATCAACATGCCTAAACACTGTTTGGTAGAGATTGTCACTGATACTCAAACTCCAATTTGACTGAACACTGAATCACTGGAGAAGAAAAAAGAGCTTCTCAATTTCTTGTTCTAAGAGACTGAATCTCTAACGCTTTTTATCCATTAAGGGTCATCTCGGCAAACAAAGGTGGAAGGCAAGCTAGAACTTGGACAGGACACCAGTCCATCACAGGGCACACATGCACACACTCACACCAAGGCCAATTTCCCAAGAATACATTTAACCTACCAGTAAGTCTTTGGACTGTGGGAGGAAATGGTAACACCCACAGGAAACTCACAAATACAGAACGTACATACAATACAAATTCCATGCGCATAAAGTAGTACCCCAGGTTCAGAATTGAACTCCGACACCCAGCCCTGCAAGGCAGACATGCTAACCACTGTGCCACCCAAAAACTTCATATAATTATCATTGCTACTAGATTTGCAAGCTTGTGAGTTGAAAAGAGGAATGTTAGACTTTGGTGAGCATTGTTTGCACAAGCTCCCATACAGCAAAAATCTGTGCTAAATGTTCTTGTGCTGCCTCCTTTTAGTGACGTTGGTGTCACACCCAAGAATTACACCATTGCATAATGAGTAAAACTCAAATCCATGTCTCAGTGCACACTGTTTTACAAACCTGATATAGGACATGATAACATACAGTATGTGGAAACATATTGTTTAAGTAATATTTATTAAATTTCATTTCAGGCATAACTTCACCTGATTGTGTCACATCAACTAAGTCAAATTCTTTTGTCATCCAACTATTTTCTGGCTTGGCTTTATGCAACACAGTGAGCACAAGGCGTTGTACACTCTAGATGGTATGCCAGTCCATTGCATGCACACACAGACACACACACAGTCACACTAGGGTCAGGTTTAATCAGAACCCAATTAACCTACCAGTACATCTTTGTTTGGACTGTGGGAAAAAAAACAAAACAGAAAAAGACATGCAAACACAGGGACAACATACAGTACAAACTCCACGCAGAATTGTACCTAGGACTCCAGCACTATGAGACAGGAATGATGACCAATGCACCACAAAAAATGCAGATATATTTATTTTTTCTGGTTTTGAAATTGTGAAACAGACTACAGCATGTCCATCCTTAATCCCAGACATCTTTACATCAGCAGGTTTTCATAGGTCAGTCTGACATCATAAGATTCTGAAAACCTGGAATAAATGATTAGAAATGATTAGTTCTGATAATTTCAGCGAGTGATGGGGAATTTCCTCCAGGCTTTGGAAGCCAGCAATCAAGCTCCTCTGATTTTCCTTCCATACACTCTCTAAATTTTAACGCACATGGAATGAGCCACCAGCTAATTAATCTGTAGAAAATTATTCTTTACACTATTTGTGGAAATTGATGATTTAAAGGTGACTGCAAAACCTCCAGGTCCAGGGGTGGCACATCTCTAGTACAGAAGGTTAGAACACAATAAAATCAGAGACTGGTATTAACATAGCACCCCAGACTAGATACAGGATTTTTCTGTTCAGTTTGTTCTTCTTAGTGGATTTTGATCCTCTCAATCCCTCTCTCCCCCTCTTATCCCCTAGTTCTGTATCTACTTTCTCTAAAGGCTGCATTCTCAATGAGAAAGGAAAAGGGATTTGTCATAAAATTCTGTCGCTGGACTCTGAGTTTTGGGAGAAAACACATTACCAGTCTACCCAGTTCCACAGGTGGTCTCCCAGTCTCCCTGTAATCTGTCCAGGAGAGCACAGCAGGGAAAATACAGCTACTTCATAATTAATAGCCTTGCTTTAGAGCTAAAAAATGCCAGGGTTGTTGTTTGTTTTAGAAAGGGCATAGCAGGGGGCCTCCAATTTAATATGAACTCCAATGTAATAAAGAATTTCTAATTCCCTTGCATATAATTATACCCTTTTTTGTCAAGTAAAAGCCTGACTTTTATGTATTTTGACCAATGTTGCATTGGTTGTTCAATCCTATTAAGAATTTATTAAAATTATCTCTTAAAGGTCTTAATGGTTAATTTATGTCTCTACACCAATTTAACAAATTAAACTTCAGAGGAGGCTGTACTATACAGAACTAAGAAGAAGAACTACCAACCATACTGCAAGAGAGGCTTTGCTCCAACTGTGGTACGGTTTCCATGGGATGGTGTGGCTGAGTGCTGCTGAAAATTACAACTCAATGTTGTAACTCAAAGACAGAAATGACTGAATGAGGGCACTGTTCAAAATCCAAAAGTCTTTCAAAAGGATTTTGAAAATCAGCATGCTAATGTACTGTATGTGTGGGGGTAAGATTAATTTCATTGTCAGTTCTGCCAGTGTTAACATTGAAACAGTGTGTGAAAAGGTGTGACTTTTGTTTTTGCTTGTTTGATTTCCAGGCATTATGGTGTGCTTGTTCAGATGTACAGTGAGTGAAGCATGACTAGGCATCAGAATTATCATTGCCCTTGCTCTCACATATAATGCAGTACATTATTACTGTGCATGCAGGTCCACGTTATATTCATTTTATTCCCCAGGTCTTCCAAAACTTTTCTTGCATGGCATACATAGTTCATGCATAGCCATACATAGATACATGCCATACCTAGCTGATAACTGTCTCTACTGTATGTTTCTGTCAATGTATTTTCAAATAGGGTGTACCATATACTTGTGTTCTGTTTTTTTTTTAACCATTTTAGTAATTGACAAATTGTGGTGTTAATGAGCATTGCATATAGTGGGTCTACATAGAAGACAGAGCATCCTGGAAGGCCTTTCTTTGTGCCAAATGTTCAATATACTCACAGCTGCATGCTGTATGCTATCTTATTCAAAGACAAAGAGGAACAGAACACAAACAAGATCTTTTCAAAATTCATTCAGCCATAAGATTTTCATATGCAAATAATATGGTGTGCAAGCCCAAGGGAAGCTTTTTCAAGCTAGTGAAAAATAATGTTACCATAAAAATCAATCGTGGACACTCTTCATCACAATGGTTACAAATAAACAGCTACCTTTTTGTGTGTGCTAATGTTGGTCAGTACATTATTCAGATGTTGCATTCATGCTGGAATTCCATTCGATCTCAATACAGTGTAACTGCTTTCCAGGCTAGCTGCACCAGGGGAAAAAGCAGTGGAAATAGAGGCAATCATCTTTAACTACATCTACGCTAGATGAACCGGATCAAACTAAAACCTTCTAATGGCAGATGGAAAAGTGACATAAATAACTGCACAGATCACAGGAGAGCTGGAGTATATCCCAACAATGGCGCAAAGCGGGCTACACACCGGACAGGATGCCAGTCCAATGCAGCAGTGATATGTTTTATCATCTTATAATCTTTTCTTGTAGTCCCTTTTAGTTCCTGGCATCTGTATCAGTGAATCTCTCCTTCTGCTAGGCTGGGTTGCTGTAACTCAGTCAGACCTTGACTGCATTTAACTGGGAGGTGTCTTTCCCATGTTCCTCATGCCAAACTGCTGGAGGGCTTCTTAAATAATAGAATTATCTGGTCTTCTCCTCAGTAGACCCCTTCTCCTAGCTCGGACATAAATCTAATGTGGAATCCCCGCAGGGATTGTTGTCTTTATCACTGAGTAGAAGAGATTTGTTTTGTGTGGGCCCTGGAGGGCCACAGTACTCTCTGTGTTCTGCTTGTCTTCCCTCTTGGCTGTCCAGCCTTCTGAGGACAGTCAGTCTTTATTTTCCTCGGCAATGTTTGACCTTCCTCATTGTGCTCCCAGCCTGGGTCCTTCCTCAACTGAGCCCCTTTACTATAACCAAATTCCCCAGATTACTTACTCTTCTGCTATCCTTTTCTATAGGAATGACTGTATGGTCCTTCTGGGTTACCACCAGCTTCTAAGGATTTAAATTTTTGGAAGACCTCCATAATCACTTCTGGGGTTTCCTCTTGCATTACCCTTTTCTATGGGAATTACACTTGTCTCAGATGTGTAACAGGGAGCAAAGATAAAGAAGAGATTGAAAGAATAGGAAATTCTAAATTAACCAAAATTAAAGAAATAGCTAGAAGTAACCTGTTGACCCAGGCATGCATGGAAGATCAATGATAGACCTCATGTGGCTTGATGCAATTTATAGAGAAAAACTTCACTATGGACACAGAGAAATAAGTAAAGAGAAGAAATAACTAGTTTGGGGAGAAAATAAAAGCAGGTATTATAGATGAACTTGTAGTTGGATTTGTAATATGCTGCAGCATCTGAGAGAACAGGAATAACCATGTCTCCTCGTTGTGTGTGGATGTTCAGCAATCATTGTGAAACTCTCTATAAGTGTCTATTTAACTTGGATTATTATTATTGTGATTTTTTGTACTGTATTTTGCATTTCTTTTGTGTTGGTCATTTGTTGTTAATGTTTCTGGGAATCTTGCACAGCTTTGTCATGACAATACAAATATTGTTTTTAGAAAACATATTTGAGAAAGACCGTGTGTTAAAGAACACAAATTCAAGACACAAACCAGGAGTCTTCAAAACCTCTCATGCAGGTATGTAATTTGCTCCTTTTTAACATTTTTGAACACCAGATTTTTCAAAAGTATGTCCAAGCAGAAAAAAAAAGATAATGCATTTCCTTTTCATTTTCTTAAAGCCTGCTTTCTCAGTCAGCAAACTATTGACTTGCTAGCAAATTCATTAAATGATTGTAGACAGTTTGTCTACAGTTCCTTTCACTGGAATGTTTGGACCTTTTGCTTGACTTGCACCTTAAAAGTTTTGCAAAAACTCTCAGAGAAGAGAAGAGAAGATAGATACTGCTCTGGAGCCAAAAAAAGATTTTAAAATCCCTAAGAGATTACAGTCAAGATACCAGTTTACTGTTAATGAGGCAGGAAGAAAGAGATAGAGAGAGAGGTCTACAGTTTTCCTGTGAGTTAGCATGAGACAGGGGAGAAGCCAGCCACTTCTTTGTGAAGAAATTGAACTCAAAGTTGTGGGCTTTCTTTACTTCTGCTTCCCTCTCTTACATTTATTTATTGTTGCCTCACAAATTTAATCCACCATAATACTCCAGTCAGAGCCCACGTTAGCCCTCTACTTCTGCCTGCGATGCGCTTAATATGGTGGGTGGAGGTCACTGGGGTTGAGGCGGAGAATATTAAACCATCAATCACTACACACTTAAGGCATTTGGTGTAATATTTTTTAGGGCTTGTCAGTGCTGTTCTCCCAGATTGTTAGTGACTTCTTTGCGTGACAGTACCTGGGGGTGGGGGTGTGTGTGTGAGGGAGAATAGGGGGGTACAGAGAAGCAAATTGAAGAGGGGTTAATCATTGACTTTGCCTCTTATCTGGCTCTCTACTGCATTTCTCTCTCAGGGTAAGGATTTCTGTACTGCGCGTGCACAGGGTGTAGGTTCTACCTCCTGTGCCTCACCATTCAACATCCTCTTGAAAACAGCAAAACTCCCCAGTCATTAGGGATTCCAGACTAATCTGCCATCTCAGCCACGAGTCCGAGTGCCGAAATGACAGCCGTTCCTCCAGGGACACAGTCGTCTGATCGCAAGAGATTATGAAGCCCTGACAAGTCCCAGGGGGTGAATTTTCTTGGCAAGCCCCAGCCCAGTGAATGCTACTGCTTGGGAAATGCCAGTTACAGAACGATAGCCGTGTTAATAGTCTGAACTCCATGGCAATTGACTGATGTCTTAGTCACAGAGTTCTGTATATACTGATACTACTGTACATAGCACAACTGCAGTAAACAGTAGTATACCTCCCATCATTCCTTGTCTCCACACAGTCCATTCCCTCTCCCTCTACAACGCTCTTCCTGTTTCCATATTGTCTGCTCTTGATCCTTCACATTTTCTCCTTCCTGCCTCACGCACATCCTCTGCCTCTCTGCCTCAACTTCTTTTTCTCTTTCCATCTCTCCTTCCTCTCTAATGTTCAGTTTCTGCCTCTCACCCTCCTTTTCTGTCTCTCTCCATCTCTTCTTCCTCCCTCTCGCACTGCCTCTGCCTCTATGCCTCACCTTCCTATTCTTTATCTTTCTCTCCTCCCTCTTATACAGCCACTGCCTTAGCCTCCTTTTCTAGTCTCTCCTCCTTCCCTCTCTTCCTCTCCCAGATGAA
The DNA here is from genome assembly GCF_040954835.1 of Lepisosteus oculatus. Taxonomy (NCBI): domain Eukaryota; kingdom Metazoa; phylum Chordata; class Actinopteri; order Semionotiformes; family Lepisosteidae; genus Lepisosteus; species Lepisosteus oculatus. The sequence continues at coordinate 19,068,782 of NC_090706.1, read as the reverse complement.
GTGGCAGGGGTGAGCCGAAGCCGTGCAGAATGAGAGGGGAGGGTCAGTTGGGACTTGCAGGATATTAATTTAAAAAGCCTGTGTTTGGAGTTAATTAAATCTGTGTTGAGAAAGCCAACTCATGCGATTAGAGGCAAAATGTTGTTCCAGTCTCTGGAGATGGGGTGTGCGAGAGTGCGTGGTGGTGTATATGTGTATGAAATGGCTGCACGTGTCTTTTTTGTGTTTGCCTTTCATGTGTACAGTGTATAGATTGTAGACCCAGGGATCCTCAGGAAAATGAACATTTGGGGCATGGAGACAATCAATCATAGTATCAATCCATCCTTAAATACATATATTGCCTTTTTTTTAACAACCTTCTGAAGACTACAGAAGCAGAAGAGATACATAAAAGTATTACCCACTAAATTGAGATTTAAAAAAACAATGATAATAGCTTAAAAGTGGCTCATGACAAGTGTTGACTGGAAATGCTCTCACACTCTCAATGCTCTCAAGTATATAAGGTGGCACGTGCCATTCGACAGGCATTTCCAATTACGCTATGCTTTTTAATGTGTTAGATATCAATTAATACAACAAGATAAGTGTTAAAAATGTGTAAATTGCACAATGACACACCCTGCCTCTTCCTTCACTTCAGTCTAAGTGTTGTTTATCTGCTACTGGCAACTGGTAACATAGAGCTTGGCACTGCATTTGTATAAGTTATTGTCTTTGCTGATAATCCAGTTCATGCAGCCATGGAGTACACTGTCTGGTACAAGAAACAAGAGCCTTAAGAGCCTTGCATTATGCAGCAATAAAGCCAAGACTTTCAGATTCAATTCAAATTCCAGTAGATTTTAGTGTGTTTTAAGTAGTCTGACAGGTCAAAGCATTTTTAAAGGGAGATAACTTCGGACAGATAAGTACTGTATATCTTATGAACTGCCTCTCTAAGCTTGATATTCTGGAAGTACATCAGTCTAGTACTGTACCTACTGAGAGAATAGATTGCACTATAAAAATGTAATGATGCTCTCTCACCTGGTGAGGGCAGTGGTTACACCAGAGTAAATCCAATTGCTGGACTCTGGGTAAACAGCTAGCAGACAGGCAAGACTGAAACCAAAAGTCCCACACTGCGAGCAGAGGCAAGGGAAAGGGAAAATCTGAAAATCCGAGCGATGAAAATGAAAGAGCAAGCAGGGTCCCAAACCACAAGCCACAGAGAATAAACGAGCTGAGGGGAATCTGGGAACAAGGTCGGGAGACAAGTGAGGGTCCAAGTACAACAAAACAATGAATAGGAATCGAGCTAGAGACTGGGATAACACCGAAACACAGCTAGGAGATTCGATAGACTTCAGAGAAAAAAAACAATGAGTGTCAAACTCAGAATGAAGCAGGCCTTAAAAGGAAACTGCGATGCTATTTTTAAAATTAGAATCAGCATTGATGAGCGCATTTTAAACCACAAAAAAGGTAAAATGTGCACAGCAACTTGTAAAACCTCCATTTTACATCACAATATAGACACATTTTCCAGCTTTGTGCCATGTTCTGCAATTCAGAATGAGGCAACAAAATGTCTGGTGATGTGATGTGACTTTATGACATTGTAAATAAGAATGCTTGTGAACACATCTCTTTTAAGCCAATAGAAATATTTATCTTGATTTTGCAAAGGCTTTGCCAACAAATACTGCTTACTTGTCAACTGTGCATGCAGATCACATGGAAGCATTTCTGAAGCACAACCTGTACTTATTCACTTCTACATCACATTACATTAGACATTACAGTGACTAGTGAGCAGGAAGGGCCACATCATGTCGCAATTAGTGCTAACTCAAATGCAAGTTTGCGACAACATGGCAACTTACAGTACTTTCACCAAGTTTATGATTTTGTACTTATTTTGAAATTCATAATTTTTTTCAATTACTTCAATGAACTTATTTTGTTACTGAGATTAATAACTACTCTGGGAATTTGGGACTGCAGTTCCCCCTTAAAACTTGTGCTGCTGATGAGGTGGGTACTTGTTAAATAGGAGCAGGAGGTACAGTACTGCTTAATTTCCATATCAAATTGTTACTGCACTGGTGGATGATTAGAGATTGATAGTTGCTGTAGAAATATGCAAATGCAGATGAGAGTCAGAGTTGACACAAGTGCATGTGAACTGAGTGGACATTACAAGTGTGCAAGTAAAGTGGACTGATCTTACCTGAGTATATGATACTGGAGCACAGATACATTCTGCAGATGAATGCTACTGGGGTGGCCAGGAAAAAAAGGGACCACTATCAGTCTTAATAAATGTAGCATTATAGATGACACATGGAAAGGAGAGACTTGTGACAGGGAGAATTGGAGAAGCTTGAAGCAAATCATATCTCACTAACCAAAGAAAACAGAGCCCAAAGGAAATCAAAGAGAGAACAAGCCCGAGGCCAAACTGACAGTTAGTGTCCTGCATGGCAAGTGGGGGAAAAAAAAATATTCCTTTTGCAAACTGGAATTGACAGTCACATGAAAAGCCACAACCAAAAGCTAATGGAGATGAATGGCAGTCATCACAGCCAATGGGCCCAACATCACTGCAGTGGGAGCACTTGAAGCTGTTGTTGCGTGTGAATTAACAGTGAGAATGGGGATTATCTGATCTGATAAGTACAGGTCATGGGAGTCAATGCACAGTCCATGTATGCACACTTGAATAGCATGTAAGTCTGTATGTATGGATCCAGGCAAGTTTAATGTGGCTAGGGGTACTCCATTTCACTGTGTGAATGTATATTCTTGCTAGGATGCATGATTAGCACCTATTAGTACAAGGACTGCAGGCATGCATAATGCGTGTATATGTGCAGTCATGTATTGATTGTGTTTTCAGTGTATATTTTGCAATGCGTTACCTTTAATTTAAGTTCAAATATCAGTCATTGTTTCTTCACTAGATCCTAGATCCCAATTTAACAAATCACATAATTTCCCTCTAGGATACAGGCATTTTTTTGTCATTAACTGCACAATAAAGTAAATTTTGTGATCACAACTGAACATATTTTTCCACCAAATACCAGTATGTTCAAAGCTCTGTGCACATGTACAGTTCATCACTTGGCAAATTGCGGGGCTAAAGCGAGAGTTAAATGAGGTCTGGGATCAGTGATCAGCATCATCTTCGAGCTTTGCCTAGGGGATTGATGAGGCAAGAAACTCAGAGGCCATGAGGTTAAGTGAGAAGCCAAGTTACCAGAAAGTTAGTGCTTTTTTACTGGGAAATGGCGTTGGCCACAGGTGAGTTTAAAAGGATGCCATGTAACAAACAACCCTTGAACTAAGTACTACAAATCAAGATCTTATTTACTACAGTATGCATACTGTAAGTAGTAATTGTATGTAGGAAATACTGGATTGTACACCTGAATGACCAAGAAGAGGATCCCCCCCAAAAAAAGGTTTAAAGGAAAGCAGACAAGATTAATGAGGTTACTTGTAGAAAAAGACAAATATGATATATATATACTGTATAGTACAAACTGAGCTAGAATGAAGCTAACAAACATTATTTTAATTATTGTTGAACCAATGGTATTTAATTAAGAAGAACATGATAGAGTGGCTAAATACATTTTAGGATACAGATTAAGAAAGACTTACAGTATATACTGTATCTAATCACAGCAAATGCTATTGGTTCCAGTACTAATTTACTGCCTTTCAGTATACGCTGCTTGACAAAGCATATTGATATAGTGCTATATTGATAAATTGATGCTGGAATTGTTTTGAGATTAAAATCCATCAATCAAATGATGTAACCCAGCAAGATTATAAGGGGACACTAAATGCCTGAAAAATAACTGAGTTGACCATCATACATTTCTACAATTATCTTCAGTTTATCAGAAATTGTTTCATTAATTTACTGTGTTATGCTATGCACTTAATTTGCTTCATCATTGTTTTCTTCAGATTGTGTAACTAGTATGTTTTACTTTTAATCTTCTTTCCAATCTAGCTGTGCTTGTGGGACATGTACAGCACCCCCTGCTCCTGGATTCAATCTTGGGCACTCGCGGGTTCTGAGCATGCACAGTGCCACTCTTTAGACAGCAAATAACTCCGCCACTGTGGAAGACCAGGTCCTCTGATTCGCAATCTAGATTTCAAAGGGGGTTGACATTACTTCTGTAACTGAGTGAGTGAATGAGCCATCTTATTCTTCTCCCCACTTTGTTTTCACCATGCTACAGTACACTTTTTTAAGGTGATACCTGTCATACCCATTGCTAAAGGTGGAACTAAGCAGAAGCTGTGAGACATGAGGTGATCCCACACACATGACAAGTGGAAAATACAACAAAGAAACTGCAGGCAGAGAAGTGTGGTCGCAGGCTGGTGACAAAGGCAGAATGTGGTGCAGACAAGCACAGTCCGGTGTCATTATTCAAACTAGTGAAAGTCTAAACCAGAAAGACACCATAGTGGAGCATCAGGGGAATCCAAACCAAGGTTCAGAAATAATCCAAATCCATAATTTAAGAGGCAGAGCACTGGGGAAATCCAAAAATTGAGGTTGGAACAAATGGTGTCAAGAATCCAAGAGATACCTGAGAAGGGAAGGCAAAGCCAGAAAGCTGTGTTTCAGAGCATACACTAGAAATAAAACTCTATACCAGAGCCCAGAGTACTCTGAGAGCAGACCTCAAATATCCTGGACCACCGGAGAAGGGGCGTGGTGGTGAAGTCCCCTTAGGTGATACAGGTTGTCTACCAGAATACGTTTCCATGGCAAACGGCACAGACTGACAGGTGAGAGGAGGTGTGGCCAGCTGCCATGCTAGCACTAGCTTGCTCTGTTGTACTCCAGCAGGAGTGAGCCTGACAATACCAATGTCTTTTTAATACCTTGATCAGGTGTCTTTTATTCATGTGCATGCAGGGCAAGGTGTGTCAACTAGACTCTGAGAGGAACATGAAAGCCAGCATGTGGGATTGACAAGCACACTAGTATTTGGGTGGGCCCAAGAATCTGAAAGACACACCAAATTGTTGATGTTTCCAATAATTTTCCACTTCTTCATTCTAAAGTGAGATCTAGACTGAGATGTGACTTCTCAAACACCTGAAGACTTACAGTGAATCTGGTGAGAATGCAGTATTCTCTGGTACTATCTCGTAACACAATGTGGAACTCGTAAAGTGTCAAACGACAACTCTAGGAAGGCCAGACAGTTCAAGCCCAGAGTAGAATGAAGTCAAGATACTGGGTTAACACCTGCACTCTTACCAATGGTCCCATGATATCTTTGAAGAACAAGTCTTTTGGACCTCAATTTAATGCGTCATCTGAAGGATAGCTGCACCCTGGGCACCATACTGGAACATTGAATTAGAAATTCAGTACAGAGAGAAGAGTGCAGCTTACTAAGAGGGTATACAATTTAAAAATTAAAATTAAAATGAAAAATTCCAAAAACAAAATATAACTTTTAAAACCATTTTCTCTACTGAGGCAAAATTGACTTATGTACTAAGGCTCACAACTCTAATAGATTTTGATTAGATTTCCCATTGTTGGATCAATACCGGAAAAACTAGGCATTTTATACCTTTATGGTTGTACTTGTAACCATAAACCTTAATTTGGCAACGTTAGATCAAGAATGTCCCCAAAACAAAATGAACATCTTTGCAGCATTAGAGCAATGTTTGTGTGGAACCATAATAAATTATTTGACCTCTTCTTCAAATGTTTAAATTAATCCAAAGAATTACTTCAAGCTCTACCATGAACCACAGATTTCTTGTTTTTAACAGATGTTTCTTGTGGTCAAATCACTAATGTTTCCGACTTCTGCTGTCCTTCTCATACAGTAAATACATCTCCTGCTGAGCTCCCAGTTTCTTACACCCCTCCTTCCATATCCATCTTCATCCTTGCAGCAGCTCTCTGGCTCATTCCTCATGAAGAAAGGATGTTATCTGTCATCCTTGTCCTCAAGGGCAGGCTGTCATTCCCTCAGTTAGACAAGTTAAGCCGAAAAAACTTTAATATGTTTCAACTTTTCAGTGCATTTTGTCATGTGTACCAAGGGAGTTTCCACTGTTAACCACTAGAGGGCCCTAACACCACCAAGGCCTACACTGTTCTCTCTCTCCCTACCTACCATGTGAGAATGTATGTCAGCACTACCTGGGTTCCTAATTTGAAACCCTATATTACATTCTCACGAGATTCCCCTGTGTTCATCCAAGAGCCAAGCCATCAGCTGCAAAGCTACAAAAAACCCTATTTCTTTAAAAACTCTTTATATAATCATTTAGAATGCCACTGCTCATCCTATTTCCTGGGAGTGATGGACCCTAAGGCGAGTGACTACAGACCGGTTCTCTACCTCCTTTTGAAGTATTGACCCTCCAGCCTGTGAAAAGGCAACCCAGAAAACCCATACTGTTACTTAGGATTTGACCAATTCACTGAAGGAAGTTGCATTCAGGACTGAAAACAAGAAGCACTTCTTTACAAAAACCATCAAGGGGGTGTCTGGGAAAAAAAAAAGAAAAACAGTCATATTTGTTGTTGAACTCATAAATCAAGATGGTCCTTCCTATGTTTGCAGCCTTAGTTATGTTCCTATATTTTCTTGACTAAAGCCTCATTTATTGGATTGACAACTGGAGACAACCTCATACAGAAGGCTCTTGATTCTGAATCTGAAGAGGGACCCAGTCTGTGTGTGTGCACTTCCTTTCTCTGTGCATGTGAACATCCCAGCTGTGCTGCACAAACTTCCCTGGTCAGCATGTTTAAAAAATCACATTAGTCCTTCCTGATGTTTAATTAGGAAAGCATCTGTTAGTGAAATGAGCTGGGAAGCCGTTATCAGCTTTCATAAAAGGAAGGCGATACGCTGACACTGACTCTATTCGATGTTCTACAGAGCTATCAGGGAGCTGTAATGGGCTTGTTTTATCCTTTGAGTTTTAACATGGTGCAGTCTCAAGGGAGAATGGTTGGTTATCAAGAAATTACTTTCATCCTTCCTTCTTAACAGAGAAGCGGGAATTGTTCTCACCTAGTAGGCTTTATATGATAATCAACATTATGTCATATCAGAATTTGTTGTTCTTCTTTGGTTCTTGAAGGTCATACTCCAGAATGTTTTCCAACTCTCAGTGTCTGTATCTGTGCTGTGAAAAAGACTTAATTTGATCCAATTAACCAATAATCTTATGCAACAGCATAGTTAAGTACCTGGGTTGAAAGTTAGAAACCTTTGTGGACTAGGAGCCTCACAGGTGGTCTAAATAGTATCAATGATCATGGTTGCAGATCAGTGGTTTGTTCTGTTTCATATCTTAGGAGCAGTAATTAAAATTGGACGTACTAAAGACATTGTCTATTTTCATCAGTGCAGAGGGTATACTAATTATACCAAGATAATAATAATTAATAATAATTGCTTACACTTATATAGCGCTTTTTCTGGACACTCCACTCAAAGCGCTTTACAGGTAACGGGGACTCCCCTCCACCACCACCAATGTGCAGCATCCACCTGGATGATGCGACGGCAGCCATAGTGCGCCAGAACGCTCACCACACACCAGCTCTCAGTGGGGAGGAGAGCAGAGTAATGAAGCCAATTCATAGAGGGGGATTATTAGGAGGCCATGATTGATAACAGCCGATGGGGAAATTTGGCCAGGATGCCGGGGTTACACCCCTACTCTTTTCGAGAAACACCCTGGGATTTTTAATGACCACAGAGAGTCAGGACCTCGGTTTTACGTCTCATCCGAAGGACGGCGCCTGTTTACAGTATAGTGTCCCCGTCACTACACTGGGGCATTAGGACCCACATGAGCCGCAGGGTGAGCGCCCTCTGCTGGCCCCACTAACACCTCTTCCAGCAGCAACCTTAGTTTTGGATGGATTATGACACAGCCTTTAAAGATTTTGTTCTATCTAGGCAGTAAAACAATGAGGGAACAGTGTAAATTCCACAGGTATTGTACATTCAGGCCTCTTTCAGAGTAGCTCCAGTATATGGGGGAGCAAGGCATTAGTTAGCTTGTTTTGAACACCTACAAACCAATTCAAAGTCTTTCACTTGGGCAGAATTGGAAAATGCAGTATTGTACATGTATTCAGCCTGCACCCCTTCTCCACCTTTACAGCTACCTCTTGTTTACTTTGGTTAACGCCTCTCTCTTTACCCTTTATCTTTTTACCCTGGGCTAACTCCTCTCTCTGAATGGGTTTCTGAGCCCTCTCATCCTATAGCCAGGAGGATACTCCTTAACCTGATTTGTGGATGTCATTATCCCTTGTGAATGGTCTTTCATCCCCTAGAGATTAAAACGTTTGACACTGTCAATTTGGGAAAGCTGTGAGAATTGAAACCGTCCATTCACAGGCACAATCTTCTATCTTAATGAAAAGAGTTTTCATTTTTTTACAGCAACTTTCCACTGTATAAACGTAAAGTATACAAGACGAAACATAAACATTATTTGCTTTCAACTGTGTAGATCTGTCAAAACTCATTTTTGTTTAAATTAAACAGATGGGAAAACCATATCCTGAAGCCTGAAGCCTGACCAAAAGCTTGATCCCACCGAAAGCTCAGTGATGATATCTGACGGAGATTTCCGAAGCAGATCGGATTGTGACGCCAGGAGAAGATTGCTGTAGATTGCTGTAGTCATGCGTTAGCAGACAGGCTGATCTACAGTAGGGCTGCAAGCGATCCAGCTATCAGGCCAGGACAGAGTGGCTGTGTCGCCATGCAGAGTTGTAAGACAGGAGGTGAGGTTCTTGCCCCTGGTGCTTAGCTGGACTGACAAGGTGCTGACAGGTGAAGAGGGTTTGAGACAGATGGAGCAATACTCAGACTGATTTCAGGCTGAGTGTCCTTCTGGGAAGCACACTTGTGTTAGTATAACCCTGGTTAAGAAGGTAACTCAATGACAGAGCACCGCATCAGTGGTAAGTCAGGGTTTTAATATCCTGGGCTAATAGACTAAGCACCTGATAATAAAGGGCAGGTAGTTGGCTTGAGCAAATATGAACAGCTCTGGAAGGTGTTCAACTCCTTGTGCAAATGTGTCTGGTTTCCATGGAAGCTGAGGGATGCGAGCTTGGGCTCACCCAGGCATAAAATATTACATTTGGTTTAACCAAACCTAAAATTTAAAAAATAAAATTAATTAAACTTTAAAAAACTTGAATGCCCCCTTATGCTACAGTATGTCTCTAAGTTGCCTGCACCCTTTCTTGCAAGGTGTTTGTGTTCATGTAGCACAGCAATGTGATTCAGTCCTGCCTGGTTCATTGTCAATCACAAGTGTGTCTTTTTGACGGATGAAAAAAAGAAAGATCTTTTCAATGTGGAAGAAGTGATAGGCACCATAAATGTTCATTTAATCAGCTTTGTCATTTCAGGCAGAAAATGACTCAGGTCTCCTTTCTTACTGATTCAGAAGTTCACAGTACCCTGTAAGGAGGAGAGGTAAATACTCTACTGCTTTGCAATATCAAGGAACATATCAAGTTTTAATTACAGTCAGTTTTTGCTAGAGTCTTTTCGTAAATTTTGGAAATATCTTTACAGTCACCCTTTTCCATCTGTAAATTGCTCAATTTCTCTCGTGTGAGTGAATATGGAATAACAAAATCAATGCCATGGAGAATTAGACACAATCAATTACTTCATATTGTCTTTGTCTGAAAAGTTCTTCAGGGGATTGAAACGTGAGAGGTGATCCACCATCGTCAAGGTAACAGAGAGCTTTGCCTGGCCACAAAACACAAGGATTTTTCAAATCTAGGCTTTCATCATCTTGTGTTGTGCGTGGCCACAATGCTATAATTCTGTGAGCCCTTCACAAGCCAGACTGAAGTTTAATTTGGACATTTCAATCATTTGTTCCACTTGTTGGAAAATTCAGTTTATGCCTCTGTAACACTGCATTTATTGTTACTGTGTGAGAAAACAAGTGTCAACAATTTTAATGTGAAATAAATGTCAAATGTCTACAACAGCAAAAGAAAACCATTTGTTTCCTGCTAGTATTACTTTTATTGTGTACTGACATCTCAAAAAAGCTCCAATAGCTCTGCCTTGAATAAACAGACTATAACAATGCTCTGAGTGTCCTCCGTGTAGAACAAATTGCTAAGTCTTCTTGTTTGCTGAAATTCCTCAAATCAGATGAGATAATTTAGAAGCATAATGGATAAAGGAAATCAGCCTCCGAATCAGTCAGAAAATTTTGACATTCAGCTAGTTTTGCATCCCACCATGTTCACAGTGTGCCAGTGAACATACAGTACCTACTGTAGCTTGTCATTTGAGCTTGCAATCTCCACTGTCTTCCTGCAATTTGTGGTGTCCTGTCACCCCCTCATAACACTGTCTTCTGAATGTTTTTAACAGAAAGTAAAATCTTAGCAGCACTTATTTCAGGAAAGAATAGAATAGCTGTGAGGCATCTGATATATTGTAAAAAAAATATTTGCACTGTGTGAGGATCTTTAACAACATGAAAACACACCACCACCTGTTCTTTAACAGATCATCCGTTTTATCAATAATTACATAAAATAGACTGCATCTATTAAAAATAGTTAAACTTATTTTTAGGTCTTAGAGTGGTTTCCTCAGAGAAGCCAGGGATTCAGGTATTTTCAGCCTCCAACATACTCCAGTTATTTTTAAGCTCTGAATACATTGGAATTTAATCTAGGGAAGAAATGCTGTATTTGATTGAGGATTTACAGTACTTTCCCTTTCCTTTTCATGCCAGAGCTTGTATCACTAGGAGACATTATCTGGTTACAGAAATAGTTCTCGGAACTTAACATCAGCTGAGGAGAGCAGAGTATCCTGTGTTTGGTCTTTTGTTGAAGAGGTTAGCATTACTTTCCTAAACTGTTGTGTCTGTGTTAGTTTCCAGGCTGCAATGTCTAGTCCATTCTTGAGGGAACTCAAAGAAAGGGTAACTCTAGACTGTAGAAGGCCTGGAATCAGGGGCATGCAGTAATTCTAAATAACTATACATTTGACCAATTATTCCAAGGCTATGGATAAAACTACCCAGCTATGTTGCTTATGCACCCTTGCATCTTTCAAGAAACTGTTGGACAAGATTCTTGGATTATTTAATTGTTACTTTCCAAATGGGCTAGGTTTCTCAAATGTGAATTCTCAATCCAAGCACTTTTACTGAATGCCTACAGTCTGTAATCTGAGACGTAATATTTTTGAGCAATTTTACCAAAATACACCATATTATTTGTTCTGTGTATCTCCATTATTTTAATAGGATGACTAGGCAAGACCTTATTTTGCTATACAGTATTACCCCCATTTACTGTACACCTAAACCCAACTAACTCCAGTCATGAGGGTACACTGTAGATTATAGGAATTATAGGTATATATTCCTGTAACACTGTACAGGAATTACAGGTCTTTTTTCCAGCTTCTTAAGAACAAAGAAAGGCTTCAGCTTGCCCAACTAAGCAAATAATTAATTTAGATAAACCAGGGCTCAGGTGGAGGGAAGAGTAGAAACCTTTTGACCTTCCATGAGTGGAGCTGAGCATCCCAGTCTTAAAGTCACATCTGGCCTGAATTGTGTGAGCCAAAGACTACCTAAGAACCCATGGCCTGTAAAATCTACAATGGATTTATTTGCAGAATGTACAGAATGGTAATTCTGTCTCCATTACAGTGAACCAACACATGAACAAGTAAGAAACAAACAAAAAATATTTTATAAAAATGAATATAGAAGATTTTGCTTAATCCATAAGCAATTACTTTATGTAAACTGATGTAGTTCTGCAATATGCTTATTTGTAGAAAAAATGTTTAGTAGTAGTAATAATTTAATCAGAAAATTGTATACATACCCAACTCATCACTGAGGTGCAGCACCCACATGAATATTACTGCATACAGAATTAGTAATAGTTTTGCAGTTTATATATTACAACTGCAAATAAAAGAATAGATGCAAATAATCCTGCAGCCTTTGCACTGTACAATACTTAAGTTCATGCCACTGCCATTACAGTGAAAGTTGTACATGTATATTTGTAAAATTATTCTTAACACCTGCAGTTTTCAATTGTGTCACTAAGCATTGTGTGAAATGCAAATTAGTAATTATGCAGCAAAAAATGAATTGAAAAAATAGTATCTGCAAATTGTAGAGATTTTTGTTCATTTCCAGAACTTTAAAAGCTTAATTAAAATTAAACAATATTAACAAATTAGGCATGGAAAGGAATGAGTTCCTTTCACAAATGGTTTTCTCCAACAGTCACATATTCCCAAAATGCTTGTGTGAGACTGACTGAATGAATTTTAAACAGGAATAGTTTAGAATATAGAGTCAGACAGCCTGTTCCACACATCCTAAATTCTTGATTTCTCTGTGATCAATTGGCAATCAATTTTAACTTCAATTTTCAATTTAGGCCACGTCCACAGACATAAAAGTGCTTAAATAGGGATTTTAAACTACCAAATAAGTGTAAAATACAGTTCCCATCCACACTACTGAGCATTTTATACCAAAATCAAGAATCAGGCTTGATATTACCTCAGGGGGTAGTCTACAGTTCACTTCTGATGAGGTAGCAACATCAATTAAAGGAAGTTCTTTAGGAAGCATGGTGACAACCGAGCCCATCTGTTTTACACCATAATTATTCCTGAAGTCTTTTGTCATTTGTTATACAGTATACTGTATATTATGTGTAAACCCCTGAAGGATCAAAGATTTATTTCACTAATTTCACTAATTTGCTTTTACTGTGTAAATAATTTACTAACATCATTTTACTAACTATCCTGCTAGAATAATGGAAAATTACTAACTGCAACTTAAATGTGAGCCGGCTACGTGCCTGGAACGAGAAGGGCAGAGCCAGCTCCAGGCAGCCTGACCAGAACTGAGAGCCCCTGATATCTGCTTAAGACATGATTAACAAAATTTAGAAGTACATACTGTCTGCTTAAACAATAAATAAAGGAACCCAAGAATATTCTTACAGCTTATCACGTACCAAGGCAAGCAGCCTTGGCTTTACACCATATACAGCATGGAATTGTACTGGAACTGCTCTGGGTGGGTTTTCTGTTTGTGATTTTTTATAAAAAGCATCCTTTTGTATCATTGAATTGAGTCAGTGCTTCATCGGCTTTGGCTCCCGTGTGCACACATAATAAAGGTAATGCCTGCTTCATACACACATGTCTCCTTTGTTGGACCCAACACCCCTATTTTCTATCCTTCATTTTTTGTAATCCAAATTATAATTCTTCAATGAAGTCATATACTAAACAATAATTTTCCATACTATTGAAAGCATCTGTTTTGTTTGTGTTCATCTTTCTGCATTCCTCCTCCATCTCATCTTCAGCTTTGCAGCTCCTTTTTGGTTACGTAAAGTACAAAAGAAATGGTCTTACCAAATACCAGTGAGGAAGGGAACCCCAGTTGGAGTGCCCAAGAGTGATTCAATTGTATGCCCTTATGGGGGGGGGTCTCCTCCTAGACCAGGCCAGGTGTCAGCTCGGTCTCCAAGGTTTCTCACCCCAATGGAAGCATTGTGGTGTGAACAGAATCAGATACCCAGGCACCCTTTGGATCAAGCCGGGATAGACATCTTTCAGGAGCAGATGACAAAGAGACCCGTCCTTAGTCCCTCCTGGAGTCTGGGGTCTGCAGGAAATGCTCCCAGTCAGAGCCTGAGAACAGAGGAATCGTCAGGGAGCTCAGACTAATGGGGAGTCACTCACTAAGCTACGGAGCGGACTCCTTACTGTCCCCCAAGCCCGTCTACATTGTATGGGCGACAGGGCCTTCTCCTGCTATGCCCCCAAGCTCTGGAACTCTTTGCTCAAGGATATCAGAGAGTCGCCTTCTCTAAACTCCTTCAAATCCAGACTCAAAACCTTCTTTTTCAGAAAAGCCTTTACTTAACTGGTTCCATTCTTCACCCCTCTGTTCTTCTTTACCACCTTCCACGGTCTTCTCTATTGTTATTGTTGTATTGTTGTAATTATAATTGTGTCCTATCTTGTGAAATCTTCTTATTTATTGTTGTAGTCTTCTTATTTATTGTTATTGTCATCCTGTAAAGCGCTTTGAGAAGCCACCTTTAAAGGCGCTATATAAAATAAAGTTTTTTATTATTATTATTATTATTATTATTATTATTATTATTATTCAGATTGCCTGGCTCCCTCAGACAAAAAAACGAGAAGAATCTGCTGGAGAGCTGGAAGGAGACTAGGAAAGGGAAAAATCAAAAAAAGGAAAAGTGACCCTGACAGCCCGAGAAACTGAAGGCAAGAGAAAGTAAACATCGTCTTGAAGGACTGGAGAAGAAAGGCTGCCCCAGAGAGAAGACGAAAGTGCGGGACTCTCTACACAACAGGAACAGGGCTATGAGGCTAAGGGAAGGATGCCTGCATGGAGAGAATCCTGGGGTCCTGGACGGTGGAGGCTGCTTCCTGAATTGGCTTAGAACTGCAGAGGAGGCCAGTGGAAAATAATCCATGGGACCAAGGTGAAACCCAGGAGCCACCATGCAGACTGGAGAGCAGAGCAGAGTGTAGGCTTGGAACAAGAATTGAAACTAGAACTGCAGTGTAGGGTGAAATGAATACTTGAATCTGAAGCTGCAGTGTAGCCAGAGTGAAAATATGTCAACTGGGATTGGGTGTCACTCGGCACTTGGGGTGTCACTCACTTGGTAATGTTGAGCACATTCCTGCTGCCAAGTTTCCAGAAAAATGAGGACTTACGGGTCTGGTATTCCAGGGAAGCATAACTTCCCCAAAAGAGCTTTCCATACACCAAAAGGAGATCTGGTCAGAGCCTTCGTGCAAATGTGATGGTTTTCCAGGGCATCCACAGGCCGAGAAATGCCATAGGACAAGGAGTCCTGACAGATTTTACTTGAATTATGCCAGTATCTACGGTCGGTTTACATAAAGGTGGGGAACTTTTATGTCCACAGTCTGTAGTAATTGTGGACCTGTCTTTATTAATGCAGACAGTGGAAGTCTAAGCCTGCAAATTTACAGAAACATGGAGATATGTGCAATTTTTATTTTTTTAATTGTATGGTTTGATTTAAATAGTCAGGTATATTTTAGTAGATGTGATTTATGCATGAAATGTGTTTTAAACCCATTTTGAATGAAAACCCACTGCTACCTCAGTTGATCAGCAGAGGATCATAAGGAGTTTAGAATAATTAATGTTAGGAAAACAATAGGTACAGACAATGTATGTGGAAGAGTTCTGTGATCTTGTGCAGATCAGTTATGAGTTTTTTGAATGTGCTTTTTTCTGATGTTCTTAAATTTACAAATCATCCTTTCTCTGTGGAAGAAATCCACAATTCCCATCCCAAAAAAGCTACCAGGCCAGCAACCACCATTTCACAGCAACTCAACTTGCACATAAAAATAAAGCCAACAGGGACACTTTGTTTCTTAAAAGACTCAACTAATTTCAAGTAAATAGAACTATTTTACCCTTTTCTATGAGTTATTTATTGAAAGTGTCTTAAAATACTGTCTCACTTTTTAAGTTGGCAACATCTGTACTGTTAATTGTAATAGGTTGGAAAAATTCGTGAAAATAGGTAAATAATAAATTGGTAGTAACAGCAGAAAGCTACTTGGTCTTCACTGAAAACATCACTGAGCAGCCTTGTGACTTCTTTCACAACACATCGAATCTACTCTACTTATAATATTTTTGCCATGTATTCAGTGGACATACTGTATGCAACCACAGAGGCATTTGAAAAAGTATAAGTATAATTCTTCATGGATAAGAATTACTCATTGTCTTGGTAGACTTAAACTTATTATCATCTATAAATTTATTATCATAAGATGAATCTGTCAAATCAATTTTAAATTAAATTGCTAACCATGTGTGTATGCATGGCTCTTGACTAAAAATGAATTTACATTACCGTCTGGACAAACTGAGCTGAACTAATTAGAAACGTTCCTGAGTAGGGCTCACTTACAGTATTCTCTCCTAGTTCTGACCTCTATTTTAGGAGAAAATATTTTTGGAGATTTCTTCATCGGGCTGCTGGGTTTACTCTCTGTGACAGGTTGATGAGCTCAGTAGTCCAGGAGGACCTTGAAGTAGAGTTGCTGCTCCTCTGGATCAAGAGAAGCTAGTTGAGGTGGCTCAGGCATCTAGTGAGGATGCTCCCAGGGCACCTCCTGCAGGAGGTGTATCAGACATGGCCCACTGGGGAGACCCCTGCAAACCCAGGACACACTAGAGGGATTGTATCTCTCTGTTGGCCTGAGAATGCCTAGAAATCCTCCAGGAGGAGATGAAAACTGGTGCTGGGGAAAGGGAATACCACTGAGACCTTCACTAGGAGTAAGCTGTTAAAAAATCATGATGATGAAGACGAAGATGATGATAACTCCCTAGATGACATCTTAATTGCAAAAGTGTGAAAGAAATGCAAGTATCACAACCACAGCTCTGACATTCCCTCTACCAGTGGGACCCGAAGCCTGACCACAGAGGTGCCCTCTATGCTCCTGATTATCTCAAGCTTGATTCTGTAGACAGTTTTCGCAGGCACATTTTGGTAAATGATGCAGAAAACAACAGCAACAGAAAGCAACTAGAATGCAGACAACACAAGTGCCCACTTCAGCTGTGCACCCCACAGTTAGAAGCAGTGGGACAGAAGGGAAACCAGAAAATGACAAGCAGTGTGGGAAGCGATGAGTTAACCTATTTACACTGTTTGCAGACTGACAGTAGAAAAACTGAGCAGTAATTACTGAACAGGCAGCAGGAAGGACCAGCCCCACAATGTACGTGCACAAATTATAAATAATATGGAGATAAAGAGTACAGCCCTTCTCTTTGTTTTACAGTAATTATTATTACTACACACCAATTATGCAGCAACTGCTGGTTATTTCTCAGAACATAGCAGGAAGTGGGAGCTCAATTTATTTGTGACATGTATGGTGCTGAGTACATATCAGCTCACCAAAAGATTTAAATAATCTTATCTTATTTTTTAAACTTCAATCAGAAATTGAACATAGTTCGTATTCTCTTAGAATAATGCTTGTGGTGGGGTTGTTGCCTACATGATGGTTCATGCAGTTTAATGTTGTACGTCAGGAGGAAGTGGGCAGCACAGTGGCGTAGTGGTTAGCATTGCTGCCTCGCATGTTATCCCTGCTTCGTGTGTGTTTCCTTTAGGTGGTCCAGTTCCTCCCATGGTGCAAATACATACTGGTAAGTCAATTGGCTTCTGTAAAACCTGGTGCTGGTGTGAGTGTGTGCATGTCTGTGTTTGTGCCTGCTTTTCTGTCTTGTGATGGACTGGCGTCCCATCCAGGGTGTACCCTGCCTTGTGCCTGTTTCTTGCCAGGATAGGCCCAGTCCTCTCAACCCTGAATTGGAAGAAGTGATTTGGAAAGTGGATGGTATATATACAGAGTTTGTGATTTTGGTCTCAGAACATGAAATGATTAAATCTAATCCCGTCAGAATGCCTAGAACACTGACTGGACCTGAATTGGTTGAAGCGGTTAGGAAATGATGGATGTAATACAGGGTAAGATTAATCACACTTTGGCAATGTCTGGTAACAGCCCTCTACAAACAGAGGGTTCTAACGAAGCCCAAAAGCATTATGCAGTTTGTAGCTCATCCCCTCTATTGTGAAATTCTCTGTCCCCAGGTATACTCATCTTTCATCCCCTCTGCAATCTCTCAAACAATGTAAAGTACCTCTCTTATTTCCTGTAATACTATTGTACCAGTTTCTCTATTGGTAATGTTTGTCTTCCTTGTTATATTGTTGTATTGGACTGTTCCGTTAAAACAACTTTCCCCCAGAGTATAATAAAGCTAGAATTGAAGTGTTCAAGGTTGAGGAGATATCTCGATCTCTCTCTTCCTGTCTACAAGCAGGTACAGTAACTCTTCATGAGAGTTTATAAAGGGGTTCAAGTTAATTTTACACATTGGTACATTAGATCAATGTACTGTTCATGTATAACTGGCTTACAATTGCAACTCAACCGGGGTAAATTTACCTTAATATGCAAGTGTGAAGTACAGGAACCAGCAGAGCTTAAATACACAATGCACAGTAGAAATAACTCCCAAGAAGACTCCAAAGTCAAACCATCATTGTTTCTTTTCTATAATTTGCAACTTGTGCAATGACACAGATCTGCATTCAAAGCTCTCTAGTGTAGTGGAATGTCTGTGTGTCGCCTCGAGTGTCGCCTCGAAGGTCTCTCTACAGCACCGCAACAAATTCCTCATGCTAGTTGGCACATAAATGTATCTGTAAGATCTAAAGTTACAACTTTTTCATGATGGGAAAACCAATAGTTACTTGAGCCAAATCTGACTTTGCCCACGTATACACAGGGCATTTACTGAGCAATCTGATTGAAGCACCTTGGACAAGGGTACTGTACAGTACATCAGCAGTACTCACCTGGGATTTTAACTCACAATGCTCCAGATAGGAATGCAATTACTCCAGAATGCTGCAACATTTTTTTTAATAGCCAATTGATTTTATATAAGCCAGCATTCCACTTAGACATTTAAAGATAGATGGGATTAAATGTCATAGGCAGAAGCATGAAGAAATTAAAATGATGTTAAACAGATTTTTGTCGGCTTCATAACAAAAAAAAACAGTCCATTGTAAACCAAATGGATGAAATGGAAGTATTGTGCAATGGTACTCACTTGATTGTAAGGTGGAAATGCTATGTTTAGCACTTGATTCAAATGATAATGACTTGAAACATGGAAGCAGTAAGAAAAATATTATTGTGTGTACATAATTTCATGATTGTGAAAATTTCTACGCATTGAATAATTTCTATTTTTAATATCTGTATTCTTACATGCTAGTCAAGCTAGAGGCTTTCTGATGCACATTTTAATTATCCTTCAAAATTATCCATTGTCTTTTACCATTCACAGAGTGAAAATGTTGTAAAATAATACATTTATTGTCAAATAATATGGATTTTCAAGATTGCTTGCTGCCACAGAGTCATCAGATAATGATGGCTTCAGATAATACACAGAATAACCCTCTTTTTATCCCGTATGCCCTTATAACCCTTTATATTGCACACTGAAAACTAATAGGGAATGAGGCTGTCAAAATAATTAAAATAACTTATTATGAGAACTTTTTCTTACATAAGAAAAGTACGCATTATATAGTATATACTGTATAATGTTCTTTGAATGCCATGCCATTTTAATAACAATTAAAGCTTTAATTTCAGCTCTTTTTTAATGAGGCATATCTGAAATATTTTAATGCATCTGCTTGGCAAAGTGATATTGCTGACTCTGGGGTCAGATATAATGCATCGTTAGCATGATGAGTGCCTGCACCCTAGACTCATCCTTTCTGTTTCCCACTAATGCGGCTCTCAGCCTGACTTTCCACACAGGCTTCAATCAGATAAAAGTGTTTGTATGTAGACTTCCAATAAACAAATCAGCATCCAATCAACAAAATCCAATAGCCATATCCGAATGCAATGGGTATATCTGGACTGCTGACAATGGCACATGGCTCACATTCTAAAACATCACTTGCAAGAGGATTCAAGTACAACACTCGAAGTGTGTTAAATAATCTAATGTTTTTT
This sequence comes from Lepisosteus oculatus, assembly GCF_040954835.1. Taxonomy (NCBI): domain Eukaryota; kingdom Metazoa; phylum Chordata; class Actinopteri; order Semionotiformes; family Lepisosteidae; genus Lepisosteus; species Lepisosteus oculatus. Next base: position 19,049,043 of record NC_090706.1, on the reverse strand, counting down.
CCAGTTTTCTGTAGTCTTCTCTACAGAATGCTTTGCAGAGGTGATTGTCAGGACAGTGCATTTGTACAGCAAAAGAAAAACATGTCAACAGGAGTCACTGTCTGCATGTGAGTATGTGTATTATTAAAGAACATAAGAAGACTCCATGATGAGAACAGGCCATTCAGCCCAGCAGTGATTTTCATTCTATCACAACATCAAACCTAGAGCTGAAAGATCCCAGGGTTTCTCTCTCCACAACATTATGTGTTGAACTATTCCATGCAATGGTACTGTGTTCATTGAATTTAATTTGAAATAACCAAAGGGCTCATATACCAGGACTCCCTCTAAACAGGTGACTCATAAAACCTGACCACATGAAACTCACAGCGCAACGCAAAATATAGCAATAGCAAGATATATAACACGATAGCAAGAAGACTATTCCACAAAATATGTTTTTTTCTATTCAATGACCTATTCTAAAGGAATCCAGCACAAACTACCACCGGTAGTTCTTTTACCAAATACTCAAGTATGAAAATATGGCTCTTGGCTCACCACCAATTAACTAGCATATGAATTAAACATTAACAATACAGGCCTCTAGTGGCAGGCCAACCTCACTACAGCTGGACCCCACACCTACTGTAAGTCTTATTTAGCTGTGGTGTGTGTTTTTGTGTCTGTGTGTGCCCTGCGATGGACCGGCGTCCCATCCAGTGTGTACCATGCCTTGTGCCTGTTGCTTGCCAAGACAGGTTCCCCCGTGACCATGTATTGGAAGAAGCAGTGAGAAAATGGATGGATGTCTTAGTTGCTAATTTGGTGCAATACTCCCATCTGAAGGAATGACAGCCCTGGTTTAAGGATAAGGCTGACAGAACCCCACCTCAACTTTGTGAGAATTGAGCTAAAGAACTGTTGCAAGGATGAAGGTGGGGCAGCTGGAAGAGTGAGAAAGATAAGGATCTGATCTTCTCCCAAATTTCTATTAAAAAAACAGAATTAGAGTACTTGATGCAATACAGAGGTGAAATTATTAGAAAATATATCTGTTTGGTATAACTTGCCTAGGTGAGGAAATGGGAACCTAAAACAGTAAAAAAAATGAAGAATTCTTCATGACAGAGGCCTTGAGTAGTACAGTAAGATGCACACTGCAAACATTGTTTGAGACATGGACTTTTGAGATGAGAATGCAAACAACACCCTCTATCTTATACTGTAACAAGGGCATTAGAGATGATTATTGCCAGAAGATAGGTGTTTCATCATCCTGTTTGAACATATACAGTACAGTATAGTGACATTGATGATTGCATAGAACAGAGGGAAGGTTGAACTAGAGAGTACAGTAAAACCTATTTTATAGTTAACAGTATACATGTAAATGTCTCTTGTCAACTGTGAGGGCTACATTTCTGTAAGTGTGTTAGGTGAATTCGTGGTTGGTAAACATAAGACCTTATGGGCAAAATAGTGTTAGGGGAAGTGAAGTCACAATTTAACCATTTAAATTTCTCAAACATTTGTTCACTTTTGACTAAGTTAAACAATACCATGAGTGTAAAGAAAATATATTTTTGAAAAATAATTATAAGATTTTTACATCAGATTCTGATATAATTTTTACTTTTTTTTCTGCTGTGATGAAACCCATGTAGCTGTTCTACTTCTTAGCACTTGCTTGAAAGCTTCCTCACTTATTTGAAAGTGTTTTATTTACTTTACTTCAAACAAACGAATAACAGGACAATTAGTTAATTATTTACACAATTAATCAAGCACTTTATTTTTTTTTATTTTAAGCTCATGACAGATTTGACCCCATCCTATTACAGTTAAGGACTATTTTGGGCCACACAGATAATACTCAATTTTCCTGCCTTTTGGAACACTGGCATTGTTTTCTTATCCCAGGAATCACTTAACAGACAATGACTATGCAGGAATTCATCTCTACCCACTGCAGGAATTTTCACTGAGTCTGCAAAAGTTTTTAAAAGCACAACTTTGGTGTTAAAATGGTGTTCTTTAACAGGAGTTTGGGAAAAGGTCAAATTCTCTGTCACACTTCCACTCCCCTACCCCCATGTATACAATTGCACGCTAATCTGTGCCCCATCTCTTCTAGCACTCCTTTCTCTACCCCAGCTGCAGCCTTAGAGCTGTCTCCCTGGTTCATTCCTCATAAGTGAGTGGAGTTGTGACAGTGCTGACCATTAGCCATTGCTGTAATTTCCTCAGCCAGGAGAAGTAATGCCAAAGTATAAAGTACTGTATGACTCATTTTGTCATTATTGGAATTTAACCAAACTTCTGAACGTCCATTTGCAGAATTAGAAATAAATAATCTTGGTTTGAGAGTAATATTTAGAATTGAATTAAAAATGTGTTAATTGCTTGTTTCTCAAGGAGGAAGGTCTGACACGCAGCATTCCAGCCAGCATCCACTGGGATTTCAATTAACTCTGAACCATGTTGCTGTTCTCAAGTATAGCAGCTTTTACATTTTAGTAATATCATTAAATAATTATTTTTTAAAAAACGAATTCAGTAATATAACTTGATAAACACTCCAGGTTCTATTTTAAGCGCTTAATTTAATTGTTTTTAAAGATAAATCCCTTAACATATTAAAATCATGGAAGGAGGAAATAGATGCTAGCTATCTGTAGTTTAATCATTTCTCTTTTTTAAAAATATTTCCATTCAAAATTGATTCTACTGTATATCACAGGTGAAAGAAAACATTTAATATAATTATATTTAGAAGGGCTTATGTACATATTGCCCTGTATAAAATGTTTATTGTTAATTGCAAAGAAAACTATATCAGATAATTATTTTAAAACAAGCACCTTGGATATTATGTTCTTTTGTGTGGGTACTGTGATTTGCCATTTTCATTTTGAAACTAAAGATAAGAGCAAAGCTAATGAGATAAGGTACCATTATAGTTTTGTTGCTTAAGTATTTCATATAAAATCTCTGCAAGGAGAGTGCCTACTGTAGTAACTTTATTAAGAAACTTAACTCTGAACCTTCTTTACTTGTGCCACTCCACTGCAAAACTACAGTGCACTTCAGAATAAATGTTTTATAGCAAATAGGAATATGTGCAGCCAATGTATATAATCTGTAACAAACATAGACCATATGCAATGTACAACCGAGATGTATGGGGTGTTGTAACAGGGCAGGAAAATTTAGCATGTGGGAAAAGGGTGGAGCTACCAGAGGTTGGCTATGAGGCATTCCAAATGCAGCATTGTAACAAAGAAATTAAGGAATTGCTTCACCTGTGTAGAAAAGGGGTTGTACTCAGACTCTCACAAGGCTTCCCGACAGTAAGACAGCTTTAAGATCATTGCAATATTGGGAAGAAGGATTTAAACTTAGATTAGATAATTATAATTATCTCTTCTTATTCTGAACAAAAAACATCCTTGGTCATAGCCTTGTCAGCTGCTGGTAAGAAGGAAAAAGGTTCTTTGGCAGGCAGGCCAAATGGATTTGACTAAGAAGATTTCCACTGCTATGATGGGCTTGGAGGGGGAACTACTGTAGGTGTGTCTTCATCTGGAATAACATCCGTTTGCAAAGGCATCATACTGATTGCCATCTGTTTGGCATCTAGGCTCCTTTAAAAAGGGATGGTTTTATGTGCTGATTTCCCTGATGTGCTACCAATTAGAGGAGTACTGTGACAGGTGTCTACTCAGCCAAGGCAGGGCTACAGCTGGGATGTGCAGAAGCAAATTAAGCAATGTGCTGGTTCAGGGTCTTCAACATGGCCACACTTGCAAAAAGACAAATTCCTAATGCAAGAAATTGTATAGGGCTAATAAAGTGATGTTATGTTATGTTACTTACCACAAATCACTATAGCACACTATAGCATTCAGCTCCTTAATATTTTACTCCCATTTTGAGGCTCAAAACATGCTATAAAGGCTCTCAGTGAACCAGGGGATGTTATGTTACAGCTCTCTAAACATGAGGTGTGTAGAGCCTTTAAGAGAGTGAAAACCCATAAAGCAGCCGGCCCGTATTGTGTCTCCCCTCGTGTCCTTAAAACCTGCACAGGTCAGCTATCTCATGTATATGCAGACATTTTGAACCTGTCTGTGTCACTGTCAATTGTATCAGATTGCTTCAAGAAAACCACAACTGTGCCACAGCCCAAGAAGACCAAGGTAAATCGTTTGAACGATTACTGCCCAGTGGCACACACTTCAGTGATCATGATCATACCTTAAAAGTCTTGTACTGTCTTATATAATTACAATTACAATGTCCCAAACTGCCTTTACCAACTTCAGTTTACTTACCACCCGAATAGGCCAGCTAAAGTTGCCATATCTCTAGCAATACATACTCACCTTGAACATTTAGACAGGCGGGGCACCTATGTTAGGATTCTGTGTATAGATAAAGACCCAAGTTTATAGAGTTGGGACCAAACTCGGGAATCTGGGCTTAAGCAACTCTATGTGCCATTGGATACTGGATTTCCTGATGGCCAGACCTCAGGTGGTGAAAATTGACAACAATATACCTGTATCTACAGCCATCCTAAATGCTGGAGCTCCCCAAGGCTGCTGTACTGTACTTCTTGTTCACCTATGACTGGACAGCTACTTTCAACAACAATTACATTATTAATTGTGCAGCTGACACCACAATTATTGAGCTGATCATCAACAGAATGAGACCACATACAGGGGTGAGGCAAAGTATCTTACAAGGTGGTTCATTGACAAAAATCTGGCCCTGAATATCAACAAGACAAACTAACTCATTGTGGACTTCAGGAGAGGAGGGAGTCACATCCCAATCAGCATCAATGACACAGCAGTGGAAACCGTCAGCTACTTCAGGTTCCTTGTAGAACTCTGTAGACAGTATGAAAAAGGCAAAACAACTCCTGTACGTTCTGCAGTCCTTAAAGAAATGAGGTACTGTATGGGGAAGCAGCTCCTCATGAACTTTTACTGCAACACCATAAAAAGTGTCCTCACCAGTGGTCTCACTGTGTGGTACAGCAATATTACTATGCATGACAAAGATGGACTACAAGTGGTTGTGGCAATGACATAGAGGATTATAGGATGTGATTTTACCATCAATCGGTCTGATTCACGCCATCTGCTGCTAATAAAGCCCAATCCATCATACAGGATCCCAACCATTCCGGCCACAAACTGTTCTCCCCCCCTGTGCTCTGGCAAGTGGTACTGCACAATTAAAGCACAGACCACTAAATTCAAGAACAGCTTCTACCCTACAGCAGTGCGCATACGCAATGCACTTATGCACTATGCACTTTTTGCATGGTCTACCGTGTTTTATATTCAGTACTAAATATTTATAGTTCTGTTGTTATTATTTATTTGTAATATACTGTCTACATTATGGGGTGTTGTCTGCGGTACTGTGTATGTCCCGGGAGTTTTGTGCGAATAAGAATTCCAATGTAAACGTATTGTACTTATGGCAATAAACTCCTCTACTACTCTAGATACAGCATTGCTACACCAGGTTCGTAACAAGTCCATCGATTTTCCAACCACTTCTTCCTATTCAGGGTTGTGAAGGAAAACCTATCCTGCCAAAGAATGGGCACAATGTGGGATACACCATGAAATGGGACACCAGTCCATCACATGGCAGACAGACACAAACACAGACATACACATGCATGCACACACATTCACAGCTGGATCAAACTTTCCAGAAGCCAGTTTTTTGGACTATGGGATGAAACCAGAGCACCCAGGGCAACCCACACAAACCTGGGGAGAACAGACAGTAACCTGGGTCTAGGAATTGAACCCAGGGCGCCAGTTCTGTGAGGTACAGTATTTATGCTAGCCAAAGAGCCACTATGCTACCCAAGTCCTCACCTCACAAGGATACATCCATTGATGTACAAGGAAGGGACTTTTAAAGTCACCTCTAGCAGTGGACCTTGCCATGCATTTGGAATTCACAGCTTCCACCAGTGTCTAGTGTCTATCCAGTAACAGGAGTGGAAGCTCACTGCTCACATTTCCCTGTGTTTGTCTCTGGTCAGGCATGATAAGGGACAGAGCTGTAAGCAAATGACACAATTCTAAAAGTGTGTTTCTTTGATCTCCTGACTGAACTGTAACTACAGTCTCATACAAGATGATTATCTTGGTGAAATGTCTGCACTTATATGGCAGTAACCATTCATCCTCACACTGCACCATTTTCAATGGAAGATATCTTGAATCTCACAGCACCTGTGGAATGTGAAGATAGAATCAGAGCTCTTGTAAAGAATAGCTGAGCATGACATTTCTCAAAGTGGGGGTGATGATCCCATTCAAATTGTCTTGATCCAAACATGTCATGCCAGACGCAGTCAGGAAACATTCCATTTTATCTTTTAAATGAGATACCCAAAATGTCAGTATATTTTCTTTATATTATTTACAATTCAGACAGAAGCAAAGAACAAAGTTAAAATGTTTCTATCACGTTGACTGATGATAGGTTCCAGGTTTCCTCGACCTCTGCCACGAAGAAGCAGATTTCTGATATCAGATGGAAAGTGATGTGCTGCTAGATCTAGAGCAGTCAGTGGGTTAGACTGAACCTTGAAGTACAAATGTACAGTATGGCTTGCCAGAGAAAGAATGAAAGGGCACTGTCAGACCCAGACAGATAGCAAACATTGGTGTCCCTGGGTATCAAAACATTAACCAGAGAAGGTCAGAGGTCAGATCAGAAAAGCTGGAAGATTTCCATATCTTGGCTGTGTTCCCTTATCTACCTTAAGAAATATAGTTTTAGGAGAAATTGAGATAAACTAGTAATATCTAGAGCTGCTGAAAAGTTACATTCTGCTATTATGCTGCTATACTGTAGCTCCAAAGTGTTTTAGACCATTCAGGTATTCAGTTTGCTGGGTAGTATACAGTATTTTCCAAGCTTTTGTCTACAGCAGCTTTAATATATAAAGTTGAAGATTTTACATGTTATTGATTTCCAGATTCTTCCGTATTTTTTTTCCACATTCGAACCCATTTTCATCACAACAGGCAGATAGATGGATGATTCTAAACATGCTCTTTTTTATGATCTGCATGCTTGGGAAATGTAGAAGTCATTGGGAAGTTAAAACATTTAATTGAAGATTTAGACATACTAGTATTTGACTTTTATATAATTACAGTACATGGGATACTGTAACAAAACCCTCATCTTTATCATTTGTTTAATTAAGTCTGATTTTGATTCCAGCAAATTGTTGTCTCATTTTAAGCAGAGATTAGTTTCTCCATTTAAAGGCCTAACCTCCTCCTCAGTACCCTCCACAGCCTTACAGAAATAGTTACCAGTCATAGCTTCCTAATAATCCCCATCTATGAACTGGCTTCATCACTCTGCTCTCCTCCCCACTGATAGCTGATGTGTGGTGAGTGTTCTGGTGCACTATGGCTGCCGTACATTATATTTCTACGGTGCTGCAGTAAAAGTTCATGAGGAGCTGCACATTGATGGTGGTGGAGGGGATCCCCATTACCTGTAAAGTCCTTTTAAGTGGAGTTTCCAGAAAAGAGCTACAGTATATAGAAGGAATTATTATTATTATCCCACAGGCCCTTCAGGACAAATGTAGATAAACCAGAACTTAACTGTCACATACTGTACTTTTTAGAATGCATCTACCAATTTATCTATTGTTACTTCAGAGCCTTTTTATTTAGTTCTTAAATATTTAAAGGTACGGCTGCATGGTGGTGCAGTGGTTAGTATTGCTGCCTAGCTGCAGCAGGGCCCTGGGTTCAATTTCTGGGAAGCAGTATGTTTTCTTTGTGTTCACATAGGTTTCCACCTAGTGCTCCCATTTCCTCCATCATATTGTCCATTATGCTGTTGCAGTAGGTTAATTGACTTCTGGCAAAATTAACTGTTGATGTACATGTTTCTCTGTGTCTGTGGGTGCCCTGACTGACCTCCATCCCTGCCAGAGGAGGCTTTACAAAATTCTGACAATAGTGGTGTAAATAACCCTCATATTTTCCTGAATTTAGGTTCATTGTGACAAATATGACATTACCATGTGTAATGTTATTCAAATTACAGTACATTATTTTTTTAGATTTGGTCAAGCAACATACATTATCCAGTCTATAGATGTTGCTGATTATGTTTTCATCAGAGGTATGAATAAATCTAGAGGGCATTGTATTGTCTGTTGCTGTTCTGGGCCCAAGCAACTAAAGTACTGCATCTTCCATTACCTGCATTTTTATAAATGGTTGTTTTTCCAGCACCAGTTACGCCAGTAACTAACTGCAGATAGAGGCTTCAAGAACTGCTGCACTGAAAGGAAATTTCATTCTTAAAAGCACTGCAGTTAGTTTAAAATGCTCCCCACCAATAAGAAGTTAAATGTAGAAGTTCAATAGAGCAATCAGAAGGTAAATGTGCAGTATATTGTGAAAAGGAACTTAAAGAAGAACACCACTGAGCACAACATAAAACAAAAATATATCTGAGGCTAGAACCAGTATAATTTTCACCTGACCTGCTTTTCAGATGTCTGCATTAGTACTCTATTTTACTTATTGCACGTCTGTTTGCGTTCATTGTTTGCTATTGGACAGATTGTATGTAGGTTTGTTTTTATGCATTCTATATAGTCATCCCTTAACAATGCCTGGTGTGACACTATTCAGCTGCTTCTCAATCTTTGTTCTTGCCCCAAGTCTCTGTCCAACCTCACTGGCTTGGGGCAAGTGCTACTTCAGACGTGGTTAAATCTTTCCTGTGTATCCTGGATAATGGATTCATGCAATTGTAAAGTAAGGCAACCAGCCGACCTTAACTTCACTCTTAAATGTAGAAAGACCTCCCAAAGAAAGGCTCCATAGCCAATATGGCATTGTTTCATTTTTCTAATTTGCAGCCTAAAATTAATCTCTACGTGTTCTTGCACCAAACACACAGTGATGCAGCTCCTCATTTTCAGGCTAGAAAATGGATGGTATAATTTAATATTTTTTCTTTTATTTAAAAAATAATAATATTTACTACTGTATACAGTATGTATGGGTATGTATGGGTCGATGGTCTTGGGTTATTGGATTATGTTCCTTGTCCTCAGGTTAAACCTTTTGTCATTCAAGAAAAACACAATTCGGGCATGTGCAAACTATAATAGGCTTGTGTGTGAGGGATAGAAAACAGATTCCTTTCCAGGAACAAGTTGTGATCCTGACAAGGAATGATCAGAAGAGGGAGTAAAAGTAAAAGGGCTCATAGAAGCATGATTTAGTGATACGTTGAGGGATTTGTTATTTTAGCAAAGTGGATTTGATGCTCTCTTGGCTGTGCAGGTTGGGTGTCTTAGAGGTGTGCCTGAGATATGGACAGTCTGGACACACCCTCTACACCAGCAACTCTACTGGTACTGAGCCCAATGACAGGTCCACAAAACATTGTGCCATTCCTACATTGCCAGTGTCGGGCATGGTTCCAAACTGTGTGGTAGTGTGCCAAGAATAAACTGCAGATTTGCACTTACAAGGTGGATTTCATTTACTCTGTTCATGTGCCACAAAGTCGCACAGAGTAAAATGGGATAATTACAATGACACCCCATAATTTGTAAGAGCATTCAAATCTGTAATGGCAAGGGATTCTGGATTTGGCTCAGTGTGAGTTGGCCATTCAGATGTATCAGAGACAGTGTTTTAAACCCAGTCTACACAGCTACAGCGATGCCATAATGTACCAGCGAGACCAGAACTGAGTCACTGAGGTTTCTGAGCTTGGAAAGAGTGATTAGAGGGGTAGAGTGACTCATGAGTCATTAGAGTGAGTTGAGACTTTTGCATTCCTCGGACTTTGAGGAGAATTGAAAGTGGTAATGGTCCAGTTGTTTGGCATATAACAGGTTGGATGCCTGTCTGAGCTGTGCAGTTGGGAGTGCTGCTGAAGATTTAAAGCTGGACTCCATGTGCTTACACAGAAGAGTACACTTTGAAAGAGACTAAACCAATGTTTGAGTTCACACACTGTCAAGACAGATAAGCCCTCATAATCATCAGATATACACTGATAGATGTGGGTTGTTCTTGCTGTTTATTCTCTGAGACAAGAGAGGGGAGTGATATTGAACAGTGAGGTATTAACCTAATCCATACTATGTCTTGTCAGAGGTAAAAGAAGACTTTTAGAAGCAGACCTGGCAGGCTGGCTTCTCAGCCTTTAATCAGAGCTTTGTCAGAGGGCAGTATCCTGCCCAAAAAGCATAGTAACACACAGAGGAAAAATGAGATCCGTAATGACTTTTTCATTGAGTCTTACAGCCTGTTGAAGAGCTCCCATGAGCTTCAGAGGTTTCTGTTGTAGAGAAAACCGGTTCAGGGACGCCAAATATGTAAGAAAAGTGGCTCTCTGAAGGCACCAGTTCTGTAGGGTTTGGGCATTTACTGAGACAATTATTAATTGTAGCAGTAAATCACAAAGTTGATTCTTTTGATGGCTTTAGAATCCAACCATGCGACATAACTCAAACAACGCGCACACAGGTACTAATACACGAGGATACATTTATTAATACATAGAATATGCATGTAAATCTAACCGATCTTATCGTGAGGGTTATCAGAATACAAAAGATATATATTCAATCAGTTACAAAGTGTTACACATATCAAGAGGACATACGTTCAGTATATCATTCATTAAGACCGTTTCGTAAAGTGAACTTGGTTACAACTTCTACATTAGATACTCAAAACAAGTACATAACTCTTAGGAATTAAATTGATATCAACTGGTTTGGATAACAATTGAATTCTCGAGCTGTAATGCATTGAAGTTGAATACTCATCCAATTTTTGGGGATTCAGATCTCCTGCGGGCACAAAGAAACAGTTGCAGGCTGTTGCTGTCCAATCCGCGCTCTCTGGCTCCATGCCAGGCTGTGATGTGCGACTTGCGACGGTGCGCTGCTGATGCTCACTGTTGGCTTTAACTAGCAAAGTTTGTGCACAGGAGAAAAGATGACTGTGGGTCCCAGCAAGTCAGGAAGAGGACCAGTTCGTTTATGATGAAGAGCTAGTTCTGAATAGTGATTCAGCTGTCCACAGTTCCGACCTGTTCACGAGGCCTGCTGCTGGTTACTCTCTGGCAACCTCCACTCTAGACTCTTAGAACAAAGGAAAGTTCTGGCACTCGGACACACTGGCCGTTCCGTGGTTGTCCGGGCTGAGTCTCAGGATGGTCAGGAGGCGCGCTGTGAGAATGTCCTGCCCTTGGGAGCCTTCTGCTCCTGGGCCGTCCTGCCCTGGAATTCTCCTGATGAATCTTGTTGAATCTGAATCTCAATCTTGTCGAATCTCCCAGGCTCTCTGTGTTGCCTGTTTTTACCTGGAGGAACTTCAGCTCATTGATTGGCTGAAAGTTCCATGGGCATCAGAGTCCCACGTGGGTTACTCGGCCCTACCAGTCCCTGATTGGTTGATCAAGGTGAGATATGAGTCACTTAGTCCTGACACTTAGTAATGCAGTCCAGATGTCCAACTGGCACTCCCTAGACAGATAGGCGCCAATGGGTGACCATTGATCATGATAGCCAGGCTTAGCTAAGTGCATCCCCCTTTGGGAGCTGTCCTTGGACCTTAAATCACCTTGCATGAATGGTTTCTCTGTGGCTGCACCACAGAGATGAACAGAGAAATGAGGCCTAATTTGGGAAAGCTCAGAAACACTTAATTCTGCCTTATTATTAAGCCTCGCCACTACATATCCCCCCTTTTTGAAGGTCACGAGGTCCTGAGGCGTTGTTGCCTTCAAAACAAAACAGAGTTAAGTGATGTCCCTTGTCATTAGAACATTAATCTTAAATGTCTACATTACTCCTCGAGAATTCATACCGGAAAACTATTGGTTAGGTAGCTGCATTGCGGTAGCTGTATCATGCCTGTCACAAGTCATAGTGTCAGTTAAATGTGGTGTGCTGACCAGCCATTTACTTCCCACCTGCTCTTCATGGAGTTCATTAACCTCCCTCTGCCCGTTAGTAGCTTTACACCCTTCATTGGTGAATCGTTTAGACACAGCCAATGGATAGCTTTGGTAGCCATACCCATCTCAAGACTTGGAACCGAATTCAATCTTGGATTGCCTTCTGGGTGAGCTATGAGCGATGGGGTTAATGTCACATACTCCTCTACTGAGAAGAGTGGAATCAAGTGGGTTGGGAATTGTGCCATGGCTAGACTGGCTACAGTGGCACTAAACTCCCTTAACAGGTCTTGTGTCAACATTCTGGCCTGTTACACACAAGCATAAACCCACTGTATAACACCAACAATCCTGTCCACTGGTTGGGGAATAAGATTTAACCCTGTTGCATAGGAAATTGCCTGTAGGGTTTTCCCTAAGCTTTCCAACTTTTGCTGCTGTTGATACAGTCTGTCACTACCCTCTGGCATCTCTGACACCTGCCTTCTTGGGGCAGTCAGGGTGAGAGTGCCAGTAGCACACAAACCTACCAGAAATAGCAAATGCACAACAGTGGTGGCAGCAATCAGTCCTCCCAAAAGTCTTTTCGGGTGGCTGATCCCAGTCATCTCCTTCTGAGTGACTGTTGCCTTTCTAAGCTGGCGCGGCGTGTACATGGTGTCTTTCTCAGTATGCCCTGTGGCATCTTGGGCACCAACATCCTGGAAATCTGGGGAGATCTGACGCAGCGGCTGATGCTGTTCCTCCTTTTCCAGGGCATCTGCTCTTTCGATTTGTTCATGCCTGTGCTCTAGGAACCCTGCAGGGGGCGGTACAGCGGTGGAGCATGCCTGACCCTCGGCTGAGTGGTCATCTGGAGCACCTGAGTGATCTGGGATTGGTACCCCATTCTCACTGTTCAGTTCCACCCTGCACACTTCCTGATTGAGGAATCCCTCTATCGGCATGTTTACAATCGTTCGCTGGGGGTAGGTGTAGGACACCTGCTCGCTCCCCCCTTCCCTCGCTAGGGGTTCAGGGAGCTGCCCCAGCACTGGGATAGCTAGTTCACTGTCTTTGAACTCACTATCACTCACCAGGCCCATGTCAGTGCAGGCGGGGATTCTGACACCTCTCTTTGCGATGTCCTGCACTGGCAGGCGGGTGACTTTACCATCCAGCTCCAGTCTGGCTGAACCACTGTTGGTCAGACTCAGACTGACAGACTGAGCTGGTGGCTTTAAGAAAACCGGCTCGGCTTTCATTCCCTGTCCCTTCTGGGGGACTGGGTGTGTTGGCAACCCTGCCGTTGAGGCAGGAACAATCAGGTCAGTCTCACTCACTACCTGGTAGTTGTGAGAAATAATGTTACCTGACTGCAGGTTCCCTGGGTCAAAGCAGAGGGAATCGGCATCTGGGATCAGGTGTGTCCACAGCGCAGTAGTCTCAGTGTCGAGCTGGACCTCCTGTCTAACCTGTGAATGTTGCACCAGGGGCACCTGGCGGTGGCCCTGCGACAGCTGCTCAAGCAGATCCTCACTAATAGAGGACCTCTCAGGGCTAAGGGTGAGGGCTACATCACCAACCTGCTCTCCTGCCATCTGGATCCCTTCCACCACTGCAGCGTGGTGGTCCTGACCCCTCTTGGGTGCCAGGGTGCACAGGGAAAGCTCCTTTTCATCGCCAGGTGGGGAGATCTGCTCCTCTTTAGGGACGTAAAAGGTGTGTGCTTTACCTGGTGGATCAGGCGGCTGCTTGGAGCACCGCTCCTGTGGCATGGAGGCTGTTGGGACCTCAGCCGGGACACGACTTCCCTGTATATCCGGGGAACAAGGAAATATTTTTATTTCTTCTCCAGAGGGAACAGAAGGAATCTCCGCATGGGCTTCTGTGTTCGGTGGGCACTGTGTGAGCACAGTCTGCCTCTTGGCCCCCCTTTCCTTCTGTACAGAAGGCTTAGGAGCCTTGACCTGTTTCCACACCTTGCCTTTCTGGTGATCCACCAAAGGTTCCTCTCTGAGTCGCATGCCCTTTTCTTTTTCTACCCGTTTGAGCTTGCCGTGTGACATCAAACACCTTTCAACCTCAGTGTCAATCAGTGTCTCACTGGGTAAGACATCTCCCATGGCAGCCTTGAGGTAAAAGCTTCTTGCTTTTCCTCTGCGTTTTACTGCCTGCTCTGTGACTTCAGGGGTGGAGTCAGCACTTACTTGGGAGTGGCTGACCTTATCCAGGCAGGACCCCTTCCGCTCAATCAGATAGACTGAGGGAGGGAGAGGGGGCTGGTCTCCGCCTCCTCCAGTGGAGAGTATCAGCTCATTCACGCTTCCGGCAGCCTTGGGGATTGGTTGTCCCTGTCCTAATAAAGCTTGTTCAAGCCTGGCCAGGCGGGCGGCTACTGAATCCTTTTGTTCAGCTTTTTCTAGCTCTTTCCCTCCCCCGGTGTTCTCATGGCACTTAGGACGCTGGGTGCGGTCCTGTGTGAGTGCTTTGGAACGGGGCTTAGCCAGCTCAGGAGCCTGTGCTCCTTCGAGCAGGGGGGAATTAACCCTGCTGGCTCTGACGGCGAACACAGTCGGTTTAACAGCTTTTTGCTCAGAGCGACTTTGGACATCATACTCCCAGGCTTTCTGCACGAATCTCTTAATATCAGTCATTTTCATGGTCTGTGCATCTGTATGCATTAAGATCATCTTTCTGACTGATGGGTGGAGATTCGCAATGAATAAACCCTTGAAATGTGTGTTCTCTTCGCAACCCTCATCATTTCGCCCTGCAAAATAAGTTCGTCTAAGTCTCTCGTAATATTCGCGAGGGGACTCTGCTCTCTCGTGCTTAATGTTAAGAGCGGCGGCTATCGCGGCAGTCGGGTCAGTAAACGCACTGTATTCTTCGATAAGTGTTTGACATAGCTGCTCAAAGTCATTGCAGACTTCTTTCATCTGCCTAGCCATCCACTCATGTACAGCTCTGCTGGTAGTTTTCCTGACCAGAAACACTTTCTCCTGTTCTGTGGCATTTGGCAGGTACTGCAGGTTATACCTGAGGTCCTGAATATAACTCTCGATATTATTCTCTGACACTGCGGGGTCAAATCTCTCTATGTCCTTCGCTAGCTCTCTCAGAGAATGGAGATTTATTCTCCTAGCTTCTCCGCTGACGGAGATATGGCAGAGATCGTGGTCAGACCTGTCGCTGCTAGAGAGAGTGCTTAATAGCGACTCGAATTCAGACCTTTTAGCAACCATCGTTAAACTTAAAGAGTATTACTTTTAAGTACGAAATCACAATTTTACCACAGAAAACCACAAGATCAAGTATGCAATCAACCCGGTAGATCGCAAAAGATCACAAAACAATCAAGCACTGCTTAAAGAGCAAGGGGAACTTTTTCTTTCGGCTTTCAGCACACTGTATTGTCGTGTATGAAACCCGCGGCGTTTTATATTGAATTATTCCGCTTGGTTGACTCATTTCAGTCTTGCCACGCCCACCCAGGGACGCCAAAATAATGTAGAGAAAACCGGTTCAGGGACGCCAAATATGTAAGAAAAGTGGCTCTCTGAAGGCACCAGTTCTGTAGGGTTTGGGCATTTACTGAGACAATTATTAATTGTAGCAGTAAATCACAAAGTTGATTCTTTTGATGGCTTTAGAATCCAACCATGCGACATAACTCAAACAACGCGCACACAGGTACTAATACACGAGGATACATTTATTAATACATAGAATATGCATGTAAATCTAACCGATCTTATCGTGAGGGTTATCAGAATACAAAAGATATATATTCAATCAGTTACAAAGTGTTACACATATCAAGAGGACATACGTTCAGTATATCATTCATTAAGACCGTTTCGTAAAGTGAACTTGGTTACAACTTCTACATTAGATACTCAAAACAAGTACATAACTCTTAGGAATTAAATTGATATCAACTGGTTTGGATAACAATTGAATTCTCGAGCTGTAATGCATTGAAGTTGAATACTCATCCAATTTTTGGGGATTCAGATCTCCTGCGGGCACAAAGAAACAGTTGCAGGCTGTTGCTGTCCAATCCGCGCTCTCTGGCTCCATGCCAGGCTGTGATGTGCGGCTTGCGACGGTGCGCTGCTGATGCTCACTGTTGGCTTTAACTAGCAAAGTTTGTGCACAGGAGAAAAGATGACTGTGGGTCCCAGCAAGTCAGGAAGAGGACCAGTTCGTTTATGATGAAGAGCTAGTTCTGAATAGTGATTCAGCTGTCCACAGTTCCGACCTGTTCACGAGGCCTGCTGCTGGTTACTCTCTGGCAACCTCCACTCTAGACTCTTAGAACAAAGGAAAGTTCTGGCACTCGGACACACTGGCCGTTCCGTGGTTGTCCGGGCTGAGTCTCAGGATGGTCAGGAGGCGCGCTGTGAGAATGTCCTGCCCTTGGGAGCCTTCTGCTCCTGGGCCGTCCTGCCCTGGAATTCTCCTGTTGAATCTTGTTGAATCTGAATCTCAATCTTGTCGAATCTCCCAGGCTCTCTGTGTTGCCTGTTTTAACCTGGAGGAACTTCAGCTCATTGATTGGCTGAAAGTTCCATGGGCATCAGAGTCCCACGTGGGTTACTCGGCCCTACCAGTCCCTGATTGGTTGATCAAGGTGAGATATGAGTCACTTAGTCCTGACACTTAGTAATGCAGTCCAGATGTCCAACTGGCACTCCCTAGACAGATAGGCGCCAATGGGTGACCATTGATCATGATAGCCAGGCTTAGCTAAGTGCATCCCCCTTTGGGAGCTGTCCTTGGACCTTAAATTACCTTGCATGAATGGTTTCTCTGTGGCTGCACCACAGAGATGAACAGAGAAATGAGGCCTAATTTGGGAAAGCTCAGAAACACTTAATTCTGCCTTATTATTAAGCCTCGCCACTACACTGTTCTGTGATGCTGTACAGAAGAATGGGAGGACTTTCAAATTTATTTTCACATTTGTGCTGGAGGTAAAGGAAAGTTAATAAATAATAAATAAATGTGAAAGAAGTTCCAACATAGCCCCAACATAGTTCCAACACCTTCAAATACATACTGTATGCTACGCCCTCTAACTTTATTTACACCCCTCATGAGAAATCACCCAAATTTTAAATAAATATAAAAAATATATGAACAATCATAATAGCATTGCACAGTGCAAAATGTTTGAAAATGTAGTGGAAGCCTCTGAGACTACTTCCAGTTCCCCTGGATTATAAAAAGGAGGTAACTCATGGAATACTGTGTATTTAACGGTAGCATGCATCATCATCATTAAGATCAAAGATCCAAATAGTGTAGGAAAATGGTCATTGATCATTACAACCTAACGAATGAGTATAAAAACCCCACAAATAGCTGTCTATAATATTATGTTAATGAATCACACAATTAGTTGAGTAGCCTCTCTCCTTGTGCAATAATAATGATTCATGTGATTTCACAATAAATGTTTCTTTAAATTCCACATTAAGCATGATGAATTTCAAGCAAGGATTCAACCATGAAGACCAAGGAGCTTTGAGAATAGTTTGTTCAATCAAGATAAAATATGTGTATTTTACCACTCAGACACTGCCCTATTCCTGCTGTATTTTCTAACTGAGCAGCCAGGCAAGGAAGCAGGGCTGCAACTGTGAGGCCCATGGTCACTTCCGTTGACTAGATGGCTGAGATCGGAGAAAATGTGCTTGTGTCAATAATAACATTGCAATAACAAAGCTGGCCTGTCTGGCAGATTAGAAAACCCATCTGAAATCTGAAACAAAGCATTTAAGTGAGACTGCAAACTTGAGACAAAAAGGTTTGTGTCACAATTCTAATCCCTCCCTCTTAAGGGCGCTCCGGCTCTTTCACATTTTACCAGTTCTCCTGCACCTGCCTCCTGTTCCAGTCTCCAATTTATAAGTCAGACACTCCGACTATTACAGGCTTGGTATTGGAAGATGGATGCCCCAAGGCTTGCCCATTTTCTAGGTTGTCCAAAGACAAGCCTTTTCCCTGGCGTCCTGACCATCTGTGTCCGGAGCTTGAAACAACTGGCCCCATTTCCCCTTTTATTCCTCACAGCCCTTTTCCAGATCCCGTTCCAGCTTTTAATTTAGTTTGTTTTTGTCAGGGATGGACCACCCAGATCTGGACAGTTGCCTCCCTACAGATTTCCCTACGAACACCCTTTGGAATGTTTACCTGGACCATGCCCTCCTTGAGCTTCTTGATCACCTTCATCATGCCCCCCTGTTCGTCTACCAGCACAGTTCCTTGTCTCCTCCCCGTGTCTGTTCACTCCGTTCCGGATTGGGCTGTCTGCATAGGGTCCTGAAAGACGCTACGTGACAGTTTGTTGTTAGTCAATGCAAAATTGGAACTTTTTGGTATAAATGCAAAGAGTTACATCTGACGCAAACCCAACATAGTGCATCAAACAGTCAACACTATGGTGGCGGCAGCAGTATGACATACAGTAGTTCTGCTTCTCATCAGCAGGTACCGCTGAAGTCTTGTCAAGACTGCTGAGAACACAGATGGAGCAAAGTACTAATCTTAGAGGAAAGTCTGATTCAGATCTTAAACTGGAACACAAAATCGCCTTTCAGCAGAGCAATGACTCAAAGCACAAGACCAAAACTACACTAGTGTGGCTTAAGATAAGAAAATAACATTCGCTAAGTGACTCAGTCAAAGTTCTGACTTAAATCCTATTTAGAGTCTGGAAAAACTTGCAAAGTGCTCTGCTTAATTGAAAACGAAGCGCCTTGAGTGAGCTTGAGCAAATCTGCCAAATTACACTATGCCAGTGTGCAAAACTGATAGAATCTAATCCCAAAAAGACCTGTGGCTGAAATTCCAGCCAAAGGTGTTTCCACCAAAGGCTGAACACTTATGCAATCAGTATGTTGTATTTTAGATTTTTGCCATTAGTTTTTGCCTACATTTACTGTACCTTAGCTTAGATGTTTCCAGTTTGAGCATTCTGGTTTTTCATAGAATTACGTTTTGTAATTTAACAATATAGGGCACAACGGGATGGTTTTTAAAGCACTGTAGTTAATGTTCCACCCATAATGTATATAATAAACTGATGGGAAAAAAAAGGCAACACCTCCTCCTCCACACTCTGGCCCTCTCGTCTGCATGGAACAGTGAAGTAAAGAGGACCTGATGCCACTGCTGACGAGTCCATCGCAGGCTCTCTCTGGCTCAAGCCAGTCAGGTGTGACATCTAGGAGGTGTGAACAGAGGGCCTCTGACAGGTCATCTTTCTCTAAGGCCAGCAGCATTGAGCCTTACTGTCCTGTCAATGATGCGGGTATTGTGTCTGCTGGCAGTTTCAGCAGCAGTACGGGTTGCAGATCTGAAACAATCTCTCAGATGGACCAGTATGATGTGTCGGCCTGAAAGTGTGGCCTTTTTCTTGAAATAACCCAAGCTTTGAATGAAGGCCTTTTGAAATGGTGACCTAATCAGGCATTGTTCTATCCAGACCTCGTTGGGTAAAAGTGCACCTAGTGAGCTTTCGTGTGATTGGCAAATTGGAATGCCTCACTGCACAAGCTGTATTGCTGGTCAGAGGACTTAAAACAAATTGACAACTTTTTGTGAAAGTACATACTGTAAGCTATAACTATAGTATTCTCATTCCAGAAAATGGTGCGTTTCTTTTTTCCATCAGTATACAGTATATACATTTGATCAGTATCAGCCTTTGTTACAATTGGACAAAGCCAAGGCTTAATTGATTTAAGCCATATTAAACAGAAAAGTGTTTTAATCATAACTTAATATCAGAGAGTCATAAAGATTTACAACACATACAGGGTTTTATCATATTGAACCTTTTGTGAAAACAGAACCTTGCTCCTTCAGTTTGCAAACAGCACAGCAGTAAACAAGGAAATGTCTTCAGCCCTCTACAACACTGGGAAATGTTTATTAACACTCACAAAACGAAAATATTATTTCAATCAAATGGTGTCCGACAGGAGCACGAGAGATTATTGCTTGTGCCAAAGGTAGCAAAAAGATCAAATCCCACACTCTTCAGAGCAAATCTGACGCAGAATCCCGTGTCTTTCACCACAGCCACAAGCATCCACTTCTCTTCATCTTTTAGAAAAATAGGATGGCAGGAAGAACAACTTCAGCACAGCCTGTGACATTTTAAGCAGCGTTAATAATATCTGTGTATTATAAAAAATAAATTACAGGCTGCAGAATTACAAGAAACAATTCCATTTCTGAATTCTGTGACATTTTATAAACCTTTATAAAGCTATTCCCTCCTGGTTTATGATGTCACAGAACACAGAGATGAAATTATTTCTCAGTAAGTCACTGCTCATACATATATATAATTATATATGTTGTATGAGGATAGATGTATTCAGACAGAATGATTTGAAGATAGTGGCATCACAAGCTATATTGCTACTCTGCAGTAACTTGAAGCAGAAAAGCTAGCGGAAAAGTTACTTTTAAAAATGGGGAAAAGGAAAAAAGTTTGTTCCCATGGTTGTTTTATGTAAGAGTGTAATTAATTGATTATGAGAGGTATATGAACATACAGTAAATTATTGAGATAATATGTGGACAAGGTTTTTAATGCCCTTAGAATACACTGAAAAAGACATGAGCTTTTATGAAGATAATACCTCCTGCAGCTGAGGAGTATGACTACTGTCTTTGTAGACTCATAGACACTAGACAGAAATAGAACTAGACAGAGTATTGGGATACATTCAGTTCACAGGCAAAAAAAAAAAAAACAACTAGGTCTTATACAAAGGTCTCTAGTGATTTTTAATGAAAACACCTAATAATAAGCTTATTTAATACACCTGAAAAACAAAAACCTGAGAAAAAGAAAGTTAATTACAATATAGCAAGAAAGATATTGCCCCCAAGACTGAGTAATTCATAATCAGTATTTAATGGGCCACAATCTGGCTGTTGTGATGTCACAGACATTTCATAAAACTTAAGAGGTGTTTGATGAATGTGAGCATTAAAGGTGTCTGCTTCTAGAAGTGTTTCCTTGTTGTTCTGGTTCCAGCCAGACCAATTTCTCTTCAGGTCTAGCAGTAATACTTTTCTTCATTTTGGTTGTTTTTTTATTTTTGTTCTCATTTCAGGCCCACCCAATCTAGAATTACAAGATTTTAACTTTCCATCTCTGCTCACAGCGCTGGCCTCCTGTACCCTACACAGCCAGAATGAGACCTGTAGACAGGCTTCACTGGCCCACTGTTCATCTTCTAGAGTGCTGTCAGGACACTAGTGACTTAAAGTAGTAACAGAATAAGGCACAATTAGGTTCAGCACCACTTGGTGGACTGGCACATCCTAGTCTCACACTTCAGGCCTGCCAAAGATATTGTAGGAGTCACTGTTTCCTTGGGAACCGAGAAACACTCTAACCCTTAGCAGTGCTGAGCGATTTGTTAGCTGAGGGAATCCTGCTCACAGACAGTAACTTGACCAAGACGTGAACTCCTCACTTCTAGAGCATACAGTTCAGGCTGCTCTTAAAGCTAGTGTCCTTAGAGACTGAGCCAGCTGAGAGCCTTGTCTCTTACATTTTATATACTCTATAGGTTCAGGCCTGAACTTTGATGTTTTTCTCTTTAGATTTAACTGTGTGCCCCATGGTACAGTAGTTGAGCTCAAATGCCAAGTGTCATGATCGTTATCCCTCCTCTAGAGGGCGCTCCAACCCTTTTGTATTTTAGTTTCTTTATTACATTCACCTGCCCCTTGTTCCTCATCTGTTATTTAAAACTCGTGCCTCTGAAGCTCAGAGCTCTGCATTGGAAGACGGACGCCCGGAGGCCCACCTAGCATCAACTCGCCTCACATCCACTGCTTGAGGGCATAGGCTTCAGCTCTGTTTTTATTCTTGTTATCCTCTTGGATGGACTTCCCGGTTTTGGATATCGGACTGTGCCCTGGTTTCCCTATTTGGACTGTGTTGGACTTGTTAGCCTGTGCCACGCCCCCTGAGCACTGGATCAAAGCCGTCACGCCCCCCTGTCTATCATCCTGTCCTGATCCTGCCGTGTTTTCCCTGGTGTTCTTCTCCAGTTACTTGAGTATTATACCAGCTGCACAGGGTCCTAAACTATGCACTTGACGGGAGTCAGGACTGGCTCCTGTTACAGCAAGCTTATGAGTGGGGTGATCATTGCTTTTGTCTCCTTAAATCTGGCAAGTGTTTTTCATTATTCTGATTTGTTGACTGGTCTCACAAATTAATTGTCTTCTTCCCTTGGCATAAATTGTTCTTGGTTCAAAAGATGTGGTGGTAGCTCAGCGCTTCAGAAGAGTAATCTATAAGAGGTCTGTGGGACACCTCCACTGATTATATCATGCTTTAACGATAGATGACAAATGTTTTCATTTGAATATTGTGATATACAGTAATTTCATATATTGTAATGGTTATATATACTGTATATAACCATAATATATTGTATGGTTCATTCCTTGAACTGTTACTGTTGAATTGTTACTTTTATAAGTTAAATGCTAATATTATTACGTTATGGTTTATTATAATTTTTAAAAGGGAAGAAAACAACACAATATTAACCCCCACACCCCAAAAGCTCCCCCAGTTCCCCCTTCACTGTTAACTCCCCTCTGAGCTAATATTAAAAAAGCCAAAAGACAGCTATGACAGAAGTACTACATAGGAAGGATTTGACCACATCTGAAGCAGCATTCCAAGCTTCATGAAAATAGCCAGTGAGGTTGGATGGAGTTGGATGGAGGGACAAGAAGAAAGGTGAAGTAGTTGAATGGTGTCACACCAGGCTTCAGTGCCCTTAGTGGCATTGATGTGGTCCCCCAACACAACTCCATTATATCAAACATTTTTAAGCGGTGACTATAAAAAATGTGTAAAAACAAACATACATACATTCAATCTGTCCAATAGCAAACAATGAATGCAAATGGATGTGCAATTAGTAAGATGTAGCACTAATGCAGACATCTGAAAAGCAGGTCAGGTGAAAGTTATACTAGTTTAAGCCACAGATTTAATTTTGTTTTATGTTGTGGTCAGTGGTGTTCTTTGGAAATGCACTAATACGTTTTCACTATATACTGCACATTTAACTGCTGATTGCTATATTGAACTTCTACATTTAACTTCTTATTGGTGGGGAGCATTTTAAACTAACTATAGTGCTTTTAAGAAAGAAATTTCCTTTCAGTGAAGCAGTTCTTGAAGCTTCTGTCTGCCGTTAGTTGTTGGAGCAACTGATTCTGAAAAAACAACCTATTTTAAAAATGCAGGTAACTGCTTGGGCACAAAAACAAAAATATCAACAGAAAATCAACAGAATATTTATAGATTGGATAATGTATAGTATCTTGTTTGATCAATTCTAAAAACCTTATATTTTTAAAAGCATCTAAATTCAGGAAAACATGAGGGTTATTCACACCACTTTCATTTGTGTTTTGTAAAGCCTCCTCTGGCAGGGATAACCGCTAGTCCATCACGTACCCATTGCTTGCCAGGATAGGATCCGGGTCCCCCATGACCCTGTATTGGATAAAGCACATACAAAATGAATGAATAGATAGATTTATAATATTGCCTCCCCATGTGCTGTGCTGCTTAGATTAGGAGAATTACATTTTTGATTTTTTTGAGCAAGTGCCATTACTCATTTTGTAACTTGTTCTGTTACATGATATGATTTCATCGTAATAAACCTTGAGGGCACCGTGTTAAGGAACATTTCTCTAATAGCCAAGAGTATCAAACAAGCAAACAGCTGTGATGGTATACCCTCTGTCAACCGCGGAGTTGAAATCTTGAAAGCAAGTACAACATACCACTACAAGTAACAGTTCATGAAAATCTCAAATGTAAGCAATGAGAAGAAAATGATTGACATGTTAAATAAACCTGAAGGCCAATCAGATAGCAGGACCTTCAAATGGTGATGTCTAAATTAGTTCTACTCGAGTCGATCAGAAGTCCAATTGTATTGCAAGCCTCAAGTGAACACAGGTATATTTCTTAATTTTCAGGGGTTACTGGGAAACCTTGGGCTACTTATTTGAAGATGAGTAGAGCATGTCAGCATCAGTAGGGTGACATCTTGTGGACCAAATGGTGTGAACCAGTTAAGAAGGCGTCTGTGAGATTAAGACTGGATTCATTAAAGGTTTACACACTGTAGCTTATATCCTGTTATCTTCATACTATAGCAGCGACCAGGTATTATTTTCTATCCCGCTCCCTGTGACCTCAGTGCCTGTTCGCTTTTCTTCTGGCTGTGTTCTTATCATTTAATTGAACCCTACATTTAACCAATAATTTACTTATTAGAAATGTAACGGGTTTTGGCTCTGCAGCTGTAAAAGATCTTGGATTTACCTAGTGTGACTGTAAAGCAAAAAATAACAGCTTTGGCTTTTCTGTCCCAATCCATTTGGAGGGCAATGTATTACTGACACCTCTACCTTTTGTCAGACAAAGGGAGATTAGTGTGCTTCCTCATTTTTTCTGCTGCTTCTTGGGCGTGATCAACATTTTGATGGCTTAATTCCAACCCATCACCCCCCCCCCATCTCTCTAATGTACATGCCTTCACTGTCAGTCCATTTCCAGAAGATTATAGGGATGCTCACACAAGTACATGCACACAAATATCCAGTGGCTTTCTGTAATACAGTTAGAGCTTCTCAGGAGGGGGGCCTCAGGAGTTCAGCCTGTGCCTAATTGAATCCTGCAATCATTGCTGGAAGGTAGAGGGGCGCAGGTGTCTGTGCGGCAGAATGCACTCAACTATGTAAAGAAAGATAAAAAAGCATATCTTCAAAAGAGGATAATTTCTATTCCAAACCTATTCCTTACCTATTATTCCGTTTAGGACTCAGATCGCAGTGTGCGTTCCCAATGATTCTCTGCCTGTTCTGGTCTGATAGTAATTGGCCATCCTACTGGCCTATGATAGCATTTAGAGATTCAAAAAGGCAATGCCATCTGCCCAATGCTTGTCCCTTGTGAACAGACCTTCACAGTAGTTTTAATGCTGGGAAGGACAAATGATCTGTATGGCTGTGGCAGAAGAAAATATGTAAATCAGAGGTCTGCTGTCCTTGAACGGGAGCATCACAGTTTCAAAGCAACTACTGTATAACTTGCCAGTGACCATCAAAAATCTTGGGCACATATATTAAATAATTAAACTAACAATCAGTTCAGTTAAGTTACACAGAGCTCAATTAGAGTGAGAACCAGATGATACAGTAGTTTTCCAGGACCAAGATTGTGAATCCTCTGTTTAGTGCTGTCTTTCAAGTCCCTTTAAAATCATCAGGGATTTGTCTACTGTAATTAGACTTAAGCAAATGATTAGGTCACTTCTTATAATAGCTGCCTGGAAATCCAATTTTATTATGTGAATACTAAAACATGCTTTCCTATTGTTTTTCTACTGGAAACATAAAATATTCATGTTTCAAACTGATTATTTCCCTTGATCAAAAATAATAATCTTGAATTTACACTAAACTTCCTGATATCAATCCTGTTTTCATTTCTGCTAGTTTTCATTCTGAAGAAACAGATACGGTGGGAACATGGAAGTAACTGAGCTTACCCCCACTTCTTCTCCAACAATAAGAAGATAAGAGAGCTTGACTCTCCACTTGTGGCTAAATTGGTTGATGTGCTGCAGCAGTCTTTAGATCAGTGGGCTGCACTTGTGTGACTGAAGATAACAGCCGTGATTTCCTATATTATGGAAAAAAACTGAAACGCGAACCCCAAGACAACATCGATCTGCCAACTAAATTCTAAATTATACTATGCTTAATGAGCGAGCTACAGGTGCAAACATAGAACCTATGCTATATACACACTCAGCTAAACTGGTAATTCTGGAGCACAAAGTAATTGAGTCTGAGAACAGATCAGGATGAAACAACATTCAAGTTGTGCAAGAGCTTATGAGGGGCATCAGGACATAACAGCTGCATTTAATTCCTGAATTAAGCAATGCCTTGGCCATTTCCAGCTCTGTAAGAACTGTATTTGTGCTTTGAGAAATCGCATACAGTATATTGAGGTCAGTCTTCTCAATGCTACAACAGGCCTGAAGTTTTTACTTTCAAATTCCTTGGTACATAGACACGCAGATCTCCATAAAGGAAAGCAAGCAGTCAGACTTTGTTCAGTGGAATACTCTGTTTTGCATTTCTACACATAGTCCAACAACAACCCAGTGTTAACTCATCTTTGCAAGGGTGAAGATATCATAGAGGGTTATGAGGATCTGAACCCCATGGTGTTTAAGGTCCTCCGCAAATAATGAATAATCCCGTTAACTCCTGGAATTAATACCAGGAAGCCCTCTTCTATTTTTTGCTATTGTCTTTACTTCTTTAGGGGACTGCACTCCGGATTAATCAATTTTACAAGGGGTTGGTCCTTGCTTTTTTTCTGCAACAGCTAATCATTAAGAACTGAGACTTTCATCTGTTTCTCTTGCATCTTTCTCCTTCATCTTTTTACTTTTCCTGTCACCAGTAGTGGCACCTACTCTATGCATTTGTCTTTTACTAATGTATGTGTGTGAGTAATTAAGTTTCTTTGTCTGATGCTTGTTGGCTTGACTGTTGAGGAAGGGGCACTTGTGGACTACATGGGTTTTTCTCTTTGGGGGGGCTCTATTTTGGTTGTTGTTCAAGATGGCGATGGTATGTACCAAGGTACTCTGCTAATGAGAAAGGTTAAGGAGCTCACCCCTATACTTCTGCCTCTGTAATTTTATTTTACATATATATATTTTCTATATTTTCTTTATTTAAGACCCACTGGAGGTACCTACTGTATATCGTGGTGGTAACCAAAATGATAACAGGTAAATCTTCTCAGATTGATCCTGACGTTTGTGTAACATTTTAATTAATAATAATAGTAATCGCTTACACTTATATAGAGCTTTTCTGGACACACCACTCAAAGCACTTTACAGGTAATGGGGACTCCCCTCTACCACCACCAATGTGCAGCATCCACCTGGATAATGCAACGGCAGCCATAGTGCGTCAGTATGCTCACTACATACCAGTTATCAGTGGGGAGTAAAACAGAGTAATTAACCCAATCTAGAGATGAGGATTATTAGGAGGCCATGATTGGTAAAGGGCAATGGGAAATCAGGCCAGGACGCCAAGGTAAAACCCCTACTCTTTTCAAGAAACTCCTTGGGAGCTTTAATGACCACAGAGAGTCAGGACCTCAGCTTTACATCTCATTCAAAGGACCTTTTTACAGTATAGTGTGTCCATCACTATACTGGGATGTTCGGACCCACAGAGACTGAAGTGCCCCCTGCTGGCCCCACTAACACCTCTTCCAGCAGCAACCTAGCTTTTCCAAGGAGGTCTCCCATCCAGGTACTGACAATGATCACACCAGCTTAGTTTCAGTGGGTTGCCCATTGTGAGGTGCAGGGTGATATGGCTGTTGGCTATATTTTGGCCCCAGTTAGGTCTTGACTTGCTTGATATTATCCATATACAGTATGAATTAAGGAAGGTTCTTTTAACAGGAATGTTAATACAAATGTAATATGTCTAACATTTAAATATCATAATTATCACAGACTTTTATATTAAGTTATCACTCATTCGCTCAGATACAAAGGTGTTTGCTAAGGTGTCATCATGCCATCTCCAGCTGAAATGCTACAGTATATGATCAAATTATTACCACGTAATACAGGCTTTAGTATAATGTGTGTGGCCATTAAAAATCTTGTTTTCAGTGTATGATATGTACAATGTTTACATATTGTGTTTAAAATGAAGAAGAGACACCATCTTCTTCAATATACACAACTACAGACATCATGTCTTCTTGTGCAGTTCTTTCTTTAGAAGTGGAAGGGGCATTTGACTGGCTCAAATGGAAACCTTCAGTTGGTTCTGGATGGTTATTTGGATGATTGGTTATGGGTTTAGTATCAGGTATCAACACAATGAAAGAAATCTTCTAGCTCTGTGTCAATTGTGTTGACAGGTAACAAATATTCTTTCGAATTTGCAGTTTCTAAATACTGTATAAGGGACTTGTCAGGGATGTCTGATTCTTTGTGTGTTGTTTGGCTTGTCTTTGGAACCTCTAGCTGAGGCTATTTGACAAAATACAACTTCTACCTCTATTGCTATAAAGAAGAAAATTCAGCATTTGATATACTGTACATTTAGGCACATTGTTACAGTATATGCGGATATTTACCCCATCAAAGTTAACCTCATCTGCTATTTTGGAAGATTTTGATACAGTAAACTCTTGGTTTAATTGACTAATAGGGGGCAGGGACATCTATTTTTACCAAATGTCCATTAAGACGTGAATGATATATTTCTTTCAGCTCAAAAAACATATTATTATACAGTATTACAAAAATATATAAGCTCTATCTACAGTATGCTTTAGGAACTTTCAGATTTATTTTATTAACAATTGCAATCAACGTAGTCAATGAAATCAAAGAACCTATTCAATAAAAATATTCCTGTGCATTTTTCATCATAAATATAAAAGATCTTTATTTTTATTTATTTATCTTTATTTATTTCATGTTGTAAATATACTATGTAAGTTTCACTAAAGCATATGGAACACAAACATATAAATTATAACATTATAAATTAATTTTGCAGGTTTACCAAGATTTCCCACCTATTTGCCTATTTAGTGTACAGTACTGTAATTGTTTTGTAGTAAATGTGTCATGTTTCACGTGCTTTTATTCAATGTCAAAGCATGATGCGATTGCTGTTCAGTACATGTACTTTTTACATTATTTTGCCAGCAGCCACATCGCCCTCCAGCTCACAACTGGCAGCCCACTGAAGCTAAGCAGGTGTGAGCCTGGTCAGTACCTGGACGGAAGACTTGGGAAAAACTGATTATGAAAAAAAAAGATTGCTGCTGGAAGAGGTTTCAGTGGGGCCAGTAGGGGACG
Source organism: Lepisosteus oculatus (assembly GCF_040954835.1). NCBI lineage: Eukaryota > Metazoa > Chordata > Actinopteri > Semionotiformes > Lepisosteidae > Lepisosteus > Lepisosteus oculatus. Next base: position 19,020,049 of record NC_090706.1, on the reverse strand, counting down.
CTCATCCTGCAGTCTATGTAGGTCCTAATGCCTCAGTATAGTGATGGGGACACTATACTGTAAAAAGGCACCGTCCTTTGGATGAGATGTAAAACCAAGGTCCTGACTCTTTGTTGTCATTAAAAATCCTGAGGGTGTTTCTTGAAAAGAGTAGGGGTGTTACCCTGGCATCCTGGCCAAATTTCCCATTGGCCATTACCAACCATGGCCTCCAAATCCATCTACAGTATGAATTGGCTTAATTACTCTGTTCTCCTCCCCACCAATATCTGATGTTCTGTGAGCGTTCTGGCTGCCGTGGCATCATCCAGGTGCATGCTGCACATGGATGTGGTGGAGGGGAGTCCCTATTACCAGAAAAGTGCTATATAAGTGTAAGCAATTATTATTATTACTATTTTAGATTAAATGTATTTTACAAATCATTCATAATTTCATTTCTTCCATTTTGCCCTATTTTAAGAACAAGCCAAGACCACAGTTTATTGGTAGAGCAATAAAGTATTTCTGAATTTACAGACACAATTCCCTTTTGATGATTTTGTCCCTTACATCCAAAGTCCATTAACCAAAGGTTTAGCATACCAGTGTGCTACATCACATTTTCATTTTGTTAGTAACATAAGAAAGATTACAACAGCTGTTGTACACATTCAACATAATAAGATTGCTTGTAGTCTGGAAGGTAACATAAATCAATTTAAACAGAAATGGGGCCCACATGAAACACATCTCAATGGCACCAAAGACAGAAAGGTGTTAATATTGAGAGCTGTGAAAGACATGGAGTGGAAGGAACTTAAAATGTTAAGTAAGTAAAGCATGGAACAGAGATGTAGAAAATAAAAGATGGGAAGTATGTATTAAAAATAAAGATGTTCTCCAAAGTTGGGGGGGTGGAGGGAAAAAAAGAAAGGTTAAAAGGTCATTCATTAATTCATTCATTCATTCATTAGTCCATTAGTCTAGCTAGCTCATTTGTGAGTTGCTTATTGATTCCAGGATCTTGTTAAGTCCTTTCTTGAACTTTCCTTGGATGAAGCACATTCTGTTAAATAGTGCATCCTGTTTTCTGTTTTAAACATTCTTTTACCATGTTTCCAATGCCTTGGAGGATTTTAAGTATTTGAATCATGTCTCTTTGTAGTCTTCACTGTTAAAGACTTCAAAAGCTTTAAGTTTTTTGGCCTGTCAGTATAGCGTATTTCTTTAAGTCTGGAAATGCATTCAGCCACTTACCTGTATAAAGCAATATCTTTACTGTAGCAAGATGACCTCTAGTCTTACTACTATATTGAATAATTTCAATATACAATTCCTTCATTTACATACGTCTTGTTCGACTATACTGTATATCTTAACATACAATATTCTTTGCCTTTTTATTGCTTCCCAAATCTTTATTTTATGTTTCTGCATGTAATACTTTGTAATCTCTATTAAATGCTATCTGCCCTGTCTTTACTGTCATGAGTTTTAACTAAATATTTTTGAGATTCCTTTTATTTAGAACCTTGTTCTTAGTATCATCAGCAAACGTGACTAGTATACTAACTATAAATGAATCTAGATGATTTATATTAATAATGCAGGGCAGTGGTCCTAGAACAGATCTCAATGGTACTCCACTAATTACATTCCCCCAATTGGAACTTTAACCCTTTATCTGTAATCTCTTTTTTCTATCTATCATAATGTGTTCTCAGTCCAAACACACAAATTACTGTGAATGCTTGTTGCCTCCACCTTGAGAATTAATCTTTTATAATGATCACCCTTAAAAAATATCTGAAAATATACTGTAAACATAATGTATCATGTGCTCTGTGTATTCTATTGCTTTAAACAAAGTCCTACCATTTCTAAATCCGGGATGATTATTCCATAAGGTCTGATTTCAATATAGATTCTCTAGTTCAGTTCTAATTCTTTCCATTACTTTACACATAGTACCATAGACATACAGTACTGTAAGACTTATTGGTGTACAATTACTTGGTTCAGTTTTGTCACCATTTTTATAGATAAGCACTACATTAGCAATTTTCCAGTCAATGGGTATTACCCCTGTCTCAAGCTGCTGTTGGAAGAGTTTTGTTAATGGTCTATGAATAGCATCTCTTGTTTTCTTAAGTGGAATTGATTGAATACAATAAAGCCCTGGAGATTTGTTAATCTTAAGTGCTTATAGTACCTGTAGCACGTCTTTAGCCTCCTCTATGCTAATTGTGTTTAATGTAGAACTTTGTTCTTCAGCAGCCTGAGGCATTTTCTTGAATTCTTCATTGATAAACACCTGAGTGAATATTCACTTAATACATCAGAGATTTCCCTTTCTTTTATCTTCATGCTTTATCCTGGGTACATTTCTATCTTTTCATTTACATTTCATTCTTAAAAAAATAAATGAACTAGATGGTGCGGTGGCACTGTGGCTAAGGATCTGTGCCTGTGGCTGGAAAGTTGCCGGTTTATATCTCACAGCTGGCAGAAGATTCCTACTCCATTGGGCCCCCGAGTAAGGTCCTTAACCCCAACTGTTCCAGGGTCACTGTATGATTGGCTGACCCTGCGCTCTGACCCCAATCTTCTCTCTCTGTCTGTGTGTTTCATGGACAGCAAGCTGGGGTATGCGAAAAGACAAATTCCTAATACAAGAAATTGTACTGTTTATGGCCAATAAAGTGATCTGATCTTACATTTTAATTCATCCTTTACTGTTTTTGCTGTTGTTGGCCTTTCTAAAATCTTTTTTTCCATGTTTACAATTTCATTTTATTAATTTTATTTCATTGGATCCTTTTTGGAGCGGCACTGAGTTCCTGGGTTTTATTCCAGACCTACATGTAAGGTGCTGTATGTTTGCATGGGTTTCCTCTTGGTGCTTTGGATTCCTACTGCTTTCTTTCCAATTTCCTTCTGTTTCCTAAAGACCAGGGTGAATTCTGCCTTGTACCCCTTGCTGGTCAGGATAGGCTTTGGCTCCCCTGTGACCGTGAATTGAAAGAAAGTGGATAGAAAACAGATGGGTGTACAGTATAGGTTGTCTGTAAAATTTGAAAAATTCCCTTTCCTGGCATCATTGTATCCTGTCTTATCTTGGCATTTTATGATGCTTTTTACTGCCATCCACGTGGTGCTAGTGCATGCAGACCTGGGTTGTTACTGGTACAATTAAAGCTCTGTTACCTGGGGGCCTCGTTGGTGCTGTTTAACAGTATTTCCAAGGTTTCCAAGGTCTTAAGCTTCAAAGAATATGGGTACAGCTACAGTACAGACCTAGAAGGGAGGACCATTGTGGTGGAGGAGCAAGGGATATTTGTATGGGATGAAGAATGGTTTTATCTTCCGGACAGGAAGATAAAAAATTTGCTCACAAAAAATAATGTTTTGGAGATACGCTTGTCCAGCAGCTCCATGAACCTGAAAAGCATTTTGAAAGTAAAGTCAAAAACATTTTATCTGGAAAAGAAAATTAAAAAGCTTAGTACATCTCAATGCCATATCAAGGGGTCTGCATACAATAATAGCACTTACCTTTAAGAAATAAAACAGAAAATTCACATGTAATGGCTTGAAAGCTGAAGCCCATTAGATCCCACTTGTGACAGTCAAAGTGTTTATGACCAGTGCTTGAATAATGTAGCTTTTTATATGACCCTCATAGATCTTGGATCCTAAGAAAAAAATCCCCTTTCTCCTAAAAAAACTGTGAACTAATGGCCGATGCATAAAGCATAAAAGTTGATGACCTAGAAAAAGAAAAAAAGGATTAAATGCAAGTAGATCCAGCTATTTGGTAAAAAGGAATTATTTTAATTATTTTCATCTTCAGCAAAATGTGCCAAGAATATGCATTTATTTTATGATATGCAAATATCTAATTATTAAAATAAGTTCTTTGTGTCAGTGTATTTCAATATGCAAATATCCAATTACTTTGTTAAAAGCCTCTATTCCCAGCAAAGCTTAATTAGAATATGCCTACTGTATATACATATGTCTTCTTCACCTGAGTCACATCAAATCTACATGGAGGTCAACATTGTAGCAGAGCTATTCCAGACAAGGTGAATTAATGAGGAAAGAGACCCACTATGCTCCTAGTGGAAAGGGCAATTTTGCATAGGCAAGTATCCTATCAGCATGTCTAGGAAAGGTGAGTAGAAACTGGAGTACTTGAAGAAAACTCACATAAACAGAGGGGGGATATGCAACTTCCTCACAGAAAGCTCCACAGCGCAAAATCAAACCTATGGTCCAAAATCTCTGAGGCAGAAGTGGTAAGCATCATGCTACAATGCCACCTTAAAATATACATCCATCCATTTCCTAGTACAGGATCACAGGGAACTCTTGAGCCTAACCCTGCAAGCAATAGGCACAAGGCAGGAAATATTTTGTATTAGACACCAGTGCATTACAAGGCAGACACACAGACACTGGGGCCAGTTTTCCCAGAAGGCCATTAACCCATCAGTAGGTCTTTGGACAACAGGAGGAAACAAGTGCCCACATGAGCACGGGGAGAACATACAAACTCCACGCACCCCAGTAATTGAACCCAAGACCCCAGTGTTGTGAGATAACAATGTTAACCACTGCACTACTGCTCAATTTGTAATACATGTTCAGTATATTATATACAGTATACTGTACATACTGTACAATATATGCTGAGTGGCCATACTGTACAGTACAGTATATCTAATTGATCAGAAACTGTCACTGCCTGGGCTAAAATAATTGGCATGCAAACTTCTCTATGTGAAAAACAAAAATGATGTTGCATATTTTTAACAGAACATTTCAGGCAAAAGTCCTTCTTTAGTTGTTTTGAAAGACATGTTCCCACAGTGTAGAAAACTTATTCAAAAAGAGACTGATAACTACTGTAGCTAGCCTTTTCCTTTTCCAGCAACTGCTGCAGTTTCCTTTCTCCTATTTTATCATGCACCCTCTCCTCTGGGCATGGAGCTGGGAACTGATTATAGTTAGAGTTTGAGTTGGGTAGCCCAAGGCAAAAGCCTCGATCTCTTCTGGCACATGACCTCCAGGAGCCTGATTTTAAAGTGCACTAACAGCAGGGCACCACCACACAGAGGAGGTTAAGACAGGACCTATTCAGAGGTGGGTATGAGAGAGACAGCGTTCAGGGGCAAGCTGCAGGTTTCGAAACCTGCTGTGTATTCTCTGAGCATCACAGTAATAGATCAGGCAGTCAGCTAGAATTGCGTGCATGAATGTTTATTTTTAAAACTTAAAAAAAATATACAGTATATGAGCGATCAACATAATCACAGCTTGATTACTCCTTAACTGTCAAGATCTGTGTTGGATTTTAGGAAAAAAAACTTGATTAAGTCTCCCTGTGGAGTGCACAGAAATTTCAGATGTCAGAGGGAGCTGGAGAAATCAAAAATGGTCTCCAGTTCAGAAGAGATCTGGAGTTTACGCTGTGTTCCCACTTTGTTGGCCAGTCAGTGAGCTCGTGTCTTTCAGTCCCTTATCCCTGGATTCTAAATCCCATGGGAACTGCCTAGCAATATATCTCTAATCTTTCCAGTTTCATTTAGCTTCAATTCTTCAGCAGAACATGATGTCAGTTAATACAGCCCAAGAAATTGTCATCCCAGGAAATCTAATTCCTGGAGCTCTCAGCTGTGACAATAAAGTAAACCTCTGGAGGAAGCAAGTACAGACAGGCAGGAAGGCAAAAATGGAAGGAAAGAGAGAGACAGACCGAATCCAGAAAAGAAATGTGCTGTCCATTTGAAACCCCAAATGAATGAGAGCTGCCACAGGTCTGACTTCTGTACTGTACATGTGATTCACAAAACGATTTACAATTTGTGCCTTTTCTTTCACTGTTAGCAAAGGTGTTTTTAAATGTTTTGCTTAACGCTACCGTATTTTTTGGGATTAGGACTGGTCTGTTATTTGTTTGATAGCCATGTTTAGTACTACGTTTCAGTATTTAACTTTCTTACTTATGTGTTAACAGAGTTCCACTACATATAATAAGGCTTGCCCTCCAGTTTTTTTGCAAGCCCATAAATTGTCATAAGAAAACAGTCACTCTTTAAAGATAATTTTTTTGGTTGACTGCATTTAATGTCTTGTTGATGATGGGGATCTTAACCATTAAAAGTGTTGAAGTTGATTAATTTGCTGTGTTTTTTCTATGGTAAATGGCTTTAATCCCATAACTATCAAGGCCTCAAATCACTTAATTTAGTCAGATGAACAGACAGGCTCAATTTTGCAGTTCTTTTACACACTTGGCTACAGTAGTAAAAAAGGGAGATCATTATTAAATGGAATGCAGGCAGTTTCTGCTTCCTGATGCAACCCTATAATTTTTAGCAGTTGAAAAACAGATTCTAAACTGTTAAGTGCTCTGACATATTGGATAGTTGTCAAGTTTAAATAGGCAATTTAACAGCAGCTCCTTAGATTAAAAGGCTTTTCATTCAAATGTTTGTGTCCAACTTGAAAATAAACCCTTCCCTTCACATGCAGGAATATTTTTCCTTTTCTCTTTCTAGTCAGCCGGAATAGCCTATTATTGTTCAACCCCTTTCGTCAATACAACACTCAGATCTCCCCAGAAATGTTCATTGTACAGTATATGTTTCCATTTGTGCAGAAAGTGGCAAGAGTTTTGATTTGTAAAGGGGACTGATATAGTCAGCTCTAAACAGATTGGCAGACACCCAACCTGCAGAGTGAGCTAAAGGTGTTGTCTGTGGCTCTGAAGAACCCTGTCACCAAATACATCACTAGTCATCCTGGAGGGGCGGGAGTGGGGGGAAGCAAATCAGTGTTGCCCAGCAGTCTGAACCCCAATGGTAATGCAGTGCATGCTGAAACCTCCTGTGTCTACATCACAGATATTTTCACTGCATTTGCTCCTTTCCCTTTTTGGTCTCACAAAAGCTGTTTCTTCCTGTTTGCAGCACGCAAAAAAAACTCTACTTAAAAAAAAAAGAATTTGGACAATCATGTATAACACAGCCTCCGGCATGATGACCAAGAAACAAGTAGATGGTATAGATGGCATAATCACCCCTTAATAGTCCCTATTTCCAGCAAGGGTTCTCCTCACTAAATTTAAGATGAAATGCATTCTTGAGTTTACTGGTAAATCTAGTTGTCTTTATATAAACTTGTGCTCCTCTAATGATTTAAACAGCTTTTAGATATAAAAAAACATTGCAATTTTGCCTGTATCTTTCCAAAACAGATGGTCATTTGAAAGCAAGCACTGGAAACAGAAGGCGTCTTCTTGGCAGTTTTCTTGAAAGAAAGAAGTTAACTTGCAGTACTGAGGGGTCCAGTGTATGGATCAGACAAACACAGAATGCTTCTCCTTCCTGTTAGCAACAGACATCTTCCCTTCTGATCGGACAGCAAAGTTGGAAAATGCTGAAATCCAAGTATAATCAGGAGGTTTCTGGAACCTAAGATGTTTGCTGCGTATGAGCCTGCAAATATAGACCAGGCACAGAAAAGATGTCATTTCACTCTCTGGCAGGTATATCCATCATTACAGAGGAGGAGAGAGGTCTTGTTTTTAGTGTAGGATGCCTTGTACCAATTCAAAAGAAGGTTTCCTGGTACTCATATGATTTTGTTGTTTATAATTGTACACTCTATATTTCAACTGCCTGCTATCTTGTGGGGGCTCTGGTTACCCAGTGTCAGCACAAAAAAAGTAGCGTTTCCACTTCAGAAACAAACAATTAGACAGAACATATCTCTGGAGGATCCTCTTTTATTCATTTGCTTTCCCACTGATGATCATGCAGTAGAGGGAGATTTGACTACCATGAATTTGTGAATCTTCCTGACCTCTGCATCCGCATCAGAATTTTAACTGCATCAAGATCTGCATTATTTCAATGTCCTAAGTTCAGATGCTTTCTAAGGTCTGTTTTTAGAGATTGTAGATAGATGGATAACTTTCATTTAGAGAACTCAAATTAAATTAAAAACTAGTACAGCATGATTTTGTTAAATTTGGACAGTTTACAAACATGAGAACAAAGCACAGCAGGCCCTCCTACCCCTCCTCCCATCCTCCGCCTCCTACAATGGCAACCCCCTCCTGAAAAGGAGAAAAAAAACACTTAATCAAAAACCCACAACTACAATACAACAATGATAAGAATAGAAAACATGAAATATTTGCATACATGATTGATATAGATAAAACAGGGCGGTACAGTGGCTCTGTGGTTAAGGATCTGTGCCTGTGGCTAGAAGGTTGCTGGTTCATATCCCGTAGCTGGCAGAGGAATCCTACTCCATTGGGTCCTTGAGTGAGACCCTTAACCCCAACTGCTCCAGGGGTGCTGTATAAATGGCTGACCCTGTGCCCTGACCTCAAGCTTCACTCCCTGTCTGTGTGTCTCATGGAGAGTAAGTTGGGTTATATGAAAATACAAGAAATTGTATATGGCCAATAAAGTGATCTTATCTTAAACTAAAATAATGATTTAACCAATATAATTGCTGACTTCTATGGGGTGATTAACTGTATCCTAGCACCATGGATAACAGGCTGTAGAAACTTCCAGAAATAAAGTGTCCAAAAACAGAAAAGCCCATTGCCGCCAATGAAGAGCACCGGAGGTCAGCCAATACTGTGCTTTCATTTTAAGCAGCCATAATACCTGCTAACCATATCCTTTTTTGCAGAATAGACAGTTTCAAAGATGAATCATCATCCAATAAAAGTAACTGTGGTGTCTTTCTTTATCAGTATGTCTCAAAGCACAGTTTTAAAGTAATAAAACCCCGTGCTAGTTTACTATTTTTAATCAACCAGTGGATCCTGTGTCATTATTTAAGTTACATTTGCATGGAATGTGTGGAATATTTATGTTCTCTGAACCATAACGTATGTTATCTACAGTATGTGATTTCATAGATTTCCTGCAGGTGTTCTAGTTTCCTCCTGCAGTCCAAAAACATTCTGTACTTGTAGGTTAATTATCAGCTTCTGAGAAAAATCAGCCCTGGTGTGAGTGTGCATGTCTGTGTGTCTGCCCTGCATGCTGAACTTGCGCCCGTTGCCTCCCAGGACAGGATGTGGCAATCCTGAATGGGAAAACAAGGTTAGAAAATGGGTGGATGGATGGATGGATGGATGGATTAAAAGTATAAAACATTAATAAATGACAATACCATTGACATATGTCAGACACACTGTGTCTCAAACAATAAACCCTCTGCTCAGATTTAAATGCTGGTGTTGATTCTGAATTCAGTCGGGTAGAATTTGTCAAATCTTTATGGACTGCGACTGCTTGAGCAGGCCCCATTGAAGTCTTTTTTTTTGTGTTCAAGACTAAAAAAGTTCTTTTAATCTGTGTTACCAGATAAGCAACTGGGTATGGATTCATTAAAGGACACTCTGAATCCCAGTCTTCAAATGCACAAAAACTGGAATTTACTTTCTCGCAACAGTGCTCAACAACCAGTATTCACACCAAAACGCAAATGACCTATTGTATAATCGGCCTTTCTTCCAGAGAACCAACAAGCTACTTGGCTCTCTTTTATAGTCCTTCCTCTCCCAGAAAGCCATCCTTCCTTAAAGGGATAACTCATATTTATAATAGTGGTGGAACATTTTAAACAAATTCAATTAATTTAATACAGTTCCAAATATAACTTATATAAGATTTCACTTTTACACGAAGCTTTTTAGTACAGTACACTTGAACAAAGAAAATATACATACATTGGTGAATAATACAGTGGGTAACATACCAGTAACCTTTCCCATTTTGCCATTTTAGTGCTGCTGATGTGACATTATAAAAGTCTGCAAACAGAAAAGTTTCTATATCATACTCCAAGAATGAGAGAGCACTTCAGTGACTTGGGGGCAAAAAGGGAGGTTCAGTAAGTATCATTCACACATCATGTGTATCACATACACCCACACAGACATATAGGAAGGTTGCAGGGAAGGTGTTGGGGGTATTTAACATTTTTATACACAAAGACGGGCTACCTTGTCACAGCCTGTCAGTGTATCACATATGATTAAGTCCCTGAATATATCTGGTCACTCTTCTCAGAATGATTCCAGAAGGGATATATATTTTTTGTAACATGGTGAGCAAAACTAGAGATAAGATCTCTAATGAAATGAACTGTTGTAGTTCACTGTTAAAAGTTTTAACACAGCAGCCCTTGATTTAAATTTTACACCTCTGACTATATGCCCTAACATTCAGCTTGTCTTTTTTATTGCTTCCATAGTGACAAATGACCGAGCCTGCCTGTTAACAGACACCGATGAGAGGGAGCAGCTTAGCTCAATTGCACATTGACCTCAGAATAAACCCTGTGCATCATTAGACGTGTCAGGACATTGCTTTTGCTGCACTGGATGAAATGGGACTCCGGGGAGGCGGCTAGTAATAACTGAATGAAAGAGGAAGAAAAAAAAGATAAATTCTTAAATGTCGCTTTCTAATGCAATTTTGATTTGTCATGCATTCCAAATGAGGGAGGTGCTGCAATAGCAGGTTTGGGCTTGACTGGATCTCAATTGCAGACACACCACGGGCAATCACAGTAATAAAAGGATAAAGGCAAGACATGATGAAATTATCATTGCAAAGACATGCTCCGCAATATCATTTTCCTCCAATTGAAGGGAGCTGGATGGAACATTTTGTAAGATTGAGTACATTTATTCTCACCTGCTTAAAGGGTGTGCTTGTAAAACCTCCCTGTTTTATTTCTTGTTGCATGTCCCCTTGTCCATGTCCTCCTTGATTCTTTTATTTGGGCTCAGATGTTGTTTTCCATCAACAGAATATTTGAAAATATTGCCAGTGGTCGCCGGAGAGGATGTGAATTGAGGGGAAATACATTTCTGTCACACAGCACATGTCTCATTGTTCATCACTTCACCAGCAGGAGGAATATTTCTCCTAATTGGTTTGTTGAACCATCTGGGATACTGTATTTTTTTTTACTTTTGATTTACTCATGTTTGGGATTCATTTGCTCTGTGCTTTCAGCAGAATCTGTTTAAACTGTTGCCATCCTCTTTAACTGATTTCATACTGTATATATCCTGTACAATTTTACTTTTCTTAAACTGGCTCATTCCTTCTAAGTCTGGTTTCTGGAAATATCAGAAACTTTACTTTGGACTCAACTTGCACAGTTTTAATGTTTACTTCAAGATACACCATAGTGTGATTACAGTTCCCTACTAGTTTCTGATAAGTTCTGTACATTTCTTTGGATCTTTCTCAGTCTATGTTGGGAAAGTTGAAGTCTTCCATAAATACTATGGCTTCTTTTGCACATAAAATCTTGTTTGAATTATGTGATTTGAATTACAATGTGTAAGATTTGATTGTTTATAACATGCTCCTATCACTAAAACTTTGTGTGGAATTCTCACAGACAAATCTGCTTGACCTTAGCACCAGGCCTTGTTTAACTCTGGCTGTAACCAGTTTTGCTGTTCAGCTGATTTTCTCAGACAGTTGGACATTAAAATGTGGATTCTGTGATTAGTATATACGCCCTTTCTGTAGTTGAATATACTGTATATGTTTTGTCTGTGTCTTGCCATTTATAACAACTCAAAAGATTGGCCAGGGATATGCTTTACAACCTTTGAGAATGATCATATTTAGAGCTTAACATGAGAAGACCTTGTTTTCTTCTCAGGAAAGGCTTTTTTGTAAAAGATTTAAACTCATCTGTAAACTTCACTGAGCTACATTGTGACTTCTTGTGTCCTTACACTTTGGAATGTTTTTAATAAATCTGACCCAGATAGATTCAAAGACTCCTGATTCCTCTTGCATTAGTTCCTGAGCCTGAATTCTCTTTCTGATATATAGCGCGACACCTCCCACACTACTGTCTTATCTGTCTTCATTAGGAGATCATCATTCATCTCCATCATTGTCAGTCATACAGTATTTCTATGATTTCAATAATGTCATAATTGCCTGCTAATGTGGTAGCTACTATCTCATCTAATTTAATTCTAATTCTCCCAGCATTTAGGTGTAAGCACTTCATTACTTGGCTTTTTTTTAGCTCTCCCTTTGTCTTTGCTTCCAATGTAACTTTTTCCTTGGTTTCTCCCTCTTTTGATTCAAGAGTTTGGATTTCATTGTGGATTCTTATGCCAAGACGACTGGTGCTGGTCTCGTTCAGATGTAATCCATCATGTCTGTCCAGATGACCATTGTGATGGAAATCTTTGCAGTGGCCAAGAAATCTGAAGCCTTCTTCTGCACACCATATCCTCATCCAAGTTTTGTGTTGACAGATTAACATTTGTAATTGTTCACCTTCGGCCATTGCTGGGAGGATTCCTGTGATAATCAACTGATTTAGTCCTGTTCTGCAGTTTCTTGTTTAGATTTGTTCTGGATGGAAAGTCTGCTATTTAGTCTACTATCATTTGTGCCCATATGGACAACAGCACCTGGGTCATTGGCTGCCCTAGTTAGGAACCTGCTGACTCTATAGATACTATCTGTCACCTTAGCTCCAGAAAGGCAGCAAAGCATTGTCATCTCATGGTTTCTTGAACAAACTTCAATGTTCAATGTTCCAGAGTGTGGAGTCCTCAACACCCACCACTTCTCCTTTTAGAGTCTTAATCAAGATCAGCGACTGAGCTTTCTGGTAAGCGATAGAAGTGTCCTGGCCTTGAACTCCTACATCTGATTCCAGGTCTCTTGTGGGGGAAATTTATTTTGTGATGTGATGTTGGGTGGTATTGTTTAAAATGATTGATTCTGATTATTATTTAAATGGTTGAAGACATTTCTTTTCACCAGCTGGGTCTATTTCAGTAAGTCTTTTTCTCTGTGTTTTTCTGACAATCCAGGGTGCACTCCACTCTGAAACTCTGTTGTTCAAACTCTCTGAGCACTTTGAGCACCTTAAGTTTGTTCTTCAGTGCCTTAACTTTTTCATTTAGGATCTGGATGTTAGGGCAGTTACACAGATGTTTTCTGGCTCTTGGAATTCTTCCAGATTGCAGGTCATTACACACAAGCTGCAGATTACTGTCTTAAGTACCTTTTTTTGCATGGTATACTTTGATAAAATAGAGAAATACAGAACAGATAGAACTGTATTTAAGGAGATGAGAAACATCTGTGGTAATTCTGTACAGCTGCTTGAATGCTGTCAGCCTGCCTGCCTGCCTACAGCTAACACCTCTTTGGATCCTTCTGCAACACTGGCTTGCAAATTAGCCTGCAGGTCATCATTCAGTCATTTATTTTTGTTTAAAGGTAAACAAAGGTAAATTACTGGCTATAACAAATAAACTTTGCTCAGCTTGTTTCCTCTATCAGTATTCATTTTAGATCTGCTGGGAAAATTACAAGCGAGTAACGTACTGTATGTGACCACCGCAATTAGCAACACTATTAGCAGAGTTGCATACAGTATCTGTAATGCAAGCTTTGCACCATGTTGCAGATGCTACCTAGTAGGATTCTGTCTAGTTATGATGCTTCCCATAGACTAAAGAGGGCACTGTTTAAAGATCAGGATTGCTGAAGGTTGCAGAACACTGATAAAACTCACATTGCATAGGAATGAGATCCATTTCAGAGTTTACCAGCTGGAGTCTTTAAATATGTCCACAGCATGTGCTCAACTTCACACTTGAGATTTCAAGTTTTGTTACCTTACTTTGAAAAAAATTGTAGTTAAATAACGTTAAATATATTTTCTGCTTCACGTAGCACAATTTGTGTAAAAGTCTGCCAATAGTAAAATCTGAAAGACTAGGGGACATTTTTCTGAATCTGGGGTTGTATACTTTTTTATCTCAATGTGTAAAACAAAATATATATTCTTTCTCCCAATTGATAAAAAACAAACAGTAAACAAATGTATATATCTACAGAGAAAGGATCTCAGTTAGATGCTGCAGTAATGATTTTCACACACCTTATAGAACAATATGTTTAGACACACACATGCACATTAAGTGAATGATTCTTAGTGCTGAATTAAGCAGAGAACACAGCCTTAAGCACAGGCTGTTGGTTGCCATGGTTGCCACAAGGCCTGTATGCAGCCAGGGAGAAAGTAAAGCCTGAGCATTCACCGACTTCCTTCCCAGAACACAGTGTGCTGTTAGAAAAACAACCAAGGGTCCTAGCCTGTTTTTGTCTGAAACCTCATGGTAGATAACCCTGATTAACTCTCCTATTGCAGGTATTGCTGTCTTCATGTGGACCGACATTTTTAGTAGCTGACCTTTTTGGTAGAGGTATATAACATACACTTTGAACAAGTACGAATTCAGATGAAATACCTTAAAATAGATCTAACACCAGCAAGCAAAGTTCAAATGGCACCAAAATAGTATGCCTCAGTATCACTATTAACAGCTGATATTGGAGTTTCTAAGTTATTATCAAGCCTTGTTCACATTTCACAATGTGTTGAAAATAGTTATAAAAAAAAGCCAAAGTATTAAAGTGAGAATATAGTGTCTCAGTTGTGTCTCAGTGTCAGTATGAAGGTGAGACTGGAGTATCTCAATGCCAATATTAAGGTGAGACTGGAGTGTCTCAGTATCTGTATTAAGAGTGGAGGATTTTTTGTCTCAGTGTTAGTGTTAAGGTGATAGTTAAAAGTCATAATGAATGAATGAATGTCTCATGTGTTAGTATTTATTTGAGAATGGAGTGGCTCAGTATTGGTATTGAAGCATGAACCGAGACTCTCTGTGTCAATATTAAGAGCAAGGAATGGAGGGCTTGTATCATTTATTAGCTAACAGGTTTTTGATACCTGACAAATGAGCATACCAGTCAATCACAACAACAATGGTATTGGAGAGAGATGAAATGGAGTGCTGGAGTGCAGGCGAGCGGACGGTTGGATTGCCTTAATGAGGCGTTGTGTCGAAGCTGGTCCCTTTGGGAGTATTTTTAGCCCTGGAACAATGATGTTTGTCACATTAAGAATGACTAAGCATTGCCATGAGGCTGATTAACCTTTCCAAGATTTCTTGTACTCAGACGACATGTTTCTGTATAATGTTGCTGACATCTAAATTGAGTCGCCTGGCTCATTTACTGTAATGAGGAATTGTCCCTGCTTTTCCTTAAGACTTAGGAATTTAACCTTTCTCATTCAGTGTTGCATATATAGGAAAAGCACATTTTCCCTTCAGGATAGTCATGGAATTTGTAGTCTGATCCATGCTACTGAAACTCATGGAGAACTGGCCAAGAGTCAATCAGTATAGCACATCAAAGGAACAGGAAATGGTAGAAAGTGAAACATAAACCTATTAGCAACAGTATGGTGGGATTTAAGTAAATTAAGGGTGTAGTGTTGTAAGAGTTTTTAATTTACTGTAACAATTAGAAATTGGAACAGAAAATTGTGAGAGCGCTTTCATGACTGTTAGAAATCACTTAAAATTCATTATCGGCATGTCCCATGCAGATTCTAAACATACAACATGTAGTAACAAAACATGTAGAATAAACCAACAAACAGAATATATCTGTGAACTGTCCTGCTGTAATATGAAATGCTGATTGTTCACTCAGGGATTAAAAAGATAAGAGTTAATAATGTCAGAGTTATAATACAGTATATTGACTATATTGTCTTATGGTCTACTTTGTTGGTTTCAAAGTTGATTCACATTTATATTCTCACATACAGGTAAATATGTAAATATTTATCATTGTGATCTAATCTATCAAAGGTGCTTGTACTAATAGATCAAAACTTGAGAATTATTATGTGAATAAGGAAGTTTCATAATCAAATATTCATTGGTCTGGATGCGTTTCTTGATGAATTTGACTTTTCTGCTGAAAATGGAGCTGGGTTGGTCTGTCAGGACTGTAGTTAGCATGTTCAGCTACTTGCTCTGTGATGGGAGTGTCCCACTGCAGAGAAGATTGAGGAGAGAGCTTTGCCTTGCTCACATTTGCATTGTTGAGAACAGGTCTCCAAGGAAGTTAGAATTCTGCTCAACTACAGTCTTCAAAATAGTCTGTGCACAGTCTGCTTGGATCCATCAAGTAAGATGTTTGGGAGAAACTTGGTTCATTCAAGCATGTGGGATGAATAAGCTGGGGTACTCAGTATGTCCACAAACAATCCCAATACTTTTGATTAGGTGAAAATAGCAATTGGTTCATAAAAAAAGATTTTTTCTGTTGCAGGAGTTTTCCAGAATTCTCTTTGCATGAAGTCTTAGGAAAAGTCCTGACTGGGACGGCTTGCGGTCACATGTTTGGGAAAGTTAGAATGCCAGGATAGCTGGATAAAGAAGAGGAGCTCCTTTGAGCTGAATTCCTCTGCATTTAATCAGAGGCCCAACCTGCTTAAGGCAACAGAAGATTATTAGAAATCTTAAATAACACTTAATTCTAAATGTAATAATATTAATAATAATACCTTGCCGCTATAAGGACTTGTTTCCAAGTTCTGCACTACTCAACATGTGCCCATCCCTGATAGTAATCCAAACCTAAAACACAACCTGAGTCCTAACCTTAATCCTACCTCCCACTTCTAAACCTTACCCCCACCTCTAACCCTTTGGAGAAATCTAATGTAGATTTATGAAAATTAAAAAAATGCAAGTTACTCTGGTTCTAAGGTTTTGCTATGAAAAATGCTAACACTCCTGGACTGTTTGCATTTCCTGGACATGATCATATGGCCTTTCACTGTGTGTTCTGGTTTCCTCCCACTTTCCGTCGACGTGGTGAACAGATTAATTGGTTCTTTAAATTGTCCTTGTGTGTGTCTCATGATGGGGTTTTGTTATGGAAGTGCCCATTTAAGATGTAGTCTTATCCTTACAGGAAGGGCATGGGGGCTCCACAACTCTTACAAGCAATAAACAGCATTCTGATATTGGATGGATGGGTAATAATCATCAATTCTAATTCTGTAAGAAAGACACATGATATCCTATTGAGCTCCCTGATAAACATACACAATCATTGTTCTCCAACATAAAGTGGTGCCTGAGACAGATCACTCTTCTTTGATCAGATAAAAAAAAAACAACTAATTTTAAAAGCCAACTTTAGAAGAAAGAAAGTTCATTTTAATGCCAGCCAGTTCTGAGCCAACTCCTTTCCGATCTTTGAGAAGACCTTCCTGTTACATTATCCAGCAGGGACATACCCTATTTGAACCTGTAATTTGTACCCAAACAATTTTGAGATTTAAAATACTTGCAAAATCAAAAGTTGTGACCAAATTTGAAGGGTCAATAATCTGTATTTCATGATCTTGATCGCTAACAGCAAAATTATCCAGAAATATGCATGCATTTATGAACATATTTCCATTTTGCTATGTACAGTATGTTATAGTACATTACCATAGGCACATTTAAAACATGCGCCTTTCAAACAGTCCTTGGTAATCATCACAGTTTTCTAATCGCTGCCTCGATTAGCTACTGTGGCATTGGAAGATTGAGAGAAAGGTTAGCTCTGCATAAATATACATTTGTAGAGGATTTGATATGTGACATAAATTGCTGGGCGATACGTGCTTTTGTTATTAATGTTTTGTGAAAGCATACTGTACTCCCCGTGCTCAGAATTACAAACAATAAAGAGATCCTGCTTTCTGTAGGCACAGAGCCATTACAGAAATAAGGCAATGTCATCAACTGAATGTCCCCGAGCTCTATTATTTAACTCAAACAACTTAACCAGTGGTCCCAAAAATGCCTGAGGATCCCCACAAGCAAAAACACCTCCTCTAGAAAGTTTTCTCTCAGGGCAAGGCGAGTGAGAGAAATGTGAGAGTAGAGTGAATGAGGCTTCAGTCCGGCAGGTGCAGTTCAGTATGGTGCCAGATATTGATGCAGGAGTAGCAACAACAACAATAAAATGTGACATTTCCGCCAAGAACACAATTTGTGAGTAATGACATAAGCTGCATCCAGAAGGGACGTTCCTTACCCGGCAATCAGGCAGACCACCCTGCCTGACCTTTCCAGCAACTGTTCAATCAGAAGAGCAGGACTGCCACCCTGGGGCTGCACTTTCAGCTGTGCATTCTTAAATAGGACATTGTTAAAGCTGTCGATTGGAGTGCTGTGTGTGGAGGGTCCAATCTGGGATAAACCAACAGGTCCACGTAGGGATTAGGTTCCAAGGTTAGGGACTGGGTGGCTAGGGACTTTATCATCTTCCAGATAATACATGTCCTTCACATGATGTTCTCCTATAACTTTAAGAAATCAAGGATGCTAAAAGAAAGCTGTCCACCTCTCTAATCATGAGCATACATTGCCCTGCAGATTTATGTACCCCCTGATCAAATAGGAATAACAGTATCAATTAAAAGAATGATATAACCGTGCTTAAAGACAATCAAAATAATGTATACCATAATAAGAAGAGCATTGCACAAAACAAAAGCTTGTTAATTATAAATAAACAACCGAATTCAGGAAGACAATTTTATATACATCTCTAAATATTACTTTAAATAAAGTAATTTAACCTAAAATTATTCTGTAATAACATGCTAACTTTTGGAAGTGCAATGCTAACTATATAGAAGCCTCCAAAGATTTCTCTGGGGGTATAAATGAGAGTAATACATGGAAGACATCCTGTAGTAGTGACATCATCAAGGTTGAAGACTTCAGGCATACTATAGGTCATTGTCCTACAGAGAGGTTGGGAGACGACTATGAAATAGTCTGCAAAAATGTGAATCTATCACTATCCAACGTACTGTCTATTATTAAGATAGTTATGTTTATGCTATTAATTTAATTTAAGTGTATCTTGGTACCACTTTGAGACAAGTGGTTTGGAAGGCAACCACAAAAACAAGAGATCTACAACACAAACTGGTACTTTCAGGATACCAAACATCAAAAATGACCATTTGACATTGACAGCATACAGTACATGTAGTGTTCATGGTCGCTTTGCAAGGAAGAAGTCTCTTCTTAGGAGGAACTACAAGATGAGGCATGTTACAGAACACATCCGAATGACCACAGGGACCATGTTTTATGGTACTCTACCACATGCCAGACTCTGCCACTGTATGAGATGGGCTCTGGCCCTGATCCATTCTCATCTGAGATCCTTCTCCAGCCTGACACACAAAACCAGGAAGCTCAGTTCCTGTAAAGGACTCTTCCAGACTTAAGTTGTTGCCTTTACTGACAATAAAATGACCAGAGACTTTTCCATGACCGAATCCAATTTCGCTACTAAAAAGAATCAACCACTCCAGTACACTGAAAGAATAATGATCGAGGACTTTCTTGGAAGGTTGGGGAGGGAGACATTGCATAAATATACTGTACATAATACACACGAACATAAAAGATGTATTCACTCGATTCAGGAATTCTGCATGAAGATTATATGTCCAGGGTAACCAAAAAGGACTCCATTGGCTGATGTACAAAGGCATTATTATAAATTGCTTACATTTGAAAAGAAGGCAACTCACATTTGGATTGTTGTGTCTTGCTGGCAAGTGTTGTGTTGTCTGTCTGTTAATATTTTGTACTTGCTCCAGCCGTATTACAATCTCCACCAATCAAGAATTCTATTTTTTACTGCAGCAAGCCCATTGCTTGTTTAATTGAAGGGGCTCAGCCGGCCCTTCAAAACCATGTTCAGTCGTGGGAATCAGGGTTGGTTGCGAGTTGGAATACTAACTAGGAAGACCTTATAGCACAAGTGTTGTTTTGTGTTATCACTTATCACTGAAAAGGATTAAACAAACTTGGAGCTTTTTTGATAGCATTATGTAAAGTGTAAAAAGGTTAAACTTGTGTTGAAGTAAAAACACTCATGCCTACTGTAAATGGGGGGTGTGATCCCTTGTTAAGAGACAGAAATCATTAACTTGTGTCAGGATATTTTTCTAAACACTACCCTCTGCCAAAAATCTCAAGCTTGGCCAAAAAACAAACATTCCAGCATGACAACACCAAAATATACAGTACATGTAAACCCACACATAAGTTATTAACTCCACACAAATATATATATACAGTATAATAATAATAATAATAATAATAATAATAATAATAATAATAATAATAATAATTATTATAATAATAATTAATTCTACATGTACAAAAAAAACATACCAAGAAATTAATATAAATGTATTATTCGATATACACAAAAAACAATGAAAGGTTTCGGGTACAATAATAAATTTGCATGTCCATGTGCTGTAGAAGTTCATAAAGGGAATGCAGTTTTATTTTTGGATGCCATATTGACAGTAATCAAAGGCACTTATACACGAACCGCTTTCAGCAAACTATCAGAACGGGCTCTCACCAGCATCACTAATGCAAATGTCTACAGCTGCCGCCCCTGCACCAATTTTCCAGTGTCGATTAAAATCTCACCCCTCTCTCTCTTTCCCTCTCCCCTTCCTGTCTCTCTCTCGCTCTCTTTCTATCAGAGGCAGTGGCAGGTGAGTCAATCACCATGGCAACCGCTTTCCTATTGTTTGATTGGCTAAAGAGTGCTGTACCACAGTATCTGCCAAAGTTCAGACCACCACTAAGTTAATCTGTGTTCTTTTCCTTTCTGAGGTCTGTGTAGTTCTCGGCACCTCTACAAAACTAAACAGCAAACCACTGTTTTCAAATAACAATTTTGTTAGCTATAAGCTACATAAAATGTATTATGTAAGAAATTAGCTAACAATTACACACACCATCTCATAAACAACTTTTAATTTAGACAGCAAGTTAAAGGAACATTTTTAAATAATCTTTTACTTTGCCATTGATGCAAATTGCATACATTATGTGCACACAGTCACATAAATCAGATGGAATGAACGAGTTGGCTTTCCTCATCAGAATAGGTTAATACTCACAAGACTGAAAAAAGAGGCATTCTGCGGATAGAAAAGAAACAGCCAAGTCTAAATGAGGGCACTCTGATACCACGACCCTTGACAGTCCAGCTTGATCTGACTCTTGGATCAATAAGCCAGTGACAACTGGATGACCAAGGTGTGTCAAAAAGCCTCCTGCTCTTATCTTTTCAGAGCAGATACCGATGCAGCCAGACTGCCAGTGTTCCAGTATTGAGGTGGTACAGAAAAAATAGGTTGTTCTTTCCTAAGTCTAGGAAATTTCAGCATCTTTGCATTTGGAAAGGCACTTTATATATAAATCATTATTATTATTATTATTATTATTATTATTATTATTATAGTAGTGTAGTGTAGTGAAATAAATCAGCCCTAGTCCTGAGGTCACACGACCTCTAGCTTTTTTTATGCAGCCTCATCCAATTCTTTTCTAAACCCAATGTGGTTTCCAGAATTTATTCATGAGGGTTCTCTCTCTCATAAAGTGACAGGTGATAGAAAGGGCAACAGTACAAGCCTGCCGTCCTACTTCTCCAGTGAGACTGACAGCATCATGTAACATCTGTGGCCCCGTCACGATTCCTTGCAATCAGCTTTGAAAAATAAACAACCCTTAAAGCTGTTAGAGAGTGTATCAGAGAGAGCAACTAGCACAAAACGTGAATTAAACAGAAAGCACAGACTCTATAGTATACGGTAGGTCTGTAATTACAACGGACATCAATATCCCTATAGAGCTGTACAGTCAGGATCAGAATGGTCCCCTATTGGGGCGAATTGTGATCCATGGCTGATGAGCAGACAGCCAGAGCCAGTGTTGCTATTCCCTGTTGCCAGTAGAAAACCTTGTGTCACAAGGTGACATGTGTGAATGTCTGAACCACTGAGGCACTAGTCAATTTAAAAGCATTAGTCTGATTATTAGCTAGAATTACTGAAATGAGATTTACTAACTGTAATGCACACCGGATGCACACAGATGGATTTTGGAGGAATTAAAAACACGTTAGGGGACTTTCGACAGCCCTGAAACAATTTTCCTTTCTTTCTTTAATTGAATCCCTGATTAGTATTTCCTGTTAAAGTGGAATGAGTGTATGAGACTTAAATCAATGCAGATAAACCGCTCAGACTGTTTGCTCTGCTTGTGTTGGGGGCTTTCAGCTGGGATTGTGCTGTGAGTCTTGGATTGCACAGAAAGGTGCTATTCAAGTCTAAGGCAGCTTTTCCATGCCAGGGTGTTTGGAGCCAATACCAATCAAGGTTGGAACATGTTCATTATTAATCATTAGAAAGCCTCCAGTTCCTAATGAGGCCTGTGGCAATCCAGAAAAATCCAAAGCTTTTTCCAGAAGCTAAAGACACAAGAAGGATCTACACCCTGGACAGGACACCAGAACTCATAGCATGGCACACACACTATCATGCACATACAGTACACACACTCACAGGGACAAGATAGAGATACATATTAACTTAGCCAGAATGTCTTTGGAAAAGCAGAATCAGAGCAGTCAACCACAACCCAAATAAACCAGAGCAGAACATGTGAACTCCATACAGAAGGCACCCTGGTCTGGAAATGAACTAAACTGGGAGGAAGCAGCATTAACATGAAATGTTTTATGAAACATATTATTCCAGTAGCTGAGTAGTTGAAAATGTCAGAAAACATTTAAAGCCAAATGCACAAGATATAATATATTTAAATTAGTTGTTTCTGTCGGAATCAAGAACCTGGGAGTTTAATGGATCCACGAGACTTCAGTTTTGTTTCATATTTCTTTGATAACTTTACAATTACAACCTCCTAACACATAAAATTATTGTATATGTTTTTTTACAACTTGCTGGCAGGCTAGGTGCTCCAGGTATCAAACAAAAAGGCTTTGAACCAGTCTCAGAGCCCTACAGTAGATCTGTCTAGAGTCCCTGTGTGAAGCTCCACTGTGTCCCTGTCCTTTAGAAGAGATGTGAAACCAAAAGCATATTGTAAACAGTTCTGCGGCAAAGGTTCCTTAGGTATAACTCAGTCCCTAATCTCTGTAAGCCACTTTGAATAAAACAATCAGTGAAACTATAAAATGTAATTATCGGAGAAGAAAAGATAAATAAAACTCTGACATCTCCTAACTAACTCAAATCCCATAGATTTCCTTTTAACCTCTTTCATCCTGAAGTTTTATTTATATTTATAGTCTTATTTATAAGCAGGTCTTGTCACCGCAGAAAAAAGAGCATAAAAAAATCATTTAGATTGCATGTGATTTTATGTTACAGTATATGTCCTCTGACATTCTGCCTCTGTGGCTTAGCTTAAGTTTTGACCATCCTGTGTTATTAGTTGAACAAAATTCTTTGAAGGCAGACTTCTTAAAGGTAAATAGAGTGTTGGAGATTAAACTGACAGTGCACTGAGCTTGGTGTGCTCTGCAATGGTGATCTCTGCAATGGGCTTCAGAGCACTGTTTTACACCATTTCAGTACTTCATCGAACATCCTCTCTG
This sequence comes from Lepisosteus oculatus, assembly GCF_040954835.1. Classification (NCBI taxonomy): domain Eukaryota; kingdom Metazoa; phylum Chordata; class Actinopteri; order Semionotiformes; family Lepisosteidae; genus Lepisosteus; species Lepisosteus oculatus. The sequence continues at coordinate 18,996,638 of NC_090706.1, read as the reverse complement.
AAATTTCTTCGAAATATGTATGCTTACCTGAATTGCGCAGCTAGCATGGAAATGACTCCCGGTCTAGGGATCCTTGTGAATTCAGAAGATAGGATGAGATACAATTAAGCCATAAAACAAGTGAAAAAAACACAGATGATACAAACTGCACCTTTTTACTGCATAATAAGCAAGCTATTAACACCAAATGATGTCTTAATGAACCACTTAGAGAAGATAACTTTGCTAGGTGCACTACGTTAATCAGCTGGTCAATTATGTATTCCAGCTGCTGTTAGCTGCTAATTCTTTTAAGAAACCTGTGAAGTGTTTTGGAAGTGCAATTTGCAAACACTTAAAAAAAAACACTTGAGAGTGCTACAGCTGAAGAGTTGCCTGGATGGAAGATAGTCCATGCTGCTGGACTTATCCCCCTACATACTGTAAACACACCATGGCCTGGAACAAACAGGAACAATACAGTATCTGTGATGGGGAATTTTTAGTGATGGGCAGCTACAGCAAAACACTGGGACTCCATTGCGATCAGAGTAGCACTTCAAGAGGACTGTTCAAACTTGAATAACAACATGAAAAAGGAGAAATCAAACAAATTACAAAAAAGGGCTCACAAGATTCAGCACTCTGGCCCACTCACTTAAAAGACCCGATGATAGCATGGGCACTTGGACTATATCGTAATGCGAGTGATTTGTCTTCAGCTTTGTTGCAGCGTCTCGCCAAATTCTTATTTACCAGGCTAACTAAGTAATGGAGCACAAATATTGTCTGAAAAGAGCTCTCAAAGCCGATGGCTAGACACTGAGACGCTGGCTGCCAGGAAGCAAATTAATTTTAAAAAGATGCGTGTCTGTTCTGGAGTTGGACATCAACATCCCAAGACACCAGAAGTCTCTGGTTTTCGTTAAAACTTTATTTGGAGTGATAATGTACACACTCAAGTTTTTTGCTGTTTTCACCCTCAAATTACTCTGTCTTGTGTTAAATCATTTGAAATCTTACACTGAAAGCAAATGAAAAAAGAACTGATTTCAATATCAGGCTTTTGATTCGACTACATGACTGTGAGCTCCTGAAGCCCAGAATAGAGGTGAGGCTCTACTGAAAAAGGGCCAGTCTAAGAAGTTTCTGAGAGGTGCCTAGAAAGAAAACGCTATCCTTATTCTGATTTTCTGGTGTTTATTTTTGTAATTTGGTGCAAAAGTTTCCAGATGGATGTACAACATTCCAAAAAGTTGGTCAGGACAAGCTTTATAGTTTGTACATCGGTGGCTGAAGTCCGGGCTTATGTCATTATCCAGCTTTTGCTAGGATTTTGCAAGGAGTGGTAATAAACTATGCCAAGGTTGAGCCGAGTAATCTGCAACCACTCCCGGTTGCAATGACAATGACCCCTCTGACTTGCTGGGTGTCTATGCACTTTCAGTGTTAATAATAATGATAATTATGTGTCAAGTGCATCTTTGGGATGTTCTGTAACCATTCTGTGTCAGCTGACCCAATACGCAGCAGATGAAGTAGACAAGTGAAAAAATGACTTCATCAAATTAATTAAGGGGGGAAATTTGGTAGACCACATTGAGCAAGACTGATCTGAATTTTAACCCATGACTCTAAAAGAAACATTCTTACGCCTGCAAAACACATGGGATTGACATGGGAGCTGGGGTCGGACTCCCGTGGAGAGTACGGTAAAGACCCTATGTGTGATGGTATAATCCGGAAGAGGCTAGAGACGAACATCAGTGAAAGACACAGAAGGGTTTATTTGGTGCTGACAGTGAGCGGTGACAGCTTGTGATGCGGTGTACAGGTGAATAAATAAAAGCAACCAAGACCAGGCAAATCCAGGGGGGTAGTCGGAGAACAGGCCGAAAATCCAGAAGCCAGGAGGTCCATCCAGGAAAAACGCAATTAAAATCCCCAGGAAGGGGAACCAGGACCAGGAACACAAAAAGATAAAAACATGACAGGACCAGGCACTCTGAGCCCCGGGCTCAGAGGTCAGGAAGTTGGGGTAAAGGCTTATGCCCTCAGGCTACCTCTAGGCCTGGTGGTAGGTGGGTCACATGTCCATCTTCTAAAGCTGAGAGCGTAACAGTGGAGATGCTAGGCTTATAAAGCAAAATATAAACAAGAAACACCGGGAGACAATAGAACTAAATCAATAACAGAAAAAGGTACAACATATCATCTGAATAATAATAATAATTGCTTACACTTATACAATATAGCGCTTTTCAGGACACTCCATTTAAGCACTTTACAGGTAATGGGGACTCCCCTCCACCACCACCAATGAGCACCAGCCACCTGAAGAACGGCATCTACTACAGCAGTATCTCCAGTCACCATACTTGGGCAATGTTTTGGAAGTAAAGAGAGCCACTAACACAATTTACAACCTGGGTCTCGTTTCCAAGTCCAGCATTGCTTAGTGTTTGAGATCTGACACGATCAGGCTATAAGATGCTGGTACAAAACCTGTAGCATTGAGCTGTGTTGATTAACAACATTAATTAGATTAGATTCCAAACTTCCAAATTGAAAGGGCAGAAGCAACCAAAATTGAATGCTTTAGGGCAGGGGTTCACGGTCCTGGTCCTGGAGGTCCACAGACCTGCTGCTTTTCTTTCTAACTGAGGTATTAACTGAACTAAAAAGTTACTTGCTTGTACCAACAGGAATCCTTTTTTCTCTTAATTTTAACATAAGTCATTTAAGGGATGAGCTGTGTAACTGAGGACCAGAACTGGGAACTCCTAACCTACGGAAATTTTCAGAGCTTTGAGACGAAAGCTGCACTAATTCAAAGTATAAATCTAATGTATTATTAACAACCTAATTTAGCTATGTTTATTTAAGATGCTTTCAACAAATATGCCCTGAACTATCTGTTCCTATATTTTATATTTGTTTAATTACTGATAGAGTTAGAAGTAAGTGAATCAAATGCAGAGATACAAGTGTATTTTTTTAAATTAAACTGTTGTGTGTGGGAAGGAAAAAAAAACATTTTGCACAGCAGGTTGTTAATGCTGATTGTATAAGCTGCAACATATTTTATAAGTGCTTTGAAATGCATGTCAGAAAAAGAGATCACACTCATTTATGGCTACAAATAATGCAGAATATTAATTTGATTTTATTGAGAATATATTTAAATATGGAAAACATTTAACTTTGGAATCCTTGGGACCCCATATACAGTATATGAGAGCAAGCAAGCCTCCCTGGTTCTGTATTAACACAAGCAGGTCTTGGGGAACCCATTTTCCAACAATGACAGATAAACACATCATACCATTACCTAAACGGAAGCACCTTGGAAATTAATGCTTTTGTCTTTAGAGTGAAAGTCTAAGAGAGCAGTTAGAAAACGGATGGATGAAAAATCAAAGTTATGCTAGTTAACCTCACTTAATAATGCGTGGTGATGTACAAACCCTAACCTTCCAAAACTCTACCACTTTCATCTTTAAAAAAAAAACTAGAAAGCCTGCTAACTACTTTCTCCTGGACAGCTGGATTTGTTCTCCTTTTAATATATCCAGGTGCTTAATCAATCCTTTCCCAGAACATGAAATGTTTTTTTTTCACTTTGGCTATTAATTCCAAGGACAGTTATTTGTTTTTAATGCCAGGTTATTTAGCCATTTAGTTTGATTCATATTCCTGTGTGAGCCTTTATTGATTACTGTCTGACTTAGCTGTGAATGGTTATTTAATAATAATTTAAACACCATCAAATTTGAGAAATGTTTTCATATTGTCATGGAAAAACAAATGAATATTCATTTTATTAAATTAACTGAGGAGAAGTTGGAAAGTAAGTTAGAAATATTCAGAAGACACAGAGGAGCACTAAGGGGCATTCATTTCAGGTGATCAGTGATAAATATGCTTAAAAGTAGTTCAGGTGGGTAGCTGCATCAGCATGCGTAGGCTGCAAAGGAACAAGTAATAGGTTTATTCCATGCTGAAAAAAAAGAAGAAAGAGAACACAACGTTTCGGCCGTGGAGCCTTCTTCAGGTGTGAGGGTGCTCACACCTGAAGAAGGCTCCAGGCCGAAACGTTGTGTTCTCTTTCTTCTTTTTTTTCAGCATGGAATAAACCTATTACTTGTTCCTTTGCATGCTTAAAAGTAGTCCTCCAAGATGTGAGGACTACTGGGGCTTTTAAAAATGAGTTCAGTCATGGTTTTTGAAAGTCAGCCTTTATATTGTATGTGATGACCAACTTGCATTAAAGATACATGACCTATCCTTTAAAACCTAGAAAAGACCCTTTTTTCCGTTTCTTTGGTTTGATCACAAGATGAAGCAGAAAAGCTATGTTAAACAATAAATACTGTACATACTCAAATAAACAATGTTTAAAAATGTTACGATAACATATCCACATCTTTAGAGAACATCAAGCATAAAAAAATTTGCCATTCACATTTTCATTTCTTTTACTTTTTTAAAATAATTGCAAATTGCACTTTTAATAAATTCTTTATGCCCCTACCCTCCTTGAAATTGCCAATTCTTCACCACCTATGGTCTTCACTAAAGCCTTTGTACCAGCACTAAACAGATGAAGACATCATTGATAAGCATGTTTTAGACCATTGTATCAACATTGTAATCCTATTGTGGCCACACAGTACCTAAGAACATAGGACAGAACCAGTTCTTATAGAGAGTACTGGAAACTCACAGGCACAATTAATCATTGTATGATTTTAAAATAATTTCTTTTATTTCTGGTGATACAGTGGTACAGTGGTAAGTATTGCTGCCTTTCAGCCCTGGGTTTCAATTCCAACTCCGAATTATCTGTGTGGAGTTTTCTATGTTCTCCCTATGTTGGATTGAGTGTCCTCTGGTTGCTCTGGTTTCCTCCTACAATGTCTCCTAAGAAAACTGACCTTAGTGAAAGTGTGTGTGTTTGTGTCTATGTGTGCCCTGCAATTGACTGGTGTTCTCTCCAGGGTGTATCCTGCCTTCCTGGGATAGGCTTCAACTGCCCCAGAACCCTTTATTGGATAACGCAATTAGAAGGTGGAAAGATCTCTTAATTTCACTTACTGATGCACAATATTCCACAATATTATTTGGCACTCAGAACTCACCGGTTGAAGAAGATTGATAGGTGGCACTTGTGGTGTATTAGATGTTAGTGAAACAATTGATTCATTTATGTTTTATTACTGTACTTCTGCTTAGTATGGAATCATGTAACTAAATTGAAATTTTGATTGCTGAAAATAAAAACAATGAAAGTAAAATAATGTCTCTGATAGTCATTAATGATATTGATATTAATATATTTTTTTTTATTTGCACTCTGCTTTTTATCCGAAAAAGAACAACCCAAAAGCTTTTTAAGTTGTAAAACAGTTTGTAGCAAATGGCTGAAGCAGTTTACAACTATTTTTATTCAATTCGTGATGACACTTTGAACTTTAATGGAAAATGAAACTAATTATCAATAAAATAACCCCCAGGCCAGATATTTTTAATTTAAAAAATGTTCTTTTCAGTTTAATATCTGACATGTCCCCAATACATGTTCTCAATACCATCATTGACCCTTACTTACTTGCTGTGTCTCTGTCTCCTGATTGGTAATGCACTTTACCATGAGGTCAACTACAGTACCTGACAAATTCATTCAAATGGCTGTTTAAAGGTTTTTTTCTAATTTGGCCTCTTTCTTTTTACAGTGTGTGTTAATATTCGTTTAAATATATGTTTTTAAAGCCACTATGACTAATTTATTTTTATAATTAAAATCTTAAATCAACTAATTTTCTAATAATAACATCTATTAAATAATATGCATACTATATTGAAGTTTCTATTGTGAATATCACAGTATGTTAAATATTAATTTTACATTCAAAATTTCTTAAGACCATAATGGCTACTAGTTAAATTAAGGATGAGGGACAGGAGTCTGTAACTTCAGCACCATCCCCAACCCTCCAGACAGACTGAGAAAGCAATTTGGAGGCATTAACTATCCAGAGTGTGCCCAGCAACTGGTTCAGCCCTTCAAGTGCTTCACACTATGATATGTTTTCAACAATTTAATACATCAAGCTTTATTGGCATGACAGATGAATTACAGTGTTGTCAAAGCAGATACAATCAACACAATATTTATAGACATTTACAGGACAAACACATCATAGGACATTTACCTACGGTGTAACATACAGCACATACAGTACCTGTAAACCATTGAGAGACAAGCTCACTGTTCCTTAGGCTGTGACTGTCACGATATTAGTTCCCCCTCCTTAAGGGTGCTCCAGCCCTTTTACTCAAGACTGTATTCTATGCACCTGCTCCCTATTCCCAGCCCACCTTAAAAGCCAGGCACTGACGCTCATCCGGGCTCTGCATCTGATTTCCATATCGTGCGAGTCCGGGACCAGGAAGCGCCTGGTCCCGTTAAGGTTTTAACCCCTGTTCCTTGTCCCTGTCCGCCGGTTCCGACCCGGTCTTCGTGGTTTTTAATTCTTTGTTCTGATGGATCTCCTGGTTTTGGACTTACTCATGTGTTTTTGGATACTCTAAGGATTACTCTTTGGGATTGTTCGCCTCGGCCACGCCTCCCCCGTGCACCAGCGCACCTTGGACACGCCCCCCCCTGTCTTCAGCCCCGTTTTCCTGCATGACGTTTCCCCAGTGTTCCCCCACTTCGTCGGATTGTGTCGTCCGCATAGGGTCCGGAAAGAACTGTTCGTTACAGTGACAGGAGATAATGTACTGTACCAAGCTGCCAGCTCAATACCACCTTCATCTTTCTATTTCATGTTTCCTTAATAATGCTAAATTCCTTAATGTTTAACAATTGGCTAATTACGGTACAAAGGGAGCAGTGTCAAAGAGATTAACATATTTGCAAGATAATACAAGGAGTGAATTACAGCAGCCATGACTCCAAGTGCTACAAGAAAAAAATAAAAAAATACACTTTTTCTCTTAATTAGGACATAGGATAAATTATTTGAGTTAAAATTCATAACTGTAACAAATGATGTCTAGGTCCACTTTCTTTTGAAGCATATACATTTTTCACCGCAACATTAAAATGTTTTTTATTTTTATTTATAAAATCATGTGCTCATCAATATATTCAATTTAAAGATGAGTCATCATAATTTTAATATAGCTTTCATAATATAATGACATGGCTCAAAGAGTGAGATTATACCCCAAAAAAGAAGACATTATACTGTATCTTCAGAATGAAATGTAGTGGGTGTCATTGTGTGTGCTGCTTGTAGTGGGGTGGCGGGACTTCACAGAACTGTCCTTAAGTTCAATTCCTGAGGTGCTATCTGTATGGAGTTTGCACGTTTTCCTCATGTTTGACTGGCTTTCCTCCCACAGTCCAAAAACTTTCCAGTTTGTTAATAGGCTTCTGGGAAAATTGGACCTGGTGTGAGTGTATGCTTGTTTGTGTTTGTCTGTCTGTGCCCTGCGATGAACTTGTCCAAGGTGTACCCTGCCTTGCACCCGTTGCTTGTCAGGATAGGCCTCGGCTCTCAAGAAACCCGGAATTCAAAAAAGCAGTTAGAAAATGGAAGGATTGGTGGATGTATAATTGAAAAAATGTTCCAATTCAAATACAATGTGGAAGATATTGTCTTCAAAATCTGTTTACTTAACACATATAAAAATTTTCAAATTTCACTGGTGCGTATGTGTGATGTGTTATTTTAGAGATTTGTTATTAACTACTTACAGTAGGTCAAGTTAGTACATAGTGCCTGTAACAAAACATATAATCCTACTTCCTGGTACTTTTCCATTTTTACATATTTGCTTTGCATAAAATAACACAGCAAGTCAGCAGCCATATCACCCAGCAGCTCACAACTGGTAACCCACTGAAGCTAAGCAGGTGTGAGCCTGGTCAGTACCTGGATGGGAGACCTCCTGGGAAAAACTGAGGTTGCTACTGGAAGAGGTGTTAGTGGGGCCAGCAGGGGGTGCTCACCCTGCAGTCTGTGTGGGTCCTTATGCCCCAGTATGGTGATGGGGACACTATACTGTAAACAGGTGCTGTCCTTTGGGTGAGATGTAAAACTGAGATCCTGACTCTCTGTGGTCATTAAAAATCCCAGTGTGCTTCTTGAAAAGAGTAGGGGTGTAACCCTGGTGTCCTGGCCAAATTTCCCATTGGCCCTGTTGTAACAGAAGAAATAAGGTTCTTGATCCTGAGATGAAGTAAAACAGATGAGTTTATTGCATGCAAGGAACAATAAAGCCGAAGTCTTGTTTCCCGCAAGAAACAACAAAACCGAAGTATTGTTCAACGTACTGTTACAAACTTTTGGGTTATATAGTGTTTTCTTCTCCGTTTCTGACGTCACTCGGTCTGATGGTAAAGAGGGGGGTTCATGGTATTTGGCCAGTTTACGATGTTCTGGGCAAATGGTCAGTTTAACATTACACCCAGGGGGGTTCCTAGCTTGCATCTGCAATCCTTATCAGTTAACCCCCTTTCCTGCCATAAACCCCAGCTTGTGACTTAGAAGTCTAAACCCCCTACAGAAAGGATTAAATTCAAACCCCCGTCTTCACATCTTTCTTCAGCCCTTACCAGTCATGGCCTCCTAACAATGTTTTTTCAAGTTGCTCATTCTAGCCTTTTTCATCTGAAAGACATTCTAACCAAAAGATGAGTTGAAACTTTAAATGTTCTTTGAATTGCCTAGTAATTTAAAAGGGATACAATGAGAAACTACTTAGATTATATCTTCAGTTTAAAAAAAATATTGGCACAGCTACTGTACAAAGTAATATGAGGTGCTAGTTAAAGCCTTTTTTAAGAAAATGTAATTGTTTGCTGATGTTCCCTTTTTAAAGCTAAAAGGCAATTCTTGTGGTTTTTGGTGATATATTTAATTTTACTGTTCATATAAGCTCAGGAACGAAAGCTTCACAAACAGTATATTTAATGGCACACACTGGCACAGATGGAGCATGAACGAATGCAGGAGGTTTCATTGTTTGTGCTGTGTGTAGGGGGGCAACTTCATTGAGCAAATTCCCAGGAGCAAGTTTAACTGGATACAATTTGATATTGCTTTGTGAAACCGAAAATCCAGACTTTTGTCAATATATTTACTAAAGTTATTCAGTTGAGAAGTATCACTTTGTGAAATACTCTTCTGGTCCTCATTGAATCTTCACACCTTCAGTAATGAAAACACAACACCAGCTAGGCACACCATGATCTCACAAGTGGGTGTGAAATAGGGTTAATAACATCTGTTTTAAAATAATTTAGATCTGTTTTAAAATTATGTATCTGTTGTAACTGTTAATACTATGGGAAGATTCTACTGTTTATAGCCTAATATTGTGAGTCATGCTGTACGTGTGTATTGAACCATGATGCAGTTGTTGGGGTTTACAGTATCACTACAAAGGTTTGGCCTTAGCATTTTCACATTAAAAATATGCATCTACTTTGTTGATATTGGGGGGTTAGTAATAAATGGGATGCACATTTGTATTTATTTAGACTATATAGTGTCTACAGCACAAGGAAAAAAAAAACAAAAAAATGTGTTTTCTCCCACTCGGGATTTAGATAAACTTCATAAATGCCTATGTAGAATTTTTGAAACTGCTCTTGTATAGGTCAGGCTTCAAAAAGCACATGTTTGTAAGTACCTTTAACCTTTGTTGTTGTCATTATTTTCCAAAAGTATTTCACATACAGTACAAACACAATTGCTACTGTTCCTAAAAATTGTAATATCAATATTTGTAATGAAATATTTCTAGCACCTAGCTTAGTATAGTGTAACTGATATGTATGTATCATATCAGTTATCTCCAAATGAAAATCAGGTGGTGTATTTGTTGTACAGTAAGTACAACTTACATGTTGACTGGAATCAAACTCAGACCTTTCTGTGTGCAAAGTGAGAATTTGGCCACTGAACCACCATTTCTATTTGGATGAACTAAATAGAAACTCCAGGTGTTGTATTTTCCATTAGAGTACAAAGAAGCATTATACAGTAGAAATTACATATTATATATAACAACAAATAATTAAAATTACCGATGTTATAATTGCTTAGTAAGTGAAACCAAAGTGACATGTTTCAAAATGAAGCAATATGAATAAGAGACCCATAGTCAAAACCTGAATGGAATTACTGAGAAACACACTATAAAACAACATATTATAAACCAAAAACATTTTTGGAATTATTGTGGTGTTGTTGTGAAGGAAGTGCAGTTTCCTTAAAAAAAAACATTTAGATGGTGCAGACTTGTATAATATCAGCTACACAACTTAAAGTATGCACCTGTATCAGTAGATCATTCAAGTACAGTAACTACTAACGTGTTTTGTTTTTTTAACTTCTTTGCTTTTAAATACAGTATGCTTTTAAAGACACTATGTATGATATTTTACTTACAATCTAAATTTAAAATAAAATTATCTTCTTATTCAGATTACTTGAAAAAACAGAAAAGGTGTTGGGCGGTACGTTTTGTCATACCACGGCAGTTGTCTCGGTACAGCGAATTACAACTCAAGCCTTATGAGTGGCTACATCTGTACCTAAACACAGTAGTCCAGTATTCTGTTTGTTTTTTTCTGTCTTCTACACATTATCTAGAAGATAAAAATGATGTGTAAACAAAAATATATATTTTAAATACCTTTAAGTTTTTTCTCATTTTATATTTATACTTATACTTTATATTGTACCCCCTGCAACACTGCATTTGTCTGAATTAAAAGTCATCTACTGTACCTGCTGTTAACCCACTCTTGAACTTGAACTCAGCCTTTTTTAATTTTCTTTGGAACTTCTGAGGTCTTGCTATATCTTTTGGATTCAAATGATACTTAAGCAATTTTCAAGTTTGTTTCAGTTGTCTAATTTAAGAACTATAAGAGAAATTAGATTGCTGATACAGAAGATCAGTGTTTCTAATATAGACCTTTGAGGTACTCCACTAATTAGGAGTTATACACACCTTATCTACACTCCCTGTTTTCTATCCAAGAAATAGTTGTCAATCCAAAAACACACATTACCTTGGATACTCACCATCTGCAGTTTCAGAATGAATATTTTATGAACAACATTTCTAAAGCCTCCTGAAAGTCTAAAAATAATGTTGCACATGATCTGTATCCATGATTGCTGTATCTTATTTAAAGTACTCCAATAATCCCACCTTTTCTTAATCTATTTTGAATATTCCCTAAAGTCCTACTGCTTTATAGATTAACATCTAATTTAGTTCTAATTATTGTTTTCATAACAGTATGTGTAATAGAAGTTTTATTGGCCTATACTTACTTGGATAGTTCACCCTTAATTAAACTAACAAATTACTCGTTTGGTATTTGCAAGTATCTATTTTCTCTTCAAACATTTGAGATTTTATTTTACATAGGAAAGTATCTGAAAATATGGTAAGGAGGGCTTTGTAACTATACCATTGAAGAAAAGAAAAATAAAACTGAATAGGTCAGGCAGAAAAATTGAAAATTCTTTGTAGAAATGAAAAACTGACATTTGATTTGTAGTAGATGTTGCCAAAGAGCAATAGCATTAGTTGTAGAAGTTTGCTGTTTGTATACAGTATAATTGATACCCAACAAAGTAATAGCCTTCTGCATTTTCATTGTTTATTTAAGTCACACAACACACCTTTAGCCTATGTATTAACATTTGTTTCCCAGTTAAAAACCAGACTTTATGTTACAGTAGCATTATCAGCTCCTCAAGCAGAGCTTACAAGTGATGCTTACCTCTATACAGTAGGTATAGCAGCTGTGAACTACAAAACTGAAATGCAAGTTATTAGGCTCAGGGATTAAACACATCCCTCCATTTACAAAGGTAAATCATTTTTCTAAAACTGTTTGGAATATAAACGTTTGCATAACAAAAATTAAATTCCCTTAATGTTACATGTAAAGGCTTATAACTCATCCCAGAAGCCTAAAATTCACTCACATTACTCACAATTAAGACTGCTGAATTGTTAAAAATGAACACTGTTGCATGTGTATGATAATTAGCCAATTTAAATGTTAAACATTAGACACAGCACAGATAAGTTAAAGGCAATGCAAATGTCAGTCCTTTCAATCACTGCAAGGTTTGTAGCTTACAATTACTTTCCTAATACTGTATTCTTTGCTTTTGTAACACCTGAAGCAGTCAAAATGTTTTGCTGACATTTAAAATAAATGTTCAATGATAAAAAAAATCCCTAATGTGCAAAATCTTTCATGAGTCTACGAAGAGAATCACCTTTGTTGTAGCAAAAAGTGATTTGTACAGTGATACAATGTTAAAATACAGGCTGTGTTGTAGCACCAAATTGTGTAATGTAAGCAGGAGTATATTGTTGCACTTTTTTATGAGTCATAGAATGAGATATCCATTTAATGTGATTTTCAAAAGCAATGAGATTTCTATAGCATTCAATAATCACAACTATGATATTTTAATTCATTAAGATTAATAATGTTAAAAATAAATTCCTGTTCAAGGGATATTGAAAAAGGTTTGCTAAACTGGCATCTACTAAAGACTGCAATGATTGCTAATTGTAAAAGCAGGTGCTGTACAGGTATGTTCCAAAATAAACACCAATAATGCTAATGCATAACAGTGTTATTAACACTACAAATAATATTATGGTTGTGTCTAGAGTTTCTGTATCTGTATGGTATGTACAGTATGTTATTAAAGTACATTCAAATTAAAAGTGAATGCCACTGAAACTGTTAGACACTCTAGTACTAGATCAACATAGACACTCCCTTTAGTGAATTCTGATCTTTACTATGTGAGACATTTGTTTCACTACATATCATCAAATCAAAAAACCAAATCAAATCAAAGTTTATTTATGAAATGCACAACAATACGGCATGCAGCAGTAGTTGCTGGGAATGAAATGCCTTTTTCTACGAGCTCACAATATCATATGGTATATGAGGTTTTTCTTTCTCTGTGAGGACAATTTAAATATCCTATCATAACTGCCTCTTCCTGTACATTCCTGATTTTACTATATAAGACTGTTTAAAATGATGCTCAAATCTGAAGGTTAAACTTCCAAGACTACGATTTTGTTTTGTTTTTTTGCTCCTTGCAGTTAATTGCCTGATTCTTTGACATTTTACTGTTTATTTGAGATTTTGTTTGACACTCTCTGCTGTGGTTTTTGTTTAGATTCTCACCCTTTTCTTTGTAGTTTTGAATGTGGTTTACATTTCACTATCTCATGACCGATAAAACTGAATATTTAGTTACCAACCTAATGTGCAAATAGGAACTTTGAATGGTTAAACTACTTAGGTGCCCATCTTTACAAATATTGTTTTTTTTACATCAGTATGCATACATGCTAGATGAGTTACAGAAAAAGCAATTAAGCACAATTTGTCTTTCAAAACTCTGAACATTAACATGTCATGTCAGTGTTCTGATCCATGGTTCCCATAGATTAAACAAGGTTTCACAGTAGGTGATGTGAAACATTAGTAACACAGCATTAAAATCTCAAAGCACATTAACCACATGAATCCATGCTTAAAAGCCTCCTCTTCAGATCTCTGGATGTAATGCACTGTCAGTCAGTGCACTATTTAAATATTACAAATATTTTTTCACTTATTTCAGTCATGTAACTCACACCTATACACCTATACCATTTTCTGTGTATAAATAATACACAGCAGCAGTCCCCTATTCCGGCCTTAGATGCAGTGTTCCGTCAGATTTTATAGGGTCATGGAGAAAGGGCATTATTATCACAAGATCATTATTCACAGAGCTGCCCTAAACTATGTGGGGTTGGTACAATTGAAACCACATCCACTCAACTGACAGCTGAGATTTCTGAGGGGTGATTTGAAATCAGGTCACTTTGGTGTTCGTTGTTCTTGGCTGCTGTGTACTACAAATCTGAAAACCTAATGACTTTCTTTTTTTTTGCCTTAAAGACATGAATAACACTTCACTTAACCATGAAAGTAAAAAAAACAGTTTCAACAGGCATTACAGAAGAACTTGCAACAATACAGAACCTTGAAATCACAATAGTTTAAGAAAAATGACAGAAACAACAGGTAAAATTAAAAACAGTTGCATTTTTACCAAGAGCTTTGCTTGATATTAGGCTTCTTGTCTTTGCCTCAGATATTAACAACAGTATCGATCAACAGACGTTGTGGCTACTATGGACACATTTCAACCTTATGAGGTGTATTAATGTTCCTTGAAGTGTATTAAAACAAATAAGCCTAGAGGAACAGGTGTCAGCTGCTGTGGAAGTTCCCTGTGTGTTGTGACCTGTGTCCTAGTGGAAACCATACTGTAACATTCATTATCTTGCTGCTGTTTTGGCACCACACACCTCTTGGTTCATGTGATTCATATCTTTCCCTCTTTAATGTCAAACTCAACATTTGTCTGGTTAATGAAGTATACAGAGACCTTCAGTAAAATACAAAGTCGGGGAGTACTATATGTCTTATTTTTGGCAAGGAACTGTAAGCATAGATGTTTTGTGAAAATATATATACTGTATTGTGGGATGCTAATATTCTAAATTACATACACATAAATAATCACCTAGCCTCCAGATATGATTTATTTCTGCTCTATATAGGTTTTGTTTTTTAATTATCTTCATGTCATGTTGCACTTTCTCTGTACATTGTAACCGGAGAAGGCTCTCTGTGCAGCCCAGCTCACTAACCACACATCTCAATACTCCCACCTCCCATCTGTGCATGGAGATCAGCACAGGAAAGGCACATGACTGTAGAGAAGGAGAGAATATACAGTATACTGTACATGCACAGTTTCAGTAACAACACCGCTGTGGAAGGGTAGACAATGCCTGCTTACTTATCCACGGTATTGAGATTTTCATTCTATCCATTTTCTAACAACTTTAGCCAATTCACGGATTGTGGGGGGGCAGAGCCCCAGCAAGCTAAGGGGACAAGCCAGGATACACCCTGGATGGGATGCAAGTCCATCGCAGGGCCCACAGAGAAGAAGCACTGACATGCACACACTCACATCAGGGCCCAGAAGTCAATTAACCTTCCAGAGTTTAAACTGTAGGAGGAATCCAGAGCACCCAGAGGAAAACTACACACACGGGTTGAACATAAAAACTCTGCACAGATAACATCCCAGGTCCCGAATTGAACCCAAGATCCTGTCACGGGAGCCAGGTCAGACTCCCATGAAATGTTAAAGACCCTATGCGTGATGTTAGAATCTGGAAGTGTCTGGAGAACAGCCTCAGGGAAGGCACAGCGAGGTAAGTTCAGGATGACAGACAGGAGGCAGTGACTGAGGTGATCCGGTGCATGGGGGGACCGCAGGCGAATGAGTCCAAAGAAAGTCCAAAGGGGTAGTAAGGGCACAGTCCAATATCCAGATGCTGGGAGATCCATCCAAGATGTAGATGATTAAAAACAGGAACAGGGAACTGGGACCATGAACACGAAAGGTCAAAACCATAACTGGGCAAGGTGCTCCGAGCCCCGGAGTCAGAGGTCAGGACGCAGTGATGAAGCCTGTGCCCTCGGGCCACTTCCAAAGCTGAGCCTAGAACTAGGAAGACACCAGGCTTAAATAAAGGAAAGGGAATGAAACACAGCTGACACTAATAAAACTAAGAACAATACGGGAAAGGCAGGAGCGCCCTCTAGAGGAGGGATGACAACCGTGACAGGTCTCCAGTGCTTCAAAGCAACAATGCCCCTGTATGTCCACTGGGATTGTCATTGACTTAAATTGTTGTAGGGCATGTTCTACTCAATTACCAATGTTTCATTTCTAAGTTAAAGAATGGCCAATGAGATAGAGCTAGGCTCTGTGGCTAAGGTGCCTGTGACTGGACGGTTGCAGGTTCAAACCCTGCAGCTGGCAGAGGATTCCTACTCCGTTGGGCCCCTGAGCAAGGCCATTAACCTTAACTGCTACAGGGGTGCTGTACAATGGCAGACCCTGTGCTCTGACCCCAAGTTTCTCTCCCTGTCTGTGTCTCCATGGAGAAAAGCTGGGGTATGTGAAAAGATGAATTCCTAATGCAAGAAATTGTATAGGGCTAATAAAGAAACATTACATTACAGATTACAAGAATTACCTTTTAAGTTTATAGTGTTTTAGTTACTCAGTTACTATGAATAACAGTAATGCATATTGTAATGGACTAGGGTTGTCATAATTATTAAATTACACATATAAAATTAATATCATCAATACCATTATTAGGTCCTGAAACCACCATGAAATACAAATAAATTATACAGATTAATAATAATTACACCCTCTGTTGTTAGGAAATACAATGTGTTTCTGCAACACTTTTTGGTAATACAATTATATCCAGGTAGCAACCTTAATAAGATACATAACTATTTGTCACACATTGTTATACAAATACAGTATGTAATACACAATTATGTCTATGTACATATATTTCCAAATCTGTGAGTTTCTAGAGCTCTGTCTTCTACTGACAAAGAAAATAATTATATAATACTACCTGAAACTGGGAACAATACTCTTTTTGAAAAGGCAAATAGGGAACCTGCATCCTGCAAAACATGGATCCTGTCAAGGACTAAATCACTCTCTTAAACAGTTGGTTAATGTCTAGGATCCTATTACACTATTACAAACAATGCAAGACTATATATTGAGAAACCTCTTTAGCTTGTGGATTACAAAGTACACCTCCCCCAGGATTTGATTCGACTTCCAAAAAATTCAACTTAATGTCAACCACTGTAATTGCATGAACGCAGAAGCCACTCAACAAATTGTTTGGATCATTAAGGTAATTTTGTACATCTAAATTAATCTAGATTTGCCATAGAAAAAGGTTTGGATACCTATGCAATTATGAATTGTCAATTGTTTTGTTTGTTGCTACAGAATTAGGTTCTGTATATCAACAAATATTAACTGCTGCATCAAAGTTTGATAAATGCAAGCTTTGCTTCCACAAAATGTAAAAACTGTGCAAGGATCTGAAAACTTTTGTGAGGCACCTTATGTATAATATATGTAAAGACAGCGAAACAGATTCTGTATGATTACCCATTGTTACCTGTGCTTTGCTTAATACCAGACAAAAAATATGAAGTAGCCTTTGTCATTGTTCTTTTCTTTGTTATTGTGTAAGGAATTACTGTAGAAGCTCTAAGAGAAGTCCTTTGTCCATTCATCCATTTTCTAAGTTATTCACCAAATTTAAGGTCACTTGGGCAAAGGAACATAAACTACCAAGCAACTGGTGCAAGGTGGGATACACCATGGGTGGGACGCCAGCCCATCCAGGGCAAACACACAGACAGTTTTCCCAGCTCACACCAGGGCCACTTTTCACAGAAGCCAATTAACCCACCGGTATATCTTTAGACTGTGGGAGGAAACCAGAGCACTTGGAGAAAAGCTACAGTATGCGAACGTGAGTAGAACATATAAACTTCATGCAGATTGCACCCCAGGTACTGAGGGCAGTCAGGGCAGCAATGCTAACCACCATGCCACCCTGATCTCCTTTGTAAAAAATCTAAAACAAGTATAAAACAAACACAAATTAGGTCTCCCTTCTATGCTGGATATTACGTTACGTTCATCACACCTTACCTCCATAGAAAGAGTCCTCAGGCTCTGTCACTTCAGGCTGTTGCCTGTTGACGCAACCATGGAACATCCACGCACAAGCATCCATTTTCCAAGTCCTGGACTCCTACTGAAGATACTGTAGATGCTGTAGATCATGCATTGTGTTTTAATTCACCACTTTCCGAAACATCTGTCATATCAGACATCAACAAATCTGATGGAGAACAGAGTAAGATAAATGAATACTGGTCAAAATGGCTTGATCATTTGTTTCACACACTAAGCCCCCCCGTCTCTCCTGGTAAGTGGTTCCTAACCTTTCCCATTTTTTCAAGATATTGGTTTCTGCTGATTAGGGCTGGATTGAGAGTTGCCTCAATAAAAGATTTTTTCACAAGCTGATAAGGATCAGTCTGTTCTTAAGACACTAATGGTACACCAACTTATAATTCATGTAACCTGTCATTTCTCGCAAACTGTTGTGTCCTGGGTGCAGTACACATGTTTCTTTGTCTGTGTGAGTGTACATACCGTACGGTATCTGGAGAAGTACACTTCAAGCACAAAAATATGTCTCTTCTCTGTTGGCACTGCCTCAATCACAGTTAAAACATACTGTACAAAAAGACAAAAGACAGTGTGTGGCAAGATTACTGTTTCATATTTTTGCTGAGACAGTCCTCAATATGCACGTTTAAAGATAGACACAGTTGCATTTCTTAATAAATCATTCCAAGTTGTAGCCCTGAATCAGTATCATGTATCAATAAAATGGCATGCCAAAATGCAAGCAGGACAACAGAGTCAAGGTAAATGATCTTTACTGTGGAGACTCATCCTGATGTACGATCTCCGCATATTTCTCTCTTTTGTTTTGGTATTCACTGCTAAAGACTATAATTTGGCAAATCCATGAATAAAAAGCTTGTGTTAAGATCAAAACATATTGCTGCAGAGTGCATACTGGAGGTTAATGAGCACAGAGCTGCTTCTTTCTTTTTTGCCCACCGGTACAGTAAAGCACTATGGTGAATTAACTGCTTGTGCTTGCTGCCTTTCAATCAGCTCTGAGATGTACGTTCCCTGGCCCATCATACAAGATTTGTCATTTAGCACATGCTGCCAAGGTGGAGATTTAGAGAGAGAGATTTGTTTGGAAACAGATTCATGCCCAGTGCAATAAGCATTTCATAAAAAATGTGCAAATAATGTTTGATAAGCTAAACCCTTATGTGATGTTTGTCGGTAGATTTGGTATTTTCCAAAGGAAGTAAAATCCATCAGAACAGTTAGAATGATTCATTGGTTGTATCAGACCAGTGACACTCACACAGGGACCAACTGTCACGAGACAAAATGATAAGCTCGAATTGTCATGGCACCTTAGTGACACTTCGGTTTTACTGAAGTGAGCAGTCTTCCTTTCTGAAAAAAAGATGTCTGCTTGAATTGGCATCTGACAGATATCCTGAAATTAAGTCTGAAACATACAAAATAAAGTATCACATATGCACATCATGCCTTGTATAATACAAACTAGTCCTGTAACTACACTTCCCCATCATGACCCAAATCAGTCTAAGGGAAGGATTTAAAACAACAGTATTGGGGACATATCTAGATCAGACCTCATCGCAATATAAGCACAAAGAGTTGTGAAGACCTATTAAGAGATGGATTCTAATTTTAGACAATGTATTCCCACGTGGAATCAGTGTGATGTCTCCAAACATTTTTTTTTAATTAATGCGCATGAACCCCATCTCTCCACACCCAGATCCCTTACCAAGCATCTAACTTGATAAAGTGAGAAATGTTTTGCGACAAGGCTGAGCATTATAATGTAGATCCAAACAGAGTATAGCTGGGATATACTGTACAGTACCCATTACTCAAGCAGCATTTCTTTTTTCTCTCTTATACTGAATGTATTTATCACCATTGCCATGTTAAGGAGCTTCAAGATTTCCCCATGGTATTACCATGTGTGCACAAAGCATTTTTTGTTAGTTTCCCACAAATTCAATTATGCTTTACCATTATTACTCTATGAAATACCACACTTTAACTGGAAATTCACTCCATGGTACTACCATTTACCTTGACTTTATATATATATATAAATCATCATATATGTTTGTTACAGGTGATATTCTTTTTTATCAATTTTAATATGATCTGCATGGCTTTTCCATAGAAGATTCTCTTTTACACAGGATTTACAAGATGTAATATCTACTCAAGAGCTCATTAACTTAAACAAACCTTTTCAACCATCCATTTTTAAACTCCATCTAATTAAGCAAATGACAAATGAGCAGAAGGAATTGGCTCTCCAAAACCAGAAGTGTTGATCTCTGGGTTCCTGTAAGAGCACTAATGGTTTAACAAGGTATGGACAACACCTGTCCTTGAGGATATGAGGGATAACTTTTCAGACCATCTCAAGCTGTCACCACAGAGCTCAAGGTGCTGAGGTTTTAGAAAGTTTTGCAAAAAGAAGGATGTAGATAGTTCTGCTAGACTGAAGCCTTCCAAAAGCACAACCAGGCACAGGAAATCTGTTCTCCACAAGGGCAGGCGATTATAGCTCACAGGATGTTGTCAGGCAGCTGGAAAATAAACAATGGACAAAACCTGCCATGCCGATTAGACAATCCCTGTCAATCCCAGGGAATTAGGGTATTTCAGTCCCTAGCTACTAATTCACTTGAATAGATGATGTGAGGATCACTGGTTCACTGGTTAAGCAACCCCAAATGTGATACATTTGTATTTTTTAATAGAGTATCATGAAAGTGTGTGTTTCTCAGATTTGAATACTGTTTGTTTATTGCATTTAACCTCATTAGAATTTACGTAGTTAACTGTGCATATGTCAAATTACAAGTCTAATTTGGACTGTATAGATTAGGGATGGAAAAATTATTTGTTTTTATCTTTAATTCCATTTATAAGTCAAATTTGGTTGGTTTCATTAAAATGCTTTCTTTTCTGAGTCCTGCAGATCCTCTACTGATTCTTATTCCAATAGAGTTCTCAATTACTTAAGCTTATTAAACAATTTTAATTGAACTATTTGCTTGATTAGAACTTAAAGTGTTTTCTGTACTTGGTCCTTGGGTTTAGAATCAGCCAGATTTAGGTAGATGACTGCTGAGTAACCAAGTTGAAAGAATATGCCTTCAAAATCTTATCCTGAAACAAATTCTTGTTTCCCTGTAGCTGTTTAAACATCCCTCAATAGTTTATTTATTAATGATGTATAAGAAAAGAAGAATTGTATTATATCAATCACATCTGAGGCATCTAAGTTCAACATTGCACACTCCTGGTCAGTGAAACAATGTACTTAACGCAGATACATTTATAAGTTAACGAAATATTACCAGATTAAGACACCAGAACCAGAAAAAAATAGAACTGTAACTGGTTAAAAGGGGATAGAAATTTTGAACTCAAACCATTCCAACAATGCTGTGTTTTCATAGGAGTAACACATTTTTACATCCCTTGACATCAGTATTACCACTGTATAGCTCAATCTTGACAGATCTCAGAAGCTGAGGAGTGTTAAACCTGGCAGAACTAGGATGGGATTGCTTCTATAAAAACATAAGTAACATTACAATTGAGATGGGGTCATTCAGTTCATCTAGCTTATTGGTAGTTAGGGCTTAATTGATTGAAGGATCTCATCTAGCCACTTCAGTTTCTCATTTCTCCACCAATCAGTGTATACCATAGACCTACCAATGAGGTTGAGATAAGCACAAGTACCTATTGACAATGTGGCAAAGGAGACATTATATGAATGGGAGATTTTGACTTTCCACAATTAAATCAGGGATTACAGAACCTTAAATTCATATGGTTGAAAAGTTTAACAATTGTTTCTTAACAATATAAATTAAATAATAAATGTTATGCAGCCACTGGGAAATTGTCTTCATAATATGATATCTTTTAAGGTACTGCATACTTTCAATGTCTAAAATGTGAGTCTAGAATTTGGATTGATAATCTCAGAATTGCATCTTATAAAAGAGTGAGGCTGAGTATCCAGGCAGTTAACTGGGAACAGATAGATAGAGCCAACATGATAGTTATACTAAAACATCATGTTAAAGGATCAAAACAAATTCATCACTTAGAAAATGAAGATCAGATCCTAAAAAAAATATTCATAATCTGGTTAAATGGAGGTATTAAGAATAAAGCAAAACATCACAGATTCATAGCACATCTTAAAAAAGTATTAGAACCTCCAAATAGGGAGACAGAAAAGAATATTGCATTAGTGGCAAAAATATAATACAAAGATTTTTTTCCCATATCCTAAAAGAACTGTAAACCAGGAGTAAATAATATGAGGTGATAGGAGAACAATAATAGAAAATGTAATAAACATGCTAAATAAATATTTTATACAGGCTTTTACAATTGAGGACATCAATACAATGTCCATTGTAATAGTACAAATCTCCATCAGTATTGGGAAATATTAACATAACTGACTCTGAGGTTCTATAAAGGCCAGAGAAGTGAAAAATCAATAAATCAACAGGTCCTGCTGGTATTTATACTTAAGGAATGTTATTCATAAATCCCTTAGCTAGGATAGTTCTATCACTTTAAGAGTAAGAGCAGTATCCACAGATTATAGAAGTGGGAAAAAATGAACCAGGAATCTATACACCAGTCATTCTTACTTGAATGGCATTTTAAGAGACAGCTAACATGGAATTAACATTAACATTAAGAATAGAATGTTCTTTCTAACAAACATGTTTGAAATATTTGAACAATTAATAATGATAATGATAGTAATACATTTTGACTTTCATAAGGCTTTAGTAACATAAAAGGGCTGATTCTCAAATTAAAGCATCAGGAATCCAAAGGTGTGCATACAGTATGCATTGAAAACTCATTGACAAATAAGAAACACTACATCATCTTAAAGGGGAACAAAGTTCTAACTGGGGAGATGTAAGTAGTGGTGTGCCTCAGGGATCTGTTTTAGGCCTGGTGCAATGATCTTCCTGATCTATATCAAAGATTTAGATTCTCATAAAGTTAGAAAACTCAGTTTTCAGGTTACAAAGTATGAAAAATAAGGGGAATGGCAAACAGAAGTATCAGACAGGTTAATGCAAAAAGAGTTAATCGTAGTCATGGATTGGACAGACATATGGCAAATGAAATTTAGCATTGAGAAGTGCAAAGTGATTCACACTTGTAGTACACAGATTGTATAGGTGGATCAAAGTTTTATATAATGTAGATTTCTCTATATCCTCATCAAGATGATGTGTAAAAAACAATAAAAATGCAAAAACTTGAGTGCAGAGCAACATGTGTGGAATATACTCAGGAAGGTAATACTACATTTTGCTCTATTAAGACCTCAGCAAAACTGTGTTTTGCTCTCCTTGCCACAAACCAGATATTTTAGATTTTGACAAAGTCCAAACAGCAGAAATGATTACCGGTCTCAGGAAGTTGTCATATAATGTAGAGGCAAGCTAGAGGACCAAAATATGTGCAGGCTAGAACAAAGTGATTGAGAGGAAATTTTAAAACATGTATGTTTCTAAAGAGTATAAAAAGGATTAAGACTGGAAATATTTAACTCTCGGTAGCAAAATGGTAGGGTAGAGAAAAGGAAACACTTCCTACACAAGAAGCCAGGGGGCT
The DNA here is from genome assembly GCF_040954835.1 of Lepisosteus oculatus. Taxonomy (NCBI): domain Eukaryota; kingdom Metazoa; phylum Chordata; class Actinopteri; order Semionotiformes; family Lepisosteidae; genus Lepisosteus; species Lepisosteus oculatus. Next base: position 18,973,272 of record NC_090706.1, on the reverse strand, counting down.
TACTCTGAGAAATTTTGAGAAACAACTGGATGATATGGCAGCTACTAAACTATTAAATGGCCCCTATTCATTTGTATGCTTTCTTATATTCTGATGCTCTGCAGTGTAGTGGGACTGCTGCCAGTGTCCTGCCCTTCAGTGGTAGATAAAGGAGGTCTTTCCCTGTGTGTAAAGCAGTTTGGCTTCCTTTGGGGATGAAAAGCGCTATACAAGTGTAAATAATTTATTTATTTAATATTTAGGCATTTTCCTATTTTCTCCTGGGTTGTTTTTCACTCTGAAATACATTTCCCCTTCTAAATGTTTTTAAGCCAAGATCTCAGAATGTCTAAGCAATCTCCCGAAAATAAAAAATGCCAAAGACTTGAGTGGCAGGCAAGCAGGGACTTTGTAAGCCTTTTCATATCGTCAGAAAGCATGACATCTCAGTCTAAAAGACTGAAGATGCTTTTTTTTCTTTCTCTCATCAAGTCATTTCCTGAAGGACCCCAGTCAAGTTCTTTCCATGGCACGGATTGGCAGTACACAACACTCGCTGTGCAAATAGAACTGCAATCGACTTTTATCAAATCTTTTCAGGATTATTCAAAGACCTTCTCTGATCAGAGCTAAAGAGGTTCTTATTCCTTTCAAGAGGGCAGCATGGTGGTTTGAATTGGCTATTTTGAACTGGGAAAGTCTTGAAAGGGAAAGAACGAGAAGTATGTTTGAACAGCTGATGCTTAATGTATACTAAAAAAGCTGTCTCTTCTAATGCGTTGCAAAAAAGCTACTCAGCTGAGAGAAGGATTTGCTAACAACTCCAGGGATGCTACACCTACACAAAGAGAACTTTTGCTCACAATCCCTATGGGAATAGCTCCCCTTAGCAAATAATTTGCCCGCCCTCCCTCACTCTGTCTCTTTCTCTCTTCCTCTGCTGAGTTTAGTCCTTTAATTCTGTGGGCTGAAAAAGCCTGCAGAGCTTGGTTCCATAACTTTCACGGCTTTCATTTTTTCAGTAGCTTTTAATAGGCTGTCTTCCAGCCTCCTGGGTTAAATGCCCTGCACTTGAAAAGTTTCCTGTCATCACCCTGCTATTTTGTCTTAATAGGTCTGCTAGAGTGCTCATGTTATCTTGGCATACGTTGACACCTCACAGGTATCTTACCTTTTACAGGGAAAAAATGGGAATAAATTGGTAATGATAAGCATGTATAGTCAATGAAATACTCCAGAAAGATTCAATTAACCTACCCCTGATGCAGATTTAATTGTGAGGATGTGTATTTAAAAGGCTCAGATTTTGGATTTGGACTCAGAAAACAGAGACCTTAACCTTACTAGAAGACCGTAATTGATTAATTTAACAGTACTAAGTGTCTGCTCGCAAGTCTTACCTGAAAATCTTGTGTATTTATTGAAATGGGACAGCATTCATAATTACATGAAGAAATTGGTAACATGGAAACTGCTCTTAGGCAGACAAAACCATTTACATGTTTTCCCTCAATTGTTGCTTCAACTGAGTAAGGCTAAAATAACCTTACTTTTTATTAAAAGAAACTTATAAGGGATGATTTAGACTGCTAAATCATGTTATGTAACAGATGTTCAGGGTGAGATCAAATGCTAATGTTGAACTTCCACTCTCCTGTGTACAAATTCTTACTACTTGCCCACAGCTCTGTACTCAGTTTTCCAGCCTCATTGGAAACAATTTCTGTATCCCCTTTTTTTCTCTTTATTTGTAGTTCAGCATCTATCCCATTGTACATACGCCCCCAGCCTATATTAATTGTTTTGTCTCTCCCCTATCCTCAGTCTTTCATTTCTCTGTCCCTGAAGGAGATTGCCTTTGTTCCTGACACTCCTTCTGGGAGTGAGTGCAGGGTTCCCTGTTCACAGGCCTTGCTATTGCACCTGGCTGCTACTTTGGGAAGGGATGAGTGACAGGTTCCCTCCTCTTTATCTCCCTCTGTTGGTGTCTGACTGGTGCGGTGTCAGCCCTTGACTCTTTCCTCACCAAAAATCCCATATGTGAATGTAGTTGATATTTCTTGTATTCTGGTAGGTTCCCCTTGGAATATCCCATTATACAGTACATTCAGTACTTTGCAAACTCCAGGATGTGGTAACTTTCTATCAGTTTCTTCCTACCTCATAGGTCAGACTATGACTTGGGTTCCATCACCTGTATCATATATGATTCTCTTTCACTTTATTATCCAACAGTGCACCTCCAAAACTTTTCATATCTGAATCTACTCAATCAAATATATCTCAAGCCTGGATGATTCATCTCTCAATAATTCCATGACTCACAAATGTTCTCTTCAGTTTCTATAAAACAGTGAAACCAACTCACTTTTAGCTCTGTGTTTGTGATTTGGAGATCTTCTTGGTGGAAAGCCCATTAACAGCTCAGTGGATGAAGACTGGTTGAATTTCCACACAGATCCAGTTGTTCGTCTCCCCATGAGACATGTTGAAACCTTAACAGAACTGCACCCGGTCAAGTATTCTCAATTCCAATGAGTAATACATGCTCTAATTTTTCACTCAAGAATTGACATTTGTCCAAACAAATATATGTACATTATATGTTTGATAAAGATTAATTCCTGAAAGAAATTTAACATTTGTTAATATTTGTTCTGAGACTATTAACATACAGAATTGACAATGTCTATCAGACTTGAGGTTATTATGAGCTTGTTTACACTCACCCGAGTATTACAGTACATATATATTCAATATACTGTACAGTATCTGAACCTGTATTAGTATTGTTTTTTTTGTAATCCCTGAGTGATTGATTGCCATTTGTGAGTGTGGTAGTCTTTATTGGTTTACCTAGCATATTTTATTATTGTATTAATAAACATGTACATTTTATTCTTTGAATCTATGTGTGGACATAACTGTTAGTTCTAATTGTTTGATTACATAAGGTACTAATATCCAAGTTTCTATTTGTGTATATTCAGACACTATGAATGTGTCATGAGCTGATTGAGGTAATGAACTGTTACTGTAATGGCACACAAAGAGCACTGAGCATGGCAAGGCACACAAAGAGCACTGAGCATGGCAAAGGTTGGTATGCAGCTTTGAGAAATTCTGTACAAACTTTGGACCAGCATCACCTGTTGACACTGCTGACACATGAGCCCTGGTGTCTGCACACAGGGCTCATGGAGCTAAAAAAAAACAGATGATCTGATCTGTGTTCTAGAGGAAGTCTGCATCTCTCAGGGCTCGGCGTGGGATTTTAGGTATTTTCAAGTCAGTTTAAATAAAAAGTGGCTTCAACACAAGAATGTAGTATAAACAGAGATAGAAAGTAATTGGTAAATCTACATGGTCAACTTCAAAAACAAGTGTGGCATCAGAAAAGTTTCAACTTAGAACACAGAACAGGAAAAAGTAAGTGATCATCCGTCTTTATTAAAAAAAGAAAAATGTTGTCTGAAATGAGTATAAAAGAAAGTGATGACATTCTGTCAGGCTTCTCAGAGGCTGACTAATGTGCTACATCCTGTGGAATCAGGAGGAGCTCGTTTATCAAGCGTGACTATGTCCTCAGGCCTTGCCCCTGGCACAGCACTGTGTCTATATGTCTTCTTGAGAGCATTGGCATCAGGCAGAGATCCACTGAAGACAGGCATCGTTTTTGGCAATGTGGAGCCACACTTTTTACTTTACTTCTTGCTCTTCCCGTCAAATGTGTGCCAGTAGAAAAAAAGTTTGTGCTGCTCTTTAACTTGTAAAAATTATAAAATCTCAAAAAGTCCAATGCTCACACCCTTTAATATGTTTCTATTGTTTGGTTAGAATCTAAGATAAAATTGCAAGCCATAGGGTCTCTGACAAGACTAGAGAAATACCTGTGCATGTTGGCTATTATTCCTAAGACTGCAGTAATTGTGATGGTTCCATTCCAGGTTCTGCAAGTACTTGTTGTCTAGTAGATATCAGTTCAATTTTCTTTTTTTATTCAATGAAAACTGCATGGAATACTATTGGCCTGAGTTTACCTCTTTTGTCAGTTGCTTACACAAATATATGCTGTACATTTTCTTATCTGCATATAAGCAACTTGATCTCCAGCTTCCTTCCCTAAATGTGCATTCTAATGATCAACCTAATCCGCTAGGAGGTGCATGTTCTATCTAACATGAAAGTGTGTAACAGCGAATTAATCTGAACTATAGCTTTCCAAGAGAGCCTTGATCCCCGATTCCAATGGCCACTTACTGTAAGTAAATACAAAATAAATCAAGACATACACTCAAAGAAACAGTGTTAAGCAGAGAATGGAGTAACAAGAGGAAAAATTGTATCACCAAAGCTGAAAATGCTGTCTTGTTCGCCTGCACCCACACACACTCATGTGTACACATCCTGAAAGCTGACAAGTCTGCGAATTAGCCCATTTTAGAGGTGGTTTGCTGCATGATAATCACGGCCCACTTGTCAGGTAAAAAGTCAAATGGTCCTTTCTATGTCTGTGCTTCAGTCATAATCACACTGCACTGGAAGCTTTGATGGCTGCTGTAGTGGGCGAGCAGTAAATTCCTAGAAGATTAGATGTATTGTGGCCCAGCCAGATCCTTTTCATCTTGCTTCCTTAAAGGCTGTTCTATTTAATCACTGAAAAAAGAGTCTTTCACACTGTCTACTGCTCTCCTGGCCCCTGATTCCTAAGTTCAACAGTCCTCAACACCTTAACTATTTTAAGGAAAACATCATGTTTTTATTAGGTAGTATAGGTAATGGTTAAAATTATTAGACTAAAGAAACTAGATGATTTGTGACCAAAACAGGTGTTCAGTGTCTTATTACAGTATATTGTTTGTTCCAGTTACCAGGCATGACGCATATCAGTTCAAATGAAATACCCCAACCCATCATGACTGAAGGTAAAAGTTTAACAACACCTTTTTTGAATAAAAATAATAACTAATGAGACTAATAATGTTACGAGTTCGGTAACAGGGACCGAACGAGTGAGTGAACCCACTTGCAGGAGCGAACAAAGCCAAGTCGTAATCCGAAAGCAAACCGTAATCGTAGGAACGAGCCGAGAGTCCAGGGGAAGCCAGATATCCGAAAGGGTACATGTACCGAAGCCGAAGAGTAATCCGAAGCCGTAGTCCATAGAGCAATCCGAGAATCCAGAGGTAGCCAGAAATCCAAAACAGAGCGAAAGCACCAATCCAAGCCGAGATCCGAAAAGCCGAAGTCCAAAGGGAAAAACCGAAAGCCGAAATCCAAGACAAACACAGAGTAGAAGAAGCGCAACCAGGAAGCTCGATAGGGAAAACCAATACTGAGCAACAAGTTAGGGAAGGACAGGTGTTTAAGTAGGATGAGACGGGAGTGTGGTGGTGAATGGGAAAACTGATAGGTGAACTGAAAGATAGGGGCTACGCCTACTTCTGCCTCCTCCGTTGCCGGGAGCCAGGGTTCGTAACATTACCCCCCCCCTCTATGGGCGGCTCCTGACGCCCTAGCGGGACGATCCGGGAAGTTAAGGTGGAAGTCTTGGATGAGGTTGGGGTCCAGACTATCCTTCTCCGAGACCCACGAGCGCTCCTCCGGACCGTAGCCTTCCCCAATCGACGAGATATTGTAGGGATCCACGAGACCAACGGGAATCCAGGATTTTATTGACTGTGTAAGCAGGGAGTCCATCAATTACTCGAGGCGGTAGGGTTTTTTTTTGCGGTTTAGACAGGGTGGATCTGTGAAAGGGTTTAAGAAGGGACACATGGAAAGTAGGGTGGATCCGCAGGGTGGGAGGCAAGGCCAGTCGGTAAGTCACAGGGGTGATCTGGGCGAGGACACGAAAAGGACCAATGTACCTGGGAGCAAGCTTGCCAGAAGGTTGCTTAAGAGGAAGGTTACGAGTAGATAACCAAACAAACTGACCGCGACGAAGTCTGGGTGGGATACGACGGCGCCGATCAGTCACCTTCTTCCGCTGAGCTGAGGTGCGAAGAAGGGTGGCTTTGGCCTTCCTCCAGAAGGTCTTCAGTTTAGAGATGTAGTCCTGAACCGAAGGTACCTCTGTGTTGTGGTGGGAGTCAGGGATAAGAGGAGGCTGATAACCTAAAGCACACTTAAAGGGAGACATGCCGGTAGCTGTAGTATACAGAGAATTGTGTGCATACTCTACCCATGGGAGCAAAGACACCCAATTGTCATGGGTAGAGGAGATATAAGTCCGTAAATAGGTCAGCAGTTCCTGATTCATTCGTTCAGTCTGACCGTTGGCCTGAGGGTGATAAGCTGAGGTAAGTGAGACTGAGGCGCCCAGCGACTTACAGAAGGCCCTCCAAAATCGGGAGACAAACTGGGGGCCCCTATCAGAAACAATATCCTTAGGGATGCTATGCAGTCGGAAGATATGTTGTACAAACAATTCTGCTAGTTCCCGAGCTGTCGGTAAAGATGGTAGGGGAATAAAATGGGCAGATTTGGAAAAACAGTCTACCACCACCATAATAGTTGTGTGTCCATGGCTGGGTGGAAGGTCAGTAATAAAATCTACTGAAAGGTGGGTCCAAGGACGGTCCGGGATGGGTAGGGGTTGAAGAAGGCCCGCTGCCTTCATCCGGGAAGACTTCATTTGGGAGCAGATAGAGCAGGCCTGGACATATTCCTTGACATCCTTGGCCATAGATGGCCACCAGAAGTCTCTGGAGATTAAATCCAAGGTACGGTGGAATCCAGGGTGTCCGGCGAAGCGGGAGTCGTGTCCCCATTGTAAAACTGCCGATCTGACGGAATTGGAGACAAATAACTTGTCCTGAGGGCACTGAGGTGGTACCGTCTGTCCTACCAAAGCTCGTCGAACAATTACCTCAATGTCCCATCTTACAGCTGCCAGGAACTTACCAGACGGGATGATAGGTTCTGGAATCAATTCGGCCTCAGGGGGGTCGTGGATCCGTGAAAGGGCGTCTGCCTTGACGTTCTTGGAACCTGGAGTGTAGGTGATCAAGAAATTAAATCTGGAAAAAAAAAGGGACCACCTAGCCTGGCGAGGACAAAGACGTTTGGCCGACTGCAGATACTCCAGGTTTTTATGATCAGTGTAAATTAAAAAAGGGTGATGAGCACCCTCTAACCAGTGCCTCCATTCCTCCAATGCCAGCTTAATGGCCAAGAGCTCACGGTTACCGACATCGTAGTTCATTTGGGCAGGTGATAGCTTCTTAGAGAAGAAGGCACAGGGATGAAGAATCTGTTTTTCTCCATGACGTTGGGAGAGAACAGCACCCACACCATGGCCAGAAGCATCCACTTCGACCACAAAGGGCAAAGTAGGATCAGGGTGTTTTAGGATGGGGGCTGTAGTGAACAGATGTTTCAGGCGCTGAAATGCTTCTTCGGCTTGAGGGGTCCATTTGCCTTGTTTAGGTCCATTACGGGTCAAAGAGGTTATGGGAGTGACCACCGAGCTGAAATTTCGAATAAACTTCCTGTAAAAGTTAGCAAAGCCGAGAAATCATTGAATGTGTTTTAGATTCTTGGGAGTGGGCCAATCAGTAATCGCCGAGACTTTACTCGAATCCATTTCCACCCCATCCGGCGAGATGACGTACCCTAAAAAGTGAATCCTTGAAGCATGGAAGGTACACTTCTCTAGTTTGACATATAGCTTATTCTTAATGAGCCGGGAGAGTACTTCTCTGACATGGAGAACATGATCCTGGAAGGAATCAGAAAAAATTAATATGTCATCTAGATAAACCAATACAAATCTTTGTAGGAGATCCCAAAAGATGTCATTAATAAAAGATTGAAACACTGCTGGAGCATTAACTAAACCAAAGGGCATGACCAAATATTCATAATGTCCATGGGTTGTCATAAATGCCGTCTTCCATTCATCCCCCTGCCGAATGCGGATTAGGTTATAGGCCCCTCGTAAATCCAGTTTAGTAAAGATCTTGGCTCCATGCACCGACTCAAGTGCTGCTGGAATTAAAGGCAAAGGGTACCGATTCTTGATGGTGATCTCATTGAGGCCACGATAGTCGATGCAGGGACGGAGCCCACCATCCTTCTTTTCCACAAAAAAAAAACTGGCACATGCTGGTGAGGTGGATGGACGTATAAGCCCAGCCTTCAGAGAATCTTGTATATAGACTTTCAGGGCCTCAGACTCAGAATTGGAGAGTGGAAAAATACGACCTTTGGGAGGGATAGTACCAGGCAAAAGGTCAATGGCACAATCGTATGGTCGATGAGGGGGGAGGGCCAAGGCCTCCTGCTCATTAAAGGCTTCTTGAAGATCAGAGTATTGAGGGGGTATGGTAGGAACCCCTGAAGGGGGCGTCGCCATGAGTGCAATCTTCACTGGTAGGCGACAGCATTTTCTAATACATCTGGGTCCCCAAGCTACAATCTCTTTACGGGACCAAGAAATGTGTGGGTCATGCTGCTGTAGCCAAGGAAATCCTAGAACCAGAGGATGTGTAGGAGTCTCCAGGAGATAAAACCAGATGTCTTCGACATGGGTGGCGCCTATCTGCAGGCTTATAATTTCCGTTTGCCACCTAATAAGTCCTGGAGATACGGGGGAGCCATCAATAGACTGGACACGAAGAGGGGTGGACACCAGGGTCAAGGGTAATTTCCAAGCTCGAGCGACGGAGGCGTCTATAAAGTTTCCTGCCGCCCCCGAGTCAATAAAAGCAAGAAGAGGTCTCCTTTCATTATCCCAGAATAGGGTAGAACAAATAAAAAATCCTGAGGAAAACTGAGGGAATTGAGTAGTCTCACTCACCTTAGGATTCCGAGAAGGTGGGCGGCGCCTCAATGACGAGTATGCAGCAGGGCAGGCCGCTTTAAAGTGTCCAAGTTTCCCACAGTACAGGCAGCGACCCTCTCGTTGGCGCCTCTCACGTTCTTCAGGGGTTAACCGGGTGCGGGCTATTTCCATAGGTTGTTCCGAGTCGGCAGATCTGAAAGGTGATAGCCGAGGAGCCTCTAGTATAGAGGACCGGGATCTCTCAGCACTCCTATGACGAATTCTGAGTTCCAATTGCAAAACCTGTGAAATAACTTCCTCCAAGGTATTGCCCAATTGTGGCATATTTACCAGATGGTCCTTAATTTCTTCACTGAGTCCTTGACGGAAAAGAAAAATAAGGACCTCATCGTCCCAGTGAGTCTCTGCTGCCGCTACTCGAAAATCAATAGCATAATCATGTACAGACCGGCGGCCTTGGTGGATGGAGGAGAGGCGGAATGCAGAGTCTTGGCCAACTACGGGGCGACAAAAAACCCCCTTAAATTTTTCTAAAAAAAGATCATAATCCTGGATTTCAGGAGCCCCGCGATCAAGCAGAGCAGTAGCCCATTCCAGAGCACGGCCGGTTAGCAGTGAAACTATGAAGGCGATCTTGTCCTGAGGAGAAAAAAAAGTTTCCGGATGGAGCCTGAAAACCAGCGCACACTGTGCTAAGAAGCCCCGACATTTGGTAGGGTTGCCGTCAAACCTGTCAGGTGGAGTTAGAGGAAGAGGTCGAGGGGCAGGTGTAGCGGCTGGCGGGGGCGGAGCCGCAGCGGCAGCTCCAGCGTTGCTTCCTCGATTGCTGATGGGCGGTATTGCAGACAGGTGCGCAGAGATCTGTTGGACAGAAGCCTGGAGCTGGAGTAAGGCTTGTCCGTGCTGATCCAAAGCTGAGCGAATCTCCTGTTGCTCCGCTGGGTCCATGTTAAAGGGCTCAGTATTCTGTTACGAGTTCGGTAACAGGGACCGAACGAGTGAGTGAACCCACTTGCAGGAGCGAACAAAGCCAAGTCGTAATCCAAAAGCAAACCGTAATCGTAGGAACGAGCCGAGAGTCCAGGGGAAGCCAGATATCCGAAAGGGTACGTGTACCGAAGCCGAAGAGTAATCCGAAGCCGTAGTCCGTAGAGCAATCCGAGAATCCAGAGGTAGCCAGAAATCCAAAACAGAGCGAAAGCACCAATCCAAGCCGAGATCCGAAAAGCCGAAGTCCAAAGGGAAAAACCGAAAGCCGAAATCCAAGACAAACACAGAGTAGAAGAAGCGCAACCAGGAAGCTCGATAGGGAAAACCAATACTGAGCAACAAGTTAGGGAAGGACAGGTGTTTAAGTAGGATGAGACGGGGGTGTGGTGGTGAATGGGAAAACTGATAGGTGAACTGAAAGATAGGGGCTACGCCTACTTCTGCCTCCTCCGTTGCCGGGAGCCAGGGTTCGTAACAAATAAGAGCTTTCAAGTAAGCTCCAAAAATGTATAATGAATGAAAAGTGTATAAAGTGTATGAAAAGACAACATAAACCCATCTGACTTAGTGATCCCAAATCAGACTAAATTATACATTAAAGGGTTTTATGAACAAATAGTTGTTTTAGGAGGATTTGAAGATGTCAGCACTTCCACAATCTGTAATGGATTTGGACAGTGAACTCCAGTAGTAGTGTTTCAAGGTTCTGTCACCCACTGTATGACAATATCAAAAAAACTGAATTACACTTTTGTAATAAATTCCTAAGATTACCTGGATCTAGAGCATTCATTATTTTGTACATGAGCAGGAACTATGAAGTCCATTCTAAATTGATGCAGAGTACTTTCAACACACAAGCTGCAAAATTCTAGACATATTGAAGGCTATTAAGCACCTTCAAAAGATACACTCTAAGAAATGTGTTGCAGTATATCAGGATTGGATAAAGTCTTCATAGGTTTACATTAACTGAAGCCAGCAACTTTGCAAAGCTGGTGATGGAAGCCATGGGTACCACAATATCACTGTGGTTAGCATTGCTGCTCCACAGCACTGGGTTCAATTCTGGACCTGGGTGCTATTTATGTGGAGTTTACATATTTTCTTTGTGTTTGTCTGGGTTTCATCTGGGTGCTCCAGTTTCCTTCTACAGTCCAAAAACATGCCGGTTGGTTCATTGGCTTTTGGGAAAATTGGTCCTGGTAAGAGTGTACTGTATGCCCTACGATGGATTGATGAGTTGGCATCCCATCCAGGGTGTATCCTGCTTTTGCACTCATTGCTTGCTGGGATAGACACTGGCTCCCACTTGAATTGAAAAAGGGGTTAAAAAAATGTATGGATATATGACCTATGGCCGTAACTTCAGACTTGTTTTCGTTTAAAACAGTTCAGTTGCATTAATGTCTTATTAACACATACCTGTACAGTGTAAAATCTGCAGCAGCATTAATTTCTAATTTGATCTGCCCATAGATCTGAGTGTCATCAGCACAGCAGTGAAGCTCAGACAGTAAACTATTAACCATTAACCATTACACATTTTGCCAGGATGAGACATCAATACATAATGACCATGCACAGTAAACACATCATACTAATCAGTTATTCATTATTCCTGCCATTAATCAGACAGAGTGAACAGCTGATCAATGTTTATCATATTAGTAACTACAACAAGCAAGCAGCCACAAAATAATAACTGTGGGCATTTACAATGAAATATACACTGTATGAACATTTTTCCAATATTTATTTTTCTCTCGTTTAACAAAGGTATAAGGTTCCATTGAAACATTCAAGAAATTGCATTAAAAGGCAACTTTAAAATATTTTCACAGTTCCTCAGTGAATTTGGAGTCATATGGTCAACCAGGTGTTTGAGATGTTTAAGAATCTAACCCTCTTTGAAAGTACCCCTAAGCATTTCTGGACAGTGCTGGTAACAATGCAGCTTGGATTCAAAGTGAAGGATCTCCATCTCCATTGTCTGATGACCTCCTGCTTACTTCCATAAGGACACCCTTAGTAACCAGTGGGGAAAAAGCACTATTCATTGCTTGGAGATTCTTGAGGACCTTCTGAATGCATGCTCACAGGCATAGCTCTGCTGTTGATTGAGGGAGCAATTTCTATCCCTCTCTAATTAAAGGTTAACTGGATTCTTTTACAATACGGAGTGCATTAACGGGCAAGCAATACATTATTAAAAGCAATGGTAATTAGATCCTCTTATCGCCATCCGTGACTGCAGACACCATGTGTGAAAAAGAAAACAAATGCCAGGCAGGCAGCACTCAAATTCTAATCCCTAATCCATTTCATTCTCCTATTACAAGCTAATAAGCCCAGTTGACCCCAACTACATTGCACTGTCTATTCATTAACGTTTCTTAATCTGCTCAATTGAGTTCCATTCTGATGGCATGAAGCATAATTTCTTCTCTCTTCCCTTCAGAACCGCTGTCCTTCCCTGATGAGGTCATTCCACCAGACATTGTGCTGAAAAGCTAATGTTTCGAGTTTTGATCTAGCTCATTGAAAGCCGGCTGATGGAAACAGCAATGAGTGGGCAATGCAGGCTCATCTGTGTCTGCAGGGAAGAAGTTCAGAAAAAAAGGAACCAAAATTTGTCTCAGTTTTCAGTGAGAGCAGGTGAAGCTGAATGTTAATCATGAATCATGAAGTCAGTCATGGTGGAAACATCTCTGTATGTGATATACATGTAAGAAAATAAACCTTTGACACCTATTTTCGCAACATGGTTTATGCTGCAAAAGTCATGTTTTAATTATTACTTTACTTTGCTATTACTAGAATTACTTCAAGTCCTACTATAAGTCAGTAGTCCTTAAGTACTGTTTTACTGTTTTATTGTAATCATCATTCATGATTACATGGGGGTAAGCTTTAGGATGGTGCAGTAAACCACAACACATATTCATTTATTAAAACATGAACACCTAGTACAAAATGGTTTACCTTTCAAAAATCTCACAACCATTTATACAGTACACCTGCCAAACTCCACGTTTCTAGACTAATGAGACTTCACAGCAAATTACTGAAGGCGGCAAAACTGGCCTTTGCAGCAGATTTTGTTAACATTTATCCATTTTGTATCTGCATTATCCTCTGCAGGGTCATGGTGGAGCTGGAGTCTATCCTGACAAGCAACGGGCACCAATGACAAACATGCCCGGAATGTCAGAAAGTTCCATGGCTCAGAAAAATAAATGCATCACTCTGCCTTTTTTAGGTTTTGACACATGTGCCACGGGAATCGTTGTAAACACGACAGCTTGTTGTTCAGAGTCACACAATGGCCTGGAGATTAACCCAGTGTTATCTCAGAGACTAGTAAATCAGGCAGAGCTCACTGACATTACACACACAGCCTCTGCCTCTCCTCTCCATTTGGCAACAGTGCTCAGCTGTTTCAACTGTCGTTCACAGAGAAGAGAGACTGCCGGATCAGAACACACGGTCTTGGCTGCAGCAGTTCTGTGGGTCAGGGCCCCTGCGAGGTTCTGCCTCAGCAAAGTCACCACATGCTAATCGAGAGTCCAGACGTCCGCTGCTCCACACACAGCTGTTGTTTCTGCTACACTGACAAAACCAGGTATTTACTGAAGCATGTCTAATCCCATTAACAGGGGATCTCCCTGGCTCTGTGTGTGATGAAACCTGGAAACCCCATGTCAGCCTGACTGCCAGTCTTTGTAAAGGAGTCTGCTGATTCCTTCTGCTTGGCCCAAAACACAACTTGTCTTTTTGGCTCTTCAGTCCAAAGAGGCAGCTGTTTTATTTTTTTCACTGATGCCCGTTTGTTTTATGTTCTGTATTGTTATCCCCCCCATTTTGATTTAAAAAACGATTGCAACTTATTGCAATAGACTTTTGTTCAGCCATTTGCAGCAGTGTTGCATTTTTCTTACTGTTTGGAATTTGTCTTTTCTCATACCCCAACTTGCTTCCCATGAGGCCAACAAACAGGGAGAAAAGATTGGGGTCAGAGCACAGGGTCAGCCTTTTATACAGCAACCCTAGAGCAGTTGAGGTTAAGGGCCTTGCTCAGGGGCTCAACAGTGTAGGATTTCTCTGCCAGCCATGGGATATGAACCAGCATCCTTCCAACAACAGCAGCAGATCCTTAGCCACAGAGCCACCACACTGCCCCTAATTATGTTTCTTTTTTGGTGGCACAATGGTGCTGTGGCTAGCATTTCTGCCTCACAGCACTGGGACCCTGCATTCAATTCCAGACCTGGGGTGCTATCTGTATGAAGTTTGTATTTTCTCCTTGTGTTTGCTCCAGGATAGGGTTTCCTTCAGGCACTCCAGTTTCCTTCACGTTATACTGGTAGGTTAATTGACTTCTGGGATATTTGCTCTGGTGTGAACATGTCTGTGTGTGCACTGAGATGGTTTAGCATCCTGTCAAGGTGTATCCTACCTTGCGCCCATTGCTTACTTGGAAAGGCTCCCCTGCCACCCAGTATTGGATAAAGCAGTTAGAAAATGAATGGATGTTTCTTATTTACATAGGGTGTTAGATCTTTTACAGCTGAATAATCAAACCATTCACTTCAATAATGGTACTGTACAGGCACCTATAAACGCATCAAAGCACAGCTAGAATTATTGTAATTATGCAGTTCTTAATCAGTAGACCAACTTTTGTTGCTGAGAACTCAGCTGACATAAAAAGCTTTTGCTGTATTAATGAGTGATGTCCCTGGCCAGACATTATCAAGTCAGATTGACTAACGTGCTCTTCATGCTAGACCAGTATGGCGTGTTTGGAATACAAGAGCGTTGTAAGATGCATTTCTCTTCTTTTGATTTGATGCCTGTTTCTTTCCCCCTTAAGTAGCAGAACCATGTGGCTTGTGATTACACAAAACCCATCTTCTCCTTCGTCCCTAAGGCACTGAAAGGCGTGGGAAAATGGGTGGACTTCATATACTGAGTGTATAGATTTTTTCTTCACAACATGCCTTCATATCAGCTCCTCTTCCCACCCCCTGTCCCTATCCAATTGTCCTACTTCGACCTGTATGTACAGTACACAGGAACACTCTCGTGGGCTCATGGGCTCTCCTCTGTGAGGGCTGGTTATAGCTCATTTGCACATTTTGTGGAGAAAAAAAAAACTCATCCAATTGAAACTCATCCAATTTGGAACTGCCCACTGTTCTAAGACTTGGCTTCCCCACAGCACCCCCAGCACCTGCTTGGATGAGAATGAGACAAGCTGGCAGGCGCCTTCAATGTGCCCACCTACAAATCTCGTTAACATGTTAAACCCTCCACAGAGCCAGACAGGAAGCATCTTATCCAGAACGTATCCTGCCTTTTATCTTGTGCTTCTGGGATGGGCTGTGGGTTACAACAACAATAATGGATAACAGATAGGATAAATTGTTTTCATTTTCTGACATGTTCTATGCTCTGTATGCTGGATGAACTCATCTGTTATTTATCTAGTCAGCAAGGCAACATTTTACTAAAAACAGACAACACAAAAAAGAATTGGGATACCCTGTATGGGGTTTCAGAAATTCAGTGCAGCCACAACAGACATTCACCTCTACCACGGAAGATATAAAAACCACCAATACTGAAACAGTAACGTCAAACAGCACATCCATTTTCTAAACGCTACTCCCAGTTCAAGGTCACAGGGGGAGCCAAAGCTTATCCTGGCAAGCAACGGGTGCAAGGCAGGGTACACCCTGAACAGAATGCCTGTCCATCACAGGGCACCGATAGACACAATGGTACACAGACACACCACAGTCAATTTTCTTAGAAGCCAATTAACCTACCAGTATGTTTTTGGACTGTGTGAGGAAACAGAAGCACACAGAGAAACCCCACATGAACATGAGGAGAACATACAAACTCCATACAGATAGCACCCCAGAACTGATCAGGGTGGCGAAGCAGGAATGCTAACCGGTGTGCCATCGGCCTACCCTGAACCAGTAACAGTTTCCCTTAAATCTTGACTACTTCTTCTCATAGTGGAAGAGGTTAAAAAAATTAAGCTGGCGTGAAAGAGAATGAAAAATTGTGGTCAAAATACATTAATTACTTTTGTAATGCCATTAGTCTCCCTACTGGGATTGTCATTAGCGGATATTTAAATGTAGAAAAAGGGCCAGAAGGCAGAAAAACACATTTTTAACTGTCTCTGATTTCCGGAGTATAGGGACGCTTATTGGCAATTCCTCTTTTGTAATGTTTGAAAGCTCATTTACCAAGTCTTTTTTTATTTGGATGGCCTTTTATAGTCTTTTCAACTATTTACCTTATCTGATTTGGAATAGAAAACTATTATTTAACCTACAAAGAAGTACAAAGTAGTGATGTGAGTTCATTTACTCAAATTAGATATTGTTGTTCTTGCTCTGGACAGACACCTGGCAAATTAAATTTAATGGGCAATTTGTACAAATGCAAGTTGTAGATATGAAATGGGTGGGATCAAATTAGAATAACAGATGCATGTGGAAGTGGGGAATTAACAAAACCTTTAGAAATGCAGTTAAAAGTTGTAAAACTTAAAGGAACAGAAGTAAAGTTGATTCCGTGCCACAGTTAAACATGGAATATTATGTTAAGTTTTGAGCACTACGGTATAAAATCCTGCTTGTTTCAGAAAGGAATTCAAAATATCCCCTCTAGGTTTTGAGCCAGATGTGCCAAATCCTGAAAGGTTCTGACCAAGTAAATCAAAGGTGTATCTTCCAAATTAACAATAACACAAACCCCAGGAATATAAAAGGAAATCTGAAGATCCTTCTTTAAGCAATTAATCACAGAGGTCTGGAAAAAACTCCCTAACACTGGTATTGATGCTAATGTTGAGGGATTTTTAAGAAAGGATCAAGTGGGATTCTGGGATCATTAACCTACTGTCAACCAAATGAACAAAATTCACTATTTATTCATTATAATTAACACATTTTTGATGTGGAAAGTTCATTAAATGACATTGTATTTAATGAAAAAATCACAGTCCAGTGGATTGGTGGCCAGTGGAAGTCAGACCTTGCAGTGTCCCTGGGCTTTGGCATGTCTTTTTCAGTTGTGCTTTCAGTGTGGTGAGCTGTGAGCTGATACATCCACTTCCAGGGGCAAATCACCTTTTTGACACAATACTTCACAACCCCTGACACAACTCCACAAGTTAGCCCTGTCTGGAGGTCTGGCTCATCTCGCACTGATATCATTATGTGCCTGCAAAGTCTGCTAATGCCTGGCAGGCTGCGAGAGCTCTATTTGCACCAGGAACCTCGAGGACCTTTGACAGCTAATGCTCAGCCTGCCACAGTGACACTCTTCCAATCCTCTGTCATCCTCTGGCAAATCTGGGGCACTGTCCACTGCATTATCACAGCTACAGTACTTGCTATAAATCATAGAACACAAGCTAGGGTGACAATGGTACAGCTTGGAAAAAACCTGGAATTCAAAAACACCTGCTTGGAAAAGTAGCCTTTTACTCTTTACCTTGTCTAAGACATGCCTTGGTGCGTGTCAAAACATCATCTTTGTGAGGAGGTATCCCCACAGCCTGCACAAGCCAGCTACGCAGACTTCACTCTGAATAAAATCAGAGTGATTTCAGCAGCTCAAATGGCTTAGTGTCTAGTTACTGATCTGAATTATTAATTGGGTTCTCAGATCGGCCAAGCCTGGGGTGCATTCCTAATGTGAACTAAGGAGTAGAGTGAATCATTCGTGTTTTCAGTGTTCTTCCTAAAACTGACTGGCTGTATGCTCTGCTGCACGTGCTGCAAAGTATTCTCGGTTTCACGATTCTCTGAGTTGCCTCCAGCGACAAATTGCAGGGGTTGAAAAAACATTCCAAACAAATTCTGGAAGGCCCTTGACACAGAGAACTGACAGGAAGTGGGCAAGCATGTCACCATCTCAACACCAAGTGAGGGCAGCAGATCAGTGTAACACCAGATGAAGGCTCTAATGCTTTGTCAATAGATGGTTCTAAAGAAACCCAGGCAGGTGATCTCCCAAATTATCCTTGTGATTCCATGACATAAAAAACTGGGATGAGACCAATACAGCATAATTCTTTACTATATGATACTACAACATTTTAAAGGGTTCCTGAGAACTATATAATAATGTATTCACTTAAACCACTCAATTTCTGTATCAGTACTAATGTTCTGTGCCTTAGGGTTAGAGAAATCAAGTTTTAATGATTAAGAAATATAAAATTGTCTGAAGCCCAGAGAAGGATTGTTCCAATTATAATGGTAGTCTCTTTTCATGAGGTGCCATCACTTTGAGACTCTGTGTAGATCATTTCCAGTCACAAAAACAAGCTGCTCTGTCTCTCTCTTTGTACAGTCAATTTTAACTGTAAATAGGATGTGTGGGATTTACTTTGAGACCAAAAATAGTAGAAGAAAACTATAGTTTTAGTTCTAATTCTTATTGTAACTAAAATTCCTTTTTCAGCATTTGTTTTTTGCTATTTTTATTATGAGACCATCCAATTGTCTGTTGTTTCAATGTTTGTCTGCCTGGCATTGACTCCTGCGCCATCACGAAGAGAAGAAGGACTTTCTTCTCTGATACATCCACTTCCAGGGGCAAATCACCTTTTTGACACAATACTTCACAACCCCTGACACAACTCCACAAGTTAGCCCTGTCTGGAGGTCTGGCTCATCTCGCACTGATATCATTATGTGCCTGCAAAGTCTGCTAATGCCTGGCAGGTTGCGAGAGCTCTATTTGCACCAGGAACCTCGAGGACCTTTGACAGCTAATGCTCAGCCTGCCACAGTGACACTCTTCCAATCCTCTGTCATCCTCTGGCAAATCTGGGGCACTGTCCACTAGTGAAACAGCACAGACTCAAACTATCACCTCATGACCACACAACTCAACCTGAGTCAATACTAGCTGAGCCATCCAGTTACTGCTTGGTCTTTAAACTTTAAGTAAAAAAATAGACCATACACCTTCTGCATCCTCTACTTCCGTAATGTCCGTAATGATAGATCAATTAGGGGTTAAAATGCAATGTGAAACATTTTTAGAGCGATGTGGCTGTACACCAATTTTGAGTCAATTGACAATTTTCTGCTGTCTTATGAATTAAGATTATGGTTTTGGAACTGGTAATATGTTATGTTCGATTACATCACACTGAAAATTTGTTTAGACAGTCATCTACACATCCAACACAATAGTCACCTGCTCCCATATGACCCTGAATCAGAAGAAACAGTTAGAAATGGATGGATGTCTTTACCAAAGCTATGTACAGTATGTGTAACAGGGGAGTTACTGTATATACCACATTGAACATGAGTTTGTGTGTGGAAGCAAGAAAATACAGAATTACTGTATATTTTGGTAGCACTGAATAAAGTTCAGAAGCAATACCTTACATCAAATGTTCTGGATTGATTCAACAGCTTTGACTTAAATTTTCACAACACTTTAATGAGAGTGTGCATTGTCTTTCCTCATCAGTAAACTCTGCCAGTTTTGCAAAATCAGGCCTAATATCTACAAATATCTCTTGGGGCCATTGTACATGAGCCTCATTACGAGTCACAATCACAGAGTCATTTAGATTTTGTATTTTTAATTGGACTTAATTTGTTTTTCTCGCTGATTCTTCGCGAGTGACTCCCGTAAGTCTCCGTGCGCAAACTACACCTACACAGAACAGAAACTGGAAGTTTGAATTATTTCTTTTTAGATAGGTGCTTTATGGCTCCATGGAGCAATGTCAGAAGAGGGTGTTTCTGGGATTAGTGACTAATCAACCTTGTAATAAGAGATCTCCATGCAGAGCAAAGCCCACCACAGCTGTACTGTGACTCCTGTCATACCAGTGTTTTAAAAAGCGTCTGATAGATAAGATGTGAAATTCACATTGCAGGCAAACCAAATAAATCCTGTTTGCCTGAGCTGTACGAAAAAATGCATGTCTGACATCTTAAAGCACTGGCTATTTACAAACCATGTTTGTCTGGTTATCCTGCTAATGAATTATAAAAATGACAAACAAGCTGTGATTATTCAAGATCAAAAATCTAGATCTTGTTAAAGTGGCTACACACCTCATAATCTGACAATCAGACTATGGACTGAAATATTGCCAGCCGAGCAAATTGTGGCCCTTTTTTTTCCTCTTTAGAAAAGAGTGCTTGAGTTTACATGGATAATCTCCAAATGGTCAATTCCTCCTTAGCAGCTCCTGCTGTAACTTTTGTTTCCAATTCTGTTGCATTGTCCTGTTGGCTTAAAAAGAACAACTTATATCAGATGCAATTTCATTATTTTGTATCCCATTGTGTGGAGTATGAATGATTCCTGCATGTTGTTTCCACTCAAATGGAAATTTGCCATTCAGGCTAAGAGAATGCATAGCTGTCCATGTAGCAAATGGTTCCCTGAAAGCACTCTCAAAAGCAAGGCAATGGGGTAATATGCTTTGTTGAGCATTTAAATATTTACCTGTCTAGACTGAAATTTAGTTTTTGTCAATAGAGGACACAAAGCACTATGAACCAGCACTGAGGTTTTTTTTCAAGTGATAGCTCAGAATTTATGGAAATAAAAGATGTATGTTACACACTAATGAGATGCAAACAAAGCCAAACTGGTAGGCTCTTTGGAAAATTTTATTTGGCTAGAATTTAAACACTGATCTTTTACATATGACTAGGACTAGAGCTATGGTTTTTAAACTGCAATTTAAGTGAAACAAAACAGAAAAGCTGCAATAACGTACGCAATACTTAGATCTTGCAATCAGTCTTTGTGGGTAATGCTTTCAGCGAATACAACACATGATATGCGAAGAAATGATGTAGAATTTTCATTAAAAAATCTTAGTATATTGGGAGAACACATCATCCTGTGGTATCTGACAGTGACCCAACAATTAACAAGCTAACAGCACTAATCTAGATAGAATAGATCTCACTGACAGCCTTGCTTGCATGCTAATGTAAAATTATGCTATGTGATTAATTATTCATGTAGCAATCAGGCAACTTGTAAGATTTACATCCAACTGTGTTGCATACATGAAGATCTATTATGAAGGCCTAAAAGAGAACAAGTACAGTAGATGACAAAGAGACAACTGGCAATGCAAATACAGTACAAAGCAAGATATATTAATTTTCAATTATACTGTACAGTGTCTATAATGGAATATTAATATAATGCAGTATATTAATATTCCCCTAAAGAAAAATATTCGAAATCCTGAGATTATAAGTGTGAAATTGAGACTGGAGGACAGACATTCTAGGAGGCAATAGTGCAGCTAACATGCAACAAACTCTTTTGCATATTAGCTTACAATGGATCACTACACTTTACCAGTGAAGTTGGAATAGTCCTTCAAAGGAACAAGGGCATAATTGCAGGCCTTCTTTACTGCATTTTCCCCTCTAATTTATATTTAGAGATTTATTTAAGGCTTGTGATACTGTGGATCACTCAGTTTTTCAGAAAACATTGCATAGCATTAGATATAAACCCCTCTCATGATACTGAATTGCTTAAAAAGCTCCATACTGCATATGGAAATCTGACAGATTTGTTTCACAGCCTCTTCCAGTTACTCAGCTCAGGTAATGGGTAACTCTTGTATCCTCTTTTACTCCAATGACACAAACATTGTATACAGCAGGACCCACATTATTATCAGTAAATGGTGTCTTGAAGTTTAGGTACTAGAAAGCTGTGCAGGCTTTCTATTAGCTATGTCATCTCCTGAACACTGCTATGCCTATATTTGTGCTGTCCAATATAAATAATTCAAACTGCTCCCTTAGTAACGTCACTTTAAGTAAGACAAATTTAGAGCAAGTCACGGGTTAGAAATATGTAGGTATCTCATTTAATACTGCTTTAATTTTCAAGGGTCATACTCATTAATCACAAGCTAAAGTCGAAATGTGCTTTCCTTTATTCCAAGTCTTGTTTTCTCTTCCTGTAGTTATCCACTAGTTCAAATGTTTTTGTTTCCCATTTTGGATTATGAGGATACTTGGATACTATTGTTCTGCTAGATATTTTATCACTGGTGCCTCCTACCACACTCATCATTGTGACATTTATCTTTTGATTTCTTGTCTCTCTTTGCATATTAGTTGATTCAAAGTAATTTTGAGATCATTACTAGGAAAAACACCTGCCAGTCTTAATAATTTATTACAGTTCTCCTTACTCTCATACAATGTAAAAAGCAGTAATATCAATAAAAAAAGAGCTTGACAAGAGCAAGTACTGACTTTGGGTGCAAATCATTTCAATTTACTACTGCCTATAACTGAAACAGTCTGCAGAGCTGAAACTATCCACCTGCATATCAGAGGGTGCTTTCACTTGTCCGATTGCACCTCTTTAGTATGCCACCTGCACAGTTAATTCTGCCCAATCATGTAATGTTATGCAGTTCTTGTTTTTCTTTTCCTTTATTGTCTGCTTTGTCATATGAGCAATGGTCTTAACCTCTTGGTCAGTTATAATTCCAGCTATCCATTTTTTAACTGTTTTATTCAATACATGGTCGCAGAGGAGCTGGAGATTATCCCAGCAAGCAACAGGACAGACATGCTCACAGTCACACCAGCACCAGTTCTCCGAGAACCAATGAACCAGTGGAGTACCTGGAAGAAACCCATGCAAACATTGGGAGAACATAAAAACTCTATGCAGATAGCACCCCAGCAATTGAACCTAGTGCTGCAATACTAACCACTGTGCCTCCATGGTCATAATTGTAAAAGAACCCGCTAAATTATCTGGTGAAATACAGGCTAATTACAGTATTAACCCAGAGACTCATGCCTGTCTTCACATGACCTTCAAAACACATTGAATCCAAAACTTAGCTGGAATCTTAATTTACTGTGGTCAAGTGACACAGGGTTGCAGCTGCAGGTTCTACACAAACCTCGCTTGTTGAAAGTCAAACTGCCTGAGTTTTGCACACATGTGTATGCAGGGTTTTGACAGAAACCTCTGCCCTGAGAGGAAGTGGTTGTGACATGGTTGAGCTGCTTTATAAACACAGGAATGCTGTGGGTCACAGCTCTTACAAACAGAGCCTCTTTGCTTTATTTATTTTTTTATTAGGCAAACAATCTGTCTATTATCTAATGTTGCAGGTGTAAAGAAACTAGTATTGATTTAGCATGAAATATTCTGAAAAGAGCCAATGTTTATGTTTGGTGATCACAGAAGTGCCAGAGAGGCATACCATTGTGTACGGGCACATTAAATGTGCTGGAAATCAGTGTAGTTGAACAATAGTTAATACAGAGAAGAGCAATAGTCAGTCATAGACTTTTATAAAAATCGTGCTGTTTTGAGTCAGAGTATGAATTACAGTGCATCGTTTAAAGGTCATGGGTGGTTCGTAATGCAAATACACATTGGGATTCGTAAATGGTGCCTCTTTCAAATAATACATGTGCTCAGAATCAACACGGGTTCATTTTCAGCCTATAAAGATGAGAGAGACTGTGAATTGGAGAGAGAAATGGAATTAGATTGAGAATAGAATGCTTTGCGCTGTTACTGTACTGTATATATAAAGAAGTCCGCTGGTTTGCTCAGTCCCCCAGGACATGGGCATAGGCGATGAGTAAATAGTCAACATTTCTTTTAAAAAATAGAAAGGAAAAAAATAAAAAAACAGAGGCAAAATGCAGGCCCGCTGGCAGGCTAGATGGCTGACGGAGGACTGATTGTGTGTTGGTAATGGATTTGTTGAGAGGAGCGCGCAAGGAAACCTCATTACACCAAGTTATTTTTATAGATCTCTCATTTTGCCGGCCGCAGTTGTATTTTATTTATTTCAAGTTAGTGGCATAATGAAGTCCCCGAGGTACTTTGAAATTCTGAATGCAAGGGAGCACAGAGAGGCAGAGAGAGGGGAGGGAAGAGAGTGGGTGGGAGAGCAGGATGGAGTAATGGAGTATGAGCCAACTGAGAAGCAAGAGAGGAAAGGGGTTCGGACTGGAGGGGCACAGGCATTTTTTGAGGGTGTGAGTTTGGAGGGTGTTGTGTTATGCAGAGTGTGAGGCGAAATTGGGCAGATGGTGGGATAGATGGCGAGGTGGTGGTGGGGAAGAGAACATGTGATCGAGACATGAAGGCAAGGAAAAGACAAAAGAGAGGAAGCTGATATCCACATGGAGGTTTTCAAAGAGAAATGAAAGAGTGATGAAGTGAGGGTAGCTGAACGGTGGGGCAATTAACATTGTTGACTCACAGCTCTTTCTGTTTCTGAAATTCCAAGTTCTTCTGATATCCATTTAGATTTAGGTGTTGCACTCACCTCCTTCTTTCACAACATGTGCTTGTTAAGTTAATTTGTGTCTCTAAATTGCATAGTGGGTGTTTCCTGGGAAGTGTTTTGTCCAGGTTTGGTTCTATCTTGCACCCGATTTTCAGGACCAGGACCCGAACCTGAACCAGGACAGGCTCCTGGTTGCCACAGCACTTACCAGAAATAAATGGAAGAGATACTTCAAGGTTTACAATATTGCTAACAGTGCAATGTTGGGTTTATGTTTCTCAACATCTGGGAATTTGATTTAATGAGCTAGCGGGATCTCTATATAACCCACCACTTTTACCTGAGGCTATAATGACGTTGTTTCTTTTTTTACTGTACTTGTCCCTATATTGTATATATGTCAGCGGTCAATGAGCCTTGAGATTTAAAAGCTTAGTGTAATGTTTGTGATCTGTTCAAGACAGCAAAAGTGGGCTTTTTTTTAAAGGCAGTGTAGTGGCATTGGTTCCCACCAGGAGGCATCCCATCTTGCATCACTCCCAAGAGGATCTGATAAATGGAGTTGTACCCATGCACAGAGAAGCACTGTGGAGTGGTGGATATCATTTGTACTTCACAGCACTGGGACACTGGGTTAACCGAGAACTGTGATGTTATCTATGTGAAGTTAATGAAATGTTTACATAATTATAAAAAACTATTATAAGAAGAAAAATTGGAAGATGAAGATAACAGGACAACACCTTCTCTGGTAAATCAGAAAGGTACATAATGATATTTAATTAAGTAGAATTTACACAGAGATATACAGAGAAAAAGAACTGAGAATTGTGAAAGGTGAGGAAAAAATTCTGGGTGTTCATTTGACATCTAAGCTCTACGTTCTAAGCTCTAAGCTCTAAACATCTACTGAACTTGGAAGCTCAGCAAAACTGGACCTCTTTGTCACCAGGACGAGTCATCCAAAGAAAATCAAAGTGGTAAGTGGACCAGCAAGAGACTCTCCAGCAGCTCCTGAAAGTCCAGAAATTACCATTGTACAATGCTGTGTGTGAGGAGTCATTTATTTTAAAGGGAAATTAAATCCAAGGATCATGAAAAAATACTTTGCACAAGTTTGCAACCAGAAACATTCCAGGATTAAAGGGACATCCTACACTGACAAACTAAAAAAAATTAACCTTTAGAAATACATAAATATGAAGGGTGATGCAGTGGTTAATATTGCTACCCCGCAGAGCTGGAGCCCTAGTTCAATTTCAGATCTGTGCTGCTATATGTGTGAAGTTTGTATGTTCTCCCCATTTTCAAATAGCTTTCTTTTGGTGCTCTGGTTTCCTAATAGTCATAGACATGCTGTTCTGTTAATTGGCCATGATGTGTGTGCATGTCTGTGTTTGTGTCTGCGTGTGCCCTGCAATGGACAGGCGTCCGAACCAGGGTGTCACTCCCTTGTGCCTGGGATAGACTCAGGATGCCTGACCCTGATGGATGGATGGGCATGGGAACTGGAAGAGTGCTTGTGACGTGCTGAAAGTGCCGGGCACATGTACTGTGCATAAGTCTGCACCTGATCAGAACTCAGTCCCAGAATCTGTCATCCCCAGCATTCCCCCAGCATAATGAATAGGTCCCTGACTACCAGTGAACATCCATTTGACATGTTGTCCTGAATCTGAAGGCCCACTCTCCTTTAAGGGTGAACTATGGCCTGTGCACATGCTCTGATCCTGGGGGAAGAAAAGGCTGATGTGACGACATAAAACCTGCTGCACTGGGCAGAGAGACAGTGCTGGGATTCAGTATGATTGTGTCCTGCAATGCCAAAGCCAAAGAGAAAAAAACAGTAAGTTGTTCTCCAGTAGTTGACTTTACTGGCATTCAGGCACTGAATAAGAAGCACATTAAGCCTCTGTGGAATATTCTTGACAACTCACTGACCTGGTTCTTAACACTACCTGATACAGGAACATACTAGAATTCTACAGTCCAGAATTATTCATCTCTTCACTGCATATTGTAGGTTTTGCATGAGAGAAAGAGTGGTTTCATAGAGGTTTAACCCTACCCCTATTATGCCAGTGCTGTGTATGGATGTTGTGATGCAAAAACATCAATTCCTATTGTTCTTACAGAGTAGGAAACTGCTTACTTCTGTTTACTTCCATATTTTGGAAATGTCAACATGCCACTTCGAAGCCTGACCTCCTAAGCTCTCGGTAAGACTCAGACTTTTCAGGATGGAGAAGGAAAAATTGAGTTACTTCTTGAAGAGGTGTCTTTGATCCAGTAGGGTACTAGAAATGTGTTTGTTGTGAGTTGAAGGGGAAGAGTGTACAGTACTGATTATAACCGTTCACCAGTGAATTCCAGGTTCAAATTCTAGATGGGGATACAGTTGCTGTATTCTGCCCACCTGGGGTACACAGCTGAATTTTTTAACAAATAGTCAATGCTTAGATTTGCAGAATTGCAACCACTCTAAGTTACTAAGTTACTTTGTATAAAAGTGCATATTCTTAGTGTACTGTTTCTGATGAGAAATTAAGCTGAAACTAATTGTGGTTTGGACCAATAATGGTCATTAAATGTCCTGCAATTTAGAGGTATATAAAATGAGCACCCATCTAGTTTATATAAAAACACTTCATGATTCTTCCGACGTGAAAAACATAAAAAGAATTTATTGTGCAAAAATGTGGAAGTTGGCATTTCAACATTAAGCAGATATACTGTAATTCACTTTAGTGAATAAAGAAACCTTTGTTCTTTTGCCACAAACCTCAAAGTGGTTTTAACTCTCCTTTCTCTGTTGGAAATCCAGAATAATAGGTGACTGGTTTGCATTTTAGAGACAAATCAGATCATTAATTAGAATGTTCCTAGCAACACCAGAGATAAAGACATCTTGTTTGTTAGGCAAAATGTATTTTTAGGGTAACAGCCCATTTTAAAAGAAGGCTTCTTAAAATGCATAACAGTATAAGTGCCTTGGTGAGGTTATTTTTATTTTTATTTTTTTTTGTGCTGCAGGTGTTTGAATAACAAGGCCAGGACTGTTTAGATTATTAGTCATTAATGCCAATTTTATTATTTTCTAGCACATTAGTCAGGGTACCTATGAGAGATGTCATCTAATAAAATATCATTGCTGTACACTAGTCGCCTCGTTGATCTTTCTCAGAGCTGAAGATATTTAATTTTTTTTTTGTTGAAATTAATTTTGCCAGGCATCTCTCCACTGGGATAATATATAAAGCAAATGAAATAAAATGACTTTTTCTTGTGTTTAAATGTTACAATATGACCAGCAGAGAGAGCCATATGAATTTATTATCCAAGTACTCATGTCACGGTCGATGTTCTGTAGGGGAAGAGGCTAGGGAGAGATAACTGAAATGAGCATAAAGTAGCTTGCTCTCTGCAATAGCTTTTCTTATTTCCCTCAGTAACTCAGTTGTCCTTAAAGCTCTACATTGCTGAATGATCACTTTGCTGAGTACTTGTATTGTAAAAAGTCTCTTCTGTTAACTTCCATCCTGCAGCAGAGCAAGTAAATGCAACTCAGATCTTTCACCCTACTGGTTCCTGTGTCCCTATTGAACTCTCGCTGCCCTGGAGGTAAAATACTCACAGCCTTACACAATTAATGCCGATATTTTTACCCCGCTGAAATCCTATAATAAGGACAATTTTAAATAATTACAGCTCTTGGGTTCAAGGTAATTTTGTAAGAGTGCGTTCTCTAGACAGTGGACATGTATCCTCTCCCTCAAACTCAACACTAACAGTATTTCGGATCGCACTGCGGTAATGACCGGTGCTTTAGGGCTGATGCGCGTTTTTTAATTCACAAAGCACAGGCCTGGGTAGCATGTTCACGACCTGAGGAAGAAAAAAAAAGTATTTCACTTTTGAAGAGGCTAGAACTATTGTGATTTTTGCAACCACTTCACAGATCAGAATACAACAATTTCAACACATTAGTTACCCAATATACCTTTCATTAGAACTAGTCTATATCTCAGAAGAACGAAACCAGACTTGAAATCCACATTCAGCTTAACAGAAAAAATGAAAAAATAAAACATTCCAAGGATTTCAATGTAGTTTTGAGCAATTCTTCAACACATTCCAGGTGTCAGATATACAGTACAAGAGTTACTAGAAGACTGTGCATCCCGGACATCATCAAGCTTCTACAAATGAAAAATGAAGCTATTTTTCAGCATATAAGCCATTTATCAATTTCAATTAATGAATTCACAACATTTTGTGGTGATTAATGTAATATAGTGCTTACAACTTTCATGTTTTCATCACGTGTTTTTGTTTGCTTCCAAACTGTTGCTAGTTCGCATATGTATGGATGTAAATTTGTCCAAAACACTGTCACCTGAACAGCTGCAGCAGGTGCTTATTTGTCATTTTCTACACCGATTAAGGAGTGTACACTAAATCCAGTCTTTCTGTAATTTCACCTCCTATTCCCATCGTAAATTAGGTTGTTAAGTTACAGCATTTTCTTTAATTCCACCCTGTATTTCTACTACTAGGCAAATTAACTATTCCTTTTATAAGCAGCCTTGCAAATGTTGCTCTATAACCAGTAGTGTAATGGTATTGGTTATCAAAGTATGTGTTTGCCAGAATGCATAAGCTGCTGTTGTATGGAGATTCTCATTTTAAATTTTGTATTTAGAAAAGGTAGCATGCCATTCAGATGCCAAGAGAGAATTGTCATTTTTCTGAGGGAAATGTAGAAATATTCTGTAGCAAGAACAGCAGGTAGTGCCTATCACCCACTACTTGAGACATTCAGATATTGTTCTAGCTGAGCTCTTAGGCAATTAAAACTTTTTAACCAAGCAAATGGCTGTATAAGATTTTTCATACATTCATTTTCTAACTGTTTTATGCAATATGGGGACATGGGGGAGCTGGAGCCTACTCCAGCAAGCAATGGACACAAGGGAAGATACCCTCTGGACAGTACACCATTCCATCGCGGGGCACATACAGACACAAACACAAACATGCACTCACACCAGGGCCAATTTTCCCAGAAGCAATTTAACTTACCAGTATGTCTGTCAACATGGGGGGATACCAGAGCACCTCCACACAGAAAGCACTCCAACAACTGAATCCAAGGCCCTACAACCACAAGGCAGCCATGTTAGGCACTGTGCCCCAACATACCCCAAACTAAGAACTAAAGAACAAAGTGTGTGTGCTGGCATATTGCACCCTGAGGTCCGAAAAATTAGAAAGCATAGGGGCTTTAAGAGTATTGCATTCAGGCCCTCTCGGTAGGCTGCAATTATGCTAGGGTGCTGCTTTGCATGCTGGGAAAAGGAGAATCAGAACACTTTGGGAAGAAACCAAAGACCATCAATTCAGCCAAGACAAGAGAGAGAAAAAAGTAACAATGAGAGAAGAATAGTTAATTAATGATGCCTTGCAGATTAGCTGTCAAGTCTTTAATTTCCATTAGCATCCCATCACGAGGGCTAGAAATAGAATAAAAAATGGTAAAAGCCTCGCACTCTGGCTTTCCTTCACTATAGATTTTATCCATCTTTGGAGATGCAGATCCATTGCTTTTTCTTTTACACTCCAAATTAGGGCACCATACCATTATCTGACAGAAAGAGAGCAAACAATTTAGTTTGGATTTTGAGAGTGTTAACCTGGATCATACCACTAGCTAACAAAAGAAGAGCCATTATTATGGTTCACTTGTAGCTAGATTTAAAACCATTATCTGACAAAAAGAGACCCAAGATGATGGTCAAGGAGTCACGAGTGTGAACCTGGGTCATACCATTATCTGACAAAAAGTGGAGCAGTGCTGTCATGGATGTCGTGACTCTATGCGTAGCGGCAGGACGGGGGTTAGTCTGGGCTCAGCAGTTCAGGAAATGCCGTATAGAAACCTATGCCCTCAGGCAGCAGCCATGGGGCGACCTGGTGCTAGGCGGGTCTCAGGACATTCGAACCTCAATGCTAAGCAAAGAGGAAAGAGTGACCCGGAAATATATAGCTCCAGACAGAGAGACACCAGAAGGACAGCAAAGCACAGGAAGCTAGGGACAGGACAGAGTATAGCTGTAGAGGGCGTAACACGACTAAGGAACAGGTGTTAACACTGTTAACCTGGGTGATACCATAAAATGACGAGAAGAGAGCCAACATTATCGTTCAGTTGTCACTAGTGTTAACCTGGGTCATACAATGATCTGAGAAAAAGAGTGCCAACACTAAGGTCCAGGCACTTGTTCACCATCTGCTTTCGTCAAAAAGAGAAATTGGACAATTGAACATATTTAAAATTGACAAAAAAGCCAGAGTTCTGAGTTTTAGATTGACCTGTTCGATTTCTCAAGCAGAACGTTTTCCAGGACCTTGGAAAATGTCTCTGCCAACATTGTCAAAATTGTTCTTGGGTTGTTGAAATGCAAGGGATTCCGTGCATAATTCCATGAAGATAATATCATCCAAACAAAGGTGATGCCATGATTATTTCTTTAAGTAACTGGAAAAACAGGTGTAGAGAACACTCTGCATGAGTGAAACACAGACTAGAGGTCACACAAAGTGTTGGGAGAATATGGAATATACCCAGTCATGCTGTTGAAGCTGAAACCCTGGCTTTTTCAATCCTCAGATCAATTAAGTGCTATCTATTAAATGGACTGAAAGGCAAACAAGTTACAAATGAGAAGAGATTTTACTTTTAAGTGATACATTGAAAAGCATAGCTTCCAGATTCAGTATTTACCTGATTCAGGGCTTTGTGAGCAGCCCAGACCCTCCAAACTCTATGAAGTTTCAAGACTGCACCACATTGGAAGGCTGATCCTCTGTGAGCGAATTCTGACTCAATTAGTCCTAATCAGCAGTGACGCTGACATCTTCGTTTGGGCTAATCAGGAGAAAAATAAATAAGGTTTCCCCTCCAGCGACACAATCCTCCAGAATTAATCACTCTCTCCTGTAATTAATCTGCCTGTTAAGGAACAGAAAACACCTTCCACCAGGCAAGAGAGGTAGGACTCAACAGATGGTTTGCGACTAGTATTAGTTCATTATTCTCAGGTAACAGATGTGTTTTTGTAGCATTCATAAGGAAAGGAGGTTATGGGGGAGTCACATTACAACAAGAATGACTACCTTCTCTAAATAATCTTTTAACTCCTTACCTTATGCAAAATATTTTTTTTCTCATACAGTAGATAATTCTAAAGAATCCATGTGTAGGAATTTGCAAGATGTCACAGAGCAGTTCAGTGTACTTTTCAAGTGTGTTTCATTACAAAGGCCTATCAGAGAGAAAATGTGTCTATTCAAAGCTTTGCTCTAAAGTTCAGGCATTTCTGAGAACCTTTTTATATTTCAACTTCTTGTATTACTATATACTATATGTTGCATTATGAAAAAGGACACACAGAAAGCAAATTCTACAAAATGAAAGTCCATCTGTAAAACATCCCTTGTGGGACCCAGTCAGTTTGAATAAAGACCTACAGTTACAGCAAAAAGACAGTCCAAATGAAAGAAGATTTTTTTGTGAAAGGTTGTTTGCATAAAAGTGAATACAAAAATGTAAATAACACATATACTGGAAGGTGCTTTTTGATGCTTCATAGCCAAACTGAATGTGAGAAATGACTAGGTGGTGATCAAACTCACTGTGTCTGGTGCTCTACGTTGAGAATGTACAGTAGTATGTTCAAGAGTCAGACATTGTTTACCTGTGTATTTTCTAGGCATGTTTATTCTCCCACATAGAACTTCTTGAGAAGTGGCAAGCTGGCATAGTGGTTAGCATTGCTGCCTCATACAGCTGGACATGTGGTTCAATATCAGACCTGGGATGATAGATCTGTGTGGTGATTGTATGTATCCCCCAGGTGCTCTGGTTTCCTTCCACAGTCCAAAGAAAAGCTGAGAGGTTAACTGGCTTCTGAGAAAACTGGTCCTGGTGTGAGTGTGTCTGTATCTGTCTGTGTCCTGAGATGTACTAGTGTCCTGTCCAGGCTGCTTTCTGGGATAGGCTCTGGCTCCCCCAAAACCCTGATTTTTAAGTAGTAATTGGAAATGGATGGATGAACATGTTCTTGTCACGACCGCACATAATCAGACACAAACCCGTAAACTCCAACAAATTCCCACAAGCAAAGATTCCTGCAAACACTAACGCACATACTAATTATACAACCACATCCCCCATCCTGCACCACACCCTCCGACTATCTACTACTTTAGGACTGCTCACCAGCACCTCAACGCTCAGTATTGGACTTACCAGTGGAGCCCCCTGTTCTTATTCTCGAGATCGCCTTTATTATTGCTAAACCTCTGAATCCTTGGCTTTCTGACCAGCAATCCGACCATGACTTCAATTCCCAATACTCGATTTGGTTAAGTATGCCTGGCTTCCTTTCTTTCTTCTTTTGGATCTTGACCTGTGTTAATTTACAGTAATCACATACTGTAGGTTCCAATAATATAATATAATATAATATAATATAATATAATATAATATAATATAATATAATATAATATAATATAATAATACTGTATATTTTCAGCTTAAACATTGTTACAGTTGTATTCTAACATCAGTCACAACCATCTTAAACATTGTTTAATCTTGGCTTTGTCAGTGTATTTTTTTTTTGCCTATATCTTAAACTGACATTGTTGTGTTAATTCTTCCCACATGCTCATAATGTTGTAACGGAGATCAATTGGAACAAAAAGCAGATTAGAAAAATTGATTTTAACGGCTAAAGGAACCAGTAACAGGTCACAGGATGTTTTAACACATTTGGGTAGAAATGTATTAATTTTTTGTCTTTATTAAAAACAACTTATTTTGTACATAAAAAAACAGTAGTTTTTTATGTAAAAAATAAGAACAAAACCAGAACAATGTACAAAACCAGAACAAAACAAAATCTCCTAACCCCTTCTCTCCCATTCCCACCTACTGTACATCTGAAGAGGAAAACTTAATCAAAAAGCCTACATCTGAAACAATGATAGGGATAGAAGAATTTGATCGAGCTAATTATTTAACTCAGATAATTGATGACTCCAATGATCTAATTATCTGTATTTTAGCACAATTGTTATGGGCTTTGGAATGTTCCAGATATGAGTGTCCAAAAACACAAAGGCCCATTAACACCAATGGAGAACACCAGAGCTCAGCGAATACGATGCAATTTTTTGTTGCAGCCATAGTACCTGCTAATCATATCCTTTTGGTAATCTAAACTGTATATTAGATCACAATAAAAAATATTTTAATAATAAATAATTCCATTAAGGAATGCAGTCTTAAACACATCCTTATACCTTTCCTTCTCTATCGATTTTAGCAGTTGTTGCATTTTCAGCAAACACAATAGAACTACAATCCCTGGTCCACATGCAAAAAATTTACAACACCCTGTCAGAAAGTGCAGATGTGCTCATCACTCTTAAAGAGGTGTAAATTTATCTGAAGATGGGGAAGTTTAGCTTAGCATGCCACTAAAGGAGATAAATGGGAAACCTGGAGGAGATTGCTTGTTACCCTGGAAATGTGGTCGTGAGATATCTTTTCCTCCTCTACAGAACTGCAAGTAAACAATTTTGTTGATGCATCTCAACATAATTTCAATAAAAATGAACCAGACTCTTGACGATTTTAAGGGAGCACAGGTTACTCTCAAATTCATTCTCACTGGGAGGATCAGCACATCCTACACAAGTCATTTTAATTTTAGATAATACATGTGCTCATTAAACCTATTTTTGTCTTGCCTCTTGAATTCATTTTTAAAGACGTAATTCCATATTCAGTCATCCCACTTTCTTCCAAAAGCTTTCCCCATTCCTTGCAGACACATTTAAGACTAATACCTAGTTAATTGTTAACTCTCCAGACAGGGGAGGGTTAAGCTTCAAGTCAAAGAGAATGCTCTTGAGGTGGAAAGAGCTCTCAAAAATAAACTATATCCGGCAGAACCCAAATTACAGAGTAATGAGGTTGGTCTTGAATACATTTGATTCAAATCTTCAGAGGCAAGAAATTCAAACTTTCCATTCAATTAGTAGTTGTCTTTCCTCCTACTTTGAAACACTTCAGAGAACATGGTTTATTAAATGGGAACATGCACTGTCTTAAAATAAAGTATTAAAATATATAGTGGCCTATGACATCAGCTTGTGGGCAGCATGGTAGTGCAGTGGTCTTCTGCCTTGCACAGCTGGGGCCCTGGGTTCAATTCATGGGGTGCAACCTGTGTGGATTTTGTATGGTCTTCCCATGTTTATGTGGGTTTCCTCTGGATATTTTGGTTTCCTCCCACAGTCCAAAGACATACTGGTAGGTTAATTAGCTTCTGGGAAAATAAATGGACCTGTTGTGAGTGTATGTGTATGTATTCTTTCCAGGGTGTACCCTACCTTGTGCCCAATGCTTTCTGGGATAGGCTCCAGCTCCACCGTGACCTTAAATTGGATGAAGCAGTTATAAAACGGACATCAGCTTGTAATTTCATTGGTCACTGTCACTAAACTAAAGTGATTAAAGGTCGAAAAACATCTGAAACTGCTCCTACTGAGTTGCAGTTCATAAGGTTTGTTTTTATGTGCGTGTATGTTAAAAAGTATTATGTATTATGCAATGTCAATATTTTGTAATAAAAGTGAAAAGTTGATTTATACTCATCTTTTTAATTTAAATATACTTGATCCATAACCTTTCATTGATGTCACATGTGATTCTACTAAAGATTATTTGGAACTTTAATTTTGTAAACACAAAACCATCTTTTTTAAGATTTGATTTTAAAGCTGGTGTCATTGGGTGGTGTGGAAAATGAAACCAGTTCAAAGAGAAAACCACAGAGACACGAACTGTAAAATGACAAATGAAATTAAGGAGCACAGGCGTACAGGTTGGAGAAATATGCAAAACATCTTGCACAGACCTCAGTGCCCTGATTCTCTGCTGACAGAAGAACTGTCTCTCTTCATGTAAAAAATTAGGCTTGTGGAAATTCAAATAAATGTCAAAGTAAAGAAAATAATCAGAAATACAGAAACAAAATGTAAAAAATGCAAGAAAATGGAAGACCTCCTGGTTGCCCTGTCTAACTTCCCATGCTGTCAGTGGTATCCTGAACTTCCTGTGACATCTCAGTACTGACTGACCAGCTCCTGCCTCTGAGGCCAGACAAGAGCATCGGCAGACCCCAAACCACCTCTTGACCTGGCCCCCTCACTCCTGCACGTTTCTTAGGTGCTTGCTGCACGTCACGGCTCTTGGAGAATGACAGGAAGTCGAATCAAAGCGTGTCAGGCAAGACGCAGCCCCTAGCTGCAACGAGCTCATCTTTAATGGAATCTGACAAGGCAGTCATGTCAAATTCAACAGCCGCAGTAAAGTTCTTTTATCGGCAAGCTTTAAGCCTACAGGGGTTAGTTGGACAGTCATCTTTGAACATGCTGGAAATTAACACAGGGATGAAAAAATCCTGTGAAGAAAAGTATATATATATATGTTTGATCATTTAGACACTGTCGAGCTCCTGTCATTAAGAGAAGCCATCCTTCTGTGAAACGTGGTTGGACAGGAGATTAAAACCAACAGGCTTATCCACCTTTCAATTCCTACTATTATTTTTCTTTCAAGACACTTCTTCACCCTGGATTTTCCACTGCTTGTCCATTCCACTGTCCTCAATCACTTAATTGCTGAGCCAAGAAAAAAAGTATGTCATCCAAAAAAAAAAGTTTCTTACTACAGAAACACTATAGCAATAACTTCAGGGGCTATTGCAAACAACTCTTTACAAAAACTATTGTATTTGCAATATAATGTTAACACAATTTTTTCAAACTGCATTCTTCAAGTAACACTGTTAAAAACATGCAAAAAATAACCAAACCACAGTTTTTAATTTTAATTTTAATTTGTATAATTAGGCCTTTTTAAAATTTTCAAAAACTACTACTTATCAGGTCCCTTTGATCACATAAGGCGAATGAGAGTCAAGTTAGAGGTAACAGTAAATCTGTCCCTGGTTTTTACTGCAATTGCACAGTTACTAGATGGGTCAGAATAACTGTTGTGTTGGAAGGGAAATCTAGTCAAACCCAGTTACAACTCAAACTACAACAAGCAACATCTGGGCTGTAGGCCTTAAACTGCAATCCGATCATGTACATGAGATGAGAACTTTCCACAGCCCCACCATTCAATTTCTTTCATGCAGATTAAAGTTTACTTTCACAATCTAAGAGGTACTCAGAATTCAGCAATTGAGTTTAGAAAATGTGATAGTAATGCATGGTTCTCCATCCCAGGTGGAGAGGAATTTCTAGTCACTGATTAGCCATGTCCAGTTCTCACAGCCGAGCAACATCAGAAAAACTGAAACTATGATGACCAGTGTAACCAGAGTTAAAGCCATTATTTCAAACCTCCAATTTTGCATGTTTTTATTACCTCATCAGCACCTTTTCTGGATTTGCCCGAAATGGCAGGGACACAGAAAAAGAATAATTTCTTGCCTCATATTGTTTGATTTCGAATCTAGAGCCTGCTACAAAGGCTATTCTGCAAGACTGTTTGTGTTTGTGTGCGGATTGCTTGGTCAGGCATCAGGTTCAGCAGTTGAGCTTGATACAGGACTTTATACAGGAAAAGGTATAGCAACATGTTCTAGATACAACAAGTTCTAGATATTCACGCAGCCAAGCTACAACTAGAATACAGGATGGACAAGCTGAAAAACTCCAAACTCCATTTCCATAGATACATGTTCTTTATTACAAGATTCACAATGAAGCAAGATGGTTATGTTTTTATTGAGGACAGGATTTGATCCCTGATTATTTCAATACAAGCTACCTTCACTTAAGTCTCCATTTTACAATGCGTGCCTACAGGCACTTCTGGGGAAGCAAAGCTGCTACACTTCACAAAAAAAAACAAAGGCAATGATTACTTCCATCTATATTGTCCTGTTAGTGACAAACCCACACAGATCTTAAAAAGCTCTGCTTTGGTATAGAGACTTGAATATTACAGATGAAGAAACATCCTGGGACAACATCTGAGGCACCTCCAATTCAGTTTACAAAATTCCAAACATATAATGAGTCACCTGAACATTGGTCATAGAGCATACTTCATAGAATTACTGCATAACTTGGGAACTGCTTTTTTAACTTTTTATGAGCTGCACTCTGTAACCACACACATGCAACAGATATTCCTTAATGTTTAACTCAAGATGCAGGGTACTATACTTTAAAACCAAATCTATGACTAAAAATCCTCAAACAGAGACACTTCCTGTAAATGATCTATTAAGCCATCTGTGTAGTGCATTCTGGGAAGGAGAATGGCACTGGTTGGAGCCACTGTCACATCATCAGGAAGTTTAGCTGAAAGGGTTCACACAGGTTCAACAATTCTCTGTGGAAGACATACAACACACAGATTCACCCCAAGAGAGAGAGTACAGAGATTCTTAACGGTTTTATGGTTTCACTTGTGTGTCTCAATCAACCGTAAAACCACTTTTAATTAAAACTCACTTTTACTTAACTTGATTGGAATGGTTTAAGATCTCATACACGGCAAAAATCAATTTATAAACTCTGGTCCTAATCAATCATTCTGTAAAATCTCAGAACAAAATTCAATCCATTGTTCTATTTAGTCAATTTGAATATTTAAGCACATTATAATTTTTAATAGGGATGGATTTAACTGTAAAACATCTAAATGCAGAACCACAGGTCAACTGATCCATAAGAACTTTGTCACTGCAGTTCCATTAATGATAACACTAATGGACTATTTTGTAAAATTGCTGCTTCTTTTGCACAAAGCTAAATTTATTTTTTATCCCTGTGGAGTGGGTGGGGAATATTTTGAACTATTTTGAAATGGAGTGGGGAACCAACATTTAGTAGAAAAAATCAGGAGAGCTAAAGTTAAAAATGTGCTCTGGTTGGTTCACTACAAAAGCTACCACAAGTAGATGGTGGAAAAGAAATGGGTAGTTTGACAACCTTTGTCAACCTTTTTGATCCCTACATTTTGAAATGGTTCATTTAAATTAATTAAATTCTGTAACTTTTTTCCATTTAAAATATGTTACATTCAAAATGCATCTTATGCATGTGCTTTTCAATCCTATATGTTAATACCTTGAATTACAATACAGGAATAAAAAAAAAATACTTACCTTGCTTTCCATACAATTATTTTGAAGGTCCTGAGACAAATTTTAAACCCTTCCCTGACTTACAAAATACAGTAGGAATAGTTTTTTCCTCAATTCCATCCATCAATTCATTTTCTAATTCAGGGCAGCCGGAGCAGAGGGCACAAGACAGGAAACACCCTGCACAGGACACCAGTCCATTGCAGGGCAGACGGATACACTTTCACACCAGGGCCAATTTTCCAATAAGCCAATTATCCTGCCAGTAAGTGTTTGGACTGTAGGAGGAAACCAGAGCACCCAGAGGAAACCCACATGAACATGGGGAGAACACACACCCTTTACTTGGAATTGAACACATGGCCCCAGCACTGCAAAGCTAACCACTGCTCCACCATGCCACCCATTTCCTCAATTCATAGGGATTCATGATGTAGTGAAACAAATTATTATCTTTACAGTGTTTCATGATACAGAGGGTTATTTTTGCCTGGGATTACACTAATAAATAGGCCATTTAGACATTTTTACTATTTTTAAGATTGGAAGAAGGGGGTACACGCAGTTTTTTCCACTTTAAACTTTGGTCTAGACACATAGACCCAATGCACATTTATCCTAGGCTAGATAATTAACCCTGTTCTTCTGAAAATAATAAGACAAGGCTTATCTGTTAACTGGAGGACAGAACATCAGAATACTGAGTCATCTTATGTTTAATGATACTGAGTCAAATCTGAGAGCCTTAGACTTGGTTGAAAAAATAAATGACAAGAGATTGCCATTTATGGGATCTAAAGCCAAAGTTTGAAACAAAGGTTGTGTTTGAGCAACAGTGTCAATGCTGTTTCAGAGGCTGTCCTTGTTTTGTCTTTTGGCAGACTTTTTCAAAGCACTAAAAAATAACTATCCAGCTGAGTTAAAAAAGGACCTTTAAATACATACTATTCAGCAAGTCACCTTTCAGTTTGACTCAAGACAAAGGGTACCATACATTAAGTTTGTAAAGAACTTTCATGTGCAGCTGCTGAAAAGCAGCCCAATTGTCACGCCCTCTGCAGCCAGAGGGCGCTCCTTCTCTGTCCTGTCCCTGGTTTCTGGTCTGCTGTCCTTCCGGTCCCTCTCTTTCCCTTGGGCTATA
The DNA here is from genome assembly GCF_040954835.1 of Lepisosteus oculatus. Taxonomy (NCBI): domain Eukaryota; kingdom Metazoa; phylum Chordata; class Actinopteri; order Semionotiformes; family Lepisosteidae; genus Lepisosteus; species Lepisosteus oculatus. The sequence continues at coordinate 18,933,805 of NC_090706.1, read as the reverse complement.
TATTTCCGGGTCTTGCACTCTGTCCTCGCTCAGCATTGACGTTCAGATGTCCTGAGACCCGCCTAGCACCAGGGCACCCCACGTCCGCTCCCTGAGGGCATAGGTTTCTATACGGCATTCCTGAACTTTTGGCATTAATGACCCTGGGCCTTTTTCCCGTCTGCCGCTACGCATATGGGTCTTTTTCTGCTCTCCTACTCCCCACGGTTAGTTCCTTTGGATGTCCGTGACACCAATAAGACAGGAACTTCCAGTACTGTACTGTATCTCACTGGCTATCTATCCTCAACTCTGGAGCCAAGTATCTGTGGCAGCTACGAAATCCAATTGGATTAAGTACATTAAGGATAGATTTATGAGGCTAATCTGGTTAAAGCTTCATGCCTTTGGCTCTGCCAGAGTCATGCCTGATATCACCTCATTTCAGATGCTATGCAAGAGTAGTCTGAGCTGTAACTCATAAAAAACCCATGGATAGTCCCAACCGTTCTCAAATTCGCCCACAGAAACTGTTCCAGCAAAAACTTTCAATCAATCCATTTAGAAGGAGTTTTATTACTCCGTAATTTGTGCTCCTGTCAGAGAGAAATTATTGCCGAGTGATCTGCACACCTTGAGAGCAGCACCAGCTCTTTCATGACAGCTTGAGGAACGCCAAAAAGGCTCCGTAATTGTCTGGGTTTTGAAGATTAATCTTTCCTCCTTTGGAGTTTTTCAACAATCACGAAGAATTGTGATGTGAAAAAAGGGCTAAAATTCAATCAGGACGTGAAATGAACATTGCCTTTTTAATAAGCATGTGGAGCTATTGTGTCTAAAATCAAAATGCTTTGTGTGAGCATATGGAAACTCCTGCGGGGTATAAATTGAAAGAAAAGGAAGGTAAAAAAAATCACTTCTTATCTTATGTGCAGGGTGTGTTTGATGCCTTTTGACTATTGTATTTTATGGTTTAGTTTAATTGAAATTAAAAGCTAGAATTATGTTGATGCACATCAACAGAATCCAGTCAGCATCTGATTCTGTAACAGATGGAATGAAATTCTTAGTACTGTATATCATCTATCAGAAATTCACTTTTTTCCATGTTGATGTTTTATAGCTGTTCCAGAAATCATAGGGTTGCAAGGTGAGAGCATGGGAACAACTCCACAGTTGTGAGGTAACAGCAGTAATCTTCATAATGCTGTGCTTCCTATTCCAGTTCTGCTCTTGAATTTCCCTTACCCTGAGATAAATACCGTATCACCCCTGCTTTAAAATACAGGTAAGGCAGTTTCCTACAGCATCTGGCAGCTTATTTTTATCTAGAGCATGACTGTCATAGCTTTTCCAATATGCAGCACAAGGTGTTCATATTACAGTTTCAATTTTTATTTAACTGGAATACAATTGTTAAATTAAGTGAAACAACATTGCGAAACTGAGAGATTTATTGCTTTATGATTAAAATGATCTTTCCATTTGATATGACATACGCATATCCTGACATCCAACATATACAGTACAGGTAGTGGGTACCTACTACCCACGTACGTGTTCCAGTACACGTACCTACGTACTGGAACAGACTTCTTTGCACCTGAGACCACCTGCCAGTTTGGCCCTGCTGAAGGAGACTCCTCCTCCACTGCTGGACAACTGCACGTCCCGGACACCAGCCCATCATCTCACGGGCTTCCCGCTTCTGCCTCTTTCATTCCTGATGGAAAACCTACATAACCAAATAATCAGTTTCTTCCAGCTACTCCTGCAATCAGATCGCTATCTCCTGCAGCTTTCCTTCCCCGCCTCCCCGTCAATCAATTATTTAAGGGCGTACAGGTCGCTGGCTGAGGCTTGCTCATGGGCCTGATCTCCCCTCTTCTTTTATTCATGCTCCTGCGCCGCTCTGTAAGGAGAGAAAATTACCTCTCCCAGGCAGCACTGCATTCCAATATGCTCTCCCCACCTTTTCCAAATGTCTGGATAATATGTGAAAGCTATGGTGAGTGGAATCCAGGCTGAGTCGCTGCAACCTGGACTTGGAAAGCTGTGTCTGCATCAGAGGGAGGGGTTCTAATTTATGGGGGTCGGTCTATACATTACAATTGCGGGACAGCTTTTGGCTTTTAGTTAATGCTGTATGGATCACTCCATTCCAATAACTTAGATAATCCTGTTATAGCTGTACCCTGTCTATTTCTCTTCATACTAAAATACAAACAACAGTCTATTTCTTCAAGAAAATTCCAAATGAGAGGAATTTGAAGAAGCCCACTGCACTGACTTTGTCAACACCTTTGGGAGTTTTGAATACTTTTATCAGGTCCTCTTGTAGTCTTCTCTGACAAGACTATAAAGGTTTTAGTTCATTCAGCCTGTCAGCGGGAAAGTTTAAAGTACTTTGTAATTGGTATGCCAAAACATTTTATAGTTAAAAAAGCACCTTCAAAAAAGCATTAAAACAAAAAAAATGAAATATAAGGAATACTAATTTATAACCCAGAAAAGGTAAAGTTAAGGATGTGATTAACATAGTGAAAGATAATGATCCAGTTAATGAGCAACTGTTTTTAACTATGGCATCAATAGCTACTTCTATCAAATATTTTGGGTATAGATTTTATATGTTTCATAGGGAGCAGGGGCTTAAACTAGGGACACTAGGGTAGCACATACTCTTCTTCATGATCTTGGTTATCTAATGAACACAGGTCTTCTTCATTATTGAAAAATACAAGAACCCTGTTGGCCATCATCAATGCAAACTCTAATCTGATAAAGTACAGTTTGGTGAGATAGACACAGTTTTCACTGCCTCCTTTTTTGTTTCAGTCCTTCCTTGTCTTCCCATCTTTCCCATCCTTCCATTCTAAGTCCATTCTTGAACCATGTACATTTCTGGTGGCAAACTCTAAATAATCACCTTTGCAAAAAGAACATTTGAAAGCAGGTAACAATTAAGGAAAGCAAAATAGTGTTACACAGGTTTCTGCATGTAAAGATTCACCTGTGAGCTGCAGCTTTATGTTGTAATGTTCTCCACATCATTTCCTTGTAACCCTCAGAGACACCTTGGAAGCTTTTCTTTCTCAGGCACAGCTGGTTGGCCGAACAAATTTAGGTTGAAACAGTCATGCATCATTTTGAAATGTACACACAGTGTCATTGGTGAAATAACAGGAAGAGGCTGGTGTGGCACATTGTGTCTTACTAAATAATGAAATTCAATTCAATTAAAAAAGGGGGAAAAAGATGATGGACGATCACAATTTGTAGAGAGCATAAGGTGATGTGGCCTCCTTCAGTCTCCTGTTTCCAGGCTGTTTTGAGTTCTGGCAGTGTTTAGAGAGAGGAGCTAACTGATGGAGGCAAGCAGTCCTGTGATGAGAGGAACACTGACATGCTGGGGTTACGTCCACGTCATTACAGGGTCCTAGTGGGAAAAAGGGGTAGCGCTGATGAAGGGATTAAGTGTGTCTGAACACTGCTGAACTCCCTGAGGCTTTTCTCAACATGCATGTGCATGAGATTCCACTAAGTACTATTTCTGTTCACTATGAGTGAGCCAAAGAAACAGATAGTAAGAGTCAGACATTGAGAAGTAAAATTTTACCAAATGGATGGACGATAAATCCCATAACTCACTACACCTTCACCTTGCTCCTGGAAACACCATAACCTAGAAGGATATTACTTAGAATATTTCAAAATCCAAACACTGTCACGGTTGTCCTGACTTCAGAGGATTGGGATCCAACGTGTGGCTCTTCAGAAGGGGAGCGTCAGAGTAGAGACTGGATGCTAAGAGGTGGTCGAGTGGAAAACCTGGGTCCAAAATCTGGGAAGGTGTCTAGGGAGCGTCGGTACCGAATCGGGAGGCAAAGGCGTAGTCGGGGAAGAAAAGCTGAGTCGAATTGCTGGGAATCTAACACTAATATTGAGGAAGGGAACGTACAAGTGCGGAGCTCAGGGAGGAGACCTCAATCGTAAGCAAAGGAAAGGAAGACTGGTTAGGGTTTAAATAGTGCAGAGAAGATTGGTGTGTGAACATTTGGGGAGAGAAGCACTCGTGGAAATGCAGGGGCGCTTGCATGCACAAGTGCGATTCGTGACAAACACACCCTTAGTGGTGCTAATGAAGGCCTCATGTACTTTTTGCTGGGGCTCCAACTATCTAATCACCAACTTTTGCTTGCTAACAAAAATATAAATAAATCAAATACTTGCTTTGGTCACAATGTCTTTCCTCAAGGACCATTGGCTCTCATATCCTCCTTCCATCCAAATAGCTTCCTGCTATTTTCTGCTTTCTGAGATAGTTGGAGTTGGCAGAATGACCTTGGGGCCAATTAAAGTCACAGTTGCCCTTTTCAATTGGAAGGTGATAAACAAGATGGGAGACCAAGGAGCTCCAAGGAGCTGTGTATGTCACCCTGTTTCTTCTCGGTGTGGCAGGGAGATATTGCTCTCAGGTCATGCTGACACTAGCCTCTTTACTTATGAGGAATCAAATAGGGAGGCAGCTGCAAGGCTGAAGCTGGGTTGAAAGGAGGGGTGATAGAAAAGATGCACATACTTGTGGGCAGCCAGAGAGCACATAATTGCAACAAAGAATTTTACCTCCTCTTTGACCTCTGTTTGATCGAAGAACCATTAATGATTAATATCCATCTATCCATTTTCTAACCACTACTTCCAATTCAGGGTTACAAGGAAGTTAGAACCTAACCCAGCAACCAAGAAACTAATGTAAAAGTAAGAGAGAACAAACAAATTCCCCACGTTTTGAATTGAACCCAGGGCCCCAGTGCTGTGAGGTAACAGTGTTAACCACCATGCCAATGATGGCAAATGATGATGATTATGCTAAGTAAAATAAGTGATACTGTTTAAGTGATACTGCAATGTAAATTACACTTTAATGACATACAGAAAATGCTATTTTAAAGTGAATTTCTTCTAAGAAAACTAAATAAAATAAAAATAAATGCACTCAAAATAAACTATGATTGGCCCTTTGAGTTGCCAAATAAGTAACCTGACTGATGTATAGAGTCAGCATGACTGAGAAAAGTGACAGGGGGAGGTAGGGAGAGAGACTCCCCACTGTGTCTTCACCGGGGCAAATTGTTTCCAGCTCCGACTCGAGAAACCCTTTACTCTGCGCAACGTGGCCTTACCTACATCAACTCACTGGCACTATCCAGCGGGCTGAGACATCAAATGCTCACAGGGGAGATGGGGGGTCTGCCTTTAGTCCTGGGTAAGTGAAGCGTGGAGCTGTTATGACAAGGGTGAGGGAGCAGTGAAGCAGACTTAAAACAGAGAGGCCCAGGGTTTCTACTCCATCCACTTCATTATTTAAGACTGTTGCTGTTGTACTTCAATTTTCACCTTGATTTGACTCGATTTTAAAGATTTCATACTCCTGACCTCATCACATAGGATTTCTTTAGGATTTTCTAATGAGAAAACAAAGCAGAAACATTGTTCAAATCCTCACACCACTGCCACTTTCCTATTAGATTTATATCAAGACATTCAGCTTTGACTGCCTTTTCTAATTAGCAAGAAAAGCAGAATTGAGGGTGAGGAATTTCAGGCTGCTGTTTCCATGTAAAACTCCCTGTGAAATTCAGAGTACAAGTGGAATACTGTTATTACAAATTTGTGAACAATCTGGAGACGTCTGAGCTCATGGGTTGCAAACATGTTGAAATATCTCCTTTTAGAAGAAACAACTTTAATCTAACCAGTCATAATTTTGGTCTGTCTTTTTTAATTTCTGCGAAGGTGAAAGGCTTATTTCTGTTTTATAATAATACTTAAAATTTGTACTAGCAATGATTAAATAAAGTGCTGTCAAAAGCAAAGACTCCCACACTCCTCATATAAAAGGAAAGTTGCCCCTATCTCTATATATTATCTAATGTGAAAAAGAACAATTCATTTAACCAATTGTTAAATACAGTGTGACAAAAATTAAAAGTTGCTACACTGTTACACTGCATGTATTTGTGTACATACAGTATACAAACCAGAGAGATTCATACGCAGACTAAAAAAATGTGGAAAACGGATTTTGGATTAATGGGACATAAGCGGTCCACATCTAATTTGGCACTCTTCTGTACAAACCTATCCATCCATTTTCTAACCACTTCTTCCGATTCAGTGTTGCAGGAGAGCAAGGACCTATCCCAAAAACAGTCACAAGGTGAAATACAACCCAGAAAGGGTGCCAGTCCATTGCAGGGCACACACAGACATGCACACACACATACACTCACAGCAGGGCCAGTTTTCCTAGAAGCCAATTAGCTCATCGGTATGATTTTGGACTGTGGGAAGAAACCAGAGCACCCAGAGAGCATGTGGATGTGGACACTTAAAGCACCCCACAACTGGAATTGAACCCAGGGCCCCAACATTGCAAAGCAGTTATGTTAACCACTGTACCACCCTGTCCTCAAACCTGAAATAAAAATAGTGTTTCTGGCATATATTTATGATCTGTGACCCTCCAGGGTTCTTCAGTCCTTAGTCCAGTTTACACTGCATGACATATTCTGCCTCTGTGGCACACAATCTGTGAGATAATAGCCTGAGTCACTGTGTGTACTCACGTTTCCAGGAGAGAGAAGGAGGGCTGCTGGTGTTGAACTAGATCACTCAGTAAGGTTCACAGGCGGGCCAAACAGAATAAAATATTACATTTAACTGAAAACCTTCCATCAATAAAACATGAAGGGGGAACGCAGCAGTTCATTTATTCTGAGACTGCTCCTGGATTTAATTACTCCCTCCGTCAGTGAGACTACTGCCTGGGCCCGGGCTTGTTTACTCGTTTCCAGCACTGCACCAGACCCTGAATTATTTGTGATGGATGGCTGCAGTAAGCCACTCAGGGATAGAAAAAGTGTGTCACCATTTGAACTCATGACTGTGGAGCTTCCACAGTCAAAGAGCTGCTGTTTTAACCTGTACCTCTATTCTTGTTGTTTTTTTCCTTAACTTTGCTTTGCACAGATTTATTCTATATTTTATATCTGAATAAAGAAGTATTCTACGTAGCTGGTCTGCCCTCTTCTGAAGGATGAAGGACTAATGACATGAAGCCAGCACCACGATGGGGCAATCATGTAAGGGTTTTAAGGATTAAACATAAGAGGCGTTTCTTTACACTGAGAGAGGTGGGTGTCTCTAGCAAACTGTGCAGTCATATTAAAAAAGTTAAACTGACTGCCTGAAAGCCTTCAAGAAAAAGCTGAATGAGATTCTGAGATTGATTTGTTACTAGCCACAAAAGGGGCAAGATGGGCTTACTAGCATTTACTCATTTGCTAACTTTCTTACTTATCTAATAGGTTAACAAGGTCAATCACAACTATCTGAAATGAAAAAAGTAAGATTAAAGGTCTTAACCTGACAAAATAAATGTAAACATTTATGAATTTTCAGTTACCTTATTCATTTGCAGAGCAATGTTTGTAAAATGAAATTTTCCAAATATTTCTTGAGTGGAAGTTCTCTTTCAATCATTATCGACAGTTAAACTACAAATAAAGTAGCCCAGACCATAGTGAAACCAGGAGTGGTGGCCCACAAGGAATCTGAAATCTGGAGAGATGAAGAGACAGGAATTGTGACTCTCCAGGATTTGGGTTTGGCTACCCTTGTTCAAGGATAGGATAATTACTCCTTGAAAACAGTTAATTACCGCAAACACCTGTAGAAAGCGATCAGCCACTAATTGTGTTGTATAACAACTGACTAATTTGTACTATAATCAGACAAAATTACCTGCTGCTGAATTCAAAACTGAGAGCAACAACATGGCCAAAAGGAAGTACTCTCTGCTCTCCTTAGCAGGCCTCTAACGCATATTGTCTTTACGGGAGGAGGAATAAAGACAAGCTGTTAAAGTTCTTAAGACTGGGTGGTGTCGCACCATTGGAAACCAGATGGTTTCCCAATTTGCAAGGATATAGCTTCATCATAACTGGACGCTGAGCTGTCTAAACTAAAATAAATTACCACACTGAGAAACAAGCCTTTTTTTCTCAGATGACATTGTTTCCATGTAGTGTCATGCTAAGAAATTATTTTTTCTTTATTTTCATTTAGCTGTTAACTGTCTCTCCTGTGATGGACTGATGTCCTATCCAGGGTGTATCCTTCCTTGCACCAGTTGCCTTGCTTGCTGGGATAGGCTCTGACTCCATCTTGAATTGGAAGAAGCTGTTAGAAAATGGACAGATGAATGTAGGCATTTGATTTAATCTCATGCATTTGATTTCAGCTTCTTTTAAATGAGTCCTTCACCCTAAGTTGGATGAACACCCCAAAGCAATATGGATCAGCTGTCCTTGTGGTCTGATCAATCAAAAGTGTTGAGGGCAAATCAGCCAAACTAACTAATCATGTTCAATTTGTGTTGCTCCAAGTGGAAGACAATTTAAAACATTTGTTTGCCCCCGGAGTGTATTGTTTAATTCAGGAGCAACCAGGCAATTCTAATCAGCACTACAAATAGATCTGGTAGATTTGGAAATAATACACATTATATTGTAGCTCATTTACTTAAATCAGTCCGTAATGTCAACTGCTTGTTCATTTTCCTGAAAATTGCAGGGTATAAGGGTATTCTTTTCAAATGATATCTAAAATTACTTTAAACCAATTACCTGTCTAGGCCTGCAAATTGGTCATTATTCTAAGTCTTTAAAACTGATTAATTGAAAAGCTTGTAAAACCCTTTATGGAGGCTTTTACTGTTAGTGATCCTGTCAGTGACAGACAATGCTGTTCTACCTTTAAGCAAGGTTCTTCACCTCAGTTTCTCCAGTCCACCCGACTGTAAAAATGAGTATCAACATTGCTCTGGCTAATCTACAAAAGTAACACAGTTCTCTTAATGCTATGAATCAGGATAAGCTCCAATCTGACAAGCGTTAAGCTTCATCCTTATTCACCTACAGTTTAGACCTTGTAGGTGAACGCTTCGGGACCAAGATTAGCAAACAATGAACCTGCTTCTGTTATGGTTAGTGATAGGATTGCAATCTGGCCATGAATCAATTTAACAATTTGAATCAGAACAGGCCATGCATTTTACATTGCCCTCATCCATCTGTAGATTAAGCCGGCCCAGGGACGCCAAATAATGTAGGGAAAACCGGTTCAGGGACGCCAAATATGTAATCATAGTGGCTCTCTGAAGGCACCAGTTCTGTAGGGTTTGGGCATTTACTGAGACAATTATTAATTGTAGCAGTAAATCACAAAGTTGATTCTTTTGATGGCTTTAGAATCCAACCATGCGACATAACTCAAACAACGCGCACACACAGGTACTAATACACGAGGATACATTTATTAATACATAGAATATGCATATAAACCTAACATATCTTATCGAGAGGGTTATCAGAATACAAAAGATATATATTCAATCAGTTACAAAGAGTTACACATATCAAGAGGACATACGTTCAGTATATCATTCATTAAGCCCGTTTCATAAATGAACTTGGTTATAACTTCTACATTAGATACTCGAAACAAGTACAACTGGTTGGGATAACAATTGAATTCTCGAGCTGTAATGCATTGAAGTTGAATACTCATCCAATTTCTGGGGATTCAGATCTCCTGCGGACTCAAAGAAACAGTTGCAGGCTGTTGCTGTCCAATCCGCGCTCTCTGGCTCCGTGCCAGGCTGTGCTGTGCGGCTTGCGACGGTGCGCTGCTGATGCTCATTGTTGGCTTTAACTAGCAAAGTTTGTCCACAGGAGAAAAGATGACTGTGGGTCCCAGCAAGTCAGGAAGAGGACCGGTTCGTTCCTGATGAAGAGCTAGTTCTGAATAGTAATTCAGCTGTCCACAGTTCCGACCTGTTCACGAGGCCTGCTGCTGGTTACTCTCTGGCAACCTCCACTCTAGACTCTTAGAACAAAGGAAAGTTCTGGCACTCGGGTACACTGGCCGTTCCGTGGTTGTCCGGGCTGAGTCTCAGGATGGTCAGGAGGCACGCTGCAAGAATGTCCTGCCCTTGGGATTCTCCTTTGAATTCCCTTTAGAATTGTTGAATCTCAATCTGAATCTGAATCTGAATCTGAATCTGAATCTCTCAGGCTCTCTGTGCTGCCTGTATTTACCTGGAGGAACTTCAGCTCATTGATTGGCTGAAAGTTCCATGGGCATCAGAGTCCCACGTGGGTTACTCGGCCCTACCAGTCCCTGATTGGTTGATCAAGGTGAGATATGAGTCACTTAGTCCTGACACTTAGTAATGCAGTCCAGATGTCCAACTGGCACTCCCTAGACAGATAGGCACCAATGGATGACCATTGATCATGATAGCCAGGCTTAGCTAAGTGCATCCCCCTTTGGGAGCTGTCCTTATCAAAAGAAAACATCTTGCATGAATAGTTTCTCTGTGGCTGCCCCACAGAGATGAACAGAGAAATGGGGCCTCATTTGGGAAGCTCAGAAACACTTAATTCTGCCTTATTATTAAGCCTCGCCGCTACACATCTATCCATCCAATTTATAGCTGCTTCTTCCAATGCAGGGTCAGAGGGGAGCAATTGGCAAGCAATGGGCGCAAAGCGGGGTACACCCTGGACTGGATGTCAGTTCATCACAGGGTTGACACACAGACACGCACTCACACCAGAAGTAATTTTCCCAGACACCAATAAACCTGTCAGCGTGTTTTTGGAATGTTGGAGGAAAACGGAACCACTGAGGAAACTCACATGAACACAGGGAGAACATAAAACTTCACACAGATAGCACCTCAGGTCTGGAATTGAACCAGGGGCCCCAACACTGCAAAAGAGTAATGCTAACCACTGCATCACTGTACCACCTTGCTACCTAAATAGATTGATGGATTTAAACCACTTGCTTTACTCATTTTTGTTAACCAAAGATTTTTCCTCTCTGATGATCAGTATTATGGATGTTTTGCAAAGATCCTCTGTATGAATGGGGTAACTAAATTAAGGAGGTTATGAACTAATGCATAATATAGTTAACTATCAAAATAATATTAACCATAATGAAAGCAAAGACATGAAAACAGCAGTGCAAATCGAAAGATATGTCTTTTATTAAAGAATTATTGTATTTTAAATATCACTTTTTGGACAAAGTTGTTTAGTTAGCAAGGATTCTTTTAATTTCTCAGTGTATGAAATCTCTTTCAATCGAAGAATCATTCTGGTTGATTTCTTGAAAAGTGTTTTTAGTGACAGCAATTGTTGTTGTAATTAACTGTTTGGTCTTCTGTCAAACAGAAACCAAAAAATTCAGCACATTCATATATATTTATATATGTTCAGGTGGGTAGCTGCGTCAGCATGCGTAGGCTGCAAAGGAACAAGTAATAGGTTTATTCCATGCTGAAAAAAGAAGAAAGAGAACACAACGTTTCGGCCGTGGAGCCTTCTTCAGGTGTGAGAGAGACAGGGCAGTAGGCAAAGGTAAAGTAGCGGGAGAACAAAGGTTGGGAGGGAGGAGGAGTGAGAGGCGGGAGCAGGGGACAGAAAGAGAGGCACCACCACACTCATTCAAGGCCCCTCAGAACAATTCCGGATCACCCAGAAAGCATCTTGTACCTCCAGCAACCTTATTTACTGTATCTCTTGCAGTAAATGCCCAGCCATCTACATTGGAGAAACAGGACGGAGACTCGGAGACCGCTTCAGAGAACACGTCAGGGCTGTGAAGATTAAAGATCTCTCCAAGCCCATTGTTTCTCATTTCACCTCTGACGGCCACAACCACTCTAATCTCTCCGTCTGTGTTCTCAAAGACGGTTTTCCGAACTCATACATCAGAAAGACCACCGAAACTAAAATTATTCTGCAGTTAGGATCACACATTCTCCCTTCCCTTAACGACAGATTACTGTTCTTTTAAATTTTCTCCATTCATTGGAAGTTTCATTTCACACCTCACTCCACCCATTCTGACTTCACACCTCTTGATTGGCCTCTCTTTCTGTCCCCTGCTCCCGCCTCTCCCTCCTCCTCCCTCCCAACCTTTGTTCTCCCGCTACTTTACCTTTGCCTACTGCCCTGTCTCTCTCACACCTGAAGAAGGCTCCACGGCCGAAACGTTGTGTTCTCTTTCTTCTTTTTTCAGCATGGAATAAACCTATTACTTGTTCCTATATTTATATATATTACATATGGCACTTTATGAGTGAATTACTGTATGTTGTTTCAATATTACCACCCTTGATCTGAATGGAAGAGTTTTTAGAATACTGTATATCAAAGTAATGTGGGGGTTTTTATCAGTTAGTGTACATGCATCATCTCAAACATGATTCTCGAATTCTGGTCCTAGAGGGTGAGGTTTCCTTTTGCATTTAGCTCTTAAGGATCTAAACAAAATTATTATTGACTTAATTAGATCAATTTAACCATTTCTCCCAGTTTTTTTATTGCTTAAAGAAAATGTAAAAAAGCTGCAGATGCACTGACCCTCCTGGACCAAGATTGGACATTCCTGATCTAGAGAGTTATAGGAGTTAAAAATAAGCTATCCAGCCATTTTATTGAAGCTATTCAAGAAAACAGTTGAAAAAGAACTACAGATCAATTAACTAGTTCCTTCTAAACAGGACAGATAAGTCTAATGGCTTTCTCCCAATTTTAACTTTATGTATATTTTTGGCACACTGTCAAGTTAGCATAAACACCTACTGTAACTCTTCAAACCTACTGTAAGTCATACATTTGAGTCTTAGAGAGAACACATGACTAAATTCTTACTGATGAAATCCTTTGTGAAATCAATTTAACTGCATTTGTAGGGATAAGACTATCATTGCGTACAAGTTTGATCTATTTCATGCTTGCAAACTGAAATTTCTCTAATATATGATATTACCAGGTTAAGGTTATTTCAAACTTCTTGTTGTATTTGGAATGTGTTTTTAGAGAAAGAAAAAAAAATAGCATGAAATTTAGAGCTTTCCATCTTTGTTAGAAACATGTATAACAACATGGTCTGCAGTTTGTAAAACCTTAAACAGAACGGTAAATGTAATGGTACTCTTGATTAGTCCTGTGTACTCTGAAATTCTTTGAGGGGACAAATGAATGAGAGGGGACTTTAGAAGTAAATCCCGTTTCACTCAATGTGGCCTTGTATTGTCTATAATCCCCAGTTACTCAAACTGAGCCCATTGTCTAACAATTTATTACGCACTACTGTGAGTTCCATATATATTCTTTAGCCCTATATTTAAATGCAAAACCTCTTCATTTAAATTTAATTATTTCCCTAACGCCTTTGCATATTTTCCCACAATATGCTGTAATTATCAATTCCCAGTTTAGCCCAACGCGGACTAAATTAGCCTCCTTAGATGCACCGCAATTTGTTTAATTGGCCAATGTTACCACCATTTCACTCTTCTTGACTTTGTGTGCGCATGTGTCATTGCCTTTTCCCCCTTCCACAGATCTTGCTGTGAGGGGAAATATCAGGCCTTGTTCAAGACCCCCGAAGCACCAATTGAGTTCTTGAAACCTAATGAGGCTGGCAGGGCTAATTTCCCTGGATTAACGAACTTTCAAAGCAGTAATACATTTCTGCTTACCGAACCCATCTTAAAATTTGCACAACTTCAAACCCAGGGGCATCTTTAAACTTCTCAGTTGCTTTTTATTGGGATTTGGAATGACTGATTTTATTTTCATCTATAATTTTAATATGGTTCACATGAATAAAAAATGGACTTTTCAAGATTTCTCCTTAGCTTTGTCCTGCATGTGCTTAACTTGCAGAGATAGCATTTATCCCAGAGCATTAATTGCTTAAAGGTTAATTGCTTAAAGGCTTTCAACACTTTAGTGCAGGCAAAGTTCAACGTATCATAAGTGCGCTATGACCTAATTACTGGAGCAGGCATCACCTTAGCTAAAGGAAACAGAGAACAGTTTTTCAGTTTGAACCTTTCCTTGAAATGTGAGCAACAGAATGTGTTTTAAACTGATCCATCTGTCTATGCAGATTCAGGATAACAAGTCTGAAATATCAACCTGTTGTTTTCTTTTGCAACAGCTTACCAAACCTAAAAATGGATCAAACTCCTGTGAAATGGGGGTCGTTTTCCCTGGCCAAAGCAATGCCCGAATCAGTAATTAGCTGAGTCTTAAGATCTTTATCCTATGACTTAGGCACTGCATATGAAGCAATTTGGTTTCATTTCAGATTAGAAGCACTATACAAATGCAAGGAATTGTTATTAATTATAATTGTATTATGTAACAGATGACAAGATCTCCCTGCACAGGAACAGTCTATGAGGAGCTTTGTTTGCTGACATCTCTGCCCACAGGAACTAAATTACTGTAAATTCCAGCTCATCCAACATAGTGAATTATGAAGAAATGTCACAGAGGAAACACATCACTGACACACAGTGATAAAAGCATACTGCTTCACCAACAGGATTTTGTGCGACACCAATTTACTTCCCCTGATCTCTTCCTCCCAGTCAACTAGGAGAAGCTTTTTCAGAAACTGTTTACACTAGAGCAGTGAGATGGATGGCAAGTCATAACCAATAAAGCTGAAACATCAACAGGGAATCAAGCAGAGATCGCACCACAGGATGATGAAATAACAAGGGTTTGCAGGAGGAGATTTCAAACCTTTCAAACCGGAGGGCTTTTCTTTCCTTAGCTCAGCGACCGTGATTTCTGAGACAAAAAGCTTTTGTTTTAACAAAGCTTTTTCCGAGAGAGAACCCAAGGATGATAGAAATGAGTGTGGGCTTTCTGAGGGTAAATAAAAGTCACTTTTCATCTCCCGGCTCAGCGGGATGCCAGTGGGATTCCAGCCGGAGAGACAAAAGAAAAAGAAAAGAAAAGGAAAACAGCTCATGAAGTCAATGACAGGGCTAATAGCGATAGCTGTTCTGCCATGTTGTTTTACTTCATACTTTACACAGCACAGTGTAAAAGAAAGTACAGTGGAAAAGGGTGTTCTGGATGCAGTAGTAGGTAGAACCTACCTTCTACTCAAAAGTAAATATATAAAAGAGCCAGAGAGTTTGCAAGGAGCTCATAAGAAAATAACATAATCAACAATACAATTATGCAAACATACTGGAACTGTTCAAATAGCCTTAGAAGAGACCATTCAGCCCATATAGTCTATTTGATAGTTTGCAGCTAATTGATCCAAGAAGCCAGGATATGAGTCATGTGGCTGTTCCATACTCCCACAACCTTTGGTGTAAAGTTCTCAATGCACTTCCAGGTAGTGTTTACTTGTGTCCTCTGGTTTGTGTTTCACTGTTGATTTAATTCAATGAGGATCTATATACTTCGATAGGGTCCTCTTGTAGGGAAAAGGTTTAACTGTTTTAGCTTGTGTATCGGGTTCTCTTCTAAACTCCTTACAATATGTGCTTTAGTCATTTGATGCTGAATGCTTTTATCATTCAGAATCTCACAATATCAGGAGTATATCCTTAATCTGTCTGCTAAAACGTTTGTGGTTCTATGGTTGTATTTCAAACAACAAGAAACTATTACTTTCCCAGATCGTGTGATGGTCTCCATCTTTCCAGGGTCTGTGTATGCACTGGATCTCTTTCAGTAGTGCAGTCGAGGAGGAGCTCTGGACATGAGCTGACCTGATTAGCAATTCCAGCATGGGGAATATAAATTACAGAAAGAATGTGTGATTCTTTTTTTTTTACAAGAAACAGTTTTATTGGTAGATCAGCATATTGCAACAAATTCTTCACACATAACCCACAACAGTGACTTTTTGCATAATAATAATACCCTTTCTACAAATAATACACTGGAAAATCAGTAGGTGTCACGGATGTTGGAAGGGCATGCTGTGGAATGACAAGGAGAGCAATAGAGACCCTATGCGTAGTGGCAAAAGGGGAAACACGGAGGTTAGCCCAGGGAAGAAACGTATGCCCTAATGCTGCGGAGGAGACAACCTGGTGCAAGACATCTGGATCCTGAATGCTAAGTGAGGAGCTAAGGGTGACCCGCAATTATATAGCCCCACACAAAGACAGTAGGTAAATTCACCCTGAATCAATCCTTCTTTATCTTCTCCTAGTAAAGCCGATTGCAATAATCAAACACTTGTTTTATGTAGCTCTCTTGCACAGGAGCTCACGTGAAAAGGTAGTCAGTAACTGGTTAGTACAGCCCTTGAACAGTCCTGCCCA
Source organism: Lepisosteus oculatus (assembly GCF_040954835.1). Lineage (NCBI taxonomy): Eukaryota > Metazoa > Chordata > Actinopteri > Semionotiformes > Lepisosteidae > Lepisosteus > Lepisosteus oculatus. Next base: position 18,917,589 of record NC_090706.1, on the reverse strand, counting down.
CTGAGTGTATCTTCAGTTCTTCTAGGTCCCATAAGAGACTCCATGACAAGAAGAACTAATGGGAGTTCACCAACTGGGGTCTAAATACCAAACAGTTCCAGTTCAAAGCTTGATTTTAAATTACTTGAGCATTTCTATAACTTCCAATCAACGTGCAACTCATGTCCATACCTAAAAAAACATATCCATTTTATGGCTTTATTTTAACACAGCTGTGTTCTATCCATTCATTATCAGAAGGCTATTTATTTCTGGTAAGTAAACCAGCAACCAAATACTGATGAAGGAAGCACAGGGTTCCATGTAGGACTACACTCCAGAAGTGATGTCCCTGCATCTCACAATCGCAATCACACACTTGATCACAGTGACAATTTTGAAACACTGATCATCTAGACAGTGTGCATTTGAGGAGATGGAAGGAAAGCTTTAACACATAGCACAGGTGTACTGCTGCCTTACAGCTCTTTAGTCCTGGGTTTAATTCTGGGTTGCAGTACCTTCTGTGTGGAGTAAGCATGCTCTGCTTGTGTTCATGAGGGGATTTTTTAAGGTTCACTGGTTTTCTCTCACTTTCCAATGACACGACAACATGCTGGATAGGCTCCTCTAAATTGTTCCTCTCTCTCTGACCCTGCAATGGACTGGCATCTTGTCCAGAGAGAGAGTAGTCCTGTGCTCTTTCACTCCTGCCTTGTGCCCTCTGAGTCTGTCAGAGGCACTAAGTTAACAAAACCCCTAACAGGAAAATTAGTTTTCTCATATTGTATTTACTCAGACCTGGAGGTTTGTGAAGCACACAAAAAGAAAATGCCATCACCAAATGCAATTAAGAGCACATCAGAAGACTTGGAACATTGTTACTATATGAGAAAGATTATAATGCTGGCAGATCTGAATAACAATACCTCTGTTCTTTCAAGGTCATTTTCCTTGCATTTACAGAAATGAAAACAGTCGGACTTGAGAAACATGTTCACATGAGCTCTGAAAAACAAATCAGCACCTGTTCTTTCTCCACACTCCATGATAGTAATAATCAGAAATGAAACCGAAAGCAGAAATCAACTCTGAAGGGACATTTATCTAGTGTACTGTAACGATAATGTGTTTGAGCACACCCACGCTCCAACACCCCCACAGACCGCCTGCAGGCATGTATTTTATGAATAAGAATCACATTTTAGTTTGTCGGTGACCTCTAAGTAAATAGAATTAACTGAGAAGGAAGGGAAAAAAATAAAAAAGTTTGTATCTGCATCTATATTTAGAAAAAAATTCTCAGCTTCCTGCAGTTGCACAACAGATCAAATCCAGCCATCTGTAATCTCACTCTGGAAAAGTGAGTGTCAGGCATCTACAGAAGAAACATTTTCTGTGCTAGTATTATGCCGACTTAGCAGACATCTTTATCTAGGGAGGCCAAACATAAAGTATGCAAAAGAGCACAGCTTGCAAAATTATTACAGTGCACCAACAAACCTGGAAAACAAAACATTAATACATTAATTTGGAAACACAATTGTTCAACTTCCCTAAGTTTGATAACGAACAAAAATAAAAACTTGAAATTGTTATTTTATTTGTTCTGGAAGAAAGAACAACCTAATACATTTGTTTCACTGTATGGATACAGGAAACATTAAGATTTTAAGTTCAATGTACAAAGCCATACTCAATGTCCTCTGAAAAATACAAACATCTACTGTATAGATCACCGCACAGAACCAGAAACAAGGGTAAGCCAAGAATTAATAATAATTATTTTCATGTACAGTATATCGTTCTTTGCAGTTTATCCCAAATAATCCCAAAGCACTTTGCACATAGAACTGAATTTATTTCATCCACCTCTGAAGTGTAGCCTCCACTTGGGTAAAACACAGCAAATTAGGAGGGGAAGTGAGAAATTGCTTTAGGACAAAACATAAAGAAGGCCAGATCACACAAGACTTCACACACAACTAGTGCAATGAGATTATAACTGTCCAAGTAGTCAGGACCTCTGTGTAATGCCTCTTCTGGAAGGACAGCGGCTCCTACAGCACATTGTCCCCAGTCACCATACTTGGGCATTGGTTTTGAAATTCTAGTCCAAGGTGAAGACTGTTGGTCGACTGTAGTGCAGTGGTTAGCATTGGTGCCCTGGGTTATATTTTGTACTTGGGGTACAATCTGCATGGAGTTTGTATATTCTCCATGTGTTTGTGTAGGTTTCCTCCATACATAACATACACAACTTACTGGTTATTTGGTTTTTGGGAACCCTAGCCCTGGTGTGAGTCTGTGTGTGACTGTGTCTGTGTGAGCCCTATGATAGACTGGTGTCTTATGCAAGAGGTATCCTGCCTTTAGTCCATTGTTTGCTGGGATAGGCTCCTACATCCCCCTACAATCCTGGATTGGAAGGAGTTAGAAAATGAATAGAAGAATTGGGAACAGTGCCACCTACGGGACAATCAACAACCTAGATTTTTTTGGCGGTTTACCAGTATCTGCTTTGCTTTTGCAATCTCATGAGAATGGGCTACAAGATGGTAACACTGCTGCCAAAAAACAAAAACTAGTGATAAATCTGAATGCTTTGTAAAATACAATTTAATTCCATGTTACTTTTCTCTGATCCAAACAGTCTGGTTACCAAAGCGAATTGATGAGCAATGCCTTTTATATAAGATGAATTACATTCAAAACAATATGTAGAACTATAAAACATAAATAAGCAAAAATGCTGTGCTGTAGTCATATTAAAAAAATATTTAATACAATGTTGCACAGCATACTTTGCAGAACAATGTAATTACCTTAGGTGCTTTCTGAAATTCATCTTGTTTGCACTTATTAGTCAAGCTTATGTCATTTGTCTATAGTTAGAAAAGTAATTTCTAGAATTTTACTTGCTGCATTTAAAAAAAACCTCAATAAATTCATAAAATATGAAGAGAAAGAAAAAGGACTACTTGTAAGTGCTCATCTTTAATCACTGCACTACTGTATAACTCCAGTACAAAGTTAGAAGAAATGTGGTTTGTGTCAAACACATCTTCCAAAAAAAAAGAATAAAGCATGTTTAATAGCAAGGGAAGATCAAATGAGTTCATACATATACTTGAAATGCTACTATAATGAAATCAGAGCACAACTAGAAGAAACAGAATGTTTCATCAATATCTTTTAACACTCTCTCGCATTAGTTAAAATTAAATGAACCTCCCTCTAGCTCAACCATTACTTTACTTCATTATCCTCATCCCCAAAATCCTATGTGCTGAAGAAACAGTACATCATAAAAAAATTAGATTAAATAAGGGTCTAACTCCTTTGTAGACACTTCATCAAAATACCAGTGGAATGTGGAATGTGGAAAGAAAAGGAGCAACAACATACTGTATCAGTGCATTCTTCCTTTGACAAATGACATGGTACAAGAAACTCTGAAAGTGTCACCAAGCTAAACTGCTTGACTCTGAAAACTCCCTTCTGACTGTTATTTAATGCTGGAAAACGTAGACCCGCTAGGATGCAATTACAGATATACACATACTGTGTGTGTGGGGGGGGGGGTTGGAAGTGATTCCATTCAGTGTGAGTAAAAGAAAATTCACAAGGAGTATTGACATCTAAAAATAAAAAGGCTTTGGGGAATATTTAACTCCTTCCTTGACAATGTTACCATTTGAAAAACTAGCTTTCTTCAGTTTCAGAGGTAATGTTGATATTATACCTCTTGGGTTCTCTAGCCACTGATGGTCTAGGACCCTGGAATCTCTGAAAGAATCTCTGGAAGGTCAACAGATATTCACTGAGGGTCCTCATATAGGACATAAAGGATAGCACTCTGGGTTCAGTGATCTAGCCATTAGCGATGACGTAGTCTCTGTTTAGAGTTCCATTTTGAGCCCTCTCCCTCGAAGGGGTGACAGATCCTAAAATGGGCTGCTCAGTTGCAGTTACAGCAGCCAAAATACTCTTCTGCCATAAGTGCTTGACAACCCTTTTTAATAGCCCACCCTTTGCCATGACTAGGAGATTCCAGATACCATCAAACCTGCTCCTGTCTCCATTAATTGGTTGTCAAAGGATTTTGAATAAGGAAGAAGAGGGCACAAGGGGAAACTACATGGAAACAAGTGTGGAATAAGCTATCCACCTATGTTCTTGAAGTCAATACCCTGGTTTCTTTAAAGATTCAGATCAATGAGATCTTTGGATCAGTTGAGTACTAACTACCAAAGATGGGCAGAATGAAACCCACTTATTTGTAACTTTTCTTATGTTCTAGAATGTGATGGAAAGGAAGATACCTGTGCAGGACACCTTTTATTCTGGAGAAACTGTTGCACACCAGCTTTCACATGTATCTTGAATGTGGACTTGATTCAATTACATGGAGATCAAGATAAGGATAAAGCCAGGTAGGAACAGAAATCCACAAACAGGGTCAAGGCAAGAAAGCAAAGATTGTTTCCAAGGAAATCACGGTTCAAAATGCACAAAGAGAAAATCCAGGAGGCCACGTCAGGATGAAGCAAGGATAAGAATTCAGATAAGAATCCAGAAAGTTGCAGAGGATGAGATGAGAACTTGAGACTTTAAAACAGAACTGTGGTTCAGAGCAAGGCTCCAGTTTGAGAGCAGAACACTAAGTAATGCTGAGGCAGATCTTTAACATCCAGATCCAGGTTGTAAGTTGCACAAAGGTGGCACAGGCTTCCTGTCTGATATTGTAACCACTGCAATTGATTGACTAACAGGTGAATTAAAATATATTATTCATATAATTTTATCGATATAATCACTTATATATAATTCAGTTTATTTTTGGGCCTATTTTCCCAGAAGCCAATTAACCTACCAGTATGTGTTTGGACTGTGGGAGGAGCACCTGGAAGAATCTCCTTCACACGTGGGGAAACATGCAAACTTCACACAAATAGCACCCCAGACCCCATCGCTGCTAACCACTTCGCTGCCCGTAATAAATAATCATCATTTAATCATTAACTTAACTAAACTAAATGGGATAGAGATAGTGAAAGAGAGAAAAAGAGAGAGGGAGATATCAACAACAGTAGCCTCCTTTCCTGAATTCTCTCAGAGGTGCTAATTAGTTTCAAATGTTTCTCTGCCAAAAGGTGTTTTTTTCTCAATGTCTCGGGGCCGTAGTCAAGAGATTGCGCCAATAGGTATTCCAAAATAACAAAAAGAATTACCTTCAAACCTCTGTTCGATCTCTAACACACCAGCACAGAGGATACAACTAATAAACATCTCCAACCACAGTGTAATTAGAGTTCAGTCCCTTTTGTGCTTCTTCCGCAGAGTTGAGGGATAGGACTTCAGAAAGCAAACAGAGAAGAAGAGGGAGGAAAAAGTAAATAAGAGAGGAAAGGAAACAATACAAGAGGGGGGGAAGAGAACTAATGAGTTTTGAAAGTGCAAAAACAATCAGCCTCCAGGCAAAGGAGAATTTCACTGAGTAATTATAATGAAATTTAAGGCTTAATGAAAATGGAGTCCTTAATAGTGCAGGGACAAGCAGACTGGGAGAAAGCGGTAGGATATTTTTAAGTTGTGGGGGAACATGGGGGATACTGGAGAGTGCACAGCACTGGAAGGTACTTCTTTGGTGTTTCAGCAAATTGTTCCCCAGTGCCATGATGTGCTCAGGAGATGAGAAGCAATAACAAAATCTGCAAAAATTAATTACATACGGAAAAAAAAATATATAAGAAAATGATACCCAGAAAGTTCATTGCTTTTAAAAGTTTAAACTATGCCAGATTCCATTTTGGAGGAAATTGTGTTTGGGGCCATTTAAAAAAAATACAATCAAATTCATGCTTGGCTCAATTCACTAGAGTAGTTACGTGGCACAGTGAGTTTATTAATTTAAACTCTCTTATTTCAGATTGGGGATCCACTTCGGAGGAATTGTACTTTGAGTCTTTTTCCTTATAATGCCAAAAAACAATTGCTTATTTGTGCATTTTACTAAGAAGGGTGCACCACTTTCGATTATAAAGTCAAGATGTAATATAGCTCCACAGCACTGGATGAGAGCTTTCTGATATCTGGGTATTATTTGCTTCTACATGGTGAAAAGCTGCTAGCCTATATGGATTTGAGTATTCTGATATTTGTTATTTAAGCTGAGCCTTAGCAGACAAGACAATTAGGTAAATGGGAAGTACTACAATTTCAGAAGGAAATGTTAACTTCTAAAATATTATTTTTCAACCCTTTGAAGAACCTCATATCTGCTGGTTTCTATTCCAGTGAGGCTCTAACTGATTTAATTAAACTAATAACTTTCTAAATTACCCCTATGTACTTCCTAATAGAAAACTGACAAGTTAGAGTTTGTGAGAATGTACTGTATAGCTAACCTGAAATCTCCAGCTGTTTAAGATCTGGAAAATATTCAATAAGGTCTGAGTAAGCTAATTATTAGTATAATTAGGTCAATGAGGTCAATTAACACAGCAAGAGCTAATTGGGAAAAAAATGTTGTAGAAACAAAGGTACAACATGACCAGGGCTGAAAAAAACAGTCTAGACAGCATTTTTCAGTGTGTGCATCTGTGTACTGTACACCTGAAACAATTTAGCCTCAGAGGACTGACCTTCCTCTGCTACTTCTTACCACAGGACAAACCCCTGGAGAAGAACTTAGCCATTGTGATGGATTGGGAGGCACGGTGCTGTTTCGCAAAGCAGTTTTGAACTTATTCACAATTTTCTGGATTCTGGTAGTTAACTAGATTGAATTAACCAGATAACTGATTCACATCAATTTCCCTACGGGATTAATAAAGTATTATCTATCTATCTAACTGGCGTCAGGATTGCTCTTTCACAAAGGCAAACTCTGGTTGTCCGGTTAAAGTGATTCAGGCTTAAACAATCTGACTTACTGCACATTCACACCACACTTCAGTAGGGTTGAGCATCGAATTCTTCATCTGCGCCTGTAAAGCCACAGGGAAATGTGCATCTTAATCAAGTGACCATGAATTACTGCTCCTTATGGAATACTATGAGGAGAAAATCTGTTATAATAATGAGGAGGTACTGTCTACTGTAGCCACTGCAAAAGCTAGAGATGTTGCCTGACAAAGACTCACTAATAAATTGAATGTGGAAATTAATTATGAAATCCAATGAAATACTTCAAGATAAGAAGAAACTATACCATAAAAATCACATTGAATTACTTAAATATATATTTTTATGACATTGCAGACCCCCTCTTCAAGCTATTGTGTAGTTGTACAATATTGTTTTTATGTAATAATAATTTATATATTTACAGTAGCTGGTCCACGGAGGACCTGACAGCAGGTCAAGACAAAATACAAGAATATCACCCAGGAGTGATACTGTACAATATCATTCAGTATCTCTGCATTAAAATATTCCCTAATTTTAGCCAAAAAAGAAGCATGAGCAGAGTAAGACAGGAGGAGGACAAATCATCATCATCAACAAAATAAAGAATGTATCACTTTAATGGGACATTGTTTTTCCCAACATTTTTGTTGTGTTAATCAAGTAATATACGTAGGTGATGCTGTCCCCAATTTCCTCAAAGCCTTAAGAAAGGTAATATGTGACCTACTTATGATGGGGACAAAGTATCCTACTGTAAATGAAATTAGAAAAACATAAATCCTAAAAAAAGATCACGGTTTCAGTAAAATGATGTTCAGCTATAATGGCTCTCTCAGCTCTGCCGTCCTGTTGATTCAGATGAATGGGAGGAAGTTAATCACAGTATACAGGTGGAGGGGAGGAACTCTCTCCTTCCTAAGGGTGGCAATGTTATACAGCACAGCACCTGCAACAGTGATGTCATAGACCTGTGTGAAGGTACAGTATCTTGTACATGTTGGCAAGGCAATGTGACACAATGCATCACAGATCATTTCAACAAGGAAGCAACATGATAATGGAAACTGTACATTATGAAGGTCTAAGTCTAGATAACACCTATCATAGGCACGGTAAGCGGTTGTGGTAAGCAATGTTCATATTTCAGGCTAGAATTTTATTTTTTAACTGTACATTGTTGCTGCAAATTGATTTTCTTTTAGAAAATCAGCCTTGTTTGGCCCCGTGGGAGCTTTAATGAGGATGTCTGTGGAGTGCAGAACACCTGTTATATTAGGAGATGCTGCACAAAATGTTCAGATCATAGTGCATAGCTACAGAGAACAGAAGTTGCATTAACAGTGGATAGAATTAAATATGAGAATATTACCAGCTATTTCATGAAACACCTGTTTGATGGTATTCACTAATGTATGGCTGGGGAACATTATGAATGTGTGCAAATCTTTTAGAGCAAATACAGCTTTCTTTATTGCAAGACACACTGTTGCTTTACTGAATCTCTCCAAGTCACCAACACAAAAAAAACTGTATTCACAAGGAACTTCAGCCCTAGGAACAATGTTCAAATGTCTTTAAACGCTGAGCTAAGACAAGCAGTATTAACCATGTAAGAGTTGATGAATGTAAAGTATACCCCGTCTGCCAAAATGGTGTCTTTCAAATAGAAATCATCTATGAACTACAGTAAAGGGTAAAAGTAAAGGGTATTGGCAACCTCTAAATCTTTATTCTCCCCACAAAGCTCTAATGTCAACTGGATCCGTGAAGAAACGTGACATTGTTTTTTGCAGGGTGACTGCTTGTGAGTCAAGCTCTTAACCTCAAAGTCACACTGGAGCGGGTTAAGAGGGTATGCTGCTTAACAGTATACAATTCAATCTTGTTTCACGAAACCAAAAATTGAGACTTCTGTCATCATGTTCACTAAAGTTATCCGGTTAACTGACTTATCTCACTTTATGAAACAGTCCCCGTCAATAGGGTTAGGAACCACCAGTCCAACAATTGCTTGTTAAAGCTATAATTAACATGGTTTTCAAACCACCTGAATTGGTCATAATGTTGGGTTTGTTTCCGAGTCTCTCATCCTGTGAAAACATTAAGCTTGAGAGTTTTAATAAAAAATATTCACAATGAAAGATCCTTGCTGATGTAGGGTCTCAATATAATACAAAAATACAAAAGCTAATAAGGTGTGAACATTAATACAAAATAGTTTATTATAGGCCTTTTTCAAGATCGTTAAAAAAAAAACAACCACCAAAACTGCCATGCTTTCCCTTTATGTACTACACAAGACCTAATCAAATATAAGAATGTGAAATTCTCAACACCGTCACCAAGGCCATTAAATCATCAACACCCACTGTGGCTATTTCTAAAAATCAGAGGTCATATAGCAACCTCCAGTGGCAAGTCATCAGTAACTGGAGCCCTTTCTTGATCTCTTGTCCCAATCACTCTGTAGGGCAATGCATATACATTTTTTGTAACTGAATAAAATGGAACATTACAGGAAAGGGGGTACATACAGTAACTTTCAAGGCCCTCTATGTTTTTATAACATGGTGACTTTTTAATTACCACGTGAAAATGTACATTGATATTCATTCTAGTGTTAAATCAGTTTTTGTGTCCTTGAAAAGGGTTTCCTAATCTTGTTCCTGGAGGCTCACACACCTGCTGGTTTTCTGTCCTGCTAAACATAATCCCTTAATTCAAGACTTCATTGAACCATTTGACTTCCTTGATTAAAACCTTTGCAAACTTTTTTACACCCTGAAACCCCACCAGACTGTTATGCTCTATGGTTTGCACCTCTGCCACCCCATATCCTTTACATTAGAGTTACTAAAGTACAACTGTTCAAAACGTTCACTACATGGCAAGTTATAAAATTCTAGCATTAATTGATTATCACCATGGTGTATCACTATTTACACTACAATAATAGAGGTAAATATATTACTGCACTTCAGTTTTCTGATGATAATTACCGTTGTACTTTCGTCCCCCTCAGACTGCTCAATGCATGTTATGTACTTTTCATCTCACAGACAAAATCCATTTTGTGGAAAGTGACTCTGTAATGAAACGAGGTGGCAAGAAGCTTGATTATGAGTGATTAAATTAAATACTTGGAGGTCAAGAAAATGTCGGTTTTTGATTGCACAGTTATTTGATCGCCCCCGAGTAATTCAGTAAGGATCCGAGTGTCTCTTTCTAGGTCTGTTTCAGAATCCAGGAGAAAGTTTTGGGGGCGGTATTCTACAGTTACCATATAAGCCTAGACATTAACATCAATTTATCGCATTAACATACAGAATCTGATTTTCCATGGAAGAATCGCAGGACAACCTCCCACAACTGTCGTCTCCACACATTGCCCCCCCCCCCCATCCACACACCCCATACGCAGGCACACACATACCTCCAGCTTTTAAACCCACTAATTTCATTAGCACTGCACAAACGCGCCAGCCACAATCTTGCCTGGAGACAATTGCGCATTGAGCAGAAGTGAAGGAGTTTCATGCAGCAAACTTACGTGAAAAGTCCAAAAGTTTCTTTTTTGTTTACATAATCGAGAGATTGCAATTTGTTTTACTGCAGAGTTGACAGACAATTACCCAGGGTCACTGATCGTGTTTGAGGGAGGAAAAAAAACAACTTTTCATTTGATGGATTTCATGTCACAGCTGACTCTTTCTGTTCCCAGCATACCGTGGCCCAGTGTCAGCATGTGCTCAGCTGGTCAGTCTGGTTAATTATCCATCTTGTGTTATTTTTTCAAATTATTACTTCTGGTATGAGCTGACTATTCTTGTGCATGCCTAGCACATAAAGTAGGCTGAATGCTCTTTCTGCAGTTTCTTAACTTCTAGTGCTTGATTTCGGTATCTACATTCTGATAACTCTTCTGTTGTGCTGTGGTCTCCTGTTGCACCATGATGGGTCTGACCAGGTGGGGGTCAAGATTGGCACCAATGAATGCTGCCAACATTTTGTCATGGTCAAAGCTGGTCATGGGACTGTGTCGAGTAGCATGGGGAGTGGCAGTGCTGAAAATGGGGGCTCGATTCTCCTTATGTTTATTTTTAAACTCTCTATTTTAAACTCTATAGCCTTGTTCCTGGGTGACTAGAATAAGCTGCCCAGATTAATTTTTAAAATAGGTCCTCTAGAATCCTTCCCAGATAGCTAGATGAGACAGAGTTTCTAGCAACCAAATGAAAAAACTATATTTGCAACTATTGTATAACCTTATGTGAACACAAGTGGAAATTAAGAGCATTCTTATTCAGGCCTAAGAGAATTGCACAAAAGGATTATTCAGGCCTAAGAGAATTGCACATATGGGTAATGAGACTGCCCCAAGACCCAGGCAGAAGGTGATTGTGTGATCAGAAAGCATCTATCCACCAAAGGTTTTTGTTTGGAAGCTTTCTTGTATTCTTTTCTTTAGAACCCGAATTCCAGAACAATTTGCCTTGTGTAACCTGCAGGGCATTGGCAAGGCTGGATTACTCGTGGAGAGATTTAAGCAGGAGATAGCTGAACCCAGAAATAAACCAATGCCCCCATGTAAAGGGACTCTTGTACTTTCAGTTCCCTAAACGCAATCGTAAGGGGCTACAGTCTTGTAAGCTCTTCATACCTGGGAAGCACTTTTCACCTTTAGTGTAACATGACCGATTACTGAACACTTTGAGAAAGTGCTCCCCAGTAAAAGATTCCTTCAAAAAATAAATAAAGGCTGATTGTAAAGTGGATTGATTGGCTGTATTCGCCTACCCTAGTTCAGCGATTCCCCCTCTGTCTTTCACTCCAGGATGGAGGCTTTTAACCAGAAGAAGCACTGGGAAGCCTCTTTGATTTTCTATGTCAAAGACTGCTTTTTCTCCTGGAGGGGGAAAAATGAAAATCAATCCTCCCTCGAGCGACGCTCATGCTGACATTTCAACGCTGATTGCCTGTGCTGATGACAATGGCAGGAGCATTACCTTGACACATCTCAGCCGAGGATATTCGCTCCCACTCTGCTAGAGGAACTCAATACTTTGGCACCAGCCTCTGTGTGACTGTTAGAACTCCCTTCTCTCCCTCACGCGTGCTCTTTCTGTCTCTCTCTCTCTGCAAGGCCTTAATGAGCCCTGGAAGAGCCAAGAAACGCAGTGATTAACGCCTTTTCTTGTCTGCAGATAACCGCGCTGACTCACTTAATTCCAGCCCTATGGCTGATTGCCCTCTGGGGACCTATTGGCGGGATAAGAGAGAGTCTGGTGCACTTAAAGTCACACCAGACTTACCTTGCTGAGATCCACAGAGCTCTAGTAACTGCCATTGCTAAGGAAAAGCAAGAAATACTCTGGTTTAGGTTCTACTGTACGGAGAAAGGTGTGTGGAGAAAGGGAGGCTGGACATGAGCCACTCAAGTCTGGGGGAATGAAGCTTTCTGGGCTAACAATTTAAACAGAGGGTCTAGGAGGAAAGGAAAGTAAACTGTTGATTTATGTGGAGATTAAAGGAATGGAAGTACAGTATGTGACAGTTAGTGGTTAGAGAACATAATAATATATGAATGAGAAATTGTAATTCAGTTCATTTGATACCTACTGTAGTAGCCAATCAAGGCAAGGATCATTCATCAATTTCATGAAGGTTTTAATGGAACTGGCTTCAATAAAATGTCGGTGGTTTGTTCCAGAATCCCACAACCCTTTGTGTACAGATGAGCATCCAAAATTCACTTCTAAGTACACTGAGCTATCTTGTGTTCTCCTGTCCTTTTTGCAGTGCTGGACAAACCATCTGGGTTGATTTTGTGACGATTTAAAATACTTCGAGCAAGTGCCCTTGTAGTCTCCTTGGCTTAGAACTAAAGAAATTGAGTTTCTTTGACTTTCCTGTGTGATATTTGCCTTTAAGGGCAGGGATTACCCATGTGGTTTTGGTCTGGAATGATTCCAGAACACTAATGTCCTTTTGAAATACGGCAACCAAAATTCTACAAAGTATTCACAAGTTATTTTCAATTCTCAAGTGTAATTTTCACATAACGTCCTTTGGCTTGAATTCTGCCCTTTTCACATTTTGTATTCTGAATAAAAACATTAAGGAGTCCACAAAAACATATAAATCCTTTTCCATTTCAACCAGGTGGATGTCTTGTCATCCTCAGTGTCACTCATTTATCATGCTTATTTATATTACATGCATATCTCTACCTCTCACATCTGTCTATTCCTTAAGATAGAAAGACAGCTAGTCTGGACTCAGAGGTACTGTAGGTTATTGTCAACAGCTTTCAATAAGGAGGGCTTTTAAAGCGGAGGTCACAGACATGCAGGATTGCCTTGGAAAGTGACAGTGTATGGCAGTACTCAATTCTAAGGACTTCTAGTTACATCAGGGAGCCTGACAGAGAGCTGATCATGCAAGCTGTTAAATCAAAGGGAGATTTGAAAGTGGTAGTTTGAGCTGTTGGTGATGAGAATTAGTTGCCTGCGTGCGAGCCATTTGTTACAGATAGTCAGATTGGAAAAAGCTCTGTGATCTGTACATTAAAATATAGTCATCTCTGCCACTCCTGAAATATTATAGTTTTCGAAAGGCTCTTTTTCTTTATCCCCATTCTCAAGAGAAAGATGTGCCCGTACGTTTTAAATCTCCCGTGCAACCATAGGGTTTCAGAGTACAGCTTAACATAGCTCTCTGAGTACACCTAGCGGGGCCGATTAGAATTGCAACTGCAACACTGTCACAATACCGTGCTAATCAACAAAAGAGCTATTCTGTGTGGTTTTTAGTTCGTCTGCGATAACTTTTTAAGCCGTTGACTTCACATAATCATGGTTTTAACATGGGAAGACAATAAAAACATAAATACTAACACCGCACAGCAATGAGTAACAAACACGATCTCTATGCAATGTATTGTTTTCAATTTGTGTATGCCATTTTCTTTTGGTTACATTAAACATTTCTGCAATTTTGTTTAACATAGGGGATGCATCTGCAACCTTTTTTAAGATCATAGTTTGAGTAATATTGGAATGGTCACAGACTAGAGGTTATTCAGCATGTCTACCTTGTTTGGTAGTTGGTCGTTAATTGATCCATGGATCTTATGCAGCCCTTCCCTGAAAGAAACCAAGGTTATTGTGTAAATACAATAACTGGATTCTGTTTGTGCTTTAAAATGCACATTTATGTAGTTTCCACCTGGTTCCACTGCTTTTTGTTTCACTGCACACACAGATGAAATATTCTGGGTTGACTTTGTCAATGCCTTTAAAGATTTTGACTGCTTGTCACAGGTCCTCTCTTAGTCTTCTCTGGTTAGTACTAAAAAGGTTTAAGCCCTTCAGCATGTTAATGTAGGACACTCCCTTGACCCCAGAATACAGTATATTTGGTTGATATTCTCCAGATAGTTTGTCGACCAGAAATATTGTTTAAATTGTATTGACCAAAATTGTACGCTAATATATTCAAACATATTGTTTACCTTTTTATTACTTTCCCGCACTGTCTATTGTAGATAGCAATGATGTGTCAACATATATCTTTTTCATACAGATCTCAGTATTATCCATTTTTGCATTTATAGTTTGTTATTCTCACTTGTATGTAATGCAATACAGTTGTTTAACTAGTCCTGAGTTTGTTTCTAAATCTTTGAATTTTATTTGCAGCTTCTGCAGAGTTTTCTAATCTTCCTCTTCCACTATTGCCTGCAAGTGTGACTAGTTTATCTATCCATCTATTTTCTAATTGCTTCATCTAATTTAGTATCGTGGCGGAGCTGGAACCTACTTGTGCAACAGGCACAAGGCAAGGTATACCCTGAATGGGACACAAGTACAGTAACTAGTTTATTTGATACAGTATTATATCAGAAATTGATACAAATTGGTTACATCAGCGGTCCTAATACAGCTCCTTGTGGCATTCCACTAATTATATCATCCTAATTTGAGCATTAACAGTTATGTTTTCTATTAACCAATACTCAGCCCAAACACAAGTATTTCTTGTATTACTGGTTCTATAGCGTTACTGTAATTACATTAATGCAGGCAAGACAGTCTTTATCTTTCTATGACTCTTTTATAGTTTTGTTATGTGAATAGCATTTCCTTCAATTCAAATTGCATAAAAAACTATATTCTATGATCAATCCACATTCCAGTGATGTGAAAAAAAAAGATATTTCCAAATGGGATCTGCACTGTAGGATCCAGCTTCTTGCAAACTAGTGCTCTGTCCAAGGTGCTGAAAATCCTATTCTCTAAATGCTGATCTGCAGCTACTTAACAGTATATACTGTAGCTTCAATTGAATTAAATGCTGCTATCTATATCATTCTTTAACAGTCATTTAGTTTGTCTTCACAGTAGATACAGACCTATTTGCTTATCTGTATAACAGTCTGGTTTGTATTTATATGCGGAGAAGTATGTATAGAGTGAATGAGTTGTTGTATAGGTTTGTAAACATTTCATATTTGTAAAGTGATAAAGATTTTCCCGGTGTGTGTGCCTCTTTATATAATATACATTTATACTGTATACTGTAGTGTGTAAGCGTGTGTGCACTTTAAGTACAAAAATGTGCAAAATGTGGGTATGAGTGTAGAGTATAGATACTGTGTGTTTGAGTGTGTGTGACTGTATGAATGGGAGAGAAAGAGCTGATATAGAAAAATGTCCAGTTTTTGCAATGTGCTTGGAGGGGAATTTTTTACCAAGAGAGATGTTTTGCATCTGTCCAGTGCTTTTTGCTTTCTGAACATCTGCATGTGTAAGTAAAATGAATTGGATTTCTAAATTGTGCTTAGACCCTTTGCTTAGGGGTCAATTGAAACCTTTTTAGTGCAGAAAAATGGCAGACAAAATAAAATAATTGAATCTGATGTCAGAAATCATTGTGTATGACCTCTTAAGCTATATAAACTAAGGCTATTAGTGTAAACCCCCAACACAGACACTTCAACGTCCCCACAATCAGTAAGACACACATAGCCTACAGACAGGAGCTTAAGCTTGGAACAAGACAGGTAGAAAGAGAGGAGAAGGAGGAAGAGGAGGGAGACATAGACCGTGGGAAAGACTGGAAACAGGAGGGAGAATGACAGGAGAGAAAAAGTGCATTCTGAGAGAGATTAGTCAGATGGAGAGACAGAGCTCCCACCATCAGCGCCCTATCTCCACTGGGGTGCCTGGCAGATGGATTAAAAGATAAACTTGTGGGCCATCAGATAAATAATGAACAGAGGTCCTCCCTGCTCTGCCTGCCATAGATGGACAGATGGATGAAAAGATGCACAGAGTCATGAATAAAATAGATAAGACAGGGGAACAAATGCCAATCAAAATTCTTTCCTGTACTAGTAAAGGTGTGAATGTCCCAGTATGGTGACTGGGAACACTGTGCTCTAGGAATCCACATCTGTCTGATGATTTGGAAAACTGGAGACCTGCCTTCTGGTTTGTTATAAATCCCATGGCTCCATGTTATGTAAGAGCAGGGGTGGAAACCCAGTGACTAAATCTTGCTCTAAGTTCATTTAATGAGGTTTCCTTTTATTTCCCCTTTATTTCAACTGATGAAGCAGTTCCTCACTTGAGTTGCTGTGCAGTGGGGCTGCTGTGCATCACCCAGGTAGGGGCTATACTTACATAAGTGGTTCATAAAGTGGGTCTCCTTCTGTTCATTAAACACTTTGAAATGGAATGAAAAGTGCTACAGTATATAAATGCTAGGAATTATAAATTAGAACATATTAATTAGTGAAAGAGAGAAGCATGCTCCCATTTTGATCTCGTCATTCAGGTTTTTAGTATTTTTTGAATTTACATTATTAGTACAAAACAATACTGGTATCTAATTAGACCTGAATATGATAGGTTAATTAGTAAAGTTCCCAACTCACCTAATCAGACTGATGTCAGACTTAACTGGTGTTAAAGCAGGGCTTAACAGGACGATGAAACTTAAAAGCAGATCTTTTGTTAAATTAAATGGGATAAGGTGCACAGCCTCTTGTGTTTGAGGAGCTAGTACTGTATATGAAGAGTTGGCCCCAGAGAGAGACTGTCAGTGTCGTGCTGGCTGTGATATGCCGCGCCTCTGTGCTGTGCGACTTGAAGCCTTGCCACACGTCCCTCTCGACTTCGAGATGTCTCTGTCAGGAAGCGCTTAGAGAGGATGGGATCCTTGAACGCTGCCTGTAGAGATCTGAGCAGGGGTGGTAACAGAACAGCGCAAAACACAGCCCCACGGGAGAGTCTGCCTTACTGCACTCAGCATGTAGCAGCACTACTTCACTGCCAAAGCATGCACTCGGGGCTGGGAGCAAAGGATTTGAAGAAGCAAGGAGACACTTCAGATGAATGCATGGTTATGAACTAAAGGAAACAGCAGCACAGAGAGCGTTCATTGGAAGGATAATGAAGTAACTGGTTAGAACAAAAAATAATAAGACAAGCGGATTATGTTAAGCTTTGGCAAAGGAAGTACTAGGAAGGACTGTGTAAGCTCTCCTTCCAGGGCATTTCACAGTACGCACTTTTCTTATACTCCCCCACTATCAGCAAATTGCTCTGCACATAAACAAGGCAAGGAGACAATCCCCAAGGGGGAGACATTAACTACATAGTGCCGATCTCTTGAGTGCTGCCTGTAATCTCCCATCACTCCCAAGGGGGCAAATAAAATTAAAAAGATAAATTGCTGCATTCTCCGGTGTACAACTCTTATCACCTTTTGTATGACCTGTTAAAATGTGTCTAGCTCATTTGGTTTCTAACAGGTGATTGATCCAGGGATCACAAAAGAACAAGGCATTAAGATCAACAAGGTGGCCGAGTTGCTTTGGAAAACAATAGTCTTTAATTTAAAAAGATATTCAGAATCGTGCTTCCACTAGTTGTGTTTCCTCTTTTTGGCCACTATCTTACCTTTGGAAGCTTTTCACTCCAAAATCCATTAAGACGTATCATGTCTCATTTCCTGTAGTATCTCAACAAGCTAAGACAGGGAAGGTTTTGCAAGTACAGTACATCACATCACTTTAGGTGGCCTGGAGCCTATCCTGGGAAGCCCTGGATGAAAGGCAGGATAAACTCCACCGTGGGGCACACACAGAAACAAACGAACACCCTCATACCAGGGAATTATTTACAGAAGCCAATTTACTTACCAGCATGTCCTTGGACTGTGGGAGGAAAACCACACAAACACAGGGAAAACATACAAACTCCATGCAGATAACACCCCAGGAACTGAACCCAGGGCCCCAGAGATGTGAGGCAATACTACAATTATGTACAGTACAAAAAAAGAAGAATAACTCATTGCAGCTTTCTGAGTGTAGAAGTGCACAGAAATATTATGGTCTATTTACAATTATAGCTACTATGACCTTTTGTACAACTATCATAACAGTTACAGTTATTCTACAGTAAATACCATGGCAACTGCAATTATGCAACACAGAATCAAACTTCTACAAGACATTTTTATTCTAATCAAAACAATGAGGCAATCAAAGATACAAATACCAATAGACCCTTTAAATGTAACTATTTGAAGACGGAGAGTAGAAGTAGGAGCAATTATTTATAGTAACAGCAGATATTTTATCGTCCTTTCAGATGTTTTGGAACCGGAGACCAGCATTCACTTCATCTTTAAGCTGCCAAGGTATCGCCTGGTTGTAAGAAAAATTAGGGGTGACAGCTGAAAACAAAACACGAGTCTTTTTCAGCTGTTATTCATTAAACTTGATGATGTGTGTCCTGACACAGGACTAATAATAAGCAACTCACGTGCTTATTCTTTGATTTGAATTCATCCACCAAAAAGCATTCGCTGCTGTGACACCGTTCTCCTTACTCATACTGGCCTGACTGTGATTCAATAAGTGCCACATGATAGAAAAGAAACCGCCTTGGTGAAAGTTGTTAACGGTCTTTTCATCTCTTCAGATGCTGGCTCTCCCTCTTTCAGCAGCTTTTGATATTGTAAACCATGACATTTTGATTAACATTACGCAGATCTATGTATGGTTTAAGTCTTGGCATTTTGACAAACAACAGTTAGCTTTGGCAAGTGTAAATCAGATCCTGCCCGTATCAGTTCCCCAAGACTCAATCCTTGGCCTTTAAGTTTTCAATATTTATGTGCTGCCATTAGGCCAGACTATAGAAAATACGGTATTGACTTCTGCTGTTATGCTAATGATGCTTTACTGAATCACTGAATCCTCATTTTGCTCATATAAAACTGAATTGGGAAACTAATCTGATTATAATCTCTAAAAATCACAGTCACCATTTTATTCACACAGATTATTTCATAGGATGTTTGTCAAGCTACACAAATGGTTCGGAACCCAATGGGTACATTATGTCAGACCAAATATGTAGGCACAGTGTTTCACATGTTTTGGGAGTATCCAGTTTTAAACAAACTCTGGGCTCATGTCTGTACTACAATGAGCAAAATAATTGGTTTACGTTTCAAATCAGTTCCTTGTCTGAACCTGTTGAATGATGATTATTTAATTAATTTTCCTTTAATTCAGAAAATAATGCTTTTGCTGGCTTCAAAGCAGGGAAAAGAACAATATAACAACTTTGTCATGTATATAAATAGTGGGTACTGACATTTCATTATATTTTGAATTTAGTCTTGTAAAGGGATTTCCACAGCTATTAGAATTGTGCTTGTTTCTTTAAAATAATAAATACAGTATTTATATATAGTGTACAAGTAATAGGTTTATTCCATGCTGAAAAGAGAAGAAAGAAAACACAACGTTTCGGCCATGGAGCCTTCTTCAGGAATAAAGGAATAAACCTATTACTTGTTCCTTTGCAGCCTACGCATGCTGACACAGCTACCCACCTGTTCTATATATAGTGTATTCTACATTCATGAGTGTTAAACTAGAATTACTGTACATGGAACTTTGGATAAAATTGAATGTATTGGTAACTATAGTTATAGTGTTGCTGTTTCTTATCATGTGTTTTTTGTTAATTAAATATATGTTTGAAAATTCAATAAAAATGTTAGTCACAAAAAACTGCCTGTTCCTAATTAATTAAATGTCTTCAAGATATACTGCTGTGGATAGATCAAAATTATCTCCAATTAAACAATTGGCTTGTCCCAACAAGTCTAAAAGTCACTTTAGATGATACATAAATTATGACCTCAAATTCTGTTAAAATTATTTTTGACTGTTCCCTGTTTTTTTAACCACATGTCCACAGCAACATGTTTCTTCCATTTATGAACCATATCTGATTTAAGATGAATTCTTTCTGTTACTGTTGCAGAGAAATTAATCTCCTCTAGGCTAGACTACTGCAATGCTTTGCCAGTAAGATCATCCAAGAAATTACTTAACATGACAGTATGTACCAGACTGTGCTCCAGTGCCGACCAAGTCTAATATCCAAACCTATTTCCCTTTTTCTGAAAAATCTACACAGGCTACCCGTCTCTTACAGGTACAGTACTTTAAAATTCTCTTGTTGACCTAGTCTGTCTCCTGTGTAACTTCAAGTGTTTCTAACCCCATATGTCCCAGTTCTCTCACTTTGCTAGACTGGGTCCAGGGTGCTCAACATTCCAAGGATTTCACATTGATTGCTAGGCCTTTTCAGCTGTAGCCCTCCTTCACATCTTTGGAATACTCTTCCTGATCGTATTAAAAACACCCCCTCTACTGATCTTTTGAAATTTTCTTGATTTTTTTTTAAACTTACCTGTCCTTGATGGCCTTCAGTTCCTTACATAATTCTTTCTTTTAATTTGAATATCTATATGTACTGTATGTAAAGTGCATTGCGAATGCCCTGATTGAAAGGTGCTATATAAGAACAAGAATGACTGACTGACAAGGAAACAAAGGATGTTCAGTTGTTTTTTAGTTCAGGTAGTAACCTGTTTACCCACAAGAACAGCTGAACTTTTTCTCCATCACAAACACACAAAGAACTATGAAAAAAAATTGCAACAGCTGTGGTTACCATGGTCATCTACCACCCTCCTCCTGAGTCACAGACACACCTTATATGCATGTTGCACGCTGTTCAATTGCTTTCATACAATTTCACTCCAAAGGTTAACATATTTTAAAAATCCACCTCTTTTCTGGCTGTCGTTTTGGCGGCTTCTAGTGGCGGACGCTTTGTCATCGCAAAGAAAAAAAAGCGAGTCTGATGGTTCAACAAATTAAAACCCATTTTGCATGAATGAAAATGAACATGCTATAAGAATTTATAGTTTATTATTCATATATGATATCACTGATAAAATGACTATAAGAAGTAACAACTGGTTGCCTTTTCTAAAGTACATAAGAATAGTTTATTCTTCATTTATTACTGAAGTGTTAACACCCACCTGGTGAAGCTAATTCACGAACTGAAAGAGGCAGGAACTTTGATGGCCCATATTGCTGAAGACAAAAACAGAATTCTGGCCGGTACCATAGTATCTTTAATTAACAAGTAATTAGGACCTTGATAAAAAAAGGCTCATCTGAATGATGCAATTGCAGTGTCCCTTATCACCCTACAGGAACAATGGTTTTAAAGTTATGATCCAGGGGGAAGAGCGCCACCTACTGGTCCACCAATTGGTACTTGCTTACTTCCAGACTTATTCAGGCCAAACCGTAGCAAGGATCCATTCTATTCAAGGGCAGTGAGACTTCATATTTCAGGACCACATGTCTTATCACACATAAATACATCACAGCTGCACAAACATAGTTTTCAATAGAAAAGTTACTTTGGAATCATAAGACATTATAGATGATATTCTGCTTTCTGGTCCTACAGCACAACTACTGAGGATCCCCTCTTTTAAGGGTCACCAAGAAAAAAAGATTAGGTTCTAGAAACTATGATTTCATTGCCCTCAAAAGGTCATTGTCTCAGGTGCTCCACGGTTTTCAGCAAGAGAAAGAAAAATTAGTGTTTTAGCAGTGTAATGGCCAATGAGATAATATGTGCATTAGCATTAATCTGGACAATGACAGCAGATTATTTAAACTCAGTAATAGAATGTTTGTGTCGTTTCATTTTTCATTTGAAGGTTTCACCACATTAATCTGAAAATGAAACAACAAAAATCTTTTTTAAAAAACAAATCTTTTTTCACTACTCCTCAGTATGTTTAAATAGTAAGAAAATAAAAATAGTGCAACACATTTGATATGTTTTGAAGACATGTTGCCATCTGAAGAGTTCAAAGTCCAATTCATATTTAACTTTTTAGGATGTTGAGAGGTTCTTTGTGAGACAATAATTTAAAAAAACAACCACTCAAAGTGATGTCTTGTGTCTTGTGGTGAAATTAAGTTTTTGATCACATCGGAAAGCAATCTGAAAATTCTCTCATAAATTTAAAAATGTGAGCCACAAAAGATACAAATTGTAAGCAGTATTCTTTTTAGATAAAGTCTGAATTACTTATGTAAGAAAAATGATTAGCTGACTAGATCAACATGCAATAATTCTAAGACCCAGAGAACACTTTGATCTAACCATTGCTCACAAAGCAGCTGTAAGCTTGTTTGACAGACTATTCTTATTGTTATTTATTTTCCTCTATTTCATCCCTGTGGCATTAAAACATTTTTTTTCAAGAGTGTCCCAGCCAAGCAGAACAGCACTGATGGAAAAATTGCGCAGAGCGACAAAGTCATTCAGAGCAGTCAGGCACACAAACTCAAAACAGTCGCAGAGTGCAGTGAACCACATACACTAGCAATCATACAGAACAGTGAGTCACACATGGGGAAGGGGGGACTTGAACAGACATCCTCACACATGATCAAATAAAACTACACATTGAACCACACACATTCCAACATAACAACAGCCAAAGGAACAACAATTTAATCCATTATTAAAATACACACTAAGTAGTCCTCCCTTAGTAAATACAGTCTTCTTACATAGCAGTCATCATGTCTGTCAAGAGGATCTGAATTTGTGCTGTTAGTGGACAGTTCAATCTTTTAATTTACATTGACTACAAAGCATAATAGAGTGTAATGGTGGCGCAGTGGTTAGCTGTGCTGCCTTACAGCACTGTGGCCCTGGGTTCACGTCTACACTTGGGGTGCTTATCTATAAGAGCATACCGTTAGGTTAATTAGGGCAAATGGGCTGTAGTGTGAGTGGTTGTGTCTGTGTGTGCCCTGTGATAGACTGGCATCCTGTTCAGGGTGTATCTGGCTTTATAACTGTTGCTCACCAGGATAGGGTCTGGCTCTTCCCCACCCTTGAATTAGAAAAAAACAGTTAGAAAATAGATGGATGGACAATGCACAAGAAAGGACCAGGATGTGGCCTCTTATAGAATGGTTGTCTAGTAACATACTGTGAAGAACTTGTACCATGATAAAATTAAGGCAAATTGGAGATCCTATAAACTACAGTCTTGTAGCTCCACTCACATCCTCTAGCAATCCTTCACCAGTAGCTGGTTTTGAAATTTGAAATCGATTGGCCCTTGTGTGAGTGTGTGTGTCTTTGTATCTTTGTGTCCATCCACGGTGCGACAGGGAGCGCTACAGGAGGTAATTCTTGCCTTCTGCCATAAGACTGTACAACGCATCCACCTTGCGTCTGGGCAGAGGCAACATTGACAGTGACCTGTTTCTGGACTGAAAAGTAAACTGCTACATCTGTTCTTTTTCTTTTTCCCATTTACAAACGTTTTTGTGTAATATATGCCAGGGACCTTTGCAATACATTTATATTTATATACAACTTGCAATACAACTTTATGTGTACTGTTCTGTTCTGGTTTGTTCTTTGTGTGTTCTGGACTGTGTGTAACTCTTCTTAGTGCACTTCTCATTGTACTGATTGTATTGTATGTATTGTATTATTATTATTGTATCATCCGTTACACTGTTGTTATGTTGTCTGTGTTAAGCTGCTGTTTCACTACAATTACCCTCATGGGATCAATAAAGTATCTACTGTATCTGTCTGCCCTGTGGTGTGCCCAGATGAAGCTTGCCTTGCACCCATTCTATTTCCAGCATAGTCTCTGTCTCCTTGGGGACCTTAATTGGATAAGCTGTTATTGAAAGTGATGTAAAGGTTTTGTAGTGTTTTTTTTTCTTCCTGGAGGCCATGAATGTAATTTTGAGTCCCCCACTGTCATGTTTATACTTACCAGACTTCCACCACCACTGTTGAAATTTCAGTTGTGGGGTTTGTAGGAGTCTGTAGGAGTTAGGAGAGACACATATTCACACTTACCATATACAGAGAGACAAACTAACATGAACTTATGAAAACCAGATGAAACTTTGAAAGACGTACACATACTAAAAAGTAAGATGTCCGTGTATGTGAGAGAGCAAAACATGACTGTAATTTCAAAATGGTGGCAAGGACAATGACACAGCCTTCATTCTGCCTGAAAAAACACAAGTGTTTTACACAAATAGAAACTAGCAGTGAGATATTTCACATCATGCTGTAAAATATTTTTGTATCATCCTGTAGCACTGTTTTTGTTTTCCGACACTACAAGCAAATCCTATTTGGTTCAATGTCAGTTTGAAGATATCTTTGCACGGGTTATGGTTTGAGTCCATTGATCTTTGCCCAGTGTCTTGAGTAAAGGTTAACCCAGATTTTACTTCAATAGGGTTGCTGGGCATGTGAAGTTCTAGAAACAGGTTCATGGTCCCTTCCCATTACATGTTAAGAGAACTGTGAGACTGCATTACAATCTCACAGACTCAGCACTTCTCAGTTACCCTGTCATTGTTTAGAAATAAATGTGTTTTTTTTAATCATTCTCTCCACGTCACCACCACACCTCCTCCCTGCATGACCTACATATGCAACACATTGTAAAAACATCATTCTTCCACCTCAGAAATGTTGCCAGACTACGTTTTCAGCTAAACTGTTGCTGAAAAGTTGGTCAACACTTTCATCTTCTCTCAAATTCATTACTATAATGTCCCACTCACAGGGCTATCTAAATCCACTACAGCATGTCCAGAATTTGGATTCCAGAATATTGCCCAGATCTTGTGCCAGTGACCACATTACTCCTATCCTGGAGTCCTTGCACTGGATTCCTATCAGGGTTTGTGTTCAAAATCATCTGGTCTCTTGCCCGTCTACATGGGTGGCAGAGCCTTCCCTTGTTATACCCCAAAGCTCTAGAATCCTATACCAAAAAGAGAGAGTCACCTTCTCTGAACACCTTCAAATTGAGACTCAAAACTTCTTATTTAGAAGGGCTTTTATTTAACTGGTTCTGTGTTTGCCCGTTTGCATTTCTATTGTATTGCAAACCCTTAAGGTAATTATGTCATTCTGCTGTTTCCTCTCAATGTGTGTTTTTTTTCTTACAGAAAAATGCTTTTAGCAGCCACTTTATTTTAAATTGTGATATAAAATAAAGTTTATTATTATATACCTTTTATTGTAACTTCCGTTCTCCCATTTCTCCCAACATTTTCAAAATACAGATTTGCATTTAATCTTCACTTAAGCTAAGATAAAAAGAGCAAAAGTGTGAAAAGAAGCATGACTTGGAATACTAATGACGTTGTTCAGGAGGTTCTAGTTCTAGTGCAGAATATTTAATGCAAAATTGTAATATCATATATTGAATACACACACTCGCTTAACCTACTGTATTTGGATTTCAATTAACAATTTTGTTTTTTAAAAACTGAAGTAAATCCAGAAAAAGATAAACCCCACAAGGTTCCTTTTTACTCAGATGTGATGTTGCTCTTTAGCTGACATATACTCAACAGAAAAGCATGGCAGTCCATTTGAAATATTTTACTTCTATGATTTCTGTTGGGTTTTTTTTTTTTCAAAAAGCCAGCCAACTAAGCAAAGTTCAAATAAGAAGATGAATAACACTGGTCTACTAATAGATGGGTTGGTTCATAGCTCAAACACAGAGTATCGACCAAGCCCCTGAACAGTCCCCCCTTCTGATTCACTCAGCTACAAAGCCAGCAGACAAGCAACACTGATCAAGGCACTGGCTGCAAACAGATGCACATCACTCAGAATACCCCTGTAGCAATTCATTTTGCATGCTGCTGGCAGTCACATCTACAAAATAAGTGCAGACAAGATCAGCTGCTCACTAACATACTTTAGCACTTAGTGCAATTAGGTTCGAAAGCAGCATGTACTGTATGTATAACAGTCAACAATGTGGCTAGCTATTGGAGATGAACCGCTTTACCCGATCTTAAATGTTTCTAGCCTATGAACCTTTACAAAAAGTTCATGAACTTCAAGACCAGTGATCAAACTCCCAATGAGACAGTTTAGAGTCACCAAACCATGTGTAACACAAAAAGACCATGCAAGCTCCACACAGACAGATGTTGAAAGACAAAACCAAGCAGAGGACCTTGGAATCATTAGACTGTATTTGCAAGATCTTCACCCATCATCATTCCCCTTGTGATCCAGTTTTTCAAATTCTGATGCTCTCATCCTCCACAGTTCTGCTGTTTTTCTTGTTACTGTTACCTGTCCAGGAAAAATCTATCCCTTCATTTTCTTACCACTTCTTCCAATTCAGGTCCGCAGGAGAGCTGGAGCCTATTGGAAAGCAAAGGGGCAGAAGGTGAGATACATGCATGGGACACCATTCCATAGCAGGGCACACACAGAAACAGACACACTCACACCAGGGCCAATTCCCCAAAAGCCAATGAACCTACCAGTATTTCTTTGGTCTGTGGGAGGAAGCCGCAACACACCTGGAGGGAAACCCATGTGAACATGGGGAGAACATATAAACTCCACTCAGATAACGTCCAGGAATTGAACCCAGGACCCCTGTGCTGCAAGGCAGCAATATTAACTGCTACGCAAATAAAATATACAGTATATTCCAGTAAAAGATGTGAAGTGTGGATAACATACTTCAAGCATGAAGTACATGAGTGCAATATGAAATGAAATCAAATTCTAGACCTTACTTCCTATTCCCCAAGCACACTGCTTGTACTCATCAATGTGGGGGCATATTATAAGTAAAATATAGAGGATTTTAATTTACCCATTATGAAAATATGAATGGTGGTCTGAGTAGGACAGGACTGTTAAGACAAGACTCAGTTATAAGTACACTCTTGTACTTTACCACACAGAGAGAAGAACATGCAAAGAGGCAAAAAACAGCAGGGAAATTCAATTGTTTCAAATGACTTGTTTAAGTCTAAGGGGAAGTAAAAGTAACAAATGGTCCAATGAATCAAGTAATTAGTTCACTTTAAAGTAAGCGAAAGCTCAGAATTAACTCAGAAACTCTTACATCCCTCTGAGTGCACCACTGAACTAAATTGATCAAGTAACAGAACTGCAGTACACTAAAAACTTTCGCCCTTTGCCAAACAGAAAGAGGGGTCAAGTCTCCAATCTTGCATACTTCTTCAATGTTAATATTTGTACTGCTCCACTTGGAAAGTATCTTCATCCAGGACAGTATGAATGGATATTCACTTTTCTGCAGAAAGACAAAATGGTTAATACATTTAACAAGGTAAAACCCATTTAAAACTCAGTTTTTGCAATTAAAAAGTTAATGAGATTTTAAAGATGTTTTTCTAGTCACAGAGAGGTTCTTGGTAACTCTAATGAGTCTTTCTCCTGTGCAGTGAAACCTGGTGTTTCTATCCAACCATCTCTAACTTTCTGGTTTGTAATCAAAATTTTACTTTTCCTCAAGCACCCTCAGTTTTCTGCAGCCCTGACTTTACTGTAGATTTGACCATCAGATACTGTTATGATACTACAGTACATATTTATCATAATACCCCCACAACCGCTGTGCTAATAAGGGTTATGAGATTTTTATGAAGTAACCTACAATACACCATCGGTGTGCTGTGATGGCCGAGTGGTTAAGGCATTGGACTTGAAATCAAATGGGTCTCCTTGTGTGGGTTTTAACCCTGCTTGCAGCAAAAACATTGAGTAGAGTGGTGGCACTGTGGCTGGAAGGTTGTGGGTTCAAATCCCATGGCTGGCTGGTTCTCTGAACCCTACGCTGTTGGGCCCTTGAGCAAGGCCCTTAACCCCAGCTGCTCTAGGAGTGCCATAAATGGCTGACCCTGTACTCTGCCCCCAAGCTTCTCTCTCCTTGTCTGTGTGCTTCATGGAGAGCAAAGCTGGGGTATGTGAAAAGACAAATTCCTAATGCAAGAAATTATATATGGCTAATAAAGTAATCTCTCTTAACCTTGGTTAATAGTTATTTGAATGGCATCTAGTGATTTTTTTCAGATCTGGAGCTCTTGTAGTTCTGTCATTTGCTACTGCTCATTTGTAAAAGACCGTGGGTTTCATATGGGACTGCTGACCTGGAATTAAAGGCTGTGAATTCGGCTAGCAATTGGGTTTAGAGACTGATGTTGTGCTTCTTTTTTATATTTATGATGCTTAGGACTGTAAAGTTACACTGGGTTTTTATACTGGCTGTTAGGGCTCTGTCTAACTTATACCTTAGGAACTCTGCCTGGGATGTACCGTTATGTAACTTAAATCTTCAGAGATTCAGTACCACCAGGGAGAAAAGACCTCCAACTTTCACTAGTGTCAATGATCATGTTTACTCTGTTTTCCAGAATGTTTACTATAAGAGTGAAATCTATTGCACTGCAAACTGTTCTAACTAAATTCCATTAGTCTTGGACATAGGACACTACAATGGGCCTTGATAGAAGTACCTTATATTAAAAGTAGCAGATGATGTGTTGAAGGTATGACATGGATAAGATTTGCCCATCAATGAGGTCATTATAATTCATAAGCAAGAGAGGCTGAATGGCTTCTATTTATATGTGATTTTTATAGAATTGCTTTATCCCAAACCATTTTATTGGGAAAATATTTTTTATGATCTCAGATGCAAAAAGCAGATGGAATAAACTAATGCTTTTGAACTCTAATACGATTATAGTTTATGCTTAGATATTAAAAACGGAACTACAGTACGTAGTGAAAATGTATGGAACTTACAGAAGCACATTCCTGCCATCAAGATAAAAAAATTGTTATTGCAAAAAATTCTGAGAAAATTTTCTTCCTAGGAGCAGCTTCCGTAGGAACTGTAAGATTGAAAAATTAAAGAATTTGAACTAAATTATAGATCGAAGAAAAGATAACAGGGTGTGGCCAGCTGACAGGAAAACAAAGAGGCAATGCCGACTTTAGCCACTAGAGGACAGGAAACACTCAGTGACCAGTGTCTAAGTTTAGCAAAAGGAACAGAGTTGAGAGCTTGCATGCTATGACGAAAGGAAGGGAAACCACACCTCAGAAGCATCCAATTCAGAGTTGCAGGAGAGTCGGGGTCTACACCAGCAAGCAATGGGCATACAGTATGGCAGGATACACCCCTGTCATACCAGGACCTACACACAGACACAGACAAGCACACACTCACACCAGAGCCAGTTTTCCCAGAAGCCAATGAACGTACCGGCATGTCTTTGGACTGAAGGAGGAAACCCACACAAAGATATCTAGAACACACAAATTTCACACAGAAAGTACCCCAGGTACTGGACTGAATCTAGAGCACCAGCACTCAGAGGCAGCAATGCTAACCACTGTCCTGTCATGCTGCCCTAACTGAACCCTTAACAGTCCTAATAATAACTTTATCTATTGCATTTCTTAAGTAATTTCAATTCTCCAGCCTTTCAGTAAAAAAACATTGTGCAGTAAAGCACCCCTCTTTCATCTTCAAGGCTAATGAGGTTTTTCCATACTTGTAATAAGGGTTGCTTGTAATCGTTATTGACTGATGCAGAAAGATTGACTTTTGCTTTCATCTCCTTTACGCTAAGCTACTGAAATGCATTGTACTTTGGCAGTATTGTCAAAATGCTTTTGTTTATATTTCATTTAAAATCAAAACTCATGACACCCTCTTCGCCCATTTCAGCCTCATTTCAGTTTGTTCCCAATGTGCCCTGACCTTTATATTTTATCACTCATAGGTGAAGCAGACAGCACCATGGGTTCACCATTCACTGCAGGGTTTCCTAGACTGTAGATACTTGCGCAACAGGTCTTGTGTAAGATTGCACTTCCAGGATTCTCAAAACTTCAGTTTCCTTTCAGGAACTGGCACTTTGAGTTTGTTTAGGTGTGACTCAGAGAGAGAGAGTATCCAATCTGGGATCTGACTTCATACTCAACCAGTTATTTATTGGTGATGGTCTGTGAGTTGCCTCCAATTCCAGACTACATTTTTAAAATGACAGAATAATCAAAATTAATGTTTCCAGAATCTGAAAATCCCTGTCTAACCCATTAAAGCTTAGACCATTACAAATCCACTTACAGTATGAATGTATTATGCAAAAAAAATTAGCAAGTTCTTCTTAAATCAGTTGTAGCTGACTGGATTTTTCTGCATTTGTCTAACTTGTAGAAAGAGACATTTGGTATTTGGATGACTCTTGTTAGTATAGCTGCAATGGTTGGATTTTTTTTACAAGTCTGTGCCCATACTGCTTGCTTTCTAAAATCCAAGAACCTGTTAAGAAGCAGAAAGACTATTAAATTCTTTCAAATGTAACAAGTATATCGCACAGAGGAGATAGGATTGTAATTGTTTCGTTTCTTCAATGAAAGACAATGCAGAAATTGATTTTTAATTGCATATGAAAAAAAAACATTTGATAATAGAACCAGCGGCAGAATGCTGTAACTCGGTGCTTTTCTCTTGCTGTCAGTCTGTAATTGTGGGTTGGCCTATGTTTTCAAACGCATTTAGAAAATTAATTGAGAGCAAAGAACACGGCATTGTGCTCAGAAGTACTTAGATTCACGTGAATAATTAGATGGGAGATATTGTGATTCTTAGTGATGCCCATAAAGAGTTGCTGTCTTCACTTTAATCAATTTTAATTAAACCTGCTTGTGTGAGTGTGAGTCTTCTGCATCTTCCTGCCCTTGTTACTGGAAGATAGGATTCTTTTGCTTTAGAAAGATACTCCTATAGTGTGTATGATCCAAAATCTGTACTTTTGTTCTATCGTACTATAGTGTGTTTAGGATGGTTAAAAAGCAGAACTTTTTATCCTTACCTGGCACATACAGTATGCCCAAGAGCATTTTGGGCATTTTGAGCAAGTCTCAGAGGAAAGCACTGGGTATGTGAAGGCAGATTGCAAAAGATTTAGGGTTGATTTTTCTGTAATATACAGTATATATATATGGCAGTGAAAAACGTAGACAAATAATGTACTTCTTGTCTCCACAACATGTTTTGTATGTTTTGTAAAGCCCCTTGGCTTTAATTTAAAATCCTTAAAGATTACAACCAATCTTAAATTAGTATTCAACATAATAACAATGTGCTTTATTATTATAATTATTTGTTGTTTGGTAACACTGTATGGCATAGTACTCATTTACAAAAAAGAATAGTATACATAAACATAAGTGCTTATTATAGTTGTGCAATATCACAAAATACTGTTTATACAACTAAACAAAACAAATAGCAAAAGAAGTTAAAATACTGAAGATTTAACACTGTTCACAAAGACACCTTCACAACAGAGGAGCAGGTACTTTTTCCGTTACATGGCCATTGGATTCCTTTTTTCACCCATCGTCTGATTTTTTGTATAACCTCCCAAGGCTGGAGTTTCAACATTCATGTTAAAGCAGAGGCTCAACCCAGATGTCCAGGTGGCTGAGTCCATAATGGCACCTGTTTTGAGTGCAGGTTAGGCCTACTTATCTAGAATTGCCAAATCCGAATCTGAGCTATGTCATAGGACAACCACAACAAGGATTCCCCAAGGAACGGGCCAATAGATTGGCAGATTCCAGCTGGAAAATGACCAGGGCTGAGCTGGCAAGGCAACAAAGGCAATGTATGCATGTATGCTTGCAGTCCTGCAGTCAGACAGGTCCATCCGGGCCTCCTTTATTGAGTCCCCTTGCTGGCGTGGTGCTCTGCAGTGCCAATAAGATTACAATGGCCCTATGGTCTTAATGAACATGAGTTCAGGGGCTTTCCATGTCTCCTAGGGAAATTCAAGAGCTACCGCAGGGAGATATTGATTTGAGAACTCGCCAATGCAAAATGAGCAAGGTAAAAATGGGCTTTTAAAACAACCCAAAAGGGAGCAGGCGTGATCCATCAGCATTTTTCTGTCAGGATTATCAGCTCCGCATGTACCGCATTGCTTCATTGATGGGATTTCGCAGTTCTGAGACTGCAATCATACAGCAGTGCTCAACGGCCTTTCTTTTCCAACCTTACATATTCATCTTCTAGTCATTGCAGGTGTTATCAGGCAAGTTCAAAGGTAGCAGTGTGCACTGACACCACAGGGAACAACTGACTATATCTGTCTGTTGCTGTTACAATGTGTCCATTGAAGCCAACGGTCAGGTATACACTGGCAGTGTGAGGCTCTGTGTATTAAACACATACATTAGCTTTGTAATGCAATGGGCATTTTATTTTATTTTTAATGACAGCATCCCAATATTGTGTACCAACTGTCCACTACCCCCAGAAAAACTTAAAGATGTCTAGAGGGGTGTTATCAAGCTCACTTATCATACGTCTCCTCAGAGAGGACATTAAAAATAATAATAATTGCTTACACTTATCTAGCACTTTTCTGGACAATCCACTCAAAGCGCTTTACAGGTAATGGGGACTCCCCTCCACCGCTACCAATGTGCAGCATCCACCTGGATGATGTGACAGCAGCCACAGTGCACCAGAATGCTCACCACACACCAGCTATCAGTGGGGAGGAGAGTGATGAAGTCAGTTTGTACAGTAGATGGGGATTATTAGGAGGCCATGATGGGTAAAGGCCAAGGGGGAAATTTGGCCAGGACTTCTCTTTTCGAGAAATGCCCTGGGATTTTCAATGACCACAGAGAGTGAGGAGCTCAGTTTTATGTCTCATCTGAAGGACGGTTCCGTTTGACGGAAAGTCTGATATCTGACGGAAAATGACTGAAATGGCTGAAGTGGACTACTGGTTGATGAGGGCACGAGTCATGTAAACACTGGGGTGTGAAGCCACTTGGATCCTCTTTGCTGTTGTTTAGGTCAAAAGTCATTTCTAAGATGGAAGACTCAAAGCTTATTTTTAAAGAGAAGAAAGGGGTCTGTGTTCTTATGTGAGCTCCAGTCTGAAAGGTAATTTCACAGCATGGGGGCTGGGGTTATGACATAAAAATAATGGAATTAAAACACAATTTCTGATCAGTACATGGTATTTCTTGTCATATAGTTCTGGAATATGTTGTCTGGCTATACAGTTTCACCGGTGTCTGTGCTATACGATTGGTAACAGAGAAAAAAAATGAAGAGTCTGAGGCGTTTGCCTTATTATACATCGCAACAGGCAGTGGAATGAGATACACTTCAGAGATGGAACCAGTTTTAATCACTGTGCAAAAATAGCCATGTGAGAAGAAAACACACAACAGGAGCAGTTGAGATTTGACTTAATGCATATTGGCATGTTTTATTACACCCCTACCAGCTCTGGTAAACCAGCAAGCAAACCAAAGAGGTTTTTAACAGAAGTTCGGAAGGAGGTCAAATTCCTAATCTCATCCACTTCCGCTCTCCTACGCATAAATATCTCTCCTGCGCTCCCACTGGGTGCTTCTTTCCCACCTCCTCTCTACATGCTATCTTTACCCTTCATGTTCCCTCAGACAGGCGAGTTTCGCCAAACAGATTTGAAATACATGATGTTTCAGACTCGCAAAGCACTTCACTTCTTTTGTCGCATAAATTAGGATCTGGCCGAGATACTGAACTGACATTTAGAAAGTGCTGATAGGGGGAATGTCTGCAGTGGGTCAGATTCTGGAGGACTGTGGACCCAGTTGAGAGTTCTGCAGGGTAGGTCCCTGATTTATACTGCAGCACTTTAGGGCCCGGACCGTTCTGCAGTGCTGACACACCAGTGACAGATTTTAGCCCTGCTGCATAAATTTCTCCATCCTGTAGGGAAGGAAATGCTGAGCGTGAAACAAGTCAAGAGAGGAACCTTCCAGCCTTGGGAGGGTAAATGAAAAACTGAGCAGCCACCAGTAAAACTGGACATCATAAATAGAAACATGAAAATTAAACCATTTCCTAAATATGTACCGTGCACAGACATGTAAAGCAGCAAAAACAAGGTGAAAATACAATAAAATCTGATAGACATGTGCAAAGGAATTTGGTCAGTTTGCATAGGAATAAATGTGGGGATCGCAACAGAACTGTTCTCAAAGCAAGACCTTAGTGTGGCTACAGATTGCTAGTCTGGTTGACAATTCCTAATACCTTGGTTCTTGAAATCTAGGAGATTCTTGTTACAAATCCTTGACTTACAGTCTCATTTTAGAATTTAAATCTGATCGGTTTTGGTTTCAAATGATCCAGAGATTTTTCCTGTTCTTGTTTCACATTAATACACCAAAGACACCCTGGATCTGTGCTTTGGGGAAAATCCCACCCAGGGAATCAGTGCAATCATTTCACACCCTGTTTCCAATCCACACTGGTGCAACAGATCCCCTCCTTCCCCATTTCAGCCACAAGGACTGAAGAATCGTACATGTTCTTTGGTCCCACTAGCATCACTTTTACCTTATAGACTTCAATGTCATCTTGCTTCTAACCAATAAAATATAAATCAACATTAGTTTCCAGGTTTATTTCCATATCCAAAAATCCTTTTGCAAAGCAGCACTTTCTATTTACCCTGAAAGTTGAGTTACTACTGTACATTAATTCATCTAGCTCCAGATATGCATAATGGATGAGGTCTCCATTGAGAGATGCCAGTGATGCTCTTAAAATCCCCCCATTCAAAAAAAATTCTGGAAGGTTTGAGGGCTCTAAATACTTACAGACTTTGCACACATTCTGTAAGACTTAAAAGTCCTTGAGCCCTCCAATCAAAGGAGTCTAGCAGAATTATGATTTAGTAGTAGACTAAATATTTTACAGAAGGAACTCTGGGTGTGAAAACAGTCAAGGAAACTGCATTTTTAATGTTCAGAGGCCTTCATTTATTTTTACAAGAAATGATTGATCTCAAAAAGTCCTTTTTTTTCTTAAAACTCCTCTATGAAGATATTTCTCTTTTTCCTGTAATTTTATTTTCCCCTTGTTTCTTATTTGAATATTTCATCTCTTTTTCCCAGCTATGCTTGACTGATCTGTTCTTCTTAAGGAAGCACACAAGTGCTACCAGGGCAGACTATGTCACTGTTGTACCCATCACAATACTGAATGGGTTCAGAACAAAGTGCAATGTTACATCACTTCCCCACCACATTTCCTTCCAATTGGACTTCAGCTTGAAGTCTTTCTTTAAAGAAGTGACTAGCTGGCACTGAAGAAATGACAACAGTTCTATTCCCTCACCCTCAAAGGGAATGGAAAAAGTATAAACTAAAAACACAGGAGAGGAATAAGGCAGGGGAACATGTATTATTCATACTGTTCTGCAGTCCAGCCAAACATTCACTGAGCAGTGGTCTGACCAGTTACTAATGGCCTGACAATGACACGTATGGAAGTTTAAAAAGAAACTCATTTAAACACCATTAAACACCATGGTTAAGAGCGAGTTCAAAAACCAGCATTCCAATATGCAACACATTACATTTTAGCCACCATATTGAATTATGGCTCTCTTACCTGTAAGGTATTTCCCATTTTCTCTTAATGTTTTAATAGTATATAATAAAATAAAGTCAAACCAAGAAGAGGACCCTTGAATATTGGGTTTTGAAGCTGAAGAATTTACTCTTTGGCTTGGAGTTGTCACCAGCTTTGCCATCAGCATCCTGAAATCTTGACAGAACAAAAGCAAAAATGTTCATTTCTCACAGATAAATGTCCAAAATACCATTTTGTTTTTTTTTAAAAAGTCATAACATTACAGTTCGGAGGAGAAAAAAAAACTGAAGCAAATGTTTAAATTTGCTTGTCGTCTTCCTTTGGCATTTTCTCAATAGAAAAACAGCTGATGCCCAGGCTGATCAGTTCTGATGACAGCGGAATAATTGCCCTCGACTTTGGTTATTTTGTTATTTTTTGGTATTTTCCTTTTCCCCATCTTCTCTCTGTCCAACGTCATCTCTGGTGCAGACAATTAGAGCCACAACTTTCCTTTTCCGCAAGTTATCTTAATTACATAACTTACATAATCTCTATGGTAACCCAGAAAACCACAGATAAGTGGCAATGAGCAGATAAGGTGTTCTTTTGTTGATATTTCTTTAATATCTGTAATCTTCTTTGGCAAGAGTGTATTTGTTGAGCCCACTGAAAAAACTTTGCACACATTTTATAAAATTTAGTTTCAAAAGTAGAGGGGCTTTTTCTCATTACTGGGTTCCAGAATTTCTAATCTTACATCTGTATCAGTTAATCGCTTGGCACAATATATTCTATACTTTTTTAGATATGTTTTCACAGTTCCTGGAAGCTCCAACACTAACCTTAAATTTAAATCTTTTAAAAACTGCTTACAAATGTTCTCTGATTTAGGTTATTTTATTTTATCAACAAAGGATTACGTTTTGGGAGTAAATTCTGTTTTTATAATTGTGAAAGATTACTGGCTCTGCTTATGTCATGATTTGTAAATTGTATGCCAGCAGTGGGAATTCAGACTGCAGTTGACCAAAACCTCAGATTTCTTCAACTGATGCTCTGTATATTTCTGGTTATGGCCACTAGGGGGCCACCCTTTCAGAGACAAATGTTGATCTGCTTGCCCAGTTCCCTCTCCAGGTCAGATATCAGTGTGTCAAAGTCCTTCAAACTGAGCCTGGTGGTGAAGGGGGCATCCAGGTCAATGTCTTGGGGGTCAAGGGTGAAGTCACTCACATACAGGGGCCTCTGAGGGTCCCAGTCCCTCTTTCCTAGTTCACCTCTTCCTTCCTCTTCATCGCTGTCAGTCCCTGCTACTTCATCATAATCTGCCTCAGGCATAGAAAGGAAATCCCGTCCACACACGCTCCAGTCGCCAGCATAGCGGTTACAGGGCGGGCTCTCCAACCGACCACGTCCCCTCCTGGAGACCACTGAGTCTTTTGATAGGTCCAGCCTCAACACGGGTCGCTGATGCCTCCTCAAAGAATTCTGGGATACTGGAGGTTCAGGGTCAGGAGGATCAGGGGCTCGTCCTTTAGGGACTGTTTGAGAGAATGAGAGAGAGAGTGCTCAGATGTATCAGGGATAGGCAAGCTAGGGTCTTCTGGTAGGTTGCACAGGGTATTGATCAAACCAGTGCCATGGAAAAAGAATTACTTCTTAATTTAATTGGCCCTGCTGCTGAAGATCACTTAAGGAAATAAGGATCAGATGAAAAAAAAACTTAAAGAAACAGAATAAAGTCACTAAGGTCTGTGAACCTTAAGGTATAGCACAGGCTTTTGAATTTTGGTTTGTGCCAGGACTGTTTTTAATTAACACAAAAAATTCTTAAATGCCTGTAATAAAACAACTTGACAAAGTAGCACACGTGAAAAGTGGAAAATAATTATTTTGTAAATAAAGTAGGCAACATATGAGAAGGTGCAAAGAATATTCATTCATAAGAGGGTGTCCAGAGATACCTTATAGACAGTTTAATGGATCCCCACTAATAAAAGCAAGACTTTGTTATGGTACTGTGCTCAAGGCACAATGAAAAAGAAAATCCATTCATCCATTTTCTGTTTGCTTCTTACAATTCAGGGTCACCTGTGGGCTGGAGCCTATCTTGGCAAGCAGTGGGTGCAATGCAGAGTTCATCAAGAATGGGACATCAGTCAGATCACAGGGCACACAGAGACACAGGCACAAACTAACACTGGGGTCCATTTTCTTGGGAGCCAATTAACCTACCAGTATGTTTTTGGACTGTGGGAAGAGTTGGACTGTGGGCATACCCAGAGGAAACTCGAGTAAACACACAAAGAACATACAAACTCCACACAGATAGCACCACAGGTCTGGAATTGAACCCAGAGCCCCAGTGCTCCGAGGCCACTGTGCCAACACAGTGCGCTTTAAAACATATACGTCTACTTAAGCAGTGCAGTCAAAATAAAACAAGGGACAAAACACTTAGAGACATACAGTAAACAAACACTGTACTCCATGTACAATGGATAAACAATCACAGTGTGGTACAGCGTTCCTTGTTGAGCAGAAAAGAAGAATCCGAGCCCCAACAAAAGACAATGATCCAACCCACACATAACAGAACACGCGACTGGAACTGAAAATTGCAGGAAACTGCACTACAGGAAGTTTGATTCATTAGAAATAAAAATATCCTGACCAGATTGTGCCAAATCAAGGGGGCACCTGGGTTTCTTGCATGGATTTGAAAGGAAATAAAGCAGGTGGCAGGAAAGAAAAGACCACTGTTGTAAATCACAGCACAGTTATGTTCTAAAACATAGTCCTCAGGGGGCCTTTCAACAAATAAACACACTTATTTAATCACATTATTATTATTATTATTATTATTATTATTCAAGAGATCTAGTCAAGACATCTTATCTGAAGCAACGGCTAAGACCAATAGCCCAGAAACTGATGCTTCAGTCTACCTATGACTATCAATCTCTAAACACCAGCTCCCAATTCAGTGAGCACCCACAGAGCTAGCTGCACTGGAGCCATGGCTGAAAACCAGAACCCACTTGTGGCTTGGTGCCGGTTGGACTTTCAGGATTCCCACTAAGAGCTGCATTGTTCCTCGTAAAAATGTTAACCTTGACATGGGCACTGTGGGATCCATGCATGAGAAACAGAGGGCAGTTCTGATTGTGCACACCTTCAGAGAATAGCACTGATACAGACATAGAGCCAAGGTGATTTACAAGTGAGGATCACATGAGGCAATTTAGAGCACTGGACTCATAGAAATCAAAAGCCTGTCGACAAGGGAGGACCGGACCCGCAGGACACTCACGTGGCCACAGCTGTAGCAGGTAGTGCAGGGCCTCGATGTGCCTCTTGAAATCCACGGCGCTGGCGATCTCCTCGCTGTGGGCAAAGCTGCGCCCCCCTGGCCGCCAGGGCTCCTGGGTGGGCGTGAGCAGCACGGGACCAAAGCACACTGCCAGGTTCTGGCAGGTCATGCGGTTGCACTCGCTGTAGGACGCCACCAGGCTGAGGTGATCCAGGAGCACCGTCAGGGTGGCCTGGACCAGTGAGAGAAGAAAGGGGAGGCAGACGTTTCGATTTGGCATTTTCTGGATTTCAGAGGTGCACAGTCTGGACCGTCTTGTGCAAGGCACAACCCCAGGCACAAAACAGAGCAGACACAAACACAGCAGTTAACCAAGAGCCTGGCCTTGGGCATCAAGTCAAGTGTGTATCAAGTCAAGTTGTCAAGTTGGGCGTGTTGAAGGGCCATAGAAGGCAGATAGGCCTTGTAGGTAGGTTGATCGTATGTTGTGTGTGGGATGGGGGGGAGGAGAATGGACGATTGAGCTATGTTTGGAGGAGGAGCGAGAGAGGAAGGGAGATCAATTGTGGACAGCATGGGGGGAGAGGACTTAGCCAGGGGAGGGACAACAAACGCACAAAGAGAGAGGAGGGGGGAGAAAAGGGAAAGGGATGAAGAATCCAGCAGCTAGCAAGTTTTTTTTTTCACTACTACATATTTATCGTCCTCCACAACATATTTATTATTATGTCGTTATTATTATGTTTGGAATGTACTGTCTACATTATGTGGTGTTCTCTGTTGTACTGTGTTGTCTGCTGTATTGTGTACATCCTGAGAGATCAGTGCGAATAAGAATTCCAATGTACTGTACATATGGCAATGAACTCCTCTACTCTATTCCCTACTACAAGGGATGGGACCAGAGAAAGAGAGGAGGGTGGCAGAAGAAAATGGAGAGAGGGGGACACAAAAGAAAATATTGAAAAGGACGGAAAGAGAGGGACTTATTTTTCTCTTGGCTACACTTCTGACTTCTTTGCTATGTAAACAATAAAAAGGTTAAACTGAAAAAGACTTTTTTTTCATTGAAAAAATATTTTTAAATCATTTATCTCAAGAGCGGTTCCTTCCCACCTCTCTGGACGGGGGGCATTTGATCTTACCAGCAAGTGAGCCTGATATACAGTAGCTGCTTTTACTTGAACATAACGCTGCGTGTTTATGGAGTTCTGTTTTGCGCTACAAATACTCCAGGGTAGAATGACACAGGGCAATTACATAATCATATAAAAATTTTGATTTCCCAATGCGTTTGCCATCAATCCATTTTATGTTAACCGTTATAATAAGTGAAAATTAGTTTTATTTAAAAAATAATTCCAGTCAACTAAAACTGGACAAAAAACCTGAAAACAAAAGGATGAAGGATGGCTCTCCTCTGTTCAGCACCCAGAGTGCAATGCTCAATCTTACAACTGTTAGAAACGTGCATCGTGTCAATCTGTGTCTCCATTATTAGAAAGCCATATTCCAGTCATCAAGTCAGGCAGTCATCAAGTCTGAGCATAACCCTGTCTTTAGCAGCATACATCCACATTGTCATCTGTCATTCCCCTGGGACATACCATCCGATAAAATACATAAAACCCACAAATCCAAGAGGTTTTGGCAGTAGAGAAGAAAATATTATCAGTATTAATTCTTCTCAAGAAGGGCTTGCTTAAGAGAAGGCATAGCATGTTCTCGTCGTCAGAAAGATAAATTATTACCCGATTAAACAAACACTAAAAACAGCTCGCAGAGGAAGTGGTTTGTGGGGAAATGTAACATTCCATTCTGTGCAAGGCTGCCAGGCAAAGGAGGGGGGGTGGAGGTCGGGGTTGGTTGGGTGAGAGGTCTGGGATGTTTGGGATGGAAAAGGAATGAGGCTTCTCAAAGCAGGCATGACAGAGCAGCTTTCTCACTCCTCTGAATCCCTCCTTCGTTCTCTCTCTCTCTCCGCCCCTCATTTCTCCAAATTCCCATTTACTCCCTCCTGGATTGGAGATGGCGTAAAAGGCAACAACGTCCATCCAAATATCCAGGGAGCCTCTTTTCCCAGCAAGATAGAAGTTACGTTGGGCTAGGATGTCACTCCAAAGGACCTATAACACTACAGGAACATTAGGTTCTGGAAAATTCCTCAGAGGCTCAGGGAAAACCCCAGTAAAGAGGCTGAGGCACAGTGTTTTTGGTAACATTTCTCTCCATCTCTCCTTCCACTCCTTTCCCTCTGCCACATCCCTCCCTCTCCCATTCCTCCAATGGAAACTGAGTGAGCCCCTGATACCGATTCTCAATAGACAGCTCTTACCTTCTCTGCCTCGGGCAGACAGTCTAGCAGGGTGACCGTGTGGGCGGAGCGCTGGGCATCTGACTCCCTCTTACTGAGTGTGCTCTTGGGGGGGCGTTTGGTCATGGCGTC
Source organism: Lepisosteus oculatus (assembly GCF_040954835.1). Classification (NCBI taxonomy): domain Eukaryota; kingdom Metazoa; phylum Chordata; class Actinopteri; order Semionotiformes; family Lepisosteidae; genus Lepisosteus; species Lepisosteus oculatus. The sequence continues at coordinate 18,876,220 of NC_090706.1, read as the reverse complement.
CAGGACCACCTCGTACAGGGTCCTGGTGATGAGAGGGGAGGGCAGCTCACGCAGGTAGTCCTTCAGAATGCCTGTTGAAAAAAACAGAGCTGTATGAGAGCAAACCCACTAAGACTCCCTTCCCAGCTCAGACTGCCTCACTCACAGGTGTTCACGAGCTGCAAACTCTTACGTAAAGTAACACTGTGCTAGATATTTGATGTTTCTTGACATACTATAAGTACATTACAGAAAAACATGAAAGAAAAATAACAGTAATGTGTGCACAGACCAAGATGGATAAGTACAGAGCACTGTGAATTTAGAAGTTATTTTGAAACTAAAGATGCTACTGTACGTTCCGAGGTAGAAAGTTTGCTTTTTAACAAGGAAACCTTAAGGGTCAAAGCCAGCTCTGTCAGTGTATGTTCATGCACAGAGACAGACAAAAAAAAGATGTGTCATGGAATTTTACGTGATTTTCTTAGGATTCAATCATTTTTTATTCTGTTATTGAATAAAATAGAACAAGTGAACAGTGGCAACCACAGGTTCAGTGCAGTCGTGTAGGTGGAGTGACAGCGTAAGATCCTTGTATCATTTAACTCTGAATTACCAAACAGACTAGAAAGGATAAATGACCACCTCCTCGCATTTGTAACCTTTTTCATGTTCTTATATTAAAACCTGGGTATCAGTGGTTGTGCAGTAGTTATCACTGCTGCCTTGCAGTGCTGGGGCCTTGAGTTCAATTCCAGACCTGGGTGCTACAGTATACGAGTTCTCCTTGTGTTCATGTAGGTTTCTTTCACAGTCCAACAACACACTGATACATTAACTGGCTTCTGAGAAAACTGGCTGAGGTTTGTGTGTGTGGGCATGTCTGTGTGTATCCTACATTGATGCCCATTGCTTGCCAGGATAGGCTCTGGCTCCCCCTTTGCCCCTCTAATGGATAAAGCAGTGAGAAAATAGACAGAAGGATCACTACTTTAGTAAGTGCTTCTTGGCTGCCTGTTTATAATCCAATGCTCTACAGTGATGGTTGAATAGAACAGATAGGCACTCCTACAGGGCCAAATATGTAGTCATGCATTCATGCTGTATTCAAAAGTACAGAGAGCGAAACCTGCTGAAAAAAAAAAAAAAAAACTTTGTCTCCAAGCCTCAAAACAAATTTGCCAAATCTCCTCAGATCATATCCCCTTATGTTTACCTAAAAAGCATAGCTAATGGCAAAGCCTTGCCAAAATAATTGGGGCAAATCAAATAAACCTTCGTAAATGCCCTCTGCCAACACAGGGTTCTAAAGAATGCCAAAAAAACTATGATGTTCCTCTCACCCTCTCCACTAGTGAATTTCAACTACTCTCATCTGGGAGACCCATCTGTGTCCCTGGGTGTAATGGTAACAGACTCCAAAAATCTTTCATTCCCTCTGCAACCTCTCTCTCAAACAATGTAAAATAACTCTCGTACTGTATACGTCCTGTAACACTGTTGTACTATATTCTTTGCTGGTGAAGTTTGTCTTTTTGTTGTATTGTTGTGCTGAACCCTGCCGTAAGACAAATATTCCCCAGAGGATAATAAAGCTTGAATAGAGTTGGCAATCTCTACACTACTGGGCACCTCCTTCCCTACAAGCAGACATTTTGTTGGACGAATCAGGCACAAGTACTCCCCACACACAAGTCTTATTCTCTCTGACCATGCCAATGAATGGTCAAGCCTTTACCTGTGACGACGTTGATGTCAGGGTACAAGTCTTCAGAGAGAGTGACTGCAGTGCTGTCACGCTCAAAGGCATCCCTCAGCTCCTTTTTCACAGCAGCTGAGCCACAGAGACGGTAAAGTCCCACCACCTGCCGACCCAACCACACAGAAAAAAACAGGAGGATTCTAACAACTATTCCATTTAAAGTTTCAAACTGTTTTTTACCTCCGTACATTTTAATTCATTTCATGGGCTGTCACTGAATGTTTTTCCAAGTCCTGTACCTAGTCATGTAACACAACCTTATTTTAAACGTTAAAATAACAGATTTTCAAACTAGTGAAGTGCAAGTCTTGTTCCTACAAACACTGCAGAATCCCTGGTCCGCATGAGTCACACACACACATATCCTTCTATACCGGTTTCTGTAGTTTATCTAAAAGACTGACCTTGAGACCTCTTTTCTCAATCTCAGAGACACTCTTTTGGATAATCAGGGGCACTTTGATTGCAGAACCCTCCTTCTCCACCAGTTGGCGCAGCTCTATGCCAAAAACCCTGGGCTCCTGGTCACTGGGCTTGGCTGGGGTATCCCATTGCTCCACAAGAGTCAGCTTCACGTACAGCAACCCCCGAGGTTCCAATTTCACTGCTAGCTGTTGGGAGCGGGACCCTGAGGACAAGAGAGAGACAGCATCACCTTTTTGAAAAATACAGCAAGTGTACCATTGCAAAAACATAATCATCTTATCTGTGGGCTTGCAGCTGAAATATCTTGTTATATCTTGAAATACTGTATCTGGTTGCTAGCCAGTGATTGATCTGACAATCTCATTCAGCAGTTTCTTGAAAGGATATTAGCTTTGGCAGCACTGCTGGGCAGGTGATTCCAAACACCCACAACCCTTTGTGTAAGAAAATACCTCTTGTTTTTAGTTGTAAATGCCAGACTTTAAATTCTTAAACTTCTCAATTCATGATAACGGATTGGCTTCATTCTGAAAGTCTTGTCACTCCACATAAAACTGTAGATTTAACCAATTCTGGTGATCCCATAAACAAAAAATGTTTTTTTTGTCCAGTGTTTATGTACTTAATTGTAGCTTAGTGCTTAGTGGAAAGAGTCCTGAACTCGATGAAGACAAGGCAATCCAACTTTCCTATTCCTCATTAGCATAAACTTTTGACAAGTACTTCTCATTTAGCTTTTCACCATTGGAAGAAAAAGAAAATCTTCTTTTAGAAGAAAGTTGGGGCTGATCTTTGTTTGCAATATCGGTCGGAGCTGCCTGGTTCCTCTTTCTGTTTTTACTTACAACTCCGTTCAGTAGTGCATGTGTATGACATCTCCCAGAGGTGAGGTTATCTATCCACCTTTTTTCCATAAAGCGTTCTGGAACCATCATAGACAATCCTTAGGAAACTTGTCATTAATCTCTTGTGTACAGTATGCACTGCCTGTGGGAAGCTATAAACACCTTTTCAACATGTGTCTTTTAGGAGTCACCTAGAATTTACTGAATGTATTCTTCTTTCTTTTAATATTTTATATTCATTCCTTGCTCATACCTGCCCCTGTGTCATGTAGCACCCATTCTCTCTATTTTTTTTTAACAAGATGATCTTGTGGGTTTTGAAGAACAAAGAAATTATTCAAAAAAAGTCCAAACTGACCCCCTGAAAGGCCTTATGGCCACATTCACTAAAAATAAAACATCATTAATTCTTTTCCATCTGATTTGCAAGATGTTCCCAGAGCCCTCTAGAGAGAGACTCGCTGGCATATTTTAATAAAACATGAGACTGCAACCTATTATGGCTAACCGACAACTCACCAGTTCCTTAGACAGTATGAAAAATTCTGGTCACACAGCAACATTTTTCTTGAGCTTAATTTCCACTAGCACAGCTGCTGAGAAGGGATCATTGCATTGACACAGGTGTACTATACAGGAACTCAGCCTTAGTCTAAATAAGGCACAAGCAGCAAAATGACAGAGAAGAGAGCTAATAGTCTCCTCTTGTTTTTAACCTTTTTATATATCCATTATCAGCAAAATGAGGGTCATGTGAACTGGGCATTCCTCCAAGAAGCACATCACAGGGCACACACTTACACATGTGTACACCTGCAAGTACACATCTAACACCATACTCATTCAAGGCCCCTCAGGACAATTCCGGATCACCCAGGTGGCATCTTGTACCTCCAGCAACCTTATTTACTGTATCTCTTGCAGTAAATGCCCAGCCATCTACATTGGAGAAACAGGAAGGAGACTCTGAGACCACTTCGGAGAACATGTTAGGGCTGTGAAGATTAAAGATCTCTCCAAGCCCGTTGTTTCTCATTTCACCTCTGACGGCCACGACCACTCTAATCTCTCCTTCTGTGTTCTCAAAGGCGGTTTTCCCAACTCATACATCAGAAAGACTACAGAAACCAAAATTATCCTGCAGCTAGGATCACGCCTTCCCCCTTCTCTTAACGACAGACTACTTTTCACACCTCTTGATTGGCCACTGCTCCCACCTCTCGCTCCTCCTCTCTCCCAGCTTTTGTTCTCCCACTACATTACCTTTGCTTACTGCCCTGTTTTTCTCACACCTGAAGAAGGCTCCATGGCTGAAATGTTGTGTTTTCTTTCTTCTTTTTTTTCAGTATGGAATAAACCTATTATTTCTTCCTTTGCAGCATACACATGCTGACACATCTACCCACCTGAACTACTACAAGCACACATGCATACACACGAGGATAATTTAGACATATTGTAAAATAACTGATATGCAGTAGCACATGCTGGAAAGGTGGGAGGAAACTGAATCATCCAGAGACATTAATGCAAACTGCACACAGAAGGCACCACAGTTTTCAGGGTTCAAAGCCAAGAGCTGTGTCACCACACCCTCTTAAAATCAATGGCTTTCTTCCTCTTGCAATTCATTCTGAAGTGATCTAACCTTCATCAATGCCATTCAATATGTGAATGAGCATTTTTGGCTACAGCTTGCCAATAGTGGAAAATCAGACGTTGGGCATTTTAAAAGAGTGGCTCCAACAGCAAAACTGTGCTTTCTCTGGTTGATCAGTACATGATGTTTTGAGTTTTTAAGCTTTTCCAAATTCACCCCTGGCAGAGAAACCCAGCCTTACCTCTGAAAAGGGGCGGGATGGCGACTGCCCCCAAGCAGCAGACCCGATTGCGACTGGCACTGGGGTCTCGTGAGAAGACCACCAGCTTGAGCAGCTGGGCACGCTCCAGCTCCAGGTTGAAGGTGTGGTTGAGGCTCAGGAAGGTGCCCCGGCAGGTGAGCAGGGCAGTGCGGGCACGGGTCACCCCATCCACCTGGATGGCGCAGAAGACCTCCTTGGAGTCCACGCGGGGGGACTTCACCTCCTCCAGCCTGTATAGGTGGACGCTCATCAGCCCTGACAGCCTCTGGGCACACCGGGGCTGCTCGGCCAGGCTGTAGGGGCGGAAAGCAGACGGATCGAGAACCCCCGCACCTTCCTGGGGGTCATGCTTGGCGATCAGCTCGGGGGAGTCTCCGTCACTCAGGTAGCCCCCCTTGCTGGCCGACTTGCCCCTCCTGGAAGAGCGTCTGGGGGGCCGCTCGGGGGCCGAGACGCTGGAGTCCAGGTGGTAGCGGCTGATGACGTTGCCCGATTCCTTGCGGGCGTTGAGTGGGGAAGTGCCCTCCGTTTGCCCCTGGCGCTGGCTACGAGAGGAGCGCAGGCTGAGCTTGCGTCTCAGCTCGGGCAGCTTGCGCATCTTCATGGAGAGCCGGCGCACCGTGCCAGGCGACTTGATGCGATCCATCATGCCAGGCTTTTTCTGGGCACCAGGGCTGTCCGAGGGCCCACTGGCACCAGAGGGCTCCGACTGGCCAGCCTGTTGGGCACCATCTGGGAAAGGGAGAGAAAAATGATGTGTCCTTAACACTTCCTTTCACATCAATATAATAGTTATTATCTGCAATTTGAATTCCCAATATAGCAGCTCAAGACTTCATTGTTAGAAAGACAGAAAACCTCTCTGCATTTAAAACTAGCAATCTCCATTTAAACTTTTTCTGCCAGTCTCAAAATCTCAACTGTGTGATATTTTATTCATATACCTCAGTGGGAACATTGGGCTGCAGGGAATTAATTAGACTGCTGTTTTATACTGTCTGCATTCTATGACTTATCTCAATTCTTGCTTGAAATCCAAAGATGTGCTCAGTGCCACTGTCAGCTCCCATTCCTGATTTGATTTCTGTGCTGCCAGGTCTAAACAGCTACCAGTCAAAAATTTAATAACAGCAGTGCGCACATGGTCTGTTCCTTGACCTCTTTCAGGCCAGTGGTTAAAATAAAGAAAATCAAAATGGTACAGTTATTTTAATAGCCTTTCAAGACCATGAACCACAATGCCATGATGCAATCATGTCACATTCTGCAAATCATTAAACAATCATGAAAATCAGAAGTGTCAAAACTGATTAAAAAAAGACCTCCCACAAATCTTCATAAATGGTGGCAGAAATTAGGAAGGCAAGTTACCTGAATGGTCGTTCCTGTGAGTCGCAGTGCTCTCCACAGTGAGCTCTTTGGTACAAACTGCAGGCTGATTAGCGCATGCAGTCCTGGAAATACTTGAGCTGCTTGCAAGAGCCTGGGTGTCACTGTTGTGTCTCTCAATTCTCGGTACCCTGTTAGGTTGCCCTATGATCCCAGCCCGTTTCCGGGCCCAACATTCCTTCTTATTGTCCATAGAGCCTTCCAGCTCACGTTTTTTCCAGGGATTGCCATAGTCTGCTGCCATCTTCCCACAGCGAGAATCCTCCTCCTCTGGGATAGGGTTGTACCAAATATTCCCTTTGCTCTCCCCATCTGTCCCCTGCTTCCACTCTGCCAGACAGTTAGGAGGAAACCGAAGGCCTTCATCGGATGCCTGGGGTTTTCCTGTGGAGAGAACCCAGGCTCGGCTGCTTCGTTCCAGGCTCTGGAGGTAGGCTCCCTGACCTGTGATTTTCACAGAACTAGATGCCGCACAGTGGTCTGTGTAGCTCAAGCATGGCCTAGTGAGCTCAGGGACCCCTGAGCTGAATGAGTACTGTTCTGAGGAACCTTTGTAGGAAACTGCTTCTCTTTTTGGTGGAATCTCAGAAGCTTTCTGGGAACATTCCTTGCTGTCTACAATGACAGACTTCTGCGTCATAGAAAAACTTGACCAGGCAGATTTGAGGCTCAAGACCTGGGATTTTCCTTGACAGCCTTCCCATTCCTGAGTCCTTGAGCCTAGGCTACGAGGCCCATCAGTGCTAGGTATGCAGCTATTGTCCCTGCAAGCAGCTGAACACTTGGCCCAGTTTTGTTTTTTGGAAACTGTAATGAATGTCCCTCGTTTGCATGGTTCTTCTACTGTTTGGCTGGTTTGGGATTGCCCAACATCGGTCTCGGACAAGGAATCAGGCAGTGTCTTTGATGGTATGTCTGCAGACAAACAGAAAAGGAGTTAAATTTGTGGTCAATCTGAATTTTGCATAGCTCAAAAAAAGCCAATTTTAAAATGCAGCACTGAATTTACTATCAAGTGATCCACACATCTTGGACACAGTTTGAATGTGCTGTTTATGATCCTTGCTGTTCCTCTTCATTAAATGCACCATGCCCTAATTGTGTCCTGTGTAATTTACAGCTGCAGTGTCATTTTGAAGTTCCATAATTTTTTGGAAGTGAACATGCCCTGGAAAAGACAGTTTTCCATCTGGATAAAATCAATGCAAATTGCACTGAACCGTGCAAGTAGAAATGCAAAAAGAAGAAAAAAATGCACAAAATGTAATTGCTGCCCTGAAATCAAACTCAACATATGCAGGTGGGATTTGCCAGTTTTGTATCGGTAAGTCCCCATGCTTATAACTGACAGCTGTCAATCGACTCACTACTCTAATTACTGTCCAGATACAGGAGGGATATAAACTAAATATGCATCCTTAAACTCATTATGACATCGTCTGTGTGAAACAACTGTAACCAACAGATGATGTGAAGTCACAATTTGACATGGGACCACAATTGTGACAAACAGTGTCCTGCATCGAGTCAAGGGGCGATGCATCTCTTGTTGCCCATTCGCAAACTGTCCTAAGCAGTTCAAGGCTTCTAGCCAGCCTGAATTTGTTTCACCATCTGGAGAATCATGATGGGCTAATGAGATACCAAGTCAAACACTCAACGTCTGAGCTCACTTTCTGTTTTACACAAGTGATTTTACTGGTTCATCTATTCGGGGGTCTTTAATCCTTTTTCTAGGGAACTGGGAGCTGGGAAAAACTAAACAATTGTCCTTCTGAGACTCAGCAATCTCCTTGCAGTTGTTGAGAGGGCTCCTGTCTTCATACTAGAAATCCTTTACACTCTTAAAAATGCCAGGAACCTCAAGAGTGGGAACAGAAAATCTCCACCAGTGTTACATTAAGGGGGCCATTTTATGCTTCACATTCCTGAAGTATTCCACAATTATTGGCTCTGTGTTAAGACTCAGCACAAACTCCTGATTTTATCACCACGTGACAACAGCTTTAGGACCTAATGTGTGTGAAATGAGATATCAAAACAAACTGCAATCACACTGGAAACAGTATTGGTACAATGCATCAGATAAAAATGGTAAATAGTCTGCATGTACCATACAATTTAAGACTTCCATTTGAACAGCTTGCTCAGAAAGTAAGAACATTCCACAACATAATTTACAACTCAGCTTTACAGCTTCAGAGGAGACATCACTGTGAATCTCAAAACAAGGTACAGATTGATTCTGTCTCAAAAAATTTTTTTCTTGAGAGACTATGTAGTCCTTTTTCAGAATCTCAAGCTAGACCATGTTGATTTCAGCCCAAGAACTCCAATTAATAGGCTTTTGCCAAAGAGAGCATATCTGGCTGCAAATCCTTGGCAGTTTCCTTAATAAGCCATTGTGCCGTGCAGAACATCTGGGGCTCTCGTGTCATTGCATTTGAGCGGAGCCCAGGTGCCAAATCCTCTCGCAGACATGAGAGGATGCAGTACACATATGGCCTTTTCACTCTTTTCCGATCCGTCTAATGTCCTTCAGCTCCATCTGCACAGAAAGCAGGAACAGCACATGGAGCTCCTTAGATTATTAGTGAAGCAGACACATCACAAGCCAGTGACAGCTCACTAGGTCTCTCCTGCTGCCTACCTATTCCTATTCCTGCATCTGTATTCCTATCTTTCAATGAAATTTCCCATCCACCAAAAAGGGACAAAGGTAGAAGCTAGGTGCTCTATTTACCCATCCAACCATCCATCCATTTTATAACTGCTTCATCCAATTCAGAGTCATTAGGGATTCAAAGTCTATCCCAGAAAGAAATGGGCACAAGGCGGAATACACGTCAGGATGTCCACCACAGGGCATACACAGACACTAACACAGATACTGTATGCACATTCTCACACCAAGCCCAATTTCCCCAGAAGTCCATTAACATAACCAGTATGGCTTCGGACTGTGGGAAAAAACCTGAGCACCCAGCAGAAACCCACACAAACACTGGAAGAACATTTGGAGATAGCACCCCACAGACCTGGAATTGATCCCAGGGCCCCAGAACTGTAAGGCAGCAATACTAAACAGTGTGGCACCTTGCAGCCCTCTCTATCCTTCCACCAATCCCATATTAATGGATGCAATAAAAACTATTTTTTACATGTACAGAGCATGCAATTGGAGCTCAGTCAATTTATCTAAACAGAAAATATATTAAAGGCAAAAGGTGCTCTTAATGACAGGTATAGTGGATTCCAGAGCTCCACAGCTTCTAACATTATGCTAAAATGCTATTGACTGACAAGCTTTTCTACAATTTATAAATTGTACTCAGCATTAGGTTTGGGGCAGTGAGCAGTTGTGCTGTTAATGTGTGTTAGGAACTGAATGAGCTCCTGTAATGGAAATGTATTGATTCAGAAGCCCAGTTATTACTTGGGTTGATTTGCACTCCATAACTCTGTTGACTTTCACCATGAAGCCTGATGAGGTGATAGGTGAGTGAGGCTTGACTTTAAAAAAGCAACCTGACACACTTCATTGGAAGAAATCCCAGCTGCTGTTGGAAATGCTGCTGGTGGATCACTAGGTGGCACCCCTCCTCCTGGTTGAGAAATAAAAAAAACTCTTGTCCAAATTGTCAACATGAGGTAGTGTGCTGAAGAAGGTACTATCTTTTAGATCTCCAAATAAACTCAGATGCCAAGATAAAAAAATGCCAAGTAGTTGTTTTTCCTTTCTGAACCTTCAAACATTTTCAATGCACTTTAGAAAACGGGAAGCAAACTTTACTCTGGAGAAAAATGCTTTGAAAATCATTCTGGGCGTAAGACTTTGATGCTGTTTCCATGCATTAAACAGCTCTGTGATCTCTCTCAGACAAAATGCACTTTTTTTTTTTAAGTGACAGTTTACATTGGTTTTAAATAACAGCACGTCCTGGACTGATCTTCCAATATAATTGATGCTATTCCAGAAAGTCCTAGAAAACAGTACAGCTGCTGCTGATGGATTTTGAAGTCTATACAAATATTTGAAACCAGCTGTCTGAGGAGGATTAAGGGGTTTAAAAAAATCATTATTTTTAAAAATATATTTTTTAATTTAATTAAATGATGAAGGACCTGGATGGCACAGTGACACCGTGTTTGTGTGGGTTTCCTCTGGGTTCTCTGGTTTCCTCCTACAGTCCAAAGACACACTGTAAGTGTGTGTCTGTGTCTTTTGTGCACTGTGATGGATAGGTGTCCCATTCAGGGTATATTCCTCCTTTCAGCCATTGCTTGCTGGAATAAGCTCCAGCTTCTCTGTGACCCTGAATTGGATGAACCAGTTAGAAAATATGTGAAAAGATCACTGAATGCTCTGAATGTTATGTCCCTGCTCAATCCCGGATGTTTGCGATATTCTGCTACTGCAAATATGAGATATTACTCCACTGAAATTAAAAGGGAATTAGCAAACAGACATCCAAGAAACGTAGCACGAGCTAAGTAGCTAAGTGGCTCTCTTTATCAGCTGAAAACAAGATGGAGTCTGATACACTCGACTAGTTTCACTGCAACTTGTTCTAATAGCGCAATTTATGGCTGCATGAATGTTTTCTTTGTTTGTGTTGGATGCTGGATGGCTGTAGACTTGGCCCTCAGACAGAACCAAGATGAGTTCCTCTGCCCTAAAGTGTTCTTCGACCCCTAGGTTTAAGAATAAATAATCGCATTTTTCACTGTCAAAAAATTATCATTATTTTAGATCTTTCTACTGCATTTTGTAGCACAGTGGTCTGGATCCAATCAAAGCTGAGCCACAACGAGCGACAACACAAGTCCTGAAGGTTTTATAATTCACTGGAAGTGCCTCTTGGGGTACAAAGCTGATGCCCACTCCACAGCCAGGGTTCGATCGTCATGCTATAAAGCGGAGGGGGGGGGGGGAGGTCACTGTGAGAGTCAGTGCCTGTGTGGAATTTCCCTGTCCCTGGTGAAAGCAACCACCAGGTTTTTCACACAAGCCCCATTTTGTGACGGAGAGGGCAGGCTCTGTTGGGCGGCCTGCCAGAGGCAGGAAGTGGAGCATTAAAGCCTGTGAAGTGGGTCTGCAGTCGTCTTCCTGTTCTTTCTAAGGAGGATCAGGGCTGGGAGCAGAGCAGGAGGGGGAGGGAGGTGGATAACAGCAGAGGCAAAGAAATAAAAAGGCACCACTGACCTAGCATGGTCGCCCTCGGTGATCCCTGCACTCAAAGACATTCCTGTGCTGCCCCAGAGCCCCACAAAAACAAATCTTCATTCACTATTCACACTATTCCCAAAAATACGCACACTGCATCATTAAATACCCCTCCCACCAAAGAAAATTGATTTTTTCCACAACCCAAACATGATATTCCCCTTCACTGTAGGAGGAGGTTGAGGGTTTTTTATCCTAAGGGGCAAAACAACTATCTCTCAACTCAACCCGACAAGTAAAGGTTAAAATAAATGGGTTTCGTTATTCACATTTGTGAATTATTTTTTAGAGGGAACTAAAGAACTTGAAGCCAACAATTGTATCAGAACTCACAGATCCTTTTTGCATGCTAGTGATACAGATGCTGTTTTGTGTTATTGAGATTTATGCCTTGTAACTTGGCTTCTTTTATCTCAAAATCCCCAAAATAATTCTATGCCAGTGCTATCCTGGTCTTGGAGAGCCAATGTGTCTGTGGGTTTTTTGGTCCAACTCAGCTCTTCCTGACCTAAATCATCTGGTTATTGGTTTAGCTGGACTAGTTTACCATCTTCTCTGAGCTGTTGTAAAGATAACTGGAGAATCCTGAGACACACCAGCTCTAAAGAATCAGGATTGGACACCTCTGCTCAACACAATCTTGTTGGGTCTTCAAACAAGTAGAGGTTTTTCTGAAAAAACACAGGGTGCTGTATTAGGGACATTCACATACAGTATGGGTGTCCTATGCACAGTAAAATCAAAGTCAAAGACATACAGTTGTGTGCAACATTTAGGCACCTCTGATTAAAGAGGAACGACAACGCTATTTTTACATTTCAGGGTTGTAATGAATCGGCAATGATGAGTGCATTTCAAACCACAATGAAATCTACCAAGTACATGGTGTCATTTACAACCTCCAATTTATATCACAAAAGAGACGAGGTTTCAATGTATATGTAGTGCCATATTGCCATTATTGTCTGCAATGCAAAATGAGGCAACAGAACTTCCAGTGACATGAAAGCTACTTTATCTAAGTATTGCAAAACAAGTTCAACCTGCAAACCAACTCTTCTATTTATTTTTAAGTTTAGCAAAATTACTTCCATTGATGGTCATTTTATGGTAAGTTACACCAAAAAGACAATTTCTAGCAGGACTTATATTTATGAAGGGTTTGCTGTACCATGGCCTGTGATATCACCTGAACAACTGATTTCAGTGACTGCAATTGAATTGAATTTAATATATCAACTTTAAGGTGTTTTTTTCTACAAATACTACTTGTTACCGCAGTATGCAGATCATGTTGGAACAATTTGGGGGTGAATTGTCTGATGCACAAACTGTAAAAATTTGATCGTACATCACCCTGAATCTTGTCGAGCAACATGTCGATGGGGACAACATCATTGCCCATGGCTAGTTGAGGATCCTTTGGAAAAAGAACCAGTTTGACTTTCTGCTGATCCGATCCCCAGTTTTGTGTGAGACCAGTATGTTCCGAACAGCAAAATGCTCAAGAGTGAGTCATCGGTTAAAAAACATGAGAGTTCAAAAAGACAAAAAAGGATTAATTTATGCTCTGGATTAATTTATGAGACCATGTTTCTCATTCACTTACAGAAACTTGTGAGCAGGAAGGAACAGTTTTCAGTCATAATTTGCGTAAACACTTGCTAGCAACAACATTTCTTTTCTTCAAATGCTTCACCCATTTTTCTCCAAATCTATCTCCTGAGTTTGTGGTCAAACATTTCAAGTTTCACTTTATCAGTCCACAACACTTTGTTCCACTTTGTTTTGCACACTTTAGACTTTGACGTTTGTGACAAGGTTGTAGGAAAGGTTTCCTTCTGACAACTCTCTCAAGCAGATCATTTTGTAAGCAATGCTGTACTGTGGACCTGTGGACAACTACTCCAGTGTCAGCTTAACTTTTTTGCAGGTCTTTTGCAGTGTGTTCTGTTTTGAACAGTTTTATCAGAGATTTTTGTGGGTCTTCCAGATCTTGCCCAGACTTCAGCAGTTCCATATTTAAAGTTCCCCTTTTACTTCAATTTCTTAATGATACTTCTGACAGTTGAAATTGTAAGATGGGAGTTTTTAGAGGCATTTTCATAGCCCTCTCCTCCTTTGTAATAGAGAATTATCTTTATTTTTAAGTCCTCATAAAGCTGCTTAGAGGAGCCCATGGTTGTTGCAAGTAGGCAAAACAGCAATCACAGACCTGGGAAATGTCTTCACCTGACTTAATTTAAGGTCTAATGAATCAATCAACTTTTACGGCCTTTGGCAAAAAGTTAACTAAAAAATAGGAATGAATCAACTGGAAGGATCCCCAAACATTTGCACACGCCGTACTGTATATTTATTTTTTATTTTTTCAATCTTGCAAATCAGCAAATAGTAATTTTGTATTGTAATTAGCACAAAGAAGTTGGGTTTAAATTTGTACCATGCAAAGGTTGTTTCAACGTATTTTCACTTGCAGATTCACAAACATTAACAATTTAACCAGGGGTGCCTAAACTTTTGTGAATGGTTGTATACCCTCCAACTCCCTGTACTTAGACTTGTTTTAGGCACAATCTGTAAACTAAGAAGCACCAACAGAAATCCCAGAATTGCAAAGACAAATTAAGACCAAGCTGATAATGAAACAAACTGGTGTTTTATTTGGCCGAAGTATCAAATAAACCTGATCTAGTGAGCTTATTGGTTCAGTTTTATAATTTTCCAAAAATCCTTTCTAATGTTTTTGCAGAAAGCCTAAGGACTAAAACTAATGTAGCAATAAAAATAAGAACTGAAAAATGTTTGGCAGCTTGGAGGTCTGGAGTGGTTTGAAAATGATTTCTAAGCTTGCTTACAGATTTCTGCTATTATTTTTCTTACTTTAACTTGAAATCATACTTCCTGATTAGTTCCTCCTGCAAAGATGTACTGCTATGCATAAACTAAACCATGCCTTGGATTCCACCAAAATAAAAAGATTTATTTTGGGGGAGATTTTCAAATTGCAGGGAGCTTTTATTAAGAAGGTTAACAAAGCTTTTCTGCCCAAAACCCTTTTCTCTGTTTAGGATTGATCCTTAACACTTCATTCACTGTAATCTCTAACCATCTACTGTATATATTCAAGAGAAAAAAGCTGAATTCTTTGTGGGTAAGAGAAAGACCCGAACAGATATTGGAAACTGTAATAGTGGGTTTTATCACTTTAAAAATAAAGAGAGGTATAGAGAAAAAAAGGGTCGGGGAAGCTGAGAATTCAAAGTCTTCACAAAGTCTAAACACACATATAAAACTCCAGTCAGTCCCTGTTCTTAAACTCAGAACTAACTAAGGCAGTACTGGCAAAAAAGGAACAAAATGACTATTCCCCCAATCGGAAAAAAGCGAAGGTCTACATTCTCATCCTGGTCAACCAAACAGACAGTTTGCCTTAGGCAGAAAAGCGAGTTATCTAACTCCAGGTTATCTCAGACGAAGAACTTGAGTTTTGTTGTGGAGTACAGTATGTCGATTACCTCCGATTTGCTTAAAGATATAATTTATTTCACTGATATGTTGTTATTTCTCTCACATTACTGCTGGGCACTGCATCTTATACAAGAACACAAGCTAGTAAGCAAATTTACAAACAAGAGGAGGCCATTAAACCTATCAAGAACATTTAGTAGTTAGTACTGTAGCTAATTAATCCAAGGAACTCATCCATCTACTTCTTGAAAGAAGCCAGGGTATCAGCTTCAGCAACATTCCTGAGTTGCTCCACACTCCCACAACCCTCTGTGTGAAAAAGCCTCATGTTCTCAATGTCAAATTTTTATTGTGGGCCTTTTCTGGTTCCGTCCACAAATAAGACATTAAAATCCAATGGAAACCCTCCTCAGGATACCAGACAATTCTAAATAGAGGGCTGAGATTAGCTTTAGAGTTGACAGTATTAGATGTCGATGCCCCTGATCTCATTCAGAAAGAGCTCTCCCCAAATGTAAGAGCTAGACAAGTGTTATAATAGGTACCAAATGTACCAGCATAAAATAAAGTTTCTTGATACACAATTCAGCTCTCAGTCTGTGCTGGAACATTCCAGAGGTTCAGAACAAACAGGTGATTAATCCTTGAAAGTGAGCAAAACATTTCTACATTCTGCTTTTTGAATTACAAAAAAACAATGAAGACTTCACAAAAAAGTTGGTACTGTACAGTATATGGTGTGTGTATCAGAAAGCAAATGGCTAAGAACATAAGAAAAGTTACAAATCAGCCAATTAATTTCTTTGGTACTCAACCAATTGGTCTGGTGATGTTATCCATCCATTTCATTTCTGAAAGAAATCAAGGTATCGGCTTCAACTTCATGTTCCCACAACCCTTTGCGCAAGGAATGGTCTCCTGTTCATGGTTTTAACTTCACTTCCACTTCTCTCACATTCAAAGAATGCAAGAGACAGTCAGGATTTAATCCTGGGTTAGGTTGTTGGGTAGCAGTTCCTTGCACAAGAGACTGAGCAATACATCTTCTAAAATGTTTTTTTTCTCCCATCTATAAAATATCAAGACAGCTGCTGACCTAGAGTGTTTTGTGGTCTCTTCACACTATTGTCTCTGACACCAGCAATTAGAGTCAATTTGTGGTAGAAGGACTCAACCACACATGGCACCATGCAGAAGCCAGTTATCAAAATCACCTACCAACCAAAGACTTGTACTGCTGGGATGGGAAAGCCATCTGTTACATCTAATGGGCTGAGATTTCAGTTTCTGAAAGACACTCTGTGAGGTAAATTGTCAAGGCTGTTTTTTGTTCTCCTTTGTTTGATTCTGGCAGATCGTTTCTTGCACATATCCTGACTTTATAAGGCGAAAACTATAAATTTAATAAGGATAAAAATGTTGGCTCTGGTTTCCTTAAACTGCAAAGTTGGTCAGTACAATGGCAGAGAACTCAGAGCTAAGAAATACTCTCTTAAACCAGGCTCTTTGAGGTGAAGTCAGATCTGCTGTTTAATATTACATCCAGGTGTCGCAAGTGAACCAAGGTGCTGTGCCAGCGAAATGTCTTATGGCCAAGAAAAGGATAATAAACTGATTAAGATGTGGGCACAATCCAGAGGACCAGGTGACACAGGAGGAACAGAGAGAGGCAGAGCATCTTTGGACTGATAAGTCACATAGAGCGACACTGGTGAGGAGTCCAAACACAGAACTCTAGGTGGAATTAGCAGAGAATGGGAACAGAGATCCTATCTGTGAGGATTTCAGCTCAGAGTGTTTCTGTACTGTATGCACTGAACTCTCTAAGCTGCACTTACGCATGAGGCTCAGTCAAGGGGTTCCCAATCACATCCCCACTTAAAAGCCATATGCTGCAACAGGACCCCCAATCTGAGATTTAAGATAACTCAATAATCATAATGATGATCCTGTAGCCATTTTTGCTCTGCCACTCCTACAAAATGATTCATTTCTTGCAGTTTCTGTTACAGGTTCCCATGACTGTAAATTTTGACACATCTGAAGAACTTTCCCCATACTGTACTGCTCCAGATTGACCTCAGCACTGTTCTGAACTTGTTCTCCCCCCAACCAGCTGCCAGGTCCCTGCTGTGCCATCCAGGATCACCTTTGCTTGCTTCTGCTGGTCGAAAGGGGTCTTTCATCCTGGTGGCTTACTTTAGATCTATGGAGCAAACATTTGGCACCTAAAAACTGCTGTAAAAGTGAGTGGCTCTTGACTCTTTTGCTTTCCAGCTGTTCTGGTCAGACGTCACAGTGCAGTTTCCAGGCACAGCAGTTTCAGGGCTCATGGCAGTACCCAGCTCAAGATGAGCCAGAGGATGGGGGGTTTTATTGTGGTCTTAATAAAGAAGCAACTTCTCTGTTTGCTGCATGACTCTCCTTACCTGTAGCCTCACATAATAATAATAATAATAATAATAATAATAATAATAATAATAATAATAAAAACTTTATTGTATATAGCGCCTATAAAGGTGGCTTCTCAAAGTGCTTTACAGAA
The DNA here is from genome assembly GCF_040954835.1 of Lepisosteus oculatus. Lineage (NCBI taxonomy): Eukaryota > Metazoa > Chordata > Actinopteri > Semionotiformes > Lepisosteidae > Lepisosteus > Lepisosteus oculatus. Next base: position 18,858,714 of record NC_090706.1, on the reverse strand, counting down.
TGACAACAACAATAAAAAGAATACACAAGATAAAACACAATTACAATATACAGTGGAGACCATGGATGGTGGTACAAAGAAAAGCAGAGGGTTGAAGAATGGAACCAGTTAAGTAAAGGCATTTCTAAAGAAGAAGATTTTGAGTCTGGATTTGAAGGAGTTTAGAGAAGGTGACTCTCTGATTTCCTTGGGCAGAGAGTTCCAGAGCTTGGGGGCATAACAGGAGAAGGCCCTGTCACCCATACACTGTAGATGGGCTTGGGGGACAGAAAGAAGACCAGAATTAGAAGAGCGAAGGTTGCGAGGTGGGAAGTAGGGCGATAATAGTTCAGACAGGTACTGAGTTGCCAAGCCGTGCAGACCCTTGTAGGTGTGCATGCGGATTTTTAAGTCCACACAGAATTTGACAGGAAGCCATTGCAAGGACTCCAGGATAGGAGTAATGTGATCATTTGCAAAAGACCTCGTCAGGATTCTGGATGCTGAATTTTGGACATACTGCAGTTTGTTCAAAGTAGATTCAGATACCCCAGAGAGTAGAGCATTTCAGTAGTCAATTCGAGAGAACACAAATGTGTTGATCAGCTTTTCATCTACAGTTAGTGATAGCATAGGGTGCATTCTAGCGATATTTCTGAGGTGTAAAAAAGATGTTTTGACAATATGCTGCACATGTGGGTCGAATGTTAAGCCAGAATCGAATATAACCCCCAAGGTTTTTCAATTTAGATTGAAGCTCAACTACAGAACCATCTACGGATAGGGTTACGGGATTGGCTTTACGAAGTTGAAGGGGGGTGCCAATAAGCATAACTTCAGTCTTGTCGCAGTTAAGATGAAGGACATTTTGAGTCATACAAATTTTTATGTCAGAGATGCAATTAGAATAGAGACAGCCACATCAGTGTCCGGTTAGTTATGGATGTATATTTGAGTATCGTCAGCTTAGAAATTACACAGTAGCTGAGGCCATGTGATCTTAAAAGCTGACCAAGTGGAAATATGTAAATGCTGAAGAGCAAGGGGCCCAGTATTGAGCCTTGAGGAACACCAGACTTAACAAGTCCAAATTCAGACCTATACCCATTAAGAGAGACAAAGTGACAGCGATCAGTGAGGTAGGATTTGAATAATTTGAGAGCAGTGTCAGAAACTCCAAACACAGTCTCAAGATGTTATGGCCAACAGTGTCAAAAGCAGAACTTAGATCAAAAAGGATTAGTACAGAAAGAGAACCAGAATCAGAAGCTATCAGAAGATCATTAGTGACTTTGATCAGGGAAGTTTCTGTGCTGTGAAGTTGATGGAAGCCAGATTGGAGGGGTTCTTGTATTCTGAAAGGCTACAGTACATATCATGGTAAAAAACCACACCATAGGAGAGCACAGCCCTGGCCTTACAAAGGTACTGTACAGTCTCTTCCAATTCTCTTGAGTTCTGAATAACTCAAGAACTATAATTTTATGTCTTTTAGTCATAAAGATTCCATTGTAAATCAGACACATTCCTACAATGGTTCCCAGAATTCCCACGTGTTTTCAGACCAAGTCTGGGACTGAATGACCACCCAAATAATTCTAAAAGAACAGTAATGCAGTATCTTCAGTATACTCTTGTCATATATATTTTTTAATTTTAACTTTAACACTTCACATTATAATTTAACAGCCTGTACAAAATCCCAAGAATACAAGGCTCTTTTGTTTCTGATAGACTTTTTTAATGGAATGAGTGAAGTTGGGGGGTTTTAACATGGCTTTTGTGAAGAGACTGCTAATTATAGCATTGTGAAGCAGGATAACAGACAGAGAGCAGCCTCTGTCTCAGAGACTCACATGCTAAAGGGAGACCAAGATAAAGCCGCCCATTGAAATGGCTCAACTCTGGCCGCCCAAGGCAGCCTTCTTAAACACACTGATAAGGCAATTCACTTTGCGCTGGGATCATGAGGCTGACAAGGCTGAGAGAATGTGCTGCCCTTAGTTTGACTAAGGCTTTAATTTGGAGGGAAATAAATAATAAATTAGAAAATAAATGCTTTCAGCTTCTACAGGCCTGGTCTCACAATCTCAGTTGCCCGGCTATATGGAGTACACACCAGTGAAATCCTTTATAAATTACAACTGAAAAACGTACAGAAATAACAGATGAGCTGCAGGCATACTGCAGGCCTTTATGCTACAGACAAAGTCCAGAATTCTGAAAGATTTCTATTTGTGGGCTTGCTATAATAATACAAGAGGGCTCCATGCAACAATCCCAAGACACAAAACATACAGTAATCACCCTTTCTTAGAGGAGAGATTTTATGTCAAATTTAAATTAAATTTGGGGCTTATCTGTTCCTTTTCATCTCCTACTATATATTTTATATACATTTCCTTATTTCAAGTCTGCTTAAGTCATTATCATTCATACTGACTGGCACGTTTCCAGCAATAGTAAGCTTGGAAATGTCAAGAAAAAAGAAAAAAATGGAAAAAAAAACATACATGAAGGAGTGGAAAAAGAGACTTAACTGGAGCCCCCTGCTGCCTGGATGTATAACAGCTTCAAGAAGACCAGAGGCAGCACATTATCCACCTCAATAATAGGTGCCTCGTCCTCGTCATTATTTTTCCTAACTGATATTGTCAATTTTAATGCAGCATTTCAAGCCATTAATGATTATGTTAAATTGTCAGGCCTCATAAAACCATTAAAAAATCTTCAGAGAGAGTACAAACACCACAAAGGGCTGTATCTGTTTGTTTGACTGAAGGCATTGTTTAAGACGATATACAGTTATAAACTCGATGGCACTGAGGCTAATAAATTACCTGTTCATTTACTATCATCCAAAACGACTGTACTCTGGCTCATCAAATGGTAGAACATAGCCTAATTCAGGTGTGTGTATACATTAATTAGTTCCTAATGGTTTTATCTAAAAATGCCTACAGCAAATAGGGTTGTGACACTGTTAACAGGCACTAGGTTTTTCTATAAACAGTACAGGTTGAATAACAGTTAAACTGAGAGACAGTGAATCCAAGACACAGCTGGAGGTAGCTTCTCTACTGTCTAGCTTTCAGGTTAATGGTTTCCAAGGTTTGGTTTGGATGAAACTTACCATTTGATTGCTGCTTTCTATTTCCATTCTTATTTTACTGTTATGTTTTGAATTCCACTTCCATTTAAACCCATATGTGCTAATTTGCTTTGGAAAAGTTCTAGAGCTCTCAGTGAACTTACTGCAATATTTCTGAAGTCTTCCCATCGACTCTCTTGTAAAAAGAGCTCATTACTTTCATTATGGGGCGCACCAGACCCATCCATTCATTTTCTAATTGCTTTATCCAATTCAGGACAATGGAGGTGCTGGAGCCTGTCTCGGCAAGCAATGGGCACAAGGCAGGGTACACCCTGGATGGGACGTCAGTCTATCTGCAGGGCACACAAAACTTTCCCAGGTACCAATTAACTTGACAGTATGTCTTTGGACTATGGGAGGAAACTGGAGCACCTGGAGGAAATCCCTTGCATAGAGAGAACATGCAGATTCCACAAAGACAGCACCCCAGCACTGTGAGGCAGTAATGCTAATCACTGAGCCACTGTGCCGCAGTGAAAGAGGCCCTTCATCCACAAATAATTTTTGGAAATAAATGCAGAGGAAGAGCCGGTAACTTCAAGACGGAAAAAAATGGAAAAAGTGACGCGAGGGGCTTTCAGAATACCAGTATACAGAGGTTACTTGAGGACGTTTCTGTAGACCCTGGAATGCTGTTTGCCATTGACTGTATCTTTGCCAAGCCTCAGTTAAGTGCAGTGAATTTCCAGTGTTTATGTGCTCGCATGCCTGCTTGTAACTTTCCCTATTTTAGACATAATCAGGACAGAGGAGTTAAAGAGGAGGGGTAGAAGGGGAGCAAAAAGCTGAGAAGGACTGATTAAAAGAGAGAAAGAAGAAAGTTGGAGAGAGCAGTAGAGCAGGAGAACAGAGGAAATATGAATATATTTGCACAGTATAGCAGCAAGCATACGAAGATTTGAATTGCCATGACGACTTGCTGTAATTGAGAATCACTCCGACAATACTTGTAACAAAGCCATGGTAATCAGGAAAAACATCTGGGAGTTCGAAGCTGGAAAAGTACAAGAGACTAAAGCACGGGCTCTAACAAACCTGAGAAGGACTGATACATACACACACTGTTCTTCTGTTTGAAATTAAAATGGATTTAGCTCCTTATGAAACTGTGCTAGTAGCTCCCCAACAGCATTCAATCTGGTTATATTGGTATGACTTCTGTAAAAGCAGTGGACACTTTTCCTTGGTGTAAAAAACATATTCTTCAAAAACAACACTCGGATACATTAACCATTAATGAGATTTAGAATCACATCAAATAATAATAACAACTTTAATTTATAAAGTTCCTTTCCAAACCCCAAAATGCTGTGTATAATGATAAATTATAAAATAAATAAAATAAGAACATACTGTACAGTACATGACAAAACGATCAAACATAAACCCCAGTGAAAAGGTGTGTTTTAAGTTTCCTTTTAAAAGCAAAGAATCTGATTCTCAAAGAGATGCAGGAAGGGCGTTCTTAAAAATGTAGCATGGTTCACTGCTAAACCAGAGTTATATTAGGGATTACCATAGACCCACTGTGGCCAGCTCTTGTCTGAAGAGTATCCATCCAAAAGTTTCATCAATCACCCTCAATCATCAATACAGACATCCTTTTAATAAATGGAGATCTTTGATCAATTCAGCAACTGATTAACTCTAGAGTGCACATCTCTAGTAAGCTACAGAGCACTTGTTTGATCCCAAAAGATCTTTGAAATACTAATCCAAAAGCTCACCAGCTAAAAGTTTTTTAACTGAGGTTTTTACATTTGTCCAGTGCAACAGTTGTATAACGGGTGTCCAATCTGTTGCCCTTGCCAGAACTTCTGACAGTTGGATTGCACTAACAAAAACAGAGGGAGTGCTCAAATTCCAACTACAAAGCAGACCCTACAACTTTACAAAAATGTGCACTATATCAGTTAAGAACAGAGACAAAGTTATTATAACACCCCATTTCCAGATCTGATTTGAGTCTCCACCCAACTAAATTTGAAGGGGTGCCTGTGCTTTATCAATAATTAATCAATCAGTTGACTGTGCAAAATCAGGTCCCTGTGCAGTTTGGGATCTTTTGATTGCGTATGTACATAGAGCTGGATTTACTTTGGATTTATTCTTGGTTCTGTTTGGGGGGTTTCATGGCAGTTAATTCTGCTGTCTTGTAGTTATTGGGCTCTGGGTTCAATTCTGTCAAGGGGTAAGTTCCATTTGGAGTTTCCATGTTCTCACCACATATGATGGCATCTCTAAAATAGTGTGCATGAGGGTCCTGTAACACAATGGCATTTTGTTCCCTGTGCTTCTGGAATAAGTTCTGGGTTGCTGCAACCAAGAATTAGCAGCTCTCTGTTAAAGGGCAGATTAATTATTATTTGGCATAAACAGGAGCTTTCTGCAATTAAACTGCTGTCACATCCATCAACCTTTTTTACTACAAAAATTGCAACTAATTGCTAATGGAAAGACTAATATTTCTACAAGTTTACAACTACAATCCCCATTTTGCGATCCATTCATCCATCCATTTTCAGGGATTTGGCAAACAATTTCACCGGTCGGTCCTTCTCCCATTGACTCGCCTGTGTGGGTATTACTTTCACTACAGCGTGAAACAGATCCATCCATTCATTTTCTAACTGCTTCATCCAATTCAGGGTCACGAGCTGAACGCTGTTCTGGCAAGCAACTGGCACAAGGCAGGGTACAATCAATACAATATGTCGGGATACCAACATATCAGAGACACTGTGACAGTGGAGCACACCTCCCACTGCACTCCCTACTCCGTGGCACATGGGAATGCACAGCTACAGCACCTGAGGCTCATCAGGTTTGCTATTTAAGATCCCCACGAGATTGCGAACGGGGTTCAAGCTCTGAACTAGCGTTCTAACGAAACGGCTACTAAACTATTATTTTTCCCTTTAGTGGATAGACTCTTCTTTGTATATAGTGAAGAAGTCTTGTCTTACGATACGAGTACACATAGGCACACTGCTTGCTCCCTGTCTAAGGAAAAGAAGTGCTCAGGCAGTCCACGCAAACCCACACTATTACAACACAAACAAATTCACTCACACTAGAGCCAGTTTTCCCAGAAGCAATTTAATACACCAACATGTTTTTGGACTGAGGGAGGAAACCAGGGCACCCAGAAAAAAACCCACACAAATACAGGGAGAACATGTAAACTCCACACAGATACATGGAATCTGCAAATAGATTACAGGTTGGGAAACCACTGCATCACTGTGCCGCACTAGGATTTTAACCTAATGCTCCTGGAAGCATCTGGGCAAACAAGACAGTTACCCATTAAGCAATTCTGTCTCGCACTGTTGCCAAATATATAATAAAAACAATTAAATAATAAAATGATTAACTTAAAGCTGCTCCAACATTTTGAGGCATGATAAGCAGTTTTCCTGCAATCCACAGAAATTACAACTCTGCAAGATATGTACAACTTCAGGCTTTCTTTGACAAAACTGTCATATTCTTTAACATGCCAGGATATTGCCACTCTCAACTCTACACTGCATTCCAGTTTAACTAGCCAGAATAATCAATTGGGCCAAAAATAGATGAGATTAGCCAGATCTCTGTACAACACAAGGATTATTTCTGTAAAAAATAAAACTGAAACAAAGCTGGCACTACAGCATTGTTTTTTCAAATGTATCACTTAAAAGCAGAACCATCAAACCCTAATTGTGTAATATTAAAACACTTAAAAAGAAAATGACTTTAAGACTGTCAAATTAAGCTCATTATGGCCAGCTCCATTACATCAAACTTTAAGATTAAACAAAAAAGCAAGAGAAGAGGGATGTACTGTATATGAAGCAGTTCTTTTGAAATGCAATTCTTTAGCTCTTCACACAATAGAATCATGGAACAAACTGAGTATGACAGTGTTGAGACCATCATGCTGTTTCATCCGGGAAGAAGCTGACTGAGCAAATTTCAACATTCCAAGAAGATCAAGACACAGATGTTTCCAAGAAATACTGAACATTGTTTAGCCATACATCAATTTTCGACCTACTTCATAAAATTAAGTCACCCATTTTCTAACCTCTTTATCCTGTACAGGGTCACGGGGAAGCCATAACTTATCCCAGCAAGCAACAGGCACAAAGCAGGGTTCATCCTGGCCAGGATGCCAGCCCACCACATGACAGACACAGACGTACACACATGCAACAGGGCCATTTTCCCAGAAGCCAATTACCAGTACATCTTTGGAATGTGGGAGGAAACCAGAGCACCTAAAGGAAACCCACAAGAACGGGGGAGAACATACAAACTCCACACAGACAGCACCCCAGGAATAGAACCCAGGGCCCCAGTACTGTGAGGCAGCAATGCTAACCATGGTGCCACTGTGTCTCTACTAAACAAACATGTACTATTTGATTTTATTTTCTCATGCAAGATCAGTCTACAATACTTTTTTTTTTACTGTAGCCAGCATATTTCTTTTGAACCAAACTCAATGAATGACTATTGAAGGATGATTCTATGGGTGTACTGATGAATCACAGCCTGTGTTTATCCTCTGGAATAAATTACCACACTTAGACCCCTCAACGAACATAAGCAGGTTCAATGTTCAGATAGAACGGGCAGCACTGAAATCAGACATACCTTTGGCATCTTATGACTTTAGTCAGGCACGGCAGACTAAACAGACACATCTTGACTAATTAATTATTCTAGGTATCCTTGCCACTTTCCTTCACCTCCCTGCCTACCCTTCATCTAATCAAACATTTGTGATGTACATAATGGCCAGACTGCACAGAGGGACAGTTAAAAATTAACAGGATAGGACTGCCTGGCTGTGCCAGTTATCAAGAAGCTTGTGCTGAGTGTCTGCTCTTTTCAGCCACAAGAGGCAGCAGTGTGGAGCAATGGTTAGTGTTCTGCACTTGGAACTGGAAAGTTGTGGGTTCAAATTCCAAGTAAGCAGCTTGCCATTATACCCTCCAGCAAAGATCTTTCAGGTTACTTTGGTAAAATGGCCTGTGGTATAAATGGCAGCAAACGTTTAAGTGACTGATTAATAACATATCCCCAGATCCTAGAAGAATTTCAAATGTCTTCTATCAAATGAAAATGAGGTTATGATTGAAAATTAAGCATATAACCATTTTTAAAAACATATCTGCCAATGAGAGGAGACCTAATAACTTTTTTCAGTAGCTAATCCAAATCCCAGGATCTAATCCAGCCTTTTAACAGAATCCAGGATATCAACTACAAAACCATAGGTGGATAGCTTGTTCTATACCGCCAAAACACTTTGTGTAAAGAAGTGCTTCCTATTCTATGTGAACAATACAACAGTTTCCACTAGTGATGTCTGGTTTGGGTTTCTTGTTTCGCCTGAAGCAGAACGATGCAAACCAATGCCTAGCACAAGGACAGCAAGCAAGCGTGTCTGCTCTGCACATATTAAACATCACAAGATGCTTCTTTCTGAAAACATGGAATATCACTTACTGTATTTCACAATCACAGTTAATGGCAATACCATTGTAACTGATATTGCATAAAGTAAGCGCAAGTCCAGGAGGTGAAGCCTCAAGGGAGAACGAGCTATATTCTCTGATCTCTTCATCTTGCACTACAAAAGCACTTATTGTCTTCTTGACTCTTACATCAGATATTTCATTTCCAGTTCTGAAAAAAGCCAAATTCTCCTTAAATTAGGGAGAACAGGAAGCTGTGCTATCAAGCTGTTCCTTCAGTCTTGGTACCCCGTGTGACATACATCACAGAGGTGGCTACTTTTACATTGTACATTCTTGAAACACACACTGTTGAAACAAGAAACAAAACCAAAAAATCCAAAGGCCTGGCCACTTATAAAAATCCATCTAAATATGTTTTATAAATCCTGCTGCAAGGTTAGTGCTTTTTTTTGTAACACTAACAGTTGAAGAGCTGCAACCAGTAACAAATGTAGTTCACGCAAGTAGTTCAATTAAAGGATTCAATAAGTAAATGAGTTCAGACAGACCACACAGTATAACCCTTGACCAGTGCAGAAAACCCCTTGGCCAAGATGAACAGGACGTTGATAAGCAACCCTTACTTTTAGTCTGTTTCTAAAAATGTACATATGATCTTCAGCAAAGATAATAAATGTGTTTATGATTTACATTTTACACTCCTACTGTCTGTTCTGACTCTTTGAGCTGCGGAGGGGGGGTTATGGATTCTATCAGGATACTGAATGTACTGTACTACACGACCACAGCCACTAGACTGAGACAGTACAACGCAGCTGGGGCTTCATTTTGTACCTCTGTGGCATTCCTACCTCTCAGCAAGTGACCTGAGCACATAAGAAAAACCACCATGGAAAGAAAAATATAAGGAGATTTCAGTCCAACATCCATCCAACCATTTTTTGAACCCCTCTATTCAATAATTAAAGTGCTTTGAGAAGCCGCCTTTAAAGATTAATTTAAATTAATTTAAAAATTAAGGTTTATTATTATTATAATACCAGGTTGCAGGGGCGCAAGGAAGGATACACCCTGGATGGGATGGGCAGTCTGTCACAGAGCACTCAAAGACACAAACACAAACCTGCACACACCCACACCAGGACCAAAGTTCCCAGGAGCCGGTTAACCTATCATTATGCCTTTGGATTGCAGAGGGAAACCCACTTGAACATGGGGAGAAAGCAAACTCTGCTCAGCTACCAGGCTGGGATTTAAACACAGGGACCCAGAAATACAAGACAACTCAAACCATTACTCCACTGTGCTGCACTTTATTATAACAAAATTCTTTAAGATACAGATCTAGTCTTACCAAACCAACACCAACTATTACTGTAGGAATTCACCAACTACAGTGAATTCCATATCCAAACTTAAACTAAAAACCTATAGTTTAAACTAGTCTAAATTAAACCCATGAGAGAATGTGGCTCTCTGACCTTCACCAATTAACTAATTAATCAATAATGGATCACAGATAACCTACTTAGACACACAATAGAGACCTAAAATAAAGGGCTAATAGAGGTCAAATGAAACTCCTATTCTAATTACTGCTGGCCTGTCACACTATCACCTTCCAATTATGAAAAAGAACACCTATTAATACAGAGCAAGTAGCTCAGTGCCAACATGCCCAAGAACTCACTCAATCTTATTGGAATTCATTTTGGCACTTCACTATCACAGCCACTTCCACTGTCAGCAGGATGGGCTATGAATAGCTGACAAACTGAGAACGAGGGACAATTATTCACACCTGCTATCTTCTAAAAAGGTGACACCAGTCTCAAATGTCCTATCCCTCCCAACAGGACACAGCAACGTCCTGGGACCGAATATCTATTGGCTCAATGTGTGCATTTTAAACAGAATATACAGTTGTGTGCAAAGGTTTGGGCAAAGCTGGTTAAATTGTGTTTCAATGAATCTCAAAGTGAACAGAAGATGACACAACCTCTACATGGGACAAAGTTAAACCAAACCTCTTTCTGCAAATTATAATACACATTTACTATTTTTGTTTATTTTAACAGGTCCAAAAATAATAAAAAGTGAATGTGGCATGTGCAAAAGACTGGGCACTCAGGATCCAGTTGATCCCTTCCAGTTCATTACTACTTTTTAGTTTTTGTTTTTCAAAGGCCCCAAAACTTGATTGATTCATTAGGCCAATTACCTGTAAGTCAGGTAAAGACAAGTTTAGGGGTTATAAAAATACTCTACCCTTCTAACAACTCAGGTTCCGACTGCTGTTCTGACTGCTTTCTATAACCATCGACTCCTCCAGAATTGTCTAAGAACTTGAAAATATAAATAATTTACTCTTACTAAGCAGGGGAAGACTATAAAAAGGTCTTTAAATGCTTCCAGCTTGCAATTTCAACTGTCAGAGACTGCAGTTGCAATCATTAAGAAATGGGAGTTAAAGGGAACTGTTGAAGCCAAGGCAAGATCTGGATGACCCAGAAAAACCTCTGATAGCTCTACTCAAAAACTGGTCAGATTTGCAAAGCAGAACCCATAGAACTGATTAAATGAAATTTTACTTTTTGGCCACAACCACAGAACATACATTTGGAGAAAAAGGGGCGATGTTTTTGAAAAAAGAACACCTTGCCAGCCGTTAAGCATGGGGGTGGATCTATTCTCCTTTGGGGTTGTGTGGCAGCCAGTGGCACAGGAAGTATTGTGCAGGTGGAAGGAAGAATGGACTAAATACAGTATCAACAAATTCTAGAAGCAAATATCCCAAAGTTATTGAAGAAACTGAAGCTGAAATCAACCATGAGGTACTTACAGGAATAAAAGATTAAGGTTTTGGAATGGCCTTCACAGTCCCCAGACATGAATATTATTGAAAAGCTTTGGGGAGATATCAGTCACGCAGTGCACGCAAAAAGACCTAAGATTAATTCTGAGCCTGAAGAGTTCAGCAAGGAAGAGTGGGAAAAAAATTGAAAAAGCAAGTATAGATTTCTGCTAGTGGAGAAATTAATAAGTACTGACTGAGTGCCCAAACTTTTGCACATGCTATATTCACTGTTTTATTATTTTGAATTAAATCAAGTAATCTTGGAAGATAATTCCCTTGTTGCGTTTCCTATGTGCGGAATTCTACAGGTTATACAACTGTTCCATTAAAGTAAAAAAAATTTTGTAAAGACTCCTTCCTAGAATTGTTGGGCAGTTGTAAGGAAAAGCAAATTGCAGACTCATACCATTGAGAAGCTTTACATTTATAGATCCTAAGACAATGTGAAGTTAAAATAATTATCTTTAGCTCGTTTCAACTTTGGGAAATGCATAAAAAAACGTGACTGAAAAGTTTAGGTACTGTACAAACGAATATTCATATATTTCTATTCCACAACAAATAATGTTAAACAGAGAGAACTGCATATAATTAGATATAAAAAGTTATAGAAAAGAAAATAGTATTTGTGGGTTTTTTTTCAATTTCGAAATGTAAATTTGTAACCTCGACTATCTATAATCAGTTTTACAATTCCGTAAATCGGCATGCATTGCAATGTCTGACAAACAATACAGCCATAAATTATAATCTGGTTCTGTATCTTTTGGTTATATGATTTTTTTCCCCGTGCGAGTTCATATATAACGAAATTAATGGTGCCGGATTAATCATTCCAAATTAAAACCACGTTAAACAAAGCCGCATAAATCTTAAGCAATGGCTGGTTAATTTATATTGCTGTGCAAAACTTTTTTCCAACGTCTGGACTCCTTTGTAGACAGAAGTTAAAAAAAGCGATGAAGTAGCTGTTCATTAGTCAATACGCTTGCAAACACGAAGCCTTCCGTTTTCTAATTGCGCACAGAACTCCTTTCAGCGCTGCTGTGTACTTAGGATGTTTACACCAAAGGTGAGCGGGCTGTGGGTAGCTGTCATTGAGCTGTCTTGTGCCTATCAGCACACAGGCGGCTAGGGGCGTAACGATACTTTCTGACCCGAAAGGGGTACTCCGCTCCAGCGTTGGGAATAATTCCCTTGTTGACAGGCCGCGCCCCAGCTCAACTGGACAGAATCCCTAGGGTGACACGGCCCCTCCCTGACAGATTAGCGGTTCTGGCTCATGAATGAGATAGTTATGTAAGACGCATATTTGCGCACAAACGCGTTTTGAGTTGGAGTTCTCGATTCCTGTCTAACGGTGCCCTCCCTTACGAGACCTTATCCTGTTTTCCGTGAAAAACTATGTTAACTTACATCCAGTGATACTGAAAGTCAGAAACAGACTAAAAGAAAATATTTCTTTCACATAATTTCTGTCCTGCGAAATGATCTACAGTAGTATTTCTCAATGCTACTCCACCGCGAAGTGTTCAATCATTAACTGAAAGAGCAAACAGTACGATATATTTACAGAAAGGAAAGGCAAGCATATGCGTATATGAGCAAATAAGCAAATAATGTATTGTAACGCTGCAACAACTTTTTAATTTAAATATCAGGATTATATCTTTTAATCACAGAGCGCATTATATTTTAATTTATTCATAGTAGAAATTAATCAAAATAAAAATGTTGTGCCGTGCACTTCATTTTTCTCACGAAAAAAAAGTTTATTCTAATGCAGTTAAGAAGAAAACCACAAAAGCCTCTTAGAAATTCGCATCCTTACCTCCAAGTTTAGGGTCCGTTTTCCTCCGGAATCTGTCCTTGCCCCGCAGCCTGGAGAAAGTCTTTCTAAGTAAGGGCTCTGCCATGGCTGAGTTGGGGGACCCTGGCGTTCTAAACTGGGACGGCGATCCGATGAAGCCCCATGCCGGACCCCGCTCCTTCAACACAAACAGCAGCACAGTCCGCCTCCATCGCTTTGCAACTCAATTTCTCTGGCTAGGTTTCACAGGAAACAAATTCCAGGGATTCTTTCCCAAAAGCTTTTTTTTTTTGAGCGGAGGAGGCCGATGTAGGGCTTCTGGGACTTGTAGTTTTCTCTGATTTTCGTATTTACGAATCCACATCATAAAAGCGATTTCACCTTTTTTTCTTTTGTTAAATAAAGCCGTTCTTCTGCCATCTTCTGGAACAGAGGATAAAATCATGTGAAGATTGTGATTAGATGGATTAACACATGAAATCAGGAAAAAGCAGCATCTCGTCCGCATGCAAATAGCGTATTATCCGAGAACCTCGTACTCATTTACATGATGTGGGGGCGGTTACGAAGAATGATGCTAAATAAACTTTTGTCATTAGAAGCTTTCCTGCATTAACATAAATAGTGTCTGCAGAACCGTTACATTTATGAACATTTCTAAATACATTACTAAGTTTTCCTCCATATAACAAAAACTTTTGGTTATTGGAACATGTTATTATTTTTACAACACCCAGCACTATGTGAACGTTTAATATGGATTTAAAATTTTAAAACAGCATCATCCCTGGCCCAGAGAATGCTAAGTAAACAAAAACTAGCATCTTGCTTTTTATCTGTAGCAACATAATATACAGCAGGCAGAGCATTCAGGCAGGACACTACTGTAGTTCCGATTTGATTAAAAACATTTAAAACGTTGCAGTGACAAAAACGGTAACCGTCCGTTTCACTGTTAGAATAGATACTGTTACACAATTTGACCAATATTTTAAAAGAATTAAATACAAACTCAAAACCTGAGGACAGAGAAAAGACTAAAAAGACTGTGTCTAAAACGCAAAAGAGTAGGAGAGAGGAGACAGCTTAAAAGCAATAACGACGCCCAAGAATTAGATGTGCATGAGAATGTTTATTGACGATTTGGCTCAACCCATTTACCTGAAAACCAGTCCCCGGACCATAAGACAAATATGGGTGGGGCGCTGCTGTTGTATTTTACAGTATTGCCTCTATTCCAAAACTCGCGTTAAACATGTTGAACGTGTTAAACGTTCTTTCACACAATGCAGCACAATCTTATATATAACGTATATTTATCCGTTACGTATATAGAGTACACCTTAATGTGAAATAGCACAGCCCTAACAATCCCTTATCCAGCCGGGAAGCTCAGCGCCCGTATTATTCCTCCCTCCCGGTATGAAAGCAAAAACGTATTCTGGTCTTTCTAGGATGTATCTCCAGCCAGGCTTACCGCGATGCTGCATGTGCTTTACTGAAAATAATAACTGAGCAAAAAGGGATTTTCAAAGGACGAGATGTAAAAAATAAGTGGGGTGACAATTTTCAAGTGATATTTTTTTTTGTCGTGGGCGGAATAAAGTCTCACCCACGCAGCCCAAATGCAGGTGTCCTTATTAATTATGGGCCTCACTGATGGGTGCAAAGAGATTCGTGCAACCTAATTAAACTTTAAGATTTTATTTTATTTCTTACATCAGTGTTTCTCAAACGTTTTGTATACCAGGGACCAACCGCTTAGACGTAAAATGTCTTCCTTTATGCCTTTATTTAGACAGCATATTTTCTTCCTTCTCTTTAGTGCAGTAGTTCTCAAACCTAGTAAGGCACCCCTGGGTCTGCTGATTTTTATTCCACCCAGCTTCTAAAACAACAGTTCCAGTTTACACCTTACATTGATCCCTGTGCCGGTTCAGACTGTTGGTTTACTTGATTCTACACTCAATCCCAAGTTTCAGAAACACCTGTAAATGCACAATGTTGAAGTAAGACCTTTCTCCTCAAACTTCCATCCATTCAATTTCAAACCCCTTCTTCCAAAGGGAATCCGGGGAAGCAAAGGGCATAAAGGGAATTCCTGGACAGGACTCCACTCCATCACAGGGTATACACAGAAACAAACAAAGACAAGTCAGAGCATTTTCTCAGAAGTCACTTACCCTACTACTGTTTTTTTGGACTGCAGAGCACCCGGAGGACAGCCACATGAACACGTTAAGAATACAAACTCCACGCAGATAGCACCCCAGATCGAGGCCTTAGCACCAACCAGTGCCAACCAGTGCCAACCAGTGCCACCCCTCCTCAAACGTGTCCACCCTTATTGTTAAGTTAACAGCTCTTCTAAAAGGTGACGAGTTTCGAACACTGTCTGAACCACTTCAACAATAATTGTTGTTGTTTTTTTTTCCTTCAGCAGAGGTACAGTACGGCTGGTCACGATTCAGGCAGCATAATTGAATAGGTAGAACCTCTGTCGGCTGTAGGGCTGCTTCCAATTCTAAATACCATCCAACCTTTCAAGAGAGAAAAGCACATTTTTAAAAATACGCACAGAATGAAAAACTCAGTAATCAGATTAAGAAGTTAGCTAGAAGTTAGCTAGAGCAAAACGCAGAATAGACGGAGGTCATTCTCAGTCTTGGGAACCCTCAGTGAAAGGATCAGCAGTAAGGAGATGAGCAAGAGTATTAAGCAAGAGTTCACAGTTCTTGGGGAGGACTGATGGAGACGAATCTTACACACATAAAAAACGCATTAACGCTCAATAAACTTAACAGAAAAAAAGCGGATTTCCCACAAAAGAACTTTTCCGGAATACTAAAGAACATTAAAAACTACGGGATACGTGCGACATAAAACACAGTCCAGACGCAGCAAACAGTGAAAACAGAAATGTCGTTGACTTTTACAGTACATTATAGCTACAAAAGGTGCTAGGAACCTCACAGTTGACGGTTGCATTTGGCTCTAGGTTGATGTGTTAAGTAGATCTCATAGTTAAGTAAAAAGAGGCGAAGTGGAAAGACAGAAAGGCGAATTAAT
Source organism: Lepisosteus oculatus (assembly GCF_040954835.1). NCBI lineage: Eukaryota > Metazoa > Chordata > Actinopteri > Semionotiformes > Lepisosteidae > Lepisosteus > Lepisosteus oculatus. The sequence goes on along the minus strand of NC_090706.1, from coordinate 18,842,371 downwards.
ATGCTGTACCACCTTGTCTGAAAAAGTGTTCAACCATATAATTGAAAACGACGCGCAAAAAAAAAACAGTTTCCTGTTTGTTGCCAAATTTATCTTTTCACACAGCCAGGTGTGGGTTGTAAACCTAAAATACTAGACCACAAGGCGGCAATTCACACATCCTCCTCCTCAATCACTAAAAATATGCGCAACTTCCTCCCCGATGAATGACAATACTGGACAACTTCCCTAAACAGAGGGTGAGACAATTCCAAGTAGTAGCGGCCAACAGCTCAAACAGGCGACTTTGCCAGGAGGGGAAGGCTCGCTCAATAATACAGTATTCGTCTGTAATGACAGGATGTTCTGACCGGCGCGGTGTCCGTTAACGGGAAGCTTTTCGTACTAACCTGACGCCAGCGTCGGGACTGAAGGACAGGACTGCCGCTACATCTGGAGATTTGGCTGTCCAATATCTTACTCTATCGAAAAAAAAATATTTCATTAAATGTCTGTGTTGGTTGGAAATACTTCATTTACATTTCATTTTTAAATGTATTTTCTTTGCAATAAGAACCACAACTTACAGTTGATGCGTAACGTATTTGGTATTAGATTTGTTGAACGTACAGTACGAGCCTTGGAATCTAGTTAACTTTCAAAAGATGACATGAAAATAGTTGATGAATTGAACAAATTTCACTCCCAAAGAAGAAATTGGCTGGGACTGAGGATATGTCTCGGTCTGAGGAAAGTTTTATGTTAAATAGTACTGGAATGACAGAGACAATTGTTATACTTACACTTAAATCTCCGAGGACTGATGATCAACTATTACAGTACTGTATCTGGACTAAAGAAAATGATATATATGTGCATATAGACAAACAGAACATAGTGTACGATTTTAAGATTTTCTGAATGCTTTTAATAAATTTCCCCATAAAAGATTAATTCTTAAATTGAAGGTAGATAAAAAGGAGGTCATTCAAAACAGAGTACAGATATGGGATGATACTCAAACTGGACTGATGTAATCAGCATGGTGCTACAGAGACTTATAATTAGGGATAATAGTTATCAGTATTCTGACCAATGATATAGAGTTTGGTTCACATAGTAAATTAGTTAAATTCACAAGTGATACCAAAAAAATAGAATTAGCATGCGTCACAGAACCAACAAAATAATTTTAAAATAATTATACAAGATTCAGGAGTTGCAAAACAACCACTTCATGTCGTGCAGATGACATTTAATTAAGTCACGTACAGAGTTTTACATGCAGGTAGAAGATACCGTAAGATGGAAAATACAGAGCTGAAAAAGCTACATACTGTATGAAAAAGGCCTACTGTACAGTAGGTGTTTTTATAGATGTACAATATAGGGAAGCAATACAAAAGTGATAGATTATACTGTACTGTGTAGTTAAAAGAACTGAATAGCAGTAAAGCGGCAGAGTGGTGGCTCTGTGGCTAAGGCTCTGTGCTGTGGCTGGAAGGATGCTGGTTCAAATCCTATGGCTGCCAGAGGAATCCTACTCTGTTGGGCCCCTGAGCAAGGCCCTTAACCCTGACTGCTCCAAGGGTGCTATACAATGGCTGACCCTGGGCTCTGACCCCAAGCTTCTCTCCCTGTCTGTGTGTCTCATGGAGAGCAAGCAAGTGCATGTGAAAAGACAAACTCCTACTGCAAGAAATTGTATATGCCCGATAAAAGTGATCTTATCTTTTCTAAAGGGGTGTTAATTGTACTTGCCCATTGTAAGACTTCATTTAGAACATTATGTACAATTTTGGTCATTATGATACAAAATAAAAAACTGCTCTTGAATTAGTTAAGGGCAGCATGATGGTGTTGTGGTACATAAGCATTGCTGCCTCACAGAGCTAGGGCCATACTGTAGGTTTAATTTCAGAGAACTATCTGCATGACGTTTGTATGTTCTCCCTATGTTTGCATGGGTTTCCTCTGGGTCTGATTTCCTCCCAAAGGCCAAAGGTATACTGGTAGGTTAATTGGCTTATGGGAAAACTGGCCCTGGTTTGTGTCTGTGCGTGCCCTGCGATGGACTGGCATCCTGTCCAGGGTGTACCCAATCTTGTGCCTTAGACTCCTCTGCAACTCTAAATAGGAAGAAGCAATTAGAAAATGGATGTTTGGATAGACTCAACCCAGAAAAGAACTACTGGTCTCAAATTAACCTCCTGCATTGATAGGCTAAAGGAACCATCTTAAACAGGAAAGACTAGGAGGGAACATAATTTAAACATTAAAAATGCTCAAAAGCATTGACAACGTCACAACAACAGACGTTTTGACATAGTAACAGTGAAACATGAACCAATAAAATGACTAGGAACTACAGAAACATGTGTTAAAAATAGAGAATAGGTTATTTTTTTACACAAAGGGTTGTGGGAGTATAGAACAAGCTACCCAGTGATGATGTTAAAGCTGATATGCTGGCTTCTGTTAAGAAACGACTGCAATCATACGAAATAAAGGTGCAGAATAGCCTCTGCTCCTACTGTATGAATTTTATGCTCTTAAATTTCAAATCTGGCTCTTTAATAGAATATTGCTTTGCAAAGCTTTATTCAATTCATAATGCCTTTCCGATTTAATTTACGAAACACGTATACAAATTATCCTTCAAAGAAATCTCCACAAAATTTCGGAATTATGCGCACTTTTTTGTCAGACACTTTAAAGATTTTACATTTTCAATCAAACCAGTAAAAAAATGCCAACACTGTGTTAGCGAAACCAATACTTTAAATTAATATATTAGAAATGTGATGTTTAAAATGGCATTTTCCTGTATTTGTCACTTGTTGAATACCAGAGCCTAGCGTTTCTCACGGGTCCGTATAGTTTTTTAATAGGGATGTGCTAGTATTTCGCTAATGGTCTGTAAATGTTGTACAGATTTTTTGTTTATTCTGCGTACAGGTTAACTGATAACACTAGTGCAACCCAGAAAAACAATCGTGCATTTTTTCCACAAAAACTATTTTCTGGAAGGTATTGTCTAAATAGGAACATTAAAGCAGACAATAAAAATATAATTCATTTTAGTGTCTTGGAACTAATCCCAACAACATGTCTGCTCCTTGACGCAGGAGATGGTTTGAAAACAACACACTTAATTCCAGTTAGAGTATTCGTCTAAAATATGTGCAGTTAATTTTAGACTTCAGGTAAAAAAATTGAAGGTGGTTTTAAGGCTGTCCTTGCTCCTACTAAAGCATGCCATTCACAATCTTCACCAGCAGGCGGCAGCATTGGCGTGTCCAATTCAGTTCCCCTTGGAAATCTGTACCACACATAACCGGGGTCTGTTCTATAATTGCTGTTATTTTTTTCTGTAAACGCACGGGACTTTCGTGGCAGCGAGTGAAAGGACTTAGTTTAGTAAAGCGCATGTACATTTATGAGGGGACCGGGGTAAAGTTAGCTTGAAGTTCGAAAACGATTTTGGCACGCCTGTAGCTTTTACACGAAACCTCTTAGAGTTGCGAGAATACTTGCTTTGTGTATAAAGTACATTGTGAATTCTTTCTCAGCCTTTACTTTTTCGTTTTTATTACATTTTTTTGACCAAGCACGAATATTCTTTTGTCCATATCTTCGCAATGGAAGCACAGAACGCCTTCAAACCAAATGCATTTTAAAGACCACGACTTGTGGAAATTTACACAGCCTCTATATCAAACTATCAGTGAGCTATTTTTTTTAAGATAACACTACAGGTAATCCGCTGGGATAGGTGGGTCTTCTTCATGACTCAATAGCATTTCAAATACAACAGCCACACTGCTGAAACCAAGTGTTTTACTCACCAGACAGTCCCCCTAACCTTAACCTCATACAACCTTGCTTTGAGTTGTGGAACAAGAAGGGCCACAGCCACAGCAAGGTTGTATAAGGTTAGGGGGACTGTCTTGTGTGTAAAACACTTGGTTTCAGCAGTGTGGCTGTTGTATTTGAAATGCTATTGAGTCATGAAGAAGACCCACCTATCCCAGCGTATTACCTGTAGTGTTATCTTCAGAAAATCATTAAAAAAATAAAGAAAGGAGCCACAGCCACAGCAAGGTTGTATAAGGTTAGGGGGGCTGTCTAGTGTGTAAAACACTTGGTTTCAGCAGTGTGGCTGTTGCACTTGAAATGCTATTGAGTCATGAAAGAAGACCCACCTATCCCAGTATATTACCTGTAGTGTTATCTTCAAAAAATCATAAAAAATAAAGAAAGGTTCCACAACCCAAAGCAAAGCTGGTGAAAGTCAGAGGACCTGCTTAGTGTCCAAAACACGTACTTGCAGCATTGTGGGTGCTGTGGTTTAAATGCTAGTGGTTTGTGAACAGAATACCCCTATCCCCGTGCATTGTGCCACATTAAATAAAAGCAGGAGAAAAAGAGATTCAGAACACAAAGCTGTGTCAGTGTTCTGTGTAAAAAGTCGGTTTGAACATAATGGGAGCTGTTTTTAATAAGCTGCTGAGTAAATAATATTTTAATCTTCCTGCTGTCAGTAGTATTGTGAATATAGTTGACCCTTACCTGAATGAAAACAGGACATAAAGGAAGGGTTTCAGAAATCAAACAAAGCTTTATTCCCGTGCTTACAGTCTGGGTAATTGGAGACTGCGGTGTTCTGTTTCCTATGGTCATATACGGGTTTTTCACACGAAGCCGTATTGAACAGTATTGTTCGCGTTGTGAACGTGTGCACACAGCGGTCCCCCGGGTTCCAGTTAGTGCTTAATTACACATCGATGAAAAACCGGAGGTTTAAAAAAAGATAATTAGCTCACTGATAGTTTGATGTAGAGGCTGTGGAAATTTCCACAAGTCGTGGTCTTTAAAATGCATTTGGTTTGAAGGCGTTCTGTGCTTCCATTGCGAAGATATGGACAAAAGAATATTCGAGCGTGGTCAAGAAAATGTCATAAAAACGACAAAGTGAAGGCTGAGAAAGCATTCACAATGTATTTTATGCACAAAGCAAGTGTTTTTGTAACTCTAAGAATTTTCGCGAAAGCGCTACAGGCGTGCCAAAATCGTTTTCGAACTTCAAGCTAACTTTACCCCGGTCTTTACCGCGTTGGTGCAGCACGACCGTCTGTCCTGATGGACTGGTGTCCCGGCCAGGGTGAATCCTGTCCCGCGTACCATGCTTGCCGCGATAGGCTCCAGGTCCCCCGTGACACTCAATTGGAAGAAGCGCTTAGAAGATACATGTATGGATTTTAAATAGATCCAATAGTGAGTGACAGTAGGTGTGAAGGGACACCAGAATCACGAAGAAGTGAACGAAGCTTAAGCATAAAAAAGCATACTGGCTTTGTAAGACCTACTGTAGCATGAATGGAGGTTGTTTGGAGGAAGAAGTATGAAAAATGTATTCTTTGGAAGGAAATGTTCAATTTGCTCGATCTGAACAATATATACGGTATACACACACAACCTCAAGAATTGTATTTTTATGCTAGAGATTGTAAAAGGGAAGATTCCAATCGTCAACGTAAACACTGTATAATTTCCAGCAGACGCGAGTAATTGATCTAAACCACAGTTTGCTTAATATTTTCACATCTGTCCGAATCACACGTTCTTGTGACTATTATCAGTAGTGGCTATGTCACTAAAAAAGCAGTTCTTGTTCATCCGCTGTGTACAGAACGCTCCCGTTGCAGTTCAGCTAATCACCACAAAGCGGAAGCATTTAACCAGAAAAAATTCACCTAACAAAATTGTGCGCAGTAAAGAACAAGACTGCGTTTTAGGATAGAGCGGGTTACGTTAAAATAGCTCATCTGATTTACACGATTTTTTCAAGTTTCATGATTTTTTCAGGTTTTCGAGATAGTAATTCTCAGAGTCCTGTGCGTTTTATATACCGTCTTTTTTTTAAATCGCGACGTGTATAAGAAGCTTAACAAACTGCCCTATAAATAATTATCCACTATATTGTTAACGATTTTTCCTCGTATTTTAAATCCAATAGGAGATGGAGAAAAGCAGCCTATTTTTGTCAGCAGGTCGCTGCACAGGGGATCATCGGGGGGAGTCATAACACGAGTCTAGATGTTTATACCATTCTCAAGTGTTAAGGAGTCCAAAGTTCATCACCCCATTAAGCTAACTTTTACGGGGTAGAAATAAAGTTATACCGAAAGTTGGAAGTCAGGTCTGTCATAATTTCTGTTTGTGTAAATAGGAGACTGAACTCGAAAGTTACAGGAGCGCATTTGGGCAGAGCAGAGCTGGATACTCTTTGACACCTGGATACAGTGCCACTACCTGTTAAGGAATCACCGCGTCACTGAGAAAACGGAAGAAATTGGGAAGAAAGATATTCCAGGCTCAATGGCATGACCTAGTGCGGAGGTCTACAACCGTGGTTATGGAGAGCCCCAATGCAGCCGTTTCTAGATGTCACAAGGAAATCACCAAGTAGCGTTTTAAATACGGGACCCGTGTTATAAGAGTTTTTGACGTAAATCATATAATCAATACCGGACTGTTCCTGTTGTATTTGATAAATTATTTACCAAAGCTTTAATGCAGCGTGGTAAGTTCAGGTTATGACTGCGATGGCAACATTAATGTAAAAGCTACGTGAAGTCGCTGTGTCTTTTCAGTCACAACACAGGAGGTGGAGAATTTACGTGGTGTACAAATAGCCACAGCCACCATTCACTCTTATATTTCGAAAGCTAGTCTGCACAGAATCACCAGTCGATAGGCAAACGCAGGTAAGGATTCTAACTCCGTCTTTTACCTAGAAAACGAAAACACTTTCCTGATCAGTCTGCCTTGAACGGTTGTTAAAATGTTTTACATTAATCGCTTTCTAAAAAGCTATGGCACATTGTGCTATATTATTCGTTTACTCATGAAAATACCGTAACACCTACTGGTTCTGTGGATGATTACTCTATCAAGGCAAAGTTTAAGATTTACGATATGTGGATATTATATAATTTTAATTTCTTACCCTAAAGCAATACTTATCATGTGCAGCAATTGGGGACGTCTTTAATCGGATAGAGATTGCGATAGGCTGTATTATTCTTTATTCTTTATTGCCACACAACAATAGTTGTTGGAATTTGCTTTCTGGACAGCAAGAACTTAGATGAAACATAAATACAACATATACAGTAAAAATTGAAATAGGACAGAAGAAAAACATCGTCACTTACAAATGTAAACAACATTTTACATGATTGGAGGTGCAACTTGAGTAGAGAGATGAAATGGAAGGGAGTTCACAGCCAACATTTTTTTCCGGCTTTGGACACAATCATTTCCAGTTTGCCTTTTGAGTAGTTATCCAAGCTCCCTTACCAAACTGTAATAGAGGTTGTCAGAACACTTTGGGTTTTGGCTGTGTAGAATTGAAGAAGAAGTTGCCGGTTCACTGTATTTTTTGAGTTGCCTAACAAAATACATCCTCTGCTGTGCTTTCTTGACTATGTGGTCAGTGTTGGTGCTCCATTTAAGAACACTGTTTATGTATGTACCCAGAAATTTAAATGAGTTTATGGTGTCTATAGGAAAGTCTTTAATGAAAATTGAAAGTTTCCTGTTCTGGATGTGTCAGAAGGCAATGGTGATTTCCTTGGTTTTAGAAATGTTGAGTAGGAGATCGTTGTCCAAACACCAGGCTGTTCCCAAATCAATCTGCTTTCAGTATCAAGTCTCATCATTATTCGAGATGAGACCAACAATGGCAGTGTCATCTGCATATTTGAAAATCTTGACAGAGTCATCCCAAGATGTGAGGTTGTTTGTGAAAAGGGAAAAGAGCCATGGGGATAGGACACAGCCTTGGGGAGCACCTATGCTGAGAGGCAGAGGGCAAGATGTCCTGTTATTCACCTTGACAGTCTGTTTGTAATGAGTTTAAAAGTAAAACATTCAATGACACATAGCAGGGTTGATGTTCAAGTCCATCAGTTTACTGAATAATTTATGTGGATTAATGGTATTAAATGCTAAGCTGAAATCCAATAAAAGGATGAAGGCATAGGAATTCGGCTTCTCCTAATGCTGGAGTATACAATGGAGAGTCAGGTTAATGGCATCTTCAACAGACCTGTTGGCCCTGTAGGCAAACTGGTGAGGATCCAGCAGGAGAAATGTGAAGTGCTTGAGGTGCTTAAATACTAAACACTCAAAGGCTTTCATAGCCACCGAAGTCAGAGCAACTGGTCTGTAATCGTTGAGGCAAGATATTTTTGGAGATTTAGGTATTACAGTATATTACATATTTTAAAACCATGAGGGACTTTTAGTTGAAAAAGTTAAATATTATAAATGTTGGTAAACACAGGAGCCAGTTGATCAGTACAATCCCCGAGGGCTGCAGCTAACAAATTGTCTGGGCCTGTGGCTTTTCTTTTATTTGGTTTTGTGAAGATTGCTCTTACTTCATCAGTATGGATAGAAAATGGAGGAGGCAGAGGGGTAGGCGACAGTTAAGGTAATGAGGAAGCCTTCACATCAGGTTTTTCAAAGCGAGCATAAAACTGGTTAAGTTTATCTTGGAGACTGGGGTCGTCATTCAGTAAGGTGGCAGAATCTTTTTCCTTGTAGTTGGTCATTTCCTGAATTTTCCTCTAAACTGTATTTTAGTTGTTGTTAGGAAATTGTTCTTCTAGTTTAAATGGCAAATTTGAAAAACAAATTCAACAAATAAATAGGAAAAAATACATTGGTATATAATTCTTCATGTTGAGTTTTGGATGGTTTTATCTTTCAAATTATAGTTAGGAACCGGTGTGGAAATGACAACCGCAAATCAAGTTCAATAAACAGAGAAGGTGATATAGTGGGGGGATAGGGAGACTCAACATCAGTGTAATCAAGTCTAGCTCAGTGCACAGGTGAGGAAAATTTAAAAGGCAAGAGACATGTCAAGTTACATTAGGGAAGGAGGAAGTAACACAATTGTTTAAGTGGCTGCATTTGTTTCTGTAACACAGGGATCTCCAACCTTGGTCCTGGAGATCCACAACCTAATAATTCTGCACTGATACTGTATATTCATGAATAAGATATTTTTTAAAGAATTTAAGAACTCTTGCAAATTATTGATCAAATAAGATAAGCGCTGGTCAAATCAAACAAAGTCAGGTCCTTTCTTTGTTCTGAATGTGTTATAAATTATTAGTTGCATCACCTGTTTAAATGATCACAGTTAAACTGTTCCATGTTATTTTTTATACATGGGTGATTCAATACTACAGTTTATCTGCCTATAGCTCCTGATTGCCTGGGATTCTGTAGAATCAATTAAGTAGGCACTTGTTGTAGGATATAAATACACTTCCTGGAAAGCGTAGTGCAGCCTATCTCCAAACCTACAGTTCACCTCAAATCACCTATTATTAAAAATGAGCAGTCTGATTTCTGTTCCAAATGATTTCCTAGTTAGATGGCAAGGGTCACAGTAGTTAGCATTGCTGCCTCTTAACGCTGGGGCCCTGGGTTCAATGCCTGTCCTGGGGTGTTATCTGTGTGGAGTTTGTATGTTCTCCCATTGTCTGTGTGCATTTTCACTGAATGCTCCAGCTTCCTCCCATAGTCGAAAGACATAGTGCTAGGCAAATTGGCTTCTGGGAAAATTGGCCCTGGTGTGTGTATTTGTGTCTGTGCCCTGCAAAGAGTGGCATCCTATCCAGGGTGCAGTCTGACTTGTACCCATTGCTTGCCAGCCCCAGCTCTTCAATGAGCTTGAACTGGAAGAAGTGGTTAGAAAATGGATGGGTGGACTAAATTTGTTGATTGAACACACCACCTGTTTAACTGATCATGGTCAAATAGTTCCAGGTCTTTAGAAAATCTGCCATACTGGAGTTGGAGACCTCTAGTCTAGTAGCTTCTGATTTTTGAGTGCTCACATTTAATTTGTAAATTAAATACATAATTATAAAACATCTAAACAGTTTTTACAGGTTATTACTCAAAGCATTTATATAATTAAAGAAATTAAGAAAACTCCCATAGACATTTAAGCAAACAATTAATTTAATTGTTTAATAGACTACTTACAGTAGGTTAGAACAAGAATAAGATGATAGTACACCTTCCAGGAAATGTCTGACAGACCTGGGTTGGAAGAAACCGGTGTTACAGCACAAGCAATGTTGTCGATTGTAATGTTGTATCTTTATTTTTGTTTTACATTTCCCAAGCAATGACTACATGAGAGTTTAGAAAAAAAATAAAATACCAATTCCAATTATTCCCTTTAGTTTTTTTTTATATATATACAGTACCTAATAACAAAAGGGTTTTTTCAAATATCATGTTGGTGTTATTTGGTCTTCAGACTATAAACTCACATAAGCCATAAGCCATAAAAATCATTCAGAGCAACCTAGGGACAGCAGCTATATTATAACATTCATCAAATGCATCACAATGTATTTCATTTTAACATTGATTTACATGGTGTTACTTTTAGAAGAACTGGTGGTTATGACAGACTTTTATAATGATGCTTTGTGATACGGTAAAAGGGATTTGTATATCACATGGAAGAGATCATGTTAAAGTGCGGCAAAACTGAAGTCATGCTTTTTGGCACCCCCCATCAACTTCGTAAAGCCAGTCCTGTAACCCTATCTGTAGATGGTTCTGTACTTGAGCTTCAATCTAAATTGAAAAACCTTGGGGTTATATTAGATTCTGGCTTAACATTCGACCCACATGTGCAGCATACTGTCAAAACATCTTTTTTCACCTCAGAAATATCGTTAGACTACTCCCTATGCTATCACTAACTGTGGCTGAAAAGCTGATCAACACATTTGTGTTCTCTTGAATTGACTACTTTAATGCTCTACTCGCTGGGGTATCTAAATCTACTTTAAACAAACTGCAGTACTGTATGTCCAAAATTCAGCATCCAGAATCCCGACCAGGTCTAGTGCAAATGATCACAGTACTCCTATCCTGGAGTCTTTGCACTGGCTTCTGGTCAAATTCCGTGTAGACTTTAACATCCTCATGCTCACCTATAAGGCTCTGCATGGCTTGGCACCTCAGTACCTGTCTGAACTATTATCACCCTACTTCCCACCTCGCAACCTTCGCTCTTCTAATTCTGGTGTGTCCTCCAAGCTCGTCTACATTGTATGGGTGACAGGGTCTTCTCCTGTTATGCCCCAAAGCTCTGAAACTCTCTCCCCAAGGATATCAGAGAGTCACCTTCTCTAAACTCCTTCAAATCCAGACTCAAAACCTTCTTCTTTAGAAAAGCCTTTACTAAACTGGTTCCATTCTTTACCCCTCTGCTTTTCTTAGTACCACCATCCACAGTCCTATATATTGTCCTATACAATATATTGTAATTGTGTTTTATCTTGTGTATTCTTTTTATTTATTGTTGTTGTCTGTAAAGCGCTTTGAGAAGCCACCTTTAAAGGCGCTATATACAATAACGTTTTTATTATTATTATTATTTGGGGGTTTTCCCACAAACAAAATTTTCCACAAATACTGTTAATTGGCCAATTGGATGTATGTATGCTGAAATTGAAATGTTAGAGATGGTGAATCATTGTTTTTGTGCTTAGGGTCATAGCAGTGCTTGCTAAAAGGGATAGCGATCTAATCTTTACAACTCGAGTAAGAAAAGAAGAAATTAGACAAAAATTGCGAAATTGACCATGACATGATCACTTTTAATGACAAGACAGGGTGAATTTAAATGATTTGTTTCAAAGTGTGGTTAGTTAGATCTTAAGAGAATGAGAGAAAACTCAAAAGTAATAGATTGAATACATAATGTGTGAAAAATGCATAAGTAAACACAAGTCATTTAGAACTATGTGTACAGTTTTGGTCAAAATGCTGCAAGAAACATTTTACTGCACTAGAGGAAGTATTGTAACAGACTGTAACTGAGAAGATTGTGGGAACTTGATACAGCTACAGTATAAAACTACCTTTCCTTTCAGAATTATGAAAAGAGATTGTGGGAGTCTAGAACCAATTCCCAGATCATGTGATTGTACCAGTGCTTGGTATCACTAGGGAAAGGGTTAGGTAGATTAAGCCGCTAGTAGCCAAATAAACTGGAGGATTTGAATTTCTGCATTTAGTTTGTAGGCTTTTCCATGCTTTTATATTTATTAGCTAATGATTCATTGTATGTCTGTCTAGTGAATGATCAAGCTAGTAGTTTCCGGGATAGCTAAAAATGAAAAAATAAATAAATTTCAATTTGTTTCTCATGGATTTTTTGCATCTACTGCGTTTGGACTTTGCATTTAGTTAAAAAAATTTTTTAATCCAGCCTTTAGGTCAGGCTCCCAGTCCAGTCCACATCATGGCACAAAAGCGCACCCTCATACACGCAAGCTGAAGTCTGTTACCTAGAGACGGAAAGGCACTGCAGTGTGGCAATGCTTCTAAAGTGGAAGGATGTTTCTACTTCCTGCAGCTCATTTCAGTTATTCTGGTTTAAAGTGAAGTCTTTAGAAACAGGAAATAAGAGTACTGTCCACTGTTTAAGATGGAGGAAAGCAGCTGTCCTAAGTTTATAAGGTGAATCCAAGAGCAGGCAGGGAGCCAGGCAAGCACGAGGGAGTGCAAGCAGGACAGAACAGGACAGAGTAGGCAGCATGGTGTGTGCAGCAGGCAAACACAGTCATCAATCAAAACAAGCTTCAAAGCTGTGTAGACACAAAGACACAAAGAGAAATCCGTAATCAAGGTCAAGACAAGCAAGCAAAGTTCGTTATCCTGTTGGACGCAGTGCAATACCAGGGAGAATCCAGGAGACATGGTCAGGGCAAAGTGAGGAATCCAGGGTGAGACACGGAGGAACATGGGAACACAGGAATTTGGGAGCTCAGGAACTTGAGACCTCGAGAATTTGGGAATGTAGGAACTCATGAACTGGGGTACAAAGCTAGGGTCAAAGCATAATCTATACCACAAGCACTGCTAGATCAGACTTTAAGTAGCCTGCTTCACCTGAGACAGTGGAGGTACTGATTACCCACAGGTCAAACAGGCTTCCTGTCTGAATCCTCTGCAACCAGCCCTGACAAAAAGCTGAGTAGAGGTGTGGCCTGGCTGCCACAGTAGTGCTAGCCTACTCTACAGTGTTCTAGAGAGGGTGAGCATGACAATACATGGTCAGCTGGAAGTTACCATACTGTTCATCTTCTAATTGCTCTGAAATATTTGTCAACACTGTGAAAAGATAAAGTAAAAAAATATAAATGTAGAGCTTAATCTAGCAAAGGCAAAATTATTGGGTTTCATGATTAACTACAAGCCACCTTGTAAACTAGAATAAAAAATTGTCATCAGATGCAGAGATTGAAAAAAAAAAACAGAAATAGAGACCAGTGCAAGTATCAGAGCATACCTTTAAGACCCAGCTGGCTCCTGCTGTTCTGCTATGAGAAAATTTAAAAATAATTGCATTTTATATGCACTTACTGTACCAAAATGCAAATGCAAAAAGAAAATCAAATGACCAAATACTTAAAAGCATTTTCCATGTATGGATTTGATAGGTTTTTGTCTTCTTTTCTAGTATAGTGCTTTGTTGCTGCTGAAGTCTCTGTGAGAAGTTATTTATACATTGATTTGATACCAATAGAAAGATCTTAGTCCATTAACATCCTCTGAAATGACATGCATAGTGCAATCTACATTCTGACAAAGTAATATGAATTTTCTATTTTCTAACCCCTTCTACAGAATTTTCTGAGGTGGCGATCTGCCTTCTTTAATAAATGGCTACTTTCATATAGGTTCAATTTTTACTGTTGAACTGAATCATAATTTATACAAAAAATGGGAAAGACTTTTAACATTTTTTAAAGTCCAATAGAAGATAAATTGTATTCTATTAGAAACATTATATGACGATTGGGGAGACACATTGGTTACAAGAATACAATAAGTCAATATGAGTAACTGCTATTTTTTTAAAGAAGGAAATGTTTAAAAATAGAAATGCAAAATACCTTGTGGTTTTTTATGGCACCTGGTTATAGTTAAGAAACAATGTCGGTTTTGAAAAGGTATTAGCCAATTTGCTTCACATCCTGTTTCAAAGTGTTTGGTTATCCTGAGGCTAGATGGCACAGAATTTACACAGCACCCCCAGGGAAAACGAAAGGTTTAGTATGAGCCAAAACTTCTTCTTCCTCCAGTCAGCACTTCCTCTGCTATCTGGTGTCTGTAAAAAGCTGTTAAAGTCTGTCCAAATAAAAATAAACATGCTTGTTCTAATGTAACAACAACCATGTGTCTAAAAAGACCTGAAAATGTAGTGTTGAATTATGCTGAGCTGTTTTGCTGGTTTATCTGCAATATTAGACGATCTAGAAAACGTATCAAGAACAAAGGGGATTTTTTTAAAATTACAGAACTACTGTTTTACAATACAGCAGAAATGTTTAAGGAATTATTGCAGCCACTGTACTGAACAATGAGTGTGCAGTGGGAGCTGAGTTTTCAGACAAAACACTTGGTTTTCCAGTTGATCTATGTCCCTGTCTGAAAGAATGAGACTTTGGGTGCAAGTTGTGGAAATAAGGTTTCTCTGTAGGGTTGCTGGGTTTTCTTGACATGGTGAGGAACTCAGCAATCCAGGAGGATTGAGTGGAGCCAGTTAAATTAGCTCAGGCATCGGGTGAGAGTGACCCCTGCACGCCTCCAGCTTTAGGTGTACTAGGCCACTGGGAAAAGATCTCAGGGCAGACCCAGGACATGCTGGAGGGATTATATGACTTGATTGGCTTGGGATCACCTGGGAATCTCCCATGAGGATACTGTTGCTGGGCAAAGGGAATTCTGGCGTGTTCTGCTCAGGCTCTTTCCACTGTGACCCTCACCAGGAGTCAGATGTTAGAAAATGATGATGATAATGAAGATATTTTTTTTACAGAAACAAAACGCTGCCAGTCATCCATCCAAGCATCTGTCAATAAGCACCATTATAGGTTAGTATGGAACTTAAAAGCAGCAATCACAATGCATTGTGGGTGTGACTATTGGT
The DNA here is from genome assembly GCF_040954835.1 of Lepisosteus oculatus. Lineage (NCBI taxonomy): Eukaryota > Metazoa > Chordata > Actinopteri > Semionotiformes > Lepisosteidae > Lepisosteus > Lepisosteus oculatus. Next base: position 18,827,340 of record NC_090706.1, on the reverse strand, counting down.
TAAATCCTCATCCAATCAGAATTCTGCAGGAGATGGCATGGCATTGTCCTATGACTTCTCATTCTGCCTTTTTGATATAGAGTAAGTCAAAGGTTGCAGTCATGGACAGCTGTTTCACCCTGACACCCTGAAAAGAGAACTATGAATATGAATATTTAACAGCATTTCATACAATCCCAGTGTTACAGGAGACTGAACTGTCTTATAGCTCACTCACTAGTCAAAGTTAGTTCATAGTGATAGTGTCATAGTGATAAACCCTAATAAGTTTGAAACAACTGTCTGTGACTGTTGACTTCACCTGTAATGGATAGGAAAATTAAGACAGTTCTTTCTCCTGTAGCACTTTCTTTAAACAAAATGTTAATATTCATAACACATTCTATGTGTTGCTGAATCAGTGAATATGTATTTACATTCACAGGCATCAAAGACAAGATTAATTACTAAGCTTTCTGATTTATAGTAGAATTCATCACTACTTTTCCAATATCTATTTTTCCAAATATTTTTTCTTGTTCTAGTTCCTGTTAGCTCCTTTACAATTTTCCTAAGCTGGATTTTGCTATCAAATGCAAAGTTTCCCTTCTGTTACCAAATATACAAAACCAAACAAAGTTTTATGCACAATCTCAGGAGAACGCAGTGGAAAATTTTGAGATATCAACTGCAAACTCTCCTCTTTGAATGGGAGGGTTTAGATGGGAGGAAGGTTTTAGAAGGAACATGGGAGGATTTAGAAGGAAATGCTGCTTATCCCTTTCACTGGCTATCTTTCTTCCTGATTGATCCTTGAATCAATATGTAAACTAGTAAATGACTTAGATGGGCAAAATGGCACCCTCTTCTTTGTAACCTTTTTATGTCCTTATGTTCATAGGATGCTGTCTTTTCTGGAGCACAAATGGGGCAGCCTCCTCTCCGGTACCACCTCCCCACGGGCACTCCTGCTTAGTGTCTTCCTCCTCCTGATTGGCACTCTTTTGTTCAAGGCCTTGCTGAGGTTTGCCCGTTTCCTGTGGCACTATGCCCGCAATGCCCAGCGGGTAAAGTGTTTTGCTCAGCCAACCAAACGCAATTGGTTCCTTGGACATCTTGGTCTGGTAAGTGCCACTGACTGAGCAACCAATGTCTCATTGCTCTCTGACTACTCTTGCACAACTGTTTTAAATCCACTTTACAAATTGTAGTGCAGCTTTGTAGCATTTAGAGGGATGAGAAGCACAAAGAGGTAGCATGGTGGAGCAGTGGTTAGCATTTGCAGCCAGTGCTGGGACCCTAGGTTCAGTTCCTGGGGTGCTATCTGCATGATCTTATCTTGTTCCTGTGGGTTTACTGTAGGTTCACCTGGACCTGCCTATCAACATTCCCATTTATTTTACAGGATGTGTCAAAGGTACAATAGTTAATAGTTCATCATGCAGATCAAAGCATGGGATTTCACCATTGATTCTCAATCTCTTGTTTACTATTACAACTTCCACTTACATGAAACTCTCCAAGGGGAAAAATAGACCATAAGCAGACATTTTGGGAATTTGTGATTTAAAAGATGTAATTTAGTTAAAAAAGGATATATAAATTATTAAGGAGTGTCCCCTTAATTTCAGTTTGTCAGATGTTACCATCTTTGTCAGGACTTTTTTTAAAATTGTGTCCCTAACAGTGATAACACATGCCCACCCACAGACACGTTTTCATTCACTGAACAAAGCATTAGGAAAACTTGATCAAACGAATAGACATTCTCAGTCATATGCAATATGATTCATAGCCCAGTAGACTTAATGCAGATGCTATACAAATTATGCAGCTTAGAGTGGTTAATCACATTATTTGGAGGGGGTTCCTGATATTTTGGCCTATGTGTATATGTGGCACTATTTATTATGGCCTTTTAGACTGTTAAATACAACTAGGATTAGGCTCAACCTGATATCTCTCAAATGAACTGATATTTAATGTTTTACACATGTATTGAATGTCTCCATTAGCTTTTGAATTTTTTGCCTAATAGCAGTAACAAAGTTCATCTTGATCAGAAGAAAGGGTTGTGTGAGATGATGTTGGTGCTGTGGTTGGGCAGTGAAGTGGTGGTTTCTCATCTCTTTATTTCTTTTTTATTAACTTACAGAATGCAGGCAAGAAACTTGCAAGTTCTAGGAAAATATCAACAGCTTTGTGAACTTATTGCTTCCTGTGGGTCATGAAAGATGACTGATTAGTGACTATCTGAGGAAGAGTGGAAGCAAAGTTGTTAACAGTGCAGGGGATTAATGCTCATTGTGCTGATCATTTGCTGTAAAGACAGCTGAGCAAGGCCATATGTATTTACAGGAAAGCTCTTAAGTCATTAACACTATAAGAAAGGTCAAAGGTAAGAAGGGTCCATTTATTTGCTAGTCGCCTGTCGTTCAGAATAGCACAGTGATTGTCAGAACCGCTGCCTCACAGCTCCATAACTTGTCGTGTTTTTAATTTCTCTCAGTAAATTATCACAGAGGTTTGTCCCCCATGCTGTCTGCCTGATGGAATACAGCCAGTTTGAAGCGACTTTCAGCTCCAGGAAAAAGGACAACTTTCAGTGATTGTGTTACATTAAGGCCTAGAGCTCAGAAACTGTCTTTGACAGATGTAATGGACTCAGTGTAGAGGTGGATGGACGGAAAGACTAATTACAGCCGTGCTGCTAAAGCAAAACTTATGAATAGATAGTGGTGTGTAATTCTGCATTCCAGACCACTTTGCATTTATCATTTCTGTGTAGATCTTGCCTTAGATGCTGCTTCTTATTCCTACGTAAACTTTGCATTTCACTAAATTGCTATATTAATTTTCTGAAGCCCTCAGCTTCAAGGCAAAACGATTTCACATTGCATAGTTCTTCAGATAAGTTGACTTCTCCACCTTTCATATATTTATTTCATTCTGAAAGAATCTCCTAGGAAAGCTGATCTTGGCAGAGAAATTTTGGTTCTCCAAAACCAGCAATTAATGGCATGTACGTGCATGTTTGCCTTATACTACATACTGTAACTTACTTCCCCTTATTTAGAAACAGCCAATCTACCAAACAGCTATATGCAGGTCTGCAAAATGCATGTTAAAGTGTTTTGTTTTCTTACACTTCTTAAAATTGCAAGGCTTGTGTCAGTAGTGATTCTCATTTGACTCATTCATTTTCTCATTCCAGGAGCCGTTAACAAAAGCGATAGCTGTAAACAGCAGAGTAGACGAACTGAGTGCTAAATTGCAATTTGATGTTTTAATAGGAAGCATCATGAAAGCATATTAACCTTTTCAGGGAAGTTTTAAAATACATTAGCAGTGCTTTATATCACTGGACAATTTAGAGTAGTCCAAGTTCATTATGAATTTGGGGCCGGTAGAGATTGCTGTCAGTTCATCAAGTAAGAGTAATTAAGTATGTTCCTGAGACATTCTGCTGCTCATTAGTAATCCACGGCCATTAATTTAAGGTATCACAGATTATAAATTATATATATTATAAATAAATTCTATTTTTATTGTTGTGGGGAAAATCTTGGGTTTTAACACATACCGTGTACATTACCATGCTGTTCTATGACTGCTGATATACTTGAATAATTTGTTCATGGGAACTTCCTTGTCCTGCATGCAGGTGCAGGTTTTTAATGATGTAAAAGCATGGTTCTCATGCAGGGAGGTTCCCTCAAGTTCACTGACATTGACTTTTGCTTGGAGCTATTCTAAAAATGCTGACTCTAGGTCTGGAACAAGTCATCACCTTACAGCATTGCCCTTACATTGGTGTGAATGTTTGGAGCTTTAATTCAGCTCATGCTGTTCTTGTAGGAACTGCTGGTATGTGTTTCAGTACATGAGCACCAGGTCCATACACCTATACAGGAAATATATAATATATAATCCCAGGTACTGTATGTAGAATTGATACTAAAAGAATTTCCTGAGATAAGAAACCTCTTTATAACAAAATATTTATTACTGCTGATATGAGTGCTGATATGAGAAACCCTTTACTCGCCATTTTCTTAGACCATGTTTACAGAATAAGCAAACACCAGTATAACTATTAACATTAATTACACTGGGATCACAGACTAAATTTGAACTTGGAAGAGAATCCAGTTCAGAGCAGTTTTCAGAGTTTGGCAATTTATGAACAAACATTAACACAGCCATAATTCCGTAATCCATCCACCCATTTTCTGACTGCTTTTTTTCAGTTCAGGGTCATGGGGGAGCTGGAGCCTATTCCAACAAACAAAGGGTACAAGGCTGGATACACCCAGGATGGGATGCCAGTCCATCACTGGGCAGACACGCACAGGGCAGACACGCACAGAACTGAATGTGACCCTTGAAAGATCATGCAAACTCCACACAGATAGCACCCAACATCCAGAATTCAACTCAGGGCTCTGAGGCAGCAATGCTTACCTCTGTGCAACCTTGCCAGGCAAAACTATGGTTATATCACATAAATATGAATAAAAAAACTGTCACATGTGCTCATTATAACTGTTCCAGGATGTAAAGCATTAAACCAGTTTCATGGTGAGGCGTGACTGAAAGCTATGTTCAAATTCCGGTGTGAGTCACCCAGATTGCATAAAACTGAGCACTAAAGCTGGTAAATAATGCAAGACCAAAAAACACGAATGACTTTTAGCGCAGATCTGTTTTCTTTTTCTAAGATCTTTTGCCAAGTTTTACTCAATAGAAAACCACAGTCGATGATTAAAAACAAATAAACTTTATTTAATGTGGGCACAGCCATTGAATAAATACATTTCACGTGCAAGGAGAAAGAGTGCTTCTGAGCACTTTTTGTGAGTCCTGCTTTCTTTCTGCATAAGGTATCTCTCAAAGCTCATTTGAGCTGTATAAGGTTGCACCAGATTTTTCTTTAGTTTCCAAACAGTAAAAAACAGCATGTCTCACTCTGTTTCAAATGCACAAGCTCATAAGCAGGAAGTGAAATTTATTTTCACAGTTGGCATTCTATGCAGACTCTCCTCCCATTGAGGTTATAAGTTGTGAAACCAGTTTCAGTGTGTTTTTTATGTTAAGGAAGTTAGATTATAAACAACCCCTTTTTGCAGAGGTAGTATCATCTGTTATCAGTTGAAGCAGGCCTGATACAAATGACACTGTAACAGGATAAAATAATTTCTTACTCATAACCCCCACTCAAATAGCCCCGTCAGCTTTCTGAATCTTATTTTTCTCCAATAACCTTTTTAGTTTACACCACTCATTCTAGCTCTACCGTTATACAGCTGGGCTGATTGGGGCAAGCTCAGCAAAGAACCTTGCACAAGCTTATTACAGGAGTGTTCATACTGGGACCTTCTAATAATGTGTCCAGATTTTTTAATGTTCCATTCCCATCAGTAGTAACCAGTTTCTTCCCACAGTCCAAACACATACTGGTACTGTAGGTTAATTGCCTACTGGGAAAATTGTCCCTACTGTGAGAAGGTGTGTGTTTGTGTTTGTGTCCCCCTGTGATGGACTGGGAGTATGACCCTGTGCCGGATAAACAGGTTAGAAAATGTATGGATGGATAATTATGTGCTCTAAGTCGTGCTCTGATTTTGAACCATTTCCGTTCTGATGGACACAGCATCAGTTCCACAGGGTTTCAGAATTTATATGGTTTATTATCTTAATGATAACATTCATGCCTTTCTATTTAATAAAACCACCACTTTAACACATTTTACTAGAAAATCTAGCATTATCTAGAGTTTAGTTAGATTAGCTAGATCTAGCTAGCATTAGCTAGATTTTAGGAACGCACTGTACTGTCCTCTCAACCAGTTTTCTCCTAATTTCTGAGGTAATTGTTGGAACATGCTGCATTGGAATGTAAAATTCATTTAATATCAATCCCATTCAGCTCTAGACAACCTACACCAGTAGTGTCCAAAGTATATCAATAACTCAGCACAGTGCAGGGTTCTACATCCTGTTCCTGTTTTGTAAGTTTTGTATCTATTTTTAAGGAATAAGAACATAAGAACATAAGAAGCATAAAATATTTTCTTATCAGCAGAGTCAGCAAGATAAGGCACTGGCAGTCTTTAATTTTTTAAAATTGTGATTATGCATATTGAATTGCAATTGTGAGTGTGCATATTAAAAATGTTGCATGGAGTTGCTCTGGTGAGCTCTGTCACAAGTAAAGTACATACAGTATGTGTTTCTGCATCAACTATCAGGCTGTGGTCTGTCTGTGGTCTCCAGTTACTGCAAGTCAGGATATTGTGTATAAAGTACATTAAAATATATTGAGAGACCAAGCTTTATTTCTTTAATAAAAGTGAAAAGGTATCCTGTCTAATAAAAGTGAAAAGGTCTCATTTTAATTTGTATATCATTGCATTATACCCATTGCAAGGAGCCTGAAATCTGCATGACATTACCCGCCCCCCCCCCCCCCCCCCAACCTAAAAATTATTAAATTCAAAAAACAATTTTGGTTGCACTTTTCTGAGATGCCTATTGATAAAACAATGGGAGCTAAAATTTATCCAGCTTCCCCTTGTTTGCGTTTAGACTTACTGTTCCTATTCTGTTTTCTGTTATTGATTGAGATAGCTACATTATCAAGATAAATACTGGGATGAGGAGAAGCAATGACTGAGAACTTGCTGGAACACAAGATTGGTCAAGAACAATACATTTTGAAGTGCATTTAATGCAGTAAAAAATATCAAATTAATCCACATGCTCTAGTGCAGTAGTTTCTTTGTTACTCTTCCTAGAAAGCCGTTTCTAACAGCTTCAACCCAATCAAATATAGTCTAAAAAAATTGTGACAGTAAGGACTTCCAAATTGGTTCCCTACTTAATACAAAAAAACATTTTGAGCTTGATTCAGAGAAGGATGAAAAGACAACAATTCCTGTGAGATTTTAATTTTTCAGGTGTTTTAATGTCATTATATGCAATGTCTTCAACAAGAAATAGGTGCCTGCAGTGGCCAAGTGGAGGAGGTTGATGGGACATTAGTTTATGTAAAACTATGTATTGTTGTCTTACACAGAGGAATTGGCTTACTTGTCTCTGGTAGCATGGTTGCAGAGGCTTGCAGTAGAGAGGGCATTAGAAAAGCACTTTGATTTCATTTTAATATATGTGTTTAGGTGTTCGCTGGCATATGAGTGATTGGAATATGAGTCATATAGCACGGTCTACACAGCGTAGTATGGGTGACTGTTGAGCAAACACCAAATAATGACAAAACAAACAGGACCCATACACCTACTGCCCCTCCACATTCATTTAACACTAGCCCAGTCTGCTGACTCTCAGGAGTCACGCACCCAGTGTGATAGAGTCACAGCTCTCGCAATGCTTTTCTGTATATTTCAAATGGCTTTACTCAACTAAGACACATTTCAAAATAATATTTCCCTCTACTGCTGTTAACATTACTTTTGCTACTATTACTTCTACTACAGTTGCTACAACCACTATTACCGCTACAACTGCTACTAATTCTGCGGCTACAACTACTGCTAAGCCACAAAGGTCCAATATTCAAACATATTGGATTTTTATATGTCCTGATTTTATTAAAAAACAAAACTAATAAAGGTTGAACGCCTACATGAATACACTAAGACTGCAAACATTAACGTGTGGTGAAAATGCATGTTTTTGTGTAAGAGGAAGTGTATTTAGAACTGTGAACTGGATACAACTTTACACAAAGTGCATTGTGTGTCCTGCTGCAGTGTTGAAACTGGTGGATACAATTCCTGGACCAAGAACTAACAACTGCCTCCCATTTGTGGATATTTTAGTATTTTTTGTTTTATCCTATGAAAGCCCCCGAGATTATCTCAAAGTTTTACAGTTTATTCTAAAAGAATTATAAAGTTTACAGTATACAGTATTCTAAAAGTATTATCAGATCCTTCATTTTTGCCTTTTTATTAATAAAATAATGGATTGCATCTATTTTTAGCCACAGCATGGTTATTTGCAACATGTGTTAAATGTTGAATCCCTTACAATTCTATATCACTTCTCATCCCAAAACATTCCAAATCATTGTAGTTATATTTATCCGAAACTACAATCTGTTCTTATGAGCAGTGCCATGGGATCTTTAACGATCATGAGTTTCCTTAGATGGCTCTCATCACAGTCCTCAATATGAGCATCTTTGTTTCTGAGGCCTGAGAAGTTCAGGCTGGAAGGTGGTAACACTCATAACTTCAAATAAATTCTGCACCCTGTCATTTTGAAAGAACGGAATCGAACCCTACTATGTTTATTTAGGTTTCTGGTAAGTTTCAGGGTGGACACTTAACAAAAGAGTCTGTATGTGCATGATGTCAGCAGTATGACTGAAAAACAAAAGTAATTTATCACACTTAGTCTGCTGATAGTGAACAATCTGAATACCAGAGGCCTTGGCCACTGCCTTATATATCTATTCTGCTCATTCAACTCAAGTTCTGTAAAATCTTTATGGGTTTCAGTGCATAGAGGGTTCATAGGTGGCAGACGTTAATGATTCTTTTCCTGTTGCATCATTTCATATTTGCTGAGTCATTTTCTAGTTCTTGCAAATTGGGACACCTGTGACCCTGTTTCAGTAAAAGTGATGTCTGGGCTCAGTATTTTTTTTTTGCTCCATTGCCATTTCAGATGAAGAACACAGAGGAAGGCCTCAAGGCAGTGGATGAGCTTGTCAAGACTTATGAGCATTCATGCTCCTGGTGGTTTGGGCCATTCTACTCCATCATCAGAATCTTCCATCCAGACTATATCAAACCTGTCCTGTTTGCTTCAGGTATACCCCCGACACTGACACTGAAGAATGATGAAATGCACAACTGTGGGTTAATTAAGCTCCAAGATCTCTTTATTAGTTTCTCCTGGTCTAATTTCTGAATTTCTCCAGCAATCACAGAGGAATCACTGCAAATATAAAGTAATTGAAAATGGCACTGCAGGGTGATATTTCCTGCCTCTTAATTAATTTGTGTTAAACAACCCTTCCGCACCTATTTGTATACTAATTTATTTATGGAATTCATTACAGACAGAAGTAGTCATACTGTATAAGGTCTATGTTAGTTAGTGTGGAAGATTATAATGATGGTATTTTAATCAAAAAAGAAATAGTGTACAACTTCAGCTTGTAACTTTTTTTAATGTCCTGTCACAATCAATCAAAGAAGCAAACCAAAATGCATAAATACACAGTCATCTTCTGAATATTATTGTTTTGTAGAAAAAGACACTTATCAAGATACAAAGATACTTATCAAATTAAGATTTAGAAATATTTACAGTACATGTACAGATTTGTGCTTAAAACATATTAAAAGGCTGAAACTTTGAAAGAGAGTCAGAAGGTTGTACAATGATATGTTTTGGATCAAGCAATATCACCTAAAGCTTGTGTAGGTGCATGCAATTTGATCTCTGTGATTTGGTGACTTTCTTTCTACTTAGGTCTCGTTTTCCTATCTTTGCAAATTAATCAATCCAACATACACTTTTCATTGCACAGCTGATCAAACTACATAAATACACACTTTAATTTTAAAGGTGGTGAAAGATCCTCAGCAAACGCAGCTAGAAAATGAATTATTCTTTGTGAGCAAGCTGAGTAGCTACTTTAGATAAACAAGGTAAGATATGTCCACAAAGCTCCATTTCATTTGGCATTAGGAATGCAACAAATCTGGGTTCTTTTAACTTTACACTAGAACACATTTAATAAAAAAACAGAACTATTCTTTTTAAATTTCATCTCAACTGCAAACGTAGAATTCCCCGTTGTTAACCTGCTCAGCACATTGCTGTGGCTAGTAGAGCCCTAAGTTTCCCTCTCAGCAAATGTGACTCGTTCCTTCCTTTCTTTTTGTTCATTCTTGCACTAAGATGGTTATTGTCCTGTTAATTTTTACATTTCCCTGTTCAAGAAGAGGAAACATTTCATCATACTGCAAAAATGTATGTGTGCCAAATGGTTTTGACGTCTCATAAATTCTTTCATCTGCGGTCTGTTTGCAGCTTCCATCTCTTATAAAGACGAACTCTTCTATGGTTTTCTCCGACCGTGGCTAGGTAAGGCCTCAAAATCCCTTTGTACCTTCTGTTATACTGAGAACAGGGAAAGTCTTACACTGACAGGCTGAAGTAACTGAATATTGTTTAGATTGTGAGAAGAATCCAGTGGAGTTCAATAAACAGTGAAACACAAAAGGTCATAGGTGGAAACTATGTGGAAGTGCATTTAGAATTGAGACTAGGAGGCACTTGTTTACCCAAAGAGTAGTGGGAGAATGAAACAACCTGCCCATCCATGTTGCTGAAACCAATACTGTTGGTTCTTTCAAGAAACAGCTGAATGAGACTCTTAGACAATAGCCACTATCTATCAAATGGGCTACATGGTGTCACGCCCTGTACACCTAGAGGGCACTCTAGTTCTGTCCTGTTCCTAGCTCCCTGTGATTATTCATGTCTTTCTGGTGTGTCTGCTTTGCTCCTCGCTCAACATTGAGGGTACGGATGTCGTGAGACCCGCCTATTACCAGGTCGCCCCACGTCTGTGGCCTGCGGGCATAGGTTTCTATACCGACTGACCCTGTCTGACCCCCTGAGCCTGTGCTAACCTCCGTGTTGCCCCTTTTACTGCTATGCATAGGGTCTCTACTGCTCACATAGTCATTCCACGGCATCCTTTCCGACATTCGTGACACATGGGTCAAATGGTCGCCTGTCATTTGTACTTCAAAACTCAAAACTTATGTTCTTAAAGCACTCAACATAATTAGAACTTAATTAGTGTCATTCAAATTTCCTAGGATGCTTCAAGATTCATAATTTGCTTACAAGAAAAAAATATATTTTGCAAACCCTTCTTAAATGTGTTGGAAGCATGTTGATGAGTCATTATCTTGAAGGAGTGGCAGGCTGCCTGATGGAACATTTTAATGGGAATGTAACACTGCAGTTTTTGTCCCAATCAATCTGTTTTACACAGCTGACCAAGCCTCAGACTTGACAAAAAAAGTCTCATGTTTCTTAATTCTTAGGAAATGCATTGCTTTTCTCTTTAGTTCTGAAATCTGGATGTGGGTGAGATAAATTAAAACCAGAAATGAAAGTAAGAAAATGTTTTTCCTGTTGTGATAATTCCCAAAGAATGCAGCTACAATTATGGTTCATATGTTCATATGTGCAACAGGTCAGTACAAGAACAACTGTTTTCTACTAAATACATACACGGGTATGTATCTGAATTTTAATCTGGTCCATATTGTTACCAAAAGGAGAGCATAAAATTCTAAAATAAGGCGGAATCAAATCAATGTAAGAATCAGGTCCTAATACCTGTTTTCTCTGCAAAGCAAAATGTAAAAATGTTTGACTTTCAAAGTCAGGAATTCCTAAGCGTTAAATGTCCTTTATTCTCCAGTACAGATTGATGATAGAGTAATGACCTGGCCCAGACTTGTCCAAACAGGACAAGGAAATATGATAATTTTTAAAATTTATATTTTAGCTATTTTTGTGAACAATTAAAACCAGCACTGAGAACTAATACCTCCCATTTCCACAGCAATGCACTCCTAAAATGGAGAGAAAAAAAAAACGTAATCAAAAAGTCCACGATTAAAAACAATAATACTGTAAGTATAGAAAACATAAGGAATATATGTATTATAAATAAAATCATGATTTAACTAACTGCTGACTATTATGATTTAATTGGCTGGTCATTGGTACCATGGGCTATGGAAAGTTCCAGAAGTAAAATGTCCAAAAACAGAATGCCAGTGAGAGCACCGGAGGTCAGCCAATAGTGTGCTAATGGCAGACATAGTAACTGTTAATCACATCTATTTATTTCAGAATAAAGATGTTTCAAAGATGAATCATCATTCAGTAAAGCTCACTTTAGTGAACTGGGAACATCTCCCTCTAGTATTTCAGATAAAAAGTAACAGATGTTTGTCGAAATCACACAGTGAAAGAAGAATTCCTTTAAGCCTTAGGTAAAACAACTTACAATTCGGGGAATCAGAAAGACACATTAAAATCTTTATGTGGGGTTAAATGCATCATATTAAAAAATGTCTTTTCTTTGTTAAGGTTTGTAGCAGATCATTTGATGGCAAATATTAATAATTTTTTCTATGCACAGCAATTATACATTGAGCTCATATTTACAGGCCTATGAGTTTCTGAGCCAAATTTTATACAGACATAAAAAAATCCAGAAAAATCCAAAAATCTTAATAGTTACAAGGCAAAAAAGGGAACTGCATCCTATTAAATAAAAGCCAGTAAGCTACATGTATTATCTGAGTAGACATTTATATATATAACCGTTTTATATGTAGCTGAATGCTTGTGATAGTTTAATGCTAGTTTTTAATAAATATATGCATGCTGAAATAATCAGATAAAGGCATGTAACTAGCTATATAATATTCTATCAATTTTAATGCGCCACAGAAATGAGTGCAGCTACTGTTGGATGCTGTTTGAATTTTATTATGTGGTGAATCACAGTATATTTAATTTTCGTTGTTAATTGATGGGGACATACTGATCTTCTTTAGACTCTCAAGAAAACTGATTGTCATTTTTATGATAGACTTGGGCTTTATTTATGTGTACAAAATATTGCAAGGCTATGCCTGACACTTGTCAAATGCTATTATTGTTTCACTTCATCTTCAGTGTGATTTCAAATTGATTTCTGTGGATCTTGACCAGTCCAACTAGTTGGATTTCCTCAGTTCTGGCAATGATCCTACTGGAGTCTCGACTGCAATCCAAGGAATCTTTCTTTACAAGTATATATCACTTACATTTAACTACATAAAATACCACATTGTACCCATGGTACCCCTGTACCTCAATATCACCACTACCCTCTAAGAATCACCAGTATAGAGTCAGAATAAATATTAGAACAAATTCTAGGTGTCACCTGAGAAATTCGAGTGACACCCAGGTGTGACTGAACACACTTACTTTAAGAAACACATCCTTTTATGTCTAGATTTCAGTTCGCTTTTCTTCGAGGAATATTTACTTCAATATACATTTCAGAACTCTCTATAGCAGACTACAGACGCTATATACGTTAGTAAGTGTAATACTCATGACACCTTTTCTTTATAATTAGGACATGCGATGTAGATCTATTGTGTTGTATTTGAAATTCAAAGTTAGCTAAATATTATAATACATTTTGAAGCTATGAATGCTTAAAATCATTACATCAGAGTATTATTTCAATAGTAAGCAGCTGCATTCAGAACTTTCCCTTTCAATTCGGTGCTCAGCTTAGTATGGTACTTAGTAGCTTAGTCTATAGCAAGTCCAGTACTTTAGTATCCTCCAGAGGGCAGCAGCTGTTACTTTGCTGCCAGTGAGAACATTTTTAATAGCAAGCTGGGCACTAATTTCCGCAGCCAAGCTCCACTCAGGGGAAACTACACAACATATTTGAGAAATAACAGGAAAAAGCTGTTCTGCTTTGAGCAAAATGTACACAGTAAAGTGTGACAAGAAAAAGAATCATTATTCAATATACTGTAGGTAAGGTCCCTGGGCAGTTAATTTTTAAATTGGCTCCACATGGGCCAGAAAGTATTCTGGTTTTCATTTCACCTGAGCTCTCAATTAGTATATTAAACTACAGTAAGTATTCACACCAGTTCATTGATTTTCTCCTTTTCACAGGCAATAAGCTGAACTTAGTCCCTTGAAGACCAGTTTTGAAAGACATTTTGCTCTATGTGACACATGTCACTTTCCCTTTCATGGCAGGCCAAGATAAGTCCTGAAAACTCTGAAAATCACCTTTTAAGAATGCTGTTCAAACAGATTTGTTCATGTTTGTCTTTCAAGGTGAAGGCCTGCTGCTCAGCAATGGAGAGAAATGGGCTCGTCACCGGAGGCTTCTTACACCAGCCTTCCACTTTGACATCCTCAAAATCTACGTGGAGATTTTCAACAATTCCACCGACATCATGCATGTGAGCCTCCTGTCAGAGACAGTCTTCTTCTTGATCTCAAACTTGATCCCATTGTCATTTCAAGCTCATTCTCGATCTCACTTTCTATTTTGATCTTGTTCTCATTCTCAGACTTGATCTCCATCTTGATAAGATAAGATCACTTTATCGGCCATTTACAATTTCTTGTATTTCTTGTATTAGGAATTTGGTTTTTTGCATACCCCAGCTTTCTCTCCATGAAACACACAGATAGAGAGAAGCTTGAGGTCAGAGCACAGGGTTTGCCATTTATACAGCACCCCTGGAGCCATTGGGGTTAAGTACCTTGCTCAGGGGCCCAATAGAGTGGGATTCCTCTGCCGGTCGTGGGATTCAAGTCAGCAACCTTCCAACCACAGGCGCAGATCCTTAGCCACAGAGCTACCGCACCGCCAAAATCCTGCCCTGACTCAGATTTTGTTTTGGTGCTTGTGAAAGTGAATTGAAAATTGGCATGAGCTGCACACAGGGATGGGTGCTGTCTTGTAATAAGATCAGTAGAGAGAATGTAAATGAGAGCTTTCCCATCTTGGTGTTCATATGCGCTTTGCCTGCCAGGAGCAGTTCTAGCTCCCCCACGGCCCAGAATTGGAAGAAGCAGTTATATGGATGGATGATGTCAAAGGGGCAAAATAAACTGTTGAAACAGTGTAAAAGAATTGGTCATATAATACATTATAATAAATAACAGTTCCTATAAAATTGTATCCTCTTTGCCTTTGCCAATGGGAAATGCTCAGGACTGTATGCCCCAGTGTCAGCGGTGCTCTTCATCTTTTTTAACCATCACTTAACTGACAATATGTAACATACATTCTTGGCATAATACAATTATTTATGCATAATTATGCCATTATTCACCCAATAAAATTATTTCCAAGCTATTGCCACCCTGCCACTGTCCTATCAAGATCCAGCACTGATTTTATTAAAGAATCGGGGATACATTTTCAATCAAAATTAGCTCTTACAGGAATGCAAATGATAAGACAGGAGCTGTTAATGGCTTTCTCATGCTTAGTGCCACTAATATAGAAAAGCAATTTTATCACAGCATGGACAAGCCACTGCTACATGCCAGAGAATGCTAAATCCCATAGGAATTTAATCCAAAAGTCATTTATAGCTTAGCATATGAAAATACAGCAAATCTGAGGGAAAGCAGTCATAAAAGGAGTTGAAAGGAATGGTTTTCTGGGCCACCCAATAATAAGAGCCTTGTGAAAAAGGATACAGGAACTTGTTTTGCTTATGTTTCATGATTAAATTTTGTTTTCTTGAGTGAAATGCAGGATTTGTTAGATGCTTTGTCGCCCTCTATCCAGGCGAAGTGGCGACGCTTGCTTTCTGAAGGGACAACAAGCTTTGACATGTTTGAGCATGTGAGCCTGATGACATTGGACAGCCTGCTGAAGTGCACCTTCAGTTATGACAGCAACTGCCAAGAGTGAGTCCATAAGAACACGAGAACAGTTGTAAATGACTGAGGACCATTTAGCCCATCTAGCCCGTTTGGTCTGTAGTAGGTAATTCATGCAAGGATCTCATACAGCCACTTCTTGAAGGATGTCTACTTTGATAACATGGCTAGGTAGCTGGCTCTATACTCTCCCATTGAATTATTTTTCTCTCTATTCTTATTTTTGCCAAGGAAAACCTCACTAATAGTATATCGCTGCTGGCACAACAAAAACCATCTATTATCCAAGGATGGAAATGGCCCTATTGGATACTTCTTTTGCTGCTTGAGTAGAGTATTTATTACACTTCTTACTCATGTTTTTAAAACTCTAGAGGAAATGAACAGAGTGTGAGGTTAGGGGAAATCTGGATTGAGGTGATCCCATAGAGTTCTAGACTATAACACTTAACAAACCAGAAAAAAAAGCATTTGCAAGGATCAGCCGGTGCTGAACTGATTTCAGTCCAGATCGAGAAGAAGAATTGGGAAGGTTGTAGCTAGGGTTGGGATTTCAGAGCAAGGCATGTGTTAGACTGACTCCCTTTCTGTGAATCTCTGGACCAGGAAACCCAGTGAGTACATAGCAGCAATCTATGAGCTGAGCACTCTAGTTGTGAACCGGGAGTACCATCTACTGCACCACTTCGACTTTGTGTACTGGCGCACGGAGGAGGGCAGACGCTTCAAGAGGGCCTGTGACCTTGTGCACAGATTCACTGCAGACATAGTCCAGCGCCGCAGAGCCAAACTACACCAGCTGGGGGAGGAGAGCTACAGGCCTAGGAAGGGAAAAGTGACTGACTTCATTGATGTCCTTCTGCTTTCAAAGGTAAAATGTGAACAATGGAAAAACTGCAAATAAGAGGACATTCAGTAAATTTGTGTCTAATTGTGTCTATTGACTTATCAAACTGTTTTGTAAAAGATAACTATTAATGATAAATACAGCTCCAGCAATCTATGCTTAATTTAAAGCAGGTGATCTCCCATAGGTTTTGCAGGTTTCCTATGGATAAGGATGTGATACATGTTCTAGTTTTGCATGTGCAATTTTATGTCTTTCACAGTAGTGTACCCCAATGCTTTTATTTTTTTATTCACCTGGGATTTGGGTGTTTCATTTAAATTATATTTCTAACTAAATTATCAAAGGATGGACAAGCTCTTCTGACTTTCTCTACCCATTAGAAACATGGTTCCACAAGTTCCTCAGAGCTTGAAAGGAAGACCAGCCCCAAGTGGAGTAATGAAAGAAATCTCAGGAGCCACCATTTTGCCATGAAAGCCCTGGCCTACCTATCCAAACCCAACCCTAAACTGGGCTCTGTGCATTTCTGCATCTTCAAGTGATTTCATTTTGTTCAATAGAAGCCTGTACTTAGATATTTTTTTGGCTCCATTTCCAGGATGAAGATGGTAAAGGGCTCACTGATGAAGAAATCAAGGCCGAGGCTGATACGTTCATGTTTGAAGGTAAGATTGTCCTCCAGAACAGATGTAACCTGGGTTTTGACTTGATTTGGTAGCTGTTTTTTAATATAATATATTATGCCATTGTCTTTTAAATTTGTTAACATAAGTGGAGTGCGGAGTCAAAAATCCCTCTCTCTCACTCGCAGGTCATGACACTACAGCCAGTGGGATTTCTTGGGTGCTGTACAACCTCTCTCTATATCCTGAATACCAGGAGAAGTGTCGGGCAGAAGTGAACTCTGTTCTGCAGGGCCGGGACACAGAGGAGATTGAGTGGTCAGTGTCCATTTTGATCTCTATGCATGTGTTTTTTTAATTCATCTTTGATTATTTTTATAATCATTATTTTGATTGGAATGATAATAACAATGATGATGAAGATTCTGAAATATTTTGATATATTTTTTATATGGCCTATAAAGCGTACTGTATATGGTCCTGGAAAAAGTAGCACTTTACATGACCTCATATGTGTTCATACAGCTGTTTTAAGTAACATGCCTGTAATTTAACCTTTGGTCAAGACGAATCCTATAGGCTGCTACCTTCTCTTTTAGCTGGTACAGGAGCGCCATCTTCTGACAGCTGTATGTGCCTGCAAGTATTCGGAAAGTCGTTTCTCCAGCCGCTGTGCCAGACGACACAATGAACACAGTTCCTCACCACGAGCTAGCTGTAATATTGCTGTTCACTGATTGCAATAATTTTGCAGCTTTTGCAGTTTCACATCAGTTTAATATACTGCAATTTGTAAACAAACAAGCTCATCTCCTACAAGTCATTTATTGCAAATGACGAAAGAACATTAATTTTGCTAAAGTTTCTGTAGACATACTGTACCGTATTTATTTTCTTTATATTCATAGGGTGTGTATTGTCTTAATCATTTATTGATTCATGATATTGATTAATTGACAATTCTGAACGAATATATATAAAACAAAGCAGAAATAAAATACAATAGCTCTTTTGGTGTAACCGTGGGAAGTAACTAATTTATTATAATAATTATTATTTACACTTATATTGGGCTTTTCTGGACACTACACTCAAAGCGCTTTACAGGTTATGGGGACTCTCCTCCACCACCTCCAACGTGCAGCCCCACCTGGATGATGCGACGGCAGCCATAGTGCGCCAGAACGCTCACCACACATCAGCTATCAGTGGGGAGGAGAGCAAAGTGATGAAGCCAATTCATAGATGGGGATTATTAGGAGGCCATGATTGGTAAAGGCCAGTGAGGAATTTGTCCAGAACAGGTGTTACACCCCTACTCTTTTCAAGAAACACCTTTGGATTTCCAATGACCACAGAGAGTCAGGACCTCAGTTTTACACCTCATCCAAAGGATGGCACTTTTTACAGAGAGTGTCCCCATCTCTATACTGGGGAGTTTGGATCAACAAACATCCCCTGCTGGCCCCACTAACGCCTCTTCCAGCAAACTTACTTTTTCCCAGGAGGTCTCCCATCCAGGCACTAACCAGGCTCACACCTGCTTAGCTACAGTGGTCTGCCAGCTGTGAGTCGCAGGGTGATATGTCTGTATCTGTATGGCTGAGTAACTGTATTTTTACCAATCTCAAATTATTCTTTCTGTTTTATTGAATGGTATGTTAGCTTAAGGTTAAATAAAGTAGTTCTCTACAGCCATTTTTTAATGTTGGTTTATTAAAATACAGCACCAGATCTAATTATCTTTATTGTATACAATACATCATCTCAAGGTGCTTTGCAGTAAAAAACTTTAGAACCATGAATGCTTGCAGGAATACAGTAAATTAAAGAGCTAATTGTATTAAGTTAGTTGTAAGAAATTGAAAGACTTTGGGAAAATGTGGAAGTGGAAACTTGCAGGATCCAATAAAAGCCTAAGAGATCATTCCTGAATAGAAATTGAAGACTCCCAAGATTCAGAGCTTAGTCTTGGGAACTAGAAGAATTGAGTTCTTTAACTTTTCAGTACCGGTGGTGGCACTATAGATCAAATAACAATCAAATAATCAGATCTCAATGAATTTTACTTAAATAACTCACTAATTGCTGAGTACTGCATTACTCACCTTTCAATGCAGGGTGGGGTTGCTTTATTTTTCTTATGCTCAGTTTACATAATATAATCCTGATCTTTATTGCTTTTAAAAATACAGCTGGCAGTATGCACATTTATGGTGCATAAGGATGCAAGCAATGGAGATATTGTGGCATCATTTACTGAGAACTATCAGACGGGCAGACCAAGGCTGAAAGGAGACACAAGTAGGACAGTTTGAAGTAGCAGCAGAGGAGTTCTAGAAAGTAATTAATGTGAACATATCAATCCAAGGTTTCTTCAGATCTCAGGAATGCCCTTGACAGCATGGCAGGATATCTAAATGCAGACACCAGCAACTCTTTGTGTAAATAAGTTCCTCTTGAGTTCTGCCTCCTCTTAATTTCACCCTTGTGGCCTTTGATCCCTGATTCACTGTGGAGCCCCTGATTTTGGTGTGTCCTCTGTGCAGGAATGACCTGACGAATCTCCCCTTCATCACCATGTGCATCAAGGAGAGCCTGCGGTTGTACCCACCAGTTACCGCCGTAACCCGCCGCTTTTCTGAAGACATAAAGATGCCAGGAGGACGAGTGGTGCCTAAGGGTGAGGGCTGAGGGTATATCTGTGGGTTGATCACTGTATTTCTTCCTATTCCCTTCTCAAATGTGACCCTTAAACACTTTATCTAAGACATATGCAATATAATACTAATAATTAGGAAGATTCCCATTTACTCACATTTAAATTAGCAATGAAGAGCTGCTGGATATGAATACAGTGACTCTAGTGCTAGCTGGAGGATAGACACATGGCACTGATTGACTTAACATCTGTCTAAAAGCTCCCACATGACTGTCCTGCCAAGTCTCGGCAGTGCTCAGCCAGTGTTCTGCTTGGAGACTGCAGACTTCCAGGTATCCACCAATGATTAATAGATGAACAACCAACACGCTTAGTGGCGATATCTGATCACAGAGGATCTATTTCATTCCAGCCATTTAAAAAAAGTCATGAGGGATTTCTAGCAAGACATACAGTACCTTGTTGTAATGTTGTACATTGAATAGAATACAATGATTATTATGTTTGGCTTTTTATATTGGAGTCGTGTGATAAATCTTCTAGTACCATACATTTTGCATGTGTGTTACACGATGAATTGGTATAGAATAGTTCATCCTCTTTTATTTAAGTTCTTGTTGAAAGGATATGAAAAAGCTTGGTGACAGATCCTCCTAAGTGCCAGTGGTCTCTCACACTGGTCCTCAGAGCATTGCTGCCTTTGCGTTGCTGGGGCCCTGGGTTCAATTCCAAACCTGGGGTGCGATCTGTGCAGAGACTTCATGTTTTCCCTGTATTTCTGTGGGTTTCCTTGGGGTGCACTGGTTTCCTGTCATGGACAAAGACATACAGGTAGTTTAATAGGCTTCTGGGAAAATTGTCCCTGGTGGGAGTGTGTGCGTGTCTGTTTTTGTGTTTGTGTGTGCCCATCCTGGGTGTATCCTGAATATTCAATTGGCTTGTGGGGTCTGTTTTAATGTTGTGTTTTATTTTCATGTGTAGGAAATATTTGCCTTGCCAGCATCTATGGTACTCATCATAACCCCAAGGTGTGGCCAAACCCAGATGTGAGTACCTCTATCACGTTCTTTATCACTTTTATCACATTATCAGTAAGGCAACAATCAGCCAAGTCTCATATAACCTCTGCAAATACAAAATAATAATTTGTCATTTTGAGTGAAAAATTTTGATTGTTCATTGTTTACCTGTATTTAACTATCTGTATTTAATGTTTCAGTGTTCACAGTTCTTGTGTACCATTTGGTACAATTTGTGTGACAATTATTATTTTTTGCATTATACATGAATTTACCCCAAAGTTTGGCATAATTCATGACCATTCTCAGTTTACTAATTTAGTTACTATTTCACCAAAATTAGAATGCTAGATAATAGGAGCTTGGTTGGTTTTCCACCATTCTAGTTCATGAAAACACATACAGTAGCTTTGAGTTTTCATGCAGCTGTGGCGCCTGATCTGAGAATAATCTGGGAATGATCTGGAATTATGGGTTTCCCCACACAGATAAATCATTTCATCATCAAGAATCAGCCCACAAGATGTCAGTGTATCTTGTGAGCCTCTAAAGAGCATCAAGCTTCCTTAGCCATTGAAGGTTTGAAAATAGAAAATACTGTAGAAAGGTTTTACTTACTGGCCCTCTCATTTTTTAAAAGGTTTACAATCCCTACCGGTTTGACCCAGAGCATTCAGAAGGCAGATCATCCTATGCATTTGTCCCTTTCTCAGCAGGACCAAGGTATGGTATCCTGCCTCCTACAGCTTCATCCCATCCTCCTGGGTGTTAACATATACTGTACAAGCATTGATGATTATTGTTAAAGTCAAGGGACACCAAGCCCTGATTTTCTGAGTTACTCTCAGGAGAGGTTAGACTAGGGAGAGGTGCAAAAGAAAGCTGAAGTGACTTCCATACTGAAGTGAAGAAAGATAGAGTAAAACAAATACATAGGTGTAAAACAAAATTTCAGTTGTGTAAAAAAACCTTGGCAGACAGACATTTGAATGTTTTTTCTCTTTTGGTTAGATAACATTGCATGTTATCTAGCATGGCATTCATCTTCACAGCTCACATTTATGGGTTGTCTTGTCATGGTGAAGACCCCCACATCCAGTCTCAGTGTTCTATACAGACTATAGCATTATACGAGGACAGCATGCTATAAATTGTGTGTAGAGAAGGCAATTAACATTGAATTAAGATGTCACATGGTGATGGTTTCCAAGTGTCACATGGTGATGGTTTTCTAATTTCCAGATAACAGGGCACATGAAGTGTAGAAGTTTTTACTGAAGGGTTTGGCCCAAAACAGTTTCCATAGATTGCTTCCTAACCCAATCTCCACTAGCACAGTGATAATCCTATTTACTGTATTGTCAAACCATCACTAATTACCCAAAATGTGCAGTCTATGCCCTTACTATACCATTTTATCAATTATACAATTATTAATGAATGAGCACTCAGTGAGACTAGTCTTGTGGTCTCTAATGACTGATCTAGGGTGATTACAGTGTCTTCATACACCAGTTTGCAACACAGATGTCTCCATGTCTCCTTCACTTCATGGTCATGCTGAATTATGAAGCAAAACAAGAAAAAGAAGCCTGTCTCACTGTAAGCCTCTCCCTCTCCCTGTGTAATTTTGTTGTGCAGGAACTGCATCGGTCAGAACTTTGCCATGGCAGAGATGAGGGTGGTGGTTGCCCTGACCCTGCGCCGTTTCCAGGTCACACCCAAGACAGTGGAGGTCCGCCGCAAACCAGATCTGATCCTCAGGGCTGAGGGGGGACTCTGGCTGCAGCTGGAACCTTTAACAAGCCAGTGACCCCCAGAACTGATGACATGAATGTGGCAGAGCATTTCATCTCTGTTTATAGTACCTGTGATCTTGTTTACTTATTGCCATGGCAGCTCCTACAGTATGTCTGAAGGAAGGAAGCAGGAACTAATTTTCACCTCACCACCATACAGTTGAGACTTGTCAGAGAAGTGGGCGTTACCATCCAGCTTCTCACATCCAGCACTAATCTTTTCCACCTGAGCTGCTTGCTGCCAATTTGATTTGATCACTGAACACTTCCTGCAAATGGGTTTTAAAGTGATGCATTTTTGCAGAGTGTTTGAATCTACAGTATTATTTCCTCCTCCCCAGCTGCCGCTTGCTTCTTAGCTTCATTTGAGTGGCTGTGGGTGGGGAGGTGAGCATGGATATAATCCTCCAAGAACACCTCCATATTAATAATATTACATTATTACACTCACAAAGAGCAAAACCCAAAACCAAGGCCTGTAAAGTCATGATGCTATGTGGCAAAGTCCGTCCACTCTGCACAATCTTGAATCGTAGTTCCTGGTCAGCCTGCCAGATGCCACACTTACTAAACAGTAAAAGTCTCTAAAAAGAGGAATTTTGTGTTTTTTTTAATTCAGCTGACGATAGGCTGAAGCAGGTGATTTCTGAATCAATGGCTTGATGCAACAAAATTTAAGAAATATTGTTATAAGATCTTTAGCTTCCTTATAATAATGAGAATGGCTGTTTATTTGGCTGACACCATTATCCAAAGAGACCACTGTAAATTAATCACAGTCTGTGCTCAGTTTGATGCAGTTAATTATATTCTAAGGATTGATGAGATGCAGCACATTAAAATGACTTTTCTGTATTCACGGGTACTGTTCAATCAATTAAGCAAACAAAACATTTGATGGTCACATGCATAGAACAACAGGAAAAACATGGATAGTACAGATTTTACTGGGATTGAGGGCACATTTGTAATCACTGAATTACATTCATGCTATTCTCAGATCTCTTGTATTATCCAGAACAAATGGGTTAACTTCACTGATCCCTGAAACCACCTGATAATGTCCTGTAGTTTATGTCTCCATTTGTTAGATGTTTCCTATGAGTCTGGCATGCCCTAACAATACAGTACTCTTTACAGTCTTTACAGATTCCACTACAGATTTGTAGGGCTTATAAACACCAAGCCATATGGTGCCTTCCAAGCCTTATAACCAGCAAAATAATATTTTTATATATTTGCTAATATACTTTGTAATATACTACAATGTTATATTTTACAATACTGCAATCCTTTAATTGTATTTTTGTTTCTGGTTGCATAATTAAATATATGCTTTTTAGGTTATGGATCCATTAAGAGCCAGATTTTTGTTAATAAAGTTTTTATACACTGTTGCCATTATTTATATTTTTGTTTCTGTTTTCTTCCTGTTGGAAAGACTGTGGTATTGCAGTGTTTTCACTGTCCAAAAGAGGGCACTACCACTGTTTACAATCTCTTGGAGTCCTATTCTTATTGCTGTGTGCTATTCTTGAGATTAGAACTATTCTAAAATAGTTAATGAGAATAAAATGAGACTGTATTCTAAAAGTACTTCTGTACTTTATTGTGCACAGTTTTCACAAGGTTCTCCTTAACCAATAGAGAAAGAATAAACTCAATAACAAAGCTGGTCATTTTGAATTTTGTCAACATGAATGATTCATGCATGTGAAAGCACACTCTTGCCAGTCATATTTTTTTGCTGCCCACCTGGAGCTCATTAATGGCTTAATTGGATAAATATAAGAGCTTCATCCAGATCTTCAGGTGTTGCTGTACCTGAGATCTAGAAATCCTAAATACATTCTGGCCCTGGACTGGAGGACTGGAGGACTGGAGACCTATACTTCAAATATTGATCAAAATACAAAATAAAACCACTGTCTTAATGCTTAATGGAATTTTTAAAGAAAATGTACCAAACAGTTTCTTGAGAGAATCATCCCTGATCTCCCTCTTTAACAAAAAACTATAACATACCAATCTGCACTAACGAGACCTGTAACCCGTACACTTCACTTTTTGCTTTTCAAAAACATTATTGCACAAGCTAAACAAATTGCAGAAGAACATTGTGATCTCGTCCCCTTAGTAAATGTGACAAATGTGACAAGAAATATGCCAAAGGACCATTGGGAGGCGTGCTTGTTAATAGAAAAGGATTTTCCTTCTATAAGTCTAGCAAACATTACAATGAAAGTTCAGGAGATACTTGACAGCAGCCAAGTTCACTTTCACCTAACTCGTGAAATCCATCAATGGACATCCATCTTCTAACCTCTTCATCCAATTCAGGGTCGCAGAGGAGTTGGACCCTATCCCAGCAAGCAACAATCGCAAGGTGAGGTACATCCTGGACAGGATGCCAGATAATCAAAGGGCAGACACCGATTCAAACACACTTACACCAGGGTCAGTTTTCCCAGAAACCAATTAACCTACCAGTATGTCTTTGGACTGTGTGAGGAAACCCATGGAATGAAACACAGCTGACACTAATAAAACTAAGAACAGTACGAGAAAGGTGGGAGCGCCCTCTAGAGGAGGGATGACAACCGTGACAGTATGGATAGAAATACTGTATTTGCGTGTTACTCTGTAATATCTCCCTCCTGCATCTGTTTTCATTTGAACAACAACATGTCCATTTTATTTCAAATATTTTAAAAAAATTAAAGCTAAATAGTTACCCTTGGCAGTAAAAGCATTTGATTTTTGGAAATTCTTATAAAAAAATTAAGGATACTCTTTTAAGTGCAATTTAGTTTGTAATGAGTGTAAATTTTATTCCACATGTTGGTGCTGAATCTACCTGCCTAAACACATAAATATCTTGCTCTGGTGAACATGAGGATATTCTGGGAACAGAAGCAATTTACAGAAGTTGAATTTTAACATGGCTGAAGTACGCACTAACTTTGGTTTTACTTTCTCCCTTGTAGCGCAGGAAGGAAGTTGTGCTCTTAGGAGGCCTGGGGTGAAAAGACATTTCCGTGAGGATTTCCATTTGAAATGGCAGGAAGATCTTCTATCCTGGAACAGGAGCTCTTCTGTCCTGTGTGCTATGAAATCTTCAGGGATCCTGTTGTCTTGACATGTAGCCACAGCTTCTGTAAAGCCTGTTTGCAGCAGTAATGGGAGCAGAAGGTCTCCCTGGAATGAAGATCCTGTCTGTGACGCTTGCCAGAAATCAAGAAAACCCAAATACTGTACTGAATAGAAAGGTAAAAAATAATGTATTTCTAAATTTAAAGGCTAAATTAGACATTGCTCACATTAACACCAGCAAGACCAAAGAAATGATCTTTGACTTTCGAAGGAATAAGTCTCCGCTGAACCCTGTTTCCATCCAGGGTGAGAACATAGAGGGCGTACATTCCTACAAGTACTTAGGGGTACACCTGGATGATAAGCTGGAGTGGTCTGGTAACACTGATGACCTGTACAAGAAAGGTCAGAGCCAACTCTATTTTCTAAGGAGACTCAGGTCCTTTGGTGTGTGTGGAACACTGCTACACATTTTTTTATGAATCAGTGGTGGCGGCGGCCATCTTCTACGCTGTGGTGTGCTGGGGCAGCAGCATCATGACAAAAGATGCAAATAGGCTCAATAAACTCATCAAGAAGGCTGGCACTGTGCTGGGGATGAGCCTTGACCCCATGGAGGTGGTGGCTGAGAGGAGAATGCTGACCAAGCTCACAGCCATCATGAACAACACCTTTCATCCGCTTCATGGGACTGTTATTGGGCACCGGAGCACATTTAGCAATAGACTGCTCCAGCTACGGTGTTCAAGGGAACGTTTCCGCAGGTCTTTCCTCCCGGCGGCTGTCAGGGTGTATAACGCTGCCCTAGGCTAGAACTGTTAGCCCTTCATTTGCTCCTGTATGGACAGCATGTTTACTCCATTGTACTTTTTGGACAATCAGTCTGTATAAACCTATGCACATTTTGCACATATTTTATTGTTTTTACAGTGACTATGATCAGCACGTTTTGCACACAGCTATGTATTTATTTATTTTAATTTATTTATTTTGTTTGTCTTTTGTTTTATAACTATTCTGATGTCTGTTTTGCTTGTCTTGGGCTGGACTGCTGTAACACATCAATTTCCCTAAGGGATTAATAAAGTATAATCTATCTATCTATTAAACACTTTACTCATTCATTATTTTTGTTTGTGTGTATAGATGCAGTGAGGCAAGATACTTTTTACAGCACTATACATAACCCAGGCCTACTGTACAGTACGTTAGAATACGTTAGTCGGCACACACTGCAAACCTAGTTGCAATACCAATGATTGAAATTAACATTTACATAGGATGCAGTGCAATCTTGTATTCTATGATACAACAATTGTCTTCATGGGATATACAGTGGATGGTTCTTAGCATTGAGAGAGAATTGCTCCTTTTCGGGTGAAGGTGATTCCCAAAAGTGAATAAAGAATGTTTTTTCTTCTTTTTGGAATTTTAATTTATTTAACATGTTTCTGAACATGAAAAGCAAAGAGATTAACAGCAAAGCTTTAACCAAACCTATTAAGGAACATTTAAATTGTTTCTAAAATTAAGATACAATTGATTTCTGCATGCTGATTGTCATACTTTTTTAGTTTCATTTAGTTTTAACTGGATCACAGTTTTATTTACATAGAAAAAAATATTCAAGACTTGTATTTGTAATATTTGCTTTCCTATAGGGTTTCTTGCTTTCACTTTTGGTAAATGCACTAGACTTACCAGTGTATTGGCCACCTGTTTTAAATTCTTATATTTTTCTTGATGATGCCTCTGGCAAAAATAATCTGAATTATTGATTCCATATTTATTAAATGTAATTTTGATAATACATGGCGTGGTCAACATTAAAAGCAAACAGATTGACAGCAAAGATTTAACCAAATCTATTAAGGAACATTCAAATTATTTCTAAAATAATGATGCAATTGATTTCTGCATGCTGGTTGTCATCCTTTTTTATAGTTTATACTACATTTTAAGATCACTTTATTGGCCGTATACAATTTCTTGTATTAGGGATTTGTCTTTTCATATACAGTACCCCAGCCTGCTCTCTATGAGACATACAAACAGGAAGAGAAGCTTGGGGTCAGAGCACAGGGTCAGTCATTTTTACTGCACCCCTGGAGCTGTTGTGGTTAAGTACCTTGCTCAGGGGCCCAACAGAGTAAGATCCCTCTGCCAGCCGCAGGATACAAACCTGCAACCTTCCACAGGTTCTTAGCCACGGAGCCACCGCACCACCTAGAAGAGTACAGCTCCAACAGTACATACAGTATGTGTTGCTATTACAAGGAAAAAAATGATTGCATTTGTGACAAACATTTCAAATTAGGTTTATTATGGTAAATTTGCAAACATGCAGTTTTAATTTCACACTGTTGCCATGGTTTTGTAATACATTTTTTTAATTTACATTTTGAAATATGTTCTCAACATGCTTTCCTATGGCTTTTCTTGCTTTCACTTTGGGCAACTGCACCAGACTTAGAAAACATACAGTACCTCTGTGCTGGGCCCCTGTTTTAAATTAATATTTTGTTTCTTGCTTTTGCTCTTGGGCAAAAATAAGCTAAATTGTTTATTCTAAATTTAACAAATGAAATTAACTTAATACACAGTATGGTTTTTAGAAAAGTTTTTATTCTAGAAGCTAAGTATGACTTCATAAAGCCAGCGATCTTGCGGATTATTAGCTGTGAAACTAGAAGACAACAATCCCCAGTAAATTGAATGAAAGTGAGAGCAATAAAAATCAGATACTGTAAAGGTGCATAGATTTATTGAGCAAGTTATCAGTAACAGGTTCACGAGGAGTTTGTCTTATTCAGGTCTGTTCAGGAATCATAAGTGCTCTGGTTTCTGACGAAACACTACTACAATATAATCCAATACATTGTCCAGATAAGAAAGTGTTTGACAATTGGAGACGCTACCATCCATAGGTATACACACTCTCAGATTATTAATAAAATAATAATAAAAGACTGGCATTTAAAACATATATTACCATATATTACTCTTACTCTGATGGTCTTGACACCCAGTAATCTTCAAAAGACAATATCTCAGCAATTGACGGTTCAACCATATTAAGGATCAATAAACCTTGCACTCCATCTATTTGTAAAATCTCAGTTATGACCTGACGGGATTTCTCTCTGACCCCTGAGTTTCTCTTGGTAGCAACTTAGTCTGACCGAATCCATCAAAGTGTAAAGTCTCATTTCCTTCCAGGAGCAGCTCAGGGCAGCACTATTGGAGCTGCACAGGAAACTCAATGCTTCAGAAAATGTTAAGGAAACAAGCAAGGAGACAGCACAGCACATTAAGGTAATATTGTAGAAAACAACAAAGTTATCAGTTTTGAACGTCTTAAAATGCACCAAACTCAACTATAATTTTTCCAACAGTGATGCCACAGTGAAATACGTCTTGCATTTTTTCCATTTCAGACTCAGGCCCAGCAAACTGAAAGACTGATAAAGAAGGAATTTGAGCAACTTCACCAGTTTCTGCGAGAAGAGGAGACAGCAGGATAGCTGCACTGAGGGAGGAAGAGAGGCAGAAGAGCCAGATGATGAAGGAGAAGATTGAGAGTCTCACGAGAGAGATCTCATCCCTGTCAGACACAATCAGAGCCATAGAACGGGAGATGGGAGCGGAAGACATTTCATTCCTGCAGGTAGAGATGAGACAACATCTCTGTGACAAGTCTTCTGATTTCAGACTGGCAGCTTGCTTATTAAAAGGAAGGTGGCTGTAGAAATTATAACAGAATTAAAAATAGTACTGTTTTCTGGAATAAATAAACCATAGACTTAATGGACATGATAGTTATTATTACACTTGATGGCTTAATATATATATATATTTAGCAATTTTATCTCATTTTTAACTCATGCTGTAGACCATGTTCACCTTTCCATGGTCTGTTATTATTAAAAAAGTTGGTGGTGTGTATTTAAATCAGCTTAGAAATGCAAATTAAAGAAGTGTTTTACTGAATGATGTATACTGCAACACGAACTCTGACCTAGTGTATTAGAATTGCTGCTGTATTATTATTGTCAAAATCAAATGCACAATGCAAAAATGCAAAAACATTTTATTTAATGAGAACAATAAATGACTGGTCATGTTGTTGTTTTCCAGAACTAGAAGAACACAAAGAGCAGGTATGTGTCCAGTCTGTCTTCCTCTTTTCTATTGTACTGAGTTTAAACCAACAGCAGCACTGACTCCTGAATATTATTGCAGAGCTCAGTGCGCACTGCAGGATCCAGAGGAGGTTTCAGGAACACTGATCGATGTTGCCATGCACCTGGGCTCTCTGAAGTACAGAGTCTGGGAGGAGATGCTGAGGATTGTTCAGTACAGTGAGTACTTGGGTGCAGGATCACAAGAGGGAGGGCGATTTACAGGTTTTCACAGTACAGGAGGAACATTGAGAATTGTGGAATCAGATAAATGCAGTGAGAGTGTGACTGTCTGTGCAAAAGCCCTGGAGTGAAGTGACTGATCTCCTTCAGTTTGCTCTACAAAGGTGTCACTACATGGCCAGTTTGCCGTCAATGACGCTTTAATGGGATCCTGGCTCCATCACAATAGGCCACACTATCAGGCTAAAAATAAAATACAAATTTATAGAATACCAACTGTCTAAATCACATAGTGGTCACCATAACAGATCCCCCTTGAGTGGTAGCTGAGTGCAGGGAAATCTGTTGCATTAACCCCCGTGCGACCTGTAATACTGTGAAGGCATTATCCAGAAAGATATTGTTAAACATTCTTTTCAAGCAATCTACAATCCCTTCCCAGATTGCTGCTAGAAGCAGCACCCTTCCAAGGTTCTGATCTTTCATTCTCTCAGGAAAGTTTCTCAGTGCCTCCCTGACAGTGAGGGTCCAAACCAAATCTGACCTGACTAGGACTGCTCACTCACCAGAACCTTAAATAGAGAATACTAAGTTCACACACAGCTGACACCAATTTCCTGCTATCCTTGTGCATACTTGATCATTATACTGTATGCTCTACCCCTGTATCCCTCTGGAGGCTCTTATTTAACACTTCAGATCCAGCTGGCCATTTACAGTGACGTGTGCCTGGAAAATGGCTTAGGATAAAAATAAATTACCATTGCAATAATTTTACTTGCAAATGCTTAACCTTTTGCTATATGATGCTATCATATATAAGTTACATTGCTATCAGATTATACTGTATAGTCAGTTCTGTTGCATTTTAAAATTTCTTATCCGTAAATGTTTATAAAACTATGCTTTTACAGGAAGAGTTTCACAGAATCTTATACTTGTTAGTGGTTTGCTCCCAGTTCAAGTACATGTTCTAACTCAAATGGGCTGAATTGACATCTCTTATTTGTGGCTTTTCTGACGTTCAGATGAAAGTTTATCACTAATGACAATATTACCAATATTAGCCATATCACCCTGCAACTCACAGCTGGCAACCCACTGAAGCTAAGCAGGTGTGAGCCTGGTCAATACCTGGATGGGAGACCTCCTGGGAAAAACTAAGGTTGCTGCTTAGTGTTAGTGGGGCCAGCAGGGGGCGCTCACCCTGCAGCTCATGTGGGTCCTAATGCCCCAGTGTAGTGACGGGGACACTATACTGTAAACAGGCGCCGTCCTTCGGATGAGACGTAAAACCAAGGTCTGTGGTTATTAAAAATCCCAGGGTGTTTCTCGAAAGGAGTAGGGGTGTACCCTGGTGTCCTGGCCAAATTTCCCATCACTCTTTATCAATCATGGCCTCCTAATAATCCCCATCTATGAATTGGCTTCATTCCTCTGCTCTCCTACCCACTGATAGCTGATGTGTGGTGAGCGTTCTGGTGCACTTTGGCTGTCGTTGAATCATCCAGGTGGATGCTGCACATTGGTGGTGGTGGAGGGGAGTCCCCATTACCTGTAAAGTGCCTAGAAAAGCTCTATATAAGTGTAAGCAATTATTATCATTATTATTCTCTCAAGAATTTTAGATAGAAATGGTACATTTGAGACAGTTGTTAAGAACTTGTGGATCCAAATTTGATTTCTTAAGCAGTGGTCTAACAACCGCTACCTTAAATTGGTCAGGTACAACGCCTGATGCAAAGGATGTGTTCATCATGTTAATTATTGGTTCCACCAGTACTTCTAGGGAATCTTTAACTAGTTGGGTGGGGATGGGATCTAGCGGCCAAGTTGTTGATTTTGATAATTTATTTCAGTAGTTCTTTTTCATTAACTAATTGAAAAACACTGAAAAGGTACAAGTAATAGGTTTATTCCATGCTGAAAAAAAGAAGAAAGAGAACACGTTTCGGCTGTGGAGCCTTCTTCAGGTGTTCCTTTGCAGCCTACGCATGCTGACGCAGCTACCCACCTGAACTACTACTGAAAAGGTACGCACATTGTTTATGTACCAGACTTCTTTGCGGCCTGTTTGTTTGTGTTTGAAGTCTGATGTTGTTAATTTTATTGTTGAAGAGTCCATGAAAATGTCACTACAAAAGTTAGCTGATACTGCTGAATCTGCCTTATCTGTTAGATTAGCTATTGTCCTAAATAGGTAGTGAGGGTTATTTTTATTGATAGATAGATACTTTATTGATCCCATTAGGGAAATTGCAGTGCAACAGCAGCTTAACACAGACAACACAGCCACAGTGTAACAAATTATATAATAATAGTACAATACATACAATACAATACAAGAGTTACTCACAGTCCGGACACACAAAGAACAGACTAGAACAGAACAGTACACAGAAAAATCGTATCACACATATGAATATAAATATAGATGTAAATATAGATGTAAATGTATTGCACAGGTCCCTGGCATATATTGCACAAAAAACGGATGTAAACGGGAAAAGAAAAAGAAAGAGAACAGATGTAGCAGTAGATGTGTAGATGCGTTCAGTCCAGAAACAGGTCACTGTCAATGTTGCCTCTGCCCAGACGCAAGGTGGATGCGTTGTACAGTCTTATGGCAGAAGGCAAGAATGACCTCCTGTAGCGCTCTCTGTCGCACCGTGGATGAATCAGTCTATTGCTGAACGTGCTCTTCATTTCTGCAAGCCTGTCATAGAGGGGATGGGAAATGTTTTCCATGATGGCCTCTAGTTTGGACACCATTCTCCTCTTAGCCACTACCTCCAAGGGGTCCAGGTCAGACCCAATGACAGAGCTTGCTCTCCTGATGAACTTGTTCAGCCTTTTGGAATCCACTGCTCTAATCCCAGAGCCCCAGCACACCACTGCGTAGAAAATGGCACTTGCTACCACTGAATGATAGAACATATGTAGCATCTTACTACACAAATTGAAGGAACCTTAGCCTCCTCAAGAAGTAGACTTCCATTTGTGCTCTAGTTTGTGGCACTCCTGTTTAAGAGATTGTGTGATCATTAAACAATGGAGAGTGTCTTGTGGTTTTGACTACCTTAGTCTTTAACAGGGCTACTTCATCGAGGGACTGTCTGACCACTATTATAGTTATGTGTGATTTCATCAAAATTAGTACTGGAGATGAAGTTAGCATTATTCATGGCGTTCATCAATTTTAAATAAGTACCCCTACTGGTGTGCTGTGTCATAATAATCTTCTCCTTGGCAACTACAGAGGGTAGTCAAATCTCAAAACTAATTAAAAAGTAGTCAGAGTGATCCATGGGATGGACTAATACAGTATATGATGAATATCAGCTCTATGAGTGATAATTAAGTCTAGGGTATGATGGTACACGTGTTTTGGCCCTGTTATATGCTGACTACAACCTATGGAGGTAAGGAGGGACAAGAAGTTTTTACTGAAAACATACTGTATGTCTCTATGTTGATATGTATGTTAAAGTCACCTAATATTACTACTTTGTCAAAATTAATAACTAAGTCAGAGAGCAGTTCACCAAATTCAGCTAGAAACGATGCATATGGTCCTGGGGGGTCTGTATACTAAAAGAATATATGTGAATGATTTGGATGCTATTTTAAGAAGCTTTGCTTCAAATGTGTGAAAGTCATTTATAGTATTTAATTCAATTTTTAGAGACTCTTGAAGATGGCTTTCTTAGCCACCTCCACGTTCTGAGCGATGAGCTTTCTGTAAAAAAGTATAGCCATTAGGTGAGGCTTCAACTAAAGGAATAGTGTCAGAAGGTCTAAGCCGGGTTTCTGTTAGTAAGCGCAGGTCAGAGTTGGTGTCAGACACCATATTATGAAGGAGAACTGGTTTGTTGCCTAATGAGTGAACATTTAACAGTAAGCATTTTATGGTAGTTACAGTACATGTTGTAGTTGATTTAAGCTTACCAGTGGAATGGAGATTCAGTTATCAGGATAAGAGTCCCTAAAGGAACATCTGAATTCTAGTCTAGGTCTAGTGATAGTTGCTTACTCTGTCTATTCATAATAATTTCTGGTTCTGAATAGTTATGTGATTTATGGGATGCCGTATAGTAGAGAACCATGGTCGGTGCAAGAGGTGAACTAAAGTTGGGAATAGAGACAGCATGTGATTTAAGATCGCCAGGCTGAGGCCTGGGTGATGCTCTTAGTAGTCGGGCAGGCAATTTGTCTGCTATATTTTGGGATAGAATTAATTACAGTCCCATTTATAAAAGCCAGGCCATTCCCAAAAAACATCCCAATTATTAATAAAGGTTATTCTATTGGATGCACACCAAGTCTTTAACCAGTGGTTTAGGGAGTATAGCCTGTGAAGGATTGGTAAAAGACCAGACAAAATTAAATTCCAACATTTTTTTTGTGCCCTTGTGCACATAGAAATTAAGTTACTCTTTAATACCTCAGATTGTTGGTACTTTATATCATTAGTCCTAAAGTGAACAACCAAGGTGGAGGCTTCATTGCTGGAAAATGTATGTAGTTTCACCTCAACGTCAGAAACCACTGCTTTATGACAGTTAGGAATTCTAACATTCCTGATTATCGAGTCACCAATTATAAACACCTTATCTGCATTGACAGAGGCACTGCAGAGAACAGAGAACCTGTTGCTGACTTGGATTGGTGACTGGTGTGTAGGAGGTCTACATTTTGCTGGCAGAAACTGATTAAATTGGCATTGTGCTGTACAAATATTTTTTCCTGTGGTTAGTACAACCTTACTAATGTGTTAGTTTATTAAAAACAGTTTAATTGTTGTGAAAACATATTTTATAACTTGCATGTGCAATAGTTTGTGGAGTGTAATAAAACAATGTTGTTATCTTATGTAAACATTTGACTTCAGGGTGTGGTTGAGCCCCTCCAGTGACTGCGCACTGACTCAGGGATTGTTTTTCTAAAAAATCAGCATTCGTGTTCCATATCTATATCATGGCATGCAGAATTGCAACTTTAATTCAAAACCAAAATATACATTTTCTAGTTCATTTGCACTTTCTGATTCACCCTGTCATTGCAGAACAAGTACGAGTTTGACAACATTTTTGTGTCATTCCAGTATCATCTTTCCTTCTCTGGAAACATTCTCAGGAACATTGTCAGACTGTGTCATTTCTTGATGAGACAATGTAATAGTCAGGCAAAGTGAGTGCTGGAACCACTTGAAGATCGTAATCAAGAAACATCATCTGTGTTGTGCTTTCTGTGGACATTTTTGCTAGAGTCAGGAACAAATGTCTTTTCACATGAAATATATTAATGTGTTATAATCAGATAAAATTAAGTTAATCTACATGTACTTGTGAAGCAGTGAGAAAAAGATATTGCTGAGAAAAAAGGTTAAAAGAAAAGTTGTCAGGCTGTAAGTCTGTGAAAAATGGAAGGAAGTTCTGTCCTTGAAAAGGAGCTCTCCTGTCCTGTGTGCTGTGAGATCTTCCAGGAACCAGTTATTCTGTCATGTAGACACAGCTTCTGCAAATCCTGTCTGCAGCAGCACTGGGAACAGGAGGGATTTCAGGAATGTCCAGTCTGCAGACGTTCTTCACTGGACCACCCTCCCATCAGTCTGACTCTAAAGAAACTGTGTGAGGTCTTCTCACAGGAGAGGAGTCGGAGACCTCCAGTCGGGTCTGAAGAGCTCTGCAGGCTGCACAGAGAGAAACTCAAGGTCTTCTGTTTGACTGATCAAGAAGCTGTCTGCTTTGTTTGTCAGACTTCAGAAAAACATGAAAACCACAAATTCTGCCCTTTGGAGGAGGCAGCAGAGAGGCAGAAGGTTTGAAAACTATTTATTTATAAAGAAAAACAATGTTATTAAGAAGATGTTTTTGTCAATGTATATAACAAACTGTGTTAGTTTATTTTAGGACGATTTAAAATCTTAAAATGTGCCAAAAAAACACTATACAATTGAAAGTAGAGCCTACGCAAATAACACTGTATTTCTTGCTTCATCACTGACAATAATAGTTTAAGATGTAGGGGTCTTGTAGAATCAATAGAAAAATCTGATCCCTGCAGAGGTAAGTGAAAAGAGAGTGTGTTTCTCCAGTAAAGTGTGAACTCTGGTTACTGTCAACCTGTTCAGTTGCTTTCTTGTATGATTCGTCTGGGCAGTAAAACCTGCTGTCAGTAGTTCCTACAGTACAGTGAAGTGTGGACTGTCATCTCATTCCAGGAGGAACTCAAGGCTGCACTGAAGCTCCTGCAGAAGAAGATAATACTCTTTAACAAAGTAAAACAGACATGTGATCAAATTGCAGCATACATTAAGGTACTCATACAGTTATGTGGTTTAAAAATAATAGATTGAGTTATAAAATTTAAAATATTGAAATACATTGCAACCAGCTCAGGTTAAATTACCAATTAAGTGTTATCACTTGATGAGCATTATGAATTCAAAGTAATCCAGCATTCCTGAAGGTGTGAGGAAACTCCATCATGATAGTATTATATCGTTTTATTCTTGATTGTTACACTTTTTAAATTTCAGACACAGGCTCAGCAGACAGAGAAGCAGATAAAGGATGAGTTTTAGAAGCTTCACCAGTTTTTACAAGCAGAAGAGGCCACCAGCATAGCTGCACTGAGGAAGAAAGAAGAACAGAAGAGTCGAATGATGAAGGAGAAGATTGAGAGCCTTACAAGAGAGATTTCATCCCTTACAGACACAATCAGAGCCATAGAACAGGAAATGGGAGCTGAAGACATTTTATTCCTGCAGGTAGAGATGACTCTCTATTTTCAATGATCAATTTTTCACATTATTTTTTTTTCAGAACAACATGGTCACAAAGAGCAGGTACGGTATGTAAACTCCAGACTGTCTTCTTGTCGTCTATTGTACTGTGCTGTGCATATGGGTCCAAACCCACAACAGCACCGACTTCTGAATGTTATTGCAGAGCCCAGCGCACATTGCAGGATCCAGAGGGGGGTTCAGGAGCACTGATAGATGTTGCCAAGCACTTGGGCTCTCTGAAGTACAGAGTCTTGGAGAAGATGCTGGCGATTGTTCAGTACAGTGAGTACAAGGGGGAAGGATTTGCAGGCTTTCATAGTACTGGAGGAACATTGAGAATTCTGCAGTCAATCACATAGAAGCAGTGAGAGTGTGACTGTCTGTGTAAGAGCCCTGGAGTGAAGTGACTGATCTCCAGTTTGCTTTACAGGAGTCACTACATGGCTAGTTTGTCCTAGTGAATCTCTCCTGACAGTGTGTTTGTAGTGTCCTGACTATTTAGATGCTTGCTCATGCATCGCCAGCTTGATTGTGTTCTCCAGTGTTGTGTTTCCCTGCCTCTTTTTTGAGATTCAGTCTTTTATTCCTTGATTTTTAATATACTGATACCACAACACATTACTGCAGTCATCCTCCTCTGTAATATCATACACTTGAGACAATGTATGATAAGGGCTTCATTTAATAGGCTTGATATCTTATGCATTCACCTCACTTAATTCTCATCAAAATGATGCTTGTCAGATTGTTCAATAAAAATCACCAACACACACATATGCTCAGGTGCAATGAAAAGGTTTAATATTAGAATCCTTATTTCTTTGCATTTAAGTTCTTAAACCTTTACACTCAAAAAAGTAAGGAAGCCCATTGCTGCCATCAAAGAAAACAAATATTGTGAGAAAATTAACTTGTTATTGCCAGATTTTATCTTATGAGATTTACTATCTCATAATTACATGTACTGTATACTGTATATGATAATCACAAGATAGCACAATTGTCATACAATACCTATATTATCATTAGTTGATTTTCAGTTTTATGCAGTGAAATGATCTTCTTGTGAGTGTCCTCAAATCTGTAATGACTGTCCTGTCATTGTGATAGATTGTTCATACACAAGTGATTATTTGTATCTTGTACTAATGCAAAAAAATACTATCTTGGAATAATTAGATGATTTTCTCATAATTTTGAGATACGCATGTATATTGTTTTTCCTTAACAACAACAATGTGCTTCCTTAGATGCGATTACTTTATTCTAAAAATGTTCTTATGTTTCTGTTTGTACAGCTCCAATCTCCACTAATCTTTTCTTTATTTATTTCCATGTTGCTTTTACTGGTTCATTTATTTGGAAGTTACACTTTGAATAAGGTATAAATGTAATCACATGTAAATAAGTCTTAATAAATTAAAAAAGCCTTAATAACTATATTTAATATTTAATATATAATTGTTTTTTTAGCCTGTGGAATATTTCTTGTTATTTGTATTTCCTTTCAGCTCCTGTGACTCTGGACCTCAACAAAGCAGAACCTCGACTCTCACTGTCTGATGTGAGATGCAGAGCTGTGAGAGAGCAGCTTCCTAACAACCCAGAGAGGTTTGATCACTGTTACTATGTTCTGGGATCTGAGGGGTTCACTTCAGGGAGACACTGCTGGGATGTGGAGGTAGGATACAACACTTACTGGATTTTGGGTTTGGCCAAACAGTCCATCAGCAGGAAAGGAATAATCACTCTGAGCCCAGAAGGGGGTGTTTGGGCTCTATAGCTGTGTGTCACGCCCTCTGCAGCCAGAGGGTGCTCCTTCTCTGTCCTGTCCCTAGTTTCCGGTCTGCTGTCCTTCCTGTCCCTCTCTTTCCCTTGGGCTATATATTTCCGGGTCTTGCACTCTGTCCTCGCTCAGCATTGACGTTCGGATGTCCTGAGACCCGCCTAGCACCAGGGCGCCCCACGTCCGCTCCCTGAGGGCATAGGTTTCTATACGGCATTCCTGAACTCTTTGCACTAATGAGCCCGGGCCTTTTTCCCGTCTCGCCGCTACGCATATGGGTCTTTTTCCGCTCTCCTGCTCCCCACGGTTAGTCCCTTTGGACGTCCGTGACAGATGTGGTCAGATTGTCCAAGAGGGGGCTGAGGTACTGCTTTGTAAGCACCGGGTACATTAGTATAAACAAGGTCAAGTGTGTTGTTTCCCCTGGTGGGGCAGTCAACGTGTTGGTTGTAGCTAGGCAGGACTGATTTCAGATTTCCCTGATTAAAATCACCTGCAATAATAAAAACACCATCAGGGTGTGCTGATTCTACTAATAGCTTTGGACAGTGTTTTGACTGCTTCCTTAGCATTAGCGTTAGGAGGTATGTATACAGCAGTAATAATGACCGACGTGAATTCCCTAGGTAGGTAGAAGGGTCGGCATTTACCATTAAATATTCTAAGTCGGGTGAGCAGTGGATAGCGATTTCTGTAGTATCTCTGGACCATGCTTGGTTCGCATAAATACACAGACCTCCTCCTTTATTTTTACCAGAGGCGGCTGTTCTGTCCGATCGGAGAGTTAAAAAATCATACAGCTGAATGGCGGAGTCCGGTATGTTGTTGTGAAGCCACGTTTCCGTAAACACAAGAGTGCAGCAGTCTTTTATTTCCTGGCGGGTAGTAAGCCTGAGTTTTATTTCATCCAGTATGTTGTCTAGGGACCGTACGTTAGCGAGGAACAGGCTGGGTATAGGTGGTCTGTTCCGCTGTTCTTTTAGTCTTATTTGCAGCCCGGCTCTCTTACCGCGTTTCTGTTTGCGCTTTCTGTTTTATCAGAAAGGGCTCATTACCACATTCCTACAGTGTGTGCTTAGAGGGAGACCCAAGCTACCTTGTCAAGGCAACAAAAAGATTATTATTTTTATATTTTTAGAAATCTTTAAAACACTTGATTCTAATTTAAATAATAGTCCTTGTTACTCCATCTGTATGTTCTGTATGTTCCTGACTTTGTACATCAAAGATCCTCAGATCAATTAGCTAATAGCAAAATGATGGGTTTCCACTCATTTCTAACCAGTCTGATGTCCTACTGTTCTTATTTTAAATCCCCACATGCTCTTCACTGTTCCAGGCAAAACGTTTAATTCAGACCAGGCATTAACAGCACTCTTCTGGTTAATACTACTTCTTGAGTAGCAATGTCTGTTATTTTGTGTTGAGACCAAAACAGAACAGAATATTCCAAATACTCTAACTAGAGCATAATTTTATCCAAGGAACATGTTATTCCAAAAATAAATAAAATAATAATAATAAAAGGAACATGGTCAGTGGTGGATGAAAAACAGGTTGACACGTGAAGAGCGCTCAGCACTTGTCTCTCCTTTCTATTTTCCAGTG
Organism: Lepisosteus oculatus; assembly: GCF_040954835.1. NCBI lineage: Eukaryota > Metazoa > Chordata > Actinopteri > Semionotiformes > Lepisosteidae > Lepisosteus > Lepisosteus oculatus. Next base: position 18,787,266 of record NC_090706.1, on the reverse strand, counting down.
GAAAATTAACCTTTACTTATTTATTTGAAATATACAGGATGTTTTTTTGTTTCCACAATAAAACATTATTTTTTCAGAAATGCAAAATAGTGTTCCATTTGGCAGCACTTTCCAAATAAGAAAATGTACAGATTCTGAGTGTTAGACAAAAAAAGTGCTGCTGTATTTACAATTTAGAAATAATAAAATAAAGAAAAGGGAAAGTGAAATAGACACAAGAACAACCCAGCAACAGGAAACAGGCAGAATTAAATTAGAAATTCTGGGACATCATCTGTAAAATGTATAATAAAAAATGAGCTTTTAAATGACAGATTGTTAGTAAGATGCTGCCCCCTAGAGGAACCTGTAACTGTGAACATTTGACAAGTCCAGCAGGAAGAGGAGGGGTGAGCTGACAGGTCTGAGCTTCTTAAATTAAAATAATCTGAATTAGTGATGTGTTTCTGAGCTGAAAAATGTCACTTTTTAAGAGTTAAAAACAAACAAAAATAAAGACACAATAAATAAAGAACATCAATTATAGATGTAATTTCACTGGGAGGGGATTTCAACACAACTTATAAAAGCACCAAGTGAAAGTGAAAGTACTGTATATTTCAAGCTGTGATCAGAAGACATTAGATCAGAAGAAAAAGACAGGCTGTAACTGTGAAGAAATTGCAGCAAGATCTTCAGCCTGGAAGAGGAGCTCTCCTGTCTTGTGTGCTGTGACATCTTCAAGGATCCTGTTGTCCTGACATGTAGCCACAGCTTCTGTATAGCCTGTCTAAAGCAATACTGGCAAATGAAGGGATCTCAGGAATGTCCAGTCTGCAGGAGAAGGTCATCTAAAGACAAACATACCCCCAGCCTGGCTTTAAAGAACCTTTTGTGAAGCCATGTTAAAGGAGAGGAGTCAGAGACCTCCAGCAGGGTCTGAAGAGCTCTGCAGTCAGCACAAGGAGAAAGTCAAGTTCTTCTGTTTGACTGATCAAGAACCTGTTTGTGTTAATAATAATAATTGCTTACACATATATAGCGTTTTTCTGGACACTCCACTCAAAGCGCTTTACAGGTAATGGGGGCTCCCCTCCACCACCACCACCACCAATGTGCAGCATCCACCTGGATGATGCGACGGCAGCCACAGTGCGCCAGAACGCTCACCACACATCAGCTATCAGCTATCGGTTTTCACTCCCCTCTATAATTCATAGAGGGGGATTATTAGGAGGCCATGATTAGTAAGGGCCAATTGGAAATTTGGCCAGGACACCGGGGTTACACCCCTACTCTTTGCGAGAAGTGCCCTGGGATTTTTAATGACCACAGAGAGTCAGGACCTTGGTTTTACGTCTCATCCGAAGGACTGCACCTGTTTACAGTATAGGGTCCCCGTCACTATACTGGGGCATTAGGACCCACATGGACCACAGAATGAGTGCTCCCCACTGGCCCCACTAACACCTCTTCCAGCAGCAACCTTAGTTTTTCCCAGGAGGTCTCCAATCCAGGTACTGACCAGGCTCACACCTGCTTAGCTTCAGTGGGTTGCCAGTTGTGAGTTGCAGGGTGATATGGCTGCAGGGCGATATGGCTGCTGGCTGGTGTTATTTGTCAGACTTCAAGAAAACACAAAAACCATGAGCTCTGTCCCGTGGAGGAGGCCGTGGTGGACTATAAGGTGAGAAAACATTGTATGTAAGGAAAACTTTAAAAGTAAAAAAAATAGAAAAGAAATTGTTAATTGTGAAAGAACATGTTAAATTGTGACAGTTTGTAAATGTTTTGTTTTGAATATACTGTATACGTTAATTCAGTTAATAAATATATTATGTAGACAGTTTTAAATATGATTGGAAATCACTCCATTATAATAGATTCACTCCATTATAATAGAAAATAAATGACAGATGATGTACTTTCTCAGGCACTTAAGAAACACAGAGTGAACCAGCATCTTCTTTGTCAAGAATACAAAGTACTTTATCAGCTACATCAGTTTGTTAGGGGAATTTGAACAGCTACAGTATAGAAAAGGAAAACTGGAAAGGATTGAGTCTGAAGCCTCAAAAATAATAAACTGTGAACTTCCTTCCATTTTATCCCTTTGCACACGCTGCACCTCCAGTCATTCCCACAATAATATGAGATTATTTGAGACCCCTCTCATCCATCTTATTATTTTTTTCTGCTCCTCCCTTCAGGAAAACGTTTTAAATAAATGCTTTCAAGAACCGCCTGCTTCAGCCTTAGCTTCTTTCCCTCTGCCATACAAACTTTGATCTTTTTTCCCTTCAGCTATTTTGCCTCTTATTATGCATCTGTATACAGCTTGTCTTTTTCATTTTCATTTTGTATTCATTTCTTAATATTGTATGTAATATAAATCACTATTGAACATGAAAATACAAGATGATACTGTATTACATGCTTTAACATATGAAAACCCCTAACCACAATTTCATAGTACATTACTTAACCAGAGTAATAGAATACCACAAAGGCAGTATCAGTGTATTGTCACAGTTAAATGCAGGATCCTCACTGTTTATTCTCACACATCACTGCATGCACTTGTTAATAATGTATGAGAACAATGAAATAAAGCACAGAATTCTGATTACTGAGACAGATCACATCAGTGAGTGGTGTTCAGAAACTGAGAAGTTGACTTAAGGTAATACCAAAATCCAATCTTGGATTTATAGTTTTAAAATCTGAACCTAAATCATTTCAGTAACTGAGATCATCTGAGTTATCAGAATGATCAGAATTGATACGTTTGCACTGAGTCCTGGTAACATGAAGTCTATTCCAGAAGTTTACACCAGAAGGCAATAACACATGCATGACAGGAGCTCAGTACATTGCTCTGTGTGCACTCACAGCCAGAAATAAACCTAGCAAAATCAGAGAAAACTTGCAAACTCCCCACAGACAATGCTCAGTCAGGAATTAAGTCCAGGATGGCCAAGGAAGAGAGACAGGTGTTTTCATCTTTCAACACCACATCTATACTGCTCATCTTAATAAATTAAATGGAATTAAATATTTAAATTATAAATTAAAGTAATCTTCATACACGTTATGGCAGAATTGTGAAAGAAAATGTGAAATTATGAAAGCCAGTATTAAAGGGTACATTTACCTTCATATGCTCTTATCAAGGTCTTATTATTAGGTCTGAATAAGGCTGCAGAATCATTGGGAAGCCGGTGAATAAGGGGCTATGATTTTTAATTCAGGTTTAGAGGGGACAACATTCTCTGTTCCCACAGTTAGAAATGACTAGTGCTCTAATTTCTTTAAATTTAAAGGAGAATTACACTGGGACACTTCCATAAAGTATATGGGCACAGAGTCTCTGTGATTATTCACAAAGGGTTTATTTTTTCAAAAAGTATTTTTATCATTGGCTCTTATTGATAATGATAAAATGATAATGATAATGATAATGATAATGATAATGATAATGATAATGATAATGATAATGATTAACCTTCAAAATTATCTCACCAATTTGTACATACTAAATATATTTGAGGAACTGGTTCAATGCATTTAAATTAAGTCTTCATTTAATCAATGAACAGCACGGTGAAACAGGAATTTTTTCATTAATACACACAGCAGGGATTTTAACGCTCAAGTCCTGTGATCTACTAAATTGCTGTTATTTTCTGCAACCTGCCCCTCAGTTCTCTGACTATCAGCACTAATATTACATTTGACATGCTGGTGTCACTGCAGTATTGCAATGGCGTGGACTGGGGGAACTGTAGAAACCCTGTACTAAAGACACTGCCTCTGTGTTGTCAGTGATGTCCATCTGTTTCTGCAGAAAAGTGTCTTCTCATTCCAGGAGGAGCTCAAGGCTGCATTGGAACCCCTGCAGAAGAAACTGGAAGCCTTTAATAAAGTGAAACACACATGTGACCATACTGCTGAGTATATTAAGGTAACCTTGCCCTGAAATGATATTTTGTTTCAGAAATACAAATTAAAATGTTGTTATTACAAAGTTGAATTAAATAGTAAGATGAATAATAGTACTGAATCTAAATCTAAATCTAAATCTCTGAAAGGATAATGCATTTAAAATAAATTACAAGTGCAGCTGAATAAAACACCATTTAAATGTAATTTATGAGGAAACTGGGTAATCACACTTGTTATTGCCAACTGCTGATTCTAAAAACAATAAACTGCTAGGAAAGATACAGTACTCCACCCCAAAATATCTTAAACACAGAATAATAAAATTCAACCTTTGATCAACAATTTTTATTCCAGTCACAGGCCCAGAGAACTGACAGACGGATAAAGGAGGAGTTTGAGAAGCTTCACCAGTTTCTACGAGATGAAGAGACAGCCAGGATAGCTGCACTGAGAGGGAAAGAGGAGCAGAAGAGTCGGATGATGAAGGGGAAGATTGAGAGCCTTACAAGAGAGATCTCATCCCTTTCAAATACAATCAGAGCCATTGAACAGGAGATGGGAGCTGAAAATGTTTCATTCCTGCAGGTATAGATCAGTCTCTCTGTGACAGCTACTGTACCTGCTGAATGCAGACTGACACTAATGAATGGTCAGATTCATACGACTGCATTGTGCACTGTGCTGTGCTATAACATGGATGAGTCAGTTCTGCTGTGAGTTTGATCCTGCCAGCTACAGTCAGAAAATCTGAGGCTCAAACTGACCTCACTTTCATACACGAAGACCATTGACTACTCCTGGACTGCAGTCAATCAAAGTTGGCAGCAATACGTACCGCTCAGTACACAGCAGGTCCTCTTCATTTAAAATGCTTAATGAGATCTTTAATCAGTATACAGAGTGTTTACAATATCGAAATGTTTTACAACTTTTGTATTTGTTTTATTGTTCTACTCTTTTGAGATTTTTGGATTTGATTTCTGTGTTTTAATTATGGCCAGAGTTGAATTAACTGTTTATAAAAAAAGTATATGCAGTAAAAGGGTGAAAATTAAATATCTATCTAATACATGGTCCTGTTGTATTTTTTCAGAATTACAAGGACACAAAGTGCAGGTACTGTATGCGAACTCCAGTCTGTCTTCCTCTTTTCTATTGTAATGAGTCTAAACTCACAGCAGCACTGACTCCTGAATATTACTGCAGAGCTCAGCGCACACTGCAGAATCCAGAGGTGGTTTCAGGAGCACTGATAGATGTTGCCAAGCACCTGGGCTCTCTGAAGTACAGAGTCTGGGAGAAGATGCGAGGGATTGTTCAGTACAGTGAGTACTGAGGGGCAGGATCACAAGAGGGAGGGATTTACAGGTTTTCACAGTGCAGGAGGAAGATTTAAAAATGTGCAGTCAATCAGATAGAAGTAGTGAGAGTGTGACTGTCTGTGTAGGGGCCCTGGAGTGAAGTGACTGATCTCCAGTTTGCTTTACAGGAGTAACTACATGGCTAGTTTGTCCTGGTGATCCTTTCCTGACAGTGTCTGTAATGTCCTGTCTCTTTAGCTGCTGTTCACCTACTGATACTAACAGGAATGTTCTCTGTAAACTTCTAAGCCTCTACTAATATCATTCTTATTTTTTAAATCTTACTATATTTTATTTTAAAACATGTAACTTATTTAGAGCCCATCACTAGTGTATGAATTTCCCAACTGATTTCTGTAACTCCCCGGGTCTCTTAATATTTTCAACATTATTAAATGTGTAACATTTGATTCCTTTTCCATCAAGGTTGAGGTATTTCAAAGCTATTGTTTGTCACACCCATTGCTGACTTCTGCATAGTTTTTTAAATTTTTATACATCTTTTTGACCTTTGTATTTCTCATAATGATTTACAGAAATTTGCGTTTACATTTTTCAAGCCTTTATTAATGTTAATTTTGTGTGATAATCCTGCTATACAGTGTATTTAACTTATATGTATGTATTTATATAATATATATATTATATACAGAATGTCTCAATTGAAGATGACATTGATGCCATGTTTTAAAATCAAACTCATATTTTCATGATAAAATATACATCTTTAGTTTATTTTTACAATGAGGCTGAGTTTTACTAATTACCAATACAGTACGTTAGTATTATTAACATTTTACAAAATTGCACTGGTATTTAATTAAATTTTATTCAGCTCCTGTGATTTTGGACCCCAGTACTGCACAGTCTCACCTATCATTGTCTGAGGATCTAACCAGTGTGAGATATAATGAGAAACAGCAGCTCCTGGACAATCCAGAGAGGTTTGATACCCATGTCTACGTGCTGGGATCTGAGGGATTCATCTAAGGAGACACTAGATAGATAGATAGGTAGATAATACTTTATTAATCCCTTAGGGAAATTGATGTGTTACAGCAGTCCAGCCCAAGACAAGCAAAACAGACATCAGAATAGTTATAAAACAAAAGACAAACAAGATAAATAAAAATAAATACATAGGTGTGTGCAAAATGTGCTGATCATAGTCACTGTAAAAACAATAAAATATGTGCAAAATGTGCATAGGTTTATACGGACTGATTGTCCAAAAAGTACAATGGAGTAAACATGCTGTCCATAGAGGAGCAAATGAAGGGCTAAAAGTCCTAGCCAAGGGGCATCGTTATACACCCTGACAGCCGCCGGGAGGAAAGACCTGCGGAAACGTTCCCTTGAACACCGTAGCTGGAGCAGTCTATTGCTAAATGTGCTCCGCTGCCCAGTAACAGTCCCATGAAGCGGATGAGAGATGTTGTTCATGATGGCTGTGAGCTTGGTCAGCATTCTCCTATCAGCCACCACCTCCATGGGGTCAAGGCTCATCCCCAGCACAGTGCCAGCCTTCTTGATGAGTTTATTGAGCTCCACATCCCCACTACTGGGATTTGGAGTTGGGAGACAACACTTTTTGGGCTTTGGGTTTGGCCACTCTATCAACAGGAAAGGATCACTCACTTTGCACTCAGAAGAAGGAGTACAGCTGTGGGGAACTGCTTACAGTGCACTGACCTCTGCAAAGACACGACTCACTCTGAAGAACAAACCCCAGAAGATCAGAGTTCGTCTGTTACTATGACAAAGGGGAGGTGTCATTCTTTGATGCCAATAATGGGACAACCATCTACACTCTTAAAAACACATTAACTGAGAGGCTATTTCCTCTCTTCTTTTGTTGTGACTTTGTTCCTCTGCAAATCTGCCCAATGAAAGTGTCTCTAACAGTAGATAAGCACACAAAGTATTGATTACTGCAGGACTGGTGTGAAAAAACTTTCCTAAATAGATCATCAGTATGTTCCTTCTGTACAGTAAGTAAGAGTATTGAAACTTAGATGTAGGTTTAATCAAAGCTATAAGATAATAATAATACCGCTGTCATTGATAAAAGCCATGTATCTCTTGGACGTGTGTCAGGGTTAGTGTTAATCAGGACCCTATGCAGATGGCAGAATCCGGAAGGGAGTGAAACACAAGGGAGAGTAGACTAGGGTCGGGGCTGGTAGAAGAACAGGGGGGCGTATTGAGGGTGCACTGGTGCTTGGTGGGGCATGGTCCAGGCGAAAGTCCAAAGGGAGTCCAAAGGGTAATCCAGAGTGAGCAAAAGTCCAGAGCCGGGTGATCCATCCATGACAGACATGACAAAAGTTCACGAGGAATGACGGCAGCCGAAAGCTTGGGAGAAATTAGAATCATTTATTGGGATATGGAGATTTGGCGTAACCCGCTTGGCTGAGGGCCGACCTCCCGGCCGTTGGACAGGGAGGATAGGACCCACCTTAAAGAACCAAGCGGGACCCCCAGTCACCAGTGCAGAAAAAACAAACAAAAACAAAAACCAAATGATTATTAAACTAATTCAGCCAAGGAGAGAAAGTGCCTGCTTGAGGGTACCGGGGTTAGTTTTGATGTATGCATGATAAGACTCGGAGGACCAACGGCCGAGATGCTTGATGAGATACTCGGGTATGCCTTGGCGAGCGGCAGAGGACGCAGCCCCTGATCTGAAGGAGTTCCCGGAGAATTGTTCAGGGGGGTATCCGGCGGTTAGAAGGATGTCGTAGAGGTGAGAGAGGAACCAGTTGCGGGTCACGATACGGCCCTTCTCGTTTATGAACAGAGGGTCAGTAGGCAAAGCTCCGGCAGAGGTGCGAAGATGTGCGTAATGGGATAGAGGCTCGTATGGGCTTACGTATGAACAGAGTTTGAAATAATAGATGAGAGTAACAGACGCGAGTTGGTCGGTTTTGCTTTTCTTGAGATAGAAGGTCAGTGTATCGGAAGATAAGATGGAGATGTCGGATAAGCAGGGTTGAGAAGAGGGATCGAAGGATGTGGAAGCAGCGGTAATTTCAGAGCATCTTAGGAAGCCGAAGAAGGCTAACAAGAATAAAGATTCGAGAATGCGGTCGACCCAGGGTGAGTGGTAACCCGACCTGAGAACGTAGATGCAGGATTCGAGGATGTCCGAGGTAAGTGGTGTGCGTTGGTTCGGAAGTGGTTTTTCAAGCCGCTGAAAGCCTTTAAGCAGGAGACTAATTTGAGGGTGGATAAGGGAGGGACAGGTCGTGCCGAAAAGGAGTTTATGGAGGAAGTGGATGGCGCACAGGTATACTTTGGTGGTGGATGCTCGTACCTTGAGTGAGTTTCTACAATAGCAAATGAAGGATGATACAGTGAGAATATCGAAAGAAGGGAATTTTATGTTCGTGGAGAGGTGGAAGGATTGGAAGCCCTTCCAGGCAGTCCAGTAAGAGTTGAGAGTTCGAGGGGCAATCCATAAGAGAATAGTTTGCTGGGCCAGCTGGACATAGTGATTGAAAGGATGATTCAGAGGAACGTGAGTTCCGAATAGGGAGGTACTGTGCATAGGTTCGGTCTTGCGTCTGGTGCCAAGTTCCTGAATTTCTGAAATTGAAAGCGAGAGAGAGAGTCAGCTATCTCATTAAGGTGACCTGGAATGTGAGCAGCTACGAGGACGAATTGATGTGTGAGAGAAATCCATTTAAGGCGGCGGAGAAATTTCATGATAGATCGGGAACCTTCCTTTGTTAATTATATGGACTACTGCATAGTTGTCCGAATGGATAAGGACGGATTTTTGTTTCCAGTTGTGGCCCTAAAGAGAAGCTGCAACGACAATTGGAAATATTTCGAACAAGGCAGATGACTGGTCGGCGAGAGGGATCGAAGAGAATTCAGGAGGCCAAGGGGCCGCAAACCACTGGCCTTTGTAATAGCCTCCAAAACCGACTGAGAGGGCTGCGTCTGTGAAAAGCTCGATATCCTCGGCGTCGGAGAGGAGGTCATCGTATTGCCATTCCAGTTGGCCAAGAAAAGCTGCCAAAGCGTGAGCTCGGATTTGCAGTCGGGTGAAAGGCTTACGTGGTGATAAGAAGAGGACACGGAAGAGGTGAGGTCGAGAAGTTAGGAGATGAATGACCGTCCTTGGGGAATGATACGCATGGCGTAATTGAGGTGGCCAAGCAGAGAGAGAAGTTCCCTCTTTGTGCAAGATTTGGCGGAAGAATAGGTAGAGATATACGTCTGGATCCTGTCAATCTTGTCGCGAGGCAGGGAGGCGGAGAAATTGATGGAATTGAGGATGATTGAGGGATCTGCGGTGGCAGATTGCACATTTTTGCAAAAGACATGGGAAGAAGAAAGTGTGCACAGGCCTGGTGAGAATCCGAAGGAAAGGCCGGCGAGTAAGATGTGGGTGGAAGAGGGGTCGGGGTGACGGAGCAGTTCGGAAGCAAGAGCGGGGATATTGATTGGGGTAGATAGAAAAGCCAGTAGTCATTTTGGGATGCTGAAGGTGGAGCGAGCATGGAAAGGCCGGCGGGCGCAGGAAGAGGGAGCGTGAGCTTCGCCGCAGAAGCTGCAAATGTGGAGGAAGCGACGTAGAGGAATTGAAGTTGTTGCAAATTTGTTGACCTCTGATCATCACGATGGGGCGACCACAAACGTCTCTGGACCAGGAAGGTTTGAAGAAGACCTGGCGGGAGAATTGATGCTGAGGGGGAGAAGGGGCAGAGTCGGGGTTGAGCTTGCGGACTGTATTTGGGCAAAGATTTGATGAATGTGTCCAAAAGGAACATAAGTCGCAGGAAAGAGGAAAGGCGGAAAACATGATGTCGCGAAAAATGCTGAAAGCCAAGCAGAAGTCGGAAATTCAAAGGACTGAAGCAGAGTGAGGGTCAGAAGATTTGAGAGTAACGGAAATCGAGCCGCAGTCGACTGTTCTGGAATCGGAGTTGTAAGTAGAGGAAGAGAGAAGGTGAGCTAGATTGACGTCCGCACCTCGTAGAATTTGCTGCTGGAGTGAAAAGGGAATGGGAGGAGGACTAAACTTTAGTGCGTTGGGAGGAGCTGGGAGAGGAATGGCTGTTCAGAGAGAAAAGTAAAGGGGATATTGGAATCCAGGGCCGAAGGCATGGGATGACTGATGCTGTGTTGGACACCGGGGATGGGAGAAGATGAGGAGGGAAGAAGAGCAGAAAACAGATTGTGGTAGGAGGGGTTAGATGGATCTAGGGCCTGAAGCTCATTGGCTTGGGATATGGAAGCCGAAGGCTGTTGAGGAGGAATTGAAGCAGTGGCAAAGGCTGCATGAAGGACTGAGGAGTCTGCCAAGTCGTCTTGGACGCCAGGGGGTGGGGGAGGGTAAGAGCCGCCTGCTGGCTGAGCTGGGGGTCATTTACTGGATGGCCTTTGGGCCGTGGAGACCACAGCAGGGGCCGAAAGAAAAGAAACCGGGGCCTAAGGCACCAAGCTGGTGGTGCTTGAGCCGTGTTGGATGCCGGAGGTAGAGACAGAAGACAGTGCAGAAATTAGATTAAGCAGAGAAGGGGGTTGGGGAGGGGTGTGAGCCTGGGGCCTTAGACCCGGCAGCAAGGAGTTTAGGGAAGGAGGCTGGGTGGAAGAGGCTAGGTGCGGTTGTTCAGCAGAGGAATGGATTGGTTGGGGAAGAGACACAGACACAGATATATCAGGACAAGACAAGACAGAAGACGTGACAGGCAGAGGCGCGGACGGCCTCGGGGTCCTCACGTTGGGATTAGTGGCGGCGGCGCGGGTGATGTCATTGGAGGGCGCCGGGGGAAGCTACGTAGCTGATGTTTCCTTTGTGTAGACTGCGGTTAAGTACAGGGAAAACAGAGCTTTTTTGGAAGCGTTTCTTTTAAAACGGACTCCATGTTTTCGAAGTATCCTCTGGAGGCTTGCTACTGTCCAGTTGGAAATCGCGACAGATGATCCAGGAGAAGGGGGAGCCGATGAGCGTGAAGCGCGGCGGCTGGGACATCCTCGAGAGAAGCGGCGGTTATTTGGAGACTTTGCCGTGGAGGGACGGGAAGGCTGGGTTTGTGATGAGAGAGGGACTACGACGGCGGAACGCAGTCTTCAGCGAGGAGTTGAATCTTGTGAGGACTGGCTGGGAGATGACCGGCGCTGATGTGGCACGGCGGGTGAAGGAGGCGATGAGACGGAGGTGAGGGGAGCGGGGGGGGGGGGGGGGGAGACTGGACTGGACTGGACTGGACTGGACTGGACTGGTTGAGAGGGGTAGGAGAGTCTCCTGTGCTGCAGAAAAGGTCTTCTTCGGAGCAGCGAATTTGCAGATCCATGAAAAGGGAGCATGGATTCGAGCTAGGCGAAAATGAACCATGCAGAAAACGAACGAGGAAGAGGAGAGGGTGAAGTTTGATATATATGGAGACCGGTTGCTTACGTCAGGATTAGTGAGAATTGCGTCAGCTGTATCGAATGAGCTCGGCTGCTTTCATTCCTCCCGAACTTTCATTAAAAACTCCATTTAAAAACCAGAGCGGGATCCGATGAAGGGTCAGGGAAATAAAAAGGGGTAAGGGGACCAGGCTCTCCCAGCCCCGGACCCAGATGTTCAAGACGCAGTCGTGAAGCCTATGCCATCGAGCCACTCCTGGACCCGCTGGTAGGGGAGCTTCTGGGCATCCATCTTCCAAAGCTGAGCCCAGAATGGTAGGAGCGTCTGGCTTTTGTAGGGAAGTGCTGGATAGGAGTCAAGTGCAGGAAAATCAAGCAAAAGCGGGAAAGAGCTGGAGCACTCTTAAGAGGACTTATGGTTGTGACAGTTTGATTAACACACTCTGAAGTCCCAGTAAGTGTACAAGACACATCCATATGGCTCTGGGAAATGTGGGATAATATCTAGTCTGGGTAAAAGCTCTCAGGTTATTTTTTTATCTTAATGCTCAGGAAAATTGTTTTATAATGACTGTAGCAGTAAGTACTCAAATGTCATCTATTCTGAACTTTCAAATGGAAATTCCAATGAATGCAAATGAAAAGACAAAATAATATAAAGATTAAATTGTTTCTACCTGATAAGATACATAATGTATCAGTATCCAGAATTCATTTTTTATGAATGAAATTTTAGAGTTCTGGAAGATTACTGTTGACTCATATTGTAGAAGATTGTCAGAGCTATGCTGCTGTATAGAATGTTACACACAAAATCAGGATAAGCAATCATTATTTTTCAATACTGCTGAACAACTATAATAAAAGACCAAACTAATTTAGGGAATTTACTTATCATTAAATGTATTATAATGGGATGTAAGAAGAAAAACATTTTGCTCTGGAAAAAAAAATTACAGTATATGTTTATGGAGAATGTCTGGTCTATCAAAATTCTGAAACAAAGTATTAATTTCTAACAATTGTATTTTTACTATAATAATCAGAGCCAGTCTTGCATTGTATGTCTGTGGTCTTTGAGTTTAAAACTCCAAAGTCACCATACAGTTTTCTACAATGTCTCTGCAGATCATTAAGCTGTCAACTATGAAATGAGCATGAAATGGGCCAGACAACCTCCCTTCATCTGTAAACGTCTTGTTTATTGACAGCAATGATTACAATATTATACATAGTATTTAAATGACACAAGATAGTAAGATAAGACTTTATTGATCCCATAGGGAAATTGATTCATTTCCCTATGGGAATATAGTATTTACTGTACTTAAATAGTGTACTTAGTACACTAGACTGACAGCAAGTCTAAGTAAATAGTGTACTTACGTAAATAGTATTTACTGTAAGAGAAGTGGAATGTGACTTTTTAGAGTTTTTGGAACATGCAGCAGCAGTTGTGGAGAGAAGAACATACAGTTCTGTAAAATATGGTACAGTATATTTACATTTTCACAAGACTTGAATGATGTTCTTTGTGAAAGATTGATACTCAAAATGCATTACATTAAAGGAATGCTTCCTTGATGAACATTCTCATAGAGCCCTCTACTTGTAATGGTAGCCGGTCCAGGCTCCCATGAAGCATACAGATGCAGCCATTCAAAGTGAGCGGTACAGACACGTACCGCAGGTAATTGGCTGCGTTGTCGCGTATCATGACGCAAGATGGCGCGGGGTACCTCGGTACGTGATTGGTTGACTGACAGGGGCACTCGTGGTCCGTCGGTCTGTCGTAGAAAGACTTACTGTACAGTAAACGTCTTTACTGTGCCCGTTGTAGATATTGAATTTTACCACTGAAGGGAAATCTTAGTAGCTGAGCATAAAAAGAATAGGAGCATACTGTAACGCGTGTGAAGGCCATAAATGATATTAATTTTGGAACATAAAAATACAGTATATAGCTGGTCTTGGTACTTTAAAGAAAAAAATCCACACCAGTATTCCATTTCTCCCTAAACATTTTAAGCTTCGAAGTCTTTAACTAACGTGATACCGGAGTCAACAAGCATACTTTTAGAATTTGATTAATAGGGAATATAATATGGAATCACGTATCTAAAGAATTTAATAACGGTATTTAATAACGGTGCCTGACTAGCAACTCACAGGTTGTGTGTTTGAATCCAGCTGGTGCTGGACTTTTCTTTTAACAAACATTTCTTCGAAAAAATAGAATAGCGATATTATGGACAATCAATTGACTTTTATATTTCAAAATATCTCAACATGATCGATTCTAAGTCATTTTTGATAACAATGAATAGTCACCTTCTTCCCTTCCGACAACGGTCCCTGCTTCTGCTTCCTGCTTCTATTGTGTGTGTGTGTGCAACAGAGTAAATTTTTATAGAGAAATGGAGGCTGGACAGTATGCGTTACAATATAAACATTTATATTGATTTAAATCGTGTTCTGATTTAAATCGCAAACGCGTGTTTAATTATATGTGTTTTTTAATCATAATCAGGCTAATGCAACATAAATTGATACAGTATCTTTGTCTTCTAAGTATCTTAATAAACTTTCAGCATAGCTTTCTACCCGTTAAGATTTATATTTCTTGGGATTTTGGGATCAAACGTGGAAGGATTAGATTGTAATCATTTTTATTTGTCAAATACGTGATTGTATTTCTGAATGTTATGTTACACCTGCAGTAGTTCACTGTTTTAAATACATCGAATTAAGAAAGTTATGTGTAGCACTTTAGATCTTTTTTTCTGAACCAGGGAAAATCTGTCTGTGTTGTTTGTCAGACTTCAATAAAACACAAAAACCATGAGTTCTGTCCTGTGGAGGAGGCTGTGGTGGATTGTAAGGTGAGAAAATATAGTCTAAATAAGCTTTAGAAAGTTTACACCTTAGCTTAGAAAGCAAATTCTGTGTTACATTTTTTGACAGTTTGTAAACATGTTCTGTTTTGATTAAGACTGTAATTAAATGTGTGTGTACAAAACTAATATAGCAAGTGATAGGAACTGACTTTATTATATAACTTTTGTTAATAAAATTGTGAAATATCCTCTTCGTTTGACAAGGAACTGAACTGCAGTTGAAGTGAAAAGAACTGCAATAATTCCTTATTTAAATGTGCAAAACATTTATAGTATATGTTTATTTACATTTTCATTTATTACACCAAGTGACTTCTTTGAACAACCAATTAAGATTAATTTCTGTATAATTCATTCCATAGTTTGAGCAAGAGACAATAGAGGCACTATAGATTATAAATCCATATTGAACACAAAAATATAATTAAAACAAAATAAAAGGATTTTTACATTTTATAGTTTAACCACAGTTTCAATGTAAATTGCTAGGCCAGACTCTCTGATTTCTGTTTAAAAGTTCTACTGTCTAGGAAAATCATGTTTGTAACAAGAACAGACAAGAAAGGATTAAACACTGGGACACTGTCATACTGCGTAAAGGTTTTAAATTTAAAAAAGCATTCTTTATATGTTTTCTGCTTTAACAACAAAATACTGTACTTTCACAATAATGTCAGCCAATTTTTACATGCTGTTTCAATTTATATGACTTAAGGCTGCAGTTAAACAATTAAGATCTCAGTGAAATAGAAACACAGTCCAACTGTGAGGAAATTCATCATCAAGTAATGATCACAGTAGAGCAGGACTTCTAACAGTGGGGTGCTATAATTCCACAAAACTGCTATACTTTCCCAGAAGCTCAAGGCTGCACTGAAGTTCTTGCAGAAGAAGCTGAAAGACTTTAATAAAGTGAAACAGAAATATGACCAAACTGCAGAGCACATTAAGGTAATCTTGTTTTAAAAATATCGGAGTAGATTCAGATAATCAGATGAATAATCAGATGAAAAACAGTTCTGCATTTACAAATAAATCAACTACAAAAAATGCAATGAGAAGTGTTTCTACAAGATATTCCTGTAATCACAGTATATATCTATTCCTATGATTACAGAATATATACAATATATTCTTATTTCCCTGCAATTTTCCTGTATTCCTATTTGGAATCATACAGTGCATGTATCAAAAGGTAATTTATAAAGCAATCTTTATCATCATGCTTGTTATTACCAACAGCTGATTTTGAAAACAGTAAATTTGTGATTTTGTAAGAGAGAGAAAGCCACCCAAAAATCTCCCCAAACACAGAATAATGCAATTCAACCAGAAATTAACACTCTTCATTCCAGTTTCAGGCCCAAACAGTTGAGAGGCAGGTAAAGGAGAAGTTTGAGAAACTTCACCAGTTTCTACGAGATGAAGAGGCGGCCAGGATAGCTGCACTGAGGGAGAAAGAGGAACAGAAGACTTGGAAGATGAAGGAGAAAATTGAGAATGTTACAAGAGAGATGTCATGCCTGTCACACATAATCAGAGCCATTGAACAGGAGATGGAAGCTGATGAGATTTCATTTCTGCAGGTAGAGATGACTATGACCACAGTCCTCTGAATGCAGACTGACAGTAATGGCCACATTCACACACTGATAGCTGCAGTGTGCACTGTGCTGTACTGTAACATTGAGGAATCAGATCTGCTGGCATCTAGGGATCTCCTGAATTCTCCTGGAGTCTCCAAGGTTGACAAGTTATCTCCCAGATATACAGTAGCTACGTTCTCTTCAGTAGAACAAATCTAACACAAATATGACCAAATTGCCCAACCTGACCTCACTTTCATTGAAGAAATGCCAGGGAATCCTCCAGAGTTGACAATACTGGTGACAGCTAGTGCACAATAGATGTCTCTTCATTGACAGGAGTGAATTTCAAATATTAAGACAAAGATAATTATTTTGTGATTCTTTTTATTATATTTTTAAGATTTTGTATGTGCAGTTTAATACTGTTCTGCATTATATCTGAAATATTAACAATTTGTTTGTGTAACATTATGTAGATTTTCAATAATATCTACAGTATGTGTTTTTTTATAAAAATATCTCCTTACATGTTTCCATCACTTCATGCAAATATGGAGTCTGATCTCAATTTGTCTTCAGCTGTGATGTTCATGGTCAGTGATCACAATGATAGAACTGAATTGCTATGTTCTTTAGAATACATTAGTATTTGTTAGATTCTATTAATACTTACTAATTTGTCACATTGTTTTTGTTTTTCAGAGCTACACGGACACAAAGAGCAGGAGCAGGTATGTGAACTCATCCTGTTTTCCTCTTTCTTATTGTACTGAGTCCGAACACTGACTCCTGAATATTATTGCAGAGCCCAGCTCACACTGCAGGATCCAGAGGAGGTTTCAGGAGCACTTATACAGTAGATGTTGCCAAGCACCTGGGCTCTCTGAAGTACAGACTCTGGGAGAAGATGCTGGGGATTGTTCAGTACAGTGAGTACTGGGGGGCAGGGATCACAAGGGGGAGGGATTTACAGGTTTTCACAGTGCAGAAGGAATAATGAGATTTGTAGAGTCAATCAGATAAAAGCAGTGAGAATGTGGCAGTCTGTGTAATTGCCCTGTAGTGAAGTGACTGATCTCCTCCAGTTTGCTCTACAGGTATCACTACATGGTCAGTTTGTCCTGCTGATCCTCTCCAGACAGTGTGTCTGTAGCTTCCTGTCTCTTTAGTTGCTGTTCTCCTACTTTCACTAACAGAAATGTGTATTATAAGAGTTACAAGGCTTTATTAATATTATGTTTATGTTTATTTGTTTTCAAATACAACTATTTTGTCTTTTTAAAATGTTTAACTTTTTATTTCATTAGTAGTGTTTGGATTTCCCAACTGAAGGCAGTAAATCCACAGTTATCTTAAACTTGATACAATTTAATACATTCATTTTCAAGTATTCTCTCTTCTCATTTTAAAACGTGTAACTGTTGATTGTTTTTACATTGAGGTCATTTTTATTATGTTATTATTTGTTATAGCTATTCCTGACTATGCATTTTTTCCCAAACATATTTAATACATTTCTTTGACCTTTGTATTGTTTTAGCTACTTAAGGTTAAAAAAGGATTTTTAATTAAAATATTTATTTATAAAAATATGTCTTTCAGTAGGTCAGGTGATTTTCATGTTTTCTTCTTTACCTATCAGCTCCTGTGACTCTGGATCCCAACACAGCAGAGCCCCACCTCTTACTGTCTGAGGATCTAACCAGTGTGAAAGGCAGAGCTGAGAGACCACAGCAGCTTCCTGACAACCCAGAGAGGTTTGATCAACCTTTCCGTGTGCTGGGCTCTGAGGGATTTATGTCAAGTAGACATTGCTGGGATGTGGAGGTGGGAGACAAAACTTTTTGGGTCTTGGGTTTGGCCAATTTATCCATTAGCAGGAAGAGATTATTCACTCTGAGCCCAGAGGGAGGGGTTTGGGCTCTACGGCTGTGTGGAAGTGATTACACCGCACTGACCTCACCAGCAACACGACAAACCCCTGAAGGTCAGAGTGCAGCTGGATTATGACGAGGGGATGGTGTCATTCTCTGACGCTAGACATAGGACTCACATCTACACTTTTAAACACACATTTACTGAAAAGATGTTTCCAATTTTCTGGCCTGGTGCCACTGACCCTAATCCTTTGAGAATCTGTCCAGTGAAGGTATCTGTCATAGTAGGTAGCAACACAGTGTTTTGAAAGGGAATATCAAGGCAGAGCTGGAGAAAAAAAGTTTCAATGGGTTTCCGGTGTCAGGCTTCTCAGGTTCCAGAATCAGGTGTCCCCCAACAGGACAGCAGAAGGAGACAAACTCAGACACAGGACTGGTCATTAGAGGTGCTTTAGAATTGTCCCTTCTTTATTGTAAGACTTTGTGGAATGAATGCTAGTTCTTCATTGTGGTGAGATAATCTACAATATGTGCAGATATTTATCTGAATTTGTTTTAGTTTCAGTGGTAAATTTAAAAATAACATCCATGCTGTATTGCTTTACCACAAGAAAAGAAACACCCTGGATGGGATGCCAGTAATGTATATCACAGGGCACACAGACACAAACACAGACATATACTCACACCAAGGCAAATGTTCCTTGAAGATAAATAAACCTACTAGTACAGTATGTCTTTGGACTGTGGGAAGAAACCCATGTGAGCACGGGGTGAACATACAAATTCCATGCAGATAGCACCCCTAAGAATTAAACCCAGGTCCCCAGTGCTGAGAGGAAGCAATGTTAATGTCACAGAGTGAAATGTGTTGTAAGATGACCAGGGGAAGGGTCATTCATAACAGATATTTTTGGAATGACCTACTTAAAATACTAGATATGGACCTAAGCAAAATGGCTGCCAAAAAGAATCAGCTGACCCGTATATGGAAAGGCTCTACCCTGAGAAACAATGAGACACAGCTGAGCCGCGTCAGGAACCAAAAGTGCCCCGGAGGCAGTGAACAGGGCGGAAGCCGATGAGGTGAATGCAGTTTGGAGGAAGAGAGAGGACAGAGGTTTTTGTTAAAGATCGGACTAAAGAATAACGGACTACTGAAAGGGGAAAAGGTTTATGGTTTTTGGATTGCGGATAGTGGATAAGGATACATCGCGGATTGGCTTTATTACAGACTTTTGGAACTCGGATCGGATCAGGATTATAGGAACGGATTACGGACTGGATTTGGAAGATAATTGGAGGAAGAAACGCCACGAAACTCAGGAAAGTACTTCTCTCATGTACATAAACTTTCCCCCAGAGGCACCACAGTGTGTAGAGGTAACAGGTGTCAAGGACTACTGTATGTTGACTTTAAGTTTGCATAGAATGGCCACAGTCTTTGTAAGAATGCTGCATTTGTCTTCCCATTCCCATCATAGACCCTCCTAGCATAGACACTGGTTAATATTGGGTGATATGTGGGATTGCAAGATACATCTAACTGTGCCTCAGACTAAGATGGGGCTCTGGAAGAGGGTTAGAATACACAATGCATCTTAATGCCTGGTGATCTGTTTATAGCCACTAGTTCCGTAAGTCCCAAGCACTTAGCTCTTTCCACAGCCAAGACATCAGAGACACTTCTACCCCTCAGAGAATGAGACTTGATCCCTGACAATTGGAGTTTTCTTATTGTAAGCTCCAAAAAAGAAGTTTCAGCAGAGCATTTGAGTGGGGACAAAGATTGCAGAGGTGGACCCAGGAGAGGACTCAGACACCAGGAACTTTACAGTGAGCAGCTGAGGAAGGCTCCATGATCATTTTCCTCCCTACCTGACATGGACTCAGAGAAATCAATTTAGTGAGAAGAGCATGACAGACCACATTGTTCAGGCTGGCCAGGACTGAGCACCGGTAAATGTCTTCTCTGTGGTGGAAGGAGGAATGTCAGGTCAGGTTACTGATCAGAGCTGCAGTTTTCTAAACATCACTGCTGGACTGCTCTTTTGGGACATTTTGCTTGGTAACCTGGGTGAATGGGGTTCTTCATATGGTTTGTGAGTTTGTGTCCCTTTTTAGTTTATGTTATGGTTGCTGTGTGATGAAATAATTGGGACGCTATTATAATGTCTAGATTGTTGGTGCACCAGTGGTTATGGAAAATAAAAATAATCTGTTGCTGGGGAAAAAAAGGTCTGAGCATCCTTAAAATGGCTAGGTGGTGTAATGAGCTAGAAAAGCTCAAATGATTCTGAATTTAGGGTTCATTATCCTTAACACTAACCACTGTACCACTCCGCCATCCTAATTGTATGATCTTGTTTCTTAATTACCAAAGGATACCTAGTCATCTTCACTGAGATGTGATAAGTCACCGAGTGAACAGTGTTGCATATCAGAGTTTAATATTAAAGAGTTTTCAGACTGCTCCATTATTTTGATTAATCACATGCTGTGATAAACTGAACTGGATGAATTTGATCCTTTCTGAGATAAAGAATGCATAGAGAGTGTAATGGTATTGTCATTTATTAAAAAGAAAGAGACTATAAAACATTAGGAATTGTGTCTGTGTTCCTGTGTTTTCAAAGCTGATCTAAGAGTGTAGTGTGTCTGTAACCCACCAGCTCAGTGTGAGAATTCAATTGGTATTTTATCTACCCTCTGAAGTGAGATAAAAGTGAATATTCAGTGTAACTCCATGTCAGGGGACACATTTCTAACAGGATTCCAGTTCCTGGATATACTACCTTACATCGCTGTAAAAATCTTACTGTAGTCCAAAACGCTGAACACTGCTGTAGCTGATTTCTCATGAGCTTCATCTGCTAATCCCATTTATCTTCCTCAGTCTCTTCCCCCGAAAGAAGGAAGTCCACATAACTCTCATAGATGGTTATGAAGCCATTTGAGTGCATTGGCCCACCTTAAGTCCTGCACTTCCTCACGGTTGGACCCCACTCTCCCCACTTCTTTTCTCCTTGTTCATAAACAGCTTCACATCACAGCACAGTATTGTCAAAGTCCTCAGATACACAGATGACACCACTATCATCGGGCTCATCACTGAATTGTTACATGTAGTGGGTCTCACACTTGTTCAAATTAACTGTACCATCTACTACAACAAATATAAATATGGCGCTACATTGTTCCATCTTCCTAAAAGTTAGGTTAGTGTAATAGCAAGTTATTTTAATTAGCAAAAGTATAATACAGTAAACACTCAGTTTAATGGACTAAAGGGTGGAAGGGGTATCCATTATTGGCCATTATTGAATGTCCATTAAGTCACAAATGACACTTTGTTTTCTGCCTAAAAACACACTTAAATGAGAAAAATATATATGCTATATATACTGTATATGTGTGCTTTTTGGATCTTTTGACTTTTTTATCAATTAGGATGAACACAGTCAATGACATTTTTTTTCTTGTGCCTTTTATCAAAAATATAAAAGCTCTTTATTTCGTGTTGCAAATACAGTATATTGTATATAATCCACTAAATCCACAAAACACAAACTACACCAAAAGTACTGTAGGTAATTGACCTACTGTACCCCTGAAGGGCACCATCGATATTCCTGAATTTTAAACTACTGTATGTAGTATTTTTTACTTCCTTTTCTTATTTCTGCATTTTATCATTACTGCAAGCAAAGTGCAGTTCTTTACAGACAAAATTCTTATTTATTCTTATCTATGAAGCCCGAAGTTAATTAAAATGAAGGTTATTGTATTAAAAAATATCTTAATGGGTGCAGAATTGCAAGATTGTGAGAAAACTAAATGAGCGATCAGAAATGTGAACCTTCTAGTTCATTTACACTTTTTCACTCATCCAATCATTGCAGAGGAGCAGCAGGTTTGACAACATTGTGTTTCATTTCCAGTAACAGTTTTCTTTGTTTAGAAAAAACCCAAATGTTGTCAGAAATGTTGTCCGACTGAATCATTTGTTAATGAGAGAAATTGAGAGACAGACAATGTGACCATTGGAGTCAGTTTAAGGTTTTATTGATTTTTTTGTGGATAAAATTCATCTCTTTTGTGTAAAAAATATTTCTAAGTCTTATAACCAGAGCACATAAAACCAATCTAAAAGTATTTGTGAAGCTGTGACAAGCTGATAATGCTAAAAAAGGCAGATTGAAAGATAAGTAAGGCTGGAACTTTGAAGAAATGACTGTAAGATCTTATGTCGTTGTGCTGTGAGATCTTCAAGGATCCTGTGTCCTGATATGTAGCCAAAACCTCTGTAAAAACTGTACATAGTAGTACTGGAAACAGAAGTGCTCTTGAGAATGTTCAGTTGGCAGGGGGATGTCTAAGGGTCAGCCTCCCATTAATCTATCTCTAAAGAATCTGAAACCTTCTTACAGGAGAGGAGTCAGAGACCTTTAGCACGGTCTAAAGAAATCTGCGGTCTGCAGAGGGACAAGCTCTTCTTTTTGGATGTTGAAAAAACCTTTCTGTGTTGATTGTGTAACTTCAGAAAACCATAAATGTTTTCTGTAGGCAGCAGAGAAGCATACGGTTTAAAAACAATTTTCACACATTGTGAAAGGACACATTGTGTTCCTTGCTTCCTCTCTGACACTAATATATTATTTTAATAATAGGCAATAATAGATTTATTTTATGTAAGTGTCATGCTTGTAATATTAACATGTACAATAAGACACTATACACCTTCCTTAAGGGGTAAGACAAGACCTCAAAACACATAACAATGATAAAATCATCATTTTTGTACTGGTATCAAAATTAAGATGCTGGTATTATTCATTTTCTATAATTTGGCATTAATATGTATAATACCTCAAAACAAAACTGTAATTGGCAATAATTTTGCACTTTCATGTTTTTTTTCTATCTTGCAGGAATTATCTTGTAGCCAAGTACAGTAATAATGTTATTTCTCAAAAATGTTTCTCAGAGGGTTCTGACAGGGAGGGGACACAGACATTTGCAGCATTGTGCTTGAGTATTTATTTCCAAATTTGTCAGGTTCTGCAGTTAAGGAGAAACTCGTATGTTAATGGCTTCTCCTGTCGTATTTAAGGAAATTCACCAGATTTGATTGATACAATTTATTCCACAGGATCCTACCTTTATTTTAAAAAAAAAATGTTTAAAAATAATGTTGACTGTTTGATAATGTAATGACAGTTTATAACAGTATAATATAGTAGTGTTTTTTCTATATTTATCATTCTTAAATTATTTTTTCTTTATGTGAAATTTTTTCAAAAAATAGTTTTAAACCAATCAAAAAATCTAATCCCTGCAGTGATAAGTAAACAGAGATGCAGTGTATTTATCCAGTAAAGTGTGATCTCTGGTTCCTGTCTACCTGTTCAGGTGCTCACTTGTATTATCTGTGTGGGCAGTGAGATCTGCTCTCAGTAGTTCAAGCATGTAAACCATATCATATTATTCTAGGAGAAGCTCAAGGCTGCACTGAAGCTCCTGCAGAAGAATATAAAACTCTTTAAGGCAGCAAAGGAACAAGTAAAGGTTTATTCCATGCTGAAAAGAGAAGAAAGGAAACGTCGAATAAACATATCCGAAAAAGGCTCCACAACCAAAACATTGTGTTTTCTTGGTATTACTTGCCTATGGTTTGGTTTAAAACAAGTTAATAAGAATGTGTAAGTTAAATATATTTTGATGTTCAAGCTACATCAGTATGTGTTGGATCTAAAGGATTAAATAGAAATTAATTCCTCACTGAAAAGTAAAGCAAAAGAGCATAACATTTTGGCCTTCATAGAGCAACAATTGAATAAAAGCTCAATAGCTAAAATATTATGTTCCTCCAGTTCATTTTTTTTCAGTGATATTAACATTTCCTTAGTCATTTAAAATTATTTTGTCAGTTTCCCACATAAAACATCTTTTATCATAAATGCAGAAAAAGTTGTAAATTTGTTCCATTTAGCAGGACCATCAAAATAAGGACGTTTTGAGGTTCAAAATATATATTTTTAAATAAAGAGCTTTTGAATTACATTGTGTTGTAAAGATGCTGCCCCCTAAAGGAACATGTAACTGTGAACACAGATAACTGGGAAGACCTGACATTCCAGTATGAACAGGAGGGGTGAACTGATAGTATTTACTTCCTTATATTTATTAAGAACGCATGTGTCATGATGTGAAAGTACTGAAACATGCTAACCTTTAAAATAAAAAAATACAATAACAACAATGTACACATGCAATTACTAGAGAAAAGCAATGACAGCTTTACTTTCACAAGAAGGTGATTTCACCAGCGGTATTAAAAGCATTAGGTGAAAGTGAAAGAACATTTCAAGCTGTGATCAGAAATAATTTCTGAAAACAAGACGGGCTGTAACTTTGTGAACAAATGGCAGCAAGATCTTTAGTCCTGGAAGAGGAGCTCTCCTGTCCTGTGTGTTGTGAAATCTTCACAGATCCTGTTGTCTTGACATGTAGCCACAGCTTCTGTAAAGCCTGTCTGCAGCAGTACTGGGAGCAGAAAGGATCTCAGGAATGTCCAACCTGCAGGAGAAGATCTTCAAGAGAAAACCCTCCGAACAACCTGGCTCTAAAGAATCTGTGTGTGAGGTTCTTAGATGAGAGGAGTCAGAGACCTCCAGTGAGGTCTGAAGTGCTCTGCAGTCTACACAGGGAGAAACTCAAGCTCTTCTGTTTGAATGATGAAGAGCCTGTCTGTGTTGATTGTGTAACTTTAAAAAAACATGAAAACCACAAATTTCGCCCAGTACAGAAGACATCTCAGAAGTATAAGGTTTGGAAATAATTTAATTACAAACTTTAATATTGAAAACCAGGTTATTGTCAGTGTATTTAGCAAACTTTATAACTTTTGTTAAAAGGGAATTTAAATCTTAAAGAGGGTGATCAGAAAAATAACTTTTTGTTCCTTGCTTTTTCACTGACGTGAAAATATATATTGTTATATTTTAAATACTGACTTTTACTGTGCGTCTTGTCTTCAATATCAACATTGCAAAAACACTGTCCATCTTCACAATGGGAAAAATAAGACCTATGTCACAAAACTATGATTTTTATGATGAATTTTGGTACTGGTATCTAAATTAAATTGCAGGTACTGTATTATTAAAGGTATATAATACCTCAACTTAAAATGTATTGTTTTAGGAATACTGTACTTTTGCATTTGCATGTTTTACAATTTTTCCTATCATGTTGGAATTATTATAAATATATTATAAAGAACAGTATTCAGCAACTTGATTGTTTTGTAGTGACCAGTACTGAAAAGGGAAAAGACACAGAGAGCTGCAGTGTTCTGTTCAGAGTGCTTAATTCCAGAGGTGTTAGGTCCTGCTGTTTAGGGGACACTCTGTGATCAACAGGAACACAAACAGCTAATTTGAAGTCACTGTTTATTCCTAAAATATAATGATGATGAACATAACAATTATTTAATTGTATTTAAATGCAATTAATTAAATCATATCAATCATTTTACATTGTATTAAATAAAAAATGTGAAAACTAGTTTAAATCAATGAAAAGATCCAATCCTTGCAGTTATATGTGAACACAGTCTCAGTGTCTTTCTCCAGTAAAATGTGAACCGTGTGTGCATTATTATCTGGAATTTTCTATTTGGAGCTGCTGTCAGTCATTCCTGGAGCAAAGTGTGAGCTCTGTCATCTCATTCCAGGAGGGGCTTAAGGCTGCACTGCAGTCCCTGCAGAAGAAGCTGGATTCCTTTAATCAAGTTAAACACACATATGACCAAACTGTAGTACACATTAAGGTACGTTTACTGGTTTAAAAATAAAGCAATTTATATTTATTACGAATTTAAAATATCATTAAAAATACATTGTTACTAACCCAGGTTAAATTGCTAGTTTAGTGTTATTTGTGTTTTTTAAAGACATACTATTTAACATTATATATTAAGGTGTAATTTTTAATATATAACTGTAATTGTTATACAGTAAGCTGTTTTTTGGGTGGCAGAGTGGTTAACATTAAGCCTTGCTGTGCTGGGTTTCTGAGTTCAATTCCTGATTTGGGGTGCATGGACTTTGTACGTTTTCCCCATGCTCTCGTGGGTTTCCTCCACAGTCCAATAGGTTAATTGGCTTCTGAGAGAATTAGCCCTTCCCTTATGTGAGTGTATGTTTGTATCCTGCTATGGACTGGTGGCCTGCCTTGCTCCCCTTACTGGAATCGACTCCAGCTCCCCCACGACTTTGATTTGGAAGAAGATGTTAGAAATTAGAAAATGAAATCACAGAAGAGGTTAATAAAACAATGAAGTGAATATTCTTCATAGCTTGACTGTTAAAGATATTCCCAAGAAACTGAACTCAAAAGGAGTTCTTTGAGTTATTTTGGATTTAGTGCGGGATTTTTTGTCACTGGTTTTATGTGTTATGTGTTAAAGGAAAAGTGACAATACACGTCAAGACTACAAGGCAAGTAGGATAAATACAAATTAATACAGCATTTCTGAAGAGTGAAGAAACTTCATCATGACTGTATAATACAGCTTTATTACTGAGTATTATACCTTTTCCATTCTAGACACAGACTCAACAGGAAGATGGTCACATAAAGGAGGAAGTTGCCTCCTTAGCCAAGGTTAAATTACCAGATATTGTATGTATTATTTTACAGAACGTTACAATAGAGATTGTTAAACACAACTATAAGGTGCAGATTCCTCATAGCATATTGGATATAGTCACAAAAAATTACATTCACGAGCTGTTTGAGTTATTTTAAAAAAATAGAATGTATTTTATATGTCTCAGATGTTTTTCCATTGCATTTTTCATTCCAGAAACAGGCCCTACAGACAGAGAGACAGATAAAGGAGGAGTTTGAGAAACTTCACCAGTTTCTACAAGATGAAGAGGCAGCCAGGATAGCTGCACTGAGGGAGGAAGAGGAAGAGAAGAGACAGATGATGGAGCAGAAGATTGAGAGTCTTACAAGAGAGATATCATCCCTTTCAGACACAGTCAGAGTTGTAGAACAAGAGATGGGAGCTGAAGACATTTCATTTCTGCAGGTATAGATCACTGTGATAACAGTCTTCTGAATGCAGACTGACAGTAATGAATGGTCTAGGTCACAAGATAAAGAGTAACAGGGACTGTTGGGCACTGTAAAGCTGTCTGTGGTGTCCATTGTGAACTCTGCAGGATGACTGTAGGTGGACCTTTTAAACAATGATTATGAACTTTTTCAAAATTCCATAGTATGCCATGAGTTTCTATAGGTTCTTTTCATCAAGGTGATCAAAGGCTTTCAGGAAATATACAAATGTGAGGATATATTTCTCTCTATGGTCTGTTCAACAATGACAAGCAGTGTAGCAATGTGGTCAAAAGCATGATCTGTCCTGTCTGAGTCCTGTTTGCTGGTCTCTCAATTCCTTATCCCGATCTATTGACAGCCTTTCTAGGATGATCCTAATTATGACTTTCCCCGTCACAGATAAAAGCATGATACCCCTGTAATTGTTACAGTCTTTTTTGTGGAGTTTTCCTAAAGAAACTTCTGTCCACTCTCTTGATACTTCCTCTTATATCTGCCCAAAGAGTTGGTACAGCAGGTTCTTTTCTATTTTTCAGTTTTTGTATGGTTTTATTTACTGTAAGTGATGAAACCTCTCATTGAGAGGACTGAGTTCAGTTTGGTAGAAATTCTAAGCCTCAGAATGACCTCACTTTCACACAGGGAGACCATGGACTCCCATTGATCTTGTGCAGCAAAACCAGCTGCTTAGTGAAAAGCAGTGTCTCATCATTTAAAATATTAAACAAGGAATTGTATCAGTATACAGTGTATTTACAATATTGGGGTGTTTTATGCCATTTATATTATTTATGTTTTAATTTTATTCTGATAATTAGACGTGGTTATTGCGGTGTCTCAAGATGCTAGGGACTATAGTCAAACACCTGGCTTGTGTCAACATTTTTTGTCAGGAAGAGCTTGCCATTCTTTTGTTTTTTAGGAAACTCTTGTACAGATAATCCCTACTGTAGGTTAAACCCGACATCTCCTGGTTGTGGATGTATTTTTAGAGTAGAAAGAAAGGTTTCCCATTACTTTTTGTACTATCCTGATTTACTGTATAAAGAGAGAGCCTTAACTGTAGGTTGTGTTCTGTCTAGTTTAGAAGGCATATCTCTTGTTAGCCTGTGTAAGTGTCATAAAGGACACTGGGGTTTTTCTGGTTGACATATGCTTCTGGGAAAGCTGTACTAGAGAAAAAAGAACTTACAGTTGGTGCCTATAATTCCACCAGCTGCTTGGGTATATATCTGTAACAGTATTGTGCCATTATTCGGATGTTGTAATATTTGGTTTTCATGTTTTAACCATGGTCAAAGTTTAATAAAGTGTTCTTTGTAGTTCATCAAAAATGAATAAATATCCTGATGTTGTTTTTCAGAACTACAAGGACACAAAGAGCAGGTATGTGAACTCCGCTCTGTCTTCCTGTTTTCTATTGTACTGAATCTAAACCCACAGCAGCACTGACTCCTAAAAACTATTGCAGAACCGAGCGCACACTGCAGGATCCAGAGCTCGTTTCAGGAGCACTGATAGATGTTGCCAAGCACCTGGGCTCTCTGAAGTACAGAGTCTGGGAGAAGATGCTGGGGATTGTTCAGTACAGTGAGTACTGGGGGGCAGAGATCACAAGGGGGAGGGATTTACAGGTTTTCACAGTGCAGGAGGAATATTGAGAATTATGGAGTCAATCAGATAAAAGCAGTGAGAGTGTGGCTGTCTGTGTAAGAGCCCTGGTGTGAAGTGACTGATCTCCTCCAGGAGTCACTACATGGCCAGTTTGTCCTGACACTTTAGCTTCTGTTCTTATGCTGTTACTGACAAGAATGTGCTCAAGAGCATTTAAAAAAATCTAGCCTATTTTTTTCATTTATTTCAGCATCCTACTATTTTTTAACATTATAAAAAAAGACTAATTTTGATCTCAACAACGGTGTCTGATTTTCCCCTCAGCTTACTTTTTGTAAGCTTACTTCACTGTAAATCTTTTTAAAATCATTTTTACTGCTCCATATAAAATGTGTAACTGTCCTTAATTATGTTAATTGTTTTTATAGCCATTTCTGTCATAAACAGTTTTTAAAAATGTCAGTTTTATACAGTATATTTCTATGACCCTTGTATTACTTCAGTTACATAAATTTAACAGAAGTGTAATGATTTTTAATTAAAATTTTTATTTAGAAAAATATACATTTGGACAGGTACAGTAAGTGCTGATTTCTATTTTGTTCTTTTCCTATCAGCACATGTGACTCTGGACCCCAACACAGCAGAACCTCATCTGTCACTGTCTGAAGACCTGACCTGTGTGCGATACAGACCTGAGAAACAGGAGCTTCCTAACAACCCAGAGAGGTTTCATTCCTTGCACGGTGTTCTGGGATCTGAGGGATTCACCTCAGGTAGACACTCTTGGAATGTGGAGGTGGAAAACAGAAGTTTTTGGGGATTTGGTGTGGCCAAACAATCCACCAACAGTAAAGAATTAGTCTCTCTGAGCCCAGAAAGCGGAGTGTGGGCTCTACGGGTGGGCAATGGTGTTTATAGAGCTCTGACCTCACCACGGACACAACTCAAATTGAAGAGGAAACCCCAGAGGATCAGAGTGCAGGTGGACTATGACAGAGGGGAAGTGTCATTCTCTGATCCCAACGCTGGGACTCACATCTACACTTTTAAAGACACATTTACTGAGAGGGTGTTTCCAGTATTTTGGCCAGGCGAGTCTCATCTTCTGCGTATCTGCCCAGTGAAGGTGTCTGTAAGAGTGGATCATAACACAGTGTGTTGAGCGAGGCAGAGCTGGTTATGAAGAATGTTTCTGGATGGGTCTTTCACTTTCACTGTGTGGCTGTGATTGTAATTAGAACTGTTAGTGCTTTTCTACAAAATTTGTGTAAATGTCAGGAAACATGTGAATCAAGATTTTTACTAAGACAAAAAAAAAATACCGGATTGTGTAGGTTGAGTATGTTTTACATACTGTAGTTCCAGATGTTAGCTCTTCTTAAGAAGATGGAGAGAACTGGACTGTGTTCCTAAGCCCCTGTCCTGCTGACATCTCCCCAGCAGTCTTCAATGGAGCCCCATCAATGCCCACATCACTAGCACTTTATTTTTCTTAATCATTTTATGCTGATCAATATTCTACATATTAGGCTTCTAGTGCATTGACTGCAGACTTCATTCTTCTTCCCTCAGTTTAAACCCAGGAGACGTCTGCCCTGTATGTTTTAATACCCTTTGACTATTTGTTGGCAGGACTCCTCATTTTTCAAAATTAATGTTTTTTTCATTTAAATAAAGGATATACTGAATCTTTTTATTCATGCTATTAAACATCAAAATGATTTTTGCATGTAAGACTGGGAAGAGAAGTCAGAAATTACTTTATCAACTGAATTAAAGAGAACAGAAGCAGAACTTAGTGACGGAAAACCACAATGCACTTTGGTTAAGATACCATTGTTAATATTCTGCTCCTACAGTGCCTCTGGATGTGTAAGAGCCCTGGAGTGAATTATCTCCTCCAATTTGCTCTACAGGTGTCACTATATGGCCAGTTTGTCCTGGTGATTCTGTCCTGACAGTGTGTCTATAGTGTCCTGACTCTTAACTGTTGTCCTCATTCTGACACTAACAGAGTGTTCAACCGTAATTAATATTAATTATATGAACCTACTATTTTTTATTTGGAAATATTTAACTTATATTTATATTGCCAATGGTGTGTGAATTTTCAAATTTTTATAGAGAATACATTTGCTTTAATTTCAAAACCATATTCTAATTTTAGAACGTATACAGTAACTGATAATTATTTTTACAGTGAAGTTTTACTGATATTATTATTTGTCATAGCCATTGGTAACTTTTATTGGGTCAAATTTTAAAAGTCAATTTGATACATCTCTGTGATTGTATTCCTTTAATTTAAGAAATTAATTGTACTGTTATGTAATCAAAATAATAATTTATCAAAAAAATACATCTTTCCAAAGGTCAGCATTTGCTGTAATTTTTCTTATCAGCCTTTCTTACTGTGGACCTGTCAGGGTTGACGTTAAGAGTACCTGGTTGGACCCTATGGGGCGCTGAGTCTGTAGGCAGCTAGTCTCTGGTGTCCAAATCCCAAGGGCAAAAGTCAAAAGTCATAGTCGAAGTAGGTCAGGTATCACAAGAGTCAAGAGACGAGACGAAGTCGAAGCCGGAGGAAAAACAAGGTCGGGTAGCCAGAAATCAGGTCGAGAGTATTAAACGCACACAAGAGAAAGCCAAAGGTTTTTCTTAATAGTGAGTGGGGACTGAGTGAAGTGAGAGGGTATAAATAGGGAAAAGCGTGAGGAATAATAATTGATTAATTAGTGCGTGGGTGTTGGCGGTGAGAGGTGCTCATAGGATTGCGGTTCATGACAGGATCCTAACACAGCAGAACCCAACCTGTCACTGTCTGAGGATCTAACCAGTGTGAGAAGCAGAGCTGAGAGAGAGCAGCTTCCTGACAACCCAGAGAGGTTTGAACACCGTTACTTTGTTCTGGGATTTGAGGGGTTCACCTCTGTCACCTCTGTCGCTCCTACTCTGTCCTGTCCCTAGTTTCCTGTGTAAGAAAACCGGCTCAGGGACGCCAAATATGTAATCATAGTGGCTCTCTGAAGGCACCAGTTCTGTAGGGTTACTGAGACGGTTATTAATTGTAGCAGTAAATTACAAAGTTGATTCTTTTGATGGCTTTAGAATCCAACCATGCGACATAACTCAAACAACGCGCACACACAAAGGTACTAATACACGAGGATACATTTATTAATACATAGAATATGCATATAAACCTAACAGATCTTATCGAGAGGCTTATCAGAATACAAAAGATATATATTCATTCAGTTACAAAGAGTTACATATATCAAGAGGACATACGTTCAGTATATCATTCATTAAGACCGTTTCATAAATGAACTTGGTTATAACTTCTACGTTAGATACTCAAAACAAGTACATAACTCTTAGGAATTAAATTGATATCAACTGGTTGGGATAACAATTGAATTCTCGAGCTGTAATGCATTGAAGTTGAATACTCATCCAATTTCTGGGGATTCAGATCTCCTGCGGGCACAAAGAAACAGTTG